>NC_092428.1:18451634-19721009 GCF_036169615.1 Heliangelus exortis | reverse complement strand
TTTTCTTTTCATTTGCTCATAGGGGTTGTAAATTGCTAATGATCTGCAGCAGAAATTAATTATTGCTAATTATTCCCTTTTAGTCACAGCTCAAATGTTTTAGCACACTGTGCAGATGCAAGTTAAATGAAGTCCAAATCTCATTCTTTTTTCTGTCCTTGAAATAAACAACTGATCCTGCTCCCTCTTTGCATTCAGGCTGGCACATGCAAGAATGCACCAAGGTGGAGGGATGCTTGTCCTGTTTTCAGAGACAGAGAGGATGTCTGTACTTAAAGTTTAAAATGGGACTAAGGCCTTTCTTTTGTCACAGGTTCACTCTTTCCTCTGAGGATTTAAGTAAGACAAGGTGTGACTGGTATTCCAGATAAATACATGGAGCAAGAATCTATTTGTGAGAGGAGAATAGAGCATCTGACTTCACATAAATGAAGGTCACTGTAATACTCTCTGTATACAGTGCAAAATGATGCGATTTTCTATGCAGTCTGAATGTAAAGCGTTATGTTGTAACTGCAAATTTTAAAAGATGGAAATTAACTACATAATGTGACCCCAGGGTAGCTAATGTTGAATTAGTAAGTCAAACTAAATGAAATGTCACCCAGTCCATTGTTACCTTGTCTAAAATGGACACGTGGCTTTGATCAGCACAGGTGGTACACTGAGGCCATGTATTTTCAATGGGAAGTCTGAAAACACCTGAAAGCAAACCACAGTATTTTCGGGCCACAAAGGGAATTAAGAGTATGAGGTTTTATTCTCACCCTCTCACAAAGTTATTGCCATTTGATGTTGTAGTGAACCATCTTTAATGAAGCCAGCATGTGCTTGATGGCAGGGTGATCCTTTCTGGTAACTGGAAATATGTCAGCTCTAAAGGCACTTAGAAAAGTTTACTAGCAGAAAAGCAAATGCTTCAGTTTGTGCACGTCACCACATGTCTAATTGCCTGAATATTGAGCTGTGTAATGATAGAGCCCTCTAGACAGTGAACATGGCACTTCCTGGGGCAGGCCAACAACATTCGTTTTTCACACAAAGTAGCCCTGATCTGCTCTCCTTGCACTTAACAGGCCAGAGCTTAAAGGTCTCCTAGAGTTTTCAAAAGTTTTTTAATCTAATCTTTCTCTGACTCAGAGATGTGATTCCAGCTAAAATAAGGTAATGAACTCTGAGATGGGAAGAATCCAGGTGGTTTTCTTAGACTGTAGGACAAACAGTATGTGATTCAATGAGTATTTCTGCAGAGGAAACCTGGGGTCACCAAAAGCCTTGTTTCAGGTGCTGTCATTTTGGTATAGTCTCCCTGGTCTATCTAGTCTCCTGTTGACTTTAAACCAACAAATGCAAAGCTGCTTTTGCTTCTCTCACCTGTACCTGGCAAGTCTTCACACAAATTTAAGTCACTGGTGGGGATTGTGATAATGTTGTCTTCAAGTGTGTTTGAAGTTGCAGATTTAAAAAAATCTCTGCAACAAATCTCATCCCTTTGATGCAAACTATACATCTAGAATATCTGTTTTTGGAAAGGGAAAGTGTTATTAACTGGATGGTGACTGATAGCTCCTTTCCATGTGCTTCTTAATGCCAAGTCTGCTCTAAAGAGTGGTTTTGGTTTCCTGGACCCAGCTCTTCTTCACCTCCACATATACCTCTATTATAAACCACAAAGATAATGCAGCATGCATTGGTCCTCCACATCATCTCTTGTAGGGTGGGAGGTATGAGTACCACTCTCTTCATCAGAAAGCTGTTGGAGAGCAGTGGGCTTTTTGCTGCCCTGTATGGCAGGAGGTACCATTGCAGAGGCTGGTGATAATTAGCCATATGCTGAGACATCTCCTCTGCTCCCTCCAGCACCTGCTGCTCCTCCATAAGAAAGCCTAATGATGGGCCTCCTACTGAGGTGTGCTAAAGAGAGTAGCTCTATGTAACTGTGTACCTTGAGAGCTCATCTGCAGTCTTTATTACAACAATTACTAAGGCTCATTTGACTGTAAATGCTGGTTCCCTCTTGCTATGAATCAATCAGTCATTAACCTTAGCAGTATTGACATGTTCTCACTATGCATTTCAAGCAGACAAACAAGAGAAGAGTTAAGAGCCCATTCTGCATGCTGCAATTCTTGCCTTACTGGATCTGGATAAACACAGTGATGCTTCATTGTACTGCGAGAAATTTATGAAGGAACAACAGCATGGGAGAGAAGGGGAAGGAGAGGCTTGTGCTGAGATGTGCCTATAAAGAAACAAAGCTAGACAGAGAGAAAGGAGCATTGTGTATACATGTGCACCTCTGATAATCTGGCATCTGACAATAAGCTGACACGTGCTAGGTGGGAATTGCTTTCAATTTCTTTTGTCAGATCACTGTGATTCTGAACAACTTTGAATCAGTCTGGGAACCATCAACATCAGTATGCTGAATGGAAAGGAGGAAAAGAAGAAAAAAGCACATGCATGAAAATAGCTCTCTTTTTGGTATGCCTTTTTAGCTGACTGTAGTTCAGAGCATATGCTTCTGTCTTGCCATCATCCTGTGTATTATGAGGTCCTTAATTATTTAAGGCACTCTTTAATAATGACAATAATACAAACTACTGAGTTGTTCAGAAATCCAGCTTCTGACAGTGTATAAAATGACTTGGTGTTCTGTGCCCCCCCTTCACCCCCCCCCCAAAAAAAAACCCAAAACCCAACAAAACAAAAACCAAACATCTTTGTATTTTAATTTTTCTTGCCCAGCAGTCTCCAGCCAGTGGTACTGGCCAACATGACACTGGTGGGACTCTTCGGTATTTGTTGGAACAATATTCCTGTGAACATTCTAAGCTGAGGAAATGTGATGTTACCTGCAGAGCTGTCATTGCTGAAGATCTCTGCTTGCAGCAAGGCAGGGCTGGGGATCTCTCCTGCAGGGCATCTCAGCCCAGCTGGTGGGTGCAGCAAGGGTGAGGTGTGGTCCCTGGGAGCAGAGGCAGAACTGGCCAGTGCAGGTCAGGGCCACTCACCAGCTCACTCACAGCACCATTGGCACCTTGTCAGGCAGTGGAGGCTGATGACAGCCAGAAATTTAGGAGGATGGAGAGCAGCCTGCTTTTCATTACCTGATGACTCCTGGGTAAACAAGGATCCAGACGTGACAAGCACAGCACACAAGGCTGAGCTCTTCCACTCTGGGCCATAGGAGTCAGCTAAACTTTTCAGCTTCAATCAGCAGTGAACAGGCACCACCTTTGTAGCTGTCTAAACCAGAAGGTCTGGAAAATAATGTCCTTCCTAGGAAACATGAACCACTTCACTGAGCTTCCCGCTAATTGGTAGCATTTAAGGGAATTCTACAAGTTTCCAACCTGTAGCAGCCCTTGCAAACACTCCAGAGAGTAGCCAGGGAAAGAGGTGCCCAGATGGTGCCTTGAAAACCTGCCCATTTCAGTGCCTGTGCACCAAGTGCACTGGAGCTTGGGGAGTCACCAGAGGACTCAGCAGCTTCATTTTGTACTTCCCAGCATATGTAGAATCTCAGCTATGACACAATTAATTTAAGCCATTAGTGAGACCTGGATCTGGGCCTTTGCAGAGCCCATTTTGTGTTTTAGGAGTGAAACATAATCTGCTTCTGAACTGGGGTTACAAAAAGACTGATGTACCTTTGGGTATATTTCCTCAGCCAACTTTGAGCAGGCTTGATGGTGAGTGAGCAGCTTGATGCTGAATCCTTGTGACTCAGTGCATGTGGGTCCTGGGGGACCCTCAGAAACCAGCAGACTTCTGAAAAATTTCAGATAGGGGCTTAATTCCAAGAAAACTGGTCTGAAGCTCATTGCTTTGTCGTCTTTATTCAGCTTTTAAAGGGTGTTCATTCAAATCCCAGACAAGACCTTATTAGCAACTTGCTGTTAGCTTTCCTTTCACGAGTATGAATACATTTGTGCAAAGTTTTGCACATTTGACTTCATAAATACATTGCCTTTAAAACCACCAATCAGGATCTCGAAGCTTTAAACAGTCTTAATGTATACTGAAGAATTTCAGTTCAGTTTTTAAATTATCAAATAAGATTTTGTATTCTGAATTCGTACATATAAGTAATTTTTGAAGTAAATCCTCCTGAGTGTTAGACCTTCTAGACAATTATTTTACTGTGGCAGACTACATATAAATGTGTATATATTAGATATATTTATAGAACAAGTAGCTATTAGAGCTGAGTATTTAAATACAATTAGTAATTTATACATTTTTTAAATTCACATTTCATTGAAAAATCATAATTTTCTTTATGAATTCAGTGTCTTGTGTTATTTTTACGTAACTATATAGATTGATTTGGGGTGAGGGAATAAAAAGAACAACAAAACCCCTCTGAGTATCTCAATTTTTAATCAATCTATACTGATGAGTTGATTTGATCAGATGTGTAATATGATGTTGTTCTTCTGCTGTCACTAGATGAATGCACAGATATTCACAATATGAATCATTACATTTGTAAAGCAAAAACCAGTTCGCTTCCTATGAGCATTTTCTAGAGAAACAAATTGCTAAAAGGCAATGTTTTTTAATATGTTGGTCATTTTTCAAGGTTCTTTTGGCAGCTTCAGAAATTATTTGCACCTGTTTTTCCATGGGAGAAGTAGCTGGGGCTCTGACTGGGATGCCAGCAGGTGTTGATAGTCTGGGTTACTGGAGTGTGAGGAGATTAATTTGTAGTAGGGGGTCAGCCTGTCCCATCACAATCTGTCCCCACACGGCCCTCCTGGGGCTTGGGGACGGATTGGCTCTGAGCCTCTCCCTGAAAGGTGTAGGAGAGGCTGGGTGTGGGTCTGCAAGGTGATACTTGGCCAGGAAGCAGCAGGTGCAGGGAAGTGACCACACTAAAACCCTGCTGCTGCTGCAGTTTTGTAGCAAATGTTTATGCTTCTGTAAGCAGGGATGCAGTTCAATGGGTGATTTTCTACTAACTTCCCCATGGATGGGAATGCTGAGAGTGAATGTTCCTGTTTCATCAGTGTTTTCTGCCTGAACTGTCTTCAGTTTAGAGGCCTTTTGTCCTGTGCCTTTGGGGAGATGCCAATAGCCAAGCTCACAGCCTGAGCAAGCTCATCTGGAACAAGTATGCACACAGACGAGAAGATGCAGGAATTGCAGAGGTAGATGGACCCCCAGCTACTGGAATTCGTGAGGATCAAGCCCATTTTAGATATTGTCTCTGGTTTCTGGTGTTATGCTGGGGATTAGTGCTTTCTTTAGGTTGTTAGATGTGCACAGCCGTAGGAATTACTTGTAGGAATAAAGGCAGCATGTATTGATAGCACAGAACAATTGATGGAGACAGGCTGGTTATCACTCAAACCATGGAGTGAACCTAGCCCCGGGCATGCTGGATAAGCACGGGACTTTCTGCAGATGCAGACCCCCTTGCTTACAAGTATGCTAGATAAGCACGGGACTTTCTACAGACTCCCTTGCTTGTAAGATCTCCTGAAAAACGGATGAATGGTGTAAAACAGAGGTTGTTATCTCCCTACTATGTAACTAATCGCGTAGTAACATGCTAACTGTAACTAATCAATCAGGTAATTCCATATGTTATGCGAGATAAGAATAAGGTATATAACTGTGTGTAAGAGTACGAATAAACGGAGTTAGTTTGCATCAAACTGTTTCCCCGTCCTTCGTGCGGCAAATGGTGACCCCGACGTGATGCTGGACGTGACGCCGGGGAACTCGACGTAACGCCGGGTAGAAGTTGCTGAAAGAAGCATCCGGCCGCAGTCTCCGATAACGTTGGATAGGCTGAAAGGAAGCCTGGAAGTGGGTGGCCACCCCATTTTGCACCTCCTCGCGATTGGCAGGTGAGATCGGAGAAACGTTGATATGGGTAGTCAGAGTTCCCATGAAGAAAAGGACGTTTATAAACTTATGAGAGAACTGTTGCTTAAGCAACAGAAAGAAATCTCGGATCATGAACTTAAGCTCATGTTAAAATGGGTTCGTGATAAATTCCCAGATGTTACTGCTGTTACTATCTTTAAATCTGAACTGTGGGATAAAGCAGGGGTCCGTTTATGGGACCTGAGCACGCGAGGGGATCAGGAAGCGATCAAACTCCTTTTTTCCTGGCGAACAGTATTTGAAGGGGTTAAAGCGCGGGAATCGGGACGAGCAGACACTCCTGCCGCTTCTGCAGTTCCCAGCGCCCCTCCGCTACCAGAGGGAAGAGCGCAGAAAGACGCCCCCCCTGTCAGAACTGTAGCCAAAGTAACCAGCCCGGATTTGCCGAACGACGATCCGTTCGAGTCCGATCTTTTCGATCCGGGGGGAGAGCCAGATCTGTTTCCTGATGATCACGATCCATACGCGATGCCACGCGGCAAGGTGCTTTCGGATCTACAGGCTGCCCGCAAATCTACTGGACACATGCGATCTCAAAGGACAGACCATTGAAACAATGTAAACTTAAAAACGGGTGTCAACAAGTTGTGTTAACAGGTCTTATTGACACAGGCGCTGATGTTACCGTAATCTCCCAAGCTAAGTGGCCGAGCCAGTGGAAATTAATTCGCACTGCACAGCCATTAGCAGGAATAGGGGGAATTGGTAACAGTTATCAGAGTGAAGATATTATTCAAATCATTGGTCCAGAGAACAGGGTAGCTAGTGTTAGACCTTTTGTATTGCCAGTGCCATTGAATCTGTGGGGAAGGGATGTTTTGTCACAATGGGGATTACATTTGGAAACGGGTTTTTAACAAGGGTCACTGTAGAGGGGCGTGAAATCCCACAATTAACCTGGAAAACACAGGATCCAGTGTGGGTGAACCAGTGGCTCTTATCAGAAGAAAAACTTAACGCCCTAGAACAATTGCTACAAATTCAATTAAAAAAGGGACATATAGTCCCAACTTTCAGTCCGTGGAATACTCCTATTTTTGTAATTAAGAAAAAATCAGGTGGTTGGAGATTATTGCATGATTTACGAAAAGTTAATGATGTTATGGAGCCAATGGGAGCGTTACAACCAGGTCTCCCCTCACCAACAATGATCCCGCGGGAATGGAATTTGATTGTTATTGATTTAAAAGATTGCTTTTTTGATATTCCTTTACATCCTGATGATGCACCTAAATTTGCCTTTTCTGTGCCTAGCATTAACATGGGAGCACCTCTCAAACGCTACCATTGGACGGTCTTACCTCAGGGCATGAAAAATAGCCCCACAATTTGCCAGTGGTATGTGGCCAAAATATTGGCCCCAGTACGGCTTGAATTTTCAACTGTAATATTGTATCATTATATGGATGACCTGTTAATTGCTGCTGCCGCTGAGGGTGAGTTACAAAAAGCAATAGAATCTGTGTTAACTGCCATCGATCAGGCAGGTTTGAAAGTTTCACCAGAAAAAATTCAAAAACAGGCCCCCTGGAATTATCTAGGGTGGAAAATTACCAATCATTCCATAATTCCGCAAATGCTATCGATTAATACTCAGATAGCCACACTGCATGATGCTCAAAAACTTTTGGGATCTATTAATTGGTTGCGACCCCTTTTGGGTATTTCAAATTCTGAATTGGCTCCTTTATTTGATCTTCTTAAAGGAGACGCAGATTTACTGGCTCCTAGACACTTAACACCCTCTGAGGAATCAGCATTACAAAGAGTTTGCAGAGCCATCGAACAGAGGCAAGCTTCTCGGTGGGACCCTAATTTATTCTTTCAATTAATAATTTTAGAGGATGGTGTAAAATATTGTGGCATGATTTTTCAGTGGGACACCACGCTTACAGATCCATTGTTGATTCTAGAGTGGATTTTCCTGCCCAATCAATCCTCTAAAACTATTTTACAGCGGCCAGAGATGTTTTCTCAAATCATTATGAAAGCCAGAGAGCGACTGTTAACTCTTTCCGGCAAATCTTTCTCTACAATTTATATGCCTGTTACTGAATTGTATCTTTCTTTTCTCCTACAGAATTCACTTCCTTTTCAGATTGCCGTACAGGACTTCACGGGACAATTTTCAAATCATTTTCCTCCGCATAAACTCTTTCGCTTGTCCTTTTCTCTTGCAGAAGTTCCAAAGAGAAGTGAAGTTCCTTTACAAGCAATTACTGTGTTTACAGATGGTTCAGGTGCCTCTCATAAAGCTGTAGTTGTATGGAGAGACCCTGAAACCAAGGATTGGCAATCTGATATCACCTTCCACCCAGGTTCTCCTCAGCTTGTTGAATTAGCAGCTGTGACTAGAGCTTTTTCTCTTTTCAATAACCAACCTTTTAATATTATTACAGACTCGGCTTATGTAGCAGGTATTGTTCTCCGAGCAGAAGCTTCAGTGCTCAGAGAAATTTCCAACTTGCAACTGTATAATCTGCTCAGAGCACTGATTGATCTTATCAACAAACGGCAACACACCTTCTTTATTATGCATATCAGGTCTTTCAGGTTTTAATGTTTCTCTGTTTGCTGACTTTTCAACTGGATCTTGCAAAGCAAGCCCTTCACTTGGAAATTGTTCAGCAGAACTGATTTTGGGGCTGACAAAGTCACTCCCCTGGGATCCACAAGAATTAAATCTATTGGGGTCCCAGGCAGTCGGCAATGTATCAGGAAACTGGACACCTACTTGTATAGTCCTTGGTCCTAAGTATGCTGCTAGGCCATACCCTGATACCTGGCCGGACATCAGTCCTACATCTGGAGATTATAGACTGGGATCAGGATATTGTGGGTACAATGGGTCTAAGCCAATGCCGGTGATAGGGACTACACATAACCCAAAAGCTAACATTAAACTTATTTGGGTTAGAAAAACTGCTAAGGCTTTGCCCCCCACAGTGTTTCTGATCTGCGGTGATAGGGCCTGGCAAGGCATTCCACATAATGCAGTAGGTGGACCTTGCTATCTAGGCTCATTAACCCTTTTTGCTCCTCGCTATGCTGAATTAAGGCAGATAGTTAACCCTATATATCATGCTCGTAACGCAAGAAGTCTAGGCCTCACACCACAGTGTGATGATAATGTTAAGCTTTTAAATGTAGCTGCTAGAACTGCTTTAGCTCTTTTTATTCCTGGTGCTGCCGCAGGAAACGCGCTTACTAACCTCGCTAGATTAGCATGTTGGGCTGAAAAGCAAGCAAATATTACTACTGAAATTTTAGATAATCTTTTAGTGGATCAAAATAGTTTGCGACACGCTTTATTGCAAAATCGTGCTGCTATAGATTTTTTATTGTTAGCCCAGGGTCATGGCTGTCAGGAGTTTGAAGGCATGTGCTGTATGAATCTCTCTGATCATAGTGACAGCATCCACGCAAGCATCATGCAGTTGAAGCGTCACACACAGAAGATTCAGCAACAAATAAACCCTCTCGGCGATGCTTTCACAACCTGGCTTCATGATATGGGACTTACAGGATGGCTTTTATCTTTTGTTAAAATTCTTTGTTATACTGGGTTTGTAATTCTGATTTTGCTTTTGTTATTGCCTTGTCTTTTTCAATGTATCCAGCGAATATTTGATAGAACTGTTTCTAAAATTTTTCTTGTGCAACAGAAGGGGGGAGATGTAGGAATAAAGGCAGCATGTATTGATAGCACAGAACAATTGATGGAGACAGGCTGGTTATCACTCAAACCATGGAGTGAACCTAGCCCCGGGCATGCTGGATAAGCACGGGACTTTCTGCAGATGCAGACCCCCTTGCTTACAAGTATGCTAGATAAGCACGGGACTTTCTACAGACTCCCTTGCTTGTAAGATCTCCTGAAAAACAGATGAATGGTGTAAAACAGAGGTTGTTATCTCCCTACTATGTAACTAATCGCGTAGTAACATGCTAACTGTAACTAATCAATCAGGTAATTCCATATGTTATGCGAGATAAGAATAAGGTATATAACTGTGTGTAAGAGTACGAATAAACGGAGTTAGTTTGCATCAAACTGTTTCCCCGTCCTTCGTGCGGCAATTACTTACATAGTAAGTAATAAGTGCTTGAACTAATACCCTGATCTGATCAAGGAGTTTGAGAGACAGTGTGGTGACAGCACTTCTCTTTTCAGCCCAGGCACCTGCTCTGCAGAAACCAAATGGTGAGCACACAGGGAGATTTTCTCTGGGCAGAGAAAATTCTGGCTGAGGACAGAGCAGCCTGAAGGAGTTTGGGGTGCTGATTAGAAGGTTCTTATTCTGCCTGTCACAGAGAAGAGCAAAAGGAAAAAATAATTGAAAATCTTCAAGAACTAGGGGAAGCAAATTAAGTTACTGTATGAACAGAATAATCGCTGGTAAAAGTGTGAAGTGTTGATCTTATGTATTTTTTGCACATTGTAGAGATCCTTCGAAGCTGTCAGAATTTTAATTAAATATGACAGCTTGACAAAAGGAGCAGCTAGGTGTGAAATGCATACACTGCTGGAGGCAGGCTTTCTGCACAAGTGACCTGAAATCAGGAAGTCACTGACTGTGACCTTCGCTGTGCTGTGCAGAGCAGCCAGAGCTGCAGGCGGGGTTGTCAACTGTGCAGTCCCCAAACCTGACACATCACATTCATTACTGCATGAGTTGGGCACGGTGAGAGCATCACCACTGCTTCTTGCTGCTGCTCGTGCTTGCTGCACACCAGTAGAGAGCTGACCCTTCCTCTTGACATGGAAGTTTGGTCTCTTGGTGCAGTGGGTGTCAGCTGAAAAAATGCTGTGCAACTGCATATTGCCAACTTTATTTTGGTTGGGAAAAAAGAAATCTTAGTTGTGAGATTCTGACAATCTTATTATTATCAGAAACCACCCGTGACTGTAGCCTATAACTAAGTTCTTTCTACTGTTACAAGGCTTTTCCATTAAATGCTCCCTCCAGTGTAAGGCTTCTCAGCTCAGTAACACTTTGCTGCATTTCAAGCATCTCTATTACTAATTAATTTGTTCTTCTCTGTAATAAGCCCTGTCACAATGAATATATTTAACTCAGTGTGGATATTGCATATCTTCTGACTGTTTCAAGAGTAGACTTTCCCAGTGTGCAGGATTCAGTACCCTCTGACATCCTGATGCAGAAGATAAGCAGATCCCAACCTGTTCTCTGTCAACAGTTGTGAACTATAAGAAGACTTGAAACCCATCCCAGAACTAGAACTGAAAATACTTCATACTCAGTCTTGTTTCAGATTTTGGAGGATTCAGATATTTCAGAATTTTCAAGATGAGAGCAGCCCTGCAGAGAAGGACTTGGAAGGTACTGGTAGATGAAAAGCTGGAAATAGTTAAGCCATATGCAGAAACCAGCTATCTCCTGGGCTGTGTCATAAGAAATGTGGCTAGCAGGTTGAGGGAGGGGATTCTGCCCCTCAGCTCTGGTGAGATCCCACCTGGACACTGTGTCCAGCTCTGGATTCCTCAGCACAGGGAAGACATGGGCCTGTTGGAGTGCATCAAGAGGGCCACAGAAATGGTCAGAGAGGTGGGCAACTCTCCTCTGAGGAAAGGCCTGGAGAATAGAAGGCTCCTGGGACTTTTGCACTTTTAAATACTTGGGGGGTGTTGTAAGACAGGGATGGATTTTCAGTGAGACCTGTTGCAATAGGACAAAGGGTATGCTTTTAAGCTAAAATGTAGCAGATTCAGACTAGATGTAAGGAAGAATATTTTTACAATGAGGTTGGTGAAACACTATAACAGGTTATCCAGAGAGGTGGTAGATGCTCCATCCCAGGAACCATTCAAGGTTGAGTTGGACAGGGCTCTGTTGAAGAGTCTGCTTCTTGAAGAGGGGTTTGGACAAGGTGATTTTTAGGGGTCCTCTCCAATCCAAACTGTTCTTTGATTCTTAAGCTTTTGGGAGGCTGCAAAAATAACAACCTGGCATAGCTGAGCATACTCTGCCTTGTGAAACTCTCGTGCTATCCTGGGTTCAGATCCTGAGAGCCACTGATGTAAGTTTCATGAGCAATACTGCTGATGTTAAATCTACATTTATGATATATTGCATAGTAGAAACATTTTCTTCCATGTAATTTATGAAGTAAACCTGGACTTAGATTCAGAAAAAAATCTGATTGTACATTATCTCGTAGCTCTGCTTGGTCACTACTGTGTAAATTATTCTAGGTATGAAGATATATTCAGAGGGGACTGTATGTTCATTAACATCCTGAAAAGGAGGGAGAGGGAAATTCTGTGCAGGAAAATGTAATAGTTGTACTTAGGTAAAAGTAATTGAGCTCTGCTTTCATGGTATAGAGATAAAACTTCTCGTGCCTCAGAGTTGTAGTGACATGAGGCAACCAGGTGCCACTAATTGCCAGGTAGTGGGCTTGACCTCGTGTTAAGCCCACCTGTGCCTAATTAGGGCAGGCCCCTACTGCACATGAGCAGGATTAGGGGGCCAATAAAAAGCTCACACCTGGGGAAGCCAGGGGCTGGTTTAGCCACCTTTGGAGCAGTAGCACCGATCCAGGCTGGTCAGAGCACCACTCGTGAGATTCTTCTGGGACACCTGGTTGGACCTTGGAGCGCTGCACCCATAGAAGAGGTTTGTCTTGCTACACAGAGTGGCTCAAGAGTCCAGCTGATTTCTTGCAGCCACGTAAAAATTTATCATTCATTATTATCCCAGCAGATTTCTAGCACTCATTCTTCTGCAATTGGTCTGCCTTATATCGTCAAGCATCAACAGTGCACCAAAACTTGAAAAAAACATCCTTTGAAAAGAGCTAAGTAAGCATTGTAGATCAGTAACATGATTCAGGAATGCTTGTTACGGAGCAATAAGTACATTGCTTTTTCCCCTACATCAACATATAAATGAGGTAAGATTAATGACAAAATCAAATGTTCCCATTCTATTCATACACCAATAATCATACCTACAGCAGCATATTGTACCTTGCTAAGACTCAAAAGTCCATCTGTGATGTCGGTGCTGTGGAGAAGAGCTGGAGGGCACCGGGAAATGCAGGAGCAGCTTTGCCAGCAGTTTCTGCGCTGAACCAAATTAGACGTGGGGACTTCTCTTGGTCTCAGAGGGGCTGAGCCAATGCCCCCGAAAGCAGCAAAACTACTTGTTCAGTGCCCGGCAGCTCCCAATCTGCCCCACCCGTCCCCGCAGACATTTAAGAGACGCGTACGGAGAAGTCAATGGGGCTGCGCAGCAGGGGCGGAAGCAGAGCCCAACGCAGAGCAGGACGAGCGACGAAGGCGCTGCAGCTGCACCTGAGCTTGGCTGCTCCTTCCCTCCCTTCCGAACGGTTTAAACCGGTTGGAACCGGTCGGAACCGGTCGGAACGGTTTGAACCGGTCGGAACCGGTTGGAACCGGTCTGAACCGGTCGGAACCGGTCTGAACCGGTCGGAACCGGTTTAAACCAGTTTGAACCGGTTTGAACCGGTCGGAACCGGTTAAAACCGGTTTGAACCGGTCGGAACCGGTTTGAACTGGTCGGAACCGGTTTAAACCGGTTTGAACTGGTCGGAACCGGTTTGAACCGGTCGGAACCGGTTTGAACCGGTCGGAACCGGTTTGAACTGGTTTGAACCGGTCGGAACCGGTTTGAACCGGTCGGAACCGGTCGGAACCGGTTTGAACCGGTCGGAACCGGTTTGAACCGGTCTGAACCGGTTTAAACCGGTTTGAACCGGTCGGAACCGGTTTAAACCGGTTTGAACCGGTCGGAACCGGTCGGAACCGGTTTGAACCGGTCGGAACCGGTTTAAACCGGTTTGAACTGGTCGGAACCGGTTTGAACCGGTTTAAACCGGTCTGAACCGGTCGGAACCGGTTTGAACCAGTTTGAACCGGTTTGAACCGGTCGGAACCGGTTTAAACCGGTTTGAACCGGTTTGAACCGGTCGAAACCGGTTTGAACCGGTCGGAACCGGTTTGAACCGGTTTGAACCGGTCGGAACCGGTCGGAACCGGTTTGAACCGGTCGGAACCGGTTTGAACCGGTCGGAACCGGTTTAAACCGGTTTGAACCGGTCGAAACCGGTTTGAACCGGTCGGAACCGGTTTGAACCGGTTTGAACCGGTCGAAACCGGTTTGAACCGGTCGGAACCGGTTTGAACCGGTCGAAACCGGTTTGAACCGGTCGGAACCGGTTTGAACCGGTTTGAACCGGTCGGAACCGGTCGGAACCGGTATGAACCGGTCGGAACCGGTTTGAACCGGTTTGAACCGGTCGGAACCGGTTTGAACCGGTTTGAACCGGTCGGAACCGGTCGGAACCGGTATGAACCGGTCGGAACCGGTCGGAACCGGTTTAAACCGGTCGGAACCGGTTTGAACCAGTCGGAACCGGTTTAAACCGGTCTGAACCGGTCTGAACCGGTTTAAACCGGTTTGAACCGGTCGGAACCGGTTTAAACCGGTCTGAACCGGTCTGAACCGGTTTGAACCAGTTTGAACCGGTCGGAACCGGTTTGAACCGGTTTGAACCGGTTTGAACCGGTCGGAACCGGTTTGAACCGGTTTAAACCGGTCTGAACCGGTCGGAACCGGTTTGAACCAGTTTGAACCGGTTGGAACCGGTTTAAACCGGTTTGAACCGGTCTGAACCGGTCGGAACCGGTTTAAACCAGTTTGAACCGGTCGGAACCGGTTTAAACCGGTGTGAACCGGTTTGAACCGGTTTGAACCGGTCGGAACCGGTCGGAACCGGTTTGAACCGGTCGGAACCGGTTTGAACCGGTTTGAACCGGTCGGAACCGGTTTGAACCGGTCGGAACCGGTCGGAACCGGTTTGAACCGGTTTGAACCGGTTGGAACCGGTTTAAACCGGTCTGAACCGGTTTAAACCGGTCGGAACCGGTTTGAACCGGTTTAAACCGGTCTGAACCGGTCGGAACCGGTTTGAACCAGTTTGAACCGGTCGGAACCGGTTTAAACCGGTTTAAACCGGTCTGAACCGGTCGGAACCGGTTTGAACCAGTTTGAACCGGTCGGAACCGGTTTAAACCGGTTTGAACCGGTCTGAACCGGTCGGAACCGGTTTAAACCAGTTTGAACCGGTTTGAACCGGTCGGAACCGGTTTAAACCGGTTTGAACCGGTTTGAACCGGTCGGAACCGGTTTGAACCGGTTTGAACCGGTCGGAACCGGTTGGAACCGGTTTGAACCGGTCGGAACCGGTTTGAACCGGTCGGAACCGGTCGGAACCGGTTTGAACCGGTCGGAACCGGTTTGAACCGGTGGGAACCGGTCGGAACCGGTTTGAACCGGTTTGAACCGGTCGGAACCGGTTTGAACCGGTCGGAACCGGTAGGAACCGGTTTAAACCGGTTTGAACCGGTCGGAACCGGTTTAAACCGGTCTGAACCGGTCGGAACCGGTTTGAACCAGTCGGAACCGGTTTAAACCGGTTTGAACCGGTCGGAACCAGTCGGAACCGGTTTAAACCGGTCTGAACCGGTCTGAACCGGTTTAAACCGGTTTGAACCGGTCGGAACCGTTTTGAACCGGTTTGAACCGGTCAGAACCGGTTTGAACCGGTTTAAACCGGTCTGAACCGGTCGGAACCGGTTTGAACCAGTTTGAACCGGTCGGAACCGGTTTAAACCGGTCTGAACCGGTCGGAACCGGTTTAAACCAGTTTGAACCGGTTTAAACCAGTTTGAACCGGTTTGAACCGGTGTGAACCGGTTTGAACCGGTTTGAACCGGTCAGAACCGGTCGGAACCGGTTTGAACCGGTCGGAACCGGTCGGAACCGGTTTGAACCGGTTTGAACCGGTCGGAACCGGTCGGAACCGGTTTGAACCGGTCGGAACCGGTCGGAACCGGTTTGAACCGGTTTGAACCGGTCGAAACCGGTTTAAACCGGTTTGAACCGGTCAGAACCGGTTTGAACCGGTCGGAACCGGTCGGAACCGGTTTGAACCAGTTTGAACCGGTCGGAACCGGTCGGAACCGGTTTGAACCGGTCGGAACCGGTCGAAACCGGTTTGAACCGGTCGGAACCGGTTTGAACCGGTTTGAACCGGTCGGAACCGGTTTGAACCAGTCTGAACCGGTCGGAACCGGTTTAAACCCGTTTGAACCGGTTTAAACCAGTTTGAACCGGTTTGAACCGGTCGGAACCGGTTTGAACCGGTCTGAACCGGTTTAAACCGGTTTGAACCGGTCGGAACCGGTTTGAACTGGTTTGAACCGGTCGGAACCGGTTTAAACCGGTTTGAACCGGTCGAAACCGGTTTGAACCGGTCGGAACCGGTTTGAACCGGTCTGAACCGGTTTAAACCGGTTTGAACCGGTCGGAACTGGTTTGAACCAGTCGGAACCGGTTTGAACCGGTCGGAACCGGTTTAAACCGGTTTGAACCGGTTTGAACCGTTCGGAACCGGTCGGAACCGGTTTGAACCGGTCGGAACCGGTTTGAACCAGTTTGAACCGGTCGGAACCGGTCGGAACCGGTTTGAACCGGTCGGAACCGGTATGAACCGGTCGGAACCGGTTTGAACCGGTCGGAACCGGTCGGAACCGGTTTGAACCGGTCGAAACCGGTTTGAACCAGTCGGAACCGGTTTAAACCGGTCTGAACTGGTCTGAACCGGTTTAAACCGGTTTGAACCGGTCGGAACCGGTTTAAACCGGTCTGAACCGGTCGGAACCGGTTTGAACCAGTTTGAACCGGTCGGAACCGGTTTAAACCGGTTTGAACCGGTCGGAACCGGTTTAAACCGGTTTGAACTGGTCGGAACCGGTCGGAACCGGTTTAAACCGGTTTGAACTGGTCGGAACCGGTCGGAACCGGTTTAAACCGGTTTGAACCGGTCGGAACCGGTTTGAACCGGTTTGAACCGGTTGGAACCAGTTTAAACCGGTCTGAACCGGTTTAAACCAGTTTGAACCGGTTTAAACCGGTCTGAACCGGTCGGAACCGGTTTGAACCAGTTTGAACCGGTCGGAACCGGTTTACACCGGTTTGAACCGGTCGGAACCGGTTTGAACCGGTCGGAACCGGTTTAAACCGTTTTGAACCGGTCGGAACCGGTTTGAACCGGTCGGAACCGGTCGGAACCGGTTTGAACCGGTTTGAACCGGTCGGAACCGGTCGGAACCGGTTTGAACTGGTCGAAACCGGTTTGAACCGGTCAGAACCGGTTTGAACCGGTCGGAACCAGTCGGAACCGGTTTGAACCGGTCGGAACCGGTCGGAACCGGTCGGAACCGGTTTGAACCGGTCGGAACCGGTCGAAACCGGTTTAAACCGGTTTGAACCGGTCGGAACCGGTTCGAACCGGTTTGAACCGGTCGGAACCGGTTTGAACCGGTCGGAACCGGTTTGAACCGGTCTGAACCGGTTTAAACCGGTTTGAACCGGTCGGAACCGGTCGGAACCGGTTTGAACCGGTTTGAACCAGTCGGAACCGGTTTGAACCGGTCGGAACCGGTTTAAACCGGTTTGAACCGGTCGGAACCGGTTTGAACCGGTCTGAACCGGTTTGAACCAGTTTGAACCGGTCGGAACCGGTTGGAACCGGTCGGAACTGGTCGGAACCGGTTTGAACCAGTTTGAACCGGTCGGAACCGGTTTGAACCGGTCGAAACCGGTTTGAACCGGTCGGAACCGGTCGGAACCGGTCGGAACCGGTTTGAACCGGTCGGAACCGGTCGAAACCGGTTTGAACCGGTCGGAACCAGTCGGAACCGGTTTAAACCGGTCTGAACCGGTCGGAACCGGTTTGAACCAGTTTGAACCGGTCGGAACCGGTCGGAACTGGTCGGAACTGGTTTGAACCGGTCGGAACCGGTTTGAACCGGTCGGAACCGGTCGGAACCGGTTTGAACCGGTCGGAAGCGGTTTGAACCGGTCGAAACCGGTTTGAACTGGTCGGAACCGGTTTGAACCTGTCGGAACCGGTCGGAACCGGTTTGAACCGGTCAGAACCGGTTTGAACCGGTCAAAACCGGTTCGAACCAGTCGGAACCGGTTTAAACCGGTTTGAACCGGTCGGAACCGGTCGGAACCGGTTTGAACCAGTTTGAACCGGTCGGAACCGGTTTAAACCGGTCTGAACCGGTCGGAACCGGTTTGAACCAGTTTGAACCGGTCGGAACTGGTCGGAACTGGTCGGAACCGGTTTGAACCGGTCGGAACCGGTCGGAACCGGTTTGAACCGGTCGGAACCGGTCGAAACCGGTTTGAACCGGTCGGAACCGGTCGAAACCGGTTTGAACCGGTCGGAACCGGTTTGAACCGGTTTGAACCGGTCGGAACCGGTTTAAACCGGTCTGAACCGGTCTGAACCGGTTTAAACCGGTTTGAACCAGTCGGAACCGGTTTGAACCGGTCGTAACCGGTTTGAACCGGTCGGAACCGGTCGGAACCGGTCGGAACCGGTTTGAACCGGTTTGAACCGGTTGGAACCGGTTTGAACCGGTTGGAACCGGTCGGAACCGGTTTGAACCGGTCGGAACTGGTTTGAACCAGTTTGAACCGGTCGGAACCAGTCGGAACCGGTTTAAACCGGTCTGAACCGGTCTGAACCGGTTTAAACCGGTTTGAACCGGTCGGAACCGGTTTAAACCGGTCTGAACCGGTCGGAACCGGTTTGAACCAGTTTGAACCGGTCGGAACCGGTTTAAACCGGTCTGAACCGGTCGGAACCGGTTTGAACCGGTCGGAACCGGTGTGAACCGGTTTGAACCGGTCGGAACCGGTCGGAACCGGTCGGAACCGGTCGGAACCGGTTTGAACCGGTCGGAACCGGTCGAAACCGGTTTAAACCGGTTTGAACCGGTCGGAACCGGTTCGAACCGGTTTGAACCGGTCGGAACCGGTTTGAACCGGTCGGAACCGGTTTGAACCGGTCTGAACCGGTTTAAACCGGTTTGAACCGGTCGGAACCGGTCGGAACCGGTTTGAACCGGTTTGAACCAGTCGGAACCGGTTTGAACCGGTCGGAACCGGTTTAAACCGGTTTGAACCGGTCGGAACCGGTTTGAACCGGTTTGAACCAGTTTGAACCGGTCGGAACCGGTTGGAACCGGTCGGAACTGGTCGGAACCGGTTTGAACCAGTTTGAACCGGTCGGAACCGGTTTGAACCGGTCGAAACCGGTTTGAACCGGTCGGAACCGGTCGGAACCGGTCGGAACCGGTTTGAACCGGTCGGAACCGGTCGAAACCGGTTTGAACCGGTCGGAACCAGTCGGAACCGGTTTAAACCGGTCTGAACCGGTCGGAACCGGTTTGAACCAGTTTGAACCGGTCGGAACCGGTTTAAACCGGTCGGAACCGGTTTGAACCAGTTTGAACCGGTCGGAACCGGTCGGAACTGGTCGGAACTGGTTTGAACCGGTCGGAACCGGTTTGAACCGGTCGGAACCGGTCGGAACCGGTTTGAACCGGTCGGAAGCGGTTTGAACCGGTCGAAACCGGTTTGAACTGGTCGGAACCGGTTTGAACCTGTCGGAACCGGTCGGAACCGGTTTGAACCGGTCAGAACCGGTTTGAACCGGTCAAAACCGGTTCGAACCAGTCGGAACCGGTTTAAACCGGTTTGAACCGGTCGGAACCGGTCGGAACCGGTTTGAACCAGTTTGAACCGGTCGGAACCGGTTTGAACCAGTTTGAACCGGTCGGAACCGGTTTAAACCGGTCTGAACCGGTCGGAACCGGTCTGAACCGGTCGGAACCGGTTTGAACCAGTTTGAACCGGTCGGAACTGGTCGGAACTGGTCGGAACCGGTTTGAACCGGTCGGAACCGGTCGGAACCGGTTTGAACCGGTCGGAACCGGTCGAAACCGGTTTGAACCGGTCGGAACCGGTTTGAACCGGTTTGAACCGGTCGGAACCGGTCGGAACCGGTTTGAACCAGTTTGAACCGGTCGGAACCGGTTTAAACCGGTCTGAACCGGTCTGAACCGGTTTAAACCGGTTTGAACCAGTCGGAACCGGTTTGAACCGGTCGTAACCGGTTTGAACCGGTCGGAACCGGTCGGAACCGGTCGGAACCGGTTTGAACCGGTTTGAACCGGTTGGAACCGGTTTGAATTGGTAGGAACCGGTCGGAACCGGTTTGAACCGGTCGGAACTGGTTTGAACCAGTTTGAACCGGTCGGAACCAGTCGGAACCGGTTTAAACCGGTCTGAACCGGTCGGAACCGGTTTGAACCAGTTTGAACCGGTCGGAACCGGTTTAAACCGGTCTGAACCGGTCGGAACCGGTTTGAACCGGTCGGAACCGGTGTGAACCGGTTTGAACCGGTCGGAACCGGTTTGAACCGGTCGGAACCGGTTTGAACCGGTCGGAACCGGTCGGAACCGGTTTGAACCGGTCGGAACCGGTCGGAACCGGTTTGAACCGGTCGGAACCGGTCGGAACCGGTTTGAACCGGTCGGAACCAGTCGGAACCGGTCGGAACCGGTTTGAACCGGTCGGAACCGGTCGAAACCGGTTTGAACCGGTCGAAACCGGTCGGAACCGGTTTAAACCGGTCTGAACCGGTCGGAACCGGTTTGAACCAGTTTGAACCGGTCGGAACCGGTTTAAACCGGTCTGAACCGGTCGGAACCGGTTTGAACCGGTCGGAACCGGTGTGAACCGGTTTGAACCGGTCGGAACCGGTTTGAACCGGTCGGAACCGGTCGAAACCGGTTTGAACCGGTCGGAACCGGTTTGAACCGGTCGGAACCGGTCGGAACCGGTTTGAACCGGTCGGAACCGGTCGGAACCGGTCGGAACCGGTTTGAACCGGTCGGAACCGGTCGGAACCGGTTTGAACCGGTCGGAACCGGTCGAAACCGGTTTGAACCGGTCGAAACCGGTCGGAACCGGTTTGAACCGGTCGGAACCGGTCGGAACTGGTTTGAACCGGTCGGAACCGGTTTGAACCGGTTTGAACCGGTCGGAACCAGTCGGAACCGGTTTGAACCGGTCGGAACCGGTCGAAACCGGTTTGAACCGGTCGGAACCGGTCGGAACCGGTTTGAACCGGTTGGAACCGGTCGAAACCGGTTTGAACCGGTCGGAACCGGTTTGAACCGGTCGGAACCGGTTTGAAGCAGTTTGAACCGGTCGGAACCGGTCGGAACCGGTCGGAACCGGTCGGAACCGGTTTGAACCGGTTCTGACATGTTTAAACCGGTTCCGACCGGTTCTAACTGGTTCAAACCGGTTCCGACCGGTTCAAACCGGTTCAAAGTGGTTTAAACCAGTTCCAACCGGTTCAAACTGGTTTAAACCTGTTGAAACCGGTTCCGACCCGTTCCGTCCGGTTTAAACCAGTTCGGACCGGTTCAAACCGGTTTAACGCGGTTTAAACCGTTTCCGACTGGTTCAAACCAGTTCTGACCTGTTCTGGTATGAACTGGTTTGAACTGGTAGGAACCGGTTCAGGCGTTTGTTAGCTGTAGAGAAAGGAGTCCGGGCGTGGGAAGGGGAGGTGCAGGGCGGTCTCTCTTTTCCTGGCTTCAGAGCTGTCGGGACTGAGCAGAAGGAGGAAATCCCAGCTGCAAATCTGGTGCCTTGGAAAGAGCCCCGTGCTGGAAATGAAATGAGGTAAAAGTTTGATTTTTCCCTTTTGTTTGGAGAAAAAAAAAAAAAAAAAAAAGAAAAAAAAAAAAAAAGGAAAAAAAAAAAAAGGAAAAAAAAAAAAAAGAAAGGCTGCCTTTAATTGTAATTAGTAGTGAAAATCAAGGAAGCTGCTGTGCATGCACGTGTGTGTGCATGTGTGTGTGTGTGTGCATGCGTGTGTGTGCATGCGTGTGTGCGCATGCGTGTGTGCATGCGTGTGTGTGCGTGCGTGTGTGTGCATGCGTGTGTGCATGTGTGTGCGCGTGTGTGTGCGTGTGTGTGTGCGTGTGTGTGTGTGCGTGCGTGTGTGTGCGTGCGTGTGTGCATGTGTGTGCATGCGTGTGTGTGCATGCGTGTGTGTGCATGCGTGTGTGTGCATGCGTGTGCGCGTGTGTGTGCGCGTGTGTGTGCGTGTGTGTGTGCGTGCGTGTGTGTGCGTGCGTGTGTGTGCGTGCGTGTGTGCATGTGTGTGTGCATGCGTGTGTGTGCATGCGTGTGTGTGCATGCGTGTGTGTGCATGCGTGTGCGTGTGTGTGTGCATGCGTGTGTTTGTGCATGCACGCGTGTGTGCATGTGCATGAGTGTGTGTGTGCATGCATGTTTATGTGTGTGCGTGTGCGTGTGTGTGTGTGTGTGTGTGTGCGTGCGTGTGTGCATGTGTGTGCGCGTGTGTGTGCGTGTGTGTGTGCGTGTGTGTGTGTGCGTGCGTGTGTGTGCGTGCGTGTGTGCATGTGTGTGTGCATGCGTGTGTGTGCATGCGTGTGTGTGCATGCGTGTGTGTGCATGCGTGTGTGCATGTGTGTGCGCGTGTGTGTGCGTGTGTGTGTGCGTGTGTGTGTGCGTGCGTGTGTGTGCGTGCTTGTGTGCATGTGTGTGTGCATGCGTGTGTGTGCATGCGTGTGTGTGCATGCGTGTGTGTGCATGCGTGTGCGTGTGTGTGTGCATGCGTGTGTTTGTGCATGCACGCGTGTGTGCATGTGCATGAGTGTGTGTGTGCATGCATGTTTATGTGTGTGCGTGTGCGTGTGTGTGTGTGTGTGTGTGTGTGTGTGTGTGTGTGTGTGTGTGCATTTTGGCACTGGTGACTCTACCAACCTGCCTCTGGTGTCTGGCAGGGGTTCGGGTACCATTTTCTCTTTACAATGAGATACCCAGAATTTTTCTTTATTGAAAGCGCAGTCCCCTCAAGAGCGGTGCCGCCGGTGTTTCCGTCTCATTCGGAGGATTATTGGCATTTCTTGAGTAGAAGGGATAAATAAGTGTGGACCCTGAAACACGCTGAATGTTTTTGTCCTGACAAAAGAGAAGCAATGCACTGTAAAGTGGAAAACAGCTTTTAAGACGTCATTTTCCTGGCAAAACTGCTTTCCTTTATGGATTATTTTTTACAGCTCTGCAATAAATGCTTCAAAAAGGACTTTCCGACTGCTTATAAAGAAAACTTATATGCCTCTTTAACACAACTCCATTGACTTTTCACTTGTAGTTTGCCTCTTTATGCTAATTCTCATATGCCCTCTATTATAAGAAGAGATCCTTACAAGGGATGCAGTTAAGGATGTGAATGATACTTCCACCCGGATTTCCTTTTTCCCTCCCAGACTTTCTAAGTTTCTGGCATTTGAATTTTAAGGCAGTTTTTAATCCTGAATGCGTGGCATCGTATTTTACAGAGCAGAAGTCTCTACCGTATCTCTACATAGAGATTTTTTTTCTCTTTCATGGTAACTGTAATTAAATTCAGCTAATTCTCCATTGCAATATTTATGGAAAACAAGAACCAGTAGCTGTGGAACAGCACAGGAAATAACTGGAGTAGGGCAGGGGCCTGGTGTAGCCCCAAGGGAGCCCAGAGCTTTCTCTTTGCATCATACTGGGTGATGTGGAGCCCAGCACATGCACACCCTACCTCGTAACATCATCTTCTTGCCTCTGTTTCTCTTCTTCTGCTAGGAGAGATGTGTCAGAAGAGAAAAGCAGTCCTGGGGCTGTATTATAGAAGGGTTGCTTCAAACTGTGCCTCAGCCTTTGCTGCCGTGGAGATGCCCCTCTGTCTGGGCAACCATCAAGGGGTTTTACAGCTGCCGTTGCCTGCCTGCAGTTTAAGGGAAGAATGGAGAAGCATCATTTCCCTGGAAACTCCTCTTTGGTGACAGCTTCTGAAATACTCAGGTTCTGACAAATGAATGTGGTGGCAGCTCGGGGATATATTTGTGGGTATGGCAATGCTACTGCTCTCAGCTCATCAGAGATAGGAAGCAGTAACAAGAATGTCTCCAAAGCTGTTCCTTTTTCCTATGTGACTGTGCTCACCCAGAGTGACCACAGGAATTCCTGCAACCAGCTTTCCAAATCATTATACAACCTCCCATTTCACTCCTCAGTAGGCAACTGCTCTGTTAAAACTAAGTTTTCTCTTTACCCCAAAAAATGTGGCGTGTTTTGTACCATGGGAGGCAGGTAATCCTCCACAGCTCATGTGGCCAGAGGAGGGAACATAGCCTGTGAGAGGCTAACTGCAGGTGAACTGTGAAAAATGTTTGTACACCACAACTGATTCATCTTGGTTTTACTAACATATTTTTGGGATGAACATCAAGTACATGTAGAAACACTGTTTATCTCGAGCACAAAGGCAAATTCTCTTTTTCGGGGAACAAATATCACAAATAGATTATTGGGGCAGGAAAAGAGAGCATTAACATTGCAACACCCATGGGGTAAATTTAAAGATTAGAGGCTATGCTGAACTCCAAGGTGTGATTTGTGAGCAATGCTTTGGCCTGTTCTCATACAAAATACACGTTTTGTCTGTAATACGAATGATGGATGTATGTCTGGCTTTTAAATAAAAGATCACATATTTTGGGTCATATGCCAGAAAGCTGCCTATCCTAAAATGTCATCCAGAATATGCGAATAAGTACACAGAGGAACACGTTTTGGTTATATATTAGGTGAAAATCTTGTCATTCAGCAGGAGAGATGCCAGGGCATGCGATGCTTGACTGATCTGAAAAGCGTAAGCATCTTGTACAGTCGCTATCTTACAGCAACCAATGCTTTCTTGGTGTTTTATTTAAGAAGGTTCAGTGGTTCAAATGTAAATTCAGCCTTGGGACACCTTGGTTAGATTTCAACCTTGCAGTAGATTTGTGGGTACCAGTTACCCTGGTGTAATGTGGAGATTAAAGCAAGTCTATTAAAAATGTTTCACTAGGCTACTTCCTCATCCAGACAAAAACATCCTTTCTAAAGGAGGAAAAAAAACAACCTCCATCACCAAAGATTTTTTATAAGCCTGACAGGTTTAGAATAGATGATTTCAGTTTTTAGTTTCAGTACTAGATGCTTTTTTTCAGTGCCCTACTTTTTCAGGCTTTTTTATAAAGTTACCGTGTGCAGCTAAGAAAGAAAAGCTTTCTTGTCTTCCTCAAGTTTATTTAGAGCATTTCATTGACTAATGCCTTTTGTCAAAAGTGACAGTGAAGGACTTGTTTGGTAATAGAGATCAATGGAGATGAAAGTGACATTTCAGAGCAGCATTTTGAAACTAATACATTGCTATTTATCTGGCCACAGCACCTAGGAACAGTGGCTTGCAGCATCATGACTGTAGTTGCTGTCTCTGCCCTCCTCCTCCTAAAGTGCACATTTCCTTTTTCTGTCACTCTTCTCCATACCAGTATTTTTCAAATTTCTTCTTAGTTTTCTAGAAAACTCTTTTTCAGGCTCTGGCTCTATGAATTTTTTATCAACAGACTTTTCTCGCTTTTGGTGGGGTTAAGCTCCTGTTGGCCAAAATGGGGCTTTCTCAACAGCCAAATATTGACTTGCTTCCCCTGGGTATCTGAACCCTCTGGGTTTGCAGGGACAGAGCCTTTAGAGCTGGGGAGGTCTACAGGCATGTAGGGTGTCACTTCCTTTTATCCATAGCAAGAAAAGTGTGGTGTTGGCACTGAGCAAATTATGGAAGTGTGATTTCATGCTCCATCTCTCTCTACAAATTCAAATGCTTTAAAGATACTTGTGAAAAGTGCTAAAGTGATAGACAGGGAAGAACTTAAGGTCTCTTTTCACTTTGAGAAGGTCTCATTGCACTTTGAGAGGAGGTGAAGCAGAAGCTAATTGTCATCCTACATTATATACTGAAGCAATCAGCTTTGAGTATACAGTCAAGTTCAATTCCCAAAAACGTTTAGGATTTTCTGTATCTTTTTGCTAAGAAATCCAGAAGAGGTGGTGGCTTTCAACTCTGTGGTGATCTGAGCTCACCATATACTCAAATAAGTTCAAAGCCACTGCCAAATTAAAGCACTACCCATGTAGATTGGATTTGAGTAAATATTTACTACCTTGCATCCAAATACTCCTCTCTCTTCAGGGGTAAGCTTTGCCATCTGTGTCCAGCAGTACCGGCTTTCATGGTCTCTCTGTTTGACATCCTCCATGCCTAATTTTAGAATAAGAAGGTCAGTTCAGATAAAGCATAATTCAGTTACATATGAGGCACAATCTCAGTAACTTCTGTACATAAATGGCATTAAAGCATTAATAACTTACCATGCACTCTGCCTCGTTGTCTCACACAATGTTAAGGTGATATGTTTGGTATAGACCAACCAAAAGACAGACAAAATGCTTTCCCAGAATTTGGTCACTCAATAGAGAAAAATCCACTCTGTTCTAAGCTAGTTCCAACAGTTTCTCAGAAATATTAATGTCTTGAGCTCTTATGCATTTAATAAAGAAAAATATGATGTATTTCAATGGAAAACAAATTCTTCATTCCTCCTCTTCTGGTGTTTGTTGTAGCTGATAGCTACAGTTCTGGTTTCAAGCGGAGCATGCTGAGCTAATTATATTTCTCCTAAACACTGTTGATTTCTTGATTGCTAATGTGGTATTTGCGAGTCAGTGATTCTTAAATGTCAGCTTAAGAATCCATCTTTACTAGTCTGAATCCCCTAAATGCAAGTCTTGTTTTACCAATATTCCCAGTAAAGAATTACACTCTCTACTGTTTGTCTTGCAAGCGAGACAAATAACAATTTCCAAAGGCTCTATTTTTTTATGGCACCACGTTTAATTGGTGGGAGCATGGAGACACAGAAACATTTTCATTAATGCTTCATTATTAATCAGTGAAAGATGGATGCAACACTTGAGGGAAGTGGTTGCTAAATCCCCTAAACAATTTACTGTAGCTTTCTTCAATGAAGCATCTTTTTGAAAAGATGAACTGCCCTATTAGTGCAAATGTTGCAACAGCACAATGAGAATGAGCTCCCCTTTTAATGTGCTCTTTTTGAGAAGAGAAAAAAAGCCAATAACTGGATAACTCTGAACTGTTTGGTAAACAAATGCAAATGTTATTTTTTTCCTGATTTTGCTAAGCTTCTGTAGGCACAGCATTCATACAATTTTTGTGTGATGAGTCATGTAAATATTGCCTTCATATTTTTAGCAAGTTTTCACTTAATTTTTCTTTTTGCTTGCTACAACACTTTACCTGTTAGTTCCTTTTACATGTTGAAATAGTGCAACACGATAGTGATTAAGCCTGCATTCCAGTTTAGATAGAGACATTTTTGAATATAAGATGCAAAAAGCAACAAATTGAGAGTGTAATAGCTACATGAAAATAGGGGAAAAGTATAAAATGTTTATACATGGCAAGAAGAGTCAAGAATCTTTGAAAATTCCATCTTGTGTGAAAGTTACAGCATCATCATTCTGTCTGGATAACAGTCATATTCAGCTATTCTGCTTTTCAGAACAGCTGTAGAAATTCTCTGATGCATACCAGTATTTCTTTGACTTTAGTTTCCTGGTCATATACCCTACATCTGTGAAACAAAGCTCTCAAACCTTGAAAAGAAATTCCTTCCTTTCCTTTTGATCCTCTTTGTGGGAATGCATTGAAGAACTATGGACTGAAACAGCCATTGAGCAAAATTTTAAAAGTGACATCACTATTTATATATCCAAAGAAAATGAAGGGAATAATAATAAGCAAACACTTTTAGCTGGTATCTACTTCTATATATTACCTTTGATGATGGGATGAAAATTTTTCTATATAATTGCTTTCATACAGAGTTGCACGCATGAGGCAGTGGTACAAACCTGCAAGATAAAACAGCCTCCAGCCCTCTGTGTATAACAGAAACCAATTAGAAACATTAGAACTTTTCCAGTTTATATTAGCCATGAGACAATGACAATCAAGCTAGTCATAGCCAAGAAAACTCAAACACTGCCATCTTATTAAGATTTTCTTTAAAATGTATTGATTTTCTGTAGTTACATTATTTTCTCTGTTGCCACAGGCAATAAGAAATAAACAGGCAGGCTTGATCCTTGTGCCAAGGAGTCTCCTGTTGCAGGAGCTAACTCTTAGGGTGGCTTATGCGAAGAACTAAAGTATTATTGTGAGTTGCTTGCTGTATAAATGAGTTCCTCCTCCCCAGGTGCAATCTCTGGGGCAGGAAGGACACACTGGATGGTTCCAGAAGTGTTACTGTTTCCCTACCCTTGGCCACCACCCAAAAGCAGGAAAGAAGGTGTTCCTCCTCTATCTCTCCTTTTACAGATGGACTGCTGCCTTTACCCCACTTTTGATGCTACCCAGGCTCAGTTGCCTTTTCCAGTGTCTTCTCTCCTGTTCTCATGTTGCCAGTGTCAGCATCTCAGACATCAAACAGTCTGTGGGAAGAAAATGCCAAGTCTGACCCATTGCTGCTTGTGCCCTGGCTTCCAGAAACATTTCATTTTATCTTGTCTGGTGGTATGGGCCATACTTGCCATAGCCAGCTTCATCTGAAACCAAAACCCCTCAGAGTTACCTAATGCCTCAGTATTGCTTCTTTGCTCAATAGAACCTTAAAAAAAAAAAATACTCTTGCTCTATAAGCTTATCCAAAGTGCTGCCATAGTAATTCTCCAGGACAAAAATCAGTTAGGCCTAGGTAATTTACTCCAGTAAAGTTTTCATCAAAAACTATTAGGAATATGTGGACTGAATATGGAAAAATGAAGTGGTCCAAGCTGCTCGTTCCCTTGGCATCCCTGTTGGACTGAGGTTGTTGGTTTCTCAGCAGATGTTTTCCTCAGCATGCTCATACAGTATAAAATCAAGCAGGACTTGGATCTAAACTACCTTTAGTAGTGTGAAATTGGATCATTTAATCTGTTGGCCTAGCATACTTAATTTGGTGTTTGTGTTTTCCTAAAAGCATGCATTTGGTTTAATTAATTTAATTTAGTCTTGTAGCCGGTTGTCTTTAATTTTTCTCTCAATTTCTGTACATTTAGAAATATTACTAAATTACAGAGATTTTATAAAAGCCAAATAGGTAATGCCATTAACCTCAAAGAGTCAAAAATAATCCTATTAACTTCTAGTCAAATTGCCACATGAAGAACGTGTAGTCAAGCTCACAAAAATTAACCATTTCACTGAAGATCACTAAATAATGTACTGAATATTTTTCCTTATATAAAAGCACATCACCACAGTGCTGCCAACAGCCAATGGACAGGGATACCAGTATGTTTTAGTCTGAGGATGCTGCTTTTTGACTCTAGCCACCATTGCATAAATAAAAAGTCACATTTACCCAACTTGCCTCTGGCCATAGGAATGGCTTCTTGAAAGAAAGACCTCAGAAACCAATGAAATATGAAGTGGGTGAATGCTAAATCTGTTACTATTTTATCTGGACTCTAGAGATTTATATTCCCTTGGACTCTAGCCCAAAATTAAGAAGTATATACACATGGCCAAATAAAGAACCAACCAACCTCTAAAACTGAGAAACAGATTTGTTAGTAACATGCAGAGGTGATAGGGAGGAGACACAAACAGGTTCTTAAGGTTTTGAGCTGTCCAATGGCAAAAATCCCCATAATTTCACTGCTTTCTGTTTTCCATAGAAGTTCTGAATCTCACCTTTGGGTTTATTTCAAGAACAACGTAAGCCTTTCAGTTTGCTTATCTTTCTGCTTCAGTTAATTTAACCTTAATAAACTTTTTTAGCTATTGCAATCTCCTAGGTTTGCATATAGACTATGGGTACCTTGCTCCTCACAGATTTATCTGTATTTCAAAGCTCATACATTTAAACAAGATAAAAATCTGTTTGATGCCTGGCTAATGCCACAAGTAAGTGTCAGTGACTTAGTTAAGTGTTAGGCCTTCTGATACAACTGTGGCAAAGAGTAAGGGCCTGGCTTCTTAGAGATGCTCTCAGCAAATGAGAGCTGATGCAGGGCAGTTGTTCACAGCATTAGAAAGGGATAACATAACATTGTTTTTCAGTAGAGCTAGGACTGAACTCAGTTATTGCTTTATGTATTGTTGGTTTTGCTCTTTGTGTAGGTGACTTCAGGCTTCCCATTGCTCCAAGCCCCCAGAAAACCTCCAGGCATACATGCCTAATCTAAAGAGACATGGCTGGGAAGTATTACTACTACACCCAAGTTGGAAATACAGGACAAGGGAGAGTAAATCTGTTGTTTAAGGTATTATTTGGCTTAGTTTTACCTGAGGTGATATATGAAGTTTAGAGGAGTGAAGGGAGATGAACCTTAACCTTCCATTCAAGCGCATTTAACCATAAAACTGTCATCTGTCATAGCATGCATGATGAATGCACAAATACAGCTGCTTTTCACATTGCTCCTCTTGGAGGATTTTACAGTCATGACACTGAACAGGGATCAACTGGCTTGATTTAGTTCCCTACATCTGCTGTACAGCTTCCTCAACACCGTGAGGAACTCTCCCTCCAGGCTGACATGCCTTGTCTGAGACATTGGAAAAATGCACATATTTGTGTTTGGAAAGCTTTGTGGTGGGAGGATTCCAAGGCCAGTGAGATCAAGATTTTTAAACTGCTTTCTGAAAGCTGCTTTTGAGAAGTCTTTCTTTGCAGTATTCAAAAGCTCTCTTAAGAATATATACAATCAACATTGGCTGAGACTAAGAAACTTAATTAAAGTATATGCAATATTTAAAAAAAAAAAAAAAAAGATAAACCCCCAAGTCCCAAAACAAAACAGTTGCCTGAAGAGCAAGTTGTGCCTTTGAGCTTTTTGTTTTTTGTTTCAGATAGACTCAATACAAAATATACCAAAGGTCTCAAAATAGTTGGAACGTAAAGGGATCTGTAGTCTTCATCAAGGGACTATGTCACATTATTACTGCAACCCATATCCTTCTTGCTATTATCCCAATACTAATGTGCCATTCCAAACTTCCTGGAGTCAACTAAAAAATTTTCATGAACTCCAGTGGGCCAGTTCCTGGTGTCTATCCTCACTGGGCTTATATATTCACTATTTAGATGCAAGTTACTCCCCAGTGGCTCCTTCCAGGACCCTGTCCATTTCATGCATCTCTCCTGCTGCTGAAAGGAAGAGAGTGCTTTGTCACCCACCCTGTGCCTGGGTCAGATGGTCTCAGGGCCTGGAGCCTGAGGGAGGTGAAGAGACCTGATGGCTGAGGAGCACTGCCAGAGGAAAGCAGCTGTAGATGAGATAGATCTTGAATTAGCAGCTCTGTAAGGGCTTGATTTACCCCATAAATACAGGCACCATTACCCAAAGGGTCTCTAGAGATTGCTGTCCTTATAACTGTGAATGGTGTGATATATATGCAATGGTAACACTTGTGCAGTATTAAAAATAAGATTGGAATATTTTTATATTTTTTCCAAGAGCATAGATAGGAACTAGGACTGCTGGGTTAAAATTGCTAAAACTTTTCAATAAACTGTAATTAAAGGAGCAAACATCCAACCTACTCTTCACTTCAGATTGGTACAAAGTGGGCATTTTGGATTTTTGTTTGTTCTTTTAATTCTAGTGACCTATGCTTCATGGCATTTTCTTTCAGCTGCTTTAGTTTAACACCTTACCACTCCACAATATATGGTATTCAAATCTTTTTTCATTGTCTTATTTTAACTTGCAAAAAAGGGCAAATTATTTAGTCCATCAAAGAAAATAGCTTCCATCCACTGTAAGCCTGGGCTGAAAGCAAGGGTTTATAATCTGTCCTCAACTTTATTAAAAAACATAAGGCATCAGCCCTCATGTAGCTCAAATACATTTTCTTACATGGTGACACACTGTGTCTGATGCTGTAGAATGAACTTGATATGAATTTCTACTTGGTGCACTCAGCATACTGAATACTACTTAATTCTCCAATGCTGTGTGACTGAACACACTGATCATGGAAACAGAATACCTGATCAGCCTTGCACAGCCCTGAACTTCTTTCTTTTGCTCTTAGGTCGTTTTTCAGATTTTGTTGTTGTTGTTTTTCCTCCCCACATCCAAGGATTGAGTACTGCCTTCCCACGACTGAGAATTTAATCCCCAGGCTCTGCTCTTGGAACAGGGCTTGCACAGTCCTGCCTTGGCAGTGGCTCAGCAAAGGGTTCCTGCTGTGCAGCAAGCACCTCTCCCTGTCCTTACATAGATAGGAAAGTAGAAAACCATAATGTTAATCCAGCTGAGATTTCTGCTTTGAGCTGTTCCCAAGGGACTTGTGTGGTGGTAGCACAAGGGCTCTTGTGTCACTGCTTAATTTGCATCTCAGCAGCACCTGTGACTTGGTGAAACCCAAGTCTTTTCTAGTGGCTCTCGGGGGCATATAACTTGCTACTCTTGTGATATCATCATTTTCAATAGGCAGAAATTTGGGATGCCTGTGCCTACAAACTTGATAGAGATATTCAAGAATTAGGAAAAACTGGTAATTTTTATGTAGTTAGGAGAGTACTGAGTACTGAGGTTAACTAGGGAGATGATAGTATTTTCTGTTAGAGCACAAAGCTCTTATTTCTCAAATTCAAGCTATTGGCTTTTCTGCAGAAAATCTCCAACTATGTACATCTGCTCCTAAGAGAGTACCTGTGGCTGATAGTGTCAGCTTTAGCAGCTACAGATAGCCTAGAGGAACGTGGGAAAGGGCCAATTTGTGGAGTATCCATGCCCATGGCTCTTTCAGGTGGATGAGAAAGGTTTTCTGTACTACAGTTGATAAAATTTCTTCATTCTCTGTCACACCTTCTACAGATTGAAGGTAAGATAACCTGTCCAATCATCATTATATGCTCAAAAGCAGAAATGGGAAAAATCCATGTGTATCAGTTCTGTAAATCTCAAGGAAATTTGCAGAGGAAACAAATGACCCAGAGCAAAAATGGGTAATATTTTAGAAAATTGGTACATGGAAGTCATGTGGCTAAACTAGCAGTAAAAATGACCCACTCTTTTCAATATGAAATTAGTTCTCTGCTGAAGTATAGAAAAGAGATTTTTAGGCTATTCTGCCACCTGCTCCTCATCCCTGGGATCTGTGTATTCAGTTTTGATTTACGAGGGAAAGCCCAGGGCATCAGATGAATTTTAAATGACATATATCAAGATCATAGTAGTTTGGTCTTTTCTTCTCAACTATTTTTTTTTAAAATTCTATTTTTGTAGAACAGCAAAATTTTAATGCTTGCAAAGCCAGAGAATATCCAGTTACTTCCACTCCAATATTTTATCACTGCTCCTCTGTCAAGCAGCTCTTTTGCTAAAGAGTAAAAAAGTGAGCTATTTGGTATGCAGTGAGGCTAGCCAACAGGTCAGATCAATGATTACAGTTCCTTTATTCTTATTTATGTTAATAACCTGCATATGGGTATATTTGATACTCTTAGAAAATAATCTAACTCCCCTTTCATCAGACACTTCAGCAGTGGTGCAATTTTGCTATTGCTCTTTAATATGTGAAACAGAGTATGCTAAACACATTGTAAGGCCATTTTAAAAAGAGAAATAAATATTTTGGCAAGTTGAAAAAAAGATAAATTCTCTCATCTCCATAGAAAACCCAGAACCTTGGTGTGCAGTTTGCCCTCAAAACTTCTAATAAATGTCTAAATTCCTCTAAATGTCTAAATAAGATCAGGCTTCTCTTAACCAGAAGAGAGATAGCATAATTAAAAAGCAAAAATAACTTGCCTTTTAATAATCCTTACCTGTATTGATCGCTCATTGCTAATTTATGCCTGGTAAAACTTTGCTTCTGTTTCACCATATGGAGAAAAGCCATCTTGGTCCTAGAAAAACAACACCATGTTGTTGGTTAACTAAACAATTCACTCCAGTAGGTCAGTGAACTGCACACTTCAGGCATAGTGGCCCAAGGGCATCAAAATATATTTGGCAGAGCCCATGGAGAGACAAACGTAGGAGGGGTCCAGAGTCACTGCATGGCAAGTAGGCTCCAACCTCTCCATACAGGGCAATGTGTACCATGTGTAGACTTTCCTCTTAATTGATGAAAACCACATTTACACCTTTTAAAGAGTCCTTACTAGTTCTGACTCCAATCATCAGCTACTGATGATTAAGCAGGCCAGAAATGGAGATGAAAAAGGCAATAGAAATTAATAGAAAACCCCTGCTTCTATGGATGTAGTTACATTGGCTGACATCAAGTTATACAATGGATATTTTTAGACAGTCTGGGAATTTGGATATAAAAATACCAGGAATCAGTGGTAAAGGCTAATGGCCTTTAGAGATAAAATTAGGTACTACTTCTTTACAGACAATTGTGGGGAAAATTGCTATTGAAAATCCTACTGAAATACTGTCTTCTATAACATCCTTCCTGTTTATTACTAAGCCTTTCTTTTTCCATGCTCAACTAAAAGGTTATCTTTTCAATTATTCAACTCATATTTTATGTCATGGTAAATAACATTCTTTAGGATACAGATAGGTTTGTGAATTAATCAGAAAAACAGAGTATTTATATAGACTTAGTTTTACTACAGTATCACTGAGTATTTCTCAAAAAACCTAATTTTTATCATAGTAATTCTCTTTTTCATTAAGAACATCTTGAAGGCTAAAAACTTACTCTCTCAATCAAGGGCTCAGGAAACAGAGAGAGGAAGAATGCAGAACTCCTGCCATGAAGATACCTCTGTAGATACTAAGATATAGCAGTCCCCTGTAGTATTTTGTGACAGATACCTTCTTTTGAAACTTCTTACTGCAAGGTCTTATGTAACTACAAACTAAACCTTATATGAAAGTGTAAAAAAGTTCTCTTTTTAAGAGCCATTGTTTAGACTTTTCATCTTTTCATATCAAGAGAATGTGAACTGCATGACAGAAATGCAAGTCCAGAATAGAAAAATACATAAAATTTATAGAAATGTCTTTTCTAGGAGAATATTGCCTTTTGTGCTACTCTTTTTTGTTTTGTTTTTTGAGAACTGTGACTTTGTAGACGAAGTGTTGAGGAGATTCTCTTTACTTATGAGTAAATATATCATGGACGAGTAGATTTGAAAACCCTAAAAGAATACAATTCTAAAATTTTGTCTTTGAATAAGTTTAGAATTCTAACTTTGGATCTTTAAGTAAATAATGTCAGCCTTCTCTCTTTTTACCCTTTTTAATATATGTGAGACCTAAATATATATGCTGCTGTTTCAGTCCCTCTAAAATAAAATGTATGGTCTTTTTCACATATATCTTAAAGCACAATTGTTATGGAGACTGACCTTTATACTGTTCCTCACATACATTTGAGTCTCAGATTATTGTTATTTAATTACTGTAGAGAGAGATGTTTCACTTGAAAAAATGGCTAAATACCAGAATGCCACACTATGTTCAAAAAGGATAAATTCTATTTAATCAGTTTGTTTAGAAAATGATGCTTCTGGATGGCTTCTTGGCATGGGTAGGGGATTACCAACGTTTGAGCTATTGCCCAGGAAGTGTGGAATTTGAACTTGCATTTCCTGTTGTGCTCCAAATGTTAATTCAGAGGAATGAGCTATTGCTGATAGGGGAGAGCTGCTTGTACAGAAGTTGAAGGATTAATGAACAATACTAAACTATTTAATCAATGTATATTTCCTGAAGACCATTGGAGAGAAAAACAGTACTTTATACAATAAAACAGAGTGATCTGTGCTTTCACGATTAAAGCAAAGGGCTCTTTCATAGTCTTTTCACAAGTAGATGGATTTAGTCTTGGCATTAACCTTGTTGTTTTGCAAGTATCTTATCCAGGTCAAGTTTGTTCCACACTTCAGCTTTTTTTGTGGGTGGTCCTGGTCTCATATGCCCTTAATAATCAAGACAGAGCAAAGCCCTTAAAAGAACTGACAGGCTTGGAGGTTCTTTGGGAAAAAACAAAAAACCCATAAAAAATAATAACGTCTATCGTATGTCCTGCAAAGGACCTGTCAGGACTTGTAGGACTTGTTGCAATTGAATCTCTTTTTTCATCAGGAATTTTGTTTTATTTAATGGTGTGACATTTTCTTCAGTCATTTTGGATCTTGCCTTAGTCATGAGCATGGTCTGTAGCAGAACTAGAAAGTCTGATTGCATGCCCTACTTTATGCAGACCACTTAAGCTTGATAATATCAGGGTAAAGCAACATTGTTTAGAAGAAATGTATGCATGATAATTTTAAATGGAGACCCACAATGGTCAAATAGAATTGAAATTGAGTTTTAGAATATCCAGAAATTAGATGCCTGGGTCTTGTTTTTTTTCATTATTAATAGAGCTATCAGACTTTCAAATGTTTAGATTAAGCACCAGTGCTAACTGATAGCTGCATGCTAGAAGAATAATAATTTATTCCAGCTCTCCAACCACAGACAATAGCAGCCTTTGACAGAAACAGGGAGAGCTTTCTTTTTAAGAGCAGGACTGAGAAGGAAGGTCGTGTTCAGCTACTGCAGAGGGGCTGAACCTGTGTAGACCTGATGGGAAGCTGGGACAAATATTTGAGCAAGCAGCTCAGTGACAGATCAGGTTGGATCCTTGGGGATTAAGATTAAGGCAGAAGCAGGAGATGGGGTTTAGACAGCAAACAGACAAGGTAAGTGCCAGGGTGAGCAAACAGGCTTGGTGCTAGGGTTATGAGGTAGGAGTTATACTCAGCACTTGGTCTCAGCAGCATCACTGTTGCACACCAGTGCAGGGTGCCAGATCTCCAGCTGTAATCACTGTAATGTACATCAGCCAGTAGATTCCTTGAATCTCTCTGCTGCAGCTGAGGATAGAAGAATGGATTTCAAGAGCATTTATTGGACATATTAATCTCTCTCTTTTCTCCTGGGTTAGTGGTATGTTTAGAGAATTTCAGCAGTTCATATTTACACAATGAAAGGGCTTTTCGATACAAAGCAATCATGGCATTATGAACGAAGTATTCAATATTTTTTTTTCAGGGGTTTAAGCTGAAAGTCAAATATTTAAGATGCAGAATGCTTTGGTTTCAGTTGTGAAACCCAATTAGATGTTTCCACTATCATAATACATTGCCTAACAGAACCAGGCATAAGGAAATGTACAGATATCAGAATGAGTTCCAGCCCTCACCGAGTTTCAGCATTCACTGAGCTGATACTTTTCCTAATTGCTGCAGTGCTGTGAAGGTGTGATTTGTCATTTTGGGGAAATTAAGCAGAGCCCAAAGTGTGCCTTGTGGTTAGGATCTACATGCTGGAGGGTGTTGAGGGTGTGTGTGAGAAAAACCCTTTTATTCATGAAAGTTCCAAGAATTGCATGAGCTAATGACTGGATCTACTTATTTTCAGAGCCACTGAGACATTTTCTGTTGATCTGAATAAGCTGGCATCAGGCCCTGCATGACTTATAGAGATACTGAATGCTTCCTCAAAATCAATTCTTGTGTTACTTCTTCCCTTTCAATGTCAGGGTAAAGGGGCAGCTGGTTTCTAACCAAATTCACAGCCATCTCTGGAAGAAGCCCTGTTTCTCTCAGATTGCTGCTGCTTGCTGCAAGTCTAACAACTGACAACTTTAAAAATTGTAGTCTCCATGTATCACACTGTTGCTGCCATTATATTAATCTAATCACTGATATATGTTTTGCTGGACACTGATGAAAATATCAAGTTGAGGTTCTGTTTTAGCTTTGGCTATGGATGATTTAATGTAGAAAGAAATCAGGTTAGGGAAAGCTCTGAATATATGTTTTCTAGAGAGACAAAAAAAGTTGTTTGTTGCCTCCTCTCACTGCTTCTCCATCATTGAGAGAGAAAGAAATCATGAAAATGACACATGAACTGCAATAAAGCCTAAAAATAAAATACAGCTTTTATTTTATATTTGTAAGGGGAGATTAGCTTTTTTTATTCTTTAAACAAGGTGGCATTTGAAGTAGGCACTCACCACGTGTGTAAAAAGCAAAAAAATGTATTGCATATTATTGCTGGGGAAGTGGAGAGTGGGTAAAGAAAAGTGGGGGAGAGGGAGGAAACTGGGGGCACTTGGAAGAAAATGCTAATATGTGTGTTGGGAAGCACATTAGACAGGGAAGCAGTTAGTCAAATCTCTTCACATTTACAGTCAGAAATTAAGAATAACCTTTCTCTTAAAAGGAATTACACATGACCCATCCTTGAAGATAGTATTAGGTGGGCAGGACTGGAGCTGCTGCTGACAGAAGACTAAATATGGAAGTGCTAATATTGTCCAGTCTAAATGTAACCTTCCAGTTCAGCAAAAGTGAAAGAAGACAACTGAATGCTAAGGAATTTCTTTTTTTTTTTCACCTAAACTATCTGTATAAAATTGTCCCACTCCTTACAAAGAGTTTTGATGCTGGTCTCAGACACAAACTGCAGAAAGAAAAAAATAAAGCCACCAAGTTCACGCTTTGAAGTTCACTAGGATTAGTCATACAAGAGTAAATTTCAGGAAGAGAAGTTAATCAAAATGCAGGCAAGCAATTATATCTGCATATTAAGTATGAAAACACACAGTGCTCGGTTGCATATTAAGGTAATGCAGTAACCTTGTGCTTCCTGAGCTGCTCTAACACAGAGGTTACTGTGCAAAGATGCTCGGGTGACTCACCTCCCGAGGGACAAATTGCTTCCCTTCATCTGGAATCATCCACACCGTGCTGGAAAGGTGCTTGGTGCTAATTAGTGAGAGGGCTGGGGCAGCACCAGGCCCTGCCCAGGCTGAAGAAAGCCCATCCAGGTGGGGCAGGCATGGGGCAGGGCTGTGGCAGTCTCACAGGGTGAGAAGCCCCCTCCAGGCCGAGCTGGAGGTGCTGTGGGAAAGCCAGGGAAGAGGTGAGATGCCCAAGTGATGGGATGTGGGGAGGCTTGCAGGGCAGCTGCCCACACTATGCTTGTCTCACAAGTCTGCTCTTAGTCTCTCACATCCTAAATTCTCTTCTGAAAAAGAAAGAGCAGCAGCCTGGCAAATTCTGTTATTGTTTTTCTTGCAGTGGGATTTTTTTACTGCAGTAGAAAGCATAGATTCTAATTTTGGAAACTGGGACTATTGGAACAAACTACTTTTTATCTGTAATTATGCTTATTACTAACTTTTTTCCTTCTCTCTTTAAAATTGAGAAGTGGGACTTCCAAATGTTTTGTGGTTGCATTAGTCTCTTCTTTCTCTCTGCTCTTTCTCAGTGACCGTGACAGCATAACTGCTGAAACATCTGGGTAGCCAGGCAGCCAGCCAGGCATCTTGTTGCTCATTACTGCCAGCATAGTTCATCAGTTTCTAAGGCCAGAGTTACCTTCCTTGGAAAGTTTTAGCTGCTATCTTGTGCCCATGTCGTGTCCCTGATTGTCTGTGCACATTCAGTAACAGCCAGATGTTGATAAATTTCATATTAAATGCCTAGACACTTGCTCACCTGGGATCCCAAATACTTCTCTTGGTTAGCCACCATCCCCTCTCCCCCCACCCCCCCCCCCCCCAAAAAAAAAAAAAAGAAAAAAGAAAAAAAAAGAAAACAAATGCTAGTTGCCCATCCTATTCAGAGAACAGTGGGAGTGTCCAGCAGATCCCAAGGCAAGCAAGCCATGAACTCCTGGCATTTTGGCTGAGTAATTGCTTTCTAAAATCCACTGCCCAGCTTCACGTGCAGGATAATTGGTTGCTTCCGAGGCAGATTTATCCTCACCCCCTTCAAGAAAGATCTTTAGCTTTCAGTGAGAATTCTGACCACAAAGCTGAGATTACTCGACAGCTTACCTGACATGGCACATATGAAATAAAATAAATGCCACTCTGTTATCTTGTCCTTCCTGACCAAGTCTGCATACCTCTACTCCTTCCATTTTAAAAAAAGTCTCTCAAAGATGAGGTGCTAACTCATTCAGAGCTTTTTTCCTAGGTATTTTTATATTTTTTTGATTGGATGGTTGGTTGGTTGGTTTGGGGTTTTTTTAAGAGCTTGATGTTGTGGGAGGGAAAGAAAATAATAAGAAAAGTGTGGGAAGAATGGATACCTCTAAGGGAAGTAGCTTACTATTTCAAGAGCCAGGCAAAATCATTTTGGATAAACATCAAACATAAACCAGAGCCAAAATATTTTATTTTTATCTTTCTTTCCCCTTTAAAATAGCATGATTGACAAAACTGTCCCTTTAAATCTACTCTTAACTTTATCACCTCACCAAGTTTAAATTTGCTGTATTTCTCAGCCTGTGTGGTGGTGTGGGTGTCAGAAATATGCGGGTGATGTCATTTTTCATTCCCTAAGATGGGGTTTAATTGACACCATCATTCCACATTCCTCCTCCTACCCTTCTTCCACCTCTTCAGTTTAAACTTTGTTCTCCCTGGCCTCAACACACTTCAAAAATGTGTTACCTTCACCATTTAAAGTTTTCTCTAAGAAAGGAAAGCTTGGTGACTCCTTTCCATTTTTACATCCTGGCTGACATGGAGATGACAAATATGTCCAGTATAGATTTACTTTAATAACCCTACCCAATTATATTCTCTCTGGCACACAGAAGAGGACAGTAGCAGAGGTAAAGAGCAGACTGGCCATCAGTATAGTATCATTATGAAGATTTGTTGCCTTCATTTAATTTTTTTTTTCAAGAAACCAAACATATGCCTTATAAATTACCTCTTCTGCATAAAATCTGCTGTTGAAATATAATTTCTTTACATAGCTATTAAATAAATCATGGCAATAAGCCTTGGGTAAGTAAGGTATTTTGTCATACCTTTAATCTACTCAGCAAAGATTCCTGGGTAAACAGTATAAGTTTTGCCTTTTTTTTTATCCAGTGGGATATATCGTTACTAGCAGAAGTGCAAGTTTAGAAAAAAAACTTGAAGCCTTGCTCCAGAATTCATCAGAGGCAGTCAGAGGGAGTAAATTCTTGATTGGAAATTGTTTTTCACTAAATTTTTCCTTTCCAGAAAAGGCTGACTTCCCTCAAACACCCTGGGCTCTGCAAGGATGCCAGTTTTACTGAAAATTCAATCTTTACTCCAATAGAAGCCCAGCTGAACTGCTGTCCATAGCAACACTAAACTAACCCAATGCAAATACTGTGATTCAATTATTGTCAAATGAACTTTCTTTTCTAACTTGGAAAAAAATTAGAGATGAAATTCACTGTAAGGACAGCTGAGCAGATCCAGTTGTAATGATGAGAAAAAGGAATAACCGCAACTCTAAGTTGTACTGAGAAACATCTGGGCCTTTGCTGCTGCTTTTTTTCTTAAGTATTATTTAAAGCCCTGCAATTTTGTTTACCACAAATCTCAACACTGCCATATGGCAGTGGATGAATAGGTGCAAATAAGAGCGCATATGAGACAACTGTCTCTGGGCAGCCCTTTCCCAGTAAACCCAGAGCACTCCAAAAGTTGAGGTTTTAGCCTGGAGACAGCTGAAGTTTGATGTAGACTTTTCCTAGTATCAACCCAGGTGTTTGAGTGGCCATCTGGCACATGAATAAATTAATGAACATTAAAACTATTCCAAGCCTGTGTCTTTCAGGAGGATATATTACCAGGATGCTTTGTGATACTGTGGCTGTGGATCTCAGGTCATCCCTACAGGTGATGGTGCCTGTCTAACCAACCTCAGTTCCTCATTGATATGTAAGCCACACAGTCAGCACGTAGCAATGAGACTGCATTCCCACTGCCTGGAAAAGAAGCTGGGAGTGGGGAGAGTCGGGGGCACTCTGTCCCCATCTCTCCCTGCAGGAGCAGCTGGGCTGTTACTGCAAGCACCAGCCCTTGCTTTTGCTTCATTTCCCCATGTTATGCTTCTTGGTTGTCAGCCATGCTCCTCACCTTGGTTGGGGACAGTGCTAAAGGAGCAGGCTTTTTTTTTTTTTTCCCCCTAAGAGCTTTTCAGGTGCATTGCCCAGGTGTGTATCTGAGAGGCTCCATACATCAGTCTGAGAAAGGTGATCTCTGTGGCCTTTGCTGTTGCCGACTTGAAAGCATCATTTAATAATGTTGATCCAGTTCAAAGCTTTGTTGGGTATATCACACACTCACACACACGTACACCATTTCATCATTCTCAAGGAAGTAAGAGTCCAAAATTGAGATAAATCAATATTGAATGAAATGGATATTGATTCCTCTCTTCACCTTTAGAATTAATAACTTCTCCTCGGTAGCCAGTTATGTAAGGGAAGCCATTGCTCATCTCAAGCAAACAAGACTCAATAAATTTTAACCCTGCTAAAATATAATTCTGAAAGGAGCTTACAGATATCACAGCTCAGCATCCCTGCAACTGAATATGACAGTGCCTCTCTCATTTACTTTTAGGTCTACAGCTATATTTTTAATGTAAAGTTGTATACATGTGGCATGAAATTCTCATTTTAATAGTAAAACTTTTTTCATACTCTTCTATTTGTTCTGTTTATTCAGGGGAAGGCCACTTTCATTGAATCTCTGACTCTGACCTATTGCAGCACCTAATTTATGCCATTCTTATCAAGGTTGGTATGGTCTGGTATGGGTGCATATTGTAAAATACAGAACAAGCATATGGGTACTTGTTATAAACAGTCTCCTGTCCTCTGATCATTTTCAGGTCAGGGGGCTGCCTCACTCATTTTGTGCATGCAGAAACCAAAAAAGGATCTCCCTTCTACTAGTCCTCACCCCTGCAAACGTCTTGAGACTGGTGAGAGCAGACACAAACAGTTTCAACAAATAACATGGTATTAAATGCAAACCAAAGCAAAAATGCAAGGCCAATGGAAAGTATATTTGACATTAAGTTAGGTGGATCTCATTATACTCAGAAAAGAAAAAAAACCCACCACAGGTGAAAGGCAGAAGGATTTGTCACTGTGCTTACCTCTTGGAGGGTACTCTCCTTGTCATCTGGGTGAGAAAATCACTGCTGTCAGATACAGTTGCAAATCCATGGCGTTAGTCAGTGACAGCCAGGACAGTCCCAGCAGCCCAACCAACCCCCTCACCGGGGTGCTGGGAGAGGAGGCCTCAGGGTGTGCAGAGCTGTGGTTGCAACAGCATTTTAGAGGGCAGAAGGACCAGTGTTCTTCCCGTGCTGTCATTTTGTGACCCTATGAAGCAGCGATATGGAATGTCAGCACATCAGCTACAGAGACATTGAAAAACAAACCTACTGGTTCAGCTCAGTCCTCATGCCCCCAGTCATCTGAGCTGCTGAAGACCTAGACCTATCATGGGAATTTGGGGATCCACAATTTGACAGCAAAGAGGTACCCAAAGCCAGATAAATATGTCTGTAACTTCTAGACTTGGGCCCCTATTTTAAGTTCATGCTAGAAATATTTCCTATTAATATTTTACAAGCCTTTTAAAATGTATTCATTTTGCACAAATACCTTTTGTACTTGCTTCCCATGAATATTTATGCAGCTGGTTTTTGCTGTGCAACATCTGCATGGGAAGGTATTTTAAATCACTCTTTGAGCTACTCACACTGGCAGTACCTTCACACACTCCCTGTCAGTGAGCAGAAAATGGCACAAGAGGCTTTTAGGATCAGCTGCTTCTTGCTGTCAAGCTGGGAGCCTCATCAGGTAGCAGTGGTTTCTTCTCAAATGCACATTAAGTCTGTTCTTAATACATCCAGGTTCCCAGTCAGATAGCATCTGAGGCTGCCTTTCTGGCTAGTGCATCAGCTTATCAACACCAAAGAAATGGCATTCAAAACAAGTGCATTTGAACAGAAATTGGGTTCTGTGGTTTGTTGTTTTAGGTGCTGGCTGAAAAATGCTCTTATTTGAAGGAGTGAGGTTTGGGCTCCTCGTGACAAGAGGGGATGGGAGAGGCTGGAAAAGCCTTTTTGGGGAGCTGCTCCCCCAGCCCCCCATGCACTGCAGCTCCTGGCACACATGGGAACAGTCCCTGGACACCTCTGGAGCTGCCCCCACCTCTGCAGATCCCAACAGCTCCCGAGGGACAGTCCAAAGACCCCAGCACAGTCCAAGAGCAGTGGCCATGGGGGGGTCCCCTGAACCCCTCAGCCACAGGAATGGGGCACCCAGCACCCCCCAAGCCTCTCCTCCATCTGCAGCCCCCTTTGCAGACCTTTTTCCCCCCTCCACAAGGGTTGACAGGCAGGGCAGATCTGCCCTGGCTGCTGACTGAGGTTCAGGGTGACAAACTGGAAGGGAAGGGACAGGGACTCACCAGGGACCTCAGGAGATGGGTTGAGGATCATGAAGGCACCCGAGAGCCCAGCTTTCACGGGGTGCTGGGTGGCACTGATCTGTAGGACTGGCACAGGGATCTGCAGACAGGGAAAGAGGGTGAGGTGGACCCCAGTTCTGCCCTGGTGCTGCTGGGGAGGTCACCAGTGCTCTGGTGGCACTGGGAAGGCCCAGACCCAAGGTGTGAAGAGGTAGAAAACCCAGAGCCACAGGGACCCTCCTGCCCTGCCCTTGCCCTCCCCAGCAGAAACATCTCTCACCTCCTTGCACCCAAAGACAATTCTCCCAGTGTTGTGCAGGGGAGAAGGGCTCACCGAGGCCTGGCAGTGTGTGTTGGAGAGGATCCCATGGATCCTCACTTGGCTCCTGTTGGCTGCTTCCATGTCGACTCAGAGCCCCCTCAGACGGGTGTCCCCTGGCCCATAGATCTGTGACACGTAGTAGCTGTGATTGTCCTCCTGCAGGGGGGAGGTGATAGGGGACAGCTCTGCCCACCCTGCCCCATGGAGATGCAAACACCCAGCAGCTGGGATCCCATCTCAGGGCTAGGCAGCAATAGGAAAAGCCTGGGGGAAGGCAGCAAAGGGTGAGGAGAAGTTGGAGAAAATGCGGAGAGGACCGGAGGGATGGAGAGAGGCTCCAGCCAAGCAGATGCAACCTTCCTGGGAAGAAAATATCCTGATCTAGAGCCAGGGGCTGGAAGTTTCAGCTCAAGTGACCACAAGAAGCAAAGCAAACAACCAAAGACAGAGGAAACAAGCTTGGAACAGGCAGCTGGGAGACAGTGACCGAGCAGGGGGCTAGGGACAGGGACTGCGAGGCACTGGGTGACATCCCCGGAGCATGGGACAGGGATTGAACCATCAGATCTCTGCTGTTCTCACCCAGAGCAAGGAAAGGGACCCCTGGCACCCCCCCAAGCCACCAGCAGCACCCTCCGGCTCCCCAAGCCCCCTCCCCAGCAGAGCAGAGCACGGACCAGGTAGCAGCTCTGCCAAGAGCAGCTCAGGCTGAGTAGGGAGGATTCACATCCACACCGGGAACCCCCCATGGGTGGCTTTTGGGGATATTGGCAGAGCGGGTGATTTCCCAGGGTGTGTGACCGTGAACCTGAAATTCCTTTCTTTTTTTTCCTCATAAGTCTTTGTTACCTATGACTCTGTGGCCAAGAAAGAAAAAAAATTGTGTTAACATATTAAGTCTGTGTGACTATACTTTTGGTTTTGTTTTTGTATGCACATACATATTATGTTATTTATGTATGTAGTGTATCGTACATACTATGCACTATATATATGTATTATGATATAATATAGTGTATTCTATGGTAAAATATAATATATTAGCATGTAATATATAACAAGATATAAAATATAGAAAATTATAACATATATATCACATAATTTAAAATATGGAACATAAAATCTGTCACATATGGCATATAACACATAACAAGGAATATGCAATATGATGTAACAATATACATAAATTAATATGCGATATAATTTATAGTCAGAGTAAGCTTTACATTAGCTGTTGCCTGCTGAAATCAAACCATGCTTTGTTTTTTCAAATCGCATTAAACAGTAATTCTCTGAGCACAAGCATGCCATTAATTACTTTGTCTACCAGAAGCCTGTTCTGACTGATTTATCACACCTGTAGTAAACAGGTCCTCTCATTTCACATTTTCTTCCTATGAAAGTTTTCTTATGACACCATTTGATCTCCATTCCCTGAAGACCTGGTTCTGCACTTCATATCTGTGCAAAGCAGCCAGCAGAACACCCTACTCAAGATGAAGGAGTACTGATTTGTAAAATGGCATTCTGCTACTTTTTCTATTAATCCATATTCCTTTTTTAGCTGCATCAGTGTTCTGGTTGCCATCCAACTGCTCTTGTACAATGAACACCCTTCCCTTGGTGCTCACAGTTGATTTAGAGCGAAATGAAAGAGAGCTGCTTAAGTGTTTCTTTGGTGGTGATGCTTAGTACGAAGCACTGAATACCAGATTACATAAATATAACTGCATAATATAATAATACATTGTATAATATATTGAGGCTGAACTTTTTTTTTCCTTTAGTGTTCATTTCAGTCTAAGTGCTGACAGATTTGAAAGAAAACTTTTTTTTTTTTTAATCTCTGTATTTTTTGTTTTTTGTGGGGTTTACTGTTTTCTAACTTGAGAAAATAATAGTACCTTAAGTCAGAAAGTCCTGTCTGTCTGTGGGTTCTCCATCAGGGTCTACATGTAAGAAATGTTCTCCTGTGCTACGCTACCAGCTTATTCCTCCACTACAAAGAGATGCTGAGGCTGCCAAGGCCTCTGCTGTAGGGTGGAAGGACCCTGGATGTCTCTGGTACTGAGAGGATTTGATGAGTTGCTCCCAGGCAGAGGCCAAAGGAGACCATGCACTTGACTTTGCTGTTAATGGTACACAAGTAGGCCAAGGAAGCAATGGAAACAGCTGCAAAGTTGCATTTGCTAACCAGAATGGAAAAATAAATCAAATACCTCATTTAAGTTAATGCTCCTATAACTTTGTCACATACCATGCTGCTTGAAGAAATACTCTTCAAAGTTTCCCCTTCTGCTGCAATGGATGCCAGAAAACCCCTCTCTGTTCAGCAGCGCCATGGTCAGGCTTTACCTGTCCAGTTTTCCTTCATAAGCTCATGGACTGAGACAGTGTTTTCATAAAAGAAAGCTACTTCTATGGTTAAATTGCCCGCTTCACTCTCACAACACATCACTGGCTGCATGATTCAAAGAGGCATCCCTGTATTGTAGGGGGTTAATGTATATCTAAGTATTCAGTCAGTGAAAAGACTCAAGTAACATCTAAAAAAAGAAAAAAAAGTGAAAAAAAAAATTCAATCAAGCCATCACCATTTACATAGCATAGCAATGTATAGCAGGAAAGTTGCATGTGGTTTGAATTGAAAAGCTCTTGCAAAAAATAACAATTGCACTGTAGGGCCTCGATTCTGAAACTGCTTTTAGTTTCCATGGTTTTTATTCAGAGCAAATGTTTTGATATTCAGTGCTGAACAGAAGCTAAGCTACACTTCCAAATCAGGGCAAGTCTCCTGAATGACCAGTCTCCTCCTTAGATGGAGCAGCTCTAGGTTTAGATCACCTGCTAGAGAACACTGCTGGGTAAAAATAAACTTCCATTTGCTGCACTTCAGGCTTGCAGACTGTCTCTTGTTGTTCATTTTAGAGAGGATTGGGGGCTTTTGGTGGTGTTTTTTTGGGGTTTTTGGGTTTTTTTGTTGTTGTTGTTGTTTTTCTATCTGCAAAGTGCATATTACTGTCAGTTGGAATACTAATGGACATCAACATAAACATCTCCAGGGCTGCTCAGTGAAACTATATAAGGCTGATTGTCTTGAAATTAGCTTGACTCATATATGAAAATTGCCAGTGATTAGCTGATTATGGTTTGAATTGAACTCAGATTGCTACAAAAACTACAAAAAGTCATCCTCAGATATATTCTAGTAAATGATGCCTCAGATGCCTCCATTGCTGCCAGTGCTTGCATTAGGGATGAAGGTCTATTACCACATCAGACTGATGCCAGTCATTTTAAAATATATATTCTGCCTGGGAAGAATTTGTCTCCTGGGGAGAATACTGGCTTTTTACTTTTTAACCTGCTCACTAGGTGAAAAAAATAAAATAAAATTGAGACATCACAAAGAGCAGAACAAATTAGAATATTCTCCCTACTTGAGAAACTTGTTTCCCCTCTGTAAATACAATTATTATAATTACAGCATGCTTGGATCCTAGTGCCTTGCTACAAATTACCTCTTCTATCCTGACAGTATGTGACATTTACAATTTTAAATAAATCAAAGACCCCGTGCTAACAGTACTGATACATGTCTGGTCCAATTTAAAAAAAAAGTTGTCATTATTTTTGTCACAACTATAAAGTTTTGTGAACATTTCTGGTTTGATTAAGTCTTGTGGATTTAAGAGTTTTGACAGAAACAAAAGAAGGCCTTATCACTTTCCCTGTCTAAAGCCACAAAGACATACTTTTCTAACATAACTGTCTGTATTTTCTTAGAGAAATAAATACCATTCAGTAAGTAAGGCAAGTCCCGTGTTTCAAAACTGGTTCCTTTTGAGTTATGTCTCTGTGTGGTTGACGGTCTGCTCTGCTCTCTTTTTTTTTTTCCACCCCACTGAAAAGTCCCTTGCACTCTTTAAATTTGGAATGTATTTGAGCTCCAGCCCTTCTTGCATTATCAAACATATTGCACAGAGAGAGATTCAAATGGCATCTGTAAGTCAGAAGCCATTTATTATTCACATAAAAGTGGGCAATACAATACAATACAATACTGCCATGCCATTTCTCACAGTTACTTGGTTTAGAATACTTGCAATCTGTAGCTAATTTCTTTTTTTTTTTTTTGATGCCTATTTGTCTTCCCACAACAAAAAATACTGTAACTTGGCATCTCTGGTGAGGTATGAAGATACTAATGAAAGTGCTGCACTGGAACCACTCATTCAGGACATTAAGTTTGGTGTAGGTATTAGGGAAACAATAAACACACCATCAGACACATTAGTGGGAGAAGCCATTATGGGACAAAAAGATGAACACTAATTGCCAGGACTAGTGGCAGTCACAGACCTCTAGGATAACTCAGTTGGAATGGACCCCAGGAGGCTCCCCTGCTCCAAAACCCACTCTGTGCCATGCAGCAGTTATGACAGAACAGGTTGTTCAGTGGTTGTCATCCACCACAGGAACCTCGTGGCTTGTGTGTCTGAACACCAGACTGCCATATGCAATACAGAGCTTATGACTGCCCTAGAAATATAAGCTGGAAAATATCAGCCTTCACATCAAGCTGAATTTTTACCATTTCTAGGCCAGATGCTGTAGAATAGGGTTCAGTATGAAATGTGAGTGCCAGTTTTTACAGCAGAGACGAGGGCTACGGGGGGGAGGTTTCAGTGACCAGTGCAGGCATAGACTGTCATAAGTGACTGGAAAAGTGGCTTAAGAGGGAGGGGATGACATCTGTTCATGACATGAAATGTGGTTCTTAAAGGAAAGGGTCACATGCTAAGAATAACTGAAAGAACTGTTGAGACCTAGTGATCCTTAAATTATTTAAAGCAAATTATTTTTGAGAGATAAAAAATAGCAAAGGAAATTCAGTGACAGAAATGATCATGGGAGACCAGTCCCACACCCCTCCAGCTTTTCCTGTGGAAATATTATTTCTGTACCATATCTATCCACCAAGATATACCAGACATACACCTTAGCATTAAGGCAGCATCAACACAGTGCTAACAGTCAAACAACAACAACAACAGAGGAACAAATCAGGATCAGCACCTTCTTGAAGAAACTCACAGGGCAGCTGGACCCTGGTGGTGACTCTTTCTCTCTCATTCTCTCTCTCTCTCTCTCTGTGTCTCTTTCTGTCTCTCTCTCTCTCTCATTCTTTCTTCCCAGTTTCTTACCCTTTTCTCTCCTATTTCTCTAGCTTTTCTCTCTCTCTTTTATATCTTCTCCTTTTCCCCCTCTCCCTCTTGCCTGGCTCTATCATTTTGCTAGTGTTAATTGTCAAATAAAAGTCTGCTTGCACCTGACCCTTCTACAGTTGGAATTTGTTTTGTGGATCAAAAACAAAATAAATTTTAATGTTACCCCGGACCGTAACAGGCAGTTATTTAGCATGTTTAAATATTTAATTTAAGAACAATAGCAGGTCATTTAAATAATTAAATTCAAAGGAACATTCAGATGACTCACAAGACTGTTTCATTTTGTTTGACATCAGAGTGTACATTAACTGTATTAAATAAAGATTACAGGTACTCAAGTCACTTCTCCCCAAACCTATGAACACAGAAATACACCCAGACCAAAGAGCTTTGTGATAGTCTATCCTGTTCTTTGGACAGAGTTCAAGAAAAAAGAAAGAGAAAAAAAAGAAGCAGGTTACTGCTATTGCTGTGCTAGCTGCTCTTGGAAGACCATCTCTTGTCTTGCCGCTCAGATAGCTGGAGAAGTGGACATGACATATATTGCTACAAGGCACCACCAGTCTGTATTCAAAGGCAAAGGGGGTAAAGCCTCAGGCACTGCCTGCTGAAGCAGGCAAAGCAGTCCCTGACATTGCTGCCTGTCTGGCTCTTCACACTACAGTGCCAAGAAGTGGGGACGGCTCTTCCGACAGCAGCTTCTTGGCAAAGAGAGTAAAAAAGGAAACACAACGAGGAGCTCAGGGAGTGCCATCTTATCTGAGTGTGCCAACCTCAAAAAATGCTTTTTTAAATTTTTAATATATAAACTAAAGTAATAGCAACCAAAATCTTTACTGAGTTTTAGACTCATGGATTTGGTGTGAAAACTGTTGATGTCAACTGAATGGCATCACATAAACATAAACTAATTATACTTGCATAATTAATGCAAGTAATTTCAATGTGCCCAATTACTATTTCTTAAATAACTACTTGGTCATAGGTACATAATGTTTAGGCACACGATCACTTTGCTATGAAGTGAAAAACACACACACCAGATTACATTAGTTTTGCACAGTTTTATGTCCTCTACATGAGGCTTAAACATGAACATGGAGCTGAAATGTTAGCTCCTTACAGGTCAGAAGGCAATCTTTTGTACACCCATTTAAAATATTAGCTTTTAGATCAAAAGGCAGCATGAGACAACTGCAAGTCTCCTACCAGCACCTAGTGACAAGCTAAGCTAAAAGCTAATGAAACACCAGGAGTTCTGTGATGCCAGTAGCAAAGAACCCTGCTGCATAGTAAGATGTCAGTCTGTTCACATCACCTACAGCTTCTAGCCTATTCAGGAACAAAGACCAGCTTAGCCACTGCCATCAGGTCCTGCTGACTATCCCAGACATCACTGGAAAGATCCCAGTGTGGACAATACCTGGTCTACTAAATCACTGATCTACTGCATGCCAACCTTGGTACCTGCTGGGGATCCTGCTCCGTTACAGCTTCACGGCACCTCAAGAGGTTGCTACCTCAGTGGCCACCTTCACCCATCTGCAACATTTACAGTTCCTCAATGTATTCTGCAGGGAGTCCCTGTAACTGCTATAAATGGGCAGTAAGTCAGAAATTTCACACTCAGAGTGGGTGAAGACCAAGCATGAGCCCTTTTCAGATGCATGGTTCAGAGGCAGCACGTTTCAGTAAGTCCAGAAGGTGGACTATACCTTTCTTTTTTAGCTGTCTCAATGAAGTCCAACAGTTAGGCAAAACCCTAACCTCCACAGCTAAGTTAAAATCCTGCATTAGATATAACATACTTACATAAACTGAATTCTATATGCTAAATATATTAATTTTGAATATTCAAAACAGTGCTGATGACAGTCTCACTCCTGCTTACCTCATTTGCATCTGTTTGATTAGGGAAATAGACCTCCAGCATCTCTGCTGTTTTTCACATTTCTCATCTTCATGCAGTGCTGCCGGGGTTCATAGGTGGCTTTTCTGGGACTCTCAGCTGCCTATCAAGGCATGGCAGTTTTGATGCCTAGTGGAGGCTGTTGAGGGAACTTGCCAACTCAGTGCACCTCCTGGTGTCATTACTCCTTCCAAAGACCTTGTGCTCCTTTTTCCATCAAGTACAATCTGATTTTCTGCTCCTGGACAGATGCAGCCTGCAAGTCAATGGAAAAAGGAAAGAGACAGCCTATTTCCCAGATGCTATTGCATCCTGAGCAGCAGCCTTGTACCCTTAAGATCATTTTAGTTCTCTTCCCATCAGAATAAACCTTTTATCCTATCAACCTGTTAGTAACTGGATATTTTACTTCGCATTCATTTATGTTCCTAGGAAAAGAACAAGTTATGAAAGTGCCTTTTGGACTAATATCAAATGTATTTCTTGATAAATTGCAACCTGGTAAACTACTTGGAAGCTTTTGAAATGTAAAGTCTATTAAGCCTTTCAGTAATACAATTCTGTTACACACTGTACATTTTTTCTCCAAGAATGGCAAATATAATAGAACAATACCTGGTACCAACTGGAGCTTGCATTTGTCAGTGGGTGTTTGTGCTTTCAATCCTGTTTTTTGTGGGATCTCAAACCCCTAATTAAGCAATGATGGAGCATCACTGTGACAAATCTTACTCAAGTAGTCCCCATTGGCCAAAAGAGTAACTGGAGTTACTGTCAGATTGAAGGGGTGATCACTAAATACAGCCTGGTGGCCTTGGTTTTAAACACAGCTCATCAAGTTCTGCAGTCCACATCTAAATAACTAATAGTGAACAGTTGTCTCTTTAAACTAAGCTGAACAAATAGAGCCACTTTCTGGGATCCCTTGGGCACAGGCACTCATCCTGCAAGAAAGTCCTTGATGTAGGTCAGCTCATGTCTTCCTGAAACCAGTCACTGCTCTGGCTGCAGATCCTGCACCAGAAATACTTGTTACAGTACAAATATTGTTTATCAACCTTAGATTTAGATGCCTAAATATGTCTAAGCCTAGTTTAACTGGGGAATGTGACCTTGGCAAGACTAAACGGCTATCAAAAAATTATGAGAAAATTTCTTCAGTAGGTTGAGAAATTAAACTTTGCTGGTTTTCAGCTTCTGTTGTGAATACATCCTTCACATTTCCCCTGACACTAAGGGAAACCAGGCAAGGGACTATAACCTCAGCTGTAGCAATTTCTCCCTAAAGGAAAATGGCAAATACCCTTAACTTTACTCAGCAAGGTCTGTGCACATAGTGAGATTCTTTTTCCAAAACACCTACAGAATTAACTATATCTTAACTAGCTTTTCCAACCTGAGGACAAAGAATCCCTCAAAAAAAAAAAAAAAAAAAAAAAAAAAATTAAAAAAAAATTAAAAAAAAATCTGAGATTCCTTGATGAACCTATCAAATTCCTAGGGGATGATGCAAGAGACAAGGAGGGACTGAAAAATGGGAAAAGATGTCCAACTCTTCACATGTCTCTGAAACTGTTCCATAAAATACCTATTTTTAATAGTACAAGATCACAGAAATACATCTATGCTCAGAGGTGACTTGGGTGGGGAGGTGTAAAAGCATTATTTTTTTAAAGCACATTGAATTAAAACTGCAGAAACTGATAACTCTTTAGTTGGGGCACTACCCACCAATATGTTGAGCTCCCTATGTTTCCCATGGCCTGTATTAACAAGGTCAGTTCTGCCCTTCAGAGAAACTTGAATCAAGACAAACTTCAAGCATAACCTTTTCATCCAGACTTGGTTGCTTTCAGGATTGTATATCAAGGGATAATCTTTTCAAATAGCATTCCCACTTTCCCAAAATCCATGGTTTGACTAATGAATTTTCTGCAGTAATGATCTGGGTACAGAACACCTGAACCGTGTAACAGACTGCTGTTTTTTTAAGAAAGCAGAGTTTCCAAGCAATGTGTGTGTGAGGCTTAGAAAAAAACAATAATTACCTTTATACATAATAAGATAAATCAGGATTTTGCTGTTCAGCAAATTGAAACACTTTCTTCTGAACAGGTTAAATCCTTTGAGATTGGGTTTTGAAACGTACCCTCTCTGCACAGTGGCAGAAAACTCCAGTGTCCATCAGTAAGAAGAAGCATCATTCAGGCAGAGTTATAGGTAACTGAAGAAGTTCTCTCAACACATTATTACACAAAGAAAAAAAAGTATCAATTATATCAATTTGGGTAACCCTCAAATAACAAAATAAAAAGGTTATAACAAAATCAAGCAATTTCACACATAATTATGCAACTATTATCCTCATGATAATGATGCTGTGAAAGCAGTTGCTTTGTGGTCAACATTAATGCCATCTAGTAGCACTTTAATTTTTATTCTGCTTTCACACTCTAACAGTCATGTAAAAATGAAAATCAAAAGGTGCTATTAAAGAAAATTGCAGCATTGTTTTTTCTGTGTGTGCGTGGGTATTATAGATTTTTCTTTTCAACCTGCTCTGCTTCATTTACGATGAACTAGAGAGAATACTTGTCTATCTATAGGCCTTAGAATCAAGAGATTAAATCACTAAAAGATCTTTTCTTTGAAGTGGCTGAGTTGTGAACCCCTGGAGATTCCAGAGAGTTTTGCTCCAGCAGAGAAGCACTGAATGTCATGATGTCATTTCTGGAACACTTGATCTAAAGTGTCCTAGATCAACAAAGTGGTTATGGGATCATTAAGTAAACAACCAAACAAAACCTCCAAAAATATGCTAAGCTAGGACAAACAAATTAAGAGCATTTGAAAACAATTTCAGTTTAGACCAATCAAACTTGAAGAGTCCACAACATAAGAGACAGCAAGGAAAGTTTTAGAGGAGGTCATCATTATAATTTTTGGTGAACAAGGATTTAAATAGGAGTAGTATTCTGTCAAGGTATACTAGGAAACAGACGAAAGTACAAATATAGACAAAATTTATTTGAATAAGCTTTCTACTCATCAGTTTGTCAAATGATGCTCTGAAGTGCTTCCAAAGCTGCACAGAAATTCTTAATCGAGTGCAAAGTTGTATGAAACAAAAAAGAGGAAGACCCTTGAAAAGATGCAACTCTAAAATTGTATACATCTTTTTACTTGCTTGCTTTCTTGCTTTTTTCACTTATTTGCTTTCTTCAAAAGAAGAATTTTCAAAGAAGAAACTTAGAGAAGTTCAACTATTTTCTGAAACCTCGAGGCAACAGAGCCAGTACAAACTCTAGAGAGAATTTCCTACTTAAAACATAGAAGCAGAAATCAATATAAGCTTGGTTGGATAGTAAAGCCTCAGAGTAACTGTTTCATTATATGGGGAAGAAAACCTTCTCTGACTGCACTACTGTATTTAGTCCACTGTATTACTGGATTTTTGGGTCCACTAATAAAAAATTATGTGTAAACCTACATACAGTGTAGGATCTGGGAAAGAGAAAAGTGGCAGATAAAAGTATCATCTCAGAAGTTTATGGAAGTGTACAGAAAACTGGCATTAAAGGCTATTTCCTTGCTATTATCAATTCCTCATCAGTTATATTTATTATTATTGATTTATATATATTTTTTTTGCTTCTCACTCATGCACCAAGCTTTCTGGTTTCACCAGCAACTGAAGAAATAAGTCCAGGTGAACACATCTTGGTTAGGTTTTGATAACATCTAAACCAGAGTTGATTTAATATAAAATTGTAAGCATAGCCACACCAACCAGAGCTTGTTTGTGCTTTCAACTTCTGCATAATTATTTGGCCATGAGGTCTGTGCATATTATGCTCAAGACCAAGACATAATCTAACTCCTCGTTTAAAATAATAACCATACACAGGAACTGAAAAAGTACTCTGGTTTAAATCAAACATCACTATTTTTTAAAAAACAAATTCATCAACATTTGAGGCTTAAATAAGTATGGGTAACAGAAAGATATTATTATCATACTCTAGAGGAGTGATGTGGAACTTTTATGCAAGAAGTTTACATCATCTGTTAATTACCAGTTTTTTCAATATAAACATGAAATTCTCATACTGTTGGTGTTTTGGAGAAGCGGCATTTGAAATAGCAAAAAATGTATATACAAAATATTTGCTGCCAGTTAAGTGTATTGTAAGACTATGCTACAGAATACATTTTTAAGAGAATGTATGGAAAAACAGAATAATAAAAAAAAAAAAAAAAACCAGCACATTCTCCTTGTTTTTTCTGCTGCCTTCAGACTGACTTATGCTTTGCAAAGAGGGGGAGAGAAAATAGTGCTCTCTTTGGATACCAGAATATGCTAGGGGGCTCAGGGAGCCTCCTGCAACATGGGTGATGCCACCTGCAGAACATGCAAAAGGAGGTGAAGAGATGCCACGGGGCAGCTTCAGCCAGCTGGCAAGATGTTGTGGGAATGCAGACATTACTCAGAAAGCTCCAGACTAGATATTCTTGAAAATACCCCAAATGTGCTGGAGTTTAATAAAGAGCAGAAGAATATCTGTTGACTGCATTTAGAAGCTTTCATATGGTGTTCAAAAAAGGACTGGATTTCAGGCTATTTATTTCATCAAAGCCATCAACCCAATTTAGAGAGTGGCATTATTCTGATTTGTTCTATGATCTTACTAAAACCATAGCCCTAAAGATCAGAAAGGCCAGGAGAAGGGACCATCACAGTCCTAGTCTTGAACTGAGTTTGGATTTCTTTAGTGCAGGCCTCTGACAATTATAAATTGCATTGTAGAAACCGATCTTTAAAAGAGGATTTAAAACCCAATTTATTTTAGAAGCTAAAGTGTGACTGGTTGTCTTAATTTGATTACTAGTCTTCAAAGAGACAACATTTTTATTTAAGGGTCAACTTGTTCTGAAAGTCTAACCAATCATGTAACCTAGGTAAGTCTCAGTCTAAGCAGAATAAAGATGGCCATGCCATCTTTGAGTATTCAAAAGCACCTTTATCAATTCACTGCAATCTTTTGGGATGCCTTGAATGATACTAAAGGAACACTCACTGAAGCATATAGTTTAAGTAGGCTAGCATATTGACATGGATAGTGAATCCTAAGTGAATACTAATCCTTAGTGAATACTAAGAACTAATTTTAATCTAACCACCCCTATGTGATGAGAATTTGTAAAACAGATTATCAAGGTTTGATTATTTCTACTTGAGAAAACTTAAAATGTTCCGTGTTAAATTTGCAAGTTTAACTCTTATTAGTTTCTTATAACTCTTCTGGTTTTGCTTCCCACAGCTCCTTCTCTACTAATGTCACTTAATAAAACATAGGAGTTCACATAGTTCCACCTTTAACTAAACACCAAGAAACCTAGTATACTCATGAAGAAAGTTTTATAAGCCATTTTTTATTTGCTTTTCATTATAAGTGTTCTTAGGTACTCTGCACATAAGTATCCTACTGTAATGCAAATTTCTTTTTACTTCCCACTCAGACAGCAAGAGCTGTCTTGAAGAAAAAAAACCCAAAACCACCAACAAACAAAAAACGCAAACCTACCCATATAAATTATCATCTTGAGTTTTGAAGGTCCAAAAAATAGAATTCTCTTTACCTCTTCACACCTCTAACCTGTTGCTGACAACACACCAATCAACTTTGTCTACCCCTCCATCTTTAAGTAACTTTTAAGTGTATTATCTGTGTCATATGCAATGTGCCTCAATTGTGCAGGAATGGAAATGACAATTTCTTCCTATATGCAGAAAATCAGTAAGAAACAACATCCCAGCCCCCTGTCTGGAAGTGGAAAAATAAACACATACAGTGAACACTTGCTTGCTGCAAAATTACAGCCATTGAATCAGACCTCCTGACAAATTAATCGAAGTCCTGGAGCCTCAAAAAAATAACTCTAAGTCAGCCTTTCTCTCATGAACACAGAAACAAAGGGGGAGTAAGACAGTCCTGAAACCAAGCCTGACACTCTGAAAGGAAACTGATGACATAAGGAGGGAGGAAGGTTTATCTTCAAGCAGTAAAACACAAGATAATACCAGAATGAAGTTACAGATAGCATGGCAGTAAGCTGGAGATTACCTGATGTCTTCCCTTTAATTTCATACTTTTTCCTGCCAGAAAAAGAAGAGGAGGATAATCTTTAAAGGAGATATATGTAACATATGTGATTAGTTCTAGTGAGCTCATTTTGGAGGCCTCTTAAAGTAAATTACCAACATTCAGCCCTCAGTCCCTGAGGGTGGTTCTCAGGTTTTCAGTCCTTTCATGAGGCAGCACAGAAATAAAGCAAGCTTTCCATAAATCAGAATATCATACTATATTTGCATGTAACAATGACAAACAACCCAGGACCACACACTTAGACTTTAATTCAAACTTAACACTGATGACCTCAGTTCTTCACTACCCTTTTTCTGACAGTCTGGCTACAGGTCCTCCTTCAGGTCTGAGAGCTCTTTTCAGGGTAAGCTGAGGCTGAAAACAGGCTCTGACTCCAAGTTCAATGTGCTTTATGTGGCTCCTTGCCAATGTTGGGATTTGGTGCTGAGCCTAATGATGATCGATCTGGTCCACTGTATATTTAAGGCACCTGATGCAAATTAAATCCTGTAATAATACCAGCTCCTTTCCCCAGTGGTAACTTTGAGGACTTCCATACTATAGGCATACAGTGGACAGAGCAAAATCTCTTCCAGTGATGGGTTCATATTAATAGTTAAGGTCATTGTTATAAAAATAACTACAGTTGTATAACCAAGCTCTTTATAGTAGTAAGATTTATAGTGAGAATTATTAACTCTAACAGCTATTTTATCTAAAGCAATGTCCATGAAATAAGATGACCTTTTATCTATTACCTGTTGGGTTTACAGTACCTATGAGTTCTGGATTGATGAGTTTCAGGCTCAGACCAATTTCATTATATATTCTATTTATACCAAGCTTTTTTTCCCCCCTTCCTTTTTCTCAGGAGGACCAAAGATAAACAACAAATCCCAAGCCCTGACATATTTATGGCATACAAACTTGATCAGCTGGCTACAGTGGTTATCAAGCACACAGTGGCTCCGAGCCCTTGGACGAGGGGTATGATCTTAGCAACCCAAGAGGCTAACAGTGGTATTGTCATAACACATTCATTTAACATATGAAAATATGTGACTGAAACTAAAGATGTCACAGGAACATTTGCAGCCTTTGAAAAGACTGAAATTCATAGAACAACTTTATTTTAAGAAGATTACAGCCAGGAAAACACTGAAAACACTGAAAACACTTCCTGACTTTCAAGGAATCTCACTCTCTTTATGGATGTCACTGCCTAGGCTACCATGTGGCAGACTTCATCAAAATGAAAACCATCTCTTATTTTGGACCTTAAAGAAGCAGCTGGAATTTCAAAATGCTCAGCACCAGACAGATCAGGTTGGTACTACAATCACATGGCAATCTGACCGAAGGATGCTGAGCCAGATGAATGGCAAGTAACAAAAGGGTTACTTTAACTAATGAGGTGTCTGCTAGAGCATACAGAGAAACTGTAATTACTATGGCATGTTCTCACCTTAGAATTTTGCTCAAGCGCTTTAAAACTAATTCTTACAACACCTCTGAAAGTCAAATGAATTACAGAATATATCAGTCAAAGTGTGGTTGAACGGTTTTAAGTAAAAGTGACTGTAGCAAGACAAACCTCTTCTATGGGTGCGGTGCTCCGAGGTCCAACCAGGTGTCCCAGTAGAATCTCATGAATGGTGCTCTGACCAGCCTGGATCAGTGCTACTGCTCCAAAGGTGCTACGAGCCCCCTGGCTTCCCCAGGTGTGAGCCTTTTATTGGCCCCCTAATCCTGCTCATGCGCAGTAGGGGCCTGCCCTAATTAGGCACAGGTGGGATTAACACGAGGTCAAGCCCACTACCTGGCAATTAGTTGCAATGAGGCACCTGGTTGCCTCATGTCACTACAAGTGACTATTAAATGAACCTTCTATTTCTTCTAGAATATCTTCATTTTCCCCTCTGAGATACACAAATTATGCTTCCCCCTCCTTTATTCTCTCAGGCTTTCTACTGAAGTACAAAATCTTAAATTGGAGTATCATTTAATCCTTTATATTCCCAGAGTTAACTTTCACCAACTGGCCTCCTAAAATGCCCCAAATGGCAGAAACACTACTAGACATCTCAATGAAAATATTAACAGTGATGAAATTTGTAGCAGCATCATTATGCCTTGGGACTAACAGCCAGGTGAGGTAACTGTGGTTTTTGTAGATTAATGACTTTATGCTTTCTGTGGGAAAAGAGACACCAGTCTGAATCCCTCTGCAGCTAGAGGAGTAGCCTCATAGAGCTACAATTTCTTTGCCTTCTTCATAATGCATTATGTTAAGTAGTATAAATATTAAGAAAAAAACCAAAAACACAAAAAAACCCACCAAAACCCAACAAACAACCACAACAACAACAAAAAATCAAATATTTCTAGAGAACTGGAGCAGAATATATACAGTGGCATCTATCTCCCTACAACTCGGAATTAAAATGGACATCATTCCAGCTGTCAGAGGGAGGCTCCAGATTAACTTACATCAGGGATGATCAAAAGCAGTCCTATTTCATAGCTGTATCATATCTTAGACATGATAAATTAGTAAGGTTCTCCTCTTATTATCAAAGAAATGTTCAAGTTACAAATCCATAACAGGAAAGACTCAATATAGAGCTGAACAGTCTTAATCACTAATAACTGTGGGAGTATGGGAGGACCATGTGCAAACCTTAGAATTGCTGCAATGTAAAGCACAGCGTGAAAATTAATGATACGTGGAGTCTAAGCACACATCTCCAATGGAACTTCAGCAGGTATATAATAGGTTTCAGATGGTGGGAGGCATTCTGAATTCCCTGTTAGCTGGGATTCATGGCAAACTGCACTGAAGATAGTAATACCTACACTAGGCCACAGCACACTGCCCTTGGAAGAAGGTGAAAGCTTTGAGGAAGAGACCACTGATTTATACTGCTGACAAGAACACACATTTTTTCTTTAGGAACTTGGTATGTGTTATGATTCAATGCAGACAAGTAGCAACATTAATCAAAGAAGAAATTTGGGAATTTTTAGATCATCCCTACTAGGCCACATGCTCTAAATAAAACATCTCCTTACACAGTTTCTCTCATTGTAGTTCTCCTGTCTAGAAAACTCTTTATCATATACTCTATAACAAAAGCATATGGTAATTCTAACCTGGAAGATTAGCATTAATATTATTATTATTTTCAGGTACAATACCCCAGTGTGATTACAGCAGAGTGTTTCACATGCACCTGTATTTAGTCTATTGTGACTCTATTTAAGTTCTTAAATAAATGGCTTCGTATTCCAGGCCTGATTACCCAGCAGTAGCTGGTACTTGCTTTTCACTGACTTTTAACTTTGTGAGGGCCTTCATTTCCATAATATTTCTTTTCTTTGTAGAGCAGAAAGTACTAATTTTTACCATACACACTAGTGGTTTTGATTTTATGCACTGATGGTATCCTGCTTTGTCTTAAACCATACCACTGTTCTGTTATGTATAAAACCACAGAACTTTTTGGATTACTGATTACTTCTCCTAAAGGGCATCACAGCCTCAAAGACTTCCCTTTTCCTAGGAGATGAGTAGTCTGTATAATTTGTATTTCATGACAACACAACAGCTCACACACTGAATTACTAGTGTTACACTCTGATGCATGTCAGCAGTGGCAGTGAAATGCTGGATGGTTATTTAACAAAGCTAAATTAATTTGTAGCTGTCAGTCATGATTCCTGGATTTGCTTAGTTTCTGAAATTTATTGACAAGCTATAATAACTGACATTTAAATTGTCTGTTCTTGTAGAAACAAACCTGAAGCATGGACCTAAACTATGACATTTAGTTCTAGTGCCTCTTGCAAATAGGAAAGTGCTATTCTTTGCTACTTCTGTAATTCTTCTATTTAAAAGGAATATTCTCAAATGGTCCAGCATCCTTTTAAAGTAGTATATGAAGATCTTCAATTTGCCTGTTCCTGAAATATTTATATGTACATTTCAAATTCCTTGAGTACAGTTGGTTTTATTCCAGCAGTCAAATGCAAAAGGGTACATTCATCCCTCTGTACCTATACCAATGAATCATTCAAATTATAATTAGCAAGCAGTTTGCTGGTGAGGGGATGGAGGGGACCTGGTTGCAAACTTCCCTCCTGCCACATGGCAATTGGAACTGCAGTTCCTTGTGTGCCACTTTCCCTCTCTGTGTGACTGCCCTGGTGCTCGTGCATTCACAGTGATGGGGAAGAAAGGGGGAAAAACTCCATCTTCCTACATGCCTCTGGGACTTGGGAGCAGGGAGCACGACTTTGTGACAGCTTTGTGCCATGGGTGAGTCAATATGACATGGCCCTGATGACATGTCAAGGGCAACAATTAAACAATCAAAGCAAAAAAAAAGGGTACTATTAAACAATCACTGTATTGCTATAAGCATTCTACACAGCAAACCTTTGACAGAAAAAAACCAAACCAAGCCAAACCAAAAAAACCCACCACCACAAACTTCAAAACTTTTTTTATTCCTTTTGATGCCAAATGCTCCTCATCAAAGAAAAGAGCTCTTCACTGTCCTATGTGCAAACCAAAAATGTTAAGGCCAGAAAGGAACAGTATGTTCCTTTGCTATTTTAAAGTAAATGCTTCACTGCAATCTATGTTAGAAAACTGTCCTTCTACACTGACTATTATAATTCACCAAATTTGACCGTATATAATTAGTGGTATTACCAGTCTAAAGGGTTTGGCATTGAGCTCAAGGAATTTGGCTCAGACAGACTTAGAAGCTCATTTGCTCAAGTGAACTTAATACCTGAATGATAATCTTTCATGGCTGTGAAAGAAAATTTTTAAAATTTATCGGAATTGAATGCCCTTCCGAGATTTTGGACATTTCATTTTTATTGGAATGGCAGACTGTGCACAAAAAAAAAAAAACAAAGGGAACAAGTCAGACTAAATTGCTCAAGAAGAAAATATCTGAAAATAGAACTGGGAGATGGGGGGGTGTCTGACCTGCACAATGCCACCCCTCCATCTACCTGTATAGCTGTTTTGATGGCTTGTCCTTTTAATCCCTCTGATTGTAACTGCCAGAGTGTAAAATCAGCCCTTTGTGTAGATCCCTTTTAGCTGATTATTGTAGACTCTCCACTTCAAATAAGGGGTTAAATCCTCTTTCTGTTACATGAGAATGTTATTCTTCAAGGGTTTGATTGGTCTGGTGCTCACACATCCATTCTATGGAGAAGGACCAGCACAGTGATTGCCAAAATTACACTCAGCACAGCTCTGTTAAATCTACTATTGTGTCAGAACACAAAGAACAAAACTAGCTCCAGGCTGCCTTAAAACCTCAAATTAATATTTTCTTTCTTTTAATAGTGGACACATTTTGGAAAACCAACATCATCTGACGCTTTAAGTCCTTCACTGGTCCCATAATGATTACTGACCAGAACACTAAAAGCATCCTTGGCTTCCCTGCAGGCCTTTTAACTACTCCAGCTGGTCACTAACTGCTCTGCCAAAAGACCTCTGTGTGACACATTTGTACACAATATGGATCCTGCAGGTTCTGTATCACCATGGCACTAGTTAGGCAAGTGTTCCTTTCAGGTAATGGCTATGTCCTGCCTTTCAGGCATGTATATATACATATTTTTCCCTTTTTGCCAGCTTCTCTGATTTCTATTTTTAAAATTCAGTTAACTTTGTAGAAAGTAATTATATTCTGCTCATTCTGCACCAGCTGGTATTTACTTCATCCTCCATCAGGCATCAACAGAGCATGGGGATGCAAGACAGAAATATTACTCTGGCAAGCATAAATATTTCATTTTTCACACCACAAATGCGTTGATGATTTATTAATTAGCCTAAAGGCCTGCTGCTTCTGCATAGCTGGGTAACAAAATAACTCGGCTACAATGACTAAGAAAGTCTATGGCTCATATCCCATTGGAAAGCTCTGACCAGCAGCATGTCTGAAGGCTAAAAAACATTTCCAACGGGCCAAGACCAAAATTACCAAGATAAATCTTGTCTGTTACAACCTTTAGACAAGCTCTGGAGAAATACCTTGCCGAATTTCAAGCAGTAGTAGCTCAGATGCTGTCCTTGTGCTGTTTCTACATAGGGAATTTGGCTGGCTGCTGTCAAACATTTTCTCAGCAGAACTGATACTCTATAGCAGCCATAACATTCAAGCAAGCCAATAAAAGCAGGAAACTGAGCAACAGTATTATTTCTTTGTGTTCATAATTTCCCATCCAGGCCAGCAACTGTATTTGTATGTATCTTGATCATTTTCCTATCTTATTATTACTCATAGAAGAGGTAAAGACAGTGTCTACTTAATTTTATTTTAAAATGCAATAATTCAGAAGTTGGTTGTAGCAATCTCTTAATTTTAAATGAAATGCAGAAAAAAGAAAAAATTAATATATCAAAATAACTTATACTTGTTTAAAGAATAAAAACACGATTTCAATTCTGCAAAACATACCAGCATTCCCATTTTGATTCTGTTCACCTTCATTTTTAAGCATATCATAGATAAAACAATTATTAATTTTCTTTATGCATGGGTAAAAATTTGAGCTGGAGTGCTGGGTTTGAGAAGACACTGGTTCAAACCGTGGCAAGTTGTGAGTGGCATTCTTACAAGTCAGTACTGAGGCTGATGTGTCTCCACTAGGGACCAAAGTAATTGTGACAGAAGGCACCCTCAGAAAATTTGTGGTGACACTGTATCACAGTGGGCAGAAGATCTATTGGAGGACAGGGCAGGCAATGTGGCAGAATGCAATGAACTCAGGAGAGCCTCAAGGAACTCAACAAAGGCAAATGAAAGCCACACAACCTCATCCCAGGACAGCTTTAGCAAGAGAGTAGCCATCAGGTTAGGAATTATTTCCCTTCGCTGGACACCTTCAAGGCCACATCACACGCATGGTGTCCCAAACACTGTCCCCCACCAGGAGAGAGGTGTTGATAACTCCATAAGGGAAGGTGGAGAACACCACTTACAGGAGGGGCCAAGGGAGCCAGTGTGAAGAGACTGAGAGCGAAAAAACAGGGCCCCATGATAAAAAGCAGGGCCAACCAGAAATATTAGCAAGGCAAAGCCTCCTGCCAGAAAAATAAAAATGAGGCAAGGCTCATTGCCAGAAGAGATAGTAAGGAATTTGTAGGACACCTGCTCTCAACAAAGGGAGTATATATTCTATCAACTCGAGGTTTTTCCAGGATGTTCTATTGTGGGAAAGTGTTGTAAATGTCTGTAGGTAGCAACACCATGGTCTCTGTTTATTGTATCTTGCTTTTAAAAACATAATCCGCCTTATGGTAATGCCATGTTTACTCTGCATTATAAATGACTGATGATGAATAAAGTCAGACATATATTGCCATCGAGAATATGCCTTGCCTGGCCTCAACTTTTTTCTTCTTTCTTATTCTTTCCTCACTGCATTTGCAAGAAGCCAGGCTGGCTCAGACTCAAGATAAGAAGGAAAAAGGGCAACGTGCTGCAATCCTCAACACTTGCACAGGGGCCCAGATAAGATGGAGTCAGATCCTTCTCAGAGGTGGGCAGCGAAAGAATAAAGAACCATTCATAAATCACAGCAAGAGAAATTAGATCAGGGTATAAAGTAAAGAAAAACAAACAAACAAACAAGCAAAACACTATGAATATGTTAAGCACTGCAATGGTTATCTAAAGTGGCTGTGGAGTTTCCATCATTAGAGGTGTTCAGTGCTCTGCTTGACAACCCCTTCCACAAGCTGCTCATTGAACCTAGCCCTGCTTTGAGTAGTAGGTTAGACTATTTAACCCTTCCAGTGGTCCTTCTAACCTAAATTATTAAATTATTTCATAATTCAAGGAACTTAGTGGTAATTGATATTTATAATGGATGTTACTTGATGTTTAGATCATAATTGTTTTAAGAACAATTGTATTTAAGAAAGATACCTCTTCTCTTCCCCTGCAAGAGGGGAAATACCTTTTGAACTCTGCAAAATAATCTGACATGACCAAAATGGCAATGGCTTCAAACACGTTAGAGAAGCAGTTTAGTGTAAGGTTCTCAAAACATAGCCTTTTCTCCAATTTGCATTGAAAACACATTTTAAAGTATGAGAAGTTTCCACAGAGTTTACTTGGAAGTTTCAGTGCATGCACACACATCACTTTAAGTCTCACTAAAATAAAGCCTGTGGGTTTAGTTACCTTCCCCCCTTGCCTCTTATTTCTATATGCTCTTACTTTTTATCAGGATTTTTTGTTAACAGAAATAGAGATTGGTCCCATGAGCAGTTTCCTTTAGTTTTGCTATTTACCTTTTGTATGTAGCCAGAGACCCCATAAGAGATGTGGTAGCTTGTGTAGAAGTGTGCAGCAGAGAGGAATCACTGCCCCAGAGAGGTGGTGTATGGTACACCAGGTACATGGTGGAAGGTTTGGAAAGGCATAAGGAGAGGTATGAAAAACACCAGAGGTGGGATTCCAGTCTGTGTCTTTGGGTCTCAATACAGTGCTATCTGGTAGGAAAAAAGGTGGTGTGGGAAGAAATAAAAATAAAAATAAAAATAAATAAATAAATACATATATATATATAAAAAAAGAGTCTTGTTTACAACAATCTGTCTGAGGCTAAAGATAAAACAAAGTTGGTGCTAGACTTCTTCCCAAGAGTTACTTTTGTGATTACTCCTGCTCACAAGGTGACATGAGGGAAAAGTTGAGACCCCAAAGTGTGCTTCATTCATATGCTGGTGTAAGGAAGCAGTCTGCAGCCACAACAATGGGCAGCAGCAGAATTTTAACCTCTGGCAAATGGTGGTACCCAGTACCTGTCTGACTTCCCTGCCTGGCAGTGGGCTTGGGCCTGACAGAGCTGGGAATCAGCTCAGCACAAGGACCAGGTAGCCAGAAAAGGGCTGGGCTTCCAACTTTGAAAAATAGTGGACACAGGATTCAGCAAATGTGAAAAAAAACAGACATAAACCACTCCTTTTGAAGCATTTTCTAGAAAGGTTATTCCTTGCAGGACACTTAGCACTGTCAGAAAATTCAAGGTCCCACCGTGCGCCCTGGACACTCAATATTTTCTCTAAAATTTTCGTAAGACTCAGCTAGCTCGGTCCATTTCTTACCTGTGTTTCTGTGCATTCTGAAGACATCCTGAATGGTTCTTTATAGATCATGTCCAACCAAGCATCAGGGAGCTAGGGACCTATGCTTCAGTTTCTCTACATTAAGACCATGATTATTGCTCACTTTCATACTCCACATCTGGAGGTAAAGAAAGAAATAAAAGAAAATGAAGGTTTGGCCCAACTTAAATACATTTTGCTTCCTCATGGCATTAGCAATTATGCTCTTCTAAAAGGACTCCTGACAACTGTGTTTTAATGTAGCAAGAGCTGAATTACACCTGGACTCATTTCTCTGCACACTTGCTAGCAGCTCCTGTCAAATGCTACACCATATATATATATTTATATATTATTTTACTCCAGTGCACAGTAATAATGTTTATCAACATTTAGCGAATAAATGCAACTTTAATACATTTTTTATTTGTATGACAAGTAATGCACTTGTTAATATACCTGTGACTGCAAATGCTTTTTAGATGGACAGTTGTCAATTAGCTGTTTATGTAAGTGGCAGCACCACCTCATTAGCTTACCCAGGAAGATACTGAAGGTTCAGTTCCCAGAAATGTAGGTTTGTTTTTTTTAATGTAATCCTGGCACTTCCATGCACAATAAATATTCAGAATAGAAGTTATTACTCTTCAGAATAGAGGCAATGCAAAGTTTCCTGTTTTTTTTTTCTCTCTCTGAAAAATTCCAGATATTTCAACTTGCTGCACAAAAAATGTCTGAGATCTCATGCATTTAAGACATCATCATGTTTTGTGCCAATTTTATACTTATGAGCCAGAATAAACTGGCATAAAACATAGGTTTGCTAGGTTGTTGGGGTTTTTTACTTAAAAACATTGATGAAATGTGCTATCTTATATATGAGAAATCTGATTCTCTGGTGCATATATTCAATATTTTACTCTCTTCTTCTAGGCAAATCATTTGTCCCATAATATATTTTCAAACGGTAGGTAGCATGGGAATTATTTTATAAGCATCTTTGCCATTTCTTTCAACACTTCAGATGCCCTATGCCCCTCCAAAACTTCACTTAAGTCAAGAATTCAAAGTTATTAGTTGCCTGTGTGCCCACTTTTCTGGCTGGCTTGAGCATATGTCACTTATTACAATACATTGTGGCTGTGAAATGGAGCACCATAGCAACAAGGGCATGTAGGAGAGGGCTATTAAACCAGAAAGGTAGGTGTGACAGAAGGCCTGGGGTTTGTCAATAATTCATACTTTATGGCAAGAGGAAATTGATAAAAGACATTTAAAAAGAGGTAAATCTATTCTATTTCTGTGAACACTTAACACGTCCTTCATGAAGATGTGAACTAACACCTCAAGTAAAAAGTAAAGGACACACAATTCAGCAGCTGATCACTTCGATCTCCATTTCATTGCTGTTGTACACAAATCAAAATGAAAAACTGGCTTGAAGGCAAGACACAATAAGTAAGCTTCCCAGAAAAAGAAGGGACAACAGTCAACATGATAAAAACATTCAGTACTCTTAGTCTGACCCTGCCTCCCTGTTGCAATGCCACCCTTGTGCTTTGTGCAAGTGCTTGGACTCACAGGTACCAGGCTGAGAGGTCTCCAAGTACAACAGGGATGGAAAGTACTGGGAGGATGACTTGGGACTGAACAAAACAGATCTTAATTTGGTTAACTCCATCAGAAACCTTCCTGTAAATCAGACTGTGTATGTAAAAAGCCAAAGCCAAAACCAAACACCAGATAGAGATAGTGCATACATCTAGGTTTTACATGTTACAGCAACCAAAAAATATTACTTCCCTGCAAAGCATGATTTATGAAGGACATAAATTTGATGTGCTTTGATTTGTATTGCAGCAGTTGCCTGTTCATAATATTTCATTAGCAAACCACTAGAAATAGAACAGATGAGCACTCCTCACCTATTCAAAGCTGATCTGGAAACACAACTTTGGAAAAAATGTGTTTTCGGCCGATTTGTTCCTCTGTTGTTGACAAAGGGAAACATATTTCTCAGAGGGTATAGGATAAGATATACCATCCAAAGACCACATAATCAACAGGCAGTAAAGTGATGCTATATGGATGTTATAGGGAAACGTATCTTTCCCATGTACTATATGTAAGGATACAATAGCCAGAAAATAAGATGCTAACAGTGTGGCACTCCCAGGGGAGATGAAAGGAGCAGCTGCCAGATGCAGTCAACAACAACCACAACTTTTGCTTCTGATATAGCATGACCTCATTCACATTGCTCTGCAGTTGAACGAAGGAGGAAAAATATAGTTGATGCATTTTCCCTGTGTCACGTGTATTTGTTGAAGTCTTTATCCTAAAAGGAGGAAAAACAGTCTCCAAGATGCTGAGGTCATCAGCACTCAACAGACTTGCGTGTTCTGCTCATCAGATTTTGTGAGAGCAAAAACATCTCCCATTTTGTCAACATACAGTACTTGAGCTAATTTTGGCTGAAAGATTTGCTGTCTTGCAGAAATGAATTAATAATGAGTAGCACTGCTAGAAATAATGGAAATGTTTAGGTGGACAAATACTATTATGGGAAGAAGATGGCTTAGTTTAATAGAAAATAATGAAAAATAGTGTAAAAAGTGAAAATACTGAGATTAATGAAAAATTCATGGTTAAGTGTTAGAAGAATTTTGTAAACAAAGTATTATGATAAAAGCTCCTCTTACAGACAATAGATTCATGGGTCTCCATTAAAATTTTAAAAGGACAGTCGAAGAAAAAAAAAAATTAAGCGAGGATTGATTTAATTAAGATCTTGGGAATAAGTGCCTGAGTTAAAATTAATTTCCATTCTTGTTTAGAGCAATTTAGTTATCAAGCAGAGTCTAAAAGTTTTTATGAGATGATGTCGCCAGTGGTCTCCTTAGGAAGATTTTGAAAAATACTTTAAGACACAGAAGTAAAGGAAAAGTCAACCTAAAATTAGATTATTTGTTTGAGTGCATGCAAATCAGATTATGGTGTGAAAACCTACATATGTTCATCTTTCAGTGTACCACTAAAACATGAACTTGCAACAGGAAACTAAGAAGGTGAACGGCTGTTGTAAAACAAAAGACTGTTCCCCAGAAGTATCTGACTCTGTTAGCTTTTGCTTTGATATTTGTTCTGCTTTAAAATCTTTGCTTTGTTCTCTGAATAATCTTGCAAGTGGTAAAAACGGAAACTTTCATAATAAACTATTTTTAAAAAATTATTCTAATACACTGTTCTAATATATAATAAAATCTATGAGGTATTTATTAAAATCTGCATGGTCAAACACCACAGATCTCCTTAATCCCAGAACTGTCTCCCAGCTGACATTGGAACAACACAGCTATGACTGAGTGCTAAGAAAAGGACCAAAACCCACCCTGAAATACAAATGGATGTGATAAATGTTATTCACAGTTTAGGTGCAATATCTGGCAAGAATAACTTTCACTCTCCACAATTAATACTGCTTCATGGGAAAACTCTGGATCAAAAATCCTTGAATGTTTTTTTGCCCTCTCCCAGGGTTAAATATTTATTTATATTTAAATATTTATATTTCCAATTGTCATAAAATCTCATAGAAAGCAGCTTCTATTCTTTCAAGTTATTAATGATTTCAAACAATACTTCAAAGTTGAGAAATAGTCATTTTAAAGTCTGTAAGAGACAAAGCCACGTACCTTTTGCAGACTGCTGGCCTGGCTGTAGACCACAGAGGTGCAGAGAGGGGTTTTGCACAGGTTCCCTTGGATTATTTCTGGGACACCTGCTAAAGAGGAGATACAAGAATACAGCCAATTGTGAATCCTCAACTGGACTACCAAACCCACATGCTTGCTATACTGATGGTAGAGCAAGCACACAATGAAGCTAAATCAATACTCATTTTAGACTGACTTTAGTGGCTTTACATGCCCATATTTCCTGCATCTCAAAGATCAGAACTTCCTGAGTTGTAGAGTGTTAGAGAAAGAAAGGTGGCAGTTTACAAAACCCTGACAATGTTCAATGCAGCTATCTATTGCAGTAGAATGGTGCCAAAATATTCAGTGTGGGGAAAAGGGGAAAGGCTTTCGTATAAAGAGGCAGATAAATCTTTTCATTCTATGTGGAGTCAGCAAAAAACTCCATCTCTAACTGATTTTAAAAATTGACTCAAGTGACACGAGTCCAGAAGAAAGTTGTTTTGTTAGTTGTGCTTGTTCAGTAGTTCCCTTTGGAAGAGAAGTGTTCCCCTGCAAGTACATGATCTCAGCTAGCATGAAGGTGAATGGATAGTGCATTAACCTGCAGCACCATTAAGTCTGTACAAGCACATCAAAGGACACAGCTTTAACACACAGCTTTAACATAGAAAGCCACTGTAGTCTTGCTTTTAAAGTTTTGCATAGAGTTACATTTAGATATATGTTCCCTTTGTATTTGCTGAATTTGAACAAAGAACATCTCTCTTCCCTTGGTTCCATGCCCTATTCCTTTTCCAGCAGCCATAAACACCGTCTGGAAGCATATCCAAGATTTCTTCAAAGCTAGTCAAAAGCATTTTCACAAAGAGCTCCCACTAGCTTTTTACATAATCCTATCATGTCATCCTTATGCAGTCTGAAGGATATGGTAGCAAAATCCCTAAGTGGAAGGGATTGATATTGGTAATACCAATTGTTACAAATAGTGCTGCACCATAAAGTTAACAAGTTCATGACTTGCTCTCTCATCTCTTGCCCACTTATCTGTGCTGCATATGAAACTCATGGAGACTTTCAGCAGTAACATGCTGTAATACTACATGTTGCTGAGAAGCTAACTGCTATCTTGCTTTGTTCTTCTGAAGATCTTCTTAACGGCAAATACACTTTTCTTTTTCCTAACACAGTGTCCAAGAGAACACAGTGTCAGAGAAGTTCTACTGACAAGGGTTTTGAGAAAGCATAAAGTGGCAGATACTACTTAGATGAATAATCCATGTTCCATTCTCAGTTTTTTATTGATTTAAAAGCTGCACAACATTATCCCTTAAGAATCAAGAGAGTTTACTCTCTTGTGCTCTGAAAGAATAAGTCTGGAATACAATTCTCTCTTGCTTTGCAGTTTTTGTTTCAAAATAGATGTATTGCCTTCCAGTTCTCATTCTGTACGCATTTATTGTAATTTTTTTTCCATATTATTTCATGTTGAGACTGCTAGCTTACTAGCTATTTTTAGTGGGATAGAGGCCCAGTCCAGTGGTGGTAGATTGGTGCAGGATGATGACGATGACCAAATGGGGGCCTCAGACATATATGCTCCTAAATTCCCACTGTTCCAGTGCAGCTTCTTTGTTCCCCAAGAAGAGGCAAAACTACTCCTTCCCCCCCACACTCAAGAGGAGAGCTCCCAGTCAGTTGCAGCAGGAGTCCAGGGGTCCCATTCAGTTCAGCATTAGCATCAGTTGCAGCCAGAGTGAAACCTCTTAGCAGACAAGGTCACCTTAGTCAGTGCCATTGATCCGTGGAAGGGATCTCCCCCAGCTCATCAGTTAAGGTGTCTCATTGCAGGCTGGCCCTCAGGAAGGTGGGCTTGGCCTCCCCAGTGGTCGATTGACACATCCTCCAGAAGGGGCCTGTGTGGGGGGGGGGGTGGAGGAGGAAAGTGTGGTGTGGTGTGTCTCCACCCACTTATCTTTATCTCCTTCGAGGTGTCACTTCTGCTACCAACACCTTTATTCACTTTAAAATTATCTTTTGATGCAAAGAAAATTCCAGTCAGGGGAATCTCACAAACACCTAGCGTGCTATGAGCTTCACTTCATCCCACAGTCCTGTCCTGTCCTCAGAGAAGCCAACCATTCCTCAGCAACCTTAATTTTCTACAAACATCACCGGGTTCACTGTGAACCCTTTCTTGTTGTAAATAGCCACAGAGTTCTCAGAAGAGCTAAAATAGTCTCTGAAGGAAAGCTGCAGACCCCTTTGACTCAGATCTTCAGCTACTGAACAACTCTGCAAACAATAAAATGGCTCTTATTAAGCAAGATAAGAGAAATCACCCTCTATGCTAGTTAAAGGTTTTCCAGGACAGGAAAAAGAGTGGGAGACCATAGGACAAAGAAAAGTAATTGTAGGCTGACATAATGGAATAGACCAGTTTTACCAAGTTTTTCTGCTGCAGATAATAATTTTCTTATGTAAAAGCCATTCATTGAAGGAAGAAATCAAATAGAATATATACTGAAGAACATATTCACATCTTTTCCCAAGAAAGAGAGAAAGTATATTACAGATGGCTGAAGAATCTGTAATGAATAATGTAGCTGATGAATTCTACCTTTGCTTTGTTTGTGTGCATTGATAGTCAACACTGGCTTTCTCAACTTCTTGTTCATTATTCAGAAAATATTTGACAAACAATTTGTGTGCATAATCAGTTCTCAAATATGAAATATGCTCTCAATATGACTACACACTTACAATTTAGTCAAAATACTTAGGCAATGCAGGTACATTTCATGGCATGCACAAGTTGCTCAAAACAAAGCTCATGTAGTACATTACCATAATAAGTCCTGAGCTGTCATTCAGTGAATAAGGTGGCTGAGCCCTGCCTGCTATGGAGGGAAAAAAAAAAAGTGCCGGGCCTCAGTCCACTGCTTACAAATGAAGAGATACTTCTCATGGCTTTGCAGTTAAACTCACAGTCTAAAACACAGTCTAAAAAAAAACCAAAAAAAATTATGGCTTGAACTCAAGCTCTGCAGGGCTTTTCTCTCAGAATGTAAGATAAAGTACCTTCTATAGCCACCACTCTGCTATTTTTCATGCTTTGCTCTCCCTTTCTGACCTCCAGTGAGTAAATTAGGATTATTTCTTTCCCCACTATTGCATTTCAAGCCCAGATACATTACTGACCTAATACATTTACACTTCCTGAGCTAGAGCCTCTTGATTCTTGCATTGACTCCAGTTAATGAGTAACTTTCAGTATTCAGACCCTAGTGCACCTGGCAATCACCCCCATCCTACTGCCAAGGAAGATAGGACTCAGGGGTAAGGTACAAGGGTATCTATTTTGAGGACACAGGGACAGGATGCAGTGTAGTGAGATGTGGTCCAAGCAGGCTGGACTTCCAACACAGATGATCACACGAATGGACAGTAAAAAACTATGGAGATAAACCTCCATTTTCAGATTTTTTCAAAGTCTGCTATTAAGTCAGCAGAGAAGATAGCTGAACCTGTAATAGCAGCACATCAATTCTTTTGCTTTTGTTATGGAGGGAAAACAAACCTGTCATCACCTTCCATTAGCAAACTTAGCACTTGCTGGAATAGATGAGAGCACCATAAACTGATTATGTTAGAATGAAGAACATTTTTCTGCTTAGAGGAGAAAAGACATCTCCCTGGATGTGGCTCATCCAAGAAACACCACAGGCTTTGAGAGATAAATAATCCATGCCGAACAGCATCATCATGCTGTTGGAGCCTCAGGGGTATGGAAGGTCAAGAACAGCTTATAAGGGTATAGTATTCCCTTCTTTTAAGGCTAATATTCAGGAATGCAACCCCCTGACCCAATAGCTAAACCTAAGAAGTCAGAGAGCATCATGAAGGTACTAAAACAGCAGAACACGAGGGCTCATTTTGTTCCCAAACCAAGTCTTCACTGAACTTTGAGGATGTGTAATAAAGTGCTTCTGTGGTATTCCAACTCGATCTGCTAGAAAAAAAGAAGTCAGGTTGGGTGACTTAACTCAGTTTGAAAAAACAAAACAAAAGAAACAAAACCAAAAAACCCCACAAACAAACAAAAAGACCCCAACATAATCACACACACACACAAAAAAATGTTTTTCCATTTAGAAAACAAAGCTGTGTTGGGTGAAAGTAGAGATAGATGCAAACACCAAACTGTTTCATTAAAGCTTCTGGAATATATGGGAAAATAGGCTCAAATACATTTTTCATTCAGTCCCTGATTTATTGCTGTTAGTCTTAATTTCTTCCACAACTCAAAATACACTGAAGCAGTAATAAAGAGTGGGCGTTACCCTAAGCCAATTACTTTTTTTTTTTCTTCTTTCTTTTGTCTTTTGCTGTGCTGATCTTTCTCTGCTCACTCAATGGAGGCTTTTATAAAGCTGACAGGAAATTTCCCAGTTGAAAAATATGCTGAGTGCCAACAGAAACTTGCTGAGTGTTATTCCATTCACCAGCCACTGTGCCTCTTTACAGTATGAATGATATACTGAGCCAAGAGGCCCCTGAAAGGCCCATAGTTGCTTTGGCCTTGAGCTTTGTTTGCCTTCTTTTAAAGCATCTTGCCCTAAGTACCAACTAGCATTAAAGAAGCCTTTTGAAATTAACTGCCTTTTCTGGGTTGTACTTTCATTCTTTTGTGTGGAATGGTATCACCTCGCTTGTTTAATACATTAAGGAAATGTAAATCATTATTGGCAATCCACTCTCCTTTAAACTCTAATATTTGAAATATGAAGCACACAGTGGTGACACACAGAGGAACAGTAATTGAAAAGGGAAATAAAATACCTCAGAGCCCTCTGCTTTTGAAAGTTTTCCTTGGGGATATAAGCTGGCGAGTAATCTACAGAGCAGAGCCACCCCTGTATAACTAAATATACCCTGTATATTTAAATAAATTATATGCAACTTTCCACTAAAGGTTCGGGATGGCCAAGCACATCAAAGCTGTATAGAAAATGAGATTATTACCAGTGGTTAGAGCCTGGTTTTCTATCTGTTCACTCCCGTGGCCTCAGTCCTTTACATGTAAATGACACCTGTGCCCTGCTGATTGAAATTAATACTTTATGTCCTTAAAGTTCTTCCAGCTTTATGGCTGATCTGTACATAAACTCAAGTAAGCCACATGCACATCTGTTTGGTTTTGTCTACACCTGGAGGAATTACAGCCACGTTTTCTAGTCTCCATTTGTCTGAATTTGGCTCAGAGAGAACCATCTCTCTGTACAAGCTTAAAAAAAGTGGAGTTCCAGTGCTAAGATCAAAGTCCACATTCTTGACACAGCTTTGTAAGGTTACAAAACATGCAGGATACTGACTACCCCAGACTAAATTTGGTTTATGAGTACAACTCATAGAAAAGTTAAAGGTTGCTTTTAGGCATCTAGTTTATATTCTAAACCTGATTTACCCCTGAATGGTCCTTTGTAAGTAATTCAAGTTTCTCATTTAAAATAGAGCAACTTCAAAATCACAGATTGTTTTTACATTTCTTTTATCATGGCTCAACTCCTTGCCACACATGAAAGCTTGGTGTCTGCTTTCTTCTAGCCAGAAGCATTTAATCCTCTTAATGGATGACTCACTCATGTTACTTAGTCTGGTCAGATAGGAAATCATCTGTGCAGCCAAAGATTTACAAGTATGGAACAACACTGCATGAAATTACCTCAAGGATTTCCACATGGTTCTTGCTGTCTACAAGACTATTGTACCTAATAAGCCCAGGGGATTCAGATAACGTACTTACAGACCCTACTTTCATGGATTGTTTTTTTACTCTTTTCCTCTTCTCATTAAACAAGACAGATTCCTAATTTAAAGTCACAGGTTAACAGTTAAATGCAACTTTCATAGATTTTGTAGCAAGTAGGAGTGACAAAAATACCTCTTCTATAGCTTCCTCTAGGTCAATAAAATATAACACGATGAACCATCTGCTGCTTGTAGAATGGTAAAGGCTGGAACAACACAACAGAACTAATCCAGTCTTTTCAGGGTTGTCTTCATAAGCTTTAAATGTAACCCTCCCACTGGCTACATGGAAGAGCTTCTGACTCAGCTCTGGAATAGCTGAAGACACTCTGCACTATGAGTCTTCTCTGCTCCCATTCTCACTACAACCAGCTCATCAGGTAGTGAAAATACAAATTAAATTACCAAAAGCACATTTATATATTTCTTGCAAGTCCCCAGAATAGACTAGTAGCTTAAAAACACAGACAAAGAGGGAAAAACAGTGAAGAGATAATATTAAGGATAAAATCGTGCATTTGGAATGTTCACATCAGGGAGAAAAGCCTAAGAGAATCACAAATCAGGGTACTCATAGGCTACACAGAGCCAGCTAGGAGTTGGACTGCACACTGTTGTAAGCTCCAAGGATGGGCTGAAGGCCCCTCATGCCTACCTGTTGGAAGCTGCGTGGCCTTAGCAGGGGTCCAAGTGGCAAGGTGCATGTTGTGGAGCCAGTAAGAGACATCCCAGCCTCCTATTTGGCTACAGGAGTGCTAAGAGGCAATGCTGGAGGGTCAGTTCAACACAGGAGATAATACAGGGGCTAACTCCCATCCCAGAAGTACACTTAACCTAGGAAATCTGGAGACAGCACTGCACCTAGCTGTGAATACAGCAGTCTTCATAGACCCCATCCCAGCTCAGCTCAGGGAAAACTTGCACAAGCTGCAGTATCTGGTTATGCCTTGTCTCTCCTCATGTCATCAGGCCCTGTAGAGTATAAGGTCTATAGAAAAAGACTGATGGGATTTTCCATGATGTAACAGCACTTGGTGACACTGATCTCTGCCTTTCAGCTGATACAAAAAAGCAGGAATGTAGGAGATTAATCTTCCACTGTTTTTATCTTTGAGAGAATAACAGAGGGGGATTTAAATGAAAAAAACTGTAATGTAAGAAGATGTACTTATTTCTCCAAGCTTACTCAGGAGCTAAAATTATATTTAATTAAGAAAAAAATAATCTTCTTGAAATAGCATTAACTTTAAACCAACCAAATCCATGAAAAGGCTTCAGCTTAATCTCTAATCATTATTTAATAATTACTGTATCTCTCTTGATATCAGAATTTTGTCTCTTGAGGCATGTTGGACAAAAGCTCAAATATTAGCATCAATATCTCCTTGTTATTTTGACAATTACCTTTCTTAATTCTAATCACTTAACATAGTTTAGGTGCAGTACTTTCTCTAAGTCTTTGCTTGCTTTCAGTTTCTCACTTCAGATGAAATTAAAGAAAACAAGGAGCATTAATCCAGCAAGACAAACAAAAATAACATATCATCTTCAACAGCTGGCAAATCAACAAACCAGCTTTGATGACAAGAAAGGGAAATAGCTGCATATGAAACTATTGTAAATAACCAGGGTTTGGGTCTGGGTATTTTGTTGTTAGTTTTGTTGCTGGTGGTGGTAGTTTTTTGCTTGTTTCATTGGGTTTTTTTAATTTATTTTATCCAGTCTAGAGAAATGGCACACTTTACCTGGAGGTAGCCTGTTAAATGGTCAGTTAAACTGGCTTATTAAAGGAAAGATACTCATCTTCTTCTCTTTCAGAGGCATTTCTCCTGGTAATTCCTTATTTAATTCCCCATATTGATATATAAATGTAAACTAAAATTTTTAAAATATTCTGTGTTTGTGTTTTTGTTGGGAAACTGTCTGGAAGAAAACAGACATGTGAGCAATCCTGACTCTTTAGCTTTAGGCCTTAAGACCCAGTTGCAAGGTTACTGAAAGATGAGCTATGGGAAAAAGATAAGGGAGCTGGCAGTAGAAAAGAAGAATAACAGGATAATGAGGTAGCCAGCAGAAGTTCTGTGAGAACAGAATTTGTGTCCAAGATACAGCCACCTGCAAGATATCGTTATATAAACAAAGGCTCTATATAAAGCGAGTGTCCACTGTTAATAAACGACTTCACTTTAACCATATTGGTGACTGCGTGTCGTCCTTTAAGCCTCCGCGGATTTTCTTCCTACATGTTTTTTAACAAAAACCAGAGGAACTATTAGATTTTTCAGTTTTCCCCTCAAAAGTTGCTGCCTGAAGTCTTGTAGGACTACTTGGAACTGGAACTGAGGAGATATGACTGTCAAAAACAATGATTAATGTAGTTTTTTTTTTTTAATTCTTCCTCTCTCAGAACTCAAATCTCCTGGAAAGCAGGTAAACACTTGAATTTAAGAACAGGAAGGCTTGTACAAAAAAATTCTGCCCCAAACTGATAAATGGCAAATTGTCAGGAAGAGCACTCTGGAGACTGCCGCACATCAATATGATTAACGCACAGCTCGCTTTATTGACTATCACACCGCTTTATATAGAGCCCTTGTTTACATAATGAAATCTTGCAGGTGGCTATATCTTGGCCACAAATCCTGTTCTCACAGAACTACAGCTGGCTACATCATAGAATCATAGAATCATAGAATTGGCTGGGTTGGAAGGGACCTCAGAGATCATCAAGTCCAACCCTTGCTCCACTACCACTGCAGTTCCCAGCCCATGGCACTGAGTGCCACATCCAGGCTCTTTTTAAATATCTCCAGGGATGGAGAATCCACTACTTCCTGGCAGCCCATTCCAATGTCTGATCACCCTCTCGATAAAGAAATTCTTTCTAATGTCCAACCTAAACCTCCCCTGGCACAACATAAGACCGTGCCCTCTTGTCTTGCTGGGAGTTGCCTGGGAATCATTAACCAGTTTTTACAGAACTGCTCTCATATCAGCAAAACCACTTCTTCAAGGACTTCTTTTGAGGACAAGTTGCTTACTGCTCTCAGAACCAAAGGCCTCAGTCTGCTTCATAAGCCTCAAAGCATGGTTTGGCCATAAGTGCCAGATGTCCACATTCCTTCAGGAATTCCTCCACAGCAAATAATTCAAAATCCATCTGAATGAGCTTCAAGACACTAAAGCCAGTACAAAACAGCTCAGTTTCTGAATCAAATTTGTCTAAGCTCATGTGAATTAATGAAACTGTGGCAGCAAGATGACTTTCTAAAGCAGAGCTCTCAAGGAACTGTGAAGTCCTTCACACCTCTAAATATAAAGTGCCAGTCACAGCTGGCAAGGGTCTCATTTCAGGGAAGAAAGAAGCTTCCACATTAACATAAGATTGTGCCCCTTCTAAGAAGCAGACCCGATCTATCTAGAAGAACCAAAGCAATGATGATACAAAGCAAAAGCCCTGGTAATCTGGTGTCTGTGTCCCCTTTGTATAGTAAGATGGCTTCTGTCACCATAACCAACAGGATCCTTGGCTTTAGAGAGTGCTCTAAATATGGCTGCAACTTAAGACTATTTTCTGTATGCCAAGGAAAGGATGCATTCTTTACCTTTTTTTTCTATATGTCAGTTTAGTGTGTGATCAAGTAATTCCCACTCTGTTGCACATCAAGGCATCCTTCCATCTTGTGCAAGACTGCCAAGTACTTGTGCCCATCTTATTGTGTCCTACCACGTTACCCCACCTTTCTGTTCTAGAGAGCTGCAGAGAGCCATGAGGGCTCTGCCCTCAGAGCAGAGACATGTTCTTCAGAGAGCACAGCAACAACAGATACTGCTGCTTCTGTGCAGAGATTGCCATGGACAGAGAGGTCCCTGCCAGCGATAAAATGGTCCCTGTTAACTGCTGTGATTCAGATTCTGTGCAGCACTCCTGCTTTGCAAAATAAAAACAAAAACCCCTCACCTTATTTTTTTTGGTTTTTTTCCTAAGCAGTTGGCAGGTTTGTCCCTCTCAGTAGCCTTCTTTCAGCTGACACCAGATTTCCTCACCATTTTGACTGGTCTTAGGAGAGAACCAGAATTTAAACTGACAAAATGTTGGCTGTCAGACACCTAGAGGGAACCATATCACTGCTGACAAGGTCTCATGTCATATGAATTTGCATACCTTGTTTGTTTTGGTTTTTTTTAGAACAGATGTCTTCATTTTCAGGACTTTCATCCTACTGAATGAAACAAGGGCCCTCCTCCTTCCCCATATGGACCATTTCTTGACTGGAAATGACCTCCCAGTCTAGACAATTGTAGTGCTGCACTTGAAACACAGAAGAGTTACCCATGGGTGCTCTACACTGAAGCTGAGCTGCCAGGCATTATTCCTGTGGCTGAAAACATCTGTTTATTCTTCAAAGGTGTGATATCATGCCCAAAAATATTTATGTGCTTTTCCCACAAGTATGTGGAAAGAGTTGTTTGAAGAACACCAAAGTGCAGTTCTGTACATAAGTTTAAATTACTACAATCCCAACAGCATCTTGGCTGACTACACCCACCAACACCTTCCCAGCTCATAGTTTGGTCATTAGCTCATCTTTCTGGGTAACTAAGTAGTGATGGATGTTATATATCCTAGTAATGGAGATATGTGACTATGAACCAGGAGCAATGTGTAACACAAAGATTTCCTTTACTGAAATGAAATGTCAAAGAGATGGGCATCTTGGGGCATTCCAGACCTAGCACACATATCAGCCTCAGAGAGCCTGAGGTTTGCTACAGATGGGGTAATCTCTTGAAAATATTTGTACCTGTGTTGCCAGCAAAATGTGGGCTGAGATCATATGCAGAACATATCACTTTCACTCGGACGGTGCAAGAACTAAATGTATTTAAAGTTTCAAGAAACAGGAAATCATCACATAGCATTTCTTTCCAAATTATTCTATTAAGTGTAAACCCCTTGTATTAATTAGTTTTGCAGAAAATGTTCTGCTTTCAAATTTGTCACCAGTGCTGTTTTAGCCCAGTGGCTGAAATATTCCTTCACTCTATATCCTACTGCTTCTATTTGCATTTCAGACTATGTTAGTTTTTTGTGCCCCTCACTCAACTGAAACAGTGATCATGTATATCCATGCCACATAATTCTGGATTAATCATTCCACTCTTCTAAATTTCATTGACTTCTGGTTTTTTCTCCTTCAAAATGTTTTTAAGTGCTAAGTAAATCATAATTACAGATATAGGGCACCTTCTTTTTTGAACTCTGGGGACAAACTTGTATCTAAAATATTCCAGTGCAGGTGAAGCAAACTTACCAATTAACATAGATTTTATTTCTGACACCACTAGTTACTTTCCAACCTCCATAATATACATTTTTTTTTTTTTATAGGCTTGTAAGAAAAATAGTCCAAAATTGCTTTTCTAAAAAACCCAACTCCTCACAAAACAGTGAGAAACCATCTGAAACTCTCCCTGGGCAAAGTTTGTGCTTTACAGAATTGGCAGGTGCATGAAAGGAATGTGACACAAAGTGCAGTTTGTGTAATGTGCCAGAGACCGAGGCTTGACAGCCAACTGCTGCCTCCAACATCAGCATCACTGCCTTTTCTTCTCATACTCACAGGCAACTTTGACATTCATCTGCAGTGCCCTGACCTTCTCTGAAGTCTGCATTTTGCACTTCTATGATGCTTGTGAAGTAAAGGTACACAGTAACAACCAGTAGAGGCAGAAATCAAGATGTGCCAACTGCTGCTTTAAAGTGTTTTGTTTCAGGGTTAATAGTGGTCTTTGGCTCATAGGCACTTTTCTGAAAAACTTGAGCAGCCAAATAAACCTGACTCTGCTGGCTCTAGCACTAGTGCTGAGCCAGGACAGGGGAAATAAGTGGCAGCAATAGCCGGTGTTGAAGGAGAGGGGCAGGAAGGGACCGATCCAAAAACATGATGGCTGAGTGACATGGCAATGATTGCACTGGTGCTCAAGCCTGCAGGGAATTGCATGATACTCTTACTTATCTAACACAGTCAGAGCAAATTATAAAATAGGTGGTTTTGCTTTGTAGCAAGATCCAGAGGGACAGGTCTCAAATGATACACACCTTTGCCCACAAAGGACTTGTTTGGAGACAGCAAGCAGCAACTCCTCCCAGGCCAGGTCTTTGACCAAGATGCACCTTCCTAGCTGCCTTCTCTGAGAAACCATTTTGTGGCCATTGCTTTTCTCTGCCTAGGCTATTTATGTCTGCTGTTGGTTTTTTTGGTTGGTTTTTTTTTTTTACTGCAGAGCCCAAATAATACATGTGATTTCTGTAGATATACAGGGAGGATTGCATTTACTGGTATGCATAAGTAAATTTCAAGTTAAGTTTTATTTAAAAGCTTCTGCTTGCATGGACTAATGATTTTTTCTGTCTCACAGTGTCTTAAAGAAATAAAGGTCAAATATTGTCACCATTATACGTTAGCTGCTTAACTCTAATCCAAACTGCTACAAAAAAAGCACTGGCTACAGACACTGCAGTACACAGAAGTCAGTGAGTTTGCTAACATGCACAGGAGAGCACTCTTGGTCCATGCTGCTGCCTTAGTTCTGGGACCAGGCTACAATATTTACAAGGATTTTAGCAAGAGCTAACAATCTAACCCTAGGAAATGTTAGACACTCTCAGAACATACTCTCATGGCTTCAGAGGAAATACAGGACACTAAGGACTGCTTACAGCCACTTACCCTGTCAAAGATCAGATTTAGTATTTTTTATATGTGCTTTGAAGAAGAAACAAGAAATTACTTCAAAATAGTAGCTTCTTTACAAAAAAACCCCAAACAAAGCAAATCCAAAAAACCCTCATATGCATTTGCCTGAATCAATCTGTGACTCTACAACTGGTCAGGAAATTTCAACAGATCAAAGCATCAGGGAACAGAAAAAAGTCAGGGCAACAGCTTGGAAACAGTCTTTTTCTCACATGGAAGTAAGAATTTTGTTATGAAAACCATACATTTCTGGATACAATTCCCTGCTCCCTATAGAAAGTAAAAAAAAAAAAAAAAAATTACCTGTAGCAGTTTTCTCTTTTCTTTCTCCCCTAACCCACCACCACCATACACACTAAACCAAACAAATTTAATTCCCATTTGACCCAAATTTATTTTCCTGAGTCACCACACATATTTACAAAACCAGCCTGACCTACCACCCTCAAGTCCTTTTTTACATCCCCATATTTCATAGGCCAAAAGAGTAAGTACCTTTTTTTCATTGGTCTTCAGGAAAAAACTTCCTTACAAGAGGGCATGGATGGAAGTCCCAAACCAGCAGAGCTGAGGGGGTTGGAGTCTCCTCCCCCCCCAGCTTCTTACCTTGCTAGGGCTGATTGGTGTTTCTGCAGCTGAACCTCATTAAAGGTGCTGCAGCCCAGCAAGGCCCAGGTCCCACAAGACACATATAACATAGGTACATAACAATTCTGTTTGAATTTTTTTTTCAGTCAACTCACCCACTCCTTGACTCAATTACTGCTAATATAGACGTAATCACTTTTCTGTGAACTGTTAGTTTCCTTCTCCAGCAACTACAATGAAATTCAGATTTAATTCATAATACCCCTGGTAATGTTGTAAAACAACAAGAAATCATTCTTGATCAATGAACCCAGTGCGAGAATTTCTACCCAACTAGGCTGCTGTCTTCTCTCATTATCTTAGTGGTTTGTAACAGTACAAAGATACCATATTAATAGATTGATCACTTATACTTTAATTTAACTTCTGGTAATTTTGATGGAATAAGAAATTGTAAAACTGAAGTATCTCATTGCTGCATAAATCATCAGTCTCAACTATGCACCATACTCTGTGCCATTTAATTTCTTAGGTATTAACTACTTGAAAGAAATAGATCACAATCTGCAGAATATATCTAGAGCACTTTCAGCCTGAAAATAGTCATACTTACTTGATGGAGTCATCTTTCATTAGGGCTGAAGTATGAAGACTTTGGTCTAAGTTCATGAAGTACCAATCATCTTCTGAAAATTGCATTTTGATCCATGCTGTCCTGTTTTTACATGAGTAGATCACACTGAAAGATGGACAGATTGTTTATAAATAAATGAGTTAGTATGGCTGTGAGATAGATTACTATTCTGACAACTGAGTACTGTAAATCACAGGAAGGTGATGGAAGCTTGAGCTTCAGAGGTTTTTCCCCTTTTTGTCCCCTTTGTGGTTGAAAGAAAAGTACAATCCCCTAGGTACATTTCAAAATGTGGAGCTTGATTCTGATGAATTAAGTCAGCATAAGAATGATATAATCCATCAGTTTGTCCAGCAGCAATTACACACCAGAATTTTGGACCTGATTGAAATTTGACTGAAATTAACTTGATTTTATTAACTTTATCATTGATTTCAACTTATCTTGAATCGAGGCATTCATTACTTCCTTGAGGTATTATTGAGTCAAGTTGCTGTGCATAGATCCATGAAAAGTTAAGAAACTTAAAGAATGCTGTCTGAGCACATCAGGGGTGGGCTGCCCTTTGTTCTTATTCAGATACATATCTAATCTTTCCAAAATACTTCACTGAAGTGTTTGCCTTATTAATGTCTTGAGGCAAGCAATAGAATGTATTCAGAAGTGTTGATTTAAATTTATTAAATTATTTGAATCATATCTATAATACATATTTGTAATGCCTTTGGGTAAATAGATGCACATACATCTATGTTCTCCACCATATATATTAAAGTGTCTATCTTTTTTTTTTTTTTAATCTGTATCTCTTGTAACTGTCAAAACTTAACACCTGTTGTAGTCAACTTAGATGTAGAAATCCCTGGCTGAAATTGTGTAGTTCAGTAATGTTTGCTTGAAATTGAAAGACAGACATATAATCTTAATTCAAAGATCAGGTACTCAAACACCCTGTCCTGGTGAGTTTTTATGTTATAAAGCTGCTTCTATTAGTGTTTTTCCCCAATAAATCATCTAGACAAAGAAAATAAGATTAAAATGTGGAAGCTTAACTGGGGCCACTCCTCCAGCTGTCTAAATAGACTTTATATTTTCAAAGATAGTAAATCTGTATTTACCAATCTGTACTCCTATATTCTAAGACACTTCACATGCATAGTTCTCACTAAAAACATGTAATTGCACATCACCTAAGAGGCAGTGTCAAATGAATTTCTCATTATAAATTACTATATTAATCAAGTAAGCATTCCTCAAGGCTTTCTAGCAGTGCTTCCATGTGGTTATCTGCAGGAAAGAACAGTAGAGTTGAATTTGGTAGTCAATATTACATCCATTCACAGGAGAATCCTTTGCTAAATCAGCTAAGAATACAAAGTCAACAGTCATGATGGGACTGTTACATTTCCCTTACTGCATGGACTTGATATCTTTGCTGAGTCACTCACCATGATGGGACTTCCTTCAGTAAAAAATGCAGTTTAGCTCTGACTCATTTCTTTACAGTTTGTTTTGAATTCTTATTCTTCTCAAATGACTTTTGCATCATCACCTTAGTCCTCTTAGATCCCTCTTGAATTCCTTGAATTTCCTCTTAGAATTCATAACGCAAATCAATGCGTATGGATGGGAAATGACCCTACCAGTCTCATCCTTGCCAGAAATTATGTTTGTCATTCTAAAAAGGTTGTATAATCTCAAATACCTAATGTAGAGTACTCAAAAGGAATGCAGATAATAGCTTGCACCTAAACAGAGGGAATTAAAAGGAACAGTTCTATTGCAGAAGGGAGTCAGTCCAGAGAAGAGAAGACAGATGTATTGAAGGAAGGGATGAATATATCAGTGTATTAATCAGCATTTGTCTGGGATAAGGAGCATCAGCTGTGAAAAAAGGGACTGCTCCTGAAAAGCCACAACAGGTGGCCTGCCTACACAGATCAGATTCACTGAAAACAGGGGGGAAAAAAGTCACTGTATGTCACTTCTCTGCAGAAATCCAGCTGAGGGACTGCAGTGCTCCATCTGGCAGAAAAGTAGTCAGACCTACAGATGAGCAATTTTGACTGTGATCACTTGGAAGAGGCTGAGACATACATCTAAATATTAAAAGCCTTTCATGAGAAAGATGAAATTTAATTTATCACACTTTTTCCCATTTATTTTCTCCTCTTTTTCTCATGGGGGTAATTTTCTTCAGCATTACCACCTGGTCTGAAAGCAGTGAATTTTTATCCCCAGGCATCATACTATCTCAAAAGGCATTTTTTTAATCATGATATGTAACTTTATTTTGTATTTTTTATATCTCTAATTGTGATATGCATCTTTTCGTTTCTTCTTCTTCTTTTTTTTTTAATTCTCTCCTGTTAAATTTTCCTGCCTATGCTTGAGGTGTCCTATATGCTTCCCATCTCTCATTTCTTTATCTCCATTCTGCAGCAGAATGAGAACTGGAGCACTCTACATCTTCTCTAAGATGTCCTGCTCATGTTTTTCTCTTTTGTGTATTCTGACTATGTCCTTTCTTTGTCATATGCAATACTTTCTTGCAGCAACTTTTAACAATTGTGACTGATATTTTGGCTTTCCTCTTAACCAGAATCTAAAGCTTTTTTAGTTTTCCAACTACCAGAGGTGACATTTCCCTAAGAATATGCTAGAAGATGCTCAAGAATCCATCCACATTAAAAAAATTCTTCTAAAACTTTCTTTATATAATACGCCTTGTGTGTCTGTAATAATAAAATATTGAGAAAGTAAATACAGACTTGATTGAGAAATCTCTAGAAATATTAAATGAATTTAATTATTTCTGCCTTTCATATTGCTAGAGATAAACACAGCTACTGTAAAACCAGTAAGGGTGTGCTTTGTTTCACCTGAAATAGCAGTGGTAAATATCTCATATCTTCATTCAAATTATCAGCTTTTTTTCTGAAGTAAATACTAGGGAACATGAAGGCATCGGTAAACAAACTTCACATTGCCACTGAGAACACATTACAACTCTTGTAGTCACAGCACTATTACCAGTATGATATTGAGTATTCAAGGTAGTTACCTGGGCATCCACATTTATGGAATTTTTAAATACCTTTGGCTATAAGAAGGTGGCACTGATAGATATGGCATGCATCTAGAGGGAGACATGAAAAACACTAACTCAGCAAGGCCCATTGTCTCTGATTTTATTCAGAAATAAGATTCTGCAAGATTTAACAGCACCCTTAGCATTATTGTCTTCAGTGTGAGCATGCCAGTTTACTGCAGAAATCTCAAAGGCAGAAATCAAATGCATTGCTCAAGGCAGTTTTGTGCCCAGTCAGTGTAGTGTCAGTGCTGAAGAGAAAGGATGAGAATATGTGAATTTTTATTCTCCTGTTTCAGGCAGGGCAAAGCAGGCAGAGTATCCCATTTGTCCTGCATCAAGGATGTCTGGGATATCACATGAAAATTAGAGAAGCAGTTGAGAAGCTGGTGGCCAGGGAGAGAGACCACACAACTTTTTCATTTGCAGCTTACACGCCCAATAGGAACAATCTCAAGGCAACTCTCACAGATGAGTGAATTGGGAGTTGCCCCACAGCCAAGGAAAGGTTAATGATTTTTATTTTTTATAAGAATATAATTTCATAAAAGTGTTATTAAAATAATTATCCTCATTCTGAATAATTTTGCAGCAGTTTATTTGCATTTTGTGATCATAGAATCATAGAATTGGCTGGGTTGGAAGGGACCTCAGAGATCATCAAGTCCAACCCTTTCACATAATACAGGATATTGATTTATTTTAATATACAACTGAAAAAGGGCAGGTAGAGGAGATGGGGATAAAGAGAAGAAATTAATTAGGTAAGATAACTCAACCATCTTTTGCAGATTTTACAGATTTTTGCAAAATTTATAGATTTTACAATGCTGAGGTGCTTGCGATCCTTCATACATTAGATTATAAAACTCCAGAGTTCAACTGAAGTTTTGGAAGAAAATAACAGGGCAAGTGCTGGTTCCTGCCCGTGGTTAGGATGGACTAAGGGAGCAGAAGCTCTTCAATGAAAAGCATCAGCTTCAGAAGAAATAATGAATTATGGTATTAGCTGACCTAAGATATATAGCTGGTACTTTGCCTTCTGCTTCATTTGGCTGAAACCTATAAAGTAGAGTGCATTTAACCAACTGAGAACTTTCATGGATGAGGTTAAGACTTTAAAAAGTAGAATGAAGGAGTTAACAGCAATTTGCAGTGGTATGTGATATGTGCACAAATGGATCAATGTGCTTTTTTGTCCCTCTCCAATACCATATAAATCTCAATAGCAGTTGAATGAATCAGCAGAAAGGAATACATGACAAAAAACAGTTTCTCATTGATGTAGAATCTCTGGGACTTTAGTTCTTCCTTTTGCCTCTATGTTATTCAGTGTAGCCTATTTGGGAATTAATTGTCTGTACAATTCAACACTTTTAGAAGTTAGAGCTTGATTTTAAAGGAAAAATGCTCATTTAAAACAAAAATTTGCAAACTGACTTTGCAGCAGTCAGTTGAATCTAAACACATAGAAACCCAGCATCCACAAACTGAGCTGAAACTTTCATTGTGTGGAACTTCCTATATTCTTACTTACATTGTATTTTAAATAAGTAAGACAAAGAGTAGAGTAAAAGTTCATGATTTCTAGCAGAGTGATAAATACAGGTAAACCTGGATAATGTAGGAACAATTTTAATCACTGCATGTGGAATGCCTAAAAAAATTAGGAATTCTTCTGTACTAGCAGAGTTGTTTCACCTGAGGAATACACTTCCTCCTCAGCCCTGATTTTTTTTTTTCAGTCCTTCACTCTGGAATGCCCCTGAAGTCAGGGAAGGTTGAAAGAACAAAACCCAAGGTAAATATTACAGATAACAGTGATCAAATTATTCATTATTTTTATTATCAACATTGTCATCTCTTAATCATGTGAAGTGCCAGAGATAGACATTTTAAGTACAGGTGGACCTGTTCCCTGCTTTACTTAGATGATTTCACAGATTACAATATGTTTGGAAGGCAATCATGTAGTAAGCCATGTGTGAGTGACATTAGTACTGTCCTGGCCCTGTGCAGAAATGCTACCTGCAGTTTCCATGTGTCTCCATAAATCTGTGGCTGCCATCTTCTTCAAACAACCTGTTATATTGCTCTGCTGCAGCATAGGTGAAAAGGAACCTGCATAGAAAAATCCTTCTGGAAGAGGAAAGGAGAAAGAGAGCAACAGCATCTATAATCCTATGTAGCCCCACATTTCTCATGGAGACCACCAAGAGCAGAGTTGCTACTGCTTAAAGACATGATGGCAATTACAACAACATTGAGAAGCAAGTCATTGAAGAGAGAAAAATTCCATCTTCATCATTATTACATTATTACAGTTCTTAAATTCAACTCCAAACTCAACAGACACTATTTCTTTTCTAGGCATGTCCATTTCAAGTCATCTATATCTGAATAATAATGCAAACTCCTCAGTCTATCAAGTTATTTAAGACAGATGGGATTTTCTCTGATCTTCCTGCTACATAACATCTCCGAGATGTTGTTGCTAGATCCTAGAGTAGAGGGAAAGCTGCAGGTCCTCACAGGAAAAAAAAGACCCCTGCACCTTTCTCCTTGAAACTCCAGTCCTGAGAAGAGGAAGATACTCTCTACTGATGGAATGGTTCCTTCCACATCTCAGAGATGAAAAGGATATGAAGTCTTTCTGCAGAGGAAAAAGAAAACTTATTCTGCAGGGAAAAAGCCGAAAATTGTGAAACCTGAACATGAATTCTTAGGAAAAGGCTAGAATCCAAATTTGGCTCCTTAATTGTAGAGACCATTGGACTAACCTGGATCTAAAGCAATGAGGGGAAATGTAGTGGCTCCAGGTGACTCTGTCAGCAGAGCTATTAAGAAATGATAGCTTTCTTGGGTATAGAACACAGAAACAAGAAGCTGTCTGCTGCTTATCTGCACACTGATGAAAGCAAAGCATATTTGCAGAGAACATTTTTGGCACTTAGGAAGGGCACCTGTACTTTTGTTTTTCTTCGAGATGTTTCTACCCATTTAAAAAGCAGGAGCAATTAATATTTTCTCGATTGAAGGAATACCTTTGGTGTTTGGTTCACATTTGCAAATTGTCTATTCAATTTTATCCCCTTCCTTTCATGATTCTCAGTTTTGTTTAATCTCCTGTACACAGGAGACTGGTAGGATTTACAGGAAGAAAATGCACTGTGTAATGCAACCTGGGGAGGGTGTGGCAAAAGGGGATTTACTGACAAATTGATCCATGGGGATTATTTTAAAGTCATCTTTTCTAAAGCTCTATTTTAATGGCATTAGACACATGTCTGGTACTTATTTGATTTCACCAACCTTTTAGAGACCCTTGCTTGCCTATGATATCTCAGCATTGTAAAGGATGCTCCAGTTGATATTTGGTTTATTTCAGGGTAAATTCCATAGGAAAGGATGATATTTTAAAGCTGTTAAATAGATATTGAGAAATCAGAGAATACAGACCTCATGATTTTATAAATATCCTATTTTTCTCTTTTTTTTGGCTAAACAGTGTGTGACTTGTGGGAACAGAAGAAGTGCTTCAAAGAGAATGATAATATTATTATGCAAAAGCAGAGATAAAATAAGTATTTATTTATTTAAATTTTACATTGCTCAACTTTTACACTACACTGATCTCAAGAGACTAAAGAAGTAGATCATCTTAGAACAATGGCCTTAATATACTTCACAAATGAGACACAGGAGCCCTGGCAGATAGAAAACATGAGGTAGGATGAGGGGAGGTTTCGGTGTAATTAGTTCTGCTTAATGTACTTTCAAATTTACTGTGGGGTTCAGCTCTTCCAGTTCACCTTAAAAAGCTGAACCTTTTTAAGCTGCCAGAAAAGATTTGGCTCAGGTATTGAGGGTCCTCCAGAGCAAATTTACCTGTATCATTAGAAAAGCCATTTCCTTTTACGTGTGAGCCTAATGAAAGTACACTTAATTTGTAATTTTGTATAATTATAGGTCTTGATGAGACAGATGATTGAGAATTCAGTATCAGCAAGTGAGTTCATCATTCCTTGTATCATCCATTTCTCAGTTATCTCTAATGATTGTCTTCAAGGGATTTATATCTTGTCATTTTCCTGCTAACCCACGTAACATATCCTAACAGAATTGTACCAGTCATTTGTGCTAGGGAAACAAATTTCAGTATCCCACATTTCATTTCTGAAGATCAGACTTCTAAAATAGTTGCAGGCTATCTTCAGATATTTTCAGTCTAGATAAGATTTCCTTCTAGCTCATGGTATCACTATGGAACAACACTCATGTACTCCTGAACTTGTATCTTCTCATATCAAATTTCCATCCCTTCCCTTCCTCTGAAGCCTTGCTCAGCTACATCAGAGACAGTTACTTCTACATTCACTTCTTTTTATCCATTAATGCAATTTCCTGAATGCCCTGTGTGGTTTTCTAGTTCTCTGCTTTTTTTTCTTTCCTCTTATGTCCTCACAGAGAGTGCAATAGCAAACTGACATCTGCTATGGGCTCTGGGCTTTAAATCACAGTGGCCTTCTGGGTCTCTCATTGCTCCTCTTACTCATAGCAATCTTTTCCTCATTGTCATAGGTTTTTTTGAGTTTTTTTAACTGCTTAACTTACTCCCAGGAGCATGCTTACAAGAGAACTCTAAAGCCTTAAAGTAAAAGCAAACATGAGGCACCCCTGGGAAGCTCTGCATGCTTTTTAGAATTTGTTGCTACCTCTTTAGGAAGCTACACGTATCTCAAAGAAATGTGTTATAGACAAAGACCAGTGGTTCCCCTTCCATGAATCTCCCATTAGGAAATAGGACATCTGAACCAGTTACAGACAAATAATAAAAAAATAATCCCACATTTCTAATCTCGCTTTTACCTTTTTTCATGGTGATCTACAGATATTCAGAGGAAAGATTTATTTCCATTTTGAAGTATGGAAAAAGTAAACTCACATGTTATGGTGGGTTTTCTGTGCTCGTTCATCTTGCTGATTTCCATCTTCAAAGCTTTCAGAATTACAAAAAAATTCATACTAAGATGATGTAGGGAGAGGCCATAGTAGAAACAAATCCTTTTCCATCAGGGGAACTGTTCACGCTGCAGCTCTGTTTATCATCCTGCAAAATAAGAAAAATAAATCTCTTTGCCACTTTGAAATGTTCAGAACCATTTATGCTTTGTGATTACAACACCTACTGTTATTTGCTTGAACAAGAAGGTATTTCAGTGCTTGCATGATAAATATTTTGGTTATAAATATTGTTAATTTTGCAGTGTATGACATAATTAAGTTCCCTTAAAAGTCCATAAATTATCAGGAACTCCAGGCATGTCCTATCTGATTATGGAATGCATATAGGTAATTTTTTTTTCTCCAGATTTAATCATTTTAGGAAATACATTAGTAAGTAATGTTTAGAGAAACACAGATTTTAACAGGCTGGGACAACATTAAAAGAAAACTACAAAAGCCTATACAAAAATAAGGAGGGGACAAGGCCTTTTCCAGAACAGAACTAGGACTGGCCTTGAGCTGTCTTTCTAAGAAAAACTGGGACATAACCCTAGGCCAAAAACCACACTATCACTCAACACTTCCAGCAACTGCTAGGAAATAAATTTTTTTATTCTACTTAAGAATGAGACAGAAAATCTAGTTTTCATACTTATAGGATAAAAAGATTCTCCGAGGGCTCATAATTACTAAATGAGGCTCGTGGTTGAATGGCATTTGGAGGAAGTGCTCATATGAAGAAACTGGGAGCCCTTCAGTGTCTCAACTGCCTTATGCTGACCTGATCTTGCCCTTGCCAATGCGTATGAAGTGACAAATGGGTAAAGGCTCTCACCTGTCACTGCATCTTGTTTAAGATGATTTTGAGCCTCAGATGTTTTTAAAAAAGCTTGTGGTACCACAAACACTGAAACAAGGCGTGATTCAGATAGGTAGAAATTACAAGAGTATTGCATAAAAAGAAATACGTATGGTTACAGAAATTAAGAAGTGCCAGAATAAAAATTTACCAGGAAAGAGCATGAATTTTAATGTAGTTTTCATTACAAGGTACAATATGGATTTCAGTGCAGGTTTTGTTTACTGGGTGTTTCTTATCTTAGTAGCAATTCCTGAATATATCTGTTTGAAAATTGTCTCTGGAAATCATTTTTCAAGAAAAAAATCTGGGCTTGGGCCATTGACTACTACAGTTCCATAATTCTGCTTTGGACAAACAAGTCCAGCTCACTTCCTCCAGCAAAGGATCTGCTCCTCTCCTCCATTTCTGATGACTAAATGGATTCAGAGATGGAGAAAATTCTCAAAGAACTGGTTAAAAAGGTGGTATAATTTTGGGGAATTTCTCAGGCTATAACAGCAGTACACAAATGTAGATTTGGGAGCTGAATAAACATCCAGCTTCTAAGTTATGCCTTACTCCTGCAGTAAAAGTGCTACATATTTGAACACAAAATGACCTGATTTTTCTTAAACTGAGGGAAGTACTACTCAAGGTATAAGAAGATCAACAGAGCATAGAGACACTTTTAATCCCGATTTCCTTTATTTTCATCTTTTCCTTTTTCCATTTATAGAATAAAAACATCAAGCAAGCAGATATCTTAGCCTTGTAATGTCTAATTTCATAGGGTTTTTTTGAGAAAAAGCAATAGAGGAAAAATATAATAATCATATCTTGCCTGTCATATCATAACCATATTGTAACCTTGAAGATTTAGAAAGCGGAGTTAAAAAATGAAATGTTTAGAAGATTGCAGTGCATGGTTGTGTATGTACAAAATAAATCCTTGGCTTAGAAGTGATGTTTATCACTTTTCTTTCCAAAAATATGATGCAGACGGGATTTCTATGTAAAGAAGCAGCAATAATCTCCATCCCCTCCAGATGCCACAAGGTTCTACAGCCATTTGCATAGCTGGAATTTCTTCTGGATTTGCTTATCTCCCTGTAGAGCTCATCATATGGATTTCAGTAATTTTACATAGCTTTGTTTTAGCATTAAAGGCTGTGTTCTTGACAGTATCGGCACCAAGTGGCAACTTAGAACATAATAAGGTGTTAGTTTTTGACTGTTTCCATCACTACTGCAGTCCTTGGTGTGTATATTAGTGTATTTCTCTCCCTGTCTATCCTCTTTAAGCCCATTGTTCCAGCCTCTGGCAATGGAGGAAAGACTCAGGATGCCAGCATGATCTCCATTTTTGCTGCTACACTGCTCTGACTCTGTTTCCACAACCTACTTATTCCATCTCTCTGATTCCCAGGCAGGGTGCCAGGAGAAGAGAGAGGGATGTGGGAACAATATCCACAAAATAGCCCTGGAGGGGAGAAACTTTGTTAGCTCATTTGGCCCCATTTTATGGACAAATCTCACTGGTTCCGGTGGCTCAGACTTCACATCCTCCTGTGACTTTGTATCTCAAACTTTATATCTTTCTCAGGTAATGGCTATGGAGGTCATTGGAGCTGCCTTTAACTTCATTTCTCTGGTCAAGGATTTAAAGTGGAAGAGGAAACAACCAATTGCTGTTTGTATCAGAGACTCGGTTAATAAATCAAATTGTGACATACTTCCCTGCCTTGAAACACATTCCTATTCCTTATTAATTTTTAGTCCTTATTTATTTAGTGTTTTGGTTTTTCTTTTTCAGGATGTTATCAGAAAATGAAAAAAGTAAAAATATTTGAAAACACAGTGTAACAGAGGTCAGGTATGAAAGTCATGTCTGGCATGAAATATGACATCATCACATTCCTGAAGTTAGCTTAAATCTCTTTCTCTTTAAACTGTTTGCTCTGGAGAAAGCCCTCCAGCTCCATATTACTTTCAACTTTTTTAATCCCCACATGCTTTAGCATCGATCTGACAAACTGTTCTGCTAGTGCTGAACTCATTATTGGATGATTGATTGGCAGACTTCTGCCTTCTGAGGTGCTCCTTCAGCTGAAAGAGGACCAACAGATCTAGACCTACTCTGCTTTCTGAAGAGCCTCTTTAACAACCTCCAACTCTTCTGACACTTCAGAAATTTGAAGTCAAGTTTCCCCTCTGTTTTTTCCCTGTTTGAAATGATTGTTTTGTTGCATTTTGGCCGCACATGGGATTGTAGTTCATAAGTAGTACCAACTCTGTTAAATAAAAGATAGCTGTTAATCTGCACCCTTTTGCACTGGTATCCTAGAGCACAGAAGTTCAGGTGGCGAAGGTTTGCATTAGAATGGGAGAGAATTTGGGCTGAAGAGCACACCTTGAATCCTCAATGAAGCCTTGGGAGTGGAACGAATAGGAAGGTAGTAGTTCATCCCAACTTGAAGGAAAGGCTTCATGTACAGCAGCAGGATCTAGACTGATCTTTGTTGTGGGCTTGGGATAAAACCTTTCTCTGGTTTCATGTCTTCTTTCACATTGCTATTGACATGAGATACTTGCTTCAAGTCCATTTCCACCAAGAGCCCCCACACAAATGACAGATGCTGTATTTGTGCCAGAATATTCAATAGATTTAGCAGTGAAGAACATATAAAGACAGAGCACCTGAGCTTTTTTGGGTGCAATCTAATGCAGGCTGTTCTTTATAAACTAGAAAATTTATCCTCTGTGTACCCTCTCCAGAAGGCATGCTAAAAGGTCCTTAATGTTGACAATAATGACATGACTAGCACCTTACCTTTCAGAAGCTAGCAGCTACTATTTACTATTTACTAACATTAAGTAAATCTATGCTATGCATCTATATATTGAAATTCTAATCATAGAGAGCTACTGTCACAGAAGTTAGCTCATCCGTTATTTAAATAACAATAATGAATATTAATCTTTGCTTCAGTATACAAAATATTTAAATATTTTGGAATGTTTGGCAAATATTAACCATAACACACCTCTTCAAGTCTGGAAAGTGTTATCATGAATGGCTAATGATGGAAGGAACCTTAAATGTTATACAGCTCCAGCTTTTTCTTTTGTGGTTGAATCTTTTTCAAGAGTGGCTGGATTCCCATCTAGCACATTTGAATGTTGCACTCTGAGGTTCCAGGATCCTCTGCAGTCTGCTGAGGAACAATCTAACAGGGCCAAGAAATGTGATTAAGATGTTCAACCACACCAAAGATTTTGATACAAATATTTTCAAAAGACCAGGGATAGAAGACTGAAAGAGAATAGGATACAACAGAAATGCTGTAACTTTGAAACTATTTTTCAATAAAATAAAACCATGGTTGAACTTCATGTTGGAATGCCAAAGTGTTGTGATAAACAGAGGACTCAATTCTGTTTCTCCTGAAGGAAAGGGAAACAAATGAGGATTCAAATTCTTTGCGATGCACTTTATTAAAATGCTGATTTTGACTTTCTGCCTATGACAGGGCAATCTGTAAGAGAAATTAATAAGGTAGTGAAGCTTTGAATTTTAACACCTCTTTTCCTCTTCCCTTCCTTCATGTTTTTTGCCCTTTGTTTGGCTAGCAGAGGACTGGTTAACTCAAGCACATACAAAAAATAAAAGGCTTAGGCTTGCTTGCTTCCTTATTTACCTATGTAACTCTATACATAAAAATCTCGGTAGTCCCAGTAAGAGGTTATCTGAGAGTACCAATGGTGTGGCTAAGGGACTCTTTTTAAAAAAAAATTAACTTAAGCTGATGGTCTTAGACCATTGTATAAAAAATGCAATTTGAAATTGGTCTCAAATTAAATTCATACCACTTGGTGTAATTTCCTGATGCCTGTTTCTTCTTAATGAGTCATGCTTTGTATTACAGGTATAACATCCTGTAGAAGTGTTATCTAGATTTAGAACAAAACAAATTAAGAAATTTCTCCCACACTGTGTATTCACCAGGTTATTTAAACTCTAGGAATTTTTTTTTTCCAATGAAATGGTGTGCTAAAAGCAGATCTAGGAAGACAGTTGGTGTATAAACAATAGCCAAAGGAACCAACAGAAAAAAAAAAAAACAGCTGTGAAGGCTCTGGACAGAAAAGACTTAATCGATATAAATAATGTTCAATTTTAAGGTCGCTGTACTGAAACTTCAGCATAGGAATGGAATCTTGTGGCAGAAGTAAACAAAGCAAAAGCTTATGAAAAAGCAGCATCCCCAAATCTTATAATTATTGGCTTAGCAAATTACTCGGTGTGTGACCTTGGATAAATTACTTATCTGATTATACCTCAGGAAATCAGCTGGTTAGCAAGCAGAAAGGCTGTCCTCTCAGAGAAACCACATTGAACAAACTGAAATGTGCTCCTCTGACATCCCTTATTTAAATGCATTTCTTTACATAGAGTCTTGCCTATACTGGAGGGGAAGGGGAAGAATTACCAAACATTACAGATGCAATATGTAAACTGATAATTTACTGCAAAAAATGTTGGACATCCTACTCATTTAAGGTTGAGAGCAGTACACAACATAAGAGAGCAAAAAACTGGTAGCAAAGTAGATAGTTTTCTAGCCTATTTTCTTCAAATGTTACAAAACCCCCCAGATTTGAGTGGCTGCTAAAAGACTCAAAATTATTTTGAATTTTATCCCAACCTGTTCTTTCATGCCAAGGGTTATAATCAAAATGGATCAAAACGTTACCTAAGATGGACACAGCTACTGAATATTAATCATTTGGCATATGAAGCCTTACCCCCTCTTCTACATAATTCAACACAATCCCAACCCAATTCACACACATCACCGACTTTGCAGTGATTCATCACCCTTATTATAAATGAAACATTAGGTTTGAAAAGGATTGTGAAGCTAGAAGAAGAGGAACAGACAAAGGTGATGCCATAGCTGACTAGCTGTTAAAAGTTGTCTTGGAACACTTGGAAGAACAACTTGTACCATTTATGTAGCTGAATATATGAGTATATATACACAATATGTATTATGTTCCTGGTGACTTCTTAAACATTGGGTCTCTACTTTGTTAAGTTCTGCATCTCAGAGCAAGTGTATGCATGCAACTTGGCAGTTGCTAAGGTAACAACCATTTGAGGGAAACAGCAGAGTAAAATAGCCTTATAAAATCTACATAAAATTGACATTAAGTGGCAATGACTTCCCTAGGCTTACAGTCACTCCCCATACATTCATGTATATCTGTACAAACCAAATGTTTCCATTTCCCAGGACTTACCTAATTATGTTTCTGTTTCTAGGAGAACTGGCAGTGCCACTGATATTTGTTTGGGGTTTTTTAAAGTTAAAGGAAATGCATTTTTTATCTAAAACCATCACCAGTAAGAGCTTTAACACACAAAATATTTACACCCATTCCCTGTCACTGTTTCTCCCTGAAAGGGACATTCCCCAGCACAACTTCAGGAGCTGCCAAGGGACCTTTCATCTTGCTTTCCCCCCCTTGAACCTGTCTGTACTCTGGGGCACAAGGTGCACTAAGAGCAGTGACAGACATCTCTTCCTCTCACAGCTCTTTTCATCATAACCAACACTGTCACAACTAGCTTGGATTTTCTTACTCTGTCTTCTTTTTGCAGTCCCATGGGTTCTCTCAGCAGTGTGAGCTCCAGAAAATTTGATCCTAAATGAGTGCTGGTATTCATGATATCTGAGATAAGGCACAGGGATTCATAGTGCACATTGCCTTCCAAGCTTTAGTTTCATGAAAAAATACAGGCTGGTCTAACTAATAAAGATATTCTGAAGCTGCTTTACTTAGGAATACTTTATATATGAATGCTCCTTTTATATTAAGTAAAATATAAACTACTTCAACAAAACAAAATTGAAAATTGAAGAAAGTAATGCATATGTCTTTTTGTTTGGGGGCTTGTCATCTTCCCTTTGGGCGTAATCTGATTCTTCCTGTAGATCTTATAGAGCAAGTCCTACCACCCTTGAAGAAAGCTTTACTGATGTCAGGAAATCAGTTATTCCCTTGGGATATTTTTTCTGAATCATCTTTTTGGTGCGTGTGAGACATGAAGTGTTCTCAGAGGATGATAACTGCAAGCTGAACACCTTTATTAAATCTATGAGTAAAGCAGCAAACGTTAAAAAAAAATAGAAAGGAAAAAATGAGTCTTCTCTGTCTTTTAGTAGGTGACATCTCACAGTCAAAGTATTTGATATGACTGATCTGCATGAGCTTCTTAAAGGCTCAGGCATCAGTTTTTTGATAGGCAAGCAGAAAGCAAGGCTGATTACAGCCACATGACAAATCCAAATCAGATCCAAGCACTGATGTTGGCAGCATACAAAACAAGAAAACAATGAAACACTCCAAAACTGAATGGTATTCTCCATCCACTGTGTAAAAGTAAACATGTACAAAGACCTGGATTTGTCTAATAAGAATTACTTCAGAATTCAATTTTGTGTCAATAACCAGAGGAAAGACAGGAATATAAATGAAGGTGACTACTCTGGAAAAGATCCACCACGCAGAGAGGGAATTCAAGATGCTGAGACAAGTCAACAAGATGCCTGAAGATAGGCATGATAAATTCAAGTCATGTTGTTGACTCTCAGCAGCCCGCAGACTTCAAGCTGAAATCCAGTCATAACAACAGAGGGAAAATGTAAATCTTCAGGCTAAATAACTTCCCAGATGTAAGATTGTACTTGTCCATTATAAGTAGGATTACATCAGATATATTTTGTAAATTGATTTGAACTTTTTTTCTACCTGCTGGGTAGCAAAAACACCAAAAAGAAAAACAATTAAAAAAATAGAATAAGGCAATTTAATAGAATAAGGCAATTTTCAGCACAGAAAGATGTAAAGATGGTCATAACTAAACAAAGTCTTGCTGAATCCAGCTTGTACACTGAATATCCCAGGGGAATCAAATTGTGTCTAGTGTTATCTGTCTTGATTCCCTCCCTGCCTGGCTGTGACTCTCAAATAGTGATCTCTAAAATATAAGCCCCACTGGCAGGCTCTGGCTCAGGCTCCCAGGGAGCCAAGGGCTGTGCCCTGTGGCGTGTGCCCAGAGCACAGCAAAGGTCATAGTGAGGAGGGAGAGGGGACACCCACACTGTCCAAGGCAGAAGAAAGCAAAACTCCCTTTTCTTTAGCTTTTACTCCCTCTGGCACTCAGAGCAGAAGTGACATGGTTTCTGGCGAGGCATTACGAGTGCCAGTCTGCAGGCATCCAGCAAGTTGCCAGATGAAGGAGGTAGGTTGGAGATGCAGCTGAGAAAGCTCCCTCCTGCTTTTTTTTTTTTTTTTTTTTTTTGTCCAAGATCTTTTTTCTAATCCTTACAGACTAGAAAGGTTTGGCTTCTCCTTGTGTTGACATGAATGTGAATGATGCATCTGCCTCATGAAAACATGAGGACTGTTTGCACTAAAGAAAGGGTTCTGCTTAAATTGGCTTTTTCTCTGCTGAGAGCATTTTCTGTCTTTACTATCTAGTGTGTTCAGTATCTTCTGTGAGGCTTTTCCTACTAAGGACAGAAAGTCCAGGGTATTGCATGAAAGATTTGATTTCACACCACTGTGGCTTTCTCCCCTGGGGAATTTACAGCTGCTCCTGATGTTCATGTGTGTGTGTGCATGGAGTGTGCAGTTCCAGTCTGCAATACCTTGATGAGTTTATAACTGCACAGCTGATCTCAGAGCAGATATAAGCTGCCATTCATTACTCTTGTCTATAATTTTCTTCATTACATTTTAATTACATTCCTGTCTATGTAAAGAAAAATTGCTGGGACCATTCAGGTACCTTCTTACTATTGGCAGGAAAGGGGAATCTAGGACACGAGGTAGTGCTCCAGAAAGATTTTGCTGTATGAATCAACATGTGTGCAAAGGAAGAAAAAACACCTAGTTAAAAGTAAGTGTTATTAAACAAAAGTCATCTGACACCAAAATCTGCATTTCCAAAATCAGTATTTCCAAACCAACTTAATAGTCTGAGAAAACTGATGGCAGCAGAGAGACTTTGAAGCAACTCTGGGACATAAGGTTCTCGTGTTACTTTCTGGTTTTTGTTCAGCATATGCCCCTGCAGTTCCTCACCTTCCTAATCATCTGCAGGTCACAATGATCAAATCCCAAGTATCTCATTAGAACATCATTTGGAGAAGGCCAGTTTGTCAGAAACCATCTTGAGATGTGAATTTCTTTAAGCTAAATCAAAGTGTTTCAGGAGTGTTCTAGGAGCCTCAGGTAGGTCCTTCAAAATGTGCCTATCTCAGATAAGTTTTTTTTTAACCTAGAGCTACTATTTTGGAATATCTTCAGTATGGCAATGCATAGTAAAAAGAATTTTTTTATAGCATGAAAGTGATTTTCATTGTAATCTAAACATGACCCAAATTTTATTTTTAGGAAAAGTGTGGAAGTGGCAAGAGAAAGAGTCCCACAGTGCAACAGAAATTTAGTACCGTTTACTTAACTCCCAAAACTTTACCTGAAGTTTTACAGTTGCACCTGACAAGACCCACCTACTTACTGTATTCTGATTTACTTGAAATCTCTTTGTTGACTTAAATGGTACTTTTCTTCTATGAGACAAGAAGAAATGGGCAGCCTTCAGAGGGAAACAATACGTTGGCTCTTAGCCAGGAATAAGTAAGGTGAATGCTAGAACATCTGGAGAGTCAGGGGAAGTAAATGGTTACCTGTGGTGAAGGTCCTGAGGGTTTCAGGGGATCCTTACAGCAGAGGTAGTTTATACACTAATATTTGGCAGCTCGTTCTCTATTTGGTGGTGGAAAAATGGACCCCTCTCTGGTGGGGCACAAGGTATGGAAAGAAATGGACCCTGTGCTAAATTGGGCCTGAACCTCTGGAAAGCAAGTCTGACACTCCTGAAATTATTTAATTCTCTAATGGGATCCTTCTCTGTGAGGAAAGAGATAAATATCCAGACCATTTATCACAATCAGATCATTAAACATTTAAAAGTGACATTAAGAGGGATGATACTCAGACTATTAGGCATACCAGAACTGGCAGCCCAAAAAGCACATTAGCAGTGCAAATTGCTAAGCTCTAAATCTGGAGGTGCTAATCACAGTGTGCTGGGCTGGGCTGGGTGTCTGGTGAAAATGAACATTGTTTGCCTGAGGCCTTGGTGTTGAAGTTTGACTCTTCAACACTACAGTAAAAGCCATCAAACAGAAAAAGTAAACCAATAGTCAGGAAAGCTCTGCACAAAAGCTCAGATCCTTGACACAATCACTTTGTTGTGTTATCATCCTTATTTTTAGCATATTTTGATAAAGGAGGCTTTTTCTTTTTGTCTCAGCCTGATGACAGTTGATTAAATAAATGTTTCCCTGGGTCCCCAGGCATATTTTATGCAATGAACTGGTTCAAAGACAAACCTGTTTTAACTGTGTGGGTAGGTGGGTGTGGGGGGTGGAAGCCCTTTACATAAATAATCACCTCATTTTATGAATCATCACTTCGTATTTTACATCCTCTCCTCACCTCTGTCTGATACTCCTTCTCCAGAAGTCCATTCTGTTTGTTTTGTTAAATTGACAGACAAACAAATCAATCTGTCTGCTACTCTGAACAGTTAAGCCCTAAAAGCTGAGGAAAAAAGAGGAGAGGAGGAATTCCTCCTGGATTGCATAGAGAAGGTTTGTTCCTTTTTTCTGGCAATTCAGTTAAACTCTGAAGGGACATTCATTAGGTTTTGATTTTGGATTTTAGAACAGAAAGCCTACTAATTGGAAGCACCGAATGCTATTTGATCACTTGCTCTCAAAAGGGAAATCAAACATCCTCAGAAATAAATACAAGAAGACAAATTCATTGGACTTCTAAGGATAACACCCCCCATATTCTGTGAGGTTCTGTGGGGTTCTGCGGGGTAATTTAAAGGACAGCTGGAGGCTGATGGAGTACTGGAAACTTTTTTACCCCTTCATGACCCAAACACTAAAAAAGGGAGTGAATGTGACAGCCTGTGTAGCAGGAACAAACAGCAAGATGTTCATTCTAATTATCTTCCTGTCTGCTTATCTTCATGAAGGACCAGAACAGCTCCTGCCTAATTGTCTGCTTCTAACCCTGTGGCTGCTACATAAAAAAATGTGGGATACACAGTGTTATTCCAAGTAATGATCCAGTTGCAGTTATGTCACTTTTATACTACATCCCAGAGAAATACCAGTGTTCACATTTTATGTGGTTGGCAGTAGAGAGCAGGATAGCAGCTGGTGAAAGTGAATTACCCTTTCCTGGACACTAGTGTCTTTCTCCTGTGCAGAAAATTTTGGTTCTTCCTCTTCTGTTGTAAATAATAATTAATAATTATCAATAAATACAAATTATTAATAATTAATAAATACCAATGTTGTGGCAGGTAGCAAAGGAAAAGTTGTGTGTCAGAAATAGCAAAAATATGAAGGATTTACTTGATGAGGTAAATGACTCCTCCAAAACCTCAAAGATTTAAAGCACAGGGTGAGCCTCAGTCAGTTTTCTTCTGGAAAATTAGGCTGCCAAAGTTCACACAATAACTTCTGTATGAGCCTGAGCCTAATAACATAAGGGTAAACTGAGGCACCTGTTTTAGACAAAGTCCAATCTTACAGCTGAGGGAAAATTTACTGCGTCACTTGGAAAGTTGTGCAATTACAATTATCCTCATTATAAAAATGTGCTCCTCCTCGTTATTTTGGGTGCTGTTGTTGAAAGCTTAATGGTTCACAGTCATTTATATTGGAAAAAACCCCACAGTTTATTATGAAATATGGAACTCCAAATTAGTACTACAATTCTCAAAATTAACTCAATTTTAATGAGGCTGCAGAAAATGCTGTTTTGATTTTTGCTCTGGCTAGAAGCTGAAATACAGCTTTAAGGGCTGTTCCAGCCCAAGCAGAGAGGCACAGATGAATTCTCACATAAATCCCTCCCTTCTCAGGAGACAGTGATCAAATTTTCATTAAGATCTTTGAATCTTTCTGTTGAAATCCTTAGGCTATAGGCAGATCCAAAACAGCCTACTTTAAATCAAGGTATTTAACCCCAGAGGGATTATTTGATATGAAACACAGCTGCTATTCATTTTTTAAGTTGATCAAAAAATATGCATCTGAAATCCACCTTGGGCTTTTGAGTTCACGTACAGAAGCACTTGAAAATGAAGCATAGCTCCATATTCCTTTTCTAAAATATGGTGGAAGGAAACGTTTATAACATTCAGAATAGCCTCTGAATTTTCACGATTTCCATTCGGTTTTCACGTTAGCTTTTGTAAACTGCTAATATTTACCTGTAGAAAACAATTTTCCACAATGCCAGAAATGAAAATGGAACTGTTTTTCAGAACTGAAACAAAACAAAATGGTTTTCATGACACTAGATTAAAATAAAAGAAAAAAAAAGAGGTTGATGCTGAGCCACCATTTTGTTTCAGTTCCTCACTTCGTATAAATAAATCTGTGCCAGAGGAATAAGACACCTTAGCATCACTAGGAGCTGAATAGATGCTCACTTCTTTAGGATTCTCAGCCCATCTCTGTGGCGTCTTTGTTACTAATTGGTACTAAAACCTGGTACTGATAAGTAGTCCTTGTCACTTTGAATTGTATTTGTATATTTGTGTAGAGACATATACACACACACTCTCCCGTGCCAGACTTCACAGATTTTCTCTTATCCTAAGTCTCTGCTTATAAGGCACAGAAGCTCAGGGAAGCAGCAGTCACACTTCCATGGCACACGTAGCATGCAGTTTTGTTGGCCACGTAATCCATCTAAGCAGCAAGACAGATAGGATGTAGTAAGTCCTACCCCATACCTATGTTATTCCCCTAGGGAGAATCCTGTCTTCAATTATACCATCCTCTTCCCAAGGCTACTTTGTAGCTGGAGTAAACTTTCTTTGATTAATATGCAAAAATATATTCTTCCAGATCTCTTAGCTCATGAGTAATTGCTGCATTGTGGCAAATACCTCCAAGTGAGATTTTCACAGGGATAATTAAACTTCAGCATCAACCCCTCTGTTTTAAGTTGCTGAAATAACCATCCATTCAAGATCTGCAGTATAATCTGCAGTCACAAATACTCTGGAGCTCTTAACAGAGCAGGACACTGACTTGTAGATGTATTTCTATGCTCCTGGATTTTTTCACAGTCCCTTGTAGTTCTGGCAAGAAAAGTGGGACAGATGTTTAAGAATAGCAGAGAATCTGCAAATCCCACAATTTATGCTTTTAAAACAAGTTTGTTATACTGTGTAAGATTTATTCTGTGTTCTTCCAGTTGACCTCTGATATATTTTTTACAATCCCACCCCCCCTAGAATGAGATACTGATGAAGGTAAATGAAGAGCCAACATTTAATCAGATTTCAAACCAGAAAGGACAAAGCATCAGATTGCCCTTGAACAGGTAGTGACCTGGAGCACATAGCATTGCTTCCCTAAGCATTATGGTGACTAAAATCCCCTCTGAACCTAGACCCAGAAATATCTGTAGCTTTGTTACCAATATCTGTGGCTTTGTTACCATCTTTATCAATATTTTTTCTCTTTTTCATTTCCTATAAAAGTACAATCAAGCCATGAGCTTGCAATAGACTGGGTTCAGTCACCAAAAAACATGGAGGTGTTATAGTTTTTCTTCTTTCCCTGTACTGGGACACCTTGGCATTTCCTGTCCTCCAAAAACGTTGAGTCAAAAATTAAATCATATTCAAGATTAATTCTGCATAGACAGAGGTGAAAACTATAAGATTCAAATTGACATCTTGCACATATTATACCAAACATATAAGATGGACAAATAGTTTCACAATTTGGAATTTTTCATTACAGCGAAAGCTGAGGCTCCATTTAAAGGTTCTATGTCAGGATTCAAGGAAAAAATACTGGAGGTTTTACTGTTGCATTTTGAAAAAAATAAGATGCTGTAAATATTCAATAGTGTTACTAATTTAAAGACAGTAAATCACTTGCAGAACAATCTTTAGATTCTGAAGATTTCCTTAAAGCCTTTGATGCAAGTTATACCTCAGCAAAGGTCAGCTCTGGCTTTAAGACTACTGAGAAGGTTAATTGGACCAGGTGAATTCAGTCCTTATTCTGGAATTCAGCTGATATTTTTAGATGAACAGTGAGTGGTGGTAGTAAGGGAAAAAAAAATCAGTCGAGTTGCTCCTGCTCACTCCCTACGGAAATCAAAAATATTTCTATTGTACACAGAGGTCAACATTAACTCTCCAAACTTCTCAATTAATGTCTCCATATGGAAGTTGCATTCTGGAGCTAAACAGCTTCAAAGGGGGTTTTAAAAGTAGAAAATAAACGTTGGAAATAACCTGTATTTGGAGGAAATAAGAGGCATATGCACACACATATATGTGTACAACACGTAAGTATACACTCACCCATGCATACCTACATGTAAAGGAACTCAAATGAAAATTCCTGAGAAGTGCTTGCTTTTTCACAAGACAAATAAGAATGTTTAAGTTGCCATTTTCACCTACAGTGCACAATCCCACTTGTAGCACAGAGCTGTTTTCAAGTAGGCACACTGCCACTTCAGCAGATGGGTAAGACTGCAGATATGCCAGCTAACCAGCCTGTCCCTGGAATCTGAGCCTCCCTCACCAGCTCCCCATCCTAAAAAATATTGAACAGCATTCTTTGTTTTGCTTCTGTGGCTAGTGGGGATGTGTCATTGCTTGAATTTGGGGCATTGATTAACTTTTTAAAATCCCCGATCGACAGAATGAAATACTTAATCTAGGAAGTAAATTCACCAGGGTTTCAATTTTCTGGGAGATAAAAACAGGCAAATAAGCCACATACAGTGCTACCTGCTGCCCTTGGTCTGCCAGGAGGGTTCGCACCTTTGTCAGGAAGCAGCAGGTATTTTGGAGTTAGGAAAAGGAGCACAGTGTGGGACTGACACAACTGCTGCTTCTTCTGCCACCCTCTGGGCTCTGCCAAGGTGTTTCAAAGCCTCTGAGACCTCACCTGGGACTTTTCAACTTCAAGAGTAGCAGGGTGAGATCAGGAGTTTGCTGTCCCTCCTGTAAGGAGGGCAGGACTGTGTGTGCTCTGCTAGCCTTACCCCTGCCAGGGGGAATTCATCCACAGGATGCTCCTGAAGCTTCCCTTGGCTTTTGCTACAGAGCAGCAGTGTGACTTACCACTACATGCATTTTTCTCAGCACTGCTTTACTATGACATAGAGTTTCCGTAAGTCCTGCTTCATGTCAAAACCAAGATACAAAATATGTCTTTAAATTTGTTATTACTTAAGCCTTTGCAAATAGCCCAAAGCAGTACCAATAGCTGCAGTGCTGCAAAATGTCTACATACAAGTGCATGCAGGCATGCACATCCAAATAAACATAAAACCCCAGGTATACACACATTTGTAGCCTTATATTAGTATGCTAATAAATTTCAAAGCAAGATTTGGATCTGGATATGCCATAATTTACCCATAAGTGTGTTAGCTGGACAAGAGCAGCTACCAATTTTTCTTCAATCATGGCTGTAATTAAGTTGGAAGAAAACTGAAGAGGCTTAAAGTTCATGCTAGAAGACTGACGTGATGTCAGGTTTCATGAGTAATAAGATGTGGAAAATGTCAAATTATTGATGAGGAAGAAAATGTCAAGGATGCAGTTAAAATTAGACTTCTCATGTAAGAGTCCCACAGAACAAGAGGATGCAGAAGAAAGATTATGACCAATATCAAGATGCTGGCCATCAGGACAGTGATGTCTAGGATTCAAGCTCACAAATCTGTTTCTCTTCTTCATTGACACCTGGAAAATATTATAATTTTGTTTCTTTTTTCCACAAAGAACTCAGCTTCTTTATCAGGGTTAAACTTAAATCTTTCTTGAAATACTTTCAGCTGGTTTGCTCGGCCTGAGTTAATGTAGCTGTAATGGAATTAGTGGAACTTGTACTCCAGATGAGGATTTGTCCCTCTTTCATGTTTCCTCCCACACACACACTTGTCAGAAGAATTTTTTATTAGAAAAGTGCATCGTTTACTAAAATAACACGTTCTGAAATTGTGTCATGCCAAGAAACACTTAACAGTCACACAGGACAAGCATGTCCCAGTTTAGGGAAGTCATTAATAAGGTAGGACATGCTACAGGAAAACCCCTCAGTCCCGATCAGTCCTCTCTGGTCGAAGTACTTGAAAGTGAGTAGGCAGCTTTTATCAGTAAATGCTTCATTTAAAATCATAACAGCTATTCAAGTTTCCTTGTCCTTGTTTGTAAATTGCCTTCTTTTTTCCCCCAGATGTTCCAGACATCTACAAAGGAAAAATTCTGAAACTTTACGGTGCATCTGAGCGGCTGATTAATCAGTCTTTGAACATACAACTTGAGAGCTGCACAGCCACAGAAGCTGGCTGTTAGGAAGCATTAAGAGTGTGTGCAGCTACCCATCAGACAGTACACAAAGTTTTTTTCTTACCCCTCCCAAGTCCCTGTTAAAACTTCTGTTGCCATATTGCTAGTAAATTCTTTGCATAAACTAATATCATGTTTATGTTTTAAGAGCTGTATCATTCATAGGAGAGTCATTAAAAAAACTCTGTGGGCACTGGGATTTTTCACCTTTTTTACAGTGCTGTACCTAGCTCAATTTCTTTGGTGGCAGACAGGGAATTAGGAACAAAGGTTAATACCAGTATAGAGAGACCCAGGATTTCCCTGAGCTGCAGAGGGACAGTCACTACATATTATTTTACTTTGCCTTGTCAGTGCCTGTATACATCTGTATAACTGTCACTGCACACTTTTTCTGTTGTGTACAAGAGGGGTAAATTTCAATGAGGTCCCAAAAATCTTGCAGTAGGTGAGATTTAGGTGGTTTACATCTGAAGAGCTTTGCACATGTGCTGTTTGTACCCAGATTTTCAAGAACCACAACCTATCAGTTTGAAAATTACACTCAACGTTTTAGTTTAATGTTGTGATGTTTATTTTTCCTAATACTGGTTATGTCAGCACTGTAGCTGACTCTAAGTGGCACCACTGGTCAGATGTAACACTAACTCCTCCCTGAATGTTGTTTGAGTAATTTGGAATTATATTTTGGGCATCTTTATAACAGAAAAAACAGAAAGAGTAACTGGTTTGGGGAAAGGGCTGTATAACAAATTGCATGACAATCAAGTATTTTGATGCAAGTCAGATATATCTTTGTTACAATGAGATTTCAATGTTCTTAGAAAAATCTTAATGCTTGTGTAATCTCAGAAAATCCCATTTTAGAGAAGATTAACATCAGCTGGGCATTAAATATGAATATATTTCTACTGAAATGACTGGTATTTGCACTTTAAATACATGTTTTATTATGATTTCAATAGCTTATAATAATTTTCTTAATGTGGATTTCAGTGTTTCAAACTTCAGTGAAGCCTCATCTATTTTTCATTTGAAATAAACCAGAAAACTACATTTTCTTCTTCCCCACCAATATAAATTGGAAAAGATATCTATCAGTAGATAAAATGTTATTTCATTTTTTGTATCAATCCAAGGCTGAATTATCTATATTAATGTAAATTTTCTCAGAAAAAGCATGTGTGTAGTTGTGATGCTCAGTAGGAGATAATTTGGTCTTTATTAGAAAAATGCCTGGCTACCAGAAGGTCATTTTTACTTTTGAATATATATTAATACTAAATTGACTTTCTGAATGCATAGAAAAGGAAAAAAAATATGCCTGGTAACATGGTAAGAAAATAGTATATATGTATATAAAGCAATTAACTTTCCCTTATCATAAAACCAGAAAATTCAAAAAACAATCCACAGAGAGAATTAACTTTATACCAGATGCCTGGGTGAAGCCTTTTTTTCAGAATAGTAGTTCAGCTGTTAGTTACCTGCACTGGGCTAAATCTCACTACAGTTAGACTTAAATACTTGCTTGTTAGACACTTTCTTGTAGTATTTAAATGACTTTAACTGTTGCTTACAGCTCTGATCAACAAGGAGAAGTACTTAGGAGCCTCCACTGAAGTTTTGTGCTCCTGTCTCAAACCATCAAGAAGCCTCTGCATGGTGCTTCTGTGTGATGGAAAGCAAGGAGGGAAGCAGGAGGACTACTGTTGCTTTAGAAGGATGTTAAATGTTCACTTCATAATACTGCAGGTTTAAAAGAGACTCATTTTACCAAGTGAACTGAGAGGATGTGTCCTCCCTACACCTGAAGCCTCTCTGTATGTGATATAAGTAGCAGAAGCAAGAAAAGTCTTGCTGCTGATGCTGCTGCTTGGGAATATGCCTTCTCTAGCTGGAGTTGAATTCTCTCTGACCTTTTTTTAGGTTTTTAGGGATAAAAAATTGGGCAAAAAATGTTTTGCAGCCTAGGCTTTGACCTTTCAGACAAATAATTTTGGTTAGATCAGACTAAGAAAGTCATATTACTGTAGTCTTCAACTTACATCACATGACAAATACAACATCAACTGAAATACACATTATATACATACAAAAGCTGAAGAAAACTCAGGTTCATCAGAGAAAGCAACAGTGTGAGTGATATTTAACTGGATATCTATCTATCTATCTATCTATCTATCTATCTATCTATCTATCTATCTATCTTTATATATATATATATAGGCTTAGTTTGTCTTGCTTTACTTCAATGCTTATAATACTATGAACCACGTCCTGAGAGAGTCAGTATAATAAGTTTGGTAAGACAAAACAGGAAGGCTATTTTGTGTTTTCCAGACTTCTGAATGATATACATTTTTCAATAGGAGTTAAAACCCTGAAAGTATACACAGTCCCACTAAGACACATAATTTGACTTCAGAAATTTTTATCTTTAGTTAAACTCATTGCTTGCATCCTACATATAACTTTCAATTCATTCATCTTCTATTGTCCCCTTATCTTACTGTAGTAAATTTTTTGCTTCTTTGGAATATATGACTGATCTGTGTGAGGTTTTTTTCTTTTCCCTGGAGTTATTGGCTTAATTTATCCCTATCATGTCCACTACCTCTTCTACTATGAGGTCTGACAGTAGAGATTGTGGTAACTGAACAATATTGCTGGAATGCTAAAAGAAAGAAAGAAGAAAAAAATCTACTTTCTCTGTAATTTCACTTATGAGCTTTCACTGTATTGTAAAAAACATATTTCTAAGCATAATTGGCAACCCTTTTTGTGCTATGTTATATTTGGTTGTTTAACTTTGCATTGTCAGGAACTGCTGCTATTTTCCCTTTAGGTTCCAGTTTCTTTAATGGACCCAGTCCACATTAAGAGGACGAGACTAACCTATGGAAAAGCATTGAAAGCAAATGGGCAGCTTTAACTATTTGACTTTCTTACCACCTTGCAGACCACCAAGTACTTTTTTCTTATTTCATTACGGATTCTTTTCTTATCAATAATGTCCTTAACTATCCATGTTTCATATGCTTGTAGTGCTATGGATTTTAAAGAGATCAGAAGATCCCATGCTTTAGTGATGAAGTTATGGACATGTCGAGGACACCAGCCAAAACACTGGAGAGGGCAGCACTCAATCCTGTTGAGAGGCTGCAAGAAAAAGAGGTTGTGAACAGAGCTTTTCTGGAATGCCTTGTAGGGATTAATTTCACTAGAACAAGATTAGAGAAGCTGTTAGTATTGCTTTCTGAACAACAATTCTTTTTTGCAGTAAGATTCAAGGATGCTATTTCTCCAATCATCTTGGATGAAAATACTGGAAATGGTTTGCAGGGGCTGCCTGTCAGCCTTTGCATAACTAAAAGAGGGTGAATCTCCCTTGGTGAAAAGTTAGATGTCTGAGCTAAGGCAATTACCTGCTGTCACCCTTTTTCAGGACATGTAAATAAGTTGCCTTAGGTACTAAGCTGTCACAGTAGCCACCTTCCTTGTGCCAGTGACTGCATGAATAGCTCTGACAAAGGGTAACACATGCACTTGTTTTGACTGAGGTCAATTAGGTGCTGGACTTTCACACAGCTGAAGGTGGACATACATTTGCCCACAGCTGATCACCAATGGTACATGTAAAACCTGGCACTAGTACCCAGCATTGGTGGTTTTGGTGCTTATCTGCAATGTAAATAACTAATGTTTGACATTACCAAACAGAGTCAACCATGGTAATGATCTTGCTTACATGAGAGCTGGCCAGTGCACACTGTCACCATGGAAAAGAGACCACAGAACTTCAAGAAGTCCCTGGAAATCTTCAGTCTTGCTGCTACAACCAGGGACTGGGATTATACTCTGATCCTTCTGTTGTCTTTTCACTGGCTAGCACACTTTTCTGGGCTCTCTTTGGGAATTTATTATCAAAGATTTTTCCTTTTTCTTCTCTCCTAATGTTGCCAGTCACTGAGAGCAGAGAATAGAACATGAGCTGCTGCATCACTGATCAAAGCAAGCCAAAACACCTCAGAACAGAATTTGATCCATAGGTGTAGGTAGGGAAAATCTGGAGTTGTGTCAGCAGCTTAAAAAGAATGATAATTAGAGAGTGCTTGAACATCCTGGTGGCAATGATATGTGTTTACTTATTTATTTTCAGTGTGGTACTTCTGTCTAATGAGAAGAGAGATCTACAAGGCCCAGTACCTGGAAAGAGAAGTGAAGTTGTCAAGGTAAGAAAAAAAGAGAGGCAGGGCTCTTTTGGTAATAGTGTATCTAAAGAAAACATTATAATTTCAGCTTTTCACTGTATTTTATCAACAGTACAGAAATAGTACTCATGGATATATAAAACCCTGGAATTATAAATCCATCTTTATGGCATGATGTTATTTAAGATTTACTCAGACTTTTCCCAGGACACTGTATTAATCTCCAGTGTTCCCTGATCACTGTGCATCTTTAAAGTCCATCCCTTCTTAAACAGCTTCCCAGTAATTGCATCCTTCTGCTTTGCTACAGATTCTTCCATGGCAGCTGCTCCTGCTCAGACCCTTCATGGATCTCTTACTGGGAGATGGAATTGTTATGCATGATAATCTTGCAATATTGTCAACAACAAATCCATCATAAACTGAGTTGGTATAATGTTATTCAGAAAATTTGTTCCTTGATTAATGTCTCTATTTTGCATGTCTGCCAGCCATAAATGTTCACATCCCAAAACATGGAAATAATATGAATGTGACTTTGCATGTAGGTGTTTATGGATTCAAATTGTCTACTGAGAGCGAAACATCAACAGACCCAACTCAAAATTTCCTGAGATTTTCTTCCACTATGTGAAATCTGATTCCTATTGGGATATTTAATTTTAATACAAGCATAATCTCATGCAGACAGAACTTTTCTTTTTGTTTGTTTCTATGTCGCGTTTGTTGTTCAGTGTTACTTAACCCTCTACTACCTTAAACTACACTTAAACTACAAAAGACCAAATTTTCAACAGTATCTTAACTTGAATGAGCCGTATTTCCAGAGAGAGTGTGCTAAGAAGAATATTTTCCTTTGCTCACAGAAAACTAGTTTTCATCAAAAAATAATTTAGTTTGGCTTGCCACCTTTCTGCTCAGCTTTCTTCCCTGTAGGCCACGGGTCTAGTCATATGACAGAAATAGATTCAAGTATATCGATTTTCCTTCTGATGGCTGTCTGTCATCAGACAGGTGTGGGAATCTCCTACAGAGGCAAATAATTGAGTTTGTAGACAACTTCATGATGTAGTTTTAGTTTCTGCTTTTATTTTTATTTTATTCTCTTACAAGCCACGCCTGTTTAACCTGAAGCTGAACAGAGAAGCTACTGAAGTGTAAAATGTAAAATGAAGGTAATTAACTTGTCCTCTACCCAGGCAGACACATAACCTTTGCTCTCTCTGCACTGGTCTATGTTACACTACCTACTTGGGCCCTAGAGTCCCAGAAATCCTCTCGAAACTGAAAGGACCACTATTATTAGCAAGCTACTCTCTGACATGAAGAAGAACAGAACCACCTGTCCTTACAGGACCAAGAGCATAATTTTGAAAGAGGTAGAAGGAAAATTACACATTCGATACACATCTAACCCAGGGACTTATTGCTGGTAGCTTTTCCAAAAAGTATTACTGCTCAAATAAAGCTGATCTATGAGCCTCTCTGCTCAGAGAGTTTTACAATGCAGTCAGCATTTTCTCCTTTGTTCCCTTGATTGAGTGGTCATAGATTTAAAACCAAGAGTCTTAACCAGACAGAATAAGAAGGAACACAAAACATATGATTTAGGCATCCAGAGCAGAGCTGTACATCCCATTGCAAGCCACAGAAGTGAAAAGACAAACACTGTCAGGGTCACACCCCATGTAAACTCTAAAGTTTACATCACACTCTTGAGTGTGGGAAGAGGCAGTGATGGTTGGTGATGAACACTCTCAGGTGAAGGCTCTGGGTACCTCAACAAAAATCTACCCATACCAACTGCATCCTGACAGCCACCCAGACACCAGGTGGCTGTGCTCCTCCCCTTGCCCATGGGCTGTACATGAGGCTGTGGCAGAATGTACAAGATCACAGTCTTCTTTGTGCCACCTCTATTAGACACAAACCTGTTGCTATACTCTGCTGGATGTGCCAGTATCTTTTGATATGAAATAAAAGACATTTAGGTGCTTATTTTGTTTTGATTAACAGAATTGCCACTCACAACAGCAATTTTAGCTATTAGTTTGATCTCCCAGTAAATCAATACAATAATCAATTTAAAATAAAAAAGAAGAGAGGTGATGGATCAGGACCTGGATTATTAATGAATAATTAAATGAAGATTAAAGATGTGTTAAACTAGAGTCCAGTCATGGAAATTTAGCTGTCAAAAGAAGTTGGGGGATGACTGTTTTGAGGGAATCTGATGAATGCAGGCTCATGGGAAGCTGTCACAATGATGAAAAAAACCCAGCCTGGGCTAATAGATTTATCTATTTCTACCTGGCATATTCTGATAGAATCTGGAGTCATCCTGCTGATCAGCAAGAATCTGTAGAAATCTCATAACACAGGGAGTGTCATTAGGATCAAAGGGATTTTTTTTTTTGGAGCCTGATACCCAGAGACATCATCATCTGAAGAAAAGCAGAGAGGGAAGATGTCATGTTGGGGGTACAACTTGTAACACATTGTCAAGACATCTACAAAGAAGCAGCTAAAATAGCTGATGTGCTGCTGTTGCCTGACCATGAAGAATTCCCACAGGAGATTCCTTCCCTTCCCATTTGCCTAGACACCTATCAGTGATGTAGATCTAATGCTCTATATCTTTGTCTAAAAGTGTACTTTATATTTTGATAAAAGAGAAGCAGAACCATTCAGTACTTCCAAAACCTCAAGCTAAAATGTTGGAGAAGTCAGGTAACTTCCCCAGGTTTCTAAAGATAGGTACCAGTAAAACTACTTGGAAAGTTGGATACAGTGTCAGTTGAGTGCAAGAAAAGACAAGACAACAGCATGTGTGATACCTCTATTACAGGTGGGAAACTAAGGCCACTTCTGGCAATCATACTGGGACTTGAGGTCATGCCTGAATGCAAACAGAAATCAGCTTTGCTTTTGTTCCTTGAGAACAGACTGGTCAGTGCTGAAGAACGGTTCTTCAGGCACATCCATGCCTTGTGAATGTTATGTTTTCCAGTTCTGATGAGAAAAAGAAAATGTGGAAACTCTCAGATGACTCCATAAATGTGCTTCAGTCGATGCAGTGGAGAACAAGTCTGGCAATGTGCAAGTTATTCCGGTGCCATGTCCACACCCAGCCCTGATGGTGAGGATTATCACTAATTTCTTCACTGCCTAGAGCCAGTCTCAAACATCTCATTTTGCACCATATTTGTGTGAGCTATCTGTCAAAGTCACACTATTCAAATCCTTAAAATGTTGCCAAAGGCATTAAATTTTTCTTTATTTTTCATCATTCTATGAATTCTGGAGAACAAAAAGAACTTTCTGTTCCTCTCCCTATCAAATATGACTTGCATCCTGCATGACAATATCGGTCATTGAAAACAAAACAATGAACAACATATCTAAAAAACATTGTCCTTTTTTTTTTTTTTTTTTTTTTTTTTAAATATATTTAAAAGGTTAATATCCTGCAGGCTTCTGAAAACCATTTCAGAAACAATTTTAAAAATATCACCCCACTCAAAATCAGTATTTTCAAGCACAGATTTTGCATATATGAAAGGGAAAAGTCTGGAAAAAATACCAGCTTTGATAAAAAATAAAAATCATTTTAAATCAATGCTTTAGTGTAGAAAATGAATTGCAGTGGCACTACTCAGGGGAAAAGCCTGTGAAAAAGCAATTCCTCTTTCCAACATATTTCAACATAAATAAGAAAAATATATCATCATCATCATCACCAAACAAAGATTTCAGAAGGGCTCTCCCCGCGCTTGCTGCAGCGTGCTGATGGCTGAAAAGGCCAATGGGGGACAGGCAAGTCCAGTTGCAAAAGGCAAAGCAGAAAGTCTCCTTTGGCAGTAGTGGAAAGGCATTGTTCTTTCTGTGTTGTTTTTTCTCCTCGAGACTGATTCTACGTGTGGTCCCAAAGGAGGCAGCAGTGTTATGGATGGTGTCTCCAGGTCTCCCGATTGGAGGCCAGAGTGGAGCCCTGATGGCAGTCAGTATGGCCAAAGCTAAGGGATTTCAGGGAGTCCTTGTATCTCCTCTGTGGGGCTCCTCTGTTGTGGCAGCTGGTGGCAAGTTCACCATAGACCACAATCTTTGGGAGGAGTGATCCTCCATCCTAGAGACGTGCCTGGCCTAGTGCAGCTGTGTCCTCCGTAGCATGAGCTCAGTACTGGTGACTCCTGCCAGTTCAAGGACAGTGATATTGGTCATGTAGTCAGTCCAGTGGATGTTTAGGGTTGTATGGAGGCAGCAGTGATGGAAGCGTTCAAGGAGTGGCAGGTGATGGTTTTTAAAATCAGAAAGATCAAACTGAAGTACAGAATAAAGGAAATTTGTATATTCACATCATTCCAAAGGAGTCTATAACAAAACAAATCTCTAAATACGACTTTTTCTTTCAGTAGTATAATTATGGCCATGCTGTCCAGTCAAGAAAAAAAATGTGCGAACAATAAACAGAAGGCATTTGATTCAGATATCAGCAGCAACAGAGAATTGAGGACAGGGCTTTCAGAGGTTGCTACATAAACAGAACTGATATTCTAATGGGAAAAAGAATGTCAAAGCAGTTTGGAAAATCCAATTTATCTGCAGTGGACACTGGATTTGCGTCAATATTAGAGACCAATGTTGTGATTCATAAGCCTTTCATTCAGTGACAAAAGATAAGAGGTTCTTTAAAGTTGGACCCCTCACACTGCATATACCAATGGCATCTGACATACAGACATTCACAGAGTGACTGAAGATAAAAATTGATATCTGTCAGTGAGGGTCTGCAAAGACAGTGAGGCTACAGGTACTTCCACAAGTGCTTCATCAAGTGCTTGGACAGAAATTCAACCTCTTGTCCTCAAATTTTCTTCTCACTTAGTGCAAAATGCTAATAAATTATTAAGTGGGCAAACAACCAACTTCAAAAACAATATTATAGTTCCATCTTTCTTCTCTGATAACATGATACGTGTCCTTCCACATGCCTTTCTGTACCCACAATACACCTTCACTTGTAAAAGTGGCTTGTACCGGATTGGACATTTAACAAAATCTCATTTGTCCCTTTACTGTGTCTTTCAGAGAAAAATTTAGGATCTTATTGCTCATGTGGGATCTGAGCTGAAACTTATTAAATTCTATGGGTGCTGGATCATGAGGCTCTAAAAAGTAACAGGAATAAATGGGATTCCATGGCCAACCTTTCTTTTTTTAAAAAAAATATATAACATTTCATATGCATTGCCATTTTACACACTTCTGGCTTTGGACAAAATCCTAGCTAGCATAACTTAGCCCCACACACCCAGTATGTGCCAGGGAGCTATGCAAGCCAAAAGCAAGCTTAGGACTGGCCCTCTGCAAATAAGTTATAGAACTACCTGCTTGTGTATCACACTTCTAACTCCTGTTATTGCTTTGCAAAGTGCATGTGGAAATTAAGGGAGTAGTAGGAGTTACATTAAATTAGATTCCAGTTTAGGGAATCTGACCTATATTTCACAGTAAAAGGACTTCTTCTTTTGCAATACTGAACAATAATTTTGTTTAAAATATTCAAAGTACTTTAGATAGCTGTATGCTACCCTGCTCAAAATCATATGGGAAAAGCTATTGCTGGCATATTGTTTTCCTCTCCTCCTAATTATAATTTAATGCTAATTAATGTTCAATTTCATTGTTACTCTATAATTTGTAGTTAAACATAATGATAATGAATCCCAACTTGTCCAGCCAAATACAATAAAATGGTGATTAATATTCCCCAGGTCACAGATGGCATACGATTCAGGGTAATCTAAAATAGTCATAAATGAAAACTTTTAAATCCATCAGTTACTGGAGCTGACACAGTAAATGTGAGGTGTGATAAGCAATGTGGTGTGCCAGTCAGGTAACTGCTCTCTGCTCAGATCGTAAGTACTGTGGCCACTGTGACCTGATCAAAATTTCTTGGCTGAGTATGAACTATCTGTGTCCTCATTTTCCCCTTGCTCCATTCTTCTGTCTATTACTCTTGAAATATGCCCACATATAATGCATACTTCTGTTTGGAATAAAAAAAAAGCAAGCCTCCCTGCTTTGCTAAGCACAAATGATTTTTCCATGGGCCTAAGTGCGATGTGCATAGTTCACCAAACAAAACAGAAATTTAGCACAGTTCAGAGACAGCCAGTATCATGACAACATGCTCACAACCAAAAATTTCTGGTCCTACCTTGGTTGCAAGTGCCTGTCATATCTGGCATTCACCCTCACATGATGGTATCACAGGAAAAGTTCATGTGCAATGATGCATGGATGGACACACGAAATGATGCTGGTGAGGAACCAGCAGGCAAGTATCCATGTGAGGCTATGATGGCTGCTGGTTCCAAGGAACTGTGACAGGCTGGCCAACCCACTGAGCCCTCTTTTAACATCAGACTTTTCAGAACAGATCTGAAGCTCGTTTGCCAAAGGACACACAACATGCTGAATGCTCCAGATTGTACGATGCTTTCATAAAAATGCACATTTTCTGCTATATTACTAGTACTGCCAAAATGATATTTGATGTAGGAACAGCAGGATTTACAAAACTGTGAGCTCTGAAAATAATCCATACTGATTCGTGCCCTAAAATTGTTACTTTGCAGAATCCAAGTTACACAACTTGCTGCTCTAGTTGCACGATGCAGCCACAGGGGTTATGTAGATGGAGAACAGGTATAATCCCAGCATGGATCCCACCCTAACTAGCTACCCTCTCAACCTACAAAGTACACCTTCCTCTCCCTTTGGGTTCCATAAACCAAGAACGTGTAGGTAAGAGTAACAGCAGGGATGCACACAAACCCACCATTCATTGCAAAATTTGATTTACAGCTGCAGATAGATCTTTGATATGAAAATGTAGAGTTAAATCCCTTAGTTTTAACACTGAAAATTCAACTTGTTTATGATTTGAAAAACCACCAAAACCCAATAGACATGGCCCAAGACCGAAGAGATTACTATTGAAACCAAAGTACATTTCCCCAAGTACAGAATGAGAAAACCTCAACAACTTTACCATAACACAAAATATTTTATAGGTGATAGTGTCGTGGCACAAAGAAATGCAAGTTAGGGGGTATATAGATTTAGTGTGTATATATGTGAAAATTTCATAAAGCTGATATGCACTGCCCAACATTTTTTTTTTCTTTGAAAAGAAAAATTTCCTTCTCTCTCTCTTTCCACACCTGTGTACACAAAATGAGAAACATTACAGCTGTCTTGTATTCCCCAAAAGTGTTGCACATGCAGATAATGAAGAAGGAGTAAGCATCCCTATCACCTGACAGCTTCTAAACCCAGACTTCTCTTTATTTTGCATGAACGCCTAAACCAGTTGAACAAATGTGGATCTCATCCACCCTGCACCCTGTCTCATTGCAATCAGAAGGAAAACAGGGAAGCAGATCAAAAACTCCATTTCAAGACAGCATTCCACTGTTCTTTTTTTTTCCCTTTCACCGTAAACTCTGAATATTTATAAAACTGCTTCTCTTGCAAGTGGCTCAGATGCAACACCCAAAGAGTGTTTGTGTGCTACAGCACCAAAACACTGAACTTGCAGAGGGAGTTGCATTGCTCCATAACTTGTTCACTTTTGTATTTCACTCCTGCATCACCATGCTCTCTCTTGTGTCACCAATAGGAACAATTGACATGGACCCAGGTGCGTGAAAACAAACTGCCCATAAATCCTGAGCTCTCAGGACAACCAGCAAGTGGCAAACAGAGGCTTGTACTTTGCTCTGCTGGGGCAGGGAAAGGGTTCTCCCTTCCTAGCTGGGGAAGCAGGCCACTGATTCAACATTCCCTACTTTCTGGAACAAGCAAACAAAGACATATGAAAAATAGGTTCTTCTTTTTTTTCTAACTGGCAAGATATATATATGGAACACTTTGCTTTATTCAAAAGCAAAAAAACCAACACCTCTCAGCTCCAATTTTTGCTGTGGTGAGTATTTGCAGTGAACTGGAAGGCTGTTGGAGCAGGAGAGATGTTACTTTTCTGAATTCCAGAGGGCTGTATTTGTTAATTAAGCAAAAAAGTAGAAGTTTCACATGTTATCTTGGATCATGTGAAGGTAAATTGATGCAAATAGGGGGAAAGATGACTATCACATTGTGCAATCATAAGGCAAGCTCAACAACTGAAGGGACAAGTCTATGAAAAAATCATCATTTTATACCACAGGATTTATCATTTATTTATACTGAAAAACTGCAAAGCACAGAGGTTTGAGGTGGTTTTTTTTTCTAGCAAAGATATAAAAATTGTTCAACTATTTTGGCATAAATTACCTTCTGATGGTTTTAAAAAGTAATGAGAATATTTTTTCCCCTCACTCACAGGAAGATCCTTTCCTATCCATTGGCATATGAGGCATACAGGAATGGAAGTTTTAGAAGGGTAAGAAGAAGTGCTTACCTAAACCACTTGCTTTAAAAAAGCAAACAGCGTGCATCTAAATGGTATTAACAATACACCTATAATACCCTATGAAAAAGCATAAGCACTCAAAACAAGTTGGTTTCCTGCCTTAGGTCTGCATATCAGAGAAGAGCAGCTTCTGGCTCACAAACCACACTCAAAAAAGACACATGACTGGTCCCTGAGCATTGGGAAGATATAACAACTTTTCCAAAACTCTCTCCCACTGAAATCTCTTTCCAGGAGAGAAGAAACAGTGACTGAAGCAATTTGGGGCAATGGATTTCCAGTGTTGAAGCATTTATTATCTAAACACAAAGAGAATGAAAAGGAAAGAAAGAACTTGGTCTTAGACCGTGCTCTCAAGAATTCCTGTTAGAATATCAAAGTAAATTAATTTATTTTCTTGTTTGCCATAGGATGGATACCAATGATCTTAGGAGGTGTTGCTTGGATGTACAATGAGGTTAAATATATTTAGGAATATTGTAACAAAACTGTTACACCAGCCAAAGAGGAAAAAACTTCATTAGGAAATGAGAAACTGGAGATTTACATGCTTTTAAGTAAGGGCACATCAAAGGTGACTATATTAAATCATAACTTTATGAAGCTACCTATCATGCAGTCTTTCCCCAACAAACTTAGATTTTGTCATGGCTCCACTGGATAATGTTAGTCAATGACCTCAGAAAATTTTCCACAAATTACTATATTATTTTTTTAGCTCCAGGTAAAAGCAATTTGCAACAGTGTGACATTTATCCTCACATTTGAGTATATCAAAACATAAAAAAAAAGGACAGAAGACTTTTTTTTTTTTTACTAAATAACTTACTCCAGTTGAGTTTGACGCAATGCCAGTTCTAAATAAAGCTGAAATGTGATCAGAAAAAAAAATCCAGAAATAATATTTACAGCGTATCCTCCAGCCAAGTGGAGCCTACTTCATCATTTGAATGGCACATGTAAAATAGAGCTTTGGTCTATGTAAGAATGACTGTAAAGAGTGGTCAACAGAAGTCATTCAACAGCTAATATTTGCAATCACTTGCTGTATCTTTCTGATGTGTCCAGTATGAAGTCTGGTGATATTGCTTGAGCTTGATTTCTTGAGCACAGAAATAAGTGGAAGATGCAGTCCAGGAGAACTTCTGGATGTCTCCTACCCTCAGACAGTCAACAGGATCAGATTACACCTAACCTGAACTGCAGCTTCCTGAGACTCCCACTGTGTGGACATCATATCCTCAGCAGCAATTGATTTACATTATGAATTTCCTCACATCCGCCTACACAGCTTGTGAATGTAGATTTACTTAGAGAAACAGAGATATATCTATGCATGTCTGACCTGCAAAGATCACCAGATTTAATGAAATATCACATCCTAGTTAGATTCTAGATCCTAGATCACATCCTATTTCTAGTTAGAAACAAGTTAAAAGTTTCTCATGACACAGCAAATGGTAAGAAATTTTGCAAGAGAAAGATCCAGCTTTGATAACACTGGATGTTCTGGTGCTAAAAATTTAATTTTAACATATAAGTTTACAATCATGTTACTTTTATTTAGGATGCTATGACTCAGTCACATACTCGAATAGATTTACCTCAGAGTTCAATTCTTAATAACATAAATTAAAAAGCTGCACTCCACTTGAATATTTTGACTTGTACTTTGACATGCAGTAGAATTTTAATCAAGCAGCTGCTAATATAGTAAATAGTAAAAGCAAAAGTGTAATATTAATTATGGCTTGGCAATTAAATAAATGCACTATAAAAAAAATAAAGAAAAGCAGGGAAAGGATTTCAAGAGACAAGAGTTATATTACAGACACAAAAGATACTAGAAGATGAAAGTCTGCAGTAGAATAAATGTCAATATTTTTAAAGTTTACCCTGATCTGAAAGGAATGACTTTTAATAGAGAAATTCAGTGTTGCTCAATGGAATATGGTCTGTGGAACATAATGCCTGTTTATTAGTTTTATACCAGAATAATTTTTATGAGTTTCATAAGAATTTTTTATTTACTTAGTTCACAGTACTGGGTAAAAACATGAAATTAATGTACTATAAAATATAAAAATAAAATAAGATCTATAGTTAAAGACTGCAGAATGAATTTTAGATGCTGAAGATGAAAAGCAAACCATTAGGAACTGGAATATAGATACTATTTTACTAATCTTGTGAATCACTTCACATCTTGTGGAAACTATGGAAATAGTAGACACTTCTTTCTCACAAAAATCTTTCAGCAAAATGTCAGTTTAATCTTGGATAGATAACCTTGGAGGCAGCTGGGAGGGGGGAGCAGGAGAAGAAAAAATTTAGAACTTCAGTAGGTTACAAGTTAAAATGCATCTCACTGATTACATCTCCAGCAGTTGATAATGAAGCAAAGGATTAGCTTCAATTGAACCTCCTGCTATTACTTCAGATAGCTTTTCCCTATTTGTGTATCATTTAACTTTGCCTGTAGTGTAAGAAAAACAAACAGCAAGTTGCTTCAAAAGAAGTTTTGTGGTGGAGAAGGGAAAGAAGCTGGCTATACTGCTAGAATATCTACACATTTCATGTACAGTGAAGCTGCACGCATAGGAGGTTAAGGCTGCCAAGGGAGCACTCATTTTGATGTGCTCTGACTTACAGCCAGCATTTTTTATCTGATTTTTCAAGAAAAAATGAGCAGACAGGCAGCATTTGCATGGGTATACATGTTTCTTCAGAGGTTTTGTCTACAGAGAAGTGAGAAGCAGTGCTTGCTTCTCAGGTACCCAAGCCGTGTTGCAATATTCACCTCCTATCCCTCATCAGCATTTTGAGCAGATTGCCAGCTGACTGTCAGCTTTGCTCTCGCTACAGATATGACTAACACACGTGGAAAAAAGGACTCATACATCAGTATTTCAAAGGTCTACTTTCTCAGAACAGACAGCACACGCTGACAAGCAACCAGTGTTGTTGCCTTTCATGCAATGCATGGGTGTGTGAATGGTGTGCCTAAGCTAGGCTACTCTTATCATAATTTGGTAAAGCAGCAACAAGATACCATTTCTGGTTTGCGTTTGTAAAGGCCACAGCCCAGAGAGGTACTGCTTCATGGCCTTCTGGTAACAATGAAAAATAAATAGGAACTTCTACTGTGCAACTCAGAGGGACCACTAGACACCCAAGCATGATTAAAATACCTTTCTTGTTTTTGTTTTTGTTTTTTAATCCATTCTTTAAAATACTCCGAACCATAACACAGCTGGTGAACCATACAAAAAAGCATTCATTTTCTTCCTAAAACCACTGTACAAAACTGATCTACATATGAATTCAGATGTCCCCTTTCCGAAAAGGGCACCAAGTGGAAGTGTAACACAGAATCCACAGAAGTCCTAATTACCGCTATCTCCCTTTTTGTTCCTGATTTAATGAGATCACAGAGAGCAAACCCTGTGTGATGGCCAACAGCAAGTGCAATGACCACAGGCCTGAACTGCAATTGTACCCAGTAACTCAAGAAAAGGCAAATTATTAATTTGTAACTGGTCATTCTTTTCAATTATAGGGTACTTTGTCCAGGAAGCTGCTTTCTCTCTGACCTTTAAGCTGTGGTGTGCCCTCCATTACCCTGAAACATTCAGATACTATAATAAGCTGAACTTATTCAGCGATTACTGTGTGTTGGGGTTGAAGAAAGCCTGAGATACAAGAAGATATGCAGGCCCCTGGATCAGTAAACATTTACTTATACTATGTCATCTTCCATCAGCCTCTGTCATGTGACCTTTAAAGTTCATAATTGATTTCCAGTAATGTACTACAAAAGATAACCTCTCATAATGTTGCCGGGTTACCTCCTTTTGTTGCCTGTGTATTTGACTGTGCCAATTTGTTAGATAAGATCTTTTTAGCATTTGCTGAAACCCAAGGAAAAAAAAAAAAAAAAAAAGGTGCTCTACTTCTGGAAAGAGTTTTGTGATTACTGCAAGTGCATACACACACACCTGGTACTTTAATAATTCATGTGTCTTCCCAGTACTATGATCCAAAAGGGAAAAATTACAATAAAGCGAGCAGAACACAGGTGAAATCTAAATTCAATAGACAAAAAAAGGAAAATGGACCTGGACTAAACTTCCTACCATTTTGTGCCATGTCTAAGGTAGACACAGACTGGATGGATAATCAGAGATAGGTCAGAGGCCTGAGCTCTGCCAGGCCAGGGCTCAAATGAAGCTGCACAGCACATCACATCAGGATTCCTTATGGCTGTATTTTAGCCCGTGGCATTAATCACTATAATCATGTCATATCTGTGTCCTGAGGGGAAGCAGATACACTGCTCTAAGCTGTGTTATTTTAAAAGGAATAACCATCAGGCCTTATTCTCTGCGTGGCTCATTGTAGGAAAGACAGACTTGAATTTCAGGGTGAATTTTGAAATTATGCCCATTTTCCCATTTATGCCCATTTATGCCCTTGTAAATCCTAAAACATAACTGTGGAATAGAGGTAGGAAGCAGAGTAGGAAGCTGTAAGTAACCATGATTTGAACCACTTCTGCAAATTGGAGGAGAAGGACTCTGGATTTTGAGATGTACACTATAACTATCTCAGACAGTGCAAATGAGATAGCATAAAGAGTAATGTGCAAAAGAGATTATTCTTCCTCAAAGTTACAAGGAAGTGAAGTCTAGACAACATCCGAAAATGCCTCTTTGATGCCCATCATACAGCACATTAGATGACAATTTTATAATCTAACTCCCAGAGATTTGATAAAGCTAACACTATCACTTTACATTGACTGATGTGTAGCTCACTTAATTTGCTGAACTTGGACTGTGTTCATAAATCTCATAGGCAAAAAAGTTTCCACAGAACTTGCATGTATTATGAATGACTCATCACAATATTATTATTCACTGTACTGTGTGGTAAATGAATTCTTTTCCTCTGCTCTCCTACATCTATCACAACAGCTTTACAGAAAACCAAAGCCCTTTTCTAACAATCTTAGTGTTCGATTTTTAATCTTTTTTGCCAAGTATGTAATCCTGTAAACAAAACCAAAACCCTACCCCCATAGTATTCATTACAGCTGTGAGCTTGTTATCAGGGTGCTAGGAGACTTTAGGCAACTTTAGGTTTTCAGAATTGCCCAAGACAATAATTATCATGTCATCAGAAAATGAACTCTAAATCCTCTTAAGCTCTTGAGAAAATAAATACTTCTTTCAAAGTATGCTCTCCTTCATCCTCTCACTCTTATCTTTCTGAAATACCACAAACTGACTCTTGGCATGGCTGCAGTATATTTATGTACAGAAGGAAGTTATGTTTCTGAATTTCTCTTATACAGCACAGACATGTCTCTTCAGCATGGAGGTCCATTTCATAACAGTCAGAAAGCAAATTTTTGTTACATTTTTCTTCACAGATTTCTTTGCCAGATTTCAGCACTGTTCTAGACCTGGTCATTTTTTGGATTGAGAACAGGCTCATCCCAAATGCTATTTAATCCCCCAAACCGTACATCATTTAGAAATCTCACAGATTTTAAAACTTGTTAAAAGCTTATAGAGACACAGAAGGCTGGGTTGGAATGTGATCTTAAACAATTTACCTATTTTTATTGCTTCCCAGGGGCTTGTCAACTTCCTACTGACACAGAGCTGAATAATTGCAAAGTGAATATAAATGAGAAGGTAGCTTTTTATTAGCACTAAATGATGAGGTTGATTGACATTAAGAATCCTCTTAGTATCATTTTATTGACAAAAGCATATGCTGGAAGGCATCTCTGTTTTCCAGTAACATATTTCTATACGTAATAAAACAACTCACTACACATTATTAAGCTATCAGGTTTCTGATCACTCAGAATATGCCTCTATTCTAATTCTTCCTACCAGCCACACAAAAAATATATTAACTCCTTTTTTAAATTTACTTAAACTTTTCAATACCAAAATTTCCTTAGAATTATTTTGTCTATACTTCTAAGGTTCTCTGAATTGAACTTTTCAATGTGAAGAACTCCTGAGAGGAGGTTTCATGATCCTTCAGGCAAAAAAATTTTAATTAATTCCCATTACATACTTTTGTATTGTTTATAGAGTCCACACTAAATCCTCCTCCTTTCACAAGCTTTCATATTTACACCATCATTCTGAGAACCAAGCACAGATCAGCCAGAGGCATGCAGCACCTGATGCACTCACAAAAGAAAAATTATTATCATGAAATAAAGGGGGATATAAGAGACTGAACCAAAGTTATGTAAAATTTCTACCATTTCCTACAGAGAAGCATTTCCAGAATATGAGTTCTCTGCATACATGTTTTCACAATACACAGAAGCATTTTACTTATCAGTAATGTCTCCTCTCCTCCATCTCTTCACTCTTCCTCACAATCTTCTTACCCGTCACTACTTCATTTATACTTTTTTTCAGTTCTTGTTTCTTATCCTTTCTAAATCCCAACCTTTTCTACTAGTGTGTCTGAATTTTCTGTAATGTTGATTTTCTCTCTATCAAATATTATATCAACCACATATCACTGAAAGGACTGAGCCCAGAAGGAATAGATATTTTGCAATACATTTCTTTTTAAGTTTTACCAAAGATTGGTCCTCTAAAAACATTGGCCTTAGGCTCTTTTGGGACAAAAAGGAAAGCCAGAACCCATCACATCTCTCGTCAAGAACTAAACTAAGGAAAATATGTCTCCAAAGCCTGGTGTGAAGTTTCACATTCTTAATTATTCTTTGATGCTTCTAATTTCAGGTGCCTGGGTCACTCCTACGGCCAGCTGGCCAGAAGCACCAAACACCTGCAGTTCCCAAGATGAGAATGAAATCCCAGGATGAAGTGGGAGTCCCCAGTGGAAACCCCACAGGAGAGGTACTGAATCAGTCAGTAGAATCTCATTTGGAGAAGAGTACAGTAACTCTGTGTAACTACTTGCTTCATTTGTTGCCTGTGGCCAGAGAGACTAACCACAAGATAAAATATTACAAGACAGACCACTGGAAGGAAAAATAATGTCCTGCTTTGAATAAAACTGCACTATGTCATGGGGACTGCCAGAGAGTTAATAAAAGTTGGACTCCGTGGAAAAGATTTATTTAAGAAAAAAAAAACTAAAACAGGAATTAGATCAGTGGACACAGAACTTTCCCTATCTTTCTCTATGTTCCTTAGAAATTAAATGCTTAGATTAAAAAAATAAAATTAAAAAAAAATAAAAAGCTAAATCAAACAAAACAAAACAAAAATAACTCAGTACCAATGTCCTCAAGTGTACATCATTTGCAAATACATTTCCAAAATATGGCTTTTTAATTTAGCAAATTCAATTACCAGTATAAAAATAAAAGTTTTATTGAGGAATATGTTATTGTTCCCTCAACATGCTTCATTTTTTTAAAGTGGTGCTTAAGAATGCATGGAAAAAAAAGAGTTCTGTGATTTTTAAATCTCTGGAAACAGAGGACTCATGAGAAGTGCAATTGTTATGCATCTATTTGGATTTTATGAAGAATGTAACAGACTTTCATAAAAATTACTATAAAAACTACCATGTTTAATTTTTTATAAAATGAGTGGGAGTTAATTATGAGCATTGCTATTGCATTAAGAGCTCTCTTTGGGAGTTCTTTGACTGAATTACTTTTGAACACAGCATAGCCACACGGTTCAGTCAGTAAAAAGATGAGTAACAAGTCAGTTATAAGAATATTAACACTCATGGCAATCAACCTTCCCAAATCTGAATTTAGACTCATGTTTTGATTCAGAAGAAAAAATGTAATACCTCTTGCTCAACTCCTGTTAAAATGCAACTCTGGGCGGGATACATAAGTCTAGGACTCTTTCTTGATTTGCAAATTGGATATATGAAATAATGTACAGCCTAAACCAGAATACCACTGTACATTCCAGAGTCTTTTGAGTATATCTTGTTCACTGCAGGTTTACTTTCAAATCCATCTCCTTTCTTCACTACTGAATCCCTCAAACCTCCAGAGCCAAGCATACAACTTCAGAGCACCCTGTCAGCCAAGTGCCCTGACAAAGCCAGGAAAGAAGCAAAACCTCCATCCTACTGCTCCTGGATGTGCTGTTGATTTGCTGCTCTCTAAGTGGATGACAATCCCTCAGTGAGTTCGTAAGGGATGGGGTAGGAGGAGGGAAAGAAATAAAAAAGTGAAGAGGATAGTTTTTTTTTACTCTACAGAACGATATCTGACAGAATTACTATTTTTGGGAGAAAACAAAAGACTGTTTTCAGTTGAATGATTCCTTTTTTGGGTTTTTGGGTTTGACTTATTGTATCAGATGGAGAGTTTTTTACATCATGTCTATATTTTTTCTTTTCTCTAAAACCAGAATTACAGTTGCACATTCTTTAGACTGACAGAGCTGATGGCGTGATGTCAGAAGCCTCAGCCTCAGAGAAATAGTTGAAATTAATAATGAAAAATCTGTGAAATAGATGTCCAGTAGTGCAAAAAAATGGCAGAATAAAAGGATTTGATTGGAAACAGGGAGAGCGAGATGGAACTACTAGAAATATAACAGTTTCTTATAACATTAGGGTGGTTTCTTCTTTATTTGACTTGTCAAAATGAAGAGAAAAAAAAGACAATAAAGCAGAAAAGGAGAGGTGAAAATGAGAAAAGTAAGAAAAAGGTAAGAGAGGAGGGAGCAAAAATTGATAATCAAGGAGGTGTAAAAATGATTATCAAAATTATCAGCTGATACTCTTCTGGGGAAAGAAACCAACATGGACTTCTGTAAACCTTATTGAGGCTTCACTCTGCTATTTAATCACTGGCTAGAACAATGATAGCCACAAGAGCCTAATTTCTAATTTCTATCCATGAGTTGTTAATAGAAACACTTCTGGAGAAAGACAATTTTTTACCCTTTTCCCCCAGTTATTACTGTTAGAATTACCACAGGTTTACACAAAAGAACCCTTAATCTGCAATCACTTGGAGAAGTAAAACCCACAGGAATAAAAGGACCAGAAAGGACAAGTAACTGATGGCTGGACTCAGATCACAAAACCAAGCTGGCAAATTGCTTCTTTGTGTTCCTTCTCCTCTCCTGGTAAAGCCCAAGCTGATCCACTGCTTCTGTCCCTTACACAGCAAATTTATCATTCTCACTCATGCGCTTATGAATGTAACTTGTGACTAAATATAATTATGTAAATGATAGTCATTTGTTTGCTATACAGATTAATGTTCTGCTTCATTGGGGTCCCAATATGGAGCAACAGAAGTTTGAGCTTTGCAGCTGTGCCTCTGTGTGGTGTTGCCTCTCATCTAAAAATTAAAAGGAAGATGAAATTTGTCTTTTGTTTAGTGTGAACAAAACCCATTCTTGTGTTACTTAATTCATTATCTATTACTTTCTACAGGTAGCAGAATCAATCACCTTTCCCAGTGGTGGTAAACTCCTGCAGAAAAATTTCATACAGCTCCAACTCTGTAATGCAACATCAAAGTGTTAATTAGAATTCCAATAATGGGTTTGTTTTTTGTAGTGATGCTTTTTAAAGCTAAGCTTATTTTGCCAAACTGGAACCTGTCAAGAGGCATGAAAAGGAAAGTTCTGTTACACTGAGAAGATTTGGCTAATAAAGATTTATGGAAAATGGGTTTCTTATAATGGGATTTTTTTTTTTTTAATTAACGTTTTCCTATTTTGTATCAGGACTAATCTGAGAGCTTTTAAAGGTGAGAATAATGTCTAGCAAAGAAAACCTCTTCCAAAACGAAAATGTTTGGTTGCTCTATAAACTTGCATGCGTTTGTGTTTCCTTTTAAGACACCAGAAATTCTGTGTACTGCTGGCTACTTTTGCCCCCTCTCTAGAAAGTGATGTGGAAAGATTTTTCAGAGCCAGCCTACAATGCTGCTGTCAGGCTGAGTGGTTCCACAGGGAGTCCCAGGTCTGGCTAGTTCTCAAAGTTAGGTAGCCTGTTTCTCTTCTTTAAGCCAGTAACATTATATGCAGACTCAACACAGTTTCATGTTTTTACAATAACAGTTCCAGTGATCATAACACAGTTATCTTGAAGTCTTTCTATTCAATTTTCTAATTATGTGTTTTGAATTCTGCATGTCTCTACAGAAGATGCAATGTAAGTAGCTGTAGGGAAGAAGTCCCTTCCAGACTTAAAGAGACTTACAAAGGTATCAGCTAGTTTGTTAAAAGTGAGCCCAAAGGATATGCAATTCTCTTGCAAATGCTTCTTTTACTGACAACATCAATCCTTAGACTTGCTAAGTCTAGCAAGTCTAGTCTGGTATAACCAGCATGGCATGGCAATGGGGCAGGAAGGGGCTGCCTACACACCCTAATGTTTTACTAGTAAAGTATGTTCAGATAAAGGAAAATTGTCCATTGGAACTCTTGCATCTAGTAACAACAAAAAAAACCTTTGATGTTCTGCACTTCAGATTCATGGTACCACCAAAGCTCCTTTCCACAGAAGTTTAGCCCTTCATTATTTAATTATCTGTACATCAATTACAGGGATCTTGGATCACTGGCAGCACCTGGTGATGCAGAATTGAGCATGAGGGGACTCTGGATCCCCTCCTGAGTCCTCTTGGGCCGTGAGCCCTGTGTTTCTAGCTACTCAAGAGTAGCTTTGGAACAACACATCACTTTCTTGGTGTTGCTATGCAATTGTGCAGGAGTCCAAGACAGCAACCCATGTGTATCTCTGAGAAATGGACACTGATTTTTTTAAACTAGCTTTCTCAGGTAATCTCTCTCAGGTAATCTCTCTCTCATTCTAATACAAAAAATGTCTGTTTAAACATTAGAAAAAGTAATTTTGTAGATGGTGACACTGGTCACCATCTACAGCCTTGATGGCGACCAGTGTCAGCAGCCAGCCTTGCTGGCTCGTCATACAGCTCTAGGTGATGCTGTAATGCTTTCACACCTTGTGAATAGTCTTGTTTGTAAATTACACACAGCTTCTTAGGCAAAAATAGGATCCTGACCCAGAAAATAGTATCTTCGATAGTGTGTTGACTTCACAGCTATAATCCTTTCAAGATTTACTTGTTTGAAGAATAAAGGCCAAGTCATTTGAAACCTTTAAAAATATGCTACCCACAGCAGGGAGAAATGAGTTAAACATTTTTAACATAATCCTGATTGATTAATGAAGATTAACATGTTATTTCATTGCATATATGCACAGCAAAAATTAGAGAAGGGCAATTCATACAGCTTGCTCCTATTTTATAATTTAACAGAAAACACCCTTTATCCCTGTTTTAATCTTCCCCTACTTCTGTGCACAGAATGATAATTAGCATACAGAAAGTCTGCCTCCAGCCAGCCCAGATAAATTTCTTGCACATCACAGAGAACCATAATCATATAGCTAGAGTGACAGCAACAGCAGACCTGACCCACTAGAATGCTCCATGAGTGCAACCAAACTCAAATATTCATAAAGCTACTTATTTATGGCAAGTATCTGTCTCCTGTCAGGGTTTTCCTTTTGACTGCATCTAGATTCCAAGTGTAACATGTCTTCTTGCACTGCAGAACTGTAAGAAATTAATATTTCAGGAAGTTAAAATAGGAAGAGGAAAAAATGCCATGGTTTTCCATACTTTTGTAAAAGGAAATATTTTTCCAAGCTGTTATTAATATTATCTGTAGCTGAATATCATTGAATAGTTGTTTTCTCAGACAGCAAATGTTGCTGTTTATTGATTTTATCGAACTTATGTTTTGTGGAATTAATTATGCTATTCAAAAGTATTTAGGCTTTCTTCAGTTTCTTATTTTTTTGCAAACACCGAAATATCAAAGAATTTTAAGCTTTTATTTAACAATGGAATTTAAAAGTTTGTCATTTCTCATTTTGTTACAAAGAAAATGTGTATTTCCAACAGAATGAGACAAAACAGTGATGAGTGACAGAATAAAACCTAAAGCTCTAAAAAACGAGTTCTTATGGCACTTTTTTTCAGCAGATTCCAGTTAAAATTCCATTTCAGAACAGTTGTATTCTAAGGGTTGGCCTGAGTTCACTGGTTTCAATACTTTCCAGGTTATAAATTAGAGAAGTTGCAATAGATATTGTAGACAAGAGGTAATGTGAAGTGTGATCAACGAATGTCCAGGTTAAAAATCAAAATCTATAAATTAATACCTTAAAAAAAAATTAAAAGAGAGATACAGATAGAAGGAAATAAAAACGTGAATAGCAGCATTTGGCTGCATGAGAGAATGCTAAATATAAAGTGGTCATGCACTACAAGCATTGCAGAAGCCAAACTATAAGATTACAAGCCATGTTTCTGCACGCTGCCTTGCCAGTAAGCCTCAGCTCTTCCCTGGAAGGCAAATCACAATGATGTCTGTTCAACCCTTGGCTTTTCAGCTAAAACTACTTATTCTCCTCCCAGCCCCACTCCACCCTCCATCATATAGCAAAATCTTATCAATTGTTAAGATCTGCAATGTCTAAGACCTATTCTCAAATTCAAATATCAATCTAGAGGATTCACCTAAGCTGAGATGATAATTGAGATGAGCTGAGATAATAATTGCTTTGGCTTCACATCAGAATCCTGGTTCTCAGAAGCTCAGGAGTCAGTTTGGAGAATTAAACCTTCCTTAAAGGGAAGGAAAATCATCTTTTTTAAATTCTAACAGGCTGACTTTAAGCTGCAAGTATGAAGATATTTGTGACACTGACACTGGCTCATTTTGTTGACAGAGGTAAATCAATGCCAGTGTAAAGAGTCTGCAAAGAAAATGCTAATCTGGTAAATTACTGCAGGTCACCAATAAAGTGATGAGTTGGAATTGTCACTCACTGCTGGAGGGTCTGAGAGCTTCCACTGAGTCCTATGGACTCTGGTTGCTCGAGTAGCAGCAAAATTGCTGCTTCTGTCCATAAAAGCTCCCGGGTCCCCTAATTCCCTCAAGGCTTGGCTTTGCCTCTTTACCAAATCCCCGTGACAGCTGTAGAGAACAGTGCTTTAAACAGCTCTGGCAGAAGGCAGCTGGAAATGGTTCTTTCAGTGTGGAGAGGTTCATGCTATTGCTGATCAGACACTGAATGAAGCAGAGCTCTGTTAGGAACTTTGGCTTTATTACTGGGAGTATAACAGAGAAAAGCACTCCAAGAGGAAACAAATAAACCTCAGAACAGTTAAGGACTCTGCCAAAGTTGGGTAAAAAACCAAAAGCAACCCTTCAGCAATGAGAGCAGTGACAAGAGAAGGTCTACATGGTCTGAAAAAGCAGACTTCATGGCAAGTGTAAAAAACATATATATTAAAGCATTTGACTTCTTGCAGTGTTTAGGAGCACAGCATAACATTGTGCTGGGATACTTTAAGAACTACTGACTCTGAAGATAAAGGAGATAAGGTTTTTTAGTTTCTTTAAAAACTAAAAACTAGTTTCTTTGGGGGTTTTTTGCTTTTAATAAAATAGTTGGTTTAGTGAAACTTTAAAAAAGCAGGGAATTATATTTGGAAGCTCAGAAGCCCCTTTATGAATTTGGAAGCCTACACAATCCCCTAACAAGAAACTTGATTGCACTTTTGGACTGAGACAGAGTATTATTTTCAGCAATGAATTAAGTCCTTATGAAGAGATTGCAGCTTGCCAGGAAATCACCTACAAAGCTCAAATTCAGGGTCTGCAGAAGTGGTAATTGCCCATGTTGTGAATAACACCACCATCCAAGAGCCTTAAGGAAAACGATCCCACGGACAGATGCCAAGGAAAAACAACTGCTGAAAAGACTTGAAACATACGAATAGAGAGTTCTGCCAGTGCAACCTTACACAGCATGTCTCAGAAAGGAAACACATGCAGGTCATGAACTGAAAGTTAGAGAAAAAAACAAATTCCACACAACTCAGTCAACTGAGCCTTGAGAAATGACACAAATGAAACCAACAAAAAAATCACCATTTATAACATTGCTGCCTAAAGGCTCACCTGCCCTAAGTCTCAGAACACACGTACCTAAGCATTACTGAAAACTGTTCTTACTGCAGTGCTTACTGCTATTTGAAACTACAGCTATTATCTTCAGATTGGTTGCAACTAATATTATGCTTAGCTTAGAGAGAAAGTAATAGAGCTTAAGAAAAGCACATCATGAAGCAGTTAACTCAGTTGCTGTGTTATACAATGGTTCAGATACACAAGGCAGACTGGCTAGAAGTAGAGGCTGAAGGAAGGAGTGGTGCTGCGTAATTACAGAGCTGCAGCAGAAACAAAAAATTTCTAGCAGGAAAGTGGTGAAGTTGAAATAAACATGAGTATAAAATATGCTAAGTACAGGGAAAAGACAAAGTCAGCCTTTCACGGTCAAAATTGCAGTCCACTCCTGTGTGTGCTACAGGTTCCCTTATTTCCATGCCCAAACCACCCAGCTGTTTACAGAGCACACAGTCTGGAAAACTTTGTAGGTGCCAATTTGAAAACAGGGACCACTCTGTTCACAGGTGTTTTATCAGGTCACCATCCCACTCTTCAAAGTCCAGGCAAGGAAAAAAAAGACAGTAAGAGTCTGATATATCACAGCAGTTAGCTCATGATGAACAAAACTGAAAGCAAGTGATCACAGTGCAGAGAGATCTTAAGCCAATGGGTCAAATAAGGTTCAACCGCTGGAGTCTTATCCCTCTCCACTGGGTCTAGCTGCCACCTCAACCCCTCTGTGTGTTTGCCTATGACACTCACAGCACAGCAGCTGCCATTAGCCACTTCCCCACTGACTTCTCAAGAGTTCCTGTCTCCTTTGAACCTTGGTTTTGAAACTCTCAGTGTGAGCTGGCCAAGTACAAGAGAAGAAGCACTCAGAAATCGTTCTCTCCCTGCAGCCAGCCAGCGTCAGAGAAGAGGGCTCCTGTCCCTAATGGCTGCCTGTTTGCCTTTACAGACAGCTACTGCTGACAACCCACACACCCTGCCGCTTCCTCACTGCTACAATGTACTTGGTAAAGCCCTTTCATTTACTTGTTTATTTATGAAGTAGGGGAGTTGATTTCAGTATGTGTAAATGAAAGGCTGCAGGAGAGGAGGAGGTAGATCTTTCAAATTGAATTTGCCCACGGTGCTGCTACTGAATTTCCATTTTATCTATCAGGCTACAAATAAATATTCATAAACCTATGAACTGAAGCCCTAAGATCTTCAAAATATCTAAGTTCTCATAATTCAAGATTCTTATCTATTCTCCACCCCTACCTTTTATAACCATCTGTAATGGCAGTATTTGCTTTCCTAGACATCTCTACTTAAAAACTGCATTACTTGCCCCTCATAATATCAGATAAACTTTGATATACACAATCACTTTTAAGCAGTTTCTTCTCCTTTTAAAAATATTTGTATTTTCTTCCTCTTTCCTATAGTAGTGTCATCACTATTCAATTAAAATAATAATGATGAAGAGACCATACCAATTTACCTCCCATTTTATCAGATCTGCTCTGCAAATTCACGCTGACTTGAAATCATGGCAGAAATGCTTTCCAGGAGCTTACAAGTGACTGAGAAGGATGTGCAATGCATGGTCTGCTAGTGGTGAAAAGCAGATGGTTTAATCATTCCCTGGGCTGTGAATCTTCTCCCCACATGGAAGCCACCCTTGATGTCAGTGGTAAGGATTAGCTTTTCAAAAAATAGCTGGGTGGAAACTCATGGGATTCTTAAGCACAGTTAGTGAGCTGATACCAAGCTACTGAACATAATGAGGCCATTCTAAAGCCAAGAAAGAAAAATAAAGACCTGATTACATTAATTTGAAGTTATCACAGTGGGCATAAGTACAGTATATCCACTCCTCCAACACAGGCATGAAGGAGATGTCATTTCTAACAAAGTTGCATATTAATCTTAGGTAGAAGTATCAGAAGGTTTCACTCTTTGAACAAGATTGTGCAGGAAGCATTGCTGCTTGTGCCTGGACACGCGGCCACCAGTGGCAGCTGAGGATCATGTGGTGGCAATTGTAATTGCTAAGGGTCTTCTTTTTGGGCAGTGGGTGGTTGCTAGTGCTTTTCTGGGATCATAGAAAGTGCTCTCTTCACTATCTAGCTCAGCACCTCAGGGAAGTATTTTCATCATGAGGTGTGGCTGCAGTAATAGGAGCAATCCCAAGGTGTCTGACAGGTCACTTAGATTGATGCTTATTCCCTAACTTCACATGAACTCAACTGTGTGGTTACTGAACTCAGGCAGCCACAGCTTCCCAGCCCTGTTACAGTTTCTTTTCAAAGATTTCAGAGTTACATTATTTATTGTAACAGGATCTTCACTGCCTTTATCCAACACATCTTCATTTTGCTATGACTGGTAATGCTTGGTATCAGGAGAGATGCCTGCAGATGTCATTGATTTCAGCATCATTCTCTGGATGTCAAGGTGCATGGGTGAAATTCTGATTGCAGAGCTCTATGAATACTCTGGAAATCCAAGCGAAGATTTTGAACACCTCCTCTAGCCTTGTTCAGGACCCCTGCTTTACTGGGCCATGGGATTATTTTTCTGCAAGCCCATTGAAGGAAACCCACCAACATTTATCAGGGCACATGGAGATCCAACAGCCAGTGAAAACAGGAATGCCTCTGGTGAATATTATCTTTCCCTGAACTCATTACTGAAAATCTTGCTTGTATTCCTGCTTTTAGGGCAATTATATAAACACTTACCTTTTGTTATCTCTCATAAGATCTTCATACAGAAGACTTGCTGTACTGCATTCACTCGTTCGACTACATTTTGCCTTTTGTTCATGTTTTCTGCCTTTCAGTCTCTCTGAAAGAGTGCCGGAACTGTTCTGCTACTAGAAATTCTTTCTGGGACAATATTGCACCTCAGGCTTCACCTTTGTGGCATCAAGATCAAACACAGGAATCTCAGCAGTATAAAGGCTGGTGCTATGTTGACAACATTTTTGTGCATTTTGTGATACAATTTACTGACACAGGCACACGCTACACACTCTGCCTGCAACACCCTGACACATTTCTGACATCCTGTGAGGACAGCTAAGGACAACAGAGCTGACATCTGCACTCTTGAGTCAAATGCCACCAGATAGTTTTCTTACCAGAATACTTCTCCTGTGACTGCTTCTGAAGCATTTATTTTTAGCTTTTTTTTTTCCCATTTTTTTCCAGAAAGTCTCCTCTATGTTCCAGTTACTCCTTAAAGATACCCCCACCTCTCTCTCCCCAGTGTCTTATAGAAATGCTAGGATTTCTACTTTGCTGGAGTATAATCAGTGGTATCTAATCATTCCTGACCTGGTGTCCAAAGGTTAGAAAGAACAGGTAGAAAGGACTGCTGCTTCAAATGGTTTTATTCTCAGCTTGTTCTGATCCAGTCCAATTACTCCTCTTTCCAGGAAGCAACGCAAGTAATTTGTTTCCAAAACACTGATTTAATTTTTCCATAGTTCACGTTAATGTTTATGTTCCCTTCATCTGCAGCCATATGATTGGTTTTGTCTTGTGCTTCTTTCAGATCCTGACATGTGCAAAAATGACATAGTATGGTTTCTGGAACATCGCCTGTGCTGAAGAGACAGCAAAAGATGTCCTCTTGAAATATTATCTTCCAAATGGATCTTTGAAAGCAATAAATTCTTTTCCCGTTTTGTCCAACTGAATCAACAGGAATAGACTCCCAGTTATCTAACCAAGCCTGGAATAAATATATATGTTCTTATGCTTTTGTAAACAGCTTCCATTTGTTTGGATAAATTCTGTCATTTCAGTACCTTCCCTTCTGAGGATTTTCACAGGTCTGGGTCACATCTATCTTTTCTTCCTTAAAATAGACACACATCACCTCACAAAAATGCCTTCATTATGTTATCCTGCTTCACTTTAGGCCTCATTCTTAATCAGAGTCAGTTTTGTGTCTGAGAGTCACTTCTGCACTGGCCAAGAAGACCACTGTAAACATGCACATATATAGAAAAATCACTTTTTTCCCCCCCCCCACTGCCTTTTTTTGTGATACATGTGCCACATAGCACCTAGCTGGTAACATTTTCTCTTCTGCTTATCAGTGCAGTTCGCTGCTATGCTGAGGAAATAGCTTCTTTACCATATCTCAAACAGATATTTGTGCTACAAGGTGAACTTTCCCTGTCTTTCATCTCTGGGATGCAATTTACTTTTGTCTTGACATTAGCTGAGAACTTCACAGATCAGTTAGAAAGACATAATTCTTTTTTTCTGTTCTTTTGTTCTGTAGTCAGAACCAACGCTTACTTCACACCTGCTTGAACTTGCCTGAACACTGCTCCCAACTTTCCTTCTCTCCTAGAAGCAATACTTTGCATTGAATTTTGACCAGTTTCCCCTTTGCAGGTCACTCTGCTGCCCTAGGCACAGGTCACATCTGCTGTGAAAGGGTAATGATTGGGTCCTTCTTGGGAGCTTTTTGCAGGTCACAGCTAGCTCTTGGTACATACATGTGCTTCTTGGTTGCACTGCATGTTGGTCAGATAAATGAAGTCTTTTTTATGGAGTCTTATGAGAAATAATGGAGTCTTATGAGAAATTATTTGTATCTATTCTGTTTTTCACATAAGCATTCTTCAGCAATTCCCAGTGATTTTTCCATCATTTGATATTGCCCATTAAGATCCCATTCTTCAGTGTACCAATTCTACCAGCAAAAGACATTTTTCATGGCTGTATATTTATTGGTTATCTTGATTATTCCCTGACTGCTTCCTCAGGAAAGTTTATTTTCTATGAAGATGTTGCTCTTTAGAAAAAAATAAGCTCAAGTAATCCACAACATATCATTGACTTCTTCTGTCACCATGAGACTGCCATAGAGGACCCACACTCTGTAACTACCTTTTTCTTCTCTTTCAATAAATTTCAGAAACTAAGCACATTTCTTTGAGGGTCTACCCACCCAACTCAGGATGGGGCCAGGTAATGTACTTCTGCACACCTCTTTTCACTCCAGTGCTTCTGTTTAAAAAAATCTCAGGCTGAAATTCTTAGCCTAATTTGCATGTATACCACAGGCTTTTTTTGCCTTCTCATACCATACTATTTTGATTTAGATACCTGCCAGTAGTAGAGATTAACAGAAGATAGGATAATGTAATGCAGCTTTTATTGCAACCTTCCTAAATACTCCTGTCCCACCTGTGCTGCTCACTGCCTACCTACAGAGAGACAAAACTGCTAAAACTTTAACTCTCAAGAAGCAAAATATCTGTAGAGGGACTAACTCACATCTGAGTAATGTTCTATTGACTTTATGTTGTTGTCATGGTTTATTAGATCATCTGCAGTCACTGCCCTTGGGCACCTTTTACTGCGAGCTTCTGAAGAGAAACTAGCATGGGGATGCAGGGCAATGATTATTGTGTTTCACAGATGTTTTTCTCTAAATTACAGGTGAAAAACCTCTGCTGTATTTAAAAAAATAAAAAATAGAAAGTGTGCTTACACATGCAAATGAAACAGAGAAGTGAACAGTGGTTCTGTTGTGGGTACAGAACAACTAATGTACACTTCTGAAGGGATCAGAGTAGGTAAAAATTCCCATATATACTGATCACTTCCGGGTATTTCATGAGTACACAAAGTCAAAGGACACAATTCCTTGATAATATATTAAAAGACTAAAAAAGAAAAGTGGGGACATGTTATTTGCAGAAAGAATGTGGATTTATGGGGACAGCCATATGAAATTATTAATAAAGTGAGCAGTGCCCTAAAATTGATGAGCACCTCCTGAGATCTTGTAATAGTGTAATATATCATTTTATTTAAAGAAATATCCTACATTAAATGATCCAAAATGTATTTTATCACTGAAAATATCAAGGAGAAATTGGCTGAGCTGTTGCTGTTTAACACGGGTATCAAAACTACCAGTCTAGACTCCCCATGTGAGGTATGCCAAGTGATGATTCAGAACATGTCAGTCAAAGGCAGTCTTTTTCTCCCACCTAACCATAAAGTATTTGAGATACACTCCACAAATATCCATCTTTAACCATCTTCATGATGACTGATACTATTAAACTACAGGTGGATTCATAATTGACATGTCAAAGATATTTAATTTCTCACTTCTCTTCCCCTAACAGAGCCCATGTGCCTATAAATGCTCAGTTACAGCTAATTGCATGAGGATCATAGAATCATAGCATGGTTTTGGCTGGAAGGGACCTCGAAGATCATCTGGTTCCAACTTCCCTGTATGGGCAGGGAGATCACTCACTAGACCAAGTTTCTCCAAGCCCCATCCATCCTGGTCTTGGACACTCCCAGGGAGGAAGTACTCACAACCTTCCTGTATTTTGTTTTGAATATCTTCATCATAAACGTTCCAGAACATAAATAAGATGCCATATTAAGGCTCCTAACAGGTTGATTTGAGGAAGCTTCACTTTTAGTGATTTAGTAGTGATTTTGGTTACTTTTGAGCTGATGTGGTTTGTGCATGCAGAAAGCAGGGAGCTGGCTGAGGCACAATCTTCCAACACATATCCAGGAATATTTTTCCATTTTTCATATTTTTTAGGCTTTTAGTCTAAATGTGAGACTCTGGTAGCTAACAGAGAGGAAAACTAAAAGATACAAGGAAAATTCAAGAAGCATCAGCTTCTTGACTAAAGATCTATCCCGTCCTTCAGAGGGGCTAACATGACCTTCAACCTGGCAGGCAAGAAAGTAGGAAATGTTCTGCAGCAAAACTTCAGACAAAAAGCTGTCAGAAGGAGAAGCAGGGTTTGTTTGTGATAGAAAGCACTAAAAATGAGTCAAAAAATGAGTTCTGAGCAGATAACTGCAATGTATCATACTTTATAGGCCATAGGGTCACAACTAGGACTCTAAGCATTCATTCCCATTATCCAGAGACACTACAAAGGTTCAAAAAGCAAGAGAAGTGGAGTGGTAAATTTACGTATAATTGAGATATACTCCAGAAACAGGAGCATCAGCAGAAGGTGCCACGTTCAAAAACCAAGTATATAGGTAACTAAATTATAAAGAACACATGAAACAAAGGATAGAAAAACTCGTTATATTCTTCAAGAAACAATAACAAGGGTAAATTTTCTCTTGTACTGACAGCAATGTTTCCTAGACAGATGACTCCTGGACAGTTACTTCAGTATTTTTTACAGTTGCTCAGTTACTTCAATTTTTTTTAAAAAGGTGAATATGTCTTTAAAGAGGAAGGCAGCATACTGAGCCAGCTTATGCTGCAGTAGCTATGACAACAGACTGAAAGAAGTGTGGAAAAAGCCAGACCTGAATTTTAGTTTCATTTAATTATTTTTTTCAGTGTACTCTTCACACTGACTATTCTTCATTTTACTCTGAAGTTCTACAGAAATTGTGATTTGGTATTTTTAACACGAGATGCATAGCATCTTATATATCAGATTCTATAGATTCTATTTAAGTTGGAAAAGAAAATATGAGAATTAGTGGACATCTCCTAATGTCTTCAGATGAATGCAAGACTGCCTTCTAGGGAACATGCTTTACCCAAAGATAATGGGCTCAATGCCAACGGGCATGTGGGAGAGATTCAGTTGCATGAAGGAATGATCCCACTGGATTGACTTTTAGAAAACTGTATATTACTGTCTATTAGAGCTGAATTTTTCAAAATCAAAAGACAGAAGAGGAGGTAGAGTTAAAAGTCAGATTTTCAGTTGGTTCAGTAACTGGGCTGGAGTGAGGAAGATACTTCAGTTCTAGCAACTCTCGTTTTTTCTTCCAGTCCTCCCCATTTCCCTTGAAGCAATTTTTTACAGATTATGTCAGTAATCATGTATACTGTCAGCTTCACTAGACAGATGACCTTGGTCCCTGTTTGTGTGTCATTTCCCCTTCCTCTTTATACTTTATACCAGGAGCAGACAGCAAATTTTCCCTTGTCCATCAAACACAGAACTTCAGAGATCAAGAACATTGGTTTTATATATATATATATTACAAAAAAAAAAAAAAAAAAAAAAAGTGATCCACCTCACCTGTGCTCCCAAAGCAACTTACTGAACTACTACAGCCACCCCCAGGCTCCCATGTATCTAACCAGGCCAGAGACATCATTCAGCATCTTTCCACACTGTCCCAGCTCAGCTTCTTTGGGGCCAGGGTAGGGCCCCACACTCTGCATTGCAGAGGCTGGCACTATGAGGCATGCAGGCATAAAAATACTTAAATATCACAGAATCACAGAATGGTAAGGGATTGGAAGGAAACTGAGGATCATCTAGTCCAACCCCCTGCAAGGAGGTTGCAGGATCCCCTAGAGCTGGTTTGGGAGGAATACATACAGGTGGGTCTTGAATGTCTCCAGAGATAGAGACTCCACAACTTCTGGTGGGCAATCTATTCCACTGCTGCGTACCCTCAGAGTGAAGAAGTATTTTCTCATACTCAATTTAAATCTCTTGTGTACCAGTTTCTGTAAATTACCCCTTGTTCTGTCACTGAACACCATGGAGAAAAGTCTGGACCATCCTCCTGACACCCGCTCTTTAGATCCATTTCCCTAAGCTAAGCAATTCACAATTCTCTTGTCCTTTCCTCATAGGCAGATACTTCAGTCCCTTAATCATCTTATTGGGCCTGTGTTGGACTCTCTCCAGTAGTCCTTCTTGAACTGGGAATCCCAGAATAAAGTAAATCATGATCATACTACTGATTGCTTATGTATTCCCTTAAGAACTGATTATTGAGTAAGTAATCCTCATAATGCTTCCAGAAAGCCAAAGATGCATAAGAAGTGCATAAAACATGTCATTCTTTCTCTTAGAGTGTGATACCCTCAAGTTTTTTCTTTCTTAGCTTCCTCTGGTTTCTCCATAGGATGCCTTCTGCTGTTGTGAATGAAAGCTGACTAGCTGAACAAGGACTGGAAGCAAGCAGACTTAATATATGTTGGGTTTTTTAACTTGAGCTGTCTGCCTGCTAGAAACTTGTATGAAGACAATTTCACATATGGGTAAGCAGCTACAGCTACTTTCATATGAGGAGGCTCAGGCCTTGTTCATCAGACATCTATGCCCACTGCAGAATATGGGCTGCTCCCCCTACTTAAATTACTTAAATAAGTTCACCACCCTCATTGCCTTATTTGTTCTCCTTTCAGACCACAGCCCTCTCCCACACTCTTGTAGCTTCTCCCTGTATTTCCAATGTCTCCAGTCTATGAATTGTTGCAGTACCCCATCTATTCTTTGTAAAGTTTTGACCAATTTTGGAGTACTTACTTACAGATTTCATCCATGGCGTGCAAGTAGCTGAAGGCGACCACGCAAAGAAGTCCTCTGTCAGAAGAAGAGATTCACGTTTTACTGCCTGCAGCAAATGAAACAAATATTTGTGTCATCATCAAGAAAGAAGAGATGTGAAGGAGTGCAAGAAACAAAGCCTGAAAACAAACATAAGAGTGTTTTTCAAGAGGGTCTATTCCCTGGCAGAGCTGCAAACTCTTATCCTAATATCCCACCTTGGGAGCAGAGAAAGAGCAGTAACTCTTCAGTGGCTGGTTCAGGGAGGGCAGGGGAGGGTGCAGTGATCACAACCCTCTTTTTCTGAGAGCTTCTTGGCATTTCATTTGGAAATACTGCCAACATATTACTTGGTCTCTGCCCTCCTTGGAGCTAAGCTCTTTCACTTCCATCCTTGCCAGTATCAGGATGAAAGAGTCCCACCATGCATTTTGTTCTTTCCATATGTATACAATTCTAAATAACACCTCCTAATAGCATCTTTGTTTCTGCATCCACTACAGTCAGCACATAAAGCATTAATTTTCTTTCTGATGATGAGTCTCATGAAATGCATGCACAGATAATTGCACATTCTTCCTCTTTAAAGCAGATATGATTTTTTAAAAAACTTATTCAAATTACTCCTTTGGGCACTGAATGCTAGGGAAGGAAAACAAATGCATTTTGTACTAAACTTGGTATAGACTTTCCATTCTTTCTCTTTCCTACCATGCAGCATCACTGAGAACCCTGTTGCAGTCATGTGGGAAATTTGAAAGGTATTCTGTTTTTTCATAATCATGGAATACGACACGGGCACTTGAAGTTCAATAAATCCCCAGAGGCAGCCAGCTTGGTTTATTTTCAGCTCTGATGGCCCACAGAGGAAAAAAAATATTTTTTTCTCTGAGACATGGAAATGTTTTTTTTTTTCCTTATTATATGCAAACAATCCCCATAACATAGGAGAGGGAGGAATTTCCTATTGAAAGGGGATGTTTACTAAAATATCAGCTTCTATCTACTGCTGAAGGATTATTAGCATCACTGAATTCCTTCTCTGTTCAACCATTCTATTGCCAGCCTTCTCAAAGAAACAGTTCTGTGGTTGCTGCTCCTTGACAGCAAGTGTCAAGGCAGTTTATTCTTTGTGTGAGGATACTGTTGCAGAGAGGAAAACCAACACACTGAGTTTCCTGGTGAGGGGAGTGAAAGAACCCCCTTTTCTAAATAAGGCCATTGAGTTTGAGGCCTTCAGCAGGAACACAAGACAAATCACTGCCTTTCCTAGGAATCAGTCTGATATAAACTGGAGAAATATCTTATTAGAAAGAATGCCATTTTTACACTTATTGGTGCATTTCACACATTGCTTTGTTACACACAACATGAATACAGCTACCTGGCAGTATTCAAGGAGGAAAGGGAGGAAGGTGTACTGGTCATGTACACTGACATCTGGTAACGAGGTGACTCAGAAATGATGCACTCAAAGGGTGCAGAATGCATATAAATTGGTTCATGATCTCTCATAATATTGCAAAAGGTTCCATGTAATATATCATAGGATTTTTTTTTTAGTTCATTTAAGTCTTACTGCATTATGGTTTTTTTCTACTTGTTTCTTAAATTCATAAAACCCAAAACAAATTCCAATTTTCAGTGTAGAGATTTAGCATTCAAGCCACAGAGTGAATCTAGCACTCAAGACACAAAAATAGTGTTGTCTCATAAAGGGATATTTTTTTAAAATTTATTCTTCAAGGAGAAACTGAAAAAGAATCTGTAATGAACACATTTTAAAAAGAGAGCAAAATATGTGAGAGACAACATTTATTTAAATTCTTAAAGCCTAATCTATTCTATGGGCTTTACTTGATTTCCACACTATGGAAACATACCGCCTTGTTTCTCCCAGATATTTTTTAGGCAGACATTTAAGTAAAAACACCCATTTTAAAAGCTATCTTTATATTTCATCAACCATTTTTTATATCTATCATTACAATGTCTGGTAAAAAACTCATGACCATTTTGTTGAGATAAAATTGCTCAGTTACAGTTCCACATTTAATTGCTGAATATTAGAAACACTTCTGTGCACTCTAGCCATAAAAATGGCTTCCTTATTTTCAACTCTTCTGTTTCTATGCATTGTTACACTGGTTGCCATGCAAGAGGGATTTTAAACCCAGTGGTGTGACAAAAAACAAAAAAAACAAAAACAAAAAAACCCCAAAAAAACCAACAAAAAAAAAAAGTCTGGTGACTTCATAAAAGTCTTTTAAAGATATACAGGTACGTTGGACAACCCCAAACTTTTAAGGAGTAAGAAGCATCTGTATGCTGATAGACTTCCACAGGATGCATATATATTGTATTAGACAGAATTAAAGCAAACCTTAAGAACAGAATAAAAGAAGAACTTTTGGACTCCCAACTCAGGAAGAGAATGTAAAAGCAAGTGAAGAGTGATGACATTATTCATTGAAAGCTCTCTTGCAGCCAGTTCACTGGGAGTTGATACATTGATGAGGAGCTGATAGCCAGCTATGGCCTTCAAGTCTTTTTTTGGTTATGTGGTGCTTCTCAAAGTTCAGGGGAAAAATAAAAAGTGCTGAAGAAAGACATGAAAATGGGAGCTCTCACAAAAACGCTTAAGAAGGGAATGTACTGTGGTATTTGGAAGAGATGGAAATGTCAAGAACTCAGTGTCATGACAAGAGCCTTCAAAATCTTCCATAAGGAAGAAACTCTTCTCTTGCTACTGTCTGGTGCATTGAAATCTGAAAGATAGCTTCCAGTCTTAATGCAATTCATCCAATAAGTGGAGATAGTGTGGGATAGATATTTGTCCAGCTCTATAACTTATTTAAATAATTGCTGGGTTAATTAATTTGTAAGTGAAATTTCAAGCTGTTTCATGTCACTTAATCGATAACACTACGAACCTAAGCCCTGAGCACGAGGTGCAGAGTGCATGATGGTGAATGCTGCCTAACCACAAGTGAAGAAACCTTCTGTTGCAGAGTCAGTCTAGAAAATTTAGTTCCGAATAGTAGAAGAGCTAGTGAGTGTCACAGCTCCATTTGTATGCTTCTTCTATATTCAATGCTTGGCTTTTGGACTAAGACTTCCAATAACAGTGCCAAATGCAAAACATGTTTTCTCTTCTGTATCTTGAACATCTGCTTATTAGGAATTGGTTTAGTGCCATGAAATCCTCTTTAACAAGCCACAGAAAGAGCTATTTGTCTGATTACAAATCTCTGCTTGGTAATATGATAATAAATACTTCATCATTTGTAGCTGGTTTTTCAATTAGTGAAAACCAAAAATTAGTGAAAATTCTTTTTCTGCAACAAAGGAATCCACCACTAACGATATTTAGATATATAATTCCATGAGATACCAGAACTGAACAGTCAGGATGCCACTTTAAACTTGAAAAAGTTTTCTGTAACACGCACCTCTTAAATGTAGCCACTGGAGAAAGGTGGAGATGATGGCCTTTTGGTTTGTATTACAACTTTACTCACAGAAATGGCCTTGCTTTTAACTTAGGGTCACCTGGTTGAAAGCCTGTCAGCAGCCTGCTTGTTTAGCATGGTTCTGCTCAGTTTGTCATCTCTAACTGTTATGGAGTCAGCAATGAGAAAGCAGAGGCCCAACCTCTGCTTCCTGCAGATGATGCACCAGTGAGCCAAGGCGAGGTGATGGCTCAGCTGGGGGAGGTCCTGTACCCCCAGCCTGCCCCAGGGCCTCAGCAACACCCTACAGACAAACTGTTCAAGCCAACTAGCTTGGAAAAGCATGGGAATGTCAGAGTGAGCTGGTGTCTGCCCTTTTAAAACATGGGAGAAAAGTGAACCCAGGTCCTTTTGTGTGTAGACAAGTCTGTTGTTTCAGCTTGCTGTTCTGTTAAAACTTTACAGCCACTTGCAGCATGGCTACAAGTGGCTGGTAGCAGCATATGTGTGTGTATATATATATATATATATATATCTCAGCAGTTCCAGTGGACCAGTGGACTGCTGAGATCTTGGTGATTCATAAATACACTGATAATTTTATGGGCATGCACAAAATGTATGAGTATAATAAACATATATAAAGGTACAGTCACACTAATGTATGTGCATATATGTCCAGATCAATGTCCTGAGAAAAGGCTGTACTAAGTATGTCTCTGTGGAACAGAACAATTAGATAGCTAAGATAAACATTACAACTGTTTACATTATTGATTTTTAATGTTTGGGTTGTTTGGGTTTTGTTTTTGTTTTTTTGTTTGATTTGGTTGTTTGCTTGTTGGGTTTTTGCTTTTGTTTTTATTTTTTCCTAGAGAACTTACATTTTAAAGTTAAGGTGAAAAGAAAAAAAATTATTGAAGCTTCTGAAAAGTACTTTCCACTGCAACCCTTTTTGCAGCCAATATGATAGTACAGGTATTGAAGTAACCTTAACAGTGCTCCATAGCAACACCAGTCTTCCCTCTTCCTTTCTTCCAATCTGGTAGTGAAATTGTGCCAGGTATTTTCTCACCCATTCAATAACACAGCCAGGGAAGGAAGAGGGTAAGACAAACACTCAGAAATCAGACTAGAAAAGATGGAAATATTACCAATAGAAACAGAAGCAATATAAGGGAGGTGAGACTGAAGAGAGAAGACTGACGTTATAGCCTGCACACCTTTAACCATGAAAACCTCACAAGCATAAGCTATACTGCTTTTCTTTCTGCATTAGCCAGCTGGGTAAGTTATACCATCTTTTATGCATGTTGTGGGCCTTTTTTCAAGTAATTCCATTTCCCATATGGTTTTATTCAAGTTCCAATTTTCTCAGAGCTCCCACAATACGAAAGGCAGGTAGAAGGAAGCGATTCTCATTGCTACGACACAGAGGCTGTTGTTTGTTGTGTTGCTGTGAAGGAACAGCAAAAGAAAAAAGAACAGTTTATCTATTCACTTTAGACATCTAAAACTGTGCCTTTGTGAAAACTGTGGCTTGCTTTCATTATGCTACTGCAATGAACCCAAGATCTTGTGTGGCATTTCAAATAACATCAATATTTCTCTCTTAACTGCACTTATATTAAGCACATGTGTTTTGTAGTTAATGTAGTTCCTGGCATTATGAGAGAGCAATGAAAACAAACCCTGTTCTTAATGCACTGAACTTTTACAACATCAGCTGCAATGCAAAATTAAAATTCTCTTCTGTGCTTTGCTCTAAGGGTCTGAGCCAGTTTTGGGGAAGTGCAAAGCAGCACACTGTGAATGAAGATATCTGAAATGAAAAATGCCTGCACAGCTGCCCACAGGACAGATCAAATGACAAAAAGCAAACAGTGGTGTACTAGGCTTTTCCTGAATACTCTGGTGAAATCAAACAAAACCTTGTAAGCCTTGAAAATTTCAAGGCAAAAGAGAAAAATTGAATTTTTATCATCTTCTGCAAGGTACTAATCACAGAGATAAAAGACTCATTTTTACTGGATGATGACCCAAATGACAGAGAAGACAACGAAGGCAGTGAGGCATTTATGCCATTGGTCTCAGGGCACTTTAGATCTGGCCAGAAGACATCCACTGCAATTTTGGGTGGACTCTGTTGTTTCCTTGGGGTTTTATTTTTGGATTTTTATGTGTGTGTGTGTTTTCTTTTTCCCATTTTCCAGACAACAGCAGTGACCCAAGTATTAGTAATGTCCTCTAGATGTTTAACTATTCCGGTTGTTGGGTTTTTTTTTTGTTTTGTTTTTTTAATTTGCTTTTTGTTTATATCATAAAGGATGTGCTTTGGATTCCTGGTTGAAGGAGTAATTACACAAAATCCACTCTGCTTCTGAGGGAGGGAGGGTTCATTGGAAAAGCATCTGCTGAGCTCCCGGGAGGCTTTACCTCAGCTGCTGCTCTGATTCAGCAAGGAGGAATTTTCTCCAGTGATTTTCTTTAAGGATCCAGTATAGGGACAGTGGGAAGAAAATCTAAGGGAGGAATGCTGTGCAAACACTATGATCTTTAAAAGATTATGAACCAGGACTGGCAGAGTTTCTGGTGCAGTACTTCCTGGCTCCCAGAGGTGGCCACATCTACAAGCCAAGACTCACTGCTTGTTTGAACGTGGAGTATTCCTACCACCTGTGCTCCACAGGAGAGTCAGTTCTTCATCATACGGGGGCCATTCATGGCACAAAGTCCCTCCTACAGGGATAAATGGCAGCTAGGGAAACAATACAGTTTCACCAAGTCTGAAAATTGACATGTAAAGTTAGTCATGTAAAATGAAAAGAAGTGTCAAGGTTTACAGCTGACTTATGTTCCTATGATGTAAAAGACTATTGATTCAGTTCAATAATAAAGACATATTACTGACTGTGCTTCTTACTACATATTAATCTTAGGAATGTAAGTAGCTTGCAGATCTTTTTGTGCCATCCACCATTCACTTACAATGAGGATCAGAAGTAGCAAGAGTCAATAGGTCTGATTCTGCAAGTTTTGTTCTTTTTCATTTACCTCTTCATGTATTGAAATACTCTGAATGCAGATCGAGTTGCTTTGTTATTATTGTTCCACCTGCATCAAAATGGGAACAGCAATGTCATTGAAAAAAGATTCAAAGGTAGTCAAAATCCATTGTGCCTTTTCTAAATGCTTCTGTGTCCTCTGCTCGAGTTCTTTTTTATAACTTCTTCCAGAAAGGCACCTCTTGAAATCAAAATAGATGTATTTCTTGCTTCCGTAGAACACTGGCAAAAAAAACCCTTTCAGAAATCCAGACTGTCCTGTGTCACAAAGCTGTCCAGTTTTTTTGCTTTTTTCATAAGAGCCAAAGCCTGTTCCTTTATCCCATGTGTAGAGGTACCATACTCCTTAAATCAATGGAGCCGTGTACATGATAACTCATAGATAATTAAAAATAAAGGTCTCAGAATCTGGCAATAGAATTTCATTAGCCTTCCAAAGCATACCAGAGAATATTCATTATCACAGTATGAAGTATCATAAATAATTAGCATTAAACTCACACATGCCAAGTGAATGATCAGTATGACTTCATATTGTGATCAGCTTGCCTGTTTGTTTTATTTCTGTGCTCATTTGCCTGCTCAAGATTTTGGCTTCACACTAGTTGTCCCACCATTGGTATGAGGAAAGGAAAAGGCACTAAGATTGTCTTGCTATTTTAATAAATTAAGACACCAACTAACTTTAAATACTTCACTGTACAATAATTTCACAGTCTTGCTTTAACTCATCATCAAGCCACTACACCAAGATTGTCTCCCTCTTTTTTTTTTTTTTACTTTCACTTTCAATCATGAAGGTACAATGATATTAAAAATTAGAGTTGTAAAATAAAGCAATATTAAATATAAGAACAGACTTTCCTAAAATGAAAGATTCAGAATTTAGAGATAGAATTTGCATCTATAAAAGATTTTGAGAATTCATCTTTGTGCCTGCTCTCTCTCCCTTCTATTCATCTACAGAATGATGCCTCTTTTCTACCAAGAGGAGAGCAGAGTGCACAGAAAAAATAATTATGAAATGACTTACACACACACACATACACATACTCTTCACAAAAATACATCTTTAAATTCAGTTCCAAGAGACTTCTTTGTGGGCAGCCCATGATGTAACTCATTGAATAATGAAAGAAGGGCAGCATTAATTTAAAGTGATTCTTGTGTTACAAAGTTTTGATGCATAGTGCTACAGAGGAAGACAACATGACATGGCTAAGTGGTAAAATAAGTACTATGAAAATTTAAACCAAGGCACACACTAGGAAGCTGGAAACAGCAGAAAATGAAGCATCTAAGGCATCACAAAAACAAGCAAATAAACGAAATAACCTGCTTGTCCTAGTGTACATCCTGTCCTTTCTTCCTCTGCAAATCTCAAGTACACCTCCTGCTTTCACCTGCAGTTCAAAATTCATCCAGACATCTCTCTTGGACTATCCTATTTATTAAGTGCTTGTTGATGAATCTACCCTTACTGACAGTTCAGTTAGCTGGAGTCCTTTGCTATATCCAGAGGACAGAAAACAGACACAGCCCCAGTAAGCAAGACAGGTAGGTGCTCAGCGTGCTGCAACTATTTGCTGTTGCTCTGCCCAGCACAGGGCTCCTAGTGGGCTGCTGAGCTCTTTGGATGACAGCTACAGCCCCCATCCTGGCTTTGCGTATCCCAAACAATCCTCAAGCAAAATAGTAACAGGCTTACCTCATCCATAGCATTCTCCTAAGAAAAGCTGTCAGCCCACGGCTCAGACAGGAGCACTCTGTGCTGGGTTAGGAACTGCTAGAGGGCTGGGCCCAGAGAGTGGCGCTGAAAAGTGCTGATCCAAATGGCAGCTGTGGTGTCTCCCAGGGAACAGTGCTGGGCCCAGTTCTGTTTAATATCTTCCTTGATGGTTTAGATCAGCTGGAAGGCAGGAGGGCTCTGCAGAGGGACCTGGACAGACTGGAGAGTTGGGCTGATTCCAATGGGATGAGGTTCAACACGGCCAAGTGCCGGGTCCTGCACTTTGGCCACAACAACCCCATGGGGAGCTCCAGGCTGGGCACAGAGTGGCTGAGAGCAGCCAGACAGAGAGGGACCTGGGAGTCTGGATTGACAAGAAGCTGAACATGAGCCAGCAGTGTGCCCAGGTGGCCAAGAAGGCCAATGGCATCCTGGCCTGGATCAGGGCCACCAATTGGATCAGCACTTTTCAGCACCACTCTCTGGGCCCAGCCCTCTAGCAGTTCCTAACCCAGCACAGAGTGCTCCTGTCTGAGCCGTGGGCTGACAGTTTTTTAGGAGAATGCTATGGGTGAGGAACAGGGTGGCCAACAGGTCTGGGGAAGGGATTCTGCCCTTGTACTCAGTGCTGGTGAGGCCACACCTCGAGTACTGTGTCCAGTTCTGGGCCCCTCAGTTCAGGAAGGAGATTGAGGTGCTGGAGCGGGTCCAGAGAAGAGCAAGGAGGCTGTGAAGGGATCCAGCACAAGTCCTGTGAGGAAGGGCTGAGGGAGCTGGGGGTGTTCAGTCTGGAGAAGAGGAGGCTCAGGGGAGACCTCATCACTCTCTACAGTTCCCTGAAAGGAAGCTTGAGCCGGGGGTGATCGGTCTCTTCTCCCAAGAAGCTACGAGTAAGACGAAAGGGCATGGTCTTAAGCTCTACCAGGGGAGGTTTAGGTTAGATATTAGAAAGAAATTCTTTACAGAGAGGGTGATCAGGCACTGGAATGGGCTGCCCAGGGAGGTGGTGGATTCTCAGTACCCGGATGTTTTTAAGAAGAGACTGATGTGTCAGTGCCCTGGTCTGGTAACCACAGTGGCAGTGGATTAAGGGTTGCACTTGATGATCCCAGAGGTCCCTTCCAACCTGGATGATTCTGTGATCTGTGATTCTGAGGAAGCTGGCTAGAAAATTACCCATACCTTTTTTTGAAAAAAAGATGGAAATTCACCCAAAGGATAAAGAAAATATCAATTATCATATAATTCCTGCTAATGAAGGGAGAAAAGCAACGAAAGTGTTTAAACATTCCTGAAAGATGCAAATTAATTTTAGTATTACAGAATTTCTTAATGGTTTGAAATTCTACATAATGAAAATAGAAATGATCACAGCAGCATAATTAAATTTAAAGACCTTTTTTTTAAAAATTCCTAGCATTTGGGGATAGCCAACAAATACACAAAGTCTAAAACAGTTTCAGGGGCTCCATTTGGCTCCATAGCTGAGCAGCTGGCAAGAGACTGACTTGTTTATATTTCCTGAGAGAACACAAAATAGTGACTCCCTTAGCATACTGCAGCTGATCTCAAGTTTTCAGTAGACTAAGAAGAGCACAAGGCTGAATTGACTGAGGTGTCACTCAAGGAACAGAAACAGGACGCAGTCATGCTTCTGCCACTGGTTAGTATCACCCAGCTGAGGGAAAGCTGGGGCAGCCCCTCATGGAATGAAGTTCTGCTGGAGCTTGGTACAGATGTAAATGGAAGGACCAACCTCTTACATTGCACCCAGGCCTTTCCTGAGTCCTACTGCCTGGGTTTGGATGATCCAGTCCCAATCTACCTTAACATCATGGGACTTGCAATGCATTTGGCACTGCAGCACCTCATGCTAAGAGTTGGAAAGGGTGGCTAGACACTGCAAGCCAGGTGCTTTTGAACAAACAGAAAGAGACTTCATGGAGTCTGTGAATCAGCTCCACAGAAAACTAAATAACAGTTTTGTGTGTCAGAGAGAGACTATGGGGAACTTCCCATCTACAGAAACTCATGGGAGAGACTGTGTTCTTGTTCCTAAGTTCATTTTCATAAGGCAAGTTAGCTACTTGTTTTACTCAATTCAAAACCATCAACCTGTTTTTCACAAAAGAAAATATATTGGACAGAAACTTTTGTTTTGTTTTTTTTTCCCCACAATGGTCTCAAGCAGGCACCCCAGTACTTCAACTGGTCTGGGTACCTTCCTTCAGCTCCCTGTCTACCTTCTCTCCTTGGGGACGTACACTACACAGAGAAATCAAATCAAAACTTACTGCAAGATTAAAGGCACTGGAGATCAGAGCAAGTTGCAAGGAACGACTGTGCATTATATTAATTCTCAGAACAATGCTGCTTTGAATTCCACTCCAGTTTTGCAGAGGGAACAATAGTCAAGTTGAAACAAAGCCGTTTCCTCTTAGAATTTCATGGCTTTCTGGAATTTGCTCAATCACTGTCTACACTAATAAGTCGCTTCACAGTTTGTCTGGCATCCTCTGGGAGTGCCCCTTCCTACATAACCCCTCCTTCTCCTCTCATTTCAACTTCTTACCAACTTCTTAGGCTCATAGGAGAGAGCTTGGAGGGACCACTCACTGGATGCAGAGTAGAAACTTAGGAGACAGAAGGTTAAATACAAGCACAATGCAAGATTTATTTTGTGGACTTGGTAGCTTGCCAATCTACTTTGTTTCCCAAGGTAGATTTCTCTCTGCCTTTGCATCAACAAAGACAATAACCTTCAGCTCTTCTCCCTTCCTTTATTCACTTCCTATTATATAATGAAGAGAAACAGACTCAAGGCTGTCTCAAGGTAACAGAGAGCACAGTCTTTAACCATTTCCCTCTTACAGGGCACTTTGCTAACTCCTTTGCTAACAGAGCTGGTAGAAAGCAGAATTCTCTCCATTCTCTCCTCGCTTTTCTTTTTTCATTACTTTGAAAGTGTTGAATATCTCCACAGAACTACAAAGCTAACTAAAGGAAGAACTAATATCCCTTTTGAAATGTGAAAGTTCAGAATTAGAAATATGATGACAGGGCACAAATACAGCTGTTTGAAAGGGTTTTCTGAACAAGGAACTTTGGGATGTTTTATAGCTCCTGCACAGGAGGAATGGAGAAAGCAAAAGGAGCTGTGGGGAGACAGAGAAACAGTCTGAGATTCTTTTAATTAAAACTTGAATCCAACTTCATTCATTATGTGTATATATATTTGTTTTATATAAAAAGGTGGAATGAAAAATAAAAGGCTTCAATGAAACAAGGGGTTTCCAGCTTCCTCAAGAATGTTACAAAAGCCCTTATTGAAGCCAAGAGATACACATCTTTTCTCATTTAATTTTCAGCTCTTTGAAGTAGAAACTGACTCTTTTATGTGTCCCTACAGTGCCCAATGCAATAGGTGTCCTGTCTCAGCAGGGTCTTCTAAGTGCTGCTGTAATAAAATTAATTAATAATAATAATTTTAATGAACTCCTTAATTAGGTTAGTATCATACTTGACAAAGTATGTATACAGACTGAAAAGGCACAAAAAAATTAATTTAGAATATGAAAAAAAGAAATTTTTCCTGTAATAAATTTTAATTCAAAACCTGCTAAAAATGCTGCCCATACTAAGCAGATGCAGAAACAGTAACAAAACAGAAATGTAGACTTAAGTCTATTTGTAGTACATAAATTAAGTGTAAGGTGGGTGAGACACACTAACATGCAGGGTTACTATTTATGACTATGAGTGGGAATGTACTATTATCTATCTCTATCTGCATGGAAATGAAGGGCCACTCAGAGACCGATGTGTAAATCTGGTGATGTGATTCCTTTCCACTCTTCTGCAAAGTAGCACTTAATATTGCCTTCTACACTGCTATCATATAGCCTCGGAGGTAACCACTGAAATGAAAGGGCCAATTCATGTCTCTCAGTTGTCCTGGTACAAGATGCAAATGTGGATAGACAGCACTGCATCAGCCTGCACTTCAATACATATTTTTAAGGCTTATTTTTCACTTCAGGAGCAAAAATGAAAAACGAGATTCAAATGAACGTGTTGTCAGGCTGGGAGAAATGCCAATATGTCATAACCCTCTGTACCAGCCCAGCCCCTTTACTTTGTAAAGTTCAGTTATTGTAAATCTGTCCAGAGCCTGGCAAACATATCCGAGACATACATATGTACTCTGTAAGTGTGCATATGCAGTACACATAAATGGCATGATTTTGCTTATCCTTTCTGGCAAAAGGAAATTTAAAACTTAATCTGAACTACCCTTTTCCCTCAGCTAGGGAAGTTTTCTGCCTGAAGTAGTTTCTCTAGGCTCTCTGTAAAGTTAGAGAAGAGCACAGGTTTTGTGGAAGAGGCTCATCTCCCCTGGGGGAAACATGAGGCTTGAGCGTTTCCCATCTCTCTCCACAGCTAACTGTGATTTAAACATCTTAATTTGGTTGGATTAAATTCTTGGTATTTGGATGCCTAATTTCACTTGAGTGGGATTTTTATATAACTCGGTATTAACGAGCCACAAATCCACCTAAAATATGCTGGTATTATATAGACATAACTGTCAATTTTCAAGTCTATTATCAGTGGTAATTTGCAGCCAGGAGAAAGTATTGGGTCCATTGAGCAACACAAATGTTTGCCTTTCTTAATTTACAGTTATAAAACACAATAAAAGTTACAGCACAAATGTAGGTATGCTCTTACCCTAGAATTTAATTTCTGTATCTGTGACATTAAACAAAACATAGCACTGAACAGAAAATCCCATATGAGAATGAATAAGAGAACACTTTTTATACTGCAAATAATTTTTCAAAAACATGCACCGTGTGATAAAGCTGTGGGATTAATTAATTTAGCATGCATCTGTAATTACCTTATGTCAATCCCTTTCTCCTAGGACTAACACTCCAAGCCTCATCTTTAAATGATAGAATTTTTTTCCTAATTACATCATACCACAAACATGTTGTCTTAGCTTCAATACATATGGAATTTTTGTACCTAGTATGTACAGGTACTGTACTTATAAACAGACTGCAAGGCCATTGGAAAGTGCAAGACTTGGCTTATATTCAGATATGTATGGGCATACATCATTCGTATGCCTGGGCTAAACCATAATATTTTAAATAAGGAGGCACCACTGAATCAGATGCTTTGACCTCATTTAATCAAATTATTCTTTGAGCTCAGTATCTCATATTTAGCTCAGTAATATCTTCCAGAAAGCATGCTATTCTTCATTTGCCTACCTTACATCCCCATAATTGTCTATTCCACTCACATTTTTATAAACACAAAACTCAAGATGCAGCAAAACACAGGTGTTTTTTTTAATCACAAATATTTACTCACATTAAAACGTTAGTTACTTCTACTATGTTCAAACATCTTGTGTAGCTTTTCTAAGCTGGAGAATAAAATGAAACCTCAACAAATATTAGAGAATGATCAAAGAGAGAGTTTTTTGAACTTTTTTCTGGATTTAGCAGAGAGATCATTCTGAAGAATTTAGCTGGTCAAAGAACAGAGAGTTACCTGGCCTATTTGAATTTCAGAAATGAAACAAACCCTGAGACAAGAATTATTCCTAGAAATTACCCAAATGATAGTTAGAATAACTATATTACATTCAGGATAATTTAAAACTTACTACAAATGACTGGCAACACAATGGAGATACATTATCAACTGGATTCCAAAAAATTATTTCTAACTTTATCAACAACTTGACTCCTCTGGAGCTCTTTCCCAGTCAGAGTGAGAGAGAAGCAAGAGCCCACAATCTGAATTACAGTTTATCTTATTTCTTCTTTCTTTTTCTAATCTCATTTTTATTTTTGTAATTCTCATTTTTCCTCCAGGATAACAGCAGCCTCATTTGTTGCAGCTTCCAGCACACAGGTCTTATCTCTTTCCAGGCACCACTCCCCAGTCTGTCCCAGCCACCTCAGCCAGGTACATCAGCATCAGTACAATCAAAGTGGCTTCCTCCACCCTGGCCAGGGTAATGGGGCCTGGAAAGATGTCCCAGTATTGAAGGCCCTCAGAAAAGGGGAGCAGTCTCCACCCAGTTGTTAGCTCTTAGTTCTTATCTCATTCAGGGGGTCACCCCCTGCTCAGCTCTGGGCAGGCCAGGTCCTCCACCCTATCCAGGGCTATTCACTTTAAAATTGCTCTTTTGAGATATTTTCATGTCAGTGAGCTCAGACTCTCACAGATGAGCAGACATCACAACCTTCCCTCTAAGACCCCATGTGTTTTAAGCATTAATAGAAACAGAATTGCCTGAGGTCTGCTGTACTGTCACACTAATCAGGTTCACAGAGATGGAGCTGATAAACAGACAAATGAACATCTAGCATAACTAGAGATGGCAGATTTCTTTAGTAAATAATCATAAAACTAGTTAAGTAGTAATAAGAATATTAAGCTCTAAATTATATGTCACTTGAATACTTTGAGATAACCTGCTAAATTGTCATGACTTTCATCTACAGTTCTCTGCTGCTACAAGACTGATGAGCCCTTTAATGCAAATTATTTCTCATTATCTGATTGATTACTCAATCTGATGGCCTCTCCTTCTGGCTAATTAAATGGTCAAAAATATTCAGATTAATCTGTGTTCAATCAAACAAAAGCACTTCAGTAGGAAACTCAACCTTTTCCAAGAAGTTTTACCAAAACTAAAATAGTTTTTCAATGAGAATTTGTTTGATTACTAACAAAATTTCCTCCCTTCCCCTATCCACCCTCAGGTGTTTCAGGTCCTGGATTGCAGAGCAATCTAATGGAGATATGAAAAGAAATGTTTTCGGATCAAAAATTCAGAAGGATACTGCAGGACCAGGAAAAGGTTCTAGACAGTCTTAGGCACCCAAGCTGCTCAGAGGAAACCCATCTGGCGCTTCCTGTAGTTTGTCAGTGAAACTGTAATTTTCAGTCACAGTGTCCCTGCAAGAGACTCTTACATATGCACTGCTTATCTTTCAGGTATGATTAATTTCACAGAATCATAGAATAGTTTGGGTTGGAAGGGACCTTAAAGATCATCTAGCTCCACCTCCCCCCTCCTGCATGAGCAGGGACACCTTCCACTAGACCAGGCTGTTCAAGGCCCCATCCAACCTGGCCTTGAACACTTCCAGAGAGGGGGCAGCCACAACTTCCTTGGGCAACCTGTTCCGTCCTTGGGCAACCTGTTCCAGTGGACAAATCAAAGTGGGACTTGCCAGGGCAAAATATTTAAAGTAGCTGTATGGATCCTAAGCTTTTGAAGTGTTATTTCTGACTAAGGTGACCTTCAGTCTTGAGTTCCCATTTCTCTGAAAGCAGCTTTTTTCAGGCATCAGGATTTCAGATTAATTTTATTTTAGATAAATTTCAGGTCCTCAAACTATTGAACTGCTCTGTGAAAGTCAAAACCCTCAAGAGCCTAGAGTGTCAGAAGCCCAAACCTGAGGTAACCAGAAATCTCCTGCAGCTCTGTGTTCTGCTTCATAGTTCAGCAGTTAGATAACTGAGAATGGCTCACTAGTTCCTGAGTGATTAAGAAGAACGAAGATGAATTCTCATCACTCTCAGATAAAAATATTAGGTAATTCATTTCTAGTTCTTTTGTGATGCTCTCCTAGGAGAGTGGAGACATTAGCTTACGGGCAAAAATCAGAACAATTTTAGGAACTAGATATTCTGCTATTTGAGGTATTAATTAAGAGGTAACTGTGGTTACTTAAAACAAATGCACTGTAGAAATTAGAAATTGCATACTTTAAACACCACAGAATAAAAATATAAAAATACATTATGCTCTTATAACAATTAAGATAATTTTTATTCTCTTGCTTTCAGACTAATTGTACCTGATTTATTTTAATGCAAGACCAAAATCTGGTCCATTTTTTAAGGCACTTCCTATTTCTTTCCAAGATATTTTTGGGTGGAAAACCAAACAAGAATCACAGACAGAGGACTCTTCTATCATTTGCCAAAGGAAAAAAAATTGTTCTAGTCTTGCACTACACTGATAAATTTAAGAAGTGAAAATTCATGAACAAGAGTATTTCAAAACCATGAGATCACAATACTGAAAACTAATTTTGAGTTCTTTTTTGAGTTTAATTGCTTATCTGTTGAGATGTCATAGTTGCTTTTAAAATTTTTCCCTGTAGAAAGAAAAAAAACTTGTTTGAAAAGAAAACAAAAGAAAGCCAAACAGATTCTGAGTGAATTCGTGACTTACAGAGACATATTAGCCATGGAAAATTCACAAGAAAATCACAGGACATGCCAACATTACACTTTTACACTGTCTGGTGATATAAAGAAAATTATAAGTAAGCTCTGAGTTTTCTTTCAGTAGAAATAAACTAAGAATTACCTATTATATATTAATTACTTATGCTGGGTTTATGTTTGTCCAAAATTATATAACTTCCTTAAATATTTTTATGCTGTTACAGTTTTCTGTACTGTGAAAGGATACTGTGAAAGGAATAAAGGGTAAGTTCATTAATATATTTAATTTCAGCCATGTAATGCCCTTGAATTGTCTGTATTCCTCTACAAAGCTAGAAGAAACACAAATAAAATATACTCTAGTGGTGCTCTGTGTGTTCAGGTGATCATTATAGATCTTGTAGGGATTGACAGCATAAATGCGTTTGAATTTCTTTAAACCGGAATCTTTTCCTTTGGCTTTAAAATATTTTATACATCACAAAACTTTGTATATGACAAAGTAGAAGTAATTTTAAACAGGTTTCAGCAGTCTTTTAGTATTTCAGTCTTTTAGTATTTAGCTACTATATTATGGAAAAGAATGAGATACAGTTTAATTAGCACTGTCAAAAAGGAACTAAAATTAAGTTGGGAAGAGGGGTGAAGTTAACAAATCTTTGCCTTTTGTCTCTCCATATGACAATACTCATATACCAAAGTTACCTGACCTATGGAGAGATGCATAAAATTACACCACCAGGCCTCCTTTATTGGAGCTTGCTGGCTGAGACACCACAGGAAGAAAGATAAAACAGCAGCAATGTGGTTTAATTAGGCTACATCTTGATTAACTTTGCACATTGGGGATCTCTTCCAGAATTTTTTCATCAAGTGCAGAGATTGGTCATTTGTACCATCTGGTGGAAGGCTGCCCAGTGCCCTACTCTCCTCTTAACACTTAACCCAGCCTGACAGCAGGGAACTGGCTGCTTCAACTCACACAGGAGCTGAGGGGACAGAGGGGCGATTATGTACCTGTGCTCCAGCAGCCAGGGAAACCGTAGCCCCTTTCCCCCTTCTGTATTGTGAGATACCTCTCTGATACTGTTTTAAATTCCTGCTTGTCAGGAAATCTAACTCTTGACTGACAGCTATGAGTAAATATCCAGCTGCAGCAATGTGAATATGGCCCGAACTAGATTACTTACCATCACCCTAGGAGAATGACATTAGAAGAAAACACAGCTCTTAATCCCTTTTAAGACCACTATGAACTATCTTCATACATAGTCTAGTGATATCACTTTCAAAAGCACTGAAATAAATATCACCTCCTTGTTAAAGATAATTGAAATTAGAGAGGGTTTTTTGCAAGTAGAAAATGTAAAATCTCGTTTCTAAAATCATAGAATCACAGAATAGTTGTGGTTGAAAAAGTCCTCTGGGATGACTGAGTCCAACCATTCACAATCAACAAGTGAAAAAAACAAAACCTCTACAATCTCAGTCACTAGAGCATGCCCTGAAGTGCCACATCTACATGATTTTAAATACCTCTGGGATGATGACTCAACCACCTCCCTGGGCAGGCTGTGCCTGACCACACTTTCAGTAGAGAGATTCTTCCTAATACCTAATCTAAATCTTTCCTGCTGCATCTTCAGACCATTTCCTCTGGTCCTGCCGTTATTCATTTGGGATAAGAGGCCAGCACTCACCCCCCTACAACCTTTCAGGTGTTGTAGAGAGCAGTGAGCTCTCCCCTCAGCCTCTTCTTCTCCAAACTGAACACATGCAGTTCCCTCAGCTGCTCCTTGTATGACTTGTTCTCTAGGCCCCTCACCAGCTTGGTAGCTCTCCTCTGCACATGTTCCAGCACCTCAGTGTCCTGCTTATAGTGAGGCCATCAAGCGACCCATCAAGTCGTATGTGAGGATGTTTCCCAAAGAAGGGAACATGGGCAGTGGTGAGGGAATGTTAACTTCTCATCCAAACATTCCATTTTCTTTTTCCTTCTGATGTTGCCTTTTTTTTCCCCTGTAATAAATATTTCATTTTTATCCCATGTAAAATTATACTTGAAGAGCTGTTTTGCAGTGCTAAACTGTAAAGTTTGCTCTCCCAGAAATGCTACCTTTTTCCTCAATGAAATTCTGAGGAAGTCAACCTGCAGCCATGAAAAATTTAATGTCATTGGAAAGACATTTTCTATCAAAATACCTGAGAACAGTAATGCTTAGTAGGTTCAGATCATCATTTTATTTACTGTTCCAGTATAGCTATAAAAGTCTTACATTCAGCATTTCCATCTCAGAGTATCACATTGGCATGGCAACAGCCGTAAACACAGTAATGATCATCCTCCTGTGATCACACTGCTCTGCCAAAACTATGGTTTTGAAATGACCATATGCATTTTAAATCAGCAGGTTTTTAAAAGATATAATACACGGCTGTATGGGGTTTCAAATTGTGCTTAGCTGCCTCTACGTTTTTCCAAGAAGAACATGAGAACTGCAAAATAAATTCCTGCTAATGTGCTCCTATGTGCTCCATTCATTAAGTTCACTTACTCTTCTCCATCCTCCCATTCACACGTATTCATCTCAGGAACTGCTCACCTTCCTCCCCTCACAGCATTTGCACTCTCCTCCCTGCAAAGACATCTACACACGCTCCATGGTGCTTAATAAATTAGAAACGTATTTTAAGTAAATTAGAAATGTATTTTACATTTACTATTAGACTGAATGCTCTTTGCAGGCACCATCAACCCACACACCATGTACAATGCAATAAGCATGAGTGTATCCTGACATTACTAGTAAAAAAAGATTATATTTTATATGCTGAGAACCAGCGGAACATATCCACACCCTTACTCAATCCTGAGTAATGATGAGTTAGTTTTTGCTTTAGAGAGGATTTCATTCTCTCTTTCATACTACATGTAGACTTTCCTTTTTAGGAATTTCTGAAATTTTTTAGAACATGCAGAATCTTCTACAGAAAATATTCTATGCAACAAACTACTCAACAAACTACTTTTAAATTAATTTTTCTTCAAACAAACAAACAAACAAAAGTACTTAGAACAGTACATATAATATCAGAAAAATATAGCATGTACTACAATGTGAGCATTGATTTGTTTTTCTTTGCCCAGCTGTTATCTCAGTAAGTCATTGTTGCCTCTTATAAGTCATTTAATAAATACTATTTTTATCTATCAACAGGCAAAAAGGATCCATGACTATACATCATCTACACTTCAGCTTAGATTCTGGACAGCAATGTGAATGGATAAACTGACAGCTACAAGAAATAGAAGCAACACTTGGTAGTGAATGTGTATTTTACAGATAATTTCTGATTTACTCAATGCAGATGTTGCAGTAGCACTGTCTGAATTCACAGTGTGAGGGAAAATGCAGATTTGGCAACCAACCTTGTGATGGAAATGTGAGGGCTTTTATAGTCCATAACTCTCCTATTACGTATCATTGCAGAGTTTTGTGCCCTCCCTTTAGTCACACCTACCAAAAAACACACAACTTCATTTTTTTTGAGGAGGAATAAAAGCTTTCAAATAAGCTGTGGTATGGCTTGTCACTACAGGTGGAAGTACACTGGGTTCTGATATAGTACCTCTGCTAGATACAATTCGAAACAGAGTTCTGCAGCTCCATACCTTGTTTAATATCTATGTTCACAGCCACACAGTTAAACTCAGGCTTAATGTAATTTGACTCCAAAATCCATTAAAATTTTCCACAGAATAGGAGATTATTTCAGAAAAAGGTGTTGAGACAGCATTGCTATTTAACTTCTGTTAAAATCACTCTAAGTCCTCTCCCAGTGTTTTTCCAGGGGATTTTGAAAACAAGCGTTTGCTACACTGTCTATATCAGGATTTTATTCTCATTTTTGATGACAGAGACCAGTGTTGCTGCACTAGTTTGTGTCCTTCCATGTACTGCAGTTTACGCTGATAGAGATTAATCTGGACTGAAACTGGGTCTGTGGCACAGGAGCAAGGGGCAGCTCTGCGTCTCTGTATGGGGCAATCCTGCCACTGCCTGTGTTTAAGCAAAAGAGACAGAAAATATGTATCCTGAGCACTCCTTAGTATTAATGACAAACACCTTACTAAATTCTAAAGTGTGAGGAGGCCCCCATCTGCGTGGCTGTTTCAAGGAGGTAATTTAGAAGTAAAGCAGCTTGTCGGTGGTGCTGCACATTGATCACTGACAGGGCTGATGGTACCTGCCTGCCAGTTGTAAAGTCATTAGAAAGCTATGAGACTCTTACTTTACATTCCTAATCAGTGAGCAACCTACCCAGTTTCCCTCTCCCAAGGTCTCCCTTACCCCAAGTAAGATGGACCTGTCTCCTTGGAAACCAGTGCACTATGCCCTGCACACAGAAATCCCACCAGCACCACGTTTGCAGAACCAGGTCCCAGGAGCCTTCTGAGACGAAAAATATGAGGTTCTACTCTCTCAGGGAGCCTCCAGGAACTGATTACCAACAGGAAAAGTTAACATATATGTATAAATGCATTTTCAAAATTAAATGTAAAAATTCAGCAGCGGCAAGGGACCAAAGAAAGTTTTATTTCCTTCAGTATATGAATCTTTCAAGACATGGAATGAGGAATTATGAGTGTTATTTTAGTGATCATTTGAGGGCACTATAATTACAATACATAACCATCTGCTTAGTAATTACTGTGTGCAAAAATCAGATTAAACTTGGATTTGCTTCCATCTCACTCGAACCTTATTATGAATTGATATTTGAAATCCAGCTCATTCAAGAGTAGACAGCCTTAGAAGAAAGAAATTCCTTCATTTGTACTAGATGCTACGCTAAACATCTTTTAAAAGTCTCCCCATTTCACAGAAACTATCATGGAGTCATCTCTACTGAACCCTGGTGCTCCTCTGTGCTTAGGAAATAGTTTTTGCCCAAGTCATGGCCTGTTGGGAGCAAGACCCTCACTAGACTGACCCCCAGGAGCAGGCAACACTGCTGGGATTCCTCTGACAGGCTGGAAAAGTTGAATTCCCCAGCTGGGGTGGCAGGGGATGCTTGGGTATCTTCTATGAAAGTGTAAATTTTAAAAGCAAACCTGTTTGTTAAGCCTAAAGTTGCCTAAATTTGTCCATGGTTAGGCTTGAGATAAACCCTGCCTTCTAACATACTTCCCTGACAACCTTCCTGCAGGTTCAGAACATGAGTCTCCATCAGTGAGATGTAAGATCAAGTGATTTTTCCTGCACCCCCAGATGATCACTTCCAATATACTGCAATTTTTTTTACGGAAATGGTCTACTACAAGACACAAATTACTGTGAGAGAGAAGTAAGTTCTCTTCTATACCTCTTGCCTTCTCTCTTTCCCTTGTTTCCACTATCTCTTTTTCTTTAGCTGCTTCACATTTAATTTCTTCTTCCACTAGTACAAATAACATAATAGTTTGGCTATTTCTTTGCTATTTCTAACTGGTTTCATCAAAAGAAGAACACTGAATGGCTTGGAAAGGTTTGCATACTTTTTAATAGCATATGATAGATAAAATTTCTGCTTGCATTAATGGTGATAGGGATCAGAGAACCACAAAAAGCAATCATTTCTTGTCTCTCAGGCAAATTGCCATCATGACCTGACAAACCCTTCATGCTGCTTTCAGTGTTTGGGTTGCTCAGTGTAGCAAATTCAGCATAGCAAAACTGTCAACAGTCTTAATCTTTTTTTAAAAAGTGTGTAACAAGTGAATATTTTAAACATGCAGTTTGACCTTGCATAAAAACAAAGGTAAAAATAACAATTGAAGAGATTTTTTCTTCTCAAGAACTACATGCTCTCTCATAAATCATTATGTGTTAATAAGCCTCATATATCACTCTGGGTGCAATGTACAGATCAGAATTAACTGTACCTCTAGATTTTTCTTTTAAAAGAGAATTATGTTTTCAAAAGATGCGAGTCTCACAGCAGCAGCAAGTGATAACCTCTGTTTATCCTCACCTAAGATTCTATATAGCTAGTGGCATATTTTTCATTATAATATTTCATTAAAATTCTTTAGCTTTGACCTGTAAGAAGCAGCTCTGATGGTGAAAGTTTAGTTTTATCTCCAATCTGTTCTTTGTAAAAGTGAACTAACAAGAAGGTGCAGCAAGAATGCTACCTGTGGGAGAAAGACAACTCCAAAGAAAGGGATTGTTTTTGAGATGCAACAAACTGTCCTTCTGCAATGTGGATAAAGCTATCAATTTAATTCAAAATCTTTATAAAAGAGCTTGCACTCAAAATTACCTTGAAAGTTCATGGTCTTCACTACAAGCACATAAGGAGCTTAAAACTTCCTTAAACCTATGTAATTACTCTGGCAATTATAAAAACATAATTGTTCTCTGTTTTGCTTTACCTGCTTCTAATAAGAATTTACAGGCATAATAAAACAGAAAAGTATATTTGCAATGTAAAAGTATGACATTTTCATTTTATCTTAGCAAATATTTTTCTAAAGTCAACCTTTCTAACTAATTAAACATATATTAATAAATAATATTCATGTTGTGTTAGGCAATGTATTTTGTTTTTATGATAACAAGTGAAATACATTGGAAAAAAAGAGAAAGATTTTTCACAGATTATTCTATGGATTATTCTGTAGTATGCTGCTCCCCAGAGTTTTAGTTTTAGTTTTTTGGTTGGTTTTTTTACACACAGATTTCTGTCTAAAGGAGCACATTCACACAATTTTATTTCCCTTCTAAAGAAAACATCAAAATTATTGTATTATTTTCTGTCATAACAGCAATTTCTATTGCAGACCCCACTGTTAAATAGAAGACAAGTTTATGACTTCCCACAAGAAATGAGTTATTAGTCAGAAGTGGTAGGACCTTACCTAGCATCTGCTAGAGAGCATTTACATACACACACTGAAAACTCACATTTGTGCCTGTGTTCCACACGAACCACAAAGAGCTACCTCTTTTACCCAGTTATCTGTTGTTTTATTTAGCTTTGTGCTGATCATATGTATGCAGCTTATTTGCCAGCAGAATATTAATAGCAGTAACAACACTCCCCCCCCCCCCCAAAAAAAAATAGATGGGCTTGTACTGTGTAAACAGAGAACCCAAGCAGTGCAGGATGTCAGAACTACATCCCATGAATCAATCAAAGGCCAGACAGATTGTTTTTAAGGTGAGAAGCTCTGCCTTGGGTGGACAGGATGCACTCTGCCATATGGGGGGTGCAAATGTCAGCAGGAGCTACTGCACATTCCTGGGAAAGGAGTACATGGGCTGCAGCTCGCTACCCCCTGGTAACATTTACACAAGGCTGACTATGCTGCCTTTGCTGATCTCTTGATTCTGCTCCCTGTGTGAGCTTTTGCACAGTAAGGGTAGAGCTCTGTACTTCTGCCACCGTGCAGGCTTAACAGGAAAGTGGCAAAATTTACGTATTCACATCATTGTTGTCATAAATACACACTGCAGCAAGAGTCTGTGAGTGTCTCCTCTGAATCCCAATGTAAATGCTGGGGGAATGTGCAAAGTCAAAAGTGTGTGGAAATGTTAAGTTAATTTATGAGCTGTAAATGGAACTGAATCAATGTGAAATTGCGTAGCTGATCATTTCCATGCTTCTTAATACCTGGATTTTGTAATACTAGTTTTATATTAAGCTTGGTTCTTTGCTGTATTGAACTATTTTGGTTCCTATAATGTATCTATATTAAACATATAGGCTGTACATGAATGCTGTCAGAAACCCATACTAGCTCATCATTTTTTTTTTTTTTTTTGCAGTTTATCATAGATGACAATAAATTAAAATTTTAAAACACCAGGAATCACTGTAATCACTGCAGCAGCCTGAGAATAATCATGCACAAAGTGGAGAAACCACTGACCTATGCTGAGAGCAAGTCAAAACATCTGGGCAGAGCTGGGCCGTGTCATCTGTGGAACCCTACCAGTCTGACTGAGACAGTCACAGACACAGAATATGTCTCAGATGACTGGCAAGACTAAGGGGAGTGAGAAAAATAAACGGCAGCTAAGTTTGAGTATTGGGTGTATAATTTTAATTGTGAGTGACTTTAATTGTGATTATTCACGCCAATACATAGGTGATCATAAGAATAAATTGGTAATATTTGGGGGTTTTTTATTGCAGGAGATGACAGCAGACCAATTCTATTTATTCAAGCAATTGGTCATATTTAATCACATTTAAACACATTAAGGTTTAACTACTTTAAATCTAAAATAAGAATTTGAACAAGCCATTTATAATACCATGAGCTAAAAGAGGCATTTGTTCTGAATGCCTCCCTTCCTGCCCCAGCATATCCCCAGATCGTCCCTGCTGGGAACAATCTCTCTTTTTCTCTCCTTTTTATGCTGTGGATGTTCTCTGCCTCTCAAGCTTTGCTTCTCTCACCTCTGCGGGTGCTCAGTGACAACTTCAGTCCTCTGAATCTCTCCCTAGACCTTCAAAGTACAAATCTTTTGCTTTTGTCTAGGTAAAGCCCCTGGAGCTTTCCTCTGAGGCAAGAAGAAGCTGCAGCATGAAGCGCTTCTGCTGTTAAACATAATTCAAAAATCATACAAGGGAAAAAGAAGTCAAGAACATAAGGAAAAATGCTGCTTGCTTTGCAGTCTACATCCTGAATTCTGGTCTGAGACTGACTGACTTGCTTTTTGCACAGCAATTTAGTTTAAATTAGGCATGGTGAGCCAATTCCATGCATTTATGAATATACACAGCTACCTCAATCTGCTTGAGCAGCACAGAGGGGGTGGGAAGGCTTGCTGGTGAGACAGCCACTGCACAGTAGGCATCCCGAGCAGGTCAGAAAAACACTGCTAATGACTATATTGTGATGTGAACATTCATCTCCTTTTCAGTGAAATAATTGTGAGCATCAAACTCCCAGCTCCATGGGTATCTTTACCTTTAACCCACAAAAAATTCAGACTGAATGCAGACTCCGGTTTGAAAACAGACACATTTCAAAACGTTGGAGTTAGGAGTGTAGTCTCCAAGTGAGACGGCACTAACGTCAAGTGAGAGCTTTAAATGGACAAAAGGTTTCTGAGTGTGGTGTTGGCTTCTGTGTAGGTCTGAGAACCCTTCACTCCCTCTGAAAAGAACGTGAGTTTGGAATACTCAGACCACACAGGACCTGACCTTTCCTCATGTAAAAGCATCTTTATACACATCTCATATCAGGGCTGGTTAATATTAATAAGCTTCTTTAAGAGACTTATTTTCAAATGACTTTGGGGCACAGATGAACAACAAACATTTAAAGTTGTCATAATTACATAACGGTCTGAATGGAAACTAGGACAAACAAAAGGTACATCATTAGAGGAAATTCTCAAAAAGTTTTGAAAGATATGTTTTTCTCAAGTTTTTTCAAGGTTCATTTTCCTCAATTAATTAATCATAGTTTACTCTTTGGTCTATTCATAACTTGACATTATTAGCAAATCATTCTACATTATTTTCAGTGGTTCATTATCTCTTTCCCAACAATATGGTGAAGCCATTTTATAAAGGGAAGAAAAAACAGAATTCTGTGGTGGGAATGGGAGAGGACTTGGCCAGATGACCCTTGATTTCTTTCCCTATTCACACTTTTCTTGCTAAATATTAAGAACACTGTTAAATTTTTTTTTTTTTTTTTTTTTTTTTTTTTGGGTAGAGGCAAATGTTGAGAAAAAGGTACAAGCCAGGATACCGCATTACAAAAAGGCATAAACTTTCAGAAAAAAACCACAGCAGAGACCTCAGACTTCCCTTCCGCGGCCACTGCATCAGCACCTCAAAGCTCCCAGACCCTCATAAGCGTTAATGAGTCTCTTTACAGCTGACCCTACATCTCAAATTCTGGTGTCCAACATGCCCTCCTGGGGTGCTTTCCAGATCTCTGGCCTTTACTTAGGTAGATTGATGAATACAGTAAGAATCTAAGCTTAGCTAATAAGCTTTTGATAAGATTTCATGGGTCACCAGAGTGAAAGAGAAATGAAAACGAGAGAGTGAGATTTGTTAGCTCCTCCGCTCAACGTTACCAAGTTACCATTTCACAGATTTTTGACCTAAGAATGAAGGTCTGCAGCCTTCTTTTTCCTCCATTAATGGAAAAAAAATAATGTTTTTAAGTATTAAAATTTAATAAAGATCAGTGTTTAAAAAAAGAAAAGCCTGAATAATAGAGCAAATAGAGAAAAATGTTGAGCTGCCTTTATTCAGGGGTGTGGTACATGTTGTTGACCACAAGGAACACTGACTGAGCAGAGGTCAGCAATCAGGCATGCAGCATACCCCACAGGGGTGGCTAACAGGCCTGGGGACAGCAGAAGTCAGTAGAGCTCAGATTTGTTGCCCAGTTCTGTGGATTCACCCTGTACTTTTCATCTGGTCATGCACATCAGTGACCTGTGTATGTCTTTTGGAGAGCTGGACTGTTTTTATGGGGAAGAAAGATCTTCCTTCACACACAGAAAGCCAGAGCATCTTGATAATGTGAGCTTTATGCTGTGTATCCAGATGTTAATGGCAGTGCTCTCCCACAAGCTGTCTCAATACACAGAAGCTGGAAGGGGTCACCTGAAGTCTGAAGATTAAAAACTTCATGGCACAAAAGTCAGTGAAAAATTTCCATGGGAACAGCAAAAAAAGGGTAGTAAAGTCTATAAATGTTAACAGAAACATACTTGGTCTTTCACTTATTTTTATTTTCCTTTTGTTGTATCTCTCTCTGCTTCAAAGGCCACTACTACATTCTTTCTAGCAGATGATCAGTTAAACAAATAGATTTTCAATAATTTGTAAGGAATACCCAAAACAAAGAAATTTTTGATGTTGTTCTTATGGACATTTACTCAATAACCTTCTCCCTTGCCTTCAGGAGCCCTTGGTTATTGAAGCTTTAATAAAATCCTAAATCCATGTAATTCACATGACCAGTTGTGCACTGTCTACTGGGTGGGTTGGGAAGAGGAAGGGAATAATTTCTGTGTGGATTCTGCAGGCATCAGCTTGAGTGCTGAAGTGTGGGATTTGATTGCCCTCATTATGGCGTTTGGTGTAGCTGACTCTGATTATAGCCATAGCATCACAAAAACCTTTGTAAAATGCAGAATTTGTTCCTACGATCTCCTGTGGTGGAAAATCATAGTATGAATACACAATGTGGCATAAAGTAATAATCTTGAGTAATGTTGCTGATTTTCTTGCTCTTTAATTTCATTAAGTGTATTCTTGTCAGGAAAGGGACAGGCTTTCAGCTTCCAGGAGCAGATGCTCACATCCTAAAGCCAGACCTGAAATACTCATCATGAAGACAGAGGCCATTTGCATAGTCTGGACCCAAAGAAGGAGTGAGGTTAGCATTTTTGGTTCAGAAACATTTCTCTTCCAGAATAGATGGATGAAAGAAAAAAAGTACTGGTTTATGCTCTATGCATATCTGCTCTTTAGAGACTGACCTCTCCTCCCACTCCAATCACACATGTCCATGGGGAGGGGTGCCCAGCAGGGCTCACCTGGTAGAGGGGAGCCAGCTCTATGAACAGAAGTGATTTGGCCACCCATAGACAGGGCACCCAGGAACAAACCTTTCTGTGTGCACCTGAGCTTCAGCTCTTGGCAACAGCAGGCTGATTCCACAACTTGGCAGAAGAGGAAAGTTAAATCACTACAGAGAGTATGAGTCTACACTAAAATGGCAGATGTGACACTGAAGAGACTGAGACAGGACGACATACTCCCTTCTGCTGACATGGCTGTAGAATTCCTGGGAAAGTCATGAAACAAGTATTATTTCTTACACTAATCAACTAAGTTCTCCCAAAGCTTGTCTGCAGGCCCATAACTCCATCATATTATTGATAAGCACCTAGATTCTCTCACACCAGATAGAGAAAATCTATAAGTTTGTAAGAAAAATATATTGGAATGAAAAGAATTGTCTTTTCAAACAGAGAAGCAACAGATTTTGCTCCCCAGGGTTCCCCCTGTTTCTATTTGCTATTAGTATTAGGAATGCAGTTTCCATTACCTGGGCATTTAGGAAAGACTATTGCATATTATCCGGTGAAAGGTATCCTAATGTTGAATCAACTTTCTTCACTTTCCATGTGACTTTCTTTCAATTTCATGCATGAATGAGGCTATTAAACTCTCTAAGTCCTTCAGCCCCCAACCCACTCCTTTGATTCTGTCTTCCAAATTTACTAAAAATCTCTAAAAATCTTTGGGAAATTGAATCAAAGGTTCATGATGAAAAAATGGAGAAGAGAAGGACCTTTACAGATTATTTCTAAAGATATGTTTTCTCTCTTTCCCAGTAAAATCTGCATTGCAGTGTGAGGCATGAAGATGACTTGCCCACAGGATGGGCATGGGTAACTCAGGAAGAGACTGAAACTTCACACTGCCTGAAGGCACATTTCAGACCTCATCAATGGGACTCTGGGACCGTGGCAGAGTTAACTTTATAATTTGTTGATAACTGTTGATCATATACATGGTGCTCATGTCCAGGACTCAATGAAAGACTGAGGTTTTATTTGTTCTTTCAACAGAGTGCAAGGGTCTTTGTCCTTGCAGCACCTTTCCTTGCTGTCTTGCCTTGCCCTGGAGGGCAGATTCAGGACTTTCCTATGCCTTGGTGAATGTGAAATTTGGTGGGGACTGATTTAAAAGCTGCTGAGCAGGATAAAACAGAGCAACAGTTCCTGAGAATCACTAGAAGGTTTATTATGAAAACTATATAGAGATTTCTGGACATACTGAATAAATTATTAAAGTCTGATCACCCACTCTTTACTTGTAAGCCTCCAGATTAAAACTATGACTATGAACAGGTAATAAGCTATTTTACTTCAGAAGCAGTCTTGTACATTTTTTATATCACATAAATATTATATCTTGAAAAACTGGGACTAAATTTGAAGAAAGATGGATATCTTGAAATGCTAATACACATATGTTCACACATTTCCATTTCTCATGTAATCTAGGCCAAAATGAATTCTGACAATATTATTATATACAGCATAGAGTCGGTATACGTTCACTGTAGGCGTAGAAAGTTTTATTCAACTAGCTGATTAAAAGATTTTTTTTCTATAGCTCTTTAATCTATCTCTTGTGTGTCACATCCCATTAGTGAGTTCTTAGTGAATAAAAAATTTTAAATATATAAAACTAAATAAATTACCTTCAGGTTTGACAAGCCATTGACTACACCCAAGATAAAAAGTAAGTATTGAAAAGAAGGAAAAAATGAGTAAAGCCTAAAAATCCCATATGTAAAGCTTAGTTATTACAGCAGCACTGGAGAAGGAAAGCGATAATTATAATGGTTAATTCTCATTGGAATAACGCACTGTAGTGAACTGATTTCTCATGTGCGTGCAATACTGCTCTCTACTGGCTGCTCACCGGATAGAAAGAGGCAAAGTCTAACCAAAAAAGCCTTCATGCAGTCTATCAAATCCTGAATCTGTCTATAAACTGACAAACTAATTCCTAAGAGTTCTGATCACCCAGCAGCACACAGCTGACTTTCAAGAGAGTTGCTGGATATCCAGCTCCTTTATTACAATGACTAGATCAAGATCAGGGATGAATGCAGTCTTTGAAAACCTCTTTTAGTTCATTGTGGAAAAGGTTTGCAATTCTGTAATAAATACAGTACACCTCTAATCTCTGGTCCCCAGCTACAAATACAGAATTTATCTGTGAACCGTTTGTCATCTAAAGCCTGCGGCATCATTATTTTAACATTCAAAAAATTACTAAGTGAAAAAAAAAGAAACAGAAGAGGTGGGGTAGATCCCACCTCTGTTAAATATTGCTGCCTGTTTGTTCCTTCCAGTCCCACTACCCACAGACTTCCCTAGGGATTTCTTAACCTCGGAGTTACCTAAATATTATGCTGCTGGAGATCATGGAGCACTTACCCATCTGATGGATGTATGTGGATTTCACACAAATGTATTAGACATGTGCAGGTGATGAAAGGCACAAGGTGTAAACCATGAGTATTTTCCCTCTTTTTCTTCCAGAACCCCAGGTGCACTCTGATCTCTGAGTCAAAATGCTGAGTGTGCACTCTCAAAAATCCAGATGAAGTCTGACAATAGTGATTACCCTCCAAGAGGCCTAAAAGCTTACAAACCTGTTCCTTACAGGGAGGAGGGGAAATAATATTCTGGGTCATGAGAAATATTTAAGTGTGGTTCTCCATTTGAAGACTTTTTAACTAATCTGCATAATGTTCCTCACAGTCTGATAGATGTAGGCAAATAATATGGACAATATCTGTTTCACTTTCACATTATCCTTTTTGAAGCAGAGACCAGAACAGCCTACGTGCAGGCAGTATTCAAGAGACAAGAGTAACTGGATAGTAATCAAGACCATAGGGTTGTTCTCTACTTTTCTTCCTAATTATACCTTTATAAGTCCCATCCCTTTAATTTTTTTTTTTTTTTTTGACTGTAGAACATTAAATTAACATTTTCATAGAACTGCTATTACTCCATGGTCCCATGTCCAAGCATTAATGGTCAGATCAAACCTTATTTTATATGCAAAGATAAGATTTTTTTTTTTCCCCAGATGCATCACTTCACAACTATTTACATTTGAATTTTACTTGCTAATTTAATAACCAGTCTTGTAAGGGCCTCATCAGTTCTTTACAGCCAGGCCTCATCTTTTAAACCTCTGCAACTTACTAGCATCAGCACATTTTATCATCTTAGAAGTGACTCCTATTATATACCATTAATAACTGTGCTGAGCAGTTAAAATCCCAGCAAGCACCTCTGAAACTCCCCTCACTAACTTTCCTCCCAACTTTTAGACAGTTTTTTAATCCACCCTTTTATTCTATGGTATGTTTGTTTACATAAGAGCTTTGTCATCTTGACAACTTGATATGATAAACATAGTTGAGAACATTTATTGAATATGATCTACACCAGCTGAGCTTTGCAGTCTCTCAGGATTCAATGGAAATGTGGTAAAACTAAGGCAGGGTAAAGCCTGTGCACTTACCCTTTGTTATGGTGACCTCCTCTACTCATAGAATCATATAACCATAGAAGGGTTTGGGTTGGAAAGTATCTTATTGATCACAGAGTTCCAATCCCCCTGCAAAAGTAGAGATACTTTCTACTAGAAGAGGTTGTTCAAAGTCCTATCTAACCTTGAACATTTCCAGGGATGGGGCATCCACAGCTTCCCTAGATGCTCTGTTAAATTATCCCACCACCTCCACAGTGAAGAATTTCTTTCTAATTTCTAACTTAAATCTCCCCTCTGCCAGTTTAAAGCCATTACCCCTTGTCCTTATAAAGACCGTCCCCAGTTCTCTTGTAGCCCCTCCAGGTTCTGAAAAGCTGCTATAAGGTCTCCCAAGAACTTCCTCTCCTCCAAGCTGAACAACCACAACATTCTCTGTTTTCTTAGGAAGCACAGCTAATCTCCTTTGACAAGAACTTTGAAGACCCATGACTGATAGTCTAGAGTGGCAGTAAAAAAAATTAATCTTTTCTAGAATTTTAAAAAAAACATCAATTGCAGTATTTCCTACCGGTGAAAACAGTTTAAGGAACTGACAAAATCTGACTCTTAAGGTTCACCTGACCTGCCCCAAAAACTTGCATTCACACTTCAGATTTCTGCAGAGATATGAGGAAATGGAGTAAAAGGGATCAGCAAGGTCATAGAAATCTTCAGGAGATTTGCTTGGTGTAACCAGAACATTAGGCATTTAGAGTATTTTAATGTCTAAAAACAAATGAACACCCATAGCAGTGAAGCACAGCCAAAATTCATGCTAGTTTTTTACTGTTATTCTCAGCCTGGTTGGGTGGATGGAGGCCAAGCACTCCTTCTGGGGAAGGTAGAGCAGAGCAAGCCAGGGAGATGAAGAGGGAGCAACAGGAAACCTCAGGAGTCAGATTTGGGTCCTAAAAAGCAGTGCACTTAGCCCTTCCCTTCCCAGCCAAGCCCTGGCTCCACAATTTCACCTTCCACATTCTCATCAATCCATGGCTTAGTAATCCCCCTGAGGAGTATCACTGTGCCAAAACCCCTGCAACTAGACACAGAGGAAGCAATTAAGGTTAGCATGACGGCATTTGTCTCTGCACTATTAGTCTCTGGTGAGCATAAGCTAAGACTTTTAACATCAGTGTTTTCCACACAGGTTTTTCATTTAATTATGGAGTAAGGGCACTGTGTGTTCCAAGAGCAATTATCCTACTGACATGTTATTCTGAAGCCAGTTTTCATTCAGTGTGACACATGCTGGTTATGCACTACCAAATAGAGATATAATGAAGTGAGGCAGGGGAAAAATATATCAGAATCTGAAGCAATGCCAGCTAAGAAAGCTTATCTCTGCTTTATTAATATTATTATATTTAATAAACAATTTTTCATGCCTACAGAATAAAGAAACTAGTAAGAACTTTCTCAACTAGATATAAAAGCCTCATATATAAAAATGTGTTTACTGAGTTACAACTACTGAACTTTCCATTTTGCTGTAAAGAATAAAAAAGAAAAAAGAAAAATTTGGCTGAAACAGATGGAAAAGTTTACAATTATGATGTGAGGAGGAACAAAACCTTCTTATGGAAGTAAACAAGAGTTTTTCACAGGTCATGGCTTATGAGCAGGCAGCTTTGGTCAGGATCCAGAATTTTATATGAAGTTCATCATAGGGTCTTATGTGTAATTGCAGGTCTACTTCAAAGATCCATTGAAGGACTTGGCAGAACTTTGTAAAATATCTAAATATTGCTGCTGAGAAGTTTTAAGGGTGGATTTTTTGACATCTTCATGCAAAAGATGCAAAATCTTTCTTAAAAAGATTTCTCAGTTGTCACCTACAAACCTGTGGCTCCAAGTTAGTAAGGGAATACTCATTCTTTACTGGGTCAATCCTGTGAATTGTAGTGACATGGCTGCTATTTGTTAAGCAAGTTGTGACTGTGAGTGGAACTCTCCTAATTTCACTTCTGATGTATTCTGACAGCCTCAGCCATGTTTATGTCTGCTGCCTAACAAATACATCCAAACTTGACATGGGACTTATTTGCAAAGGACAGGATGTGTAGCCCCAGAAGTTCCTGAACCATGATTGAGGTTCAAGCTCTGTTACAGTATATGGCTTTTGTCCATTATCCTTAAGTACAGTAATCATTGCAAAAAGAGATCAGATTTTTCAGATGTTGCAATAGAAGCTTTGAAGATTTCAAAGTTGGTTACTATTCTATATCTATTTTCAGAGTCCTTTCCTCTCTTCCTTCAGGACAAAATCTGTCACTGAAGAACTTGTTGCTCTCTCAGCATAAACCAGTGAGTGGAGTTTTATTTTTCAGTTTCCAAATTACATACAATTGATCTTGGGATAAAGAAGACCTCGTTGGTATTTCCTAGACTTAGGGTTTTCATATCTCTGCAACTCACTGTTTGCATATACCAAGCCACTGACACATTAAGAGCACTTGAGAGTACAAGTCTCTCTTTCCTCCCTCCTCCTTGTGCACACTTAATGTAAGTGCATGGATTCTCTTGGTAAATTCACCCCTGAATAATTTACATTGTTGTCCAAGGAATTTATTATAGGAACAGTATTAAGATACACGAGTGTTGAAAGTTAGGACAGGGTCAAAGCTTTGTAACAACTCCATGTTTTACAGTTTTTGTCACATTTTTTATTTCTATTTTGTGGCTCTTATTACAAAAATGCATGGCATAGATTATTTTGTATGCTCTAGCTATGCTAATAGAGATGCATTCTTTAAAAACTTCCATAATACATTTCATATGTGGAGGTTATTATTTGCATAACAACAGTTTCTGCCAAGACCACCATCTTAAACTAAATTCCAAGATTATTAACTCACAACAGAATTTTATAGCAAGCTCAATATGACTCCTACTCAAAATTAAAATAATTTCCTAAGCAAATATGCTGATTTCTCTGCTGTACCTGTAAACACAGTTTTTAGGCAGAGAAACAATCTGTTTGGAAGCTGTGTTCCAGTAAAGACAATTCAGCACCAAACTGGTTATACTCTTACTTAATTTGCAGTTTGCATAGGGCACTCCAATTAAAGATCACTATAATGTAGTAAACTCCCTTTTCCAGGAGACATCAGCTCCCTGCATTCCAGGAATACTGAGCCTCACAGTCAGATCTGAAAAATGCATAACATCCTACAGATTGAGTTTGGACTGAGAGATGAGAAATTATTTGGGTGATATTTGATCCCTTTTCTGACACTGATTCTGACCTGCCCTTCATATTATTATGAGCTATTACAGAGATACTTCAGCAAAAGAACAGAACAAAGCTAATAGTCTTTTGTTATTAAAATCCAAGCAGATTTCCTTAATGGTTTTGGCAAAATTCTTCTTCACTTTTAGCATGACCTGACACAGCAAGAAAGTCTCCTGAAAAATAGATTGCCCTAAAGGAAAGCTTTATACCATTTACTGGGGGGGAGGGGGTGTTCATCTGTTTATCTCGTGCATGTCTCTGTACCTTCTTCTTGGTATCTTTAGTTTTACATTGTTATTTCTGTTCTCAAGAAATTCCAGACTTGTATGAGATTTGCATATTAACAGAATTCCAGTTCTGGCAGCACATATCAACTCTTCATATCTATGGCAAACCAATCTCAGCACTTACCACTACCGCAAAATAATTACTCCAAAATAATCTTGAACATAATTACAAGTCAAATTAAATTGAAAATAATAATAACTTTTAAATCTTAAAAGCTCATAGTAGCAATCTGAAAAACTCAAAAACAGGAACATTTTTTAATTTCTAAACACTCATTATAATTTTTTGATTTATAAAGCAACTTCAGTTTATTAACCTGTAATCTCTCCTAAAACTACATCCTGTGCCTAAGTATTCCTGACCTGCATTTCTACAATAAATTCTCAAAGATGTTAACGCCCTTGATAAATTTTACACTACAACATTTTAAAGGGAAGAAGAAAAATAGCTGAAAATTTTTCACTAAAATTCCAGAGATTAATCTCACTTTACGTAGGTTTACACACTAAAACAAATTCAGTATCCCAAGACATTGTTTTAGTAAGAACAGGCAGACTAGCAAATTCTCATAGCCATGTTGTTAAAAATAAATCCTCTCAGACAAGATCAGTGTTTAAGTAAGAAATTATATTTTCTGGAAATAAGCAGAAAAATTCTCATAAGGAGGTTTTTCCTTAAGTGACCATTTCAGAGCTCCAGAGAAATCCTGGAAAACACTTGCTTTTATTCTGTTGCTAGAAAGTTGCCATGGTATTGGGTTTTATTGCTGGCTTTCTTTTCCTGCATGAAAGTGTAGCATATTGGATTCTCCATATGTGTTATGTTCATTAAACTATCCAAAGCTGTTGATAATTTTCCAACAAATTGTTACAGAATTATAAAAAAGAGGCAACCTTGAGAAACATTCTAGAACCACAAATCTGAACAATTAAACCTGAGAAGTAACAATATCATATACACTCAGGCACACTGTATTTACACATATATGCATTTTGAAATCTGTTCAGTATTAATCAACAATAACCAAAATGATTAATATTTACAAGTATTAATAAACATTTATATTTATAACCACCGCAGATTTTAATAATTTAATATTCCGACATTTTTATAATAGAGGTGATTAAAAGTAGGGAGATAAAGAAAGATTAAACTTCATGGTCATGTTAGGGGTGGTGTGAATTCAGACATCTGTTATTCAACTTGAAATAACACTTGTCTTTCCTGGCCTAGCTTTCCCTCTGTATAAAGGGTATTTGCCTTCATCAGTCTAACTCAACCTACTAATCAGATATTTTTTAAGACTTGATTTTCTTTCCCCTTGCAAGAAGCATTTTTTGATTAATAATATCTTCTGCTAATCTTTTATCCAGCTAATCAAAGCTTTAATGTCCCCAGGTACAGAGTCTGAGTCTATAGGCTCACAGGGCATCCCTGACTCAAACTCCATAGAGCTGTATGGCCTGCTCTAGGGTTAATCTGTTTCAGTGGGCTGGTGTTTTCCCCAGAACTACCTGAGTTCAGAGTATCCAGCTTAATCCAGTTCTTGGCTATCATTTCTGCAAGTCCTAGTTAGAGAGAATGTGGTAATTTTGGCTACACATCATTTAGCCATTGTTATTAGTATTGTTATAATAGAAGAGAGTGTGAGTTCAGATTTTTCCTAATGTTAAACCAGAGCCTCAGGGCCGTCCACGACACTGTGTCATGTTGTGGAGCACTGTGGAATACAGGCTGCTGCTATCCACAGTTTAATAAAGCTTTTCCTTTTGATAGAAAAAAAACCCATCTGATATCATAGTGTCAATGCCTGATTAATTCCTATAAAAGAGATGAAAACAGCAGTTGCAACAAGACCACAAACAGGGTCATGTAGCATAGGCTGGTAAAGCAAATCTCTTTTCTGATCATGAGCTGCTCCTTCTAGCTATACACCTTAACCAGTCAGCACACACAGCCACACTCCTCTTTTCTTGGCTTGCTTGCTCACTTGCTTGGTTAAACATAACTGACAGTTGCCCATTGAATTGTTGCTAAGTGGTACATCTGAAGACATAAACTAAATCATTCTTACTAACTAATTACAATAACTTCAATGCTTCTAAATGGGTGAAGAGACATAACAAAAGAAAATTCTTCTATCAGCAGTCAAATTGCATAGCCTTGATAGTTTCCAGAATAGAGATATCTTCATGACACCATGAACAAAACAAACAAACAAACCGAAGTCTTTGTTGGAAACTCCATGTTCATGGGGTTTGAATTCCTTTAGCTCTCCATGGTAAACTAAGATAATTTTCAATTTTGTTGTTGCAGATACAGAAAAGGCAGAACCCCTTCCCAGAAAAAACAATATACACCAACCCCCTTCTGCCACCTTACAATAAAGGAAATAATAATCAAGCATTGTAAAAGAAGCATGTTTTTCCTAAAAACTCCTTACTTCAACTTAAAAGCTTCAGCTTTGAGAGATTTGTGCTCTGTTCTTTTCTACTTCCACCAAATGTCAGTCACTTCAGATAATTTTCAGTTCTTGCACAGAAAGACTTCCACATTATACTGAGATGATTAGCTTCTACCAGAATAACAAGAAAATGCAACTGTTCAAATAAACAGTTTGAATCACCACCTATAATGTTTTCCATGTACTCTAAAAGCTTCAGCTCCTGGTATATGCAAAGATTCCTAATGGGATATTTCTCTGTGTGAAGCAGAGATGGTTAATGCAGAGTAACTGGTGGAAAACTGTGCAAGTGAAGAGAGAAGACCTTTCATGAATATTTCTACCATTTCTAACAGAACAATAATTTTAGATGTTTTTTTCTGTTGTTGTTGTTACTCTTGAGACATTCATAGAGTGAATGTCTCTCTCCCTTTACCTCCTCACTCCTTTTAATAACTTCTCCAGATTAGACCAAAATGCTCTCTAAAAAACTCACCCAGAAATCCCTTCATTATCAGTTGCTGATGGAAAATTATTACAACTGAAATAAAGCTCATGAAGTGAACCTGCTCCAAAAGAGTGATGGAATTCCACCTTCTCAATGGGTTTTTACAGGCTAAGACTTAAAAACATTGCTCAAAATATTTAGGTGTTTACTTTTCTCCATTATTTCAATACTCCATTCAGTACTGAAAACACCACAAAGAGAAATTTCATCTGGGAGACAGGAGGCCTGGTAATGAGCTGACTGAAGGAGCCTTCTAGACCTGACCCATTTCAAAATTCTACTAAGATTATGGGATTTATTAATATTTTTCTTTGGAATTTTGCCTTACCTGGGGACAGGTTATTGTTTCTACCTTCCTCCTTCACGAATCCTTAATGCTGACTCCTACTGTGACCAACTGGCCATTTTTTATTTTTGTTCTTGAGATGGCCTGTATTTGAGGTAAAACAGCAGTTGTAGATGGAATTTTATAAATAGTGATAGGAACAAGCAGTAGCACAATTTTTATATCTTTCTTCTACATGACAGGAAAATCTGCCTTCTGACACTTCTAGCTCAGCTGGAAGCAAGAAATATCAGATCTCTCATAAGAGAAGTTGAGATCAAGATCTTCAAATGGTTAGATGTTTGAAATAAACATATCTGTTAAGCCAGCTCATCATTGGACAATTTTGAGATTATTCTGTTCACAAACTCACGCACCTTTTTGCAGAAGCAAAAATTCACCACCAATGTATGCTGCTAACACAGTGGTCCAAAGAATGTGAAGTGATTCAATCTTCCATTTCTTGACATCTAAAGCCAGATTAAGAAGATGTCTTTTTACAGAACCACATCAGCTTCCTTTTTTTCTTGGATAATCCAAGTCTATGCTGGCTGAAGTTTCCTTTAGATGGAGTTTGCAACATTTCAGGTAAAGAAATCCCTGCATCTATCTCACTTATATTCTTCGTAATATTGGGGGTCACATTCAGATTCTTTGTGTGTCTTGAGTATGGACTGAACCTCACTGGTGATGGAAGACATGAAGGCACAGACACTGATTGCTGTGCACAATCCAGATCAGTTTATTGTGTTGTTTGCTACATTTATATAACATCCTGATATCTATTGATTTATCTACAGTTTACACCTCAAAGTGCTCTTTCTCCTAACCCGAGGCACCTCGTACCAGGACATAACATTGTCCAGCTCTTTGTTCTCCCTCAGGGTCAAGCAGTATCAGGCAGTTCACACAATTTCTCTATTGCAAGCAGCTGCTCCTCTGCTGTTCTCCTACATGCTGGTGTATCTCCTTCCTGATAAATCCAATACTGCTCTAACATCAGGTCTGCCTATTGGCCAGTGCTCTAACTTGCCTGGTCTCCAGCTTATCAGATTCAGCATCGTGGGTAAATTATGATAAATGGTGCCCCTCATACACACACACACACTTATGATAAGTATGTTTCAGAACCAATTATTTATGTCTTTCTAACTTTCAGAGCTAGATTTAGCTAAGGAACAAAACGCTTGAGGGGCTGAAGAGTCTTGAAAGTCCCACAATATATATTGTCATGTTATAATTACAAGCCGATTAAAATTCAGTGTTACTCTCTTCATTATTTATAATCTTTAGACTTATAAATATGTTGGGAGAGACTTCTGTTCCTTAGATAATGTAGTTATCCTCCCCCTGCTTTAACTTTGAGAATACCATGGCTAAATTCTGAGCTCTAATAACAGCGACTGCAGCAGGTAAAACCCCTGGCTAACCCAGGTAAAACCCCCTCCGCTCATAAAACTCCCATTCTGTGACTCAAACATGCTCAAAACTCCCACAGGATTTAAGCATAGTTCTTGCTTTGGAAGGTGTGAAGTGCTCAAGTCCTGGGAACTGCAATATATATGGGGGCCATGGTAAGAGGATTCACCAAAGCTGTTGATAGTACACCCAAGCCTACAGGAAAAACCTAAAGGCTGCACAGAATGACATTCTGATACTGCATGAGCTTATTTCTGTGCTTCTAAAGCAATTAAAGATTTTGCTGGGTTTACTACATACCAGTGCGCTTTACATCATCTGCACTACCATACATCTCATTACTTTAACCTTAATTTGGAAGATGTTTCCCTGTCCTACTGGGACCTGCAAATCAACACAATAAACTCTGCAGGAGGCTTGACTTGGCTCAGGCCTGTGCTGGTAGGTGATGAGCAATTCACAAGTCCTATTTGAAGGGTCAAGAAATGAATTCTGGCTGTGTGTACAACCATTGCTACACAGGAGCTTATTACAATTTAACAATTTAGAAATTGCCAAATTCCCAAAGGAAACAGTATTCTAATTTAGCTTATATTAATAGATATACCTAGTATTTCACAGAGAGTGGCTTCTTTCAATTTTGTAAGCAGTAGTTCTTGCTTAGGCTGTTAATGCCAAGGACTGATTGCCACAAACTGAATTACCAGGAATCAGACCAGAGTGAGTACATCATTCAGCCATGGCCACTGTCATGTTTCACAGTACAAAGCAAGTGCTTCCACAAGAAATTGACCAATACCACACATATTTTTGGCCTGACCAGAAATTAATCACGTTTATCGGCACCAAACAAATATGGCCACAATTGATCATTAATACCATTTCTGTACATCCTCCTTATTCTACAACCAACTCAAATATCTTTTTTGTGTGTCAGGCTCATAATTCAGACCTATAACCTGTTGTGTTACACTGGTGCCTGGACCATCTGAAGAAGCTGACATACTGATTCAGTGTTAACTGATTTTAGTTTTCCAATATATTTCATTTCTAACAAGCTGAGTAAATTTACAGTACATTAGTTCTGTGATATCTTTCCTTCTTTTTTTTATTATTATAAAAACATAAGGCATTTTTTAGTATATTAAAGCACAATATGAATCTATCCTCAAGTGAGATGTTTTCCAGCAGCTTGACTCTTACTCCAAATTAGTAACCACAGCCCTCACATAGGTTCTGAAAACCCAAAAGGATTCATTTACTGTTAGAAGAAATTGTATAAACTGTAATAAAAGAACAATGTATTGCAAATAAGACTATAGCAAAAGGATGAATAAACAGACACGTAATTTAAAAGATGTTTCTGCCTTAATAGCACCTGTCATTTCTTCTGTTCTGTTTAGAAAGTAAAGATCAAAGTACCTCTCGTTTGGTGAGGTTGGTAATGCAGAGGAATGAGCTGCTCAAGGAGCAGGCTTACAGGGGAGTCTGGGAAGAGCACAGTACCTATTTCCACACCATACAGTGAATGATGAATGCCCATGAGGATGGTTTTGCACAAGATCTTATGATTTCTCACACTTCCCAAAGGAATTCCTATGAGCTTCCCCTCTTTCTTCCTGCTGGTCTATATCCCTGTGCAGTATTTCTTCTCTCAGATTGTTATTGAACATGAAGACACAGATCTGTACCTGACATGCTGAGCACATTAATTGTATTCCTTTTTAAATTTATTTTGTTTATTGATTTATTTGCCACCTGATTTTATTTGCTTCTCCGTACCTATGTTTTAGATATGCTTTCTTTTCATCAAAAGCCAAGAGTTCTTCTGAATTAAACATGATTCCCAGGGACCGGTAGAGCTTTTTTTCTCCATTACATATACACAAAACAAAACCAACAGAAATGCAGAAATGTGAAGGCTAAACAGACAAAACACTGTCACATCCACTGACAAAGAGAGACCCATCAGATAGCAAATGTGGAGTGAGATTCCCAGTTAACAAAGCACTCCTTTCTAGGCACAAACTGCTCTTCATCCTTTCTCTCTGACACTAAAGCAGCCTTTGGAATCTTGCTGCTTTTTCTTTTACCTTTATATTGGCTATGTATTTTTGCAACATAAAGGTTGATTTTTCATTTCCTTCAGCACACAGCCAATCAACAAGATCAGCATGCCTTCCAAAACCAGAGTTAGCTCTCAGAGGGGCTGTAAAGTGTAATTAATGTTTGCAAAGCACAAGAATATTCTTCCATAGAAAGTACAAACTTGTTACCAAATATTAAATACAGGTAGTGCTGGCTCTGTCAAAGTTTCCAAATGAGACTTAGGGGCAGGTTAAAAAAGCATTATTGATACACAAGACATCTGTGAGCTTTCAATGCACAGCCTAAGAGCTCCAAAAATATCTACCCCAGGACTACTCAGCTCTTTAAGCAAAAAACTCACCACGAACTTTCCTTCTGGCCTCAGAGATCTCCAGGCAGTAAGGTTGGGTGCCTGAGCTCCCAAACATCCAGAAAGGTGACCAGCAACATAAGAAATTTAGTTGCTGCTTACTATGTGGCTGGACATACTTTTAGCAAACACAAGTGTAGAAAGCAGGTTCTCATAGAGAAGACAGCTATGGTTTGAACCCCTAGGGAAGTTGCCCTCTGCTTCTATTTCTTTTCCAGCAATTAGTTCACACAAAATGAAGAAATGTTCTTCTGCATGGATCTGTCTCATTTTAGTCTCATGCACATCTATGAGGATTAAGACTAGCATTGCTTTCCATTTAAAGTATTGCTTGTACAATAGCTCAGAAGGAGGATTTCCACCCCATCTGGTCTCTTCCAGCAGATCATGAACTCTGCAGTCCAGGAAGACCCTTGATACAAAAATACCATCCCTTGTGCTAACTGCTCTGTAGCTATTTATTATACCCTGAAACTGCAAGACTTAAAAGTCATGTGTGCATCACAGCATTTCTGTTCCCAGTCCCAGCGTGAATTAAAAATCACACATGATGAAAATTAAGTGCTTTCAAAAAATAGTGTACCTGCCAACCAGTCACTCTCTTAGACAAAGTAAGTTTCATTCAGGACCTGGAGCAGAAAATTTTTCATAGTGAAGTCTAGGGCTTGTCATGAGTCATAGGTTAACAGGGGACAAGTCTTGGGCAGATAACCTTTTCTGTAGATGTGGTATGTGGTCTTTGCAGTAACTGAGTGAAGTGGGGAAAATAATAGTACAGGATATTTACTAGAGGTCATATTTTTTCATCACAAAATATTAAAGTCATCTGCCTGAAGCTATTAATCTTTTCAACAAAAAAAAGACACAGAAAATATTGTAAGAATAAAAAGAAGCACTCCCACTAAAGATTTCAGGTCTTTGAATGTCTCAAAAGCAACAGCAGAGAATAATGAAAATACACAGAACTGAATTTGTTGGCAGACTGTCAGAATTTTTATCAGCCTGGGGGCAGAAAGTTTGTTAGAAAGATGGAGGTCTTTGTAAACCCTTTGTTAACAGCAGACTTAAAAAGTATCAGATTATAAATAGTGCCAGGCTGATCTAAGTCAGAGGCTACCTAGTTAAATGTTTGCTATCAGCTGTGTCAGAAGAAAGCCAGTAGGATATCGTATGCTCAAATTACTGTACTTGACCTTGGCCAAAAGGAAAGCAGAGAAGCAAATGCTAGGTAAGAGAGGTCTGTCTGGTTTCTGGAGGGAGGTGCTCTGTGGGGCAGTGGTGTGGGATATTTAGAAAGCAATAGATACATAACGAACAATCCAGAAACAATGAGACTATTAATCTGTGAGTCAGAGGCCTGTATGAGTAGCAAACCTCAAGGACTTTACAAGCACAACAGACCTCAAAGATGTAGTGAAGAAACAAAGTTGTTAAAAGTCTGATGAAGCAAGCACAAAAAAGCAGAATAAAGTTGGGTATATGTGACTGAAAGCAGGATTTAAGGTAGAATATTGGCAGAGAGAATCTTTGTGTGATCAGAAGACCTTATCCAATTGAATTATTGCTTTAGGCGCGTGGACAGCAGATACTAACCAATCACCAAAAAGCTGACACATGAGCAAGAGCCAAAAAGGATAGATAAACTGAGCTATCTTGGAAATAAAGTGGCATTTGCTTGATCATATTGGTCGTGTGCAGTGTCCGTGACTTCTGCGTCAACAGAGCGGCAGTGGAGAAGCTCACAGGTGTGGGCTTTGTCTGCTGCCCAGGAAGAGACAGAGCTGATTGAAATGCACTTATGGAGCCTAAGAATTGCTCTTTGAAGGGGCAGTTTCTTTTCTCTGATTTCATCATCAGGATCATGCACTGGTTCATTCCCAAACCATGGTTTGGGGTGCTTTCCGGTGGCTCTGCTTGAACCCTATATTCAGGCAGAGCCCCCCACAGTAGAAAGCAATGGTGCCCTCAATGTGCACAGGCCCTGTTGCTGAAGCTATAAAATGACTTCACTGCAACAACTACCACATGGCAGGGTAGATGTTTAATTCCCACGAGCTAAGCTGTGGAAACTCTTTATTTCCATCCAGGATTTACAAGAAGACATGAATAAGATGTTACTATTGCTCTTGAGGTTCAACCAATTTAACTGACATATACTATAGGGTGTAATCATACCTCAGAGACTGAGAAATCTTTCCTGAAAAAAGATCAAGGGCAATGTTTATATATATTGATGTCTCAAAGTACAGTTGTGTAAATGATAACATTTAAATTTAAATTACATAAAAACCAAGGCAGGGTGAAGGAGAAGAATTAAAAGAAGAACCAATAGATTTATTTTTCAGTAACATGAACCAATATTAACATTTTAATTTTCCTTTAGAATAACATAATTATTTTAAGTGCTTCTTTGTTTAACTAAAGCTAGATTTATTAAGAATTCATGTTACATTTCCTTTGAATCAGAAGTGGAGATTATCAAGGGCTATTTATTGTGTTGCTTATGAAGTAAATTCTCAATTTGACTGTGTCGTGCTTTCAGATATTTCCTCAAAAGGAAAGGTACAGGAAAAGAGGTGAATTTAACTTCTTGTGCAATGTCTCAATTTGCTCTTCTGGCATCAAATATGTACTTTTGCCCCCCTGGAAAAGTTAAAGTTTTTTGAGGATAGTTTTTTTAAAACAGTATTTCTCAAGACAAGGATGCTTTCTATGATAATTGAATATTTTTCAAAAGTTTGACATATATACATTTTTGTATATTTACCTTTGTATTATTAAATGCAAGGGATTAATATCATTATGAGAGAATTATGATCTGGCAAGTTTTTGCATTTAAAGAGAATCTGACTTTGACTATCAGACTATTCTCATCTGCTTTGTAATGAGAACAAAAACAATGATCCATCAAGGAACTGGGCTGCATTTTATCCCAAGTCATTTATGCCCTCAGCCTTGCACAAACAGAGAACTTTAATGCTGTGGGCTCTCTTATTGAAACAATGTCTGTGTTCTTCAGTAATATAAAGCAGAAGCAAAATAATTTGGTTTGTGGTTCTAATTCAAGTATTCTTGAATGACAGCTACATGTTGTACTTACTAATGTTGCCTTCTAGATTAAAGAAAAAACAAATTATGCCTTTCACCTTCCAGTCAACAGTGGTGAGGACAAACACAAAATATCTTAAACACTAAGACAGAAATAAACTTCCAGCTTTATGACTAATGATGGGGAGCATGGATTAATGGGAAATTTTACAGAATATGTGCACCTGCCACATACAGCAGGGAGTGAAATCACACTGCTCTGTGCTTGAAAGAGGAATTGCATATCTAAGGTCATAAGCAGGAGATGGCACCTCCAGAAAGCATTAGAAATTTAAAAGAGCCTGTAAAGATACAGGAGATGTAACTGAATACTTGTTAGCAAACACACCACAACTGAAGGCTTGTTCTAGAGAAGAGTCACTGCCATGTTCCCTGTGCCAGATTTTCAGGAATACTTCTTCCCATGTATGTATCATTATGAAGATTCATTTCCACTTTCCATTTTCATTCCATATTTCTTTCATTCTTCCAACCTGTTTGTTTCAGAGGTTGGTCCTGTCACAGATGGTCCCCCATTTTTTAAATTGCTCTGACAACAGAGCATTGGAAATGCCTACTGTATTAGTTGTCTTGCCTGGGAAACAGGCTGCACATCTCAAAGTTGCATTTAGTTGTTTTCAGTCTCCAACAGCTATTTTTCATCATTTCCAGTTTACGTTTTTAAGTCTTTCTTTACAATTGCAAAAACTGAAATGATATGTGGAGGGTTTAAATAAAAATAAACAAACCCAGGGAGTTCCTTATAATTGCCTCTTTTCAAAAGCTTGGGTTGCAAGCAAGGAAACTTGTGCCAGCTGGGATATATTTTATCTATAAAATGAAGGGGTAGAATAATTCAGTCTTGACTTCCTGGTCTGAATCTCTGTAAAAATCTGAGAACAGACTCTGAGGTTATGATAACATGTTTGAGGGACAACTGTACTTTCTGTAACATCAGATTTGTTTCAAGATTATTCTCTGGCCAGAAGGAAAGAAACTACTCAATGTTTTTGTACCCCTTACCCAAATGGAAAATACCTAGGGCCTTCCCACGTGGAAGAATACTGGTTTATATAGAAGACTAATTCACAATGCCATAAACACCGTAACATTTATTCCTCTGGTATTTCAGCTTCCCTAAAGTTAACTTTTGACACAAAATGAACTCAATAATATATCCAATGCCATGATTCCTTAACTGCATAAGCCAAGCAGTTCTTCACACAGCCCCTAGTGTGCTTTGTCACGCATGAGGTTCAATATCACATCATGTAAGCACTCACTGTGTGGATCAAGGAGTGAAACAAAAGATTTTAAAACAATTCATAGCCTGTTTTTTCCTACTCTAAGGCTGCAGCAAATCAATAGCCTTCAATTGCATAGGGTAGGATCCAAAGTAGGTACACTTCCATAAAGGTGGATGTACCTTTCTGAGACAAGATGCCTACTCCTGAGCAAAGACTGCCTCATAACAGCAGATGTCAAAGTGATGTGGTTAGAATGGGCTACATTATACCTTGGGAATGTTTATTTTCTACAGATATAAATGAAAGTCTAGATGAGTAGCTGAGATATATTGTAAGTGTCTGGAGCTATGGTAACAAATAACAACATGGTGACCCTAGCTTTCTGCAGACAATACCCCTGGGATATATCAAATATTGCAAGGAGAATAAAATACAAACAAAATGCAAGTAAAAATTAATGTTCAGGCAGGGAAAATGAGAACAGTTCTTCCTGCAGCCTGATCTGTTGTAAATGGGGACATACTTCACTCCCTGTGCAAATTCTTTAACAATTAACTTTCTTATTCTGCAAGTTTTCTGAGATCCAGTCATGCTACTGATGCAAACTCTTGCTCTCCTTTCTCTTACTGGGAAGCTGCCTTAGAGTGTATTGTCCAAAGTGTCTTCTTGATGGGCCTTGCTCTAGAAGGAGATGAACATTGCTATTTCTTTAACAGACTGTCTCACTTCATTGATGGGAGAATATGAGAACTTATTTCTATTCAAACAGGGGACAGGCAGGAGAAATAATCTGAGAAGTAGTAAAAATCTGTGATAGTCAAAATGAGTTATAGCATCATAATTATGACATGGAATTTGCACAGCCTTCATACCTTAAATAAGATTTCCTGTTGCAATTCTTTATTAGATGACATGAATTTCCCCCAGCAAAACAAATTTTTATGGATAGTTGCCATAGGGAAATGTCCAGGAGAATTAAACAGTTCACTGTACTATGGTAGCCTTAGATTGGGCGCTGCTAGCGGCTGCAACTACTCTTCCTCTAGGGACAAAAAGGGGGAAAAAAGACAAGAGAAATGAAAGAAAAATGTTGCAGAAAATATAAACAAAACAACAACCTAAAAGAGTGCAGCTGAGGACATGGAAGGAGGTCTTAAAGCATTATAGCAGGAATATATTAAAGTGTAGGTTATTGGTGCAGAAACAACAGGCAAACCACAAAATCACCGGATTCTGTAAAATGGTTTGGTTTCTACAACCTCTGAGATTAGGAAGTTCCTGCATGGCAACTAGAACTGCTATGAGATCAGAAACATTCCTTGCCATGTTTAACTGGGGTCAAAATTTTCCCACTCAGGAAAAGTGACAAGCCTGAACACATGGGATGCTGAAGTAACTTCTTATCTAGCCATGATATCCAACAGTGCTGGTACAGGAAAAGATGCACTTTCAGCAGAAGATGGAGGTGGGTGCTAAAAGCTTTCTGAACTGTTCTTGCTTTCTATTTAAGGTCAACTAATTTGGAGTTTTGGAGGAAGTATTTACTAAAATCAGATTTCTCAGTCTTTTTTTTTAGGAAGACCTGTTGCTCAGGGTTTTACAACAGTGCTTGTATTTGATAGCATGAAGCCTTTGTTCTTATTTGGAAACAAATTGGTAAGGTTGAAATTTAGTGTTGGTTGACCTGGCTTGAGCAAGAGACTGGAGAAGATGACGTTCTGGAATCCTTTGCAATCTGCATTATGTTATGATTCTGTCATCCATTTAATTGTTCCATTGACATTTAGAAGTCATACTCTATTTTGGGAATTCAGACCTTCATAGTAGAGAACTATGTCTGTGTACAGAGAAAGCAATATCACCCTTGCACCGATTTGCTGGATGATTAGACTCCAAGTAGATTTTTTCAGAGTTGTTTTAGTGGTAGTTCCTGGAGTAGTAAGTCCCAGGTAACAAGACTTGAATGGTTTAGGAGAAAATTAGCTTACTTGATCTATTTCAGGAATCAAGAACAGTTGGTTCTGAACTTGGGAAAAGACATGTTAGCTAGCATTCTGCTTCATGGCAAAACACTCAGAGCATGTCTGAAAACCAAAGCACCACCGCATGTTTTTTCCAGGCAAAGGCAGAGAAACTGGACATCATACCCCTACCCCCTCTTTGCCTATATTTCCTGTTGCTTGTCCAGCTCTGTATTTCTTTACATTAAAGGCTTTCTCAACCTTTAAAATATCCTCAAGGCTTCTAACAATTCCACTTAGGGGCCTCTAACTTCTTACTTTTGGAAGATCTTGCCCAGTGCTCAGTTTGACTGACAACTTTATTCGAATTATTTTTTGCACATGTCCACATACCTCCCTCTTTAAGTGTGTTCACATCTTTCTGACATGAATTTAGGTTTATATCCCTTAGACTTTTCCTGTCCACATGTAATTGCTACTACTCAACAATATTGCTATATTGTTATATAGCCTGTACTCAAAACATTTTGATACAAGAAAACTAGAGCCGGCTGACCAGGAGGCAATGCTGCTGAATTTCCAGGATGATGTTATATCCGTTTCTCTATAATATCTTTCAAGTTCTTTAGGAAAAAAACAAGCAAACAAAAAATAAAACAAAACCAAAACCAAATCTTTGTATTTACTGATGTTGTTTGTTTCACCTATACCCTATGGGCTAACATGTAATTTTCCCATTAGTTAAAATGTGTTATTGACATAAAAAAACAGTATTCCTAGTGACTGATCTATACATCAGCAGTGGTATGAACTTTGCTACTCTTTCATGCTATAAGGTTTTAAATTGTGACTCATGGACAATTTCACTGTGGTATAGAAAAACCTCCCAGGGAAGAGTATTTTTCAATCAATAGCATATTAGCAGAAAATCAGTACATACATGAATAAGCTAATTGAAGGATGTGTTTCTTCAGTCTCAGCTGTGTTACTGTATTCCAATTTTTTACAGTTTTTGCAATTTAATATTTGTGGTTGATAAAAAGTCCATTGTGACACAGAAAATTTATTTAACATACAGCAGAATTAATAATTCTAATTTAATATCATACAGTTCAAATAGCAGTTAGCACGTTTGCAATTGCTCAGAGAGAAGAAACCTTGAAATCCACAAATCAGAAAGATTTGCTGTCTGTCCCCATCTCTCTTCCTTTACTTGCCAAAGAAGCTGCCACCTGGTATTCCAGAACAGGTTGCAAGGTATCAGCCTCGTGGTGTTCTTTCAGAGGTGCCACCAGCCCATTTTGACTCTCAAACTCCCAATCTTAACCTCTTACTCTTATTGCTGAATTATGCCCATTTCAAACAGAAATGGTACACACATTCAGGAAGAACACTTATGCAAGTAACAGTAAAAACAGTGATTTATTCAAAAGCACTAAGGTGACATACATCTCAAGCAAACATGATATAAAACTCTTCAAAAAAAGAAGCATCTGATCTTACGCTTTATTTAACACTGCAACCCTGGTCAAGGACTTGCTCCCAGAAAGCATTAAACCAGCAGCAAAAAGCCCAGAGAAGAAACTGGTGGAAGCACCACAATCCATGAGCAAAACTCCTCTCTAACTCAGAGCAATATAGAGAAGCAGCAGTATCTCCTGTCAATGCAGTCCATATATATAAGACATGATCTCTATTACAGTGGGGTCCTTGAGGCAGACAGCAGGCTGGCATGAGAGACTACAAATCTGGTGATAGTCTTTTCAGTACTAAAAAATAAGCATTTTACTGAAACTTCTGTGTGCACTAACAGTGCAGCCAGGAAGGGAACTCCTCAGCACATAAATGGAGTCATTCAGATATTCTTTTCAGTTTCTTTTCCCCTCTCTTTTTCTATTGTATTCCAGTATTTTTAAGTCAAATTTGCATTGCAGAAAGCAAAGCTGGAGGTTTGAACCATTTGGGTAGAGATGAACACTTGGCATCCAGAATTGACCTCAGCTTTTACTATTTTCAATGGAAATGAACTTTCCAAGGTTTTATTCCAAGTACTCCTACATCAACAAAATGACATTGATGTTCTCAACTGCCCACCATTCATAACATCCCATCAAGATTTTCATATACCCATGCTTTGTTCCCCACCACAGTTTTATCTACATAAAACTTTTTTTAATGCTACATTTGCACTGTCATGCTTTACAGACAATCTACTGGAATCCTCTTGGCTCAGCCTAAGCATATTGGGAGCCTTGTACACAGAAGTTTTTCCATGACACTTTATTATTTTCGCCTTAAGTTTGAGTCAAAACTCCAGAAAGATCCCTGTTTTTGTATCTCCAGAACCACAGAAGAAGCCTTAAAATCCCTACCAAATTGATCTGAAAAGTTTGTTTGAACAGTTTTAAGAAGGTACCAACTGTATTTAAGTTTCTTTTTTCTAATTCTTAACCTATATATCTACTTTTCTTCCTATATGTCCCTTTTTACAGGTCTTCTTCTGTGACTAGCTGAGCTTTCTATAAAGGTACTCTAAAATTATGACTTTATTAATTTTCTTCTAAGTTGCAGAAGAAACAAAAAGACGGAGTAGGGACATAAAAGAAAAGAAGAAAATACCATCCTTCAGATTTTTTTCCAGAAATTGTGAATAATAATATCACACCTTTTACAGAAAGAGATGAGTGAGTGTGTGGTTATGTCAGATTTGTGTTACTCTTTGGGGAAAAGCACTGCTTGGCAGGGGAAAGGAGACTTAATCAAGGGATAAAAAAGAAAGACTGAATAGCATGAACCAAAGGAATTCTCTTTTTTGTCTCCTCACTCTTGCTAATATAATGACTTAGACAAGAGGATCACTTCTCAAGGAATCCTTCCTCCTTGATGTTTTTTATACCATTTCTAGCACTAAAAGATATCAATCCCAACAGATTCTTTCATAAATGACTGTAGTAAACTTATAAAGCCGTGTTATCCTATACTTCCTTACAGAGATACCAGCTTTTTCCCCCTTAACTCTCATATAGGCTACAGTCCTGTTTATCCTAGTATGCTAAAATATAGCAGCTACAAGAACTGTCAAAACCAATTTGTGTTTCCTTGCACTGAAGATGTTCAGCATGTGTTATGGCTTTAAAGTTAACTTCTATTAAGACCTAGAAAATGATACATTCTATGCTACTGGGAGATAATGAACTAAATGCTATCCTAACTTTACGGATTTAGAAAATGAGATGTCAAGTGTGGGGAAGTACACCTGTAATTGTCTTTAGTGAGAGAGACAGCTGGAGCTGATCACTGCTGTTTCTCTACAAACAGCCTAAATTAAAAGATACCTCTCTGGCCCTCCTGAACTCTCCCAAAGGGTCATATTTCACCTCAGCTGGTGTAGAAATCTCCCACTGATTTACTCTGCTTATTAGTTTCTTTGTAGTTCAACCTTCCTTAACCACTTTGCAGCTAAACTAAAACCCACAAACACCCTTAGACTGCCAACTTTTGAAAATTAATTCCAACAGATAACCCACATTTCTGAGCTAGCTGTCTGTATGCACTTATACACACACATTACATGTATCAATCCCAGGTTACATTAATAAGTTCTAAAAGCAGTGGATGGAAGGAAATTAGGCTACTCAAGTCCTGTTGATAAACATATGCCCAAATCTCCATATAGTCAACCATTACTATAATTTTACTGCAGTAATTGTACTTTTTTTTCTCTTCTTCATAGGACAAGCTATTATATTTCTAAAAGAAGAAAATGTGCAGTCAAATTCATTTAGGAGGACAAGTTAAAATAAACAGCTAAAGTTAACTGCAACACTGACCTTTCACAAAAAGATTTTAAAGAGGTTAACATCAGATTGCTGCCAGAAAGTGAGAGGTGTCAGTTTTCATTAAAATACTTAAGTGTTTTCATCTAATTGACAACATTTATGAGATTTTGAAGTTTTGTTTTTTTATTTTCACTCAATGAGATTACTCTGTTAAATATACCCCATAGCCTGAGCAATAACATCCTCACATCAGCAACAGAGAAGCTCAGCCTCTACGTGCCACCTCATATCCTACCAGGTTTAGAAACATTTTTGTAGAATAATGAAGGCTATTTCATATAGACTCATCAGCTTTCAGACTCCCTTCTTTGTTCGTGTTTGTTGAAAGTTTGGACCTGTATATTTTCATTGGTTTATTTTGTCTAACTACAATCATAGGGTTATTCTAGATTTCTCAGGATTGTTTGTCTTTCTTCTGTCTGAAAAGAACAATTTAATATTAATTGTGAAGTATACTAGAGCCTATGGGGTCCACATCATGTAAGAAGGAAAGTGTCTTTCCAGCCCTAAGCTGGTGAGCCACATCAATTCTTTGTCCCTATAAGGATCAGTTTTCACATATAAAAAATTCCTTAAATTAAGATATACAGACTGGAGAGCTTTTGAAATGTTAGCATTTCACATGTAAAAGAAGAAAAAAGTACTTTCCCCCTTCCTGTTGCTAGCCCTTGGTATTGCTTTACATCAGCCCCAGAGAGAACCCAGGGGCATCTGTCAAAGACAGAAATGACAGCCATCCATCTGCCTCTTTTTAGCTATTTACTTCACATAGATTTTTTTGGCATGGTAGTAATAGATTTTTATCATTTAATTGAATCCATCACCGTCTGTTTCTGTTTGCACTGCTAGCAGGAGCAGCAAATACTTCCCAAACTTCAGGGTCCTTCTAGAAACTAAATGAAGCACAGGAGCATAGTATTCCCTTTTACACAGCACAGTGACTGCAAAACAGAGCAACTCACATTCATTCTGCTCATTTTCCATACTGAATGGCTATCTCCAAATGCCTAATATATTTGGCAAAGTTTTATACCCTTGAATGGCTTTTCTTTAGGCAGACCCTTTTTGGATGATTCTACTAGCTGAAAGAGGGCTTAATATATGGTGAAAAACTAAAGTCAAGGTTTTGGAATCAAAACTAGAGGGCATTAATTTTTACAACAACTAGATGGGTTCTCAGTTCTGGTACCTACTGCAGTACAAGTACTTGTGCTTTTAAAATAGATTGCCATTGCTTTGCAACTGCAGAACACAGAAGGCTAGTGAAGAGAGTGAGGCAGCTATCCTGTCTATCCCATCCAACAACAACGGGGTAGCAACGTTAAAGCTGCTTTAGAAGAATTAAACATATTTTTGTTTCAGGATGGGTACGTATTCATAGTTTGCACTCTGCCATTGGAAAGATCAAAGCCCACACCTGAGGTTAGTGATTTTAAACTAGGGAACTAGGAGGTGTTTTTAAAGACAAATATTTCATCTACAGCTGACGATGATAACCCCCCTATTCCACAAATTGCTGATATTTGACATTCCCATTTCTTTCACCTCTGTGCAAGTAATAATGTTTTCTGCAAATGTTTTTCTGAAGTGGCTTCACAGAAGCATAGAATGTTTAGGTTGGAAGAGACCACCAAGATCATCCAACCCAACTTTTGACCAACACTATAATTTAACTACTAAACCTTGTACTTAAGGACCAGGTCCAAATGCCTTGTAAATGCCTCCAGGAATGGGGACTCCACCACTGTCCTGGGCAGGCCATTCTAATGTCTGACAACCCTCTCAGTGAAAAAAAATCTAACCTAAGCCTCTGCCAGTGCAGCTTTCATCCGTTTCCTCTGGTTCTATCACAGTTCACTAAGAGAAGACACTGTTAACCACCTCACTCCAGCCTCCTTTGAAATAGCTGAATAAGGTCTCAGCCTCCTCTATCCGAGGACCTGAACTTCCTACCGAGATCATCACCAGATCCAAGGGTGGTGATATCTTCTCTATCACTTCTTTATCTTTCTCTTTACCCTCCCTCTCTTTCTCTCTCTGTGTCTCTGCTTTATAACTTTGTCCTGGCACACGAGGGTAACAGAGTTTCTAACTTTGTTAAGTTTTACCACCTGTTGCTTTTTAAGTTTTGTTAGTTGTAACCTGTTGTTTTGACAACTTCCTTAAGTTTTGCTAAATTGTAAACCATTGCTTTGAAAGTACCTGTAGCAGACGAACCTTTCTTGGGGAACAGTGCTTCGAAGTCGAACAGGTTCTTGCCAAGGTGCACAAACAGTGCTCCCATCCTGCTGCCTTTAGGCTTGGCCAGCCTTGTTCGGTGCTTCTGCTCTGGACTCAGCCGACCTCCTCCTTGGGCTGCTCGAGAGTGAGTTCAGCATGCATTGGGAAGCTCACCTTTTATTGGTCACCCAATCCTGCTCATGTGCAGCTGGGGGCAGCCCTAATTGGGCACAGGTGGCCTTAACACAAGCTCACGCTTCCCACCTTGTAATTAGCAACACCTGATTGCCTCATTTCACTAGAAGTACCATCATTTATAATTCTGCTAGATGTAATCTCACGTGCCTTATAATCTTACTCTTTTAAGCAAATCTTTACTTTTAAGCAAAGTTCTGTTTTATACAAACCTTCTGGGTAATAACCTTACTCCTGAGTACTGCACAGAAAATTCCCGAACTCAATCTTGCTGAATGGGTTGTTAAAAGAGACTAATTAAAGGAGGAGAAGGATTTGGCCCAGCTACACCTAGGCTCCTCTCTGAAGGAATTTAGAAAGCAAAGGGGTCCAGTCTGAATTCCCCTGGGTCGACCCCCACTCTGGGGAACTCTACCTGTGCCCACTACATGGGATGTGATATTTTGTTTTGCCCCCACCTCCTGGGAGCTGTGCTCACTTTGTGAGACGTGACAGTGCCGCACCCACCTTGTGGGATGTGACATTTTATTGGTGTCAGAAGTGGGATGTCTGTGAGAAGCAGTAAGGAGGACTGTTGAAAGGGGATAACTGTATAAAAGAGAATCAATTTCTCTGTCAGAAGGTCAGGGCAGTTCAAGCTGTATCTGATCTTGATTGCTCCCTGCTGTTAGATTTGTTGAAAGATCATAAAGCTTGTCCAAAGCCAAAAGGCCATAGTGAACACTGGCAACCCCCAGCAATTGCAGCAGAACGTATAAGAGGCTTGGCAAAAGAAAATAGGTCTAGACCTGGTAGGGGAAAAGTAGTGGTCTGTAGTGTCTTGGGAGCTGCATTATTTGCAGCTCAGAAAGACAAACGTATTGTTGAACAAAAAAAGAGAGATGACAAGGAGTGTCTTCATGAGCTGGTTGCCAAACTTCAGGCAAAATTAGAAGTAGAGCAAGCAAAATGGTGGCAAGCCGAGAAAAAGTTAATTGATGAAATACAACTTGGGAGGAATTTGCAGAACAGTTTGCAGGATGCTTTTGTGAGAGAAAGACTATTAAGATTAGAGCCTGCTTATCAGTCTAGGGAGGATGAATTACCTTTATCCTGGCCCAAACCAGGACACTGTTTTACATGCCCTGCAAGTGACAGGCCATCCTCTGCTTGCAGCTTCTCTTAACAAATCTTTTACTCCAGAATGGTCACTCCTAACATGTAGCCACCCTACAAGATAACCCCATTTCTCTTTTTCTTTTTCTCTTCTTTCCTCAGCTAAAAGAGCGAAACAGGTGAGAGAGTCTGCTTGATTATTTAGGATGTGAGCTGGATGGTCTCTCCCTTGGTGGGCAGCTACCCATCCAACCAATACGGATTTTCGTTAGCCACATCTAGCATCTCTTCCCATTTATCCCTTTGCCACATAGACACTCTGTTTACTTCCCACTGTTTCTATTCCCAAAAGGGAAGCCACTCTTGTGCATCCTTTGAATACATCATATTCTGTATAAATGTATATGGGCTCAGTACTGTCTGCATTCCATGTTATCACACTCCAAACTGCTATTAATTCTCCTACTTGAGCCCTCCCTTCTCCTTCTGTTATAATTTGTTCTTCAGAATCAATGTGCAAAGCTACTGCTTGGTATTTTCCAAGTTGTTTCCTCTCTCCTTGAAGAGGCATCAGTAAACCATACGTTTCTTAGATAGGATTCAAATGAGGCGACTTCTTTGATACAGGAAGGAGGAGTTTCCTTATCTGGGGAAACAGATGATCCTTCTTGTATCCGAAGTACTTTGGTTGCTCCCTCCTCTATTTGGTATATGTGACTGTAATGTTCTAACTAAGCATACCATTTTCTAACAGTTTCTCTTTGTGCAACTCCTGCAAGGGGGTGGAGTGCCAGATAGCACAGGTTTTAGAACCTTAAATTAGGACCTCAGAATTATTGTTTGGGACTTTATGGCTTTCTCGCAAGATGAGACTGACTACAAATAGCCCTTTTCCCCAGATGGAATAACAGTTTTCTGCATCTTCAAAATTGTGAGAATAAAATCCAATGGGGCAAGTCAGACCCTCTGGTCCTTGCTGCCACATGTAATTGATGTTCCGTGGACTGCAAAGCCCCACTCAATTTGGAGTGGATCAGAGGGGTGTATCAGACCTAAGGCCTGCTTCAAAAATTAACAACTTTAAGGCTTCCTTATGAATGGAGTTCCAGTTCCAGGCAACTCTTTTTCATGTTAAATCATATACAGAGGACGAGCTATAATGGAGAAATCTGGAATATGTTTCCTCCAGAATACTAATAGGCCTAGGGCATGTTGCAATTCCTTTTTGGTTTTGGGTATCTTTATTTGTTCTAAGGTAGTCAGGGTGCTGGGAGGAATATGTGCTGCTCCCCCTCTCCACCATATATAAGCCTAGAAACTTTACCTCAGGAGAGGGAAGTTGCACTTTCTCTGCTGGAATCTGAAGTCTTAGACTCTCTAGGTGAGCGATAATTTTTGTTTGGGTTTGCCCTACTGCAACAGTATCAGGCCCTCCTATTAATATGTCATCAATGTATTTGTACAGTCTAATTCCCTCCTCAGGAGTGATTTCTGTGTCAGGGCTAGGGCATAATGTGCCAAGGTAGGGATATCCCTGGGGCAAATGAATAAAGGTGTATTGAATATCTTGCCAAGTGAATGCAAATTTATCCTGATCACTCTCCTGTATAGGTACCATGAAAAAACATACCCTTTAAATCAATGGTAGCTAGAATTTGATGAGACTGCTCCTGTATGGTGGAATTTAGTTCAGTTATATTAGGTACAGCTCATTAATTTTCTGTCTTGTACTTTTGTTTTGAGATAAGTCTCTTGTAAGTAGCTGCACTTGCTGAAATTAACAGCAAGTTTCTCAGACAGTGATTTTTCTGCTATTCCTATTAACCTGTCCTTCATGTTTAATATGACCAGGGCAACACACCCTGTCCATCTGCCAAAAGTGTAGATCCATGATCTTTATAATGCCAGGATATGGTGGACAAAAATTTCAAGGGTTGAAGGAGTGCATGAGGTATGGAGGCCTATAAGGAAAACCCTCCTCTATGCCACCCTACTTATCCGAACATGTAAAACCGATATTCCAGCATTTGATGTGACCATCCCATATCAGGAATTGGGACCTAAATCACTAGTTGCTTCTGGAAACACATGGAATGTGGTAGGAAAGAACACATTCCTGAATAATACAGGGGAATTGTCTTGTGTGTACTATCCCTGGGATCTAAAATTTGATCCACTTAGTGAACCTGCATATTGTGAAGCAAATTATGTTACAAATGTGATTGTAAATTGGTGTGTGGAACTTCCAAAGACCATTGCCACCACTGCCTGAGATTTACCAAATCTAATGTGGGCCTGGTCACGTAATGCAACTTTAAGTTTAATCCACATAGTGATCCTTTCAAGAGTCCCTTATTTAATTGTAGTAAGGTAATAACCTGTAATGATGGCCCATGTGACCCTCCTGAAACCTGGTTTATCCAGTCCCTACAAACTTTAATTCAAGATATGCATACCTGTTGGGGACATCTTTCTGGGGGATATCATTTGGTGTGATACCACCAAATATGATAGCAACAAAGCTCATATACGTGGAGTCCCTGGAACACATTATCCTGCAAAGGGTATCCACATAGAGTCAGACCCTAAACTGGTCCTTATAGATTATACTGATACTGAACCTGTGACTCTAGTATTTACCCTGCACCCCTTGGACTAGAATGGGGTGTTCCGATGGCAAAGATGAAGGAAATAGCTGACCAAACATCAGAACTTTTCCAAGCCATGAAACCTAAGGACGCCTGTGGGACGTAGATATGTGCCCACTATGTGGGACATGATATTTTGTGTGGCCCCCACATGTGGGGAGCCATGCTCACTTTGTGAGATGTGACAGTGCCTCACCCACCTTGTGGGACGTGACACACCTCCTATGGGGTACGGTAGGAGGGCTGGGGGACTTCCATGTGAGGGGATATGGGATCCTCTGCTCCCTTAGAGTTATTTCCTGCTCTGGTTTTGAAGGTATCCTTTGATGAAGGTAATCAACTTCCCTCTCTCTCTCCCTGATGTTTTTTAACCTACTCACCTCTTCCCTGAGCTCCATCACCTCATCTTGGAGCTGTGCCACCATGCTGAGCAACTGATCAACCTGCTCACACCACACAGCCATTATCAGAGATGCCTCCTGCTGCCAGTGCAAGGCTGTGGCATTCCTCACAGCCTATGGCCTGGATACCAATATCCATTTTGATGGGTTCTGGGAGTACAGTCTTCTTCCTCCAAGTAGCCACCATCACTCCTGGGGTAAATTGCAACTCCTTGGTGCTCTGCCACTCGCCCTGTCCACATGAACTTGCCTCGTGCAAACTGCCCTGACACATCCCTGTTCACCAGCCTATCACATCTAAAGCTTCAGTTGTCACACTTTCCCTTTACTGAGCATAAGCTATCTCTTCTTTTTATTTGTAGGTAAGTATATTGCCTATATAGCTGTCTGGTCTTCTCACATCTCTCATCCTCTCTTCTAAAGTATTTCTTTATAGCCCTGACAAACAATAGAAACACGACAACCTTTCCCTTATTTTAACTGAGGACATTAAGTAATCTCTGCAGTATCAGAGTTTTCCATCTGCCTTTCAAAAAGCAAGAAAAGGAAATTTGGTTTGCAATCCAAAAAATAGCCTAAAGAACAAACTTCAGAAGCTTTCCCTCATTTTGCTATCAGTTACAAAACTATCCTATTAAAATCAGCTTCCAGGCAAACTGATGTTTTCTTAACATATGTTCCTCAAAGCTGTTTCAGCTGTAGTGCTTTCTACAATGGAAAGCAATGGAAACAAACACCTAAGTTGCTGCAGCTTCTAAGATATTTAAAACTGACTTGGACAAGCTATGTTAAACTACAGTAATTGTGTCCCCTGTCCTTTCATATTTGAAGTAATGAAAATCTTACTGGTGGTTTTGTTTGCTTGCCAGAGCTTGCGGCTCACAGGAATAACAGGAACACAAAAATCCAGCTTCAATTTCTTTTTCTAAACTCAGGATGGCCCTAGCACTGTTTACAACAAGTCCCAATGTGATATATGAATTACTTGAATATTTATCAGCATCTTTTTTGGCCCACACTAGTTTTCTCCTTCTAGGTTAAATAGGCATTAAAAAGAATTTTGCACTCTTTCCCATCAGTAAGGAACTCAGCAGACTTACTAAAGACTACTTTCCTCTTCAGGATTCAATTTTGTTTATGGGACTTAACATGCTGTTGAAAGATATTCCAGATTTGTCTCATAATTCTATCTAGTGCATCAGGTACTGACCAGTTTTTAGGCATCAGGGTCAAAGGGTGGAAATAATACTTTTTTAAAAAGATACCTAGGTTCTTATGCCATGTATCTCAGAAAAGACCAAAAAAGCTGGAACTACCTAATTCTGCTGAGAGTGAGAAAATAAAAATTACCTTGAAATGCATGAAAGGTGAGCAGCAACAATGAGAATGTTTTGTCCAATGAAGTGGTCAAAAACCACCATGTCCATAGCTTTGAAGAGTTGCCAGTACAGAAAGCTCAAGAACAGATGCTAAGTAAGGACAGTAAGGACACAGTGACAGAGTCACTTCTCCTGGAGAGCCCTGTACCATTATTTTAGCTTACAGAGAGCTGCCGATCTCATAGGTGACAGCATTAAAGAAAATGGAACTGCTCATTCCTCTCAGGAGATATATGCAGCTGGGCTCTTAGGTAAAAATGCAAATGCTTCAATTCTGCTTAAATCCTCATCTTTTCCTAGTGAAGAACAGACCCTCGGGTGTGTTAGCAGTATGGAAATTTATATAAGCTGAAAGGTTTGCCCTCCTGACTTTTTCTATCTTAGCCTTATATTACATGACCAGTCCCTAGATGACTAGCCCAGAGGCAGGCTGTATTTTTAAATAATGTGTAAGTGGACTAAAAGAAGGAGATCAGTTCATGATTATTTTTCACAGGCAAAATACTTTTTGAAAAAAAAGCACAAATCTCCTTTTTTTTTCACAAGAGTTGTAATTGTGTCCCCTGTCCTTTCATATTTGAAGTAATGAAAATCTTACTGGTGGTTTTGGGTTAGGGTTAGGGTTACAGGCATTTCCCAAACCTTTTCAAGAATGAAGGAAATCCTACTAATCCAAAGAACATTTCTTCTATACCTGATAAAAAAGGTTAATGAGTGCATTACAAGGTGCAGCCCTCTATCTTACAGCAAGTAATTTAAATCCTTATTTCCTAAGATCTCTGAATTGCTGTGCCATTTTTTTCCAAAAGAATGAGTTATTGACTTGATGAAAGAAGCAAATGGCTTCAAAGTACTTTCTCCTAGTGTGTTTTATGTAGTTTGGTTTGGGTCATTTTTTTCAGGCTTTTTTTGTTTATTTGATTTTTCTTTGTTGATGTGAGCTTCTACAGGTCCTAAATAATATGGTTTTAAATTAGGGTCTATGACAGCAAAAGCAGACTACATTTTATAACTCCCAGAGCTACAGGAAACAGCTGTATATAAGCATAAAGACAAACAATTTCTGTCTTAAACTGCTCCAGGACGCCGTTGGCCCAGTTCTCAGTTGTATTACAGCCCCTGTTGTGCCATTTGTCCTGTGTGAAGAGGCTATAAAGATCTTCTACAGAAACCCTTCAGCAACAGGTCAAGTGCTGAACACTGCCAAACCAATGTACCTGTTCCTCACCTGTCTTCAGGAAGTCGAGAGCCTTAGGAGATGAATGGCTCTGCACTAACATCACTTGTCTGCTCATCTGCATGCCTAGAAACTGGGTTATTACAGTCTTTGAGGTATTCTAACTTGTATGAGAAGAAACAGTCTGGTCTAGCAGCTAGATTTTCTTTTCTCTCTCTTTTTTTTTTTCTTTTTTTTTTTTTCTCTTTTTTCCCCTTTTTTTTTTTTTTTTTTTTTTTTTTTTTTAGAAAAAAACACAAACAAACAAAACCCACATTGTCTTCTCTGGGGGAACTGCCCCTGGGCCAGAAACTCTTCCAGTACAAAAACTTGGCACAGTGATTTTTCCCTTAGGCCACTGTAATCATTAGTTGTTGCTACTTATAAAGAAAAGGTGGGGTTTTTTATTTCTCCCCTAGTGGATTATACATTCCACAATCATATGTTCAACCTAGATTAAAAAAAAAAATACAAATACAACATTCCAGGGACAGTATTTCTGCTAGAGTGCTCAGAAGTAACTCGAGAAATATTCACTAACATTTCATAGATTACATAGGGTAGAAAACTAGTTTGAGCAGTTCTTGCTGTTGGATGGTCACTATTGTTGAAGCAGCTTTTCATGGAGTGTAGAGATAGCCTGGTGATGACTGAAATTTGTAACTTTTTCCATACTGTTGAAAACTGAGGCAAAGGAAGTGTTAAAGACCTCAGTCTTTTCCTCATCTTTAGTAACTATGTTTCCCCCATGTCCAAGAATGGAGGATTTCCCTGCCCCTCCTTTTGCCCTTGATATATCCCTAGAAAGTCTTTTTGTTATCCTTAATGTAACTGGTAAGAATGAGTTCAAATCGTGCCTCTGTATCTTTAATTTTCTTTCTGCATAACTATATTCCTAAACTCTTCCTGAGTAGCCAGCCCTTTTTTCTATAGTCTGCAAGCTCCCTTTTTACACCAATTTCCTTCAAGTTCTCCCTGTTTAGCCAGACCAATTGTCTTTCCCTCTGGCTTGGCTTTGGACACACCGGGACAGCTGCTCCTGTGCATTCAGGACTTGCTCCTTGAAGTACACCCATCCCTCCTGGACCCCTTTGTTTTCAAGGGCTGTTTCCCAGGGTACACTCTGTACTTCTATTCTGAAAAGGCCAAAATCTGCGTTCTGGAAGTCCAGCATAGAGGTTTTATTGTTGGCCCTCCTTGCATCCCTGAGTATTGAAAACTATTATTTCATGGTCACTGTGCCCAGACAGCCTCCAACCACTACCTCTCCCACCTGCCCCTTTCTGCTTGTAAACAGAAGGTCTAGTGGGGATCCATCCCTGGTAGGCTCATTTACTAGCTGGAGTAGGAAAATATCCTCTATATGCTCTAGGAATCTCCTAGACTGCCTCTTCTCTGCTGCATGGAATTCCCAGCAGATATTCCCAGCATTGTTACACAATGCAACAGATCCTGGATTCAGATGAAATGCTGAAAAGTGTTCCTCAGGCATAAAAGAAAGAGTATGCTATCCTTCTCTGAGAGCTGGGCATCGTAGGGGATAAACGAAGAAACCTAGGTCCAGGGGACTCTAGTGGAGGGAAAATTTAGGGGGTACATTAGTCAATAGAATACATACAGCATCATCAGCAGAAACCATGCCTTTTGCTCCACACAGACAGCTAATAAATAGTGAAAGCAGCTCATCCAGCAAAGGGAATGAGCAAAAGCAAGTGGCCTTGTGTGTTTTTCCCCTCTGGAGAACACGTCAAGAGTCAGTCTATGAGAAAGGCTCATCTCCCAGAATCTCTGTCTTTATTCCTGGAGGTTACTGTTGGTTCAGTGCAGCGGTGGGACAGCATCAACATAGGGAGTGCTGGGAAAGCCCAGAATAAAGACAGACACAGGGACATTTCTGTGCCTGTGTTTTAAAAGGTCTCCTGGTTTAGACTGCCAGCACCACAAGCAACTGTTGGCACAAAGTGCTGCAAACAAATGATATGGTGGGGATAATGTTGCTGTAGCCATGATGATCCCGGAGCATTAGAGATGGATGGTTTATAAGCAGCGAAAACATCTGGCATTATGGAGGTTTATAAATGCTCATAGTGACAAAAAAGTCCAGTAAGAAGCAATAATACAGGTCTACAGATGTCCCAGTTTAACATGACAGACATGGCTTAACATTAATCCAGAAAGCTTTTTATCTGGAGGTGTCAGCTATGCTGCAGTGGGGAAGCAGCAAATACAGCAGGCAGGGAGGCTTAATTATGACTGCCAGCTGAGCAACTGGGCAGCTGATGCTCTGTTCCCTTCTCAGTAGCTGCAGCATGGTCTCTACACCTTGCACCTCTCCCTGAATTCAGCCCAACCAGGCCTGTTGAGCAACAGCTTTTCTGTATTTTAGTCATGATTTCTTCCAGCCTGCTTTTAAAAATAGTTCCTGAGCAATTACGTGTCACATAAGAATAAACCTGTATGCTAGGGCATCTTTCCTGTCACCACAAAATAACAGCACTAAAGTTTCTACCTTTGAATCCTGTATTTCTTCAAAGATCAACAACTTCTCCTGTGAAGATCAGCCTGAAATAAGTATAAAACTTGCAAAAATTATGCGGTTTGTGAAGAAACTGGACACTTTTTTTTTTTTTTCTTAGCATCCAAGCATGCATACTGCAAGGTCAAATCCAACAGAAAAAATGTCAACACAAGCCTCTTCAAGCCTGGGGATGCTAATGAGAATATGTACTAATGAGAAATATGTATGCGTGTATATATGTATTTTTTCTCTTGAAAAGGGGAGGGTGAAGCCCTTCCAAAGCTCGTTTAAAAGTACTTTTTTTTTTTAAATGGGAAGGCTTCTATTTGCAATTAGGTTTGATACCCTCTCTTCATAATAGAAAATATATTTGCATTATCTGCTGATGCAAGATCACCCAAGGAACTGCAGTGTCATTACTGCCCTGTGAGCACCAGTGGATTTGTTCCAACAAAGGAAAACTTAGGTAAAGGTCTCAAAGGACTCCAGTCCTAGATCTCAACAGCTTAGCTGTAGCAGCAAGTAATTTCAAAGAGTATTTCACAGTATCCCACAAAGCTGTGTTTTAAGTCACTTTCTGTGCTTTTCTGATTCAAGTACTTCCATGGGAAGTGAGTGTGAACATAAACTGTTGTCTGGTCTGCCCAGGTGACTACAGGTTAAAAAAAAAAAAAGGAAAAAACAGGTTTAGCAGATTCTTTTTCATAACTAAATTATTCTATGTCTAGTTTTTCAAAACCTTAGACCACTAAAAATTATGAAGTATTTTCATTTATAAATTAAAACAATGGACAGTTGCTGCAGCCTGTGAGATCCCAATCTGTGAGCTTACTTTCACTGAGTTTCTCTTGCTTGAACAGACTGGATGGTAGTGCTTTTAAAAGAAATGAGACTAATAATTTAAACAGAGTGGTTCAAGATAACATGCAATTATAAACACTTCCTGCAGAGCACATTAGGTATGCAGGTTCACAAGTGCCTGTCAGATTCCATATTTTAATCACTGGTCTTGAAATAGCCTGAAAAAACCCCAAAAGTCCAAGATCAAGAGTAGAAAGAATTTTTTTTCTTGAACAGGAAGGATAATTTAATGACCTTGCCCTTCCTAAAGATAAAACTATTTTCTGTACTTGTGCATTTATGTAGGTCATAGGTCCGACACCAGAAGACTGATCCCAGGTAGACAGATGCATCAGTAGATTTATAAGACCAGAAACATAGCTTGTGTAGATCAGTGACCTTCCATCATCTTCACGAATCACCACGAGGCATGAGAAGAACTCTTACCAGTTGGCTGGCCTCAAGCTACTATTTGTAAACTTAAGCTACTACCAAGGAACTATTTACAGAACAGCAAGGGATTGCTCACTGATTTCTCAAACACTGGGGAAGAAAAAGTAAAGAAAACAAATTTCTAACTGGCCCTAGTATCATACAACCATAGAATCATAGAATTGGTTGGGTTGGAAGGGACCTCAGAGATCATCAAGTCCAACCCTTGATCCACTGCCACTGCAGTTCCCAGCCCATGGCACTGAGTGCCACATCCAGTCTCTTTTTAAATATCTCCAGGGACGGAGAATCCACTACTTCCCTGGGCAGCCCATTCCAGTGCCTGATCACCCTCTCAGTAAAGAAATTCTTTCTAATGTCCAACCTAAACCTCCCCTGGCACAACTTGAGACCTCTTGTGCCCTCTTGTCTTGCTGAGAGTTGCCTGGGAAAAGAGACCAACCCCCACCTGGCTCCAACCTCCTTTCAGGGAGTTGTAGAGAGTGATGAGGTCTCCCCTGAGCCTCCTCTTCTCCAGGCTGAACAGCCCCAGCTCCCTCAGACTCTCCTCATAGGATCTGTGCTCGAATCCCTTCACCAGATGGGTTGCCCTCCTTTGGACCTGCTCCAGGACACCGATATCCTTCCTGAACTGAGGGGCCTAGAACTGGACACAGGACTCGAGGTGTGGCCTCACCAGCGCTGAGCACAGGGGCAGAATCACTTCCTTGGACCTGCTGGCCACGCTGTTCCTGATCCAGGCCAGGATGCCATTGGCCTTCTTGGCTACCTGGGCACACTGTTGGCTCATGTTCAGCTTCCTGTCAATCCAGACTCCCAGGTCCCTCTCTGTCTGGCTGCTCTCCAACCACTCTGTCCCCAGCCTGGAGCGCTGCATGGGGTTGCTGTGTCGCAACAGTGTGTAGTAGTCGCAACAGAAACAATCCTCCACACCTCTGCAACACCTGGAAGAGCTGATTATAACTATAGATCCCAATTACAGAGACAATAACACAAGAACATGGGTAGCTCTTTAAAATTAAATAGAGATGAAGTAGTGTTATTGATCACTAGTATTAGCATAGCAGGTCAGCATAATTTAAACCTTTCCATTAAGACACAAAGATCAGTTCTCAAGACAGGGCATCCATGCAATTATTGAGCTGAGTAGGAGGTAGAAATGTAATTATGTAAACTAACTAAATTAAGAGGATAGCACAGTTCATTAGAGTCTTTTTTTTGGTCTTTTTTTTGTTTTTTGTTTTTTTTGTGATCAGCATTTTGGATCACCAGCTGCTCCAGAATTTTATTCCCATTAAAAAACATTAATTGCACCTCTTCTGGGAAAGAGCAGTTGTGCTCATGTGAGAAGCTCCATCCTTGCTATTCTAATTCAGGTGTGGAAATAGCTTTCTGCTCCCCAGCCATGCTCAGGACAGCCAGCTCCTATTCCCTTCATTGAGCCTTCATGGGGGCAGATACATCTGCCTGTGATCACACTGATTGATAGGAACTTGCATAACTGATATTTATAAGAATTTAAGGCAATTTATTCAGGAAATATGACTGAAGAGAGCATCCCACATTGCTAAGTAATTTTTTCCTACTGAGTTAGGCCCTGTAAAATATTTTAGTCACAAGTTTCAGTAATATTTCATAATTTATGATGTGTCCATCAGAGAAAAGCCTCACAAACTGTTTATCTCACACCAGAGGGCTGTGGTGTCCTTCCACCAGGGACTCTGAAAGAGTGTGTTGATAATTCTGTGCAAAGTTACCTGTTATGGATGCACAGTGTGAGGTTCTCTAACACTAACTTTGCAACATCTAAAACAATTTTTTTCCAAGTGAGTCAAAGCCACTTTTGCTCTCCTGAGCTGCAAGATCATGGCAAGACAGATTTAAAGAATATATAGATTTTAGAGAATCTATTTCTGAGTTATCTAAGTACATATATTGTCCCCGAAGATTTTTTAAAAGAATGGAAAATACTTCTTAAAAGAAATAAAAAGAGGAATTTTGTGCTTTGGATCCATGAAAACTGGACAAACAGACTTTGAAAAAATGTAGCAGAAGGAAAAACTAAAACAGACCTTCTGTTTGAAGGAAAAGTAATAGAATTCAGATAAGTACTTCAGAAACTGTTAGTAGGCTTCTAAACTAATGCATCTAAAAGGAAAATTCTTACCTAAACTCCAGTAGTAGAAATTACTGTAGGCTTTTCACTTTTAACTAAAAAGGCTGAAGTTTGGCATAAGAAGCTTAGTCTGTACTTTCATTAAACTTATCAGCAATGAAATCCTCTACTGTACAAGGCTCTGAATGTGCTTAACTAGTACAAGAGCTCAGATCCAAGGGCCACCTTTGTCTCAATATTTTCTGCCTCTTTTTTTCCCAACCTGGTAACTGCACCATCAACTAGCAATAATGACCCAGAATCCTGCAACCCATGCTTGAGCAGAACATATTTTAATGATAAAGGTAACTGAAGCAGTACTATGATTTAGAAAGCATTCAGTTGCAGTGTATCACTGAAAGCCTTTATTTCTTGATAATGAAGAAAACCTTATCCCAGTTAAGCAATAAAATTCTCAACCAGAATCCCTCTAACTCCTCCAGTGCATCATGTTTTCCCCAGTCACTTTTGTCAAGACACATCCTTTAGAGTTATTAGGAATTATTTTGAAGAGGTCACAATAACAGCAAGTCTGCCATAACATTCACTGTGCCTGGAGATGTTGAAAATGTGTGGATGTAGTACTTGAGGACATGGTTTGGTTGGTTGGTGGTGTTGGATTGATGGTTGAATTTGATGCTCTTAGAGGTCCTTTCTAACCTTAATGATTCTATCATCTTATTCTCTGAGAGCAAGGGCAGCACTGTGGTTTTTTTGGCTATCTGGCATCCCCAGTCCAGTGCAAATCTTTTTGGAGTTTGGGTGTGAGGACCATGAGCTTCAGTTGTGACTTGACAATGAAACAAGACAGGATATGATTATCTGAATATTGAATCAGATTTCTGAGGAAGCTGCATGTCTGAAATCATTGCATTCTTATTAAATTTGAGACTACACATAGAGACAAAAATAGTCAGTGACTACATTTTGTTATTGTGGTAATAAAGCCTCCTGTTTTACTGTAAAGTTTTCAGACTGTCTAAAGGTCCAGATTCTGTTAAAAAACATATATCTGTAGTGCTCTGCTTCTTGAATAACCTTGTGTGAAGGAATGCATGGGGGAAAGAGATACCACTCAGCATACACTGTAGTAGCACATCTGTCAAAGAACTATTCAGCGAACTACTGTGTTATTTTGAGTGAAGAGAAGCGTAGTTTAGTCTCAGATGAGCATAGAAATGGTACAGTAACATGTTCCATAAACCAGACTGAGGATAAGGCAGACTGAGGTCATTTGTGTCACCTATTCTATGGTATTTATTCATGAGTGCAGAGAGTTACACAACAATTCTCAGTATTCCATTCACTGAAGGAATTACAGTTCAATGCTCCTACCAGATATAAGATAGACAGCTTGTATATATATCACAAAATGCTAGTTCAATTTCTATAGTCTCAATAACAAAGTTCTAGTAATCCATGCCAGACAGCTCTCAGCTGGAGAGGCACTTCAGGTGCCTATTTATTTTCAGCATTATTGCCAGCAGGTAGTTTCCAGGCATTATTAAATTCCTACTCCCTAACAACCAATTCCCTATTATTAACATGCATTGACAGCCCACTCACTACCTGTAAATGCACAGAACATTTGGCACCAATCAAGCTTTATTTGCTGCCTGAGAGTATGCATTTAGTTTGATGGGCACTATCAAAAACAAGCCAGAGAACTGCTAGAGGCCAGACAGCACAGATACACCAGTGCAAACTGAAATGTTGGCTAACAGCTGGAGAAGTGAACTTGACGTCATCACACAGTACTGAACGGTAGAAATGGACAGAAGCAATTGACTGCATTTCTAGAAAATGGCAGTGTATTTCCAGGCTCACAAAGATTTTCCACTCCATTATTAAATAAAAGAAAGAAAGAAAAAAAAAAAAAAAAAAAAAAAAAGAATTATTGGGAAAATTGAGAAATGCATCTTTATTATTTGTATTACAAATACATCTGTTGATTATTAATGCACTGACAGTTAAAGCAATGGAGGATTAAACCAAGAGGTCTTTCCAGGTACCCAGGAATATGTACATCTGATTGCTTATCTAACCACCAGATCTCAAAGTATACTTCTTTGATGATTTCTCCCCTCATGCCCCACTGGGACCATTCTGCTCCAGTGTGGAAGAACTATCCTGGTTTGCAATGCAAGAGACCTTTCTGTTCCGCTCTGGGTTTTAAACCCAGAGTTGTGAGATGCAGTTGTGAGAACTAGAAAGACAGAAGTAAAGTTTGCAGAGAAGTTTATCATAAATTAGTCATCAAGGAGCTAGGTCTAATCCAGAGATGAATGGAGCCTACCTAAATTCTGATGAAAACACAAAACTTATGAACTCCGTATTGCAGCAACTATTTTCCCTCTTCTTGCTGGAGTCTACATAATACCCTGTTTCACAGAACGAGCCTTGTGTTATTAAGTTCCCATAATTATTTGCCATCCATGAAAGGAAACTATCAGGGAGCAAGCCTGGATAGCGATACTGAGGTGGCAAAACTAATTAACAGGAGCCAGTGTGATCAGAAAACATGATCTAAAAACTTGCTGAACTGTAAAGTGCCATGGACAGAAAAGCACAAGGTCTAGGGTTTGAGGGGGCTTTTTTGGACAGGAGGTACTGAGAGATAAAAGTTAACGTTGATACTGGGATTACTATGATAATAAACAAAGGGAGCAATTGCAAATAGAGCTCTGAGAGCCTTCTGAGAAAAATCCATTATTCTTTCTTTTTAATTTTGTTTGTAGAACACAGAAAAAAGTGTTCTAACTGCTCAGTCATGGAAAAAGTCCATAACGTTTTACTCAAATTTCCAGTAATGTGAACAATCAGCAAGTGACCGGTTTTAATGAGACCTCCAAGAGTCATTAGAAAGCTAATGGTTTCTCAGATGATATCACTTTGTCAGTTGATTACCTTGCTTCATGTTGGGAGTGCATGTGATTACTGCCTTGCAGGGCTCAGCAGCAGCACCTCTCATATCAAAAGCAATGCCAGATATGAAAAGTCTGACTTATGCTTCCTGCTGGCCCTGCGATTTGCCCTCAGCTCCTTCCCAGGCAAGCAGCAGAGCTGATGATCACCTGCTCTCTGCAGCCTCCATCTCAGGGCCAGCAGCAGCTTGCAAGCTGCCTTGCACTTGTCCCAACTTACTGCTTAAATCACATAGTAATGTGCCTTGGGTGGCTGCTGTGGATGGCTCATTATACAGAACAATAGAACCTCAGTAGGGGAATAAACACACTGGTAAAGTTGAATTTATTTCCCATTGTATATTTCCATCTCCTGCCATGTTTAACCCCAACAACACAGCACTGGTGCATACCCCGTATGAGAATTACTTATTCAGACTTTGTAAAATCGATTTTTGTCACTACAACTCCACCCCTCATTAAAAAAAAAAAAAAAAAAAGGGTAAAAAATGTAATATTGGAAGACACAGAGATGCCATTTTTCAAGGAGCAACCCTGGATATGTGCAGTCCTTAGGCAATAGTATTTGTTGTTCAAAAGGGGATAACAGACTTTTGCCAAAGGAAAAACAAGATGGTTTTGAATGTTATTATAGTCCAGGTACTGTTAATTCCTCTGAAAATAACTACATTGTATTGAAGGCTTACCAGGTTAAATATTTTCACATTTATCATGACAAATGCAGAGTACCATCAAAAAATCTGTTTGAATATCTTGGGTAACTAAATCAGCTCCATTATTGCCTTTATTGCTGACATCTGTTCCTCCCTAAAGATTTGTAAATAACTATGGCCAACACAGCTGATGGAGAGGGGAGAGACAAAACAAAAATGAAAAGTACCTCTGGGATATTTTCATGCCCACTGATAATAAATTTCAAAAACTGCAGCTTTATTATAGCATGTACTTAGACCTTAGGCTAAGAACTGTAGTTCTTTTTCTAAGATACAATCTTTTTATTTATGCTATGGTGGGGTTGTATTGCCAGTGTTTCCTGTACCAAAGAAGCCATCTGGCTTTTTTTTTTTTATGTGAAGAATTCAAATGTCTTAAAGGACAGGTTCTTCACTCAGACCTATCTTCATGCATTATGAGTGGAAAAGTGACAGTGAAAAGGAGAACTCAGTCAAGCGGAAGAAAGTGGCTAAGCTATTTTTTTATATTCATTACAGTCATGCCCAGGGATAAGATGAGTCTTATGGAAAAACCACTGAAACACAGAGTAAGAGAGAGCTGGTGTAAGTACTGAAAAGCTTGCAGACAAATCAATAAGACAAAAGACACTGCAGAAAGCAAGCACACAAGAGGGCTGAGAACTGATAAATATTTTTATCAGTCTCACAGGAATAGCTTTATTATTTTCTTAATTTCATGTTTGATTTAGGATGGGTGAAGGCACAAATTTCTAGTGGGAAAGGACCAGCAAAGGAACACAACAATGAGACAAAGAAGACAGCAGGAGCAGGAGGTGCAGCAAAAAAGAAGACAATGAGCTGCCCAAGATCCTTAGAAGTAGCCTTTGGCCTGAAGACTGGGGATAGAAATAGGCATGAAAGCACTTGCTAAAATATTTTTTAAAATTTTAGGACAAATGTCATACCAGGGTATTGTTATTTTTAGCTATATCATTAACTAAATAAAATGAAGCCCAGTTCTACACTGAAATTAGATACTGACAAATCACAGTGCTGAACTGCCCTTTTATTTTCCAGATGTATAATTTTCCATTTCCCTAATACACCCCAATGATGTGATTAAAATTTTTTAAAGTAGCTGTAGTTTAGCAGTTTCATTTTCAAAGCTGAGTGGTTTGGAGTTTTCTTGCAGTTTCAGCCTGCTATAGTGTAGACCACAGAGAGGTTCTTCTGAAAATAAACAATTAGGGCTTACAGGTGAGCTACAAAATTGCTCTTACCAACAAAATGCTTTCTAGGGATCTATTGTGATCATTGATCTAGACACTCTGGAAAATATTACTGAAAAGCTAGTAGATAACAATAAATATCCTCATTAAACACTTTCAAGCTGATGTTATTAATTTACAAAAATTGATCAAATATGTTTGAGAGAACTGTAGGATCATCAGAAGGCCACCCAGTCACTGCACTAAAGATGATGCTGCTATAGCACTGTGATTTTCTCAGGCTCCAAACTGTAGTGGGGATATTATATTATGACTGTTTAAACAATTTCAGAGTTGTCTTTGAACTGTGCACAGGAATAATTCTGAGCAATTGACAATAAAACAGTGAGCCTATAATTGCTTAGGTCTTGAGGGAAGCAAGAATCAGTTTTGCACACAGATTTCTGGTAAATTTCCAGTTCTTTGAGTCAAATTACAATAGCTTAGCAGTAAAGAAGCAAGTACTGCTTGGTTGTTTATGCCAAAAATAAAGAGTAGAAAGATGTGTGTACAAAAAGTAATCTTAACTGCTGTCCCAAAACCAAAACAAAAGCAATTTCTATTGAAGAAAGAGCCCTGTGTTTTTAACAAGGAGTGCTTTACATATGTCCTTCCCTGGCTCACACTAGGCCAATGCCATGGTCTGGTATCTCTGGCTGCTCCCATCTGGTCTGGGCTCCCCTGACAGCAGAGCTGCTGCCGATGCTCTCACAAGTACCACTAGGGATGGTGCAAGAGTCACTACCACGAGAAGCTTACTGAGAACTCAGACTGATTTTCAAAACTATCTTAATAAAAATGAAGTTGCATTAATTTTTGGTTTTAGCTTTTTTACATACTTTCAGTTTTTCAAGACTGAAGTTTTGTTTATTCTTTCTCTCTCATTTATATGGATTTGACTTAATGTCAAAACTCTGAGGGAGGGGCTGGAAGCTGGAAGCTGAAAGAGGGACAAAATGTGACTTCAAGTTTGGGAATTTCCTAACAAAAAACCCTTCAACAAACTGTGGAAATTAATCCTGTTGCTAAACACATTTTTGTTTTTAAAAACACAGCCCTTTTTAGTTGTGGAAAAAGTAAACCAGTGAAACAAGAGAAATTTTGGTTGCTTACACTGCCCTCAGTACAGCAACAAAGTGAAAGCCAAAAGTCAGTGTCCTGCATCAGCTGGTGCAAGGCAGTTTCTTTTCTTCTTTTAAGCCATTAATCTTAGTGTCATTGTCCCCCTGGAGGTTTCATCCTTCTTTTCTTAATTATTTACCTTAACTTTCAAACTCATCCCTATTCTTTGAGGGTTGGACTTTGCCTTGCGGATCCAAACAAAATTTTAATGTTACACCAGACTGTAACAGTTACCAGATAAGGCTTCAGGGTATTAATTTAAACTGTTATTTCCAAATCACGTGGAAATTCTGCAACTTTTAGCTCAAGTTAACTAAACAAAATGGCCACCGCTTTCCCCACTAGGCCATAATACAAGTTACTGTATCCCCAGATCCACAGAAGGTCAGCAGTCCTCAATAATTTTGCTTAGATTCTTTTTTTCTGCCACTCAAACATACAGTTCAAATTAAAAAGAAATTCAGCGTAACCATGTTTGCTTTCTCTTGCCTCCCCTGCAGCAGGCTGTGGCTGCACAGATGGTTACAAGACTGGTAAGAAAAGTAGTGACAGAGTACAGGGAGTGGAAATTAAAGGATTATTCAGCCAAAAAAACCCCAAAACAAAATACAGCAAACAATAAGCTGGACCAGGCCCAGGTATCCACTGATAAGGTGCAGAGGTGAAGTCATCCCCCTGGCAGTACACCTGGGCCCTGCAACCAGATAGGTACCTGCTCTGCTGCAGAAAAGCTCAGGCAATTGTTAGCCCTGCAGGCAACAGCCGGAGTTGAGGGCTGAAATCCCAGAGAAACAAACAGGGATTATTAAGGCAGCAGGTAGTAGAAAGGGCCTTGCTGGTACTGTGTTCACCTCTCACATGAAAGTTCAGTGCTTGTTCTCTCCACAAGACTGGACATGGGCCTCTCTGAGACCACAGGTGTCCAGGGGAAGGAGTGTAAAACACTGTGAGAAGAACAGCCTGAATGTCACGGTTTAAAAGTATTTTCACTTTTGGCAAGAGAGTCAGCAGCATCCACTTCAGCATGGAGATCAGACAGTATGGAAAGCTCTGGAAAAGCCCACAGCACCACACTCTTTTCTGACCCCAGTCTGCCTGCACTGTTCTGCCTGCCTGTCCTCCTACTCTGTCTTCCTGTGGAGCATAAGCAGTGTATGGGGTTAAGCTGGAAGAGAGAAGTCCAATAAAATTGGACAGGTTAAGTGGGTTTTGCTCTAGGCATCATCCCCATGCTGAATGGGCTGGGAGTCTGACTCCACATTGAGCTCATCTTGTTCCCAGTGAGCATCCACGCTCACTTCTGCCTTTTTTTACACAAGATGAATGTTAATCATGAATACCTTGTGTTCAAGTAATGGTCTGCTGCATGAAACACCCATAAGAAGGTTGTTATTCAAAACACACCACTGAAAACTACTCAATATGACCTCAGCTCTTTTCTTTTGATATATTTTTTTCAGGCTATTATATGTCTAATTTCACTTTGCCAAAGTTGAAGAGACAAGGGCAGCATCACCCCACAACCAGCTGGTAACTATGGTGACCAAAGCCGTTGTGATGAACACACCTTCTGTTCCAGCAGGAGCCCAGAAGCACTGGAGTTAGGAAACAATGTAAATATAAATAGGATTGAAAAGAAAACCGAAACATCGACAAGATTTTTGGGTTTTAAACACAACACTACGGCATACATTATTCATTAATGCCCAAATAAGTATATTTCTCACAGTCTTGCATCCCTTCACCATTTACAGATACCAGATAAAGCCTGGAAAGTATGTTTCTTTATACATGGAAAGAACAGATTTATTGCTGCCCTGCCACGCACACAAGCACATGCGAACATGCTTGGTTGTTGCTAGCAGCTGATTCCTCCTATGCAGAATATTATTATAGGAAGTTCTAGATCCAGTCACGTCTGCTATGTGGCACAAATGTGACATTAAGCAGATGCAGGCCTGGAGGACTTAATAAACCTGCTCCAAAGTCGTGCGTGCAGTGTCCTGATCTGCAATAGGCATGTTCTGCAAGGCAAGGAAATGGAAGATTTGCATAACACTGCCCAGCCTTATCCTCCCAATGTGTTTCCAATTGCTCCAGTCTGCTAAGTCCTTGAGAGCTTCGTTCCAAGCAAAAAGCAATGACTTGGAACAGAAACACGATGGTTCAGGACTCAGCATCCTGCTTCATTCAGTGCTTTATATCTCACAGGAGGTGTTGCCCATGCTCACATACATCCAGGCTGTGGCTGCGTGTGCAGCATGCAGCATGCACTGTCTTTTAACACTAAAACCAAATGTGACTTGGAGGTGACTTTTCTATCTAGGAAAGAGATGCCTGTCAGGATGCTGTCTCCATCTTTGTTCTGTCTGGAGTGATCCCTGTTGACATTAATGCATGAACTGAAAGGGAGTGATTTACCAAAAGCCTGCATAATAAAGGACCTTGCCGGGATTAGAAGCCATGATTAGTTAGTCTCCAGTTAAGCAGTGAGCTATCATACATAATTCAAAAGATTTTTCAGAGTATTTCACACATTATTTAGTAGTAGTACTATGAATATTCTTCTCATTGTATAACTGATAGTTTTTTCTGCTTCTCAAGTTACATGCAGAACTTTTTCAGTCTCTGGAATTTATAGAATGTATTACATATTGTATCTGCCTTTTCCTTCTATCACTTTTTTAAAAAAATTCATTTCTCTTTAGCTTAAGTATGTCTGAAAGAAATTTGCTATGTAGCTGGCAGTTGGTTTGCTGTACCAGAGTGTTATACTGGTTGGATTCTAGCCAAAGGGGAAGGGGAGAGAGGAGAAATAATCAGTCTGATAAGAATGATATTGTAAAGAACAATGTGCTGGCTTATTCTCAATAGAAGGGTGGAAGATCTATAGGTTTAAAGAGTTAAATGATCAAGAGGGGAATTCAAGTGAGATCTTTATTTACTTTAATGTCTGCTCACAGTCAGCAGGTTTCAAGATGCTTTGATATACAAACTAATCAAATGCTAGTTTCTGTGTGACAGTCCCTCCTCCCTACTTCACACCTCTCAAGCCTTCTTTCAGGTTGACAAAAGAATTTGCACAGAAAGTCTGGAGAAGCTGATCCAAGCATGTATTTTTGCTGGTAAGGAGGTAGAACAAACCCCAGAGAACACTTCAGGTGTTATCTTGATGCCTTCTACCTCCAACCCTAGCCCTTCTAAGTAAACACACACAGAAAATCTCTCTTTTCCCCTCTGAAAAAGAAGGAAAAACACATAACCTTTACTTGAGCAGCCCCAATACTTCAGAATTCTCAAGTATGCCAATATATTTTTTCCCTGTCAGTAGTTAAAATGTAAATGCCATCTTATTTTCTCTCCTTTCTCCTTTTCCTAGACTACCATGACACTTGCTACCTGTTCCTAGGCAGTTTAAAAGAGCTTTTCCTTGTTGTCTCTCTCCAAAACCCACAGGGAACAAAGCACTTGTTATTTTTTAGATCCCTCAGTTCCACTCCTTCTTGACTCAGTGTGGGAGACTGTCTTGTCAAGATGAGGATTCTTATGCATAATCCGAGTGCTGCATTCAAAACTTGATAATGGAAGTAGCCAAAAGCTATTAGAAACTTCTGCTTCTCTGACAGTTTTCCTTCTCTGTGTTGTACAGCCCTCTCACACCCTTCAAGCCACACTACTGAAGTTACTTCAGATTCAAATCTTTTTCCATCTCCAGCGTCTCTAAGGAGCCCACTTCAGAAATAAGCAGCACTCTGTCTTTCTCACTCCTCATAAGCTATGTGAAGGTATTTTCCACATCCATATTATCATGTCATGGGCATCACATCTACTATGACATCCTAGCTAAGGTGGGCTACAGGATGCAATAATGCAACAAATGGAAGGCATCTTGAAAGAGACAAAGTCCCTGGAAAACTGAACTCATTAAAAGATGGCTGAAAGACAGAAAACAAGGAATGGCAGAATTTAGTATTGTTGAGGAGAAAAGATTGAGCAGTACTTTGGTGGACCTAAAGGCATGCCACACTGTATTTGAGTGCTATGGATTTCTTAGGACTGCTTATGGGAAAGTGGTTCTCAGAAGACCACCCAACCCGCTTGTGTGTAACTCTTTTCTCCCTGCTAATATCATAGAAAGCCAGTAAGACACCTCAAAGGTAAAACAATCAAAGAACCAAAAGTTTTCAGAAACTTAATCAGGAACTGGATTGCAGACAGAGACACAAACTAGCAGTTGCTCAAAGTTATTTTTTTAATAGACCCTAAATCAGGAAATCAGATAAGTGTTTGATACGTATTACACTTGTGACTAGGGGTGCCAAAAAGGTCAAAGGCATCACTTGTGGGCTGGAAGGTACAAGCACATACAATTGTGGTGTCGGTTCATAAACACAATCTCTGCAATATGGTGCCTCTTCCCAGGGAGCACAGATCACATTAAGTCCCTGTGTTCTTATTGTGTAGCTGGAATAAATTATGTTACATATAGGATTATATATATATATAAGGTTTTTCAAGGAGTTTGCCCTTCATATCACAGACACATGAAAATGCATTATGCAGTTCAAGTAATTATGATCTGTATTTTCACAGATCCTTTTTCCAGATACTGTGTAGCATGTTTACATGTGCCTCCACCCCAGAGAGGGTTATATTTTTTAAAAGACTGGCTTCTCTATAGCCCAATATTTTCAATTGCTATTACCTGTAACTATTTGCTATAAGACAATTTATAAATTTCAGAAAATTATCCATTAAATTTAATGGATATGTTAATTTTATAAATTAACATATGTTAATTTTATAAATAAATAATATTAATTAGATAAACAAATAAATTATACATAAAAATAAAAAAGACGTATTTCTCTAATGCTATTTCAACCTCCTAAGCAGCAAAAGAATTAGCAATCTCAATTCCTGCATGAAATTTCTGTCACAGTTGACACTCATATTGATTTGATCAAGAAATGAACACCAGCATTTGAGGATGCTACCTAGCAGCTTTGTCAGGATGGCTAAGGAAGAGTTTTGGAACATCCTCACTTGACTTGATGTGTTGTCACAGCAATTTGAGCTGATGGCAGCTCTGAAATCTGAACAAAACTTTGTACCTTGACAGTACCTGGAAAGGCAAGATGCAGTCAGAATAGCTTCATCCAAAACAACAGCTCAGATTAAATTAGTTCCCATCCATTACTTTTTATATCTCTAGGTCTAGCATTATGTTCAAAATATAAAGTCAGTGGTGAGGTGGAGGATTTCTCAAAGAAAGCTGATGTCTCTGAGCAATGCTTAAATGGCACCATCAAGATAGTGTTAGTGATCTAACACAGATATGCAGAATGCTGGTGCATCCATTAACTTCATGATTTGCATGCTTATGGAGCTCAAGATCCTTCTTGTCCATTTCCTTTCTCTACCCCTTCTCTCTTTTGTTTCTGTATCTCTCCAGGTACTGAGAATAAACATATGCTCAGAAAAAAAGAAATAGAGAACAAAAAGCTCATCTCTTTATGTAGCACATTATTCCAAAACACAAAGATGTGGAGAGAATAAGCTAATTGGATGCAGTTCACAAACTGACAATTCATTTGCCATGACAGGCCTCAGAATTTCCTCTCTTTTTTAAGAAGCAGAGAAGGAAGCAGTGCTATAGATAAATGTACCAAGTTTACCACAACAGAAAATCTGTTATGATTAATTTTTTTCTAATTCCCATTGCAATAGGAAGACTATGTAGGAAGATAAGAAAATGCCATGTTTTAAAGTGCTGGAACAGCCATTACAGTTATGACTTCTGCTGATATCAAGGTACTGCATCATCCAGTAATGACTGGGTAATTTCTAATGGCATAGAGAGAAGGCACCTAGTGGGACCTGGGCATGGCTTTCTGGAGATTATATGCAGCCATTTCCAGCAGAGTGTAAGCACACGGCTGCACAGTCACCCCTTTCAGACTGGGGCTGCACTGACCCCAAGTGCTGAGACCAGCATGATCCTTTTTTTCTCTGTTAAAGTCTTTGGTTTCTTTTCTATCCCACAGACTACTCAGTACAATCCCTTGCCGTTTTTTTGTCTATGGCACCGGTTCATTGCCCTGTATCTCCTGCCTGCTGGAATTGTAAGAGTCATCTAGTGCTCCAAAGTACACACCTGAGTGATGTGACACACATTTATACAACGCTACATGTTTTGACACCTGTGCTATTTTCAGCCATGGTTCCCCATCACAGATGTGCACAGCTTCATTTTCCTGAAGCCACTTGCTGGGACCTTAAATCACATCGAGCTTTTTGTTTTGTTTTATCTGTCTTTCTGTGTGTCTACAAGTACCCACTGACTCTGACATTGGCTTCTAGCAGCCCAGACAACCCTGTTTTCAATTTTCTGTTGAACAAGATGTCAGCTGATGACAACCCATACTCCACTGATGTAATTTTGTAATTTAACAATGTTAAATATGGGTCAGAGTCTGACCTCCATCACCTTTTTAGTAGACACTTTATTATTTTGTTTTCCATCAACCAGTTAGAGTGGAGATAATGGGGATATGCTGTGTCATAACTCATTGCAACAGGTTAAGCATATGTTCACAAAATGGCAGCTTGTTGTCAGACATAATTATGTCAGGCTTATCATGACTCGAAAAAGCAGATTTAGTATAAATAATCAGCTGCTGAACTCTACAGCCTTCTAGTACAGCTATTCTAAGAGACACAGTCATACATTAGTTGATAACAACTAAGATGGTGGGGTTTGCTCCCCTCCATGTCCATATGAATAAATCTGTGTGTTTTATTAAGTAGTCCAGCTTTTTCACCTTTAAAAGCAGAAATACTAGGTCTCTGACTTGGTAATTTTCTCTTATTCTGCTGGGAAATACGACAAACCCTAATCTCTTCTTGTAGTTCACTCTTCAGGGGAGGCCAGTACAAAATTTATATGGTCCTTCTGAGAACTCCCAGTTTTTAACTGATGTCTCTGCAAGCTTTATAGAGGTACCTCCAGCACCTTGCTTGTAACTTCTTCAGAACAGCCACCCTTGTGCCAGCACAGAAGTTCCTCTGGAATAGGTAAAAGGGACTATAATACTCCTCCTAAGGCCCAGCTTCACATGCCTACTGTGGATTTAATTTTCTATTTGATCATTGCTGCTAAAAACAAGCGTTGCTTTCCCCTTCTTTTATGGATGAATTTTTATGGTAACTCAGCTAAAATGGTCAAAAGGGTGCAGGAGAAAATACTAGCTATGGTGCCTAGATATTTGTAGGATTTATGGCAGAGAGCATATCTCATTATTTCCATCTCAATCTGAGATTTGGACTGACTGTAATGACAAAAAGCATCTGCTCTGTCCAAACTATCTTTTCTCTGGCTTTTGACAGACGATTTTTGATCAAGAGAAAACAAAAATAAATCCAGCGAGTCTGAAAATCCTTAAAGTATCCTGAAAGAATCCTGGAAGACATCTTACAGATCTTACAGATCTTACAGATTCAAGCTGGGAAGCCCCCATACCTGCTTTTTACTCAGTTTGAAAGGAAAAGCAGGGATATTCTAGTGCAAATTCTTAGGAGAGACAATAACATGGTCATCCTGAAGCTCTACAGTGAAGCATGTGCAGTAATAGAGAAAATTATTTTCTCTCAGAAAAAAGGGAACCCAGAAGTAGTGAGAGGAGTCAGAATATAAATATCCATTATTTCATTCTCACCTAGCTTCAGAAGGCATCTGTGGAGGACTCAAGATGTGTGGGAATGCCAGAAAGGAATTAAAGCAACAAAAGCAGAACTCTTAGACTTTTAGAAAGTTGACTCCATGTATAGTCTACTACATGTAGACTCTATGTAACTTTCACTTGCAGGTAAATACACATGCATTATGTGCTCTAAGAGGTTTGTTGCACTCATGATCACACACTCCTGTCTGCTCAGGTATGCCCCAGAAACACAGTAAAGCACAGACCAGTGTCACTTCATCCTGAACTATAGCTTCGCTTTATTCCTTATTTCTTGCATGTATCTTCTCTGCTTTTCCTCTGATTTCTCCTTCATAGAGGGTCTCCTAGTAAGATAGCTTATTTCTTCTACCCCCTCACCTACATAAAGTGACCTGACATTTGTTGTGACCACTTTTCTTCCTCCCCTTATCAACCCTGTGATCTTCTGTTTCCTCTGCTGTAGATGTCTTTCCCCTTTCAGCTGTGAAATGAATGCAGCAGCCCTCAGACCAACCTGTGTCCACATGGCAACAGTGCTCCAGCAGGAGCAATTTACTGTCCTGATACTGAATGTATCTTTCATTGGTCCTTAAGCAAAATTATAGCAATATAAATAATCCTTTACCTTCTATATATAAATAATGAATATTTAACTACCCATCTTAGGTTCTACACACTTCATTTTGTAGTAAGATAAACCTATGTTTGCAGAAGGCTGTGAAAAATGATTATTTTAGCCTTAAAATACAAAGAAAAAATTAACATACCAACTAGGCATGCTCATAGCAGCAAGTGGGAACTGGAGCATTTGCCCACTCTGACAGAGCTGTTTGAACATGCTGGGTCTCACATGCCAGTGACAGAAGCAGCTGCTATTGCAGGGTCTGCCATGCTGATCTGCTCCTATTTCATGTCTTTTTCCCTTTGAATTAAAAGTTGAGTGGTGTGTGAGCCATCATCCCTCAGGAGTGTTTCTGCAGTCTACAAGGACTCCTCCTTAGCTGAGTACTTCAGAGGCTGTAAATACTGTCGTTAATTTCTCTGATAAATAAAATAAGGACACAGGAGGAGAAAAGGAATCAGCACCACTGAGCCAGTTCTGTTACTTATGAAAATTATTCTTTGACCTTTCGGAGCACAGAATACAGATTTGCATCCTAAGCCCTTCAGGTTTAATTTGTAGCCTCCCTTCCTGTGCTGAGACTCATACCTGGAATTACCAAACCTCTAACAATATGGAATTAGCATTGCTGCTTTTTTTATTTCTCTCTTTTTGAATGACACTTTGAAGGAGGAGAATGTTATGAATTTTCCCTGTATTATCAGCATCGTAATCTTGTTTGAGATCCTGTATTAAAATTGTTCACACAAAAGATCTGTAGGTGCATTTTTGTCCTCAGCTCTATGTCTACAAAAACACTCTCTGATATTTTATTTACCGTCAACTTCACTCTGTTTTTAAAGCACAGAAACACTGATTTTCTTCTGATTGTATCATTTGAAGAACATCTATCTATATTTTCAGTTGAAGCTGATGCGAAACTCCCTTTTTTGATCTGACATCATCTTCATTACATGTACCCCCCTTTGCTGGAAACCTGTTTATTTGTATGCCAAAAGAAATACTGGCACCAGGGTTGCAATATTTTTTTTACTTTAGCAATTGTGGAATTTTTCAAGACAACAGTTCTATGGTCTTTAATAGTATTGTACACTACTTTAATAATATTGTAAGTCTGTTTGAATGTTTATTACTCCACTCTGAGAAAATCAGTGAGAAATGGTTTATCCTTCTCAACAATATACTTGGAGAAAAAGAAAAGAAATTAATCTCTTTGAAATATTTTACAATATTTTAAAAAAACTTGTTTACTGTTTCAGTGACCATAAAATTTTGCCTCTTTGAACATTACATAACCTAAGAGACTTCATAAACCCAGAGCAGCAAAAAATCTACCAGGGTTTCTTTAGTAAAATCAAGTAACTGGCAGCATAGTCATTTTTCCTAATATTCTTGGAAAGGTTTTGTAGAACAGAACATATTTAAGTTTTAAATCTTAAACATAATTTGTCCTAGTGACTGGGTCACCCACTGTGAATTACTGAATGCTGTAAATTAACAAGAAGAAGGTACCAAATTGTTTTTAAAGGTCTAATGGATTCTAAAATGTACTCTTTATGTGCTTTAAAGGTGGTGTGGCATTTAGAGGATTCATAACCACAATGAAGTATCAAAGTGCAGTCAGGCATTTCTGTACAGATAATGAGGATAAAATCATCCCATGATAATCATGCATGTGCTTGTGTTCTTAGCAAAATGAAGTAAGGGACAGGCATGGTCCTCTGGAATAGCAACAGCCATGGGAGCAAGTGAGCAAAAGTCAGAAAGAGGAGGGGCTTCCATTTCACAGCAAGGGTAGTGAACAGGGAGTAGAAGCTGCTGCCTAGGAAGTGCCTGTGCTAGAGACAAATTTCAGAAGTTCCCAGGGTTGTTATTCAAGCTCCTTTTGCATCACAGGAGCACCACTGCAAACATTGTTCATTTATTCGTGGAATGGCAGAGCTGGGTAGGAATGGCAAGGATACACGTATAAGATGTCATGAATGTATCTTTGAAGTTATATTTATAAAAGAATTAATGTTTAGGGAAGACAAATGCCACACTATCCTAAAGTCTCTTTATTCAAACTACACACCCACTGCTGAGTTTTCCACCTCTGCAGCAACTGTTCAGACTCCTTTGAACATTGCTGGGCTTTGTGTGCTTGAGCTCCTATAATGCAATGCTAGCTTTCCTCTTGGCTATTGCTAGCTCTCCTCATTTTCAATCAGTTCAAACACCAACCCCTTTAATACATTTCCAGCTGGGTTGGAGTGTGTTCCCAAAATTACTCCAGTTTCCCAAAGTACTCCTGTTAAGGTTAAAGTTGTCATTTTTATCTCCTTCGGCAAGCAATACATCTTATTGTGAAAATAACTGGTTTTACTAGCAAGGAAAAGAGCATGATATTATTAGGCTCAGTCCTCATTAACTATCTCCATGTCTATTTCAAATCAGATATGGCTATCGACAGCAGCAGAGAAGTGGTGATTATTTCCTTAGAGAACATGAGCCCCCAGCTGAAACCTCTCCATGAAGACACTTGGTGGCTTCACCCTGTCAGCTTTGCAGAACAATATTACTTAAGATTTCACAACAACTTCTCTAACACTGCATACAAGCACTGGTTTTGGTACACAGAGGGAATTGCTGTTTGCCTTCCTTCATGTTTTAGGAATCTGTTCTGTTAATCTGACTGGTAGGGCTGCAACCTATTCAGCCTGTGAGTTGGTTTGCACATTTGGATTTTGTCTTAACCCATTTTTTGCTGGGCAAGTCTCTTGGCTGTCAGTTTAAACTAAAAACAGATATTTAATAAACTATTTTTTCTTGTATTTTTTCAACTAAGTTTATATTTTTTTTTTTTTTTTTTGGTATCATGGCTTCCTATAAAAACAATGCTTGTGCAAATCAGCTGCCAGACACCCAGCCTCCAAGCCTGCAAAACCATTTAAATCATGTTTGAAAGAAAATCAGAACTTTCAAACGTGTTGCTGGTTTTGTGAAAAATTGTATTTGGCTGGAGGAGAGGGACCAAGATAGGGAGAAGCTGGCTGCTACATGTGCTCTGCATAGTAGTAACCATTCAGCCAAAATAAATCTCCTGGCTACCCAGAACACATGCTTGCTCTCTTTTCAGTGGGAAGTTTTTAGTACACAAACGGGCAAGGAGGTGTCAGGAGAACCACAGTAAAGGAGAGAAGCAGAAAATACACATCCTATATGAACTTCCAGAGAGGTCTTCCTGATCATTGCACACAGATTTCCTTTGACAAGGTCTTTCATGACAGCCTAATGAAAATTCTTATGCCCTGCCACTTCAAACCTACAGCTCTCCATCTCACTTCATCCCTGATCAGGGCTGGCAACTCTTTCCGCAATGCAACCTTTGTGAGGATGCCAGGCTTCTTCTCAGGTTTTACATTTTAGTAACTCATTTTGGCCTCGGCTTTTCCAGTGTTATTTCAGCATATCCATGCCATTCATCCTTAACTCTGTGTCTTATTTATACTTGCTCCACTTTTAACTTGTTTATGCTTTTGCTTGGTTGTTCCAGCCCTTTGAAAACTCCTGACAGCCGTAGTACCACCTACTACTATTCCCTTTCTTCCACCCTTGCATCAGAGTAGTTACTGCTTTACTTCCAAGCTAATCCTTCACAATAACTGCTGAGATTTTTTGGTTTGGTTTGGCATTTTGTACACTTCAGTCCCAAAAATGAACCTAGAAACCCCAACTTAGCAAACAGTTTTTAAAATTTTGTTTGTGAGGATCTTTACATTTTTTTCTGCTATTCTCATTCCTTCCTTTCTCACAAAGTACTTTTGTAATCATTGTCACACAGATGATTTCTCACCACTAAAACTAATCAGACACTTCTTACTGACGAGACTGAATGAGTTACTGGTCTGGAATCCCTTCTTCTGATATGAAGACTTGTCTCTGACACAATACAAGAATGTGGTAAGCTATCATTATCCTGTCAAATTCTATTCCTAACTGCCACCAAGTTAATTAACCTCATTACCTGGGGTTAATTAACCCCAGAATACTATTAGCATCATAGTCTGCCTCTGGGAGGCTTCTATCAGCTGCTCAGAAACCCCCAGCCTCATCTACTCCAGGGAAGTATAATCTCAGATGCACTGAGCAAGTGTTGAGTTAAACTCTGGCATATTATTCTGGCATATGTCAGAAATTTTGCATCAGAGCCATTTTGACACATTTATTGTGACACTACTTGGGAAGTTCATATGAGAAATGTAAAAGCTTTTATTTAGAAGTAGGATGTACCTGCCTTAAAACTGGCAGGGTTGGGGGCGAAGGGACAGTGACAGGAAGAAAATAAGGGAGAGGAAAATAATAATAGAGAGCAAAGTAGTTTAACTCTTTCCAATGATCTACCTATACTGTGCAGTAATTAATATCTTAATTTACATTCAGTTGTTTCACATGCACTTCTCCCCATTTTCCTTTTGGTGTTCATAACTCTTGTGTTTCTGAAGATAAGGCCAGCCTGAAGAATTTCAAAACTTAGCAAGTATATAAACCAATGATAACTAAAAATGTGCAGTAGATTAGTATTTGTAGAAATTAAAATTATGATGTGTTATATAAAGATCTGATTTTTACAGTTCTGTATAATGAGTACAATATTTTGGAGTTTTTTAGTATAATGTTTTTTTTTTTTTCTCTTCCACTCTATGATATGGACTTAATTGTGTAGAAAAAATACTTTTAGAAAATAACTGTAGAAAGCCCTAAATTTTATTGAAACTGATATTTTAAAGTGAGCACAGTAACATTTTTACAAACACCTGTAAAGAATCTCAGGTGGGATTCTTGTGTGCCACTTGTCTGAAGAATCTTTTCCAGGCAGGCAGATATGATATTAAAATACTGCAATGCTGCTACCTGATACTTAGCAGAATCTCAGGAGGATTTAGAAAAAAGTTGATTGGATATATTTACACAAATCTTATACCCACCCCTCCACATTTATGGAACTAAGATATTTTATAATTTGCTTAAATCTGAAATGCGAAGAAATTAAATATTTCTGTATATTTTTCTATATTGTAAGTATGTCTGTATTTACTAGTTTCTTTTAAGTCAAATATAATAATTCTTTCACACTTTGAAAGACAGACTGGAATATTGGCATTTTTTGTAGAAAATCTAATTGTCCTCACAACATTCATCCTCCCCTCTGACTTCTATCCATTTTCTCTCACTTTTGACACTGTGTGTTCTCTGAGGCAGGAAACTGACTGATCATTATTCTCAGTATCCATAAGACTGTACACAAACCTTCTAAAGCCCCTACATTAGCAGCATCTTTTTTGGCACAGATTTTGTGCAGTGACATTTATGTGAGCTTTGACTTGACTTCACCTGACACTGGGGCAGCTTCTACATGAGGCTAGACCTCAGTAACAGTAGTTTAATGCTAGACATACAATCCTGTGCTATTTAATTATAATTAATGAGTGCCAGCTCCAAGACAATGTAGTAACAGAAGATAAATTAAATCTATTATGGATCTATTATGCTATTAGGGAATTATGCCCATTAGCACATTCATACAGAAATTTCTTCATCCATAACAAAATTACAGTCCACTGATGGAAGAAAAATTTATTACATGTAATAGATTTAGACAGAAAGTGAAGAATATCACCCATCATGACGATTCTAACTTTACCTCTTATAACCTCTCCAAAAGACTACAAAAAGTGAACTTCTGTCTTGCAAATATTATGATACACCTAACAATAATAATAAAGTCCTGGAACAGTATTAGATGGCTGTTGTGCACGACAAGAGTAAATAACTGTTCTCCATTGAGCTGTGCCAGACCTCACAATTCCTAAAGCAACAACAATCTTGTGTCATCTTGACACTGCCATACATTCTCAAGGCTTATTATTGCTTATATTCAACATTAGTACTATCTTTAACACAGAGATTTTCTTCTTATACACAGCTAATTCTTTCTTCAGAAAAGTAAGAGCTACTGTTTGAGAAACAGATGAAGACTCAGGCTGATTTTCTTTCTCTTTTCAACTAACCTACTTCTGGCATAAATTCAGATGTATAACAGCTGACTGTTTGCAGTATCACACATCTCCTGCCTGTTCACATTCAGGCACAGGATACCCCCAGAGCATGTTTAACTTTGGACCTGAATCAGATCTCACTTTCAGGAGCTTTGAATTCATTGTTTTCCATCTGGAATAGTACAAAAGGATACAATGTATATGCTCAGATCACAACAGCATCATACTTCCCCAATTCTAACCTGTTAGACCAGTTTCTACCATCTGAAGTTAATGCTTATGAATAATCGTGGAAAAGTTGGAGACGGAAGTGCATTTCTAGGAAGGCAAAAACAAACAGCAAGAGAGAAAGAGGAGCAAACCTGTGTGTGGTCTTTGAAGAGAACATCTATCCCTATATGTATTTTTTAAACATCAGTCAGATAGATACTTCACTTCCAGAAGGAATAGTAAAAGAGTAAAACGTTGAAATACAAATCAGACTTGAAACCATTGCAACTACTCAAGGACTGGAATTACAAGACTGAGGCAACAAGTAAGGTGGATGATTTAGTGTCTGTCATAGATTTTGGATGATTCTGGTAAGCATCAAAAAAGTGAGAAAGAGGGAAGATTATAATGCTTCAGAAACTGAAATCACACTGCTTGGGTTGAAAAGGGACATATTTTTCCTTCCATCACACTGTTTTATGCCTGGAGCAATGCGGCTGAAAATATTGTCAATGGAAATTCAACTAGGGATATAAGACCAAAAATTTTACCTAAAGAAATAGTGCAACTAGCATTTAATGGATATTAATGGATAGTTGACTTTCTGGAAATGGGATCTACAGCAAAGAAAACACCTCAAGATAAGCACTTGGTGAGAATTTGTTATAGAGAACAGTAGCTCTGTTCAGATGATGGGGCTTTGGCATATCTTCCACAGCCAGATATGATCACAGGTCCAAGTTCATTTGGACCCCTCCAGATGGGATGACACAGCAATAACCCTTATTTCTGTGCATGTGCCCTCTCCAGTGGCTTTACCTGGGGCACACACAAGATGTCACTCTGCCTCCACAGGGTGCAGCTTGCCTGCCCCTGTCCCTTATCAGACAAGGACAGTGTCCTGCCTGTCAGGGTGGCCACCAGAGCTCCCCTTGCAAGGCCAGCGTTCAGCTTATCGGGATGGCCACTGAGGGAGGGGCTGCTCTTGTGAGAATAGGGCCCTGTTTATCAGGGTGGTGACCCAAATGGGGGTCTCTCCTTGAGACAACAGAGTCCAGATGGCTATTGAATGAGACCTCCACCCAAGTGCAATGCCCATTTTCTCAGGCTAGCTATTTTGAGACAGATACTCTTTTTGTGTTTCTACACTACTAACAAGAACTCTCACCTGAACCTGCAGCAACAAAACCACTGCGAAATCCTGACCCAACTAGTCGGAAGTGACACAACATGCTTTGTCCCCTCTCATGTGTATTCCTAAAATAACACTGTAGGCAATATTTTTCTCAATCAGGAATTCAAAAATTTCAGCAAAAGCAAAACATTTTTGGCAGAGTAATGACATGTGAACATAAATACAAATTTTCTATGCATTTATCATATGTGACCAGCCATTATCCTAACCATGTACCAGTTCAGAAACCTCAGGGACTCAAATTTTCCCTGTGGTGAAAAGCACTATACATGCATACAATGAGAAAAGATAACCTTCCTATACTGTTGAAGTTCGTGGCATCAGTAATCAGGCAGCTATGCCATAAATCATAACACTCTGATTTGTCCCAGTCACAATTTATTCACTGAACATTCACTTAGATTTTTTTTTTTCCTTTTAAAAGTGTTTATGGAGATGCTTAATACCCCGCAAGTTGGCACTGAAATGGCATTATTTAGTTAAGTTATTCTTTCCACATCAATTGCTAAAAGAAAAGTGCATACAGTAAAGTTAGATCTACAACTGTAGTACGAAAACATCCAGTCCTTTGTTCACATCTGACAAGTTGTCAGCTGTGGGTGGGGAGAGGGAAATAGAAGTTGTAAGAACCATCCCTCTGGAGCAGATGTTCTGCTGATGCCAGACACAGGGAGAATTTCCACAGTAATCTGTGTGCAGTGGAGCAGTTCTGCTTGTTCCCTGCCCCGCTCCTCTGCAAGCTGAAAGATGCTTTGCCAGACTTCTCTTGTGCTCTCTGGTCTTTCAATTTGTGCACACCATTGACATACAACAGTACTCCTGAACAGTATCTCTCATGTTTATGTAGTTACACAAGTCTACAAATGATTCCCACCAAGTTTGGACTAGTTTCTAAAATGTTAATTACACTTCTTATACACTCAATAACATTACTAGGTCAATGTCACTGCTTTCAATATGGCTTTCCAAGTTGCCTTAAACTTTGCCTTAATTGACAGCTGTTATTTAAATATTAGAAATCTGGGAGGATAGCAATTAACTCAGAGTTTTTGCAAGTAAAGACAAAGACTGGGAAAGATTAATTTTACCAGCTCCTTATTTTCTTGTTTGAGAATCTGATATTTGTAAAAAAAAAACAAACCAACAACCAAAAAACTAAACAAAAACCCAAAAGCAAACACAACCACAATGTTTATTTTCATTTTATTCATTTGCATCAAATTTACTGGCAAATAAAGAGAAAAGGCTCCTCAGTGACCATTGGGCAATACCTACTTCAGTACCTGGTATCTCCTTATCACCAATGCTGAATGTATTACATATACAAAAACAGTAAAGAAACTGTCTTATTTCATACTCTACTTAACAACTCCTTTAGCAGCCACATTTTCTGAAATGGAACCAAAACTCTGAGCTCTTTTGAACGCCTGAGTGTGTATTTGATTTAAATGGTAGGTATGGTGTGGTACAAATGTAGCTCTACATATAATTAATTGTACTGTGATAAAGCTGCCAATTATTAATAAAGTTCTAAATAGAGTCAGAAAACCATTTTGTTACCTGTTCTGGTTTGGGCTAGGATAAAGGTGATTTTCTGTGTTGTACTTTTGCTTTCAGCTAAGTCTCTTGTAAGTAGCTGCAGTTGCTGAAATTAACAGCAAGTTTCTCAGACAGTGTCTGCTTCTAGGACTGATAATGCTCAATGTTTATAGTTACTGATAGACACTGATGTGCAGAACCAAGGACACTGCTCAGTTCTGAGGAACATTTTGCCCTTCAAAAGGAGAAAAGGAGTAAAGAGGTCCCACCTGAAGCCCTGCTTTGGGGAGGAATGGACAAGATAGATGGCCAAAATGGACCAAACAGATTATTCCATCCCATACACATCATACTCAGTATAAATTTCAGGACTCATGAGGGTTAAACCCCTTCCTGCTTCCCCTTCTTTGCCTGTCCCTGTTTGCTTTGGCATCCTGGGAGGATTCAGTCCGTTCCTCTGCCTGTGGTCCTGATCCATCCCAGCCTGAATCTGTGTGTTCCTGCCTCCAGCTTCCAACTGATGCCGAGTCCAGGAGTCCAGCCTGGACTTACCCAGGGCTGCCCCGCAGTCTTGGTGGTGACGTGAGAATTATTGGGGGGATGGAGGGAGGAACATGGTATCAATTTTCCTGTATATTTGCATATATTTAGCAATTTTTTCTATTTATCATTACTGTTTCATTAAAATTGTGTAGTTTAGTTTCCAACCCATAAGTCTCTCTCCCTTTCTTTATCAGGGATTAATAGAGAGCATCTGTTACTCGGTTTAATTGCCAGGCCAGTGTTAAACCGTGACATTACCTTACAGCAATTTTATTTTTTTTTTATAAGGTCAACTTCATTTCTATATTCTTAACTGAAAAAATAAATAACATAAATGGTACAGGAAGTTTTGTCTTAATCTAAGTCCTTTTCTTTGGCTATTATATCCTTTCTTTTAATCTGTTCCCTAAACTTTGGGGTTTTCTCATTTGTTCTAGAATAGTCAGCTTTGCCATGGTGAAAACATTATGTGCTTCCATAAGGAGATGTGTTTCATACTTAGAAAACAAATGAAGGTTGTATTTGCTGCAGGACTGAACCTCAGTGACCCTTTTTATCACTTATATTGCATATTTTCCATTACAAGTGCTTCCCTTTTTCCCAAGGAATATTACAGCAGAGGCATTTCCCGTGTGTGCATTGCTTTCAGAGCATCCAGATTAATATTGAAGGCAAACATTTCTCCTGCTGCACTGAAGGCACAGACCAAGTTAGGCACATAATGACTCTACTCATCCCTGTACTGCATGCACATCCAATCTAATGAAAATGGCAAAGTGAATGGAAGTCCTCAGACTGGCCCAGTTCTCTTCTGAGGATTACCCTCTTCCTTTTTTTCTGGGTTTTTCTGTTTTACTCTTAATTTCCTTTACTTTATATTCTCCATCTATTTTTTTCCCTAGAATTACCCATCTTTCCTCTCACAACCATCTTATTAATTACCTGTCATAAAAACCTGTAATCTACTAATGCTGCCTCTAGTTCTGCAATCAGGAGAAACTCTAAAGGAATGCATTCATGTAGCTAGCACAAAATGTCACCTTTCTCTGCATTTGTTTTCCATCAGAAAATGTCCTGGTAGAACTTGTAAGACAACTCAGCTTTCAAACCAACCATCCACTATTACTGTACCTGATGTGTTTAAATGCCTCTTGTAAATGCCTCCAGTTCATCCTTGCCTTATTCTGGTGTCAGGCAGAAATACAGTACTCTTCATGCTCAGTGAAGGAGAGGGAAAGAGACGAGAAAAATCTAAGACAACAGTGAAAATAATATCAGCAATATGTTCTTTTTCTATTAGAATGTATTTTTTGTGACATACTGCATCAGAGACAATTTGCCAATTAGACATTCCCAGTCAAATCAAGAAGCATTTGTTAAATAAAGGGTAGAACTACAGACATCTAAACAAACTCTCCTATATGATAACTCAGCTTAGCCATGGTGAAATTTGTAAGCTCACTTAATTACCATAGCTAGCTTAAAACAACTTCTATTTCACATTGACTTTCTCTGGGTCTTATTTATTCTGTAGTTCCTTTTATCAAAGCTGTGCAGCCAAGTCTGCTGCACTGAGGACATGACTTGATTATTCATTTGCAAGCTTATTCCAGAATAGATCATTCCAATGGATGAAACCTCAATATGCAACAGACCTCTTAACATATACACTCATCAGTTTGGCACTACTGACAACAGCAGACTTCATTCTTCCATGGCTAAATCACCCACCTAAGCATTGTCAGATCATTTGTTTCTCCAGCTGTTCAGTGAGCCCTTGCTCACTAAACTCCATCCTGAAAAAACAGTGCTGTTACTGCAGCCTCAAAATCCCAAGTACCTTCTTACAGCTCATTATATACCTTTCTAGCCTTCACCATGGTTTCCAGAGCAGAAAATCACCGAAAACTGAAAGAATACTTATTGAAAAGAACAACAGAACATCTAAAGCTGAAAAAATCTTTCCACAGTTCCACATAAACCTCTTTTTAAAATAGAATTCGCTTAAGGAAGCACACCCTAATCTTTACATAGCATATCCCTGTCTTCCTCCCCTATCCCCAAATCCCTCACAGCCTCCAGGTAGACACAAATTCCCACAGACTGGGTGAAGACAATTGTTCTCTTGGAAGAGTGAACCATAGTTTTGCCACAAAGAATCTATTTTTCAAAGACAAAAAAAAAGTTTTGGAGGTCAGGCTTTTCGCAACTCATGAAGCTGCCTAAAGGAACAAGGGGATGATGCTTGATTGCAGATCTAGGCAACAAGGAACACACATGTTGCTCCTGACAGTGCCACTTGTAAGAGACAATAAAGAGCAGAGGCATAGCCTCATATGCTCTGAAAAGACAATGTTTTGCATGTTAGCTCAGTTCTGCAAAGTTTGCTGAGAAAGTTCTTGAGAATTTTTTTTCCTATTTTTTTTTCTTGATGGTTCAGTAATACCTACAAAATCTTCAGTTTTCATAAAATAGTATTTCCTGACCCCAGTCACTGGGCTTTGGCAAGAAAGTAGAATTAAAAGAACCAGACTGTGAACATTTCTTCAGTCTTTGCAAAACTTCTCTGGCTCAACACAAGCAGCCTTTGGAGAAGTGCTTACTGGTAACAAAGTATGTTGCCTCCTTCCCATCTTCATGCTCTCCTGTGAGCTTAATTTCACCAAGGAACATGTCCACAGATGTGTCAGTGCATTTGTGGAATAGAAATATCTCATCCACAGCCACAATTCTCACTGGACTGCAACCATTGACATTAGGGATTAAAGTAAATGCAAAGGACTGCAACCTCTAGCATTGATGTAATTAATCCCTTTTCTCCTATTCCTTTGAAGTCAAAAGGACTGCAAGTGGTGACATTTAAATGCCATCCTGTCTGTTTATAGTATCTTTTCCTTCCAAACAAGACAGAAGAAAATGTGTGGATAGGCAGGATTTGACAGAGCATGTTTGAAAACAGGATGCCTAAGTTTCCTAAGTCCTTAAGTCCCTAGCTCTGTTCCCTGTTGCTTTCAGACACAGTTTTCTAGTAATGTGAAAATAGCAGCTTTGCTTCCTTGGGCCAGCCTGCTCACTGTGCCATGACACTGCCCATGCCATGCACTGGTCCACAGGACTGAGCCAGGCAGCTGAGTATAATTCTCAATTTATCTAAAAGTATCATTTGATCTCTTAGTACCTCAGCCATGTACTAGTGCATGTTTACTTCTGAGACCCCCTAATCAACTCTCTCCAGTAACCCAGCAGTCTGAAAGAGATTTATCTTCCTGTCTCAGGTCCCTGTCTGCCAAGTGCAACCTGTTCATCTGTGACTCTCAATATTAGCTTATTCAGACAGCCACTTGTTTGAAAAAATACATCAGGATACTAGATAGAGAAAAAAAGAAATGTAACTTAAAGCAACTAAAATAACAAACCAGTGCATAAATATGACTGAGGTGAACAGCAGAGTAAGTGAAAATGCAAGCATCAGATACCTTTTCCCAATGAAAACCAGAAAAAAACCCAAAAAGTGTAATCTACTACAGCTAATTAAAAGAGGCCATTTTTCATCTGCATGTATTTGATATCCTCACCTCCTTTAGGAGATATTTATTCTTTCTTCAGAGTCTGTAATAACAAAACCCTTTCCCCAGCTAAAGATCCATCACAGCTGGTTTTGTACCAATGAAGTGGTAGGGGTAACACAGTCACCAAACCCCAGTACTGAGACATTGAGCTGTGCTATCTGTTTCCCTACAAAGTGAGCAGTGTTGCACCAAGTCTGTCTGGGTTATGGCCAAGCTCCTTCATTCTGGCTTGAGAGATTATGGTCTACGTTCATGGGACATAACTGCTGGTCTCTGGCTACATGGGAAAAATTAATCAACCAATCCCAGTGAACTTCTTCTCCAGTATTTCAGTTCTGGCTTTATGCCCCTAAAATTGTTTTTTCTGAGAATTTTACAGCTAGCTAATTGACTTTCTGTTCCTTCCCTTGCACTGTGCTTGAGTAAGTTCTTCTAGCAGATATTTCCCTTAATAAAAATAAAATAATAATAAAAATATTGCATTGTATTCATAAGCCACTTGGATGGAAGGAAGATTTGTAAAAAAAAATAAATATTTAGAAGCAGAATAAATAATAATTTAAGAGATACCAAACATTATATAATTTTTACCAGACTTCTAATTCATGTCAAAATGCCTGGGACATGAGACTATGAAGGGCTGGAACCTACCAGACAGAATTTTGATCACAGATGGTTTTGATATTTTTTTGATATTTTAGGTGGCTGAAAAAAAGGTCATGTCCAGGATTCCAAAAAACATACTGAGGTTTTTCAACTATGAATAGCAGTCTTGTTATGAAATCGAATTTTGAGGGAAGGAAGGGTTTTATAAAACAGTAGAATCAACAGACATTGTAGGCCATCTTGTATCTGCATGTGAATCCAGCAATGAAAAAAATATTTAAAAACGAAAATTATTCATTGATGTTTACACAGCCATCACCATGTTTCAGATTTAGTGCTGAAGTATGGCCATTCTTTACAAAATTTCTTTCACTGAATGGTCCTTTCACATTTTGGAGACCATCTATGCATCCATAAAAATTAGGCACAACTCCCATACACATCATCAGACATGTCTGTGGGTATGTATGTTTTTACATAAAGTAAATATCTTTCTATGTGAAGATTTTCTTAAAAACTCCTGGTGTTTGGAATATTGTTCTAGATGAACTTTTCTCATGGATTTTTTTCCTTTTCACTGATCTCAGAATTACATAAAAGCAGCCTTTTGGCTCAGATTTTGGCTTCATTCAAAGCAAGAAATGTAAACTGTATGTGATGGAAAGGTGAACAACTGAGGCAATGCTCAACTGCTTTCCCAGAGAGGTCTCTACCCTCCAGCTCAGACTGACTTTGAAATCCAAAGGAATGGACAAGTAAAATCTTACTGATATTTTCTTCTAATATAGGCATCCTAGATGAGATCTGATACTGATTTTAATTTGGGAAAAATTGTACCTCTGGGACCAAGTCCTCAGTTCATAACATCTGTGCAAAGGCTTATGAGCTCTGCAGGGGAGGCTGAGTTATTTCTACTGACCATTTAAATGTCTTATAGTTTTGTGCTACAGCTGTTTTCTGACCATGAAGTTTCCAGGGAACTGGATGATAACAGAACAACTGTTTTTCCCACGAGTTCCTTTAAAATGCAGTATATTAAACAATGGGTAAGAGTTTGCAAAGTCTCTGGAGTCAGATAACTTGCCTGCTTATGTAGAAAGATGGTAGATATATTTTTCAAAGATGATGGTTACCACAAGGTTCAAAAGCATTCTCAAAATTCTCTTCAACATCCATGTTGAGCAGGGGTTAGTGCCAGGGAACAGCCCTGGTCACTGAAGAGCATGAGAACTTTCTGGGAAAAAAAAGATTTTCTGCTCACTGCTGTGTTTGTGACACCCAGTTGACCAGGAGGTGGGTGAACAAAGATAACAGACTGTAGGAAGACATCCCTGTTTTCCTGCTTCCTTTGCACTGGGCAGATAAAAGAAGGAAGCTAGGAGAATGTGGAAATGGATTTATGGCAGCAAAAAGTCACCAGGTACCTACTTACTTTAAAAAGTCAGGCTCCCCTCTGTCTAAATACTTCCCCCCAACAAAACCAAAAAAAATTTTTAAGCCTCTTTTTTACTCATGTGCTGATATTTCAGTAACTAACGTATCTACCATGGCAACACATTTCAAGCTTGAATACATTTATTGTTCCTCGAAATACTCACAAATAAACAGTGCATCTACTTATATTTCCTATATCACAATTACAACAGATGTTTTTTCCCCTTGTACTATAATTGCTTGTACTCTATTCACATTAGGTATGAAAAAAAAAAATGATATGATTACTGTTTAGCCATTTTTAGCACGATAAGGATTATCCTTAGCCTGGAGGACTGTATATTATGATACATTTCTAATCACTGTGTCATGGAAAAATGATATGGAACAAGGCCAGAGTTGGGGCTAACGATCCACCTACAGACAGTGTTTGGCAGGGATGATCCTGGTGCTGAATTACAGTTCTGGAAGTCAGTATTGATTTCCTGGTACCTTGCTTGCTGCAGGGATAAGTAAAACCAACACTGAGCTATTTTAGGCTACTAAAGGAGCAAGAGGCTCAGGAGGAAGAAAAAATGCCAAAATGGTCCATCAAAAATTAATGCACTGTTTGTCAAATTGGCATTAGTCAACTTTTTTTTTTTTTGATATCTTGTGCTTCTTTCTTGTCAACAGCCTGAAACGTCTACACAGAGTTGCCTAGCTACAGCAGCGTCCCTAAACCTTGAATCTCTCCCTTTCCAGCTCTCCCCAGCTCCTCCATTTGGGCCCATTTGTGTCACATCTTTGCTACCTCTCTCTCTGTGAGACTCTTTGTGCCAGATGCAGTATTTAGGATGGGATCTTCTATCACATTTATGTGATGTGGATCCCAGGGTGGCACTTTACAGTAATCAGTTCAAGAGCTTCACCAGAATAACTAGATTTTATCTAAAACCCTGTTGGTCACCCATTCAAGCTTTAGCATGCCAACCAGCTTGTCTGTCACAACTCCACAAACTTCCTCTCTCTTTGTGCTGCCCTCACCGCAGCAAACTTCCACCCTTAACCTCTGACTGTAGAAGTGGTCACTATCATGTGAGGGCAATAAAGACTGGGAACCACTGGCTAGGGTTATTCCTTTAGCATGGCACACTGGAGGGTAACCACTATGCTTCAGTGTTAGTAGTGAAAAAGAACCATGCTGGTAATGCTGAAAGCAAGCATAAGTTGCAACTTAGTTCTTCGTGGTGGAGCCAGCCTTTGATAGTCAGAAAAAGCTTCAAGCCAAACATTATGACCAAAGGCTGCCTCATTCTCTGTCAGAATTAACACAGCAGTGTGGAGCAACTAGAGCCTCTGCCCGATGACTCCAACTGGCTCCAGCTGACTCTCACTCTGAAAGACAAACCTTCCCTCAACCCTTGTCCTCCTGATATACATCACTTCCACTGTCACTATCTGGTGCTAAGTCAGCTAGTCCGGCTGAGCCATATTTTGGCACTCTGCCACCAGAACATGCAAGGCCTCAAATTATGTCATTAGGGCCAGGTCTCATTTCTAATGTAGTATATTACCAGGGACTCAACCTAGCCTAACAAAATTGCCCTTCAGCCTAGATCTTTCTCTTCAGTCTTAAGAAGTTATTTTTCCTTCCTCTCATGAACTGTGTTTCAAGGCCATACTATATAAATGTTTCATTTTTAGCTACTGAGTGACGCTCCAGAAATTACTGCAATACAGCATCATCTAGCTGGACACAGAAAATTATCTTTAGTTATTCTGTCAGAAGGAAGTTTATCCCAACTGCCACATTCCTTCCTAGCACCTGTTGCATGCAGCTACTCTGCAGGTTAAGGTTTTCTGCAGTAATTCTGAAGGAACAGTAGAAGTAGCCTGGCTCTGTGGCCAGCTCACTCTGCTGTCTTTTGTGCTATGCCACATCATATGTGTACTCCACACATTCACTCCACTGTGAAAATATTAAGATCTTCAACATTTCTGGAAGTTTTTTGCTATGGTTAATTTGACACTTTTCTGTGGAGTTTCTTCCTTGTTTGTGTCATTCCTGCCACTGGACTTCATTGTGAAAACACTAAAACCCAGAAGTCAAGGTTGAACTGACTTTCAGGTACCAGAACTTAATTGTCCTTATTCTCAAAGCACTGCACTGATTTCTGATTGGGGTGAAAAATATGGCAAGCTCTGAATAAAATTCCCATGCACAATTTATGAACTAACAGGAGCTGGAAGCCATTCCCAGTGGCAGTTTGCATACACCCACCATGGTCTGGATGATGAGTTTAATAAAGAGGACTGGTCATTTTGAGGATCTGGTCTCAAACCAGAGGGTGCTTCTGTGCACATACAATTTACTACTACGGATGTGTCCAAGGAGCCTGAGAAAAGAGGCTTTCAGTGCCTTCATCTCACCTGCTTATTTCCATGCAACACTGTTGTCATGCACACCATGTTCCAAATTGCACTCTTCTACACAGCCAGCATAAATCTATCCATGTGAAAATTACACTAAGTTTCTATCAATTTCAGTGACTGTAGGACTGGGTACACAGCCTCTGTGTTGACTCTGCTATCAGACACTCAGCAAGACAGACAATCAGCACAAAGGGTTTCAGTGTGATTACCTGTGTATAATACCTGGTTCTGACTTGCACTGACATTAAGAAGCACAGGGGGAAATTGTTCACCACCTTATTTTCTCTCTCATCCCACTGGATAAGCAAAATCAGGATGTGAAAAAAGAATGAGCAGGGTTTCCCTTTGTGCCCCATTTCAGCCTAGATGCTCCAGAACCACCAGAGCAAGTTTGAGACCCTAATCTCTTCAGCTTCTCTCAGTGTTTAGCATCCTGCTTGCTTAGCTCGATGCTGGTGGTACCCAGCATGCACAGCTGCAACAAGAGGAAGATGTCAGCGCTGTTTCACCCAATTATGCCTAAGAAGTAATGACAGTTCATCCATATAGTTCCATGGATTTTCCCAGGGATCTTTTCTACAATTCAACAAAACTCTTCTAGTAAGAAATATAGAGTAAGAATATTATTGTGAGTCTCTTAACATTTACCTTTAGAAAGCAACTTCATCTTTGATCAAATATGTCTCCTAAAATGTCTGATGAACACTATAGAGAGAAGTTTGTCAAAAATCTCCATTTCTCTGCCTTCCCCTAGCCAGATTTTCAACCAGATTGCACACCAGTTCATAAAAATATGTAAGTTTCCAGTGAGTGTTTTTACTTCAGCCTATTTGTGTGGAAGGTTTCTGTGGTAACATATGCATGAGTAATATCTTGCTTTTATCATGACGGACCTCCATTAGCATAAAAAAGGAAGACCTTACTTGACAAATTGCTGATATTTCTGTAACAGAAAAGAAGGGAAAGCTTTCTTGAAGAAAATAAGCACAAGTCCAAACCATTACACACTTTTGACATATATGAAAAAAAAAGAGCAAATAAAATGAAAACATGTTCTTTTTCCCTAGGATACATTTAAGATAAGACTGATTGAGGTGTTAGAACTTATGACACAGAGGAAAGGGTTTGAAAAGTTTCTGGAGTCAGAACAAGCTATAGCAGTTTGGGGTCCCTGAATACATGGCAGAAAAATAGCAGTGACATATAATTCAAGTGTGTGGCAGGTTCTTTAGGAAAGTTACCTTAGCCTTTTGTCTATGGATACAAAAGTACAGCTTCACATTGACTACATACTGAGGGGGGCACACACCCTGTGTATGTGTGCAGTCCCAAATACTCTGTCCTCATTTCAGAGGCAGATGCATTACATGAATGAGAAAGATGTTCCAACTCATTTAATTTTGCACGTTCCAAAGGAATATCTGTGAATGTTAGAAAGTTCCAAGAAAGGAGGCAAACCTGAACAACAAAATCTGAAACTCATTTCTGCAATCTGAGACCTCACAGCTTCTATGAACTGTTATTAAATCCCTATTTCGCCTGTTGCTAAATAGGGTAGAACATATAAAGGAAATTAACTGGTACTTTCCCAAGCACTTGGAAATGAGTATAGGAATATCTTTGGACACTACGCAAGTGAATCATTAGCTATTTAGCAATTAATAAAGGACAGAAATATTAAAAAGTATGGCCAAAGGAAAAGATATTGAAAAGCAAGTGCTGGATCAGAAATCACAGAATGATAGGGAAAAATAACAGAGATGGAAAAAATTCATATATATTCATGCTTCGCTCTCTGGAAGTAAAAAACATCTATTCTGGGGCTGATATCAATGGCTACATTACAAAAGGTCACAATTCATTCCCAGCAATATTATTTGTCTGTCCTCTGACTCAGTGTCCTGCATGGTATAAATGAAGGTGTTTGTGCCCTGAAGCGAAGAACCATACTGATAAAGGATGCTGTATGGATACCATACTATACATATTGGATACCTGACAGTATCCATGCCAGCAATGCATAATTCAGAGCTCCTCTCCCTCCTCTTTCCTCATTTTTTAAATGAGAAAGCAGAAAGTTACTAAAGAGACAGAGAAAGAGCTACTTTCATCACCACATGGAGAAACAAGTGCATTTAACCATTCTGGGCTGTCTTCCACAGCTCAGGTACGATGTACTTTTTAATTATTATAGATGGGTATTTCCAAGGCTGCTGTCAGTAGTCCACATCAAGTGACAGGCTGCCATCTATGCTGCCATTGACAGAAGAGCTCACACTGAGGTCCTGGTGGCAGCTCCTGTAGTTGTAAACTGAATTAATTCCTTAATTTTAAAAGGTGACTTATTCTGAATCTACTTAGTGTAATAATTCCAAATTAGAAGTGTGCTAATGTATACCCTAAATACCGCCAAGCCCTTCATGTATATATATTTGGAACATTGATCAAGAGAGGTGGAAAATTCTTCCTTTTACCAATTGCAGACACACTGTTTTTCATTTTGAGCTTACAATTGGGTGTCCTACCTCTCTGACCTCTATTTTCTTTAAAATTTCACAGTCATAGATTCAAGTAAATCCAGCTCTAACAAGTTCAGGGCTGTTTCTGCAAAGGGCTCCTCAGATGAAACTACTGCTTCCTCTACAGAGCACGTAAGATGCAGGCAGGCACTGACCTCCCAGCCTTCCTGCCACTTCACATCTTAAAAAGTTACCTCAATATGACACAGAAAACTTAACATGACAACTAATTTCATTTAGAAATAACTCTATTATTCATCACACATCTTTGGTGGTTCTGTCATTTTGGTTTTAACACTGAGGGTAGTTGCAGAAATACTGGGCTGTTTGTTTCTTCATTTTTCCTTAGCCTTTTATGTATCCTAATTTTTCCTTAGACTAATCTAACACTGTAACTAAAGCTCTCAAGTTAGTGGGTTGATTTAGCCTTTTTCTTGCAAAAAAAATGTATTTGGGTAAGCATGCTTGTAATTCAGGAAGATGTGCTAATATTTTATTGTCACACTTTTCTGCACACAGTTTATTATAAGTGTTTAAGGCTTAAAATGATTACGTTACTAATATATTTTATCTCAAAGTACAGGATCACTAGATAGTTTTTTTTTTCTGCCTATCCATTAGTAGGGAAACAACTAAGTTTTCAAATTGTTGACTTTCAAGGGTACAACTCAGGAAAAAAATATAATGTTTCAGAGAATCTCTTTAGACACAAAATTTTCCTTCACATGTCTTTGAAGTCCTAGTCTTGGCTCATGCTAATTTCTGTCAGAAGGCTTTGGGTCACTGAAACTTTCTGAAATAGCTGCAGTTGTCATCCTTCTGATTCACCCTGAAAAGTTTACTTCGACCTTTGCATTATAAACCATCTTAGTGTTGGTTTGGCACATTGCATGTCCTTGTCACAAGGCTGCTGCCAGAGTGTTGCAGGAGGGTTAGCTTTCTCAGAGTCAAATAGGTGACATTTGCAGCCAAACTAACTAAATAAAAATAAAACAAAACAAAAAAAAAATTCCTCTCTAAATTCTGATCCATCCTGTTTAGGATGTTTCTCTTTTCATTTACAAACAAGGAGATAGTAACACCAATGCTCAGCTGCAAGAGGGAGGAAGAATCACAGTACTAATGAATATATTCCATTACAATATTATCACAAAAGCACTTTGTCACCAAAATCTCTTCCAGTCCCCTTTATCTATCATTGAGTGTTACTTCTGCTAAAATTGATTTACTGGGAAAAAAAAAAAGTAATAATCTTTATCCTCAAACCATATTAATTAACAATAATAAAACTAATAATAGGAAATTCTATTGCAGGTAGCTTTGTGCTTTCCTTTCCTAGCTTCAAATATTTTTCATTTTAATTTTAATTTATATTAGGAAGAAAAAGCATATTTTTCCTGCAAATCCAGTTACATGGGTCAGGCACTCTTTTATGTACACTTATACAAATATTTTATTATTAAGAATATCTTTCCATTGAAAATATATTAAGAATATTTTATCAGAAATTCTTTTTCATGATCCATGTTATTTCTCAAATGTAATACCTTATTATAATATCAGAAACTCATCCATAGAAAAGTTGATCAGTTTTTTACAGTGACATAAAAATGGATTTTTACTCTAAACGTGTGGTCTAAATAGTGGAATGTTACTTTACTGTAAAGATGATTAATTTTTATAGTTAAGTGCTTGTGATGAGTTCCACATTCTTTCAAGTAATAACTCTAGAAAGCTGGTACATATCCTTTTGCTTCCAGTGCTAGTAATGAAGCATAAAATGTGATTCTGAAATAGTAAGAGTTGCTTATTTCTATGTTAATCATTTTAACAAAACACAAACAAAAAGGAGGGACTTGTCATAGATAGTTCTTTAGAAAACTCATCATTATTGAAGTCCAAAGACAAAATTTGTATTGGATTCAATAAAATCAAAATCCTCATCTAAGCACCCAGCCATCTCCTGTTATGTATATTAATGTATATATACATTATGTATATACATATGTATATATACATAACAGTTACCTGTTATGTATATAAAAGCAGCAACAGAATATGTCTTTTTTAAAGCTTATCCAATACAAAACAACTCTAATCTAATTTATTCCTTTAAAGACTAGTGTGTGAAAGCTCATTTATTCTCATGGTGATGAACCAATGAAGGAGAAAATCTCTTAATGTGACACACAAAGCTTTAAAAGCAGAAATGGCAATTCAGGCTGGTGCTCACATTCAAATGAATTTTGGAAAGATGTTCCTCCATTTCACATTTAAGCTTAGCATTGTGGTCACTGCTCCCTCCCATAAAAGCTGATTTGTCTTCAGCTACAGTTGCAGATGTTGGAGGGCCTGTTCTTCAATTGTTAAAGTTCTACTCACAATCAGCCTACACAATGTAATTCAGAAAACGAAAAAAAAAAAAAAAAAAGTCATCTAGAAGAGAGCTAGAGGTGAGGTGGATACGGTGACCAGGAAAGCCTCAACTGCCCAGATTCATAACAAATGAGAACCTTCACTATCACATTCTATATTTCTTCAAAATTGTATATTAAACTAACTAGTTCAGTTAATTTATTGCTCTTTATTTACCAAATTGACTTTTACAAAAGCTAAACTCTTACACCACTACTCATAGTTGTAAGCTTTAACCATCCCTTCAGAACACTCGTCATAGACTGGGGCTCATTAGAAAAATTAAGCCCTGGAATAAAATCAAGATTAAAAAGAAAATTAAAAGCAAATGCAGAAGAAAAGAAAAAGGGAAGGAGTAGAGGAAGAAAGGGTACCAGAAATTTCTCTTTTTTCTTGTTAGTACCAAGTACACATAGTACTCCAGAGGAGTACCATGTTCTGTGACAGTATATTGACAGAGGATACTAAAGGGAATGGGGGCAGGGTTGTTTTACAAAAAAAAAAAAAAAAAAAAGAAAAATCAGAGTTCAGTTTTGATACCACAAAAAACTGAACATTTTTGGTGACAAAAACAGGGATAACTTCCTCTTTCTTCCTGTGGTAACAATTCAGAATTTTTGGCAGAAATGTTGAGAGAGTCAATATTTACATTTGATGTTTTTGTATTTTCTGAAGATTTTCCAATTCCTGAAAAGTCTCATTTTTTGTAATTAAAGAGCTTTAACTAAACAGAATGTACCATTAATTAGTTTTCATGCAAACCAGTAGGATGGAGTGGAGAGAGAGAACCACTTCTGAAAGAAAGAGAAATTTTGTAGGAATTTTCTAAAGGAGTGTCTGCAGTTTCCAAAGCACAATCACAGCTGATAGAAATTCTCACCTCTGTTTACAATCTCACAAGAGACTAAAGACTAAGAAAACACAGGAGATGGATTAATATCTTGTCTTTCAAAGCTATCTCTTTAGATTTAGGATAAATAGAAATGCTGAACTGATGTGGGGACATTTCTACTATCACTACTCCATCTTTTGTGATGTTCTGTGGGGAGCTGGAAGATGTTGATCTCTCTTGCTCCCATCCTTTCAAAAAAAAGAAGGAGGAAAAAAGTCATGGATGATAAAATCAATCCACCTTGGAATTGCAACTAAAGCATTTCATGACACTGCTCCAATACCTGCATCAGCTCAGTGTGTTCACCTCAAAGGCATGCACAGTAACAATGGAACTTTTTTTTGATAGCTGACCATCAGGGAAAAACCAAATGGCCAAATTAATGAGAAATATATTCTCACCATTGTTGGGTCGTGCATGCAGAGGTATCATAAAGGCTACAATGGGCAGCCTTAAAATTTGAAAACTTCCAGAAGAACAGAAGTGGTACGGTTTTCCAGAAAGAAGACAAAATCAAGAATTTGCTAAAGTACTTTGTGAATGCAATAGGCTCCAAAAGAGCACAAATGTGGCACAAAAAAGAGCTGACAGAATGACACCGAAATCTAAAGGGACAGTGTCACTCTCTAAGGAACCAAAGAGTGCTATTACAATAATAAATATCTCCTATGTGTTCAGCACCATTGGGATATTTCACATTAACCCTGTCTCTAGCAGCAGCACTGAAAATATCACCATCTGGAGTAACTTTAGCCTTATAGTCAAGAATGGACATTCAAGGACATCCTTAGTTCTTTGGTGTCATTTTCAGAAGCCAAACAACATAAAGTGAAAGTAAACAAGGCAGCAAGGAGTTATGTTGTTTGGTTTTATTCCAGTAAGGAATTCAGAATTCCTAGTCATGCTGCCAGCTATATCTACAAAATTAATGAAAGCCCTGCACAAGGTTTGTGTGTGTGTTGAGTTTACTTTTTTTTTTTTAATTGAATGATGTTGTTACTTGACACCAAACTTTTCATGTGTCAGGAAAATATGGGTTAGGTATTTGGAGTTCTGCCCAGTATGAATAATGCAGTGGAATACCATGGTAATATGAACTGTTAGAGGAATCACAGCTCATGGTCTTCACTGCTTGTCTAGACAAAATTGATGTTTCTTCAAGATTCTTCTTTTTAATGCCAACAAGATGCTTCTGGACAGGTACTGAAATATGAATTTTATATGCCATATTAGTTCTTTAAGCATATGTTAAATAATCCTGTCTGCCCCCCACAATCTGTTCATTTATTCTTTGTATGTTGAAACTTCCACTATCTTTGCCTTTTCTCCCTGGAACTTCTGTTCCCCAAAAGTGTTCCACGACATGGAACAACACTAAGTACTGGAGATAACAAGCTATTTTGACAACAAAGCCAGTATCATAAGTACTTGTCCATTAGCATTCATAGCATCTTGTGAGTAGTTTTTAACTTGCTTAGTCTTCCAATATCATTGTCCAGGGATTGGGCCCTTTGAACTGGGTCAACATTTCTGATTCTCATAGAAATGTCAATGTCTAAGTGGCTATAAGAATTTTCATTTTTCTTCCTTCCAACTCTGTGTCTTGGCTGCTTTGCTGTTTAAAGAAATGCTCATCTGATATTCCAACAAAAGCATTCTCCAGCTCTCCATCTCCTCATGCACAGCACCACTTGCTCACCAGCATTCTCTCTGTTGAGGCCACAAGCCACTCTTGCATCTTATTTTCTGCTGTTTGAAATAATAAGCAGATCAGCCTGCTAAAGAAGGGAAAGAAAAGAATATAGACCTAATGTCTGGCAAAGCTCCTACAAATAAAGAGTTGAATTACTGTATGCCAGGTAAATTCCCATGCTGCAATTTCCCACCTGTATTCCCACCTATTTCAGTGGTTCAGTTCTCACCGTAAAGGGAGGAATTCATCATGCAGTTCTTACCTACACTCAAATCTGATCTTAAGGATAGGGAGAAAGGAAAAAATTGCTGAAGACAAGTGGCTGAAATTTAGAGTATGGAGGGCAATATGATGTTCTCATTTCTATCCTATCACTTTTATGCTAATTACAGAAGGAACATCCCAAATAAAATCAAGTACAGTCAGCTAAGTCTCCACTTAAGGAGTAGGTGTCAGCCATGCGTCATCACTGGATGGGACCAGCAATTCTCTGTTGACTCAGCCCTGAGTCATTTTTCACTGGGTTTCAACTGACATTGACTTGATTTCATATTAATCTGAACGAGGAGCTTTGGCCTTTCAACTAATCCTCACAGTTAAAGAGAAAGAAAAATCATAGGAAGAAAGAGGGAAGTAAAAAATACTATGGCTGAAACTTGTAACAGAGTAGTACACTGTACATGATACTTTATGAAGGAGTTTAATGATGTCTTTTAAGAGCAATAAATAAAGGGGATACTTGAAATCATTCTCAAGGTAGTGTTGCTTTTTGCCTTCCAGTTGTGCCATTTTTCCATAAACTGAGAACTTAGTCCTTAAAGCCATATTTTAATCAGTCCTCTGCACTGCAGCATTTCTTTAGAACTGCACCAATATCAGACCAGCTTCACTTTGCAGTGAGCACACTCACAAAGGGCAGGATTTCTCTTTCTAACTGTAAATTCTTTTCTTGACAATACACTTTCAGGAGTGACCAAGTCTCCAATTTTCTGCTAAAAACTGACCCAGGAATTCAATTTCCACAATAGGCGTTGCTCATAACACATAAAAACATCTGAATACATCACTGGTTATGTCTTTCTGTTACCAGACAGTAAAGCTTATTTCTAGGTTTCTAGATAGTCATTCTATGACTATCTGAAGCAATAAAATTCAGCAGTAGTTTTTCTACAGAAGCTACAGGCAAAGGAAACTAGTTTAATTCCAACCCTGAAAATTCTGATTCTATGATTCTAATTCCTAGTAAGAAAAACTGCCTCATACCAAAACTTTAAATACCTGAAAACATCTCCTCATAACAAATTTACATCAGGATCAGGGCATTCCATATCATTATTGAGAGTTTGTCTGCAAAATCCAACAAACATATTTTCACTTCACTTTCTCACCTATTCTTAGTCTTCCTGTTTATTTATTCTTACATGTACAACGATGACTACAAATTTGAACCTACTTTGTCAACCAGGCTTCTATCTACAGGATACATGGAAAGCTAACTTCAGAGTGAATTTTTAATAATTTCTTCTAAGGCTGAGAACAGAATGGATCAAACATAGAATATGTTGTAATTTTCTGAGTTCTTTTGTAGGTTTTGCAACTCCGATGTGAAGAAATATGATAGTTTTTCTTCTTCAGAAACAAGAAATTCTCCCTGAGAAGAGAGTTGTATTGCTATAGGGTCACAAAAAAACCCAAAACAAACAAAACAAAAAACCCAACCAACCAATCAAAACAAAAAATTCTACCCAACAACCAACCAAAACAAACAGCCCAGGAGGAATTAGTTTCTTTTTTCACCAGTATGATGCACTACAATAATTATTTCATTATTTTTACTTGGTCTTTAATGGGGCATACAGGGTGCCATTTTCATATCAGAAATGGGGTAAAAAGACAGCTCCATTTCATTTGATTAAGTTTATATACTTCCTTTAGCACATGTGGAGATCACCAGAAAACATATTCTAGACTCCTGGTTACTTCCTGAAACTTTTAAATTCCATGTATAAGAAAGTGGTCACCCTATCTTTCATCAAGTTCTTGATAATAACCTAGAACAAGTAAATATTCCTTGGCAATTCTTCTCTTCCTGCCATCCTGGACCATGGCATAGTGAGCAAGTGAGACTGAAAAGACTGTGAGCAAGATGTTGCCAATACTTGCTGCTCTGGGACAATATTTAGATAACAAGAATATTCACGGAAAATAAATTATTTTTTACCTCCCTAGAAATGCAGCTTATTTCTGAATACATACATACATATATGCTGTGATAACCCATCATAAAGGTTTAAGTATGGCATTACCTTACTCTTTTATTTTCTATTTTAAATTTAGAAGATGTGCATAGAAATTTATAATGCAGTATAACTTTAAAATACATATCTCCTAAAGTAAATCAAAACAAGGTCTAAATTATGTAATAAGATTATTTTAGCTAACTCCCATTCAGGATACCCAAGCTGCCTTTTTAATATAAATCTAATTATTATTTTCAATGTATTTAAATTGTTATTTGTATGGAAGTACACATTAAAAAATCATATTGAGTATGAAGAGAGAAAAGGCTCTATTCTGGTTTTTACTTATTAAAAAAAAATGAGCAAGAGAAATGTAGACTTTTTTTTTCCCAGCCTCCTGAGTTTCCTGATAGATTATTTCATGTGTAGTTTTTCTCTCTTACAAATACACAGACAAGAAGAGTAATGTCTTACAGGGAACAATTGATTGATCTGGCCAGACACTGGTGGTAAAAATTATTCTTGTAACAGTAAATTGGTGAATTTGAAAATGAGGGATAATGAAGCTAGTAATTTTCATTTCAAGCAAAGGAAAGAAAGAACAATTCCCTAGTCCCTTGGAATCCAGAAGTAAAAAATTGAGACAATATAAATAAGATAAAAAAATTTCTCCAGTTTTACCAAGTGCTGATGTAAAAAAAAAAAAAAAAAACAAATCTTTTCTATCAGTTTGAAAATACTTTAATGGAAGTTATGGAAGTTGATAATTATGAGAAATATTAAATCAAGGATTTTCCTAAGGTCTTCAAAGGAAAAACATGCCTCTGCTTCAGGAGATTGACATGAGATGGAAAAGACATGAGAACTGTTATGGTCTGGAGTAACATTATTTTTTTGTTTTGATTCGTGTGAACAAAACCCAACCATCAAAGGCCGGGTGCAAGCATAAACTTTGATTTAACAATTTGCACAAGCACAAATGATAGAACCCTGTTAAAGTATGGGGGATACGTTGCCAGGCAAAAGAGAGAGAGGAAAAGCAAAAGATAGAGAGAGGTGGGAGAGAAAAAAAAACAACAGGAAGAATGAGAGAGTCAGAGTCACCACCAGGGGCCCAGCTGTCTATCGAGTTTCTTCAAGATGGCGCTGATCCTGGACAGGGTCAAGAGACAACAGCATGGCCTTTTATACCCCCAAAATTCCTTTAATCCAAAAGGGCAGCTGTCAGTCTGCTGCTGAGGAAGCCAGGTTCATTAGTCCCTAGTCAGGGCTATGGTCTGAAGGGGACTTCAGTGCCAGCCATCAGTTCTTATCTCTGCCCACTCCTCTCTCTGCTCAGGACAAGCCATGTTCATTAGCATCAGAGCCACTGAAAACAGGCTCACCTGGAGGGGGGGGGCTTCACCTTAGCCAGGTACATTAGCATAAGTACAATCACTCTAGCCAGGGCTTATTCACTTTAAAATTGTCCTTTTTGAGGCAAATTCCAATCAGTGAGATCACTGGGCTCTCACAGGAGCATTTTGGAGTAAAGTATCAAAAATAAAAAAGTTAGAAGTACTTAAGCCGTGTGTATTATTTCAGTGATACTTCACACCTGTGTCTCTCTTTGGAATGCAATCAGTTCAGAAATTCAAAGATACTGACTCAGTGCTGGAGCTATGAAATGACAAACAGACAAATGAGATTAATAGCTCAGTCTATGCAAATTCAGATATGCCCTGATATATAATGCGAAAATGCTAAATCACATATTCACCACACACTTCATTTCCTATTGAGCTGAGCTCTGAGCAAAGCTTCTATGAGAGAATTTTTGTTTCAAGGAATGTGACAGAACACGAGAAAGCAGTGATTTTTTTATTGCCAATGTGTGAAGAAAAGAGATCTCAAGCTCCTCTTCATGTTCTCCTACATCTGGCTGACATGAACAGTCCAAGAACCCTCTCCCCCTCCAGTGTCTCATTAGTTGATGGAATAAAGGACAACATCAATGTTTTCTAATGAAATGTTTATCTCAAAAAGACACTCACTAATCAACATCCATAAAGTTGAAAACACGAAGATAAATATACTTTCCTTTATCTAATTACAAATAACCCCTAAATGAGATACTGGTCAAAGAACTCTTTATCTTGTCATAGGAAGAACATTTAGGCTAAAAACTGGCACAAGGAAAATCGTGCATCCCAGTGTCTCAGGCTTCTCAGAAGTCCGGAGCAGACTGGATTGAATGGTTTCCTATGTGGAATTGTAGTGAGCAAAATCTCCCACTGGAAAAAAAAAATCTCCCACTCATCTCAAAGCTCTCTCTGAGGTCAGAAGGTAGGAGGTACTGCCTTTAAGCTCCTAGGCAGTGGTGTTACCCTCTGCTCTTCCCCAAGATGATGCATTCATTGAGTATGTTATTGAGAAACTCCAGGTCAGAGAATTCAACTAAATTCCAGAAACCTATAAAAATATACAGCGAGTGATCTTGGGTGTCCGAGACAGAGAAGGCAAACAAGAAAGGCCATACCAAAATCCAGCAATTACAATATACAAATGAGATTTTTATATTTAAAAGAATAAGTTAAAGAACACTTGATTAATGCAAGTAGTAATAATATCAATTAAGGAATAACTATTACAAGTGAAACAAACTTCTCTGGTACACCTTCATCAACTGTGGATCATTCAAAGAAAGTCATTTTGAAATATCAGATTACTCCAAAATCTTAGCCTTATCTAAATGAGTTCTGCCCAGACTCCCAGCCAATAAATTTCTCCACTTGTTTGCATATTGATTTTTTTTTCCTTTTTTAAAATTTATTTTAACTTCCTCAGGGGTGAGAAGAAAAAGTCTATTAAGCAGCTACCAGGAAGCATGACTTCTGAAAGGGCTTTTTTTGCTGTCAAATGTCTCTCTGTCCAGATCACCTTACAAATGTAAATTAAAAGGTTTAAAATGTAGTGACTCAGTGTAGAATTCTAATTTGATTTAGACAACACATTTTTACTTCTAAAAACAGTATCTTGTTTTTCTATTCGAACACCCTGCTGATATGTATCAAGACTCCATGGCTCTCAGCAGGAAAAAGGAAAAAGGAAAAAGGAAAAAGGAAAAAGGAAAAAGGAAAAAGGAAAAAGGAAAAAGGAAAAAGGAAAAAGGAAAAAGGAAAAAGGAAAAAGGAAAAAGGAAAAAGGAAAAAGGAAAAAGGAAAAAGGAAAAAGGAAAAAGGAAAAAGGAAAAAGGAAAAAGGAAAAAGGAAAAAGGAAAAAGGAAAAAGGACTATCTAAAGGGTCTATACTCCTATTTTTCTAGTCCATCCATTTTGCTTCCCTTTTTCTGAAACAAATGAAGCAATGAAACAAATGTAATCAACCCCACAGACCTCAGCAAGTAAGGGTGAGAGTTAAAGCAATAATTAACAGCAGTAACTGGTGAGATTTTATAGGTGAACAATTAAACAGTTTCTGAATATTTCATTTCTTTGCACTTGTCTCTCTGGTTTAAAACGTCCTTTGGATAGATTTATTTTCCTGTGACCCTTACTGGCCACAGAATTTCACTTTTAATTCCCCTATGAAAAAGAACTACTTCTCAGGTGCTAACAAATTGTACTGATTTAACCTTGAACATTTGGCCTCCTGTGAAAGTTTGACTCTTCTGAGAGATCATCGACCTTATACAATCTTATGAATATCTAGATAACACTCAGCTGATCATTTATTAATCACAAAGTGCTGCAAACTGGCTAAGTTTAATTAGTTTTTCTTTCTGAAGAATCTATTGTCTTAGAGAAGTTTTCAGTACAAAAAGGATAACAGTATTTATTGTGCCTTGGAGAACCAGTTCTCCTGAAACAGTTTTGGAGAGAGGTTGCCAGACCTGAATCTACCTGAAAGGGGACAGCAGTCAATTCTTAGCTAGGGATCAATGCTTTGAGATAATAGTTTTTACTTCAAACTAGAGTAGGCTACAGACACACACTTAACCTCCTGAGATACCCCAGCTGACGTCCTGTAACTCAGTTGCACATCTGAGCTCTCAGTTACACTCTCCTTCAGTTTGTTCTAACGTGGGACCAAGACATTGCCATAACTCCCTGTCTTTTGTTTTAAGAGTTGTTCCAGGTTCACTTTTCCCTTGCACATGCCTCCAGCCCATCGGATATCCTATATTTGTTCTCAGGTTCAAATAATCTCTTACCTTGCCCTGAGTAACACCTGCAGCCTCCTCCATTTTTCAGACAAATCACTGATGAGTTTTTGCTGTCCTTTTGCTGTGTTGGTGTCCAGTTCAATACAATGAAGTAACTGTCACCCCTTCCTGACTTTCTGTGACACAGCCTAACATCCTGTAGAGATTCTTCTGCAGTACTTTTAACTCTTGATTTCTATTTCAGTGGTTTCACAACACAAAGTCCTTTGAACACTTTTTCTGTAGTTCCTCAAATATCCTTTTTTTACCTGTATCTTGAGGACACTGCTAGTATTTAAATGTTTTACAGTAGATCAAGTTTTTTCAGACCCTCTTTGAACTCAAGATCCTTAATACAATGAACTGTTCCCTAGGTCTTTTAGTCATTTCTTTGCTTCGCAACAGTGCTTCCCCAGATTCCCAGCAACTTAGCCCTGAAGTAACAGAGGCATTATAAGAACTTCTCAAACATCCTTTTTAATCCTCTAAATTTGTTGTTCTTAACCCATGACTAGGGGAGGCACTTGGCTTTGCCCCAGAACAGCACTGAGATGTTTCTGCACAATGTAGTTCTCCACTTAGCATCTTAAAATTTCTCTGCAGTTTCTGTGCTGCCTTCCCAGCCACTTCCACTCCCTGCTCCCTGCCAGCATGTCTTCTCCTTTGTCACCTCTTTTCCCAAGCAGGTCTTGCAATGACCCCCAAAATATTTTCCTCTTGTCCTAAAACATTTTGCTGCTGCTTCCGAGCTGCCAGCTCACTGCTTTCCTGTCTCCCATAGAGACTTTCCCTGCTCCCACCTGTACCCCTCATTGCCTGTTCCCTTCGGTGGTGGAGAGAAGGGCACCTCCTGCTCCTGTTTGGCAGATCCCCTTCAGGGCCTTTTCCTCAGTTCTCCAGTGCAGGATTTCCAATTCAGTAATGCTTCTTTACAGACCTATTTTTATCCTTCTGTTTAATTCTGCTTAATTAACTTACGTATTTCATAACATTTTATTGTGGCTTCTATACAAGACTTATTTTACCACCTCACCTCCATCTGCCTAAGCAGTTGGATTTCAGAATTGTCTAAAGCAGCATGCTTTGACATCTTGTTTCCATCCCATTATACGCATAAAGAGTTTTTTCAAGCATCATTTTCTGCTTCTCCTGATTTGTGAATCACACAAGTTCTTCAATACTGGTGTCCGTATTAAAAAACTGTATTCCACTATGTTTTTGTCATCCTAGATATCTGGTTTCAGGTTCTGCCCCTAAGCTCTCTTTTCTGCACTTATTGCCCACTTCCATTTACTGGTGTTTTTGCTAATTTTACCTTTTTTTTTTTTTTTTTTTTTTTTTTTTTGTCTGCTACCCTATACTTTATTTCCTCATTTTCTTTTCTTTTACCAGATTTTCTTATTTTTATGTAGTGAAAATACCTGGAAGGCACTGGGGATTCAGGCCCAAGTGACACAGAAAAGACCTCTGACATTGCCTATCCTGACTGTTCTACTCACTAGGTTAAATATGAGATTCGATTGATAACAAACATAATATAAGACTCAAAAATTCATCAGTGCTTTCTCCCTACTTTACACATTTTTTTCTCTCTAAATTAACTGGATTAATTAGAATAAATTAGTTCTACTTATTTTTTTATAATATAGTATATTTCTGGCAGTCATAATAAAACTACATGTTGCATTATTTCTGTAACTTGTTTTAAAGATACATTTACAGACACTGCTAGGGCTGTTATTTATTCCTGCACAGTATCACACTTGTTCACTCCTTGAATTGGTAAAAATGTTCATAAAAGCCAGATTTTCTTTTTAGCTTGTCTTCTAAATTCAAGAAAATTTAATAAGATCACCTAAAGAGAAAATGTAGTGTGGAATTTTTTCTCTCATGGTTCTTCAAAGAAATGCCTTAATTTCTTTTCCTTCCTGCTATCTCTTCCACCACAAAACACACGCAATTATTTTATCTTACTTCAACCTTTTCTCAGAAACAAAAGCTTTATTTTGGTAAAGGACGAGTGATGTGAGAGAAGCTCACAGGCCAAAATCAGTCATGCAGCCTGTGTAACAGAAGTGGAGAGATTACCAGTTCAAAGGAATTATACACAGACAATAATGACCATTTGCTTGGAAACTGCTGTATCTGTGGATTGAGGAGAGCTATGAAACACAATTTCAAAAATCATGTAGTACCATAAGCTGAAAAAAAAAAAAAAAAACCGCTAAGGAAATTCCCTGCAACATTCCAAGATCTTGAAATTTCTGTGTTCACATAAAATTTGAAAGAAAAGACAGAACAATAAATATTTGTTCTGAAACAAAGCTGAAAAAGTTGGTCTGTGCCTATTGTGCCTATTACTATTTAGAGATAAACAGTGGACACACATACAAAAAATTATGAACTTTAGAGTTCACTGATTTGGAGATTTCTGGCTACCTATGCTGAGCTGAGAGTTCCTTCTTTTGAGGACACCAATGAACTGAAAAAAGAAAATTAGAAAAGCAGTCAGCTTTTTCAAATCAGTGTTTATAAGTTCTCTCACATTTCCATGTGTGTTTTCTTTTAGCTGAAAAGAAAGTCTTTTTTCGACTGGAAATTGCTAGTTAAAACAATCACTAAGTTAAGAAGATGGAGTAATGACTTCTTTTGCATGTGTGTATAGTGTTTAACCTGACAAGGAAAACTCATTTGCATGTTTCTGATGCAGAGACAGTTGTGCTCATGGCAGATGTTTCTCACTCCTTACATGCCTCAAAACAGATACATTGCCCAATTAAATAAATCATCAGTTTGACACAATTTCAGATTTTGCCACTAATCCAAATTATTTGCAGATATGTATAGATCACTGGAAAAGCAAGCAATAGCCAGGGCTTCAAGGAAATGTTCCAGAACTGACAAATATGTTACTTTGATAGAATCTATGCAAGATTCAAAGTTTTCCATCTAAAATATTTTCCAAAGATAAACGGAGTTCTGACTGAACTTGATGGGCAAACACATCGAAGTGCAGCAATGTTTGCTATCAGTTTGAAAATCATCAGTGGTTTAATTTTTTGTTAAAAATATAGGCAAGCTTCCTGTTTTATTTAGGAAAAAGAGAGTGTCTGCAAGGATGAAAAAAGAACTGTCTTTTTCTAGGGTGTAAAACCCTGTGAAAGGTTAAAAGACATTTGTTTTCACTTTGTATACACCCAAGCAAGCTGACCAAAATTAATTTGAATAATACAGAATGTGCTTTGGTCCTTGGATGGTATTGCAAACAATGTTTTAATATAAAAAGGAAACCACTTAGTATATCAACCAAACTTTTTTTAAAAAAAATGAAGCCGCTATTACACCACGCATCTGTACTCTATTAAAAAATAGCACCAAAACGTTGTTGATTATTGGTATATAACATCTACCATATCAGTACTTTCCAGAGTTTCAAACCAGTATATATGTACTTGTCCTTTTGCCCTTGTGTCAGAAATAGCTAAAACTTCCCTTAGCCTTCTCCAGCTCTGATTTTTACCACACTATGCAGCTTCTCAGCCAACAGAATGGTAGTTCTGCCCTGACAGTAAGGATGAGTTCATGCTGCAGGAAGGCTTCTGTGCCAGAGCAGCTTCAGCCACAATGCAAATGCTTGCTTCCCTGAAGACCTCCTGGCAAGGACAGATTGTCTATCAGCACACAAATTAATACGAGATTATCGTAGTTGTTTGGTTACTTGTCAAGGATTTGCTATAGGAAACAGCTGTGTCTTACACTTGCCCATGAAGGACAGACTTAATTCCCTCCACAGTTTTACATTCGAAGCAGAAATGTTTTATTTATACCATAAAGTGTCCTGCAAGTGACAATAGGAAAAATTGAAGCATCTTTCATTTGGCATAGTGTTAGGATAATGTGGAAGCCAGACACAGGCTTCATTCTACCATCCAAACGAGTCACCTCAAGGCAATCAAGTGAGGTTGGATTCTTAAGTGGGGAAGACAATTCCAATCAGATTCTATGCATCATTTATTTACAGAAGAGCACATATTTCATACACCAGCTTGTCCCTTTGTAGCCAGATACCCTGGGCTTTACATTAGTTCTGTTTTGTAAGTGCTGTAGAATTAATGTATTTTAGACTTGAAATGTACCCATCTCTTCCCAGAAACATTTTAATTTACAAAGATATCTTAGCCTTTTCTACAGGGGTTAGTTACAAAACCAGAATATTTTCTATAGTTACTTGGATAGGGATCGATAAAACTAATTTTTGTAGCCAACTTGTTGATCCAGTAGGGATTGCTGAATTTGCCTCAAATTAATTAAAAAAAAATTAATTCAGAAAACTTGAGTTTGCTGTGAACTGTAATGCTGTAAGATATGGACTTAAGTGAAGAAAGACAATACATAACCCAACACAGAGAACACTATACTCTGAATGGTGGATTCAATTTCAAATCAAAATACAACACCAAAAATAAAAAAAGATTCTTCAAAATAGAAACAGAAAGTGCAGTGGGATCAAGGCTGGCTAAACAGATGCCAAAAGCAGATGTCACAGCCAGGGTAGTGTAAATTTTTAATTAAGTAAGGTCACTTTAAGTAAAGTAAGTACTTAAGGAAAGATGAGTAGGACTTTAAAAAAATTAAAACACAAACAAAAAACTAAACCAAACAAAAAAAAAAAAAAAATCACCAATAATACATCAAAGTCAACCCTACTGAAAAAACCCTGCAGCATTTCAAATTTCATGTAAATCACTGTGTTAATAAAGAATGCTGAGGGAAAAAAATAAAAGGAAATATTTGAGACAGAAACTTTCCAGAATATTCACTAGTACATTTGAAAAGTTTCCAGAAGATGCCAGTATCCCAGAAAAGGCATTTGCATGTTTCTGATGCAGAGAGAGCTGTGCTCATGACAGATGTTTCTCACACCTTACATGCCTCAAAACAGATCCATTGCCCAATTAAATAAAAATGTGCTTAGGGCATCTCTTGGGTCACATCTGGCTAACAAACAGCAGCTGTTGGTACAAAGGTAGGCAAGTTCCTTGGTGTGTAAAAAACAGTCTCCCTTCAAACATTAAGATGGAAAATCGTTAAATTAATTGTAGTTTGATTTCCTCTCTCTTCTTCTGGAAAATAAATTTATTTATCAAGAAATATTATTTTGAGGCTGGGTTGGTTTAGTTTGGGTTTGTTTTTTTTTTTCCTTCCTGATCTAGCTTAATGTAAGATTTCAGAGATTATATTTATAGAGTAGAAAGCCTGTTTCAGCTGCCTACAAAAGTGACAAAGGAAAGAAAAAAGCGGTAAAGATATGAAGCTAAAAGTAGAACAGACAGGGCATCCAGGTTAAACATTAGTTTAATAATTACATTTCCTAAAAAGTAAAGAAAATTAATTATTGCTTAGCTGTTACTATTAACCTACAAATGACATGCGAGTGCTCGAGTGAAAATTGCAAGTCCTAGTCCAGTATTTACAAGCAGAGCCTTTAAAGTGTTATGCTTATCAAACATTGATCTCTGCAGCATGTGAAGCTACAGCTCTGCAGCAGGGTATGCCAGGGTGAGCAAAGGATGCTTGATGTGACCTAGACTTGTTACTAAAGATTAACTACAGGGCTACAGAAGTTTTATTGCAAAGCATGAAGTCTCAGCAGTGCTGGCTGCCTAGACTAAAACAAGCTCTTCACCTTTGACAGCAAAAGGATGCGAAATTCACAGGACCTACCCCTCACACTCTCTTGGGCTTGTATGTGAAAAATTTAGGACTGTAGGAGAGATAGGGGCTTATACTTTTTTTCAGCATCTGAATATGTTAGAATTTACTGAACTCATTATTCTTTCTATGCACTTAGGAGAGGAATGGGATAGCTTTCTTTGTGTACTTTTGTCTTATTTATATTCTTATCCCTCTCCAGCATATAGTGGCTGCAAAATGGGTAATACCTTTGGGTATTCTGAAGATTTAGTTTGGAAAAAATGCAAAAAATCGGTTTCTCAAAATAGATGTCTGACCACCTAAGAGGGGGTCAAAAGACTGGTAGAGAAGGCTCAGGGAATGCCTCAAGAATTTCTTTACAATTGGCAAATATGAAAATACACACATAGCTTTTGCTAACACAGTTGTCTTTTTTCCAGTAGACAGACACTGAAGCAGAATCAGTTGACATCAGATGAACTTGTTAACATTTTTCTAATTAAATGCCTTCAGTCATTTCATTTGCTGTCTTTAAAGTTTTAGGAATTCAAAGGTGAAACATAAGACTAATGGAGCAGGCTTGGTCAGAGAACTGAAACAATAAAGCATAACTGAAAGCAGATGTACAGCCTTTACTGCTCAAGAACTGCTTCATGCTGTGGCCAGAAAGAAGAAACAGGAGCGTCCCCCAAGAAAAGGAAGTGAGTCAGGGCTTTTAAAAGGATTCCACAAAATGCCTCCTTTCCTCCCTAATTTTTCCATCAGATGCTTCTTTCCTCCTACACTCACCTGCAGATGTCATCCCCTTAGTACAAAGAGGAGAACAGAAATTTGAGGTTGCTTTTTGCCTTAGGATGGAATGAGAAAAACATTTCATAGCAGAAAGCCCTGATTTTTAGTCATGAGAATTTGTAATTATTACAGTCACATACTAATGTATCCCTGAACATCTAAATGAAAGGAACTCATTTTTTATTTCTTTTCAGTAACTCAGAAAAAAAAACAACATAGAGGGGGTTCTTTAAATGCAATGATATTCAAATTCATTTGTATATATTATTTCAGTTAAAATAACACGTAACATATAGAATGTAATTAAACTCTGTATAGATTTCACTTTCTTGGGAGACTAAGAATAGCTTTGGTAATTTCAATGAAAATGAGCCATGTTTACTAAACCCTACTGTTTCAGCAAACTTGACTTATCCAACCAAAGCAAGTCAGATGGCAGAGCTAGTGAGCTAGTTCTCCTTTGGGATGTATAATTAGACATAGCTCAAAGAGGACCTGTGATATAAAAATCACTCTATCTGATCCTTTCCCTTGTCCTTCAGCAGTCTGAGTTGAGACACAAATAAGTCTGAGCAACAAATAGTTCAGGTTTGTAGGTGAACCTAATCTGATTAGAACATTCTCTTTGTTCTCTTTGTCTCCTCTCCTGTTTCCTTGACATGTTTTGGGAAGTCCCAGAGTTCACTGACTTCTGCTGGAAGTGGAGTTAATAGGCATATTTAAAGGAAAAAAAAAAAAAGGGGGGGGAGAAAATTTCTAAAGTTAATTTATTTTTTATTTTCCTTTTATGTCAAATTTGTTATTTGTCTTTCTTATGTGTCTTACATAATTTTTATTGCTGGCACTAACCAATGACAGCAAAGAACCTTAGCTTGTTTTAAAAATTCTATGCTGGAAATGATGGAATAAATAAAACCCAGTAGTCATGCAGCATGAATATCTGATATGAAAAATCATGAGATGAATCATTTCCTGAGCACAGAACTAGACAATAAATCATACAAAGACTTCACAAAAAGAAATTATAGGAAAGAAACAATGTATTTCTCCCTGTTGTTGTTTCTTATGGTTTGGACCGTTGTTTCTCAACATCTCAGACACTCTTAACACTGCAGTGAAAGCTGCTCAGGAAATTAATCTCATTGCTAAGTCATGAAAGGTTTCTTCCCCAATATCTTTCTAAGGAAACTAATAGGGATGGATTTCTAAATATGCATTTTAAAAATATACTTCGTAATTCCTTACTCTCTAATACTTTAAAAATCTTAAACTAGAGAGGCAGGATTTTCCTCGTACTTAAAGACAATATTTTTTTATCCAGGCCAAACTTTCTGTAAACAGAAGACCCAAGGAGTCAAATACTGATGAAATTCACTACTGTTTTATGTGGTACACATACAGATACTGGAGTGAAGAGTGGCAAAACAAAACCCTGAAACAGTTCCACTATTCCTCGGTACCTCAAGACAGTTATGAAAAGCAACAACTACCACCCACCTCCTAATTTGGGTTTTTTTTTGTTGTTGTTTCCAGATGCGATTTGCAGTCCACCATCAGGAAGTGAATCACATTTTCAACCCCAGCTTATTTTCATCATCATGAAGCAAAGAAAAATATGATAGTTAGTTTTGACTTTGCAAACCCAGGTCTCCATCTGGGAGAAACACCTGAGCTCCTAACAAGGCAGTTGTTGCTCTGGTGAGAGCTGAGAGGGGAACAGAGCAAAGGAAAAAAGGGATTAAAGAAGAGAAGGAGGGATTCAGTTGTGTACATCCTCTGCCAGATTTTATGCCAAGTACTATAAATTAAGCCAGAATTTGGCATTCTGCTACTCAAACTTAAAACATTCCCTGCTTGGTGCTTAATGACACATCCTGGATATTCAAGCATACAAAAGCATTAAAATTTTCTTAAAAACAAGAAAGCTTGTGGCACACACACACACAGAGCAGAAAGGCTACTGATTCTTCACAGGGGTTTGATCAAGAAAAAAAGTGAGAAGAAAAAAAACAAAAAAGCAGAAAACCTTGCCTTCTTTGAAGCTGGGCATTTTGTTAGCTTTTGGTCTGATTGCAGCTGTATTTCCCAATCAGCAATAGCAAGAGAGTTTTTAGATAGTATTTATGCACTTACTTGCATGAAAAGCCTCCACAGTTATTTGTATAATGAAAGAAAGGTTGCTTTTACATAAAATCAGGTAAACTTATCTGGTGAATGAATGGACTGATTTTGGTGAGTGCATCTTAACCCATGAAGACACTAAAGAAGAGAAAAATTTAAAAAAAGATTTCTAACTAGAAAGAATTTTTGTGTTTCTTCACTTTAGATTAAGATAAAACACTGTATTTTTCCTATAGGATTTTAACAAAAAATCAGACTCCAGCTCCAATAATTTACTGTGAGGGAATTTTGAAGCAGCACAAGAAGCAAATGCAGCAAGGACTTAATTCAAATTACGTTACTGTTTATTTGAAATAGTTTCAGATCAAAGTCTTAAATGGGAAAATGCAGTATTAAGAGAATAACCATGCTCAGGGACACAATGGCTCTGTGTGGCCTCTTCCCATCAATCAGCACAGCACATGTGGCAGTGCCTGGCAGCAGGTTTACTGGGCAGATGTAAAGCAACTCTTTTCAGCTTGCACACTGCAAGGTGCCCACAAGTATTACCCTTGTGGCTGTTACCTTCCTGACCATGGGGAGTCTGAGGAAGCCCATGTCTCTTGGCCCAGAGGACTACCACTCCCTGTAGTAGCTGAGGTGTTTGTAAAATCATGTGAAAATGCTCTGCTGCACTATGGCCCCAGAGCAGGATCCAGGTGGTATTCACTTGACGCTTCCAGGGTATCACCAGGGTCTCCTTAGTCAAGTCCTGCTTGTCTGTGTTAAGCAACTATTCTTCCTAATACATCGCATTATATGGCTGACACTGCAGTAAGTCAAACAAATTGTCTCTGAAGTGAAACTTGGTCTATCTGCAGAGAAGTTTTCTAACAGTAGGTGAGGTGACTACACTCTAGTCCCTACTCTAACATCAGTTCCCCTGTTCTGGCTATGGCAACTATGCTGTGCATCACAGGCACAGTCATATATTTTTGCTACAGATACCTTCTCCCTCGTCCCCCTTTTTTTGAGAGGCTGCAGTGGTCTCCAAGTGGTCAAGTGACCTGCAGCTCATTGGACACATCTTTACAAAAACAGCGTTTTAAATTATGACAGTTAGCCCTGGCAGTACCTCTTAATCTGAACTGAAGCTGCCATCTTCAAAACATGTATCAGCTTGGCATTGTACTAAAGAAGGATAAAAAGTGTCTTCTGCTTCATACATCAGGTAGAATGTAGTGGAAGGAAAAGAAAGGTAGCAGCAGCACAGCTCTGGCATAGTAAAACATAAAAAAAACCCCACAGAGCCAGGTGCTTTAACTGTAAAGGCACTGTTGGAAGAGGATCGTTCTGCTCTTCCCAAGGCAGGCACATAAAAAATTATAAGGAATATTGGCTTTTCTATTTGGCTGCAAACCGGAAAAATACGTATTCTGAATACAAGCTGTCTGCCTGGCACAATAGCACAGTCAGGTTCCACATAAAAAAATTTTAATTAAATTGAGGAAGATTTCACATTGGTAAAGAAAAGTTTGTGTACCACTAACATTTTCAGGGCTCATTTCATTTCTGTGCTCTGGTTAACATGACTGTGACATTGGTACCAGCCAGAAAGGAAACACACAATGCAGAGGGGGGCCCTGCTGGTGCTCCTTCATCCATGTTGGCAGTGAAAGGATGCTGCCAGCCAAGCTCCAGCATCATGGCTCTGGATCAGCAGTGGGGCACAGCATTAAACAGGTTTATTCTGCAAGCTCAGCTCTCGTTTAAAGTATGGTAATAGATGCCTAGCTGCACCTCACCCCTGCAGCTGCCTGCCTCCCCCAGTTGCTGGGTTAATCACAGGGTACACATCTAATTCCCACCAGTGTCCAGGGGTGGGTGTGCCTGCAGAATTGCCAACCTCAGTTTAGAAGATATAAGAAAATTTAAAATCAAAGGTGATGTGAAACTTTGGGTTGTGACAGCACTTTTTCTTCTGCAGTTCTGTTTGATCATCACCCAGGCCATGCACCATGTGCTTTGTGTTCACAACTTTGGCACCTCAAATCCTCTTTTCGATTACTATTGTGAGTTTACAGCATCTCCTGAAGCTGAAAACCTCACAAACATTGCCTCATTAAGCTGCACATCTCCCCTTTCAGATAAATTTTTGTTATTATAATCTTTTTAATTATTAGTTATCCTCATTTTAATGCCCAAGAAGATATGATCCAAAGAGGATAATTAGGCAGGCCACAGAGCAAGTCAATGTCAAAGGTAAAACCATAACACTGCTGGTCCTCACTCAGATGACAGAACTCAAGAGCCTGACCGCAGACCCTGCTCTGTACTGGGACCCGTGAATTTGACTCACAACAGCCTTGCTCTGGAGTCACTGGGGGGATATGAAATACACATTTAGATAAATTAGTTCCCTTATTGAATTCAGCAGTCTTTCAAGTTTGGGCACAAAAATTGAAAATTGAACACATAGGACATGTTCATTGAAAGCCTAAATTACTCAGTCCATTCATTTCCTTTTTGGCAAAAGAGATGAAGATTTGCGTTCCTCTGAAAAGCCCCCCACCCAGCAAGACCACCACCCTCCCCAACATCCCTCTAGTAATTCATCCTATGAGCTTGCCTAGTATCAGAGCTAAAAGATTTCCTTTGGAAACCTACAACATGCTTAACATTATTTAAATTCTGCCCACTCAACTGTAGTCTTGGTTTCTCACATAACCCTTCCTTCATTTTATATACACATTTACTGCCACGGTCAGCAATACTGACTGCTGCCAAAAATGACCCACAGTGCAACAAGCCATAAAAATACCTACTAAATACTTAATTCATTACTTGCTTATATAATCACCATTATTATTTCAGTAACTTTTTCAAAAAATGTTGAATGAAATTTAGAAGAATTATGAGGAAAAAGTTATTCCATTACTATTAATTCAAAATTAAATTATGACCACACGGAATTTTTCAACAAAGGGGTTGTCGGACAAAAAGAAAAGAAAAAAAACTACAAAACCCTATTGCTTACAATTGCAAGATTTCTAAACGTTGGTATTCTCCACAATTTATTTTAAAGACCAGATAAATCAATTTAATATCTTTTTTGAATGTTCTTCCTTCAGAGAGATTTTGCAGTAGACATAGACTTATAAAACCAAAAAAAGTTGAAAATGTTTACATTTAATAGAAAATGCATGTTTCAGGTAATGCAAGACATTATCATTCCTTTGTCTGATATTTGGAAAATCCAAGAAAATTATTAAAGGAGATAAACCTGCAGGACTCAGCACATGCACTTAAGCCAAAAGGGGGCTACAGAGTAGGTGGGCAGGTTACGTGGGTGGGAAATATTCCCTGGGATGTTTAAAGTGACCTAACAAAAGTCAGGAAAAAAAGTGAAGTCCCTCATCTTTCCCGTAGTATGTTTTTAGTTTTTTTAAAACTTCCCTGATGGGTAATAAAATCTTTCCAGAACCCTTATTACTGTGGTTGATGACTGATGAAATCTGGCCCCAGTGCCCTGCTCAGTACACCCTCTGCCTTCTTTTCCATTCTGAAACTTCTGACTGCTCATGCTCCATATATCAAATACAGATAACCTTGCAGAGGCTTGAGGTTGCTAAGTCAGGTGCCTAATTACTATGTGCCACCATAAATAACTGATGTGACCTGGCCTCAAGGCAGCAGTTCCACTGTTACTATGAAGCTAAGGAATAAGGAAGACAAAACAAAATATAATCTGAGTTCAGGCTCAATCCCCAGCCTGAAATTGGATGGAATAGCAAACGTGCACAAAAGGCAGTACTGGTACTGTAGCCATCATTTCACACTAGCACAGTCTCAAACATGGACCAGCATACAAGCCTTTCAAATTACATTTGGCTTCAAATCCCAGTATCCCTTATGTGATACGGGAGATGTGCACTGCCTCAAAAATCTGACACATTTGCTTAAAAGGATTGACCTAGACCAAGAGATACATTCAGTGGAAATCGTTTCTTCTCTTGCCCAGGGCTCAGTCCCTCATCTGCCTGCCTGTTAAATTTTAGTCTTATTTTTCAAACACTTCCTCTTTTGTGCTTTTAAGAAAAAAAACATAGTGAGAAAAAAAATCTTCTAATTTTTCCTTTCTGCTAAGGCTTGAAGAGGATCTGCTACTCAAGTGTTAAATACTCTTCCTTTTAGTGCAGGACTGAGTTCTGAGGTGTACATTAGGCAAGAGCAGCAATGTTACACTCATTACCCATTCATGAGTTCAGATAACTGATTGAATAATACTAGTTTCCCTTTCTATAAAGCAGATAAAATCCACAAGAGTTATTGCTACAGACATGGTCTCAGACATTCCTCCTGCTTCAGGCTTCTGCCTGGCAGAGCTGCCAGCTGAGCATTACCTGGTCCATGATAGCTGAGCTGGAGAAGAAGGGAGGAGTAAGTGCAGAAGAATCAGTGGGAAGCAAAGAAAATGGAAATTGAAGGCCTTGCTCTGTGCTTTGTGGCAGACATGACCCCCAGATGGAGCAGCGCTGGGCTCTTCTGCCTTGACCACTACTGCTGGGGCCAGAGGGAGCTCCACCCTCACTCCCCTACAAAAGGCAGCACATTAGTTGTGGGTTGGAGTCTGGCTTGAAAATGTGCTTTACCTTATCGTTTCTCAGCAACTACCTCCTCCAGGAAAATTAGGTGTTTCTTTAGCACCTACAAGTGTGCTGTCATAATTAACTTTACATATGACTGCACACACTTTCCACACCAAAAAAAACCCCAAACAAAAAAACCCCCACAACATTAAAAATAAATAAATAGCAACTCAGAACTGAGAAACCCCCTTGTTTATCATACTTGCTCATTCATTTTTCTACTGGCATTTTGCACTGTTTTCTTCTAAATGGCCTGCCTATGGTATGTTTTTAAATGATTTACAATCAAGACCAGGTTTGAAAAACAAGAGAGCTGTACTGTTGGAAAGCTGAAGCACAATTGACATCCCAATAAGGATAGCAACCTCAACCATGCTGATGTAGTTCGGTTTCAGGGTTCTTCTCTTTCCCCCCCTCCCACTTTTTACAAAAAACTTTGGCTTGGCAGAAAGGACGAACTGGGTATGGTCCCCACTGTTACAAAGGAGCCTGTTAAAAGGGCAAAGACCATGCAAATGCCTGTATCGTTGATGATGGAGACACCAGCTCAGTACTCTGGACTCTGATTATGTCTAATCCTCATAAAACAGAGTCAATATCACCTGCCAAATGAGTGGTAAATACTGTGATCCCAAAGGTTTATCCCCATGAATATATTTCCCTTTTGACTGGATCAGAAGAACAGCATTAGAAAAGAAAAAGTAAAGCTGTCTCATCACTTTAAGATAGGTAGGAGGGGAGGGTTCTATACACACTTCCAAAAGCTGCAGTTTCTTTTATACAAGGGCAGAAAACTGTATGAAGATATCTTAATTTCACAGACATTTGAGCCTGCAACACTACCATCTCAGATCCTGGTTTTACTGCTGTTGGCCAAGACAGAAGAGGAGCTATTTTGGGGGATCTACATTGCATCCTAGAGGAAAGAGTCTCCTCACTGCACTGCTTCATACAGCTACTCGAAGTGCAGAAAGCTGCAGCCATTTATTTTTCTTTAAATCTTCTGAAAATTAAAAGCTATTCCTACAATCCATAACCAGATCTGCTGTTTGTCTCCTCACACTGACTCCAACCTCTCAAAAAAATCTCATCTGCTCTGGGACAAGCAACACTGAGGTCATCAGGGGGGCTCTAATAGCCCTCTCCCCAGCCAGGAAACTAGTAAAAAGGAAGAAACCAGCTCTTTAGGTTTTTTTCTTCATAATTCTGCCTGGCATGATGTGTCTTTGAAACATGGTGGCAATGACAAGCACATGAACTATACCCAAGCATTTTTAGGGGCAGAAAACCATTAGTCTGCTTTCTCTACTTATTTTTTCCCTCTAAAGGAAAGAACCAATGCTAAGGGGCTGGACATAGATGCCCACCCTTTGCTGTAGTCCAAAAGATATCTCCCTGGTCACAGATTCCCATTGCTCAGATCAGACAATGAAGCAGACATTCAAAGTGTTGCATGGAGCTGAAAATTTTGCAGTAGTGTTCTTTTTAAAACAAAGCAAAATGAATGAAGACTTCCTCTGCTAAAAGGAGAGGGGGAAAAATTAAAATAATTGAAAAGTACTGTCTTCTAAAAAAAGAATAATAAAGCATCTATTTGTTAATTGTGTTTGCCATTTGGTTTATGAGGTTTTGAAGATAAGGGATTAAACTGACCTGCAGATCTCTTGTGGTTTGACTGTATTTTTAAAATTCTAATATTTTATGTTTCTACTTTTCTTTAGAAGGTAAAAATGCAGGGGAAAAAATATATCTTCAAGGAACACCTTGAATCCACAGGCAATTTGATTAATCTCTCAAAGATAAAGCTTTGGGCTTGAATCTTGAGCTCTGGTGAAACTAGCTGAAGTATTTAAAGATTTTCCTGTACCCTGCTGACCTTCCTGCTCCTTTGCTGACCTCCTGCATGTCTGAAGAAAAGCTTCCGAAGCAAATGCTTGCAAACATCTCAGCCATTCCTACTCACTACCTTTTTTACCAGTGTGGATCTCTGGCCTAATGAGCCTGAGCAGTCAATGACAACATCTGCAATTGCACATGCTTTGTTATTCTAATCCAACTACAGACATGACATCTTCTTGCCAAAGGTCAGGGAGAGTACAGGGTTTTCCAGTGTATACTTCAGGCAAATTTAACAGAGCACTCAAGTCTCTGATCATAGCCTTAGCCAAGTGTGTGACAGATTATAACATCAACAGAAAGAGGAAAAACAGTAATTTCATTTGGGGGATGAGGGATAAATTTTACAGAACATTTTTTGCCTTTTCACAGATTTGCTGAGCTTGGCAATAGTTTAATGCAGGGATCTCTAATTCCTATTTGCTAGGAAGAGCAAGAATCCTACCACATAATTGGAGTCTCCAAGGTCTTTCACACTAAATATTCTTGCAGCACAATATTGCCAGAGACAGGAGGAAGTAAATGCATACAGATGCAGTGTATCTTTCTTCCAATATAAGTACCACTACATAAAGAAAACTTTTGCATGTTGACAAATCCTAATGGTCATGTAAGAACTGCAAATTACATCCTGACCCAGCATACAGTTCCCTCCTCTCCATGATGGAGCTGGTTCTGCTTATGAACTCATAGAGGCAGAAAGCAAATGAGAGCATCTCTGCAGCCAGTAGCTAGGTCTCAGCTGAAAGGGGAAAAACTCATAAGGTACTGCCTCGGGTAGATTTACCAGCTCTTCTAGAAGAAAATGTATGCAACACATACAGCTGACTGTCTCAAGTATGCAAGATGTCATTTTAAAGACATACTGATTGCTTGTCTGAGGTCTAAACAGTACCATTAAAAACCATTAAACCTTCCTGGACACAGCATTGAGGTGTACATCTTAATTTTAGGAGACTGCTGGGCAGATACAGTCAATACCACTCTTCTTTTTACAGTTTATTGCCACAAAAATGTTTCCTCCATTTTATATCTACAGTTGTCTTTTGTTTCCTTGAGCTTAATACCTGTGTTGGTATCAGATAAGTCTTCTTCTTTACAATAGACTTTTCAAGAATAAATATGTGCTCCTTAAGTTAGGGCTCAAAAAAATCAACAGATCAAGAGGTGAGGTGAAACCGAAAGGGGAAAGGGCAGAAAATCTGTACCTCTATCCAGAACTAATTAGATTTGGGGGAAAAGAGATTTATTTTACTTCGGTGGCTGGACCTAACTTTAAAAAAGTTATAGAAAATCCAAACCATATTATTTGGTTTAGAATGCTGGGGTTATTAATTAACAAAGAGAGAAACCTATCACTGTAATATGATTATGGTGCTATTCAACTTTCTGAAGGGGATTTTTTAAATTAGACCAGCTTTCAAGGAAACTTGAAACGCTGTATTATAATCAAGAGCCAGTAAGTTGTGTATAAATTTGTAGAAATAAGAAGTTCCAGTATTTTTTGAGCACAATGTTACACTTTGGAAATGACAAAACTACATTTTAAAGATACTTTTGCTTTTCCTGCTCAATTTAGCCTAAATTCCTTAGCAGTTGTCACACAGCAGTTTTCCTTGAGTGAGCTGTAGACTAAAGTTAGTTTTTTACACTCTGAAAAGCTTTGAGCATGCCTTTGAGTAGTTCAGGGTCCATATTCTAGCCCTGTCACAACCTTGACAAATCCTACTCTGTCCAAAACCGGTGGCTTTGATCCACTTCAAACTGAACTGTTCATTCCACAATTTTTCTGCCTCATTACCCATAACTCACATCCCATGGAGGACATACCATGAAAACCTAACTTCTTCTTTTCCAAGCTTTTCGTTTTCTTGTTGGTTTCTCATTTTTTATGTTCCCTTTGCTTCCATCAGACCATTTCCAGGAGTGTTCTGGGGCCTGGCAGATGACCAGGGTTTGTACATGTCCCAGTTCCTGGCCCTTACTTGCCCTGTTCCATTGTAAATCACATTTTCATTATTTGATTCAAGCTATGGCCTTGCTCCCTCTCTCATACCTCATGCTTACAGTCTTGATGTTATTTAATGCATATTCTGTTGCAGCCCTACTTTTCATTATCTCAGATTAAAAGCAATACTTAAAAATGTACAGAGGAATACTGGCATGTGTTATTCCATAGGCAAAGAAGGTAGTGGCTCAGCATGGCATAAATCAAGGCTCAGGATGTGTAACACCCATTCCCAGATTCCCAGCAACTAGTTTTTCTGACTGGGCAGTGTTATAGAAATGTAAATTAAGGAGGAGCTGACAAAAAATTTCAATAGAATTCAAGCTCCCAGGGAAGCTTCATTGCTGCAATGGGTTTTTTGCTGATTTACAGAATGGGAAAAGGGTTTCCTTAAGTAGTCCCACATCACTGAATTAATGTGGAAGGGGTTAATTTGAATAAACCTTTCTCATAGGCTTCTTAGGAGGCTATCAACTGCTCTTATCTTTTTTTTCTCAGAGAACTATTCCTGCTTTTCATCATGTGAACTATTTCATATGCAATCTGTTGCATTAATCAAGTCCCTGGTAAGTCAAAGCCTTAAGTCAGCCTAACAATCTGATTTCCTTAAAACAAGGGTACAACATCATCCTTTATACAAGATAAAACATCTACTCCTTGTCTTGCCATTTCAGAATTTCAGCTTTCTGCAACACAGACATTTATCAGACACATAAATATTCTGTGGTCCCTGCTCTCTTTCATTTGGAGCTCTGAAGGAGAAGCAGATCGTTCCTTTTTGATTTTGTTTTGGTTTGTTTTTTCAAGTTCTTCCTTCACCCAGAGAAGTATTAAAGGGGCCTGAAATCCCAAGAAAAGGGAAGAGGGGAGGGAAAAAAGTTATATAATTTTTCTTCAAAGCATTTAAAAATTGTTTAATTGCCCAGTTATATCAAAACTAGCATAAATTGTGAATTCTGAGGTTAATGTCTAGAAGTCCCTCTGGAGGTCTGCATATCAGAAGGTACAAATATTAGCCTGATGCAAAAAGAGGAGAGAGAAAAGTGAAAGAATGTGAGGAGTCTGGAAAGTCAAATTGTGGCACTCCATCCAGAGACCTCAGGTGTTTAAACCTCTTCCTCCAGGCTATTTAAAACAATCCCCAAACCCAAAAAGCCAGCTTCTATTTAAGAAAAGTAATTTACTTTATACAAGAAGGCATAAGGAAAGCAAAGGAAAAAATCAGGAAACATATTATTCTAGTACTTGTTTCTCCAAGAAACAAAGGGCCAGAAAGACCCATAGTAAAACTGCAGTCTGAAGTCAATTAGCTTATTTCTATTTGTATTTAGGGAAAATTCATTAAAAGGGATTTCTGGGGCTATTGAACCTGAAATTAAATAAACATATTATTCTGGTTCATGAGTACCTACATACACATCACAGAACCACTCTGCTTTCCACACAGCCTCTCTGCTGGGGTAAATAACAGGGAAAAATCCTTCCTCCTAGATTCCTGAGGAGAAATATGGTAGCAATGTACCTAGCCACGGTTACCACTGGCAAAATAAAACCTAAATGATCCCCAAGTTTCCCAGGAAGAGGATATTAGGAATATTTATGCTTACAGGAAAAACTGAGATCGAATAAATTTTGATTGTATCTTGCATTAATCACTCAAACATGGCCTTTCATGCTGCAGGTGTTATTTTTCAGGCTTATTTTATTCACTTTGCAACATTTGGTGTGAAACTTCATGACACAGAGAATTTTTCTCAACAGCATTATTGTCATTTTAGGTCTGACAACTTCGAAGCTTCCATTTAAAAAGAAGAGGAGGAAAGTATTTCATAAAGTGCTAAAACAAATATAATACCTGTATGTGAAGTTAAGTGTAAATCAGTGACTAGGTGTTTTTTTTAAAAAAATGTGCTGTTGGATTCCTGCAAAATTCTATGTGGAACAAATCTAATATCATCTTTACTCACATCATCTCATCCTTTCTCTCTGTGTTAATTAAACTACAGGTATACTCTGACACACCTCGGCTGAGACACAAGTAGTAGGTAGTAGATTAGGCTGCAATTGTTCATGCAGGACATTGCAATTCTACCTGAGAACTCACAGTTCTTTCTCTCAGTTTCATTAAGTTTCAGGTCCATGCAATCCTGCTCACTGAAACTTAGCTCAGTCACTGTAGTTTCTTGTTTGTGCTATTGACCAGAATATCGACTTAAACTGATTTAGCCAAAGTTATCTTTAACCTTAGGCAATTTTTAATGATTTGAAATCTGCCACAGAACTTTAAGAAACAGAATGGTTTTCACAGAATCATCCTGGTTGGGAAAGACCTTTAAGATCATCAAGTCCAACCTAACTCCACCCAGTCTGCTGCTAAACCACACTAAGCACCACATCTACAGGTCTTTTCAAAATCTCCAGGGATGGTGATTCAACACTGGCAGCTTGCTCCAGTGTTTTGGACTATTCTTAATAGAATTTGAAATTAAAAATCCATGGTCATCAGCAATTTATATTATAGAAATATTTTTATTAATGCAATTTTACTTATAAATGGTACCTGAATTCAAGCTTGTAGTGGCTGCTTTTAGGCAAATCTCACAATAGACATTGCTGCTAAGGTGACCCTGAAATTAACAGAGCTTTAATTATATTTAAAGATTTGTTAAGAACTTTACAGGGAGGCAATTCTGACATCCCTAGGCTGACCACTCCCAGCAGTGCTGTTGGTTTCAGTTGAATTATGAAATAAACTTGGTGTTCACTGGCATGAGCAGCATTGGTATTGTTGATATCACTGGGATCTAGGTGACCACGGAAATTACAGTGGAGAGCTCTCAAACACAGTACTTCCATTTTTTCGTAATCTCTCTTTGGGCATTATTAACCTTTCTCTTTTGACAGGAATTTCCAGTGTCCCATTTTAAAGAGCACGTGCGTTTATATCTCAAAATTTGTCACAAAAAAAAAAGAAAGAAGTGGTCATTCTCTTTGACTACATAGCATTACATCCACGTTATTTGTGGTGTTACAGTACTGCAAAAGCCTGAAACTCATCTTTATAGGAAACAAAGAGATGCATGCACATCAGTGGTGGTATAATAACAACTTGGATAATTTGTCAATGAAAGCACGATCATATGATAGCATCATGTAGCTACAGCCCTGTTCCCACACTCATTAATACTGATCTCAGAATTACTGTATCACAGGGCAGGATAAAGACAGTGCCAGTCAGGCTGAAGCCCACAACTACTTTTCTTTAGACCAGGCTTATATATGGAAGGACAAGTAGTTACTGACATCGTATATAATCCAGAATGTCAAAGATAGTCTTGAAAGGAATGTGTGTGTATTTTTATAACCAGGTTCCACTGAGCAAAGGGAGATAGCTCCCTTCTAGAACAGAGAAATCATTTTAGATCCTTAAACTCCAGTACCCCAGGAACTGCGGCTCAGCAGAAAGAAAAAAAAAAAAATACTTGAACAAAGCAGATTTTGAATTTGTTTCTATAGTGTCTGGGAAAATGGAGGTGAAGAGGAACAGGAAACAAAAGGGCTAAAGCAATGATGCAAGCTTATGTGATGTAGATTTACTATGAAATCCAGCCTTCCTACAAACTGCACCTTCCCAAAAGCACAAAAGATGACAGCAGATTTTCTGCAGCTCCTGCTAGATATGATATGACACCAACATGAAGCAGAATGGGTTTTTCAAGTCAGTTGTCAAATATACAGTCCTTTGTGATCATCTGTCCTTGAACAAGAATACAATCTGGTGGTAATTAGAACATCAATAAAGTAATTACATCCATTTACACCAAAAGGTGGCTGAATAACACAGCAAACCAAAGTACATTAATAAAGAAGGAAGAAAAACAAAGAACCATTCATCTCTCTGACACAGAAATGCATTGCATAAATCTATCTTTATATAATTCGGGTGTGTTCTTGTGGGTGCATTAGCACTTTTCAGTTTTTCTTGCCTGGATTTATAGATAGATACTAATGACTAGGCACAGGACATATGTACGTTTTGTATTCTCAACTGAGGCCTGCTAAGGTAGTAAATTTTTTCTTATCTTCCAGATGATTAGAAATACTTGCATTTTTCTTTGGGTGATGACAATAATTAATTACTGCATTTTAAGTGAAGTCAAAGAGCAGACTTAAAAAAACTGTGTATAGCTTACATGTTTGGCAAGACTGAAAAAAACATTACCTGAAGTCAAGCTGCTTCGTTTTTCTCTTTCCATTCTCCTAGCTCACCTTGCCATATGATGCTTCTTCAATACTAAGTTGTCTCTAGCTAGACTGTAAAGAGAAACAGTCTTAAAATATTGTCCAGCATATTTGCCAGCTCAAATCTACTCAACCATGCCCACTGTCACTATAAGATAATGAAGAAAACTAATGATACTCAACCTTCAACATAATACTTTGTCTAAGTAGGCTGGTAATATTTTAACAAGCCCTAATAAAAATACCACAGTATCTATGGATATGTACCTGTTATTGAGGTTCCTACATTACAAAGGCTTAACACTTTTTATTCTCACTATAAAAAAAAAAGTCCAGACATATCTAAGTGCACTATAAACCCACAATGTAAAGAGAAACATTTTAAATTAATAAAATGAAAGAAAGAGAAGGAGAGAAATATTGAATGCCCTAGTTCATTTAATGCATTATCTCAGTGAGTTTTCATGTTCCAGTTTGGGTAGATCAAATGTTGGTGTCACTTGTAATGATAAGAAATTATTTAGTTAATGCCTGATTAACTCTTAGTGTTCAAAACCTTGCCTGGTTATGCTGATGGTTATGTCCTATCATTGCACAGATCTAATAGAAAACAGAGTGAATAATACACCAATCAAACAAGTTTTATCAGGCCATTAGCTTGTCACTGTAAATGTTTTTCACAAAAAATATCAAAACAGAGAGCTAGGCACTTAGCCTACAATATCCAGTAACTGCTGGCTTGCATGGTGCCATAGATAAAAAGTACTTGAACAAATCTGGTCTGAGGTCAATAAATGCAGCACAATTATCCGTTTTCCAGTTTTTATCAATAAAATGTAATTCTTCTTACGTGAGATGTCACCAAAATAAAAATTGTAGTGATGTTCAGAAATCATTTATATCCTTTCAAGTTTCTTGGGTTCATTTTGCTTTGGATGAGACTGATAATACTTTGTAAAGTACTTATTCAAATTTCTTAAAGGCACAGAAACACACAGTCTAATCTTACCCTCAGGTAAAATTTTCCAGAGAGTTTAAAAAACCACAACATTGAGAGACTTGTTTAAGCAGAGTTCGTATTTGGGAGAAAATGGGAATTACAGAAAAAGATGTCATTATCTGAAGTCAATTACAGTTGAGCTCTGTCTCTGTCCTGGCACCAGGTTAGCAGTGCCTAATAGTTCAGTGCCTAATAGAGAGAGGGAGCATTTTGGAAGGACAAATGCCAAGTAGATCCCAAACACAAGTGTCTGAGTCTCAGAGTGGCACTCAGTCCTAGAATTAGCTCCTGGCCACAACTGTGCTAAGAGCTTTGTATTAATGAAGGGACTTTCCCAAGGAGACTAGCAATGCACTTCATTTTCCTTAATAAAATATGTTCTAAAACTGACAGATAATAAAATATCTACAGTCTTCTATTTTTAAAAATTCAATAGCTGACAATGACTCTGTGATTTGTAATTTCTCTGTCTTTTCTATAGTCACCCATACTCTGAATATTATGAACTGGAAGGAGGAAACACAGATTCACCACTCACTATGAAGCTGTTAAGTCACCGTGTTACACACAGTGCATAAGGAAAACTAAACTGAATCCAAGAGATGGCCATCTCTGAGGATAGCACAAATGGAAGAGGACAAATATATGAATGGGTGAATGGGATAATTTGTACTGGCTGCTTTAATTTATAGAATCAGACCCAGATATCTCTGGACTTCTTCACTGCCGTTTTCCCTGAGTCCCACGGTTACCACACATGGGTTTCTAGACACACAGAAGGAAACAGCAAATGTTTTATTTGCATGCAGAAACAGTCACTCCTAAAATATTTTTCAGATGCAGTTTCGTTGTTCAGTATGAGAATCTTCATACTACAGTTTCTCAAAGCAATAGAAAACTGCAAAAATTGCTAGCAAACCCAAGGTCCTGGAGATACCTTTTTAGCTGTTGTAAGCCTCAAAACTCATGAATCAGATTTTCTTTAGCAGTCACACAGAAGACAATGCAAGGGACTATACTGGTATCGTTGGCTTTCCTCAACCCATTTCCCTCAGAATTTCAATAATTGTTGCTTTTTAGTGTCAAGATAAATTATAGCAGATTAGGCACTGCATAATAAAATGCAGTGCTCTTTACTGCAAGTTTGTAACAAAAAACAGGCAGAGTGAGAAGGACTGGGGCTGGGGAAGCCCACTTGTGTGCTTTACTGGAAAGTGGGAGGTGCACTGCCCATTTCTCTGCAGGCACACTCAGCCTTTTGCCTAGACCATACCAAATCTATGCTCCTGACTGTCTGCTCCTGATGCTTCCCAATGCTGCAGACCCAGACGTGACAACTCATCACACAGACCATTTCATGATCACTGTGCTTTGTTTTGTAGTTGGAGTCAACAAGCTTTTACCAGCCTGAAAATTTAAGCTTCTGAAGAAAACCTGCTTGATATTTCTTCATGTTTGGTGCTACACTGACATCTTGTGGCCCTTAATCCTGGTGAAACAGTAAACAAGGATAACAGGTTTCCAGATGTTTAGGTAAGGATGCAGTAAAATTAAATTTGGAAATAAAGCACTGATTTTCCTCCCACTTTCTATCGGAATTAATTTTCCAGTGCTTCAGGTGCCCCATTTTGGTAACAAATTTCCATGTTAGATGCTGACCATTAAACAACAATGAAGTCAAAAGCTGTAATGAACAGATCATGAAGATAAACCACAATTGTAGCAAGGAATTCAGTGTGCAGATATGAGCTACTTCTCAGTCTGAAGAGAAAAGAGGCCTACAGACATCCATTACTCTCATATTTCATTAGCAAGCTCTCCACTTGATTTTATAACAGTGGGGTTTAAATGTGCTGTGAGAGTATCTATACCATACTTCAGCTGTTAGCCGAGAGTACTCCCAAGAAGAGTGAAAACATGTGGATAAGATGGTACTGTTTAAGTTCCATAATTAATAATCCCTAATAAGAATTGAAGAAAATCTATCTGGAAACACTGGTTGTAGCAGTATCCATAGGTTAAAGCTATGTATGAAGAAACCACATTCCCATAAAGAGACAGGTCTGTAACACTGGCATAATACATGGAGATGAAAAGATTTTTCCCTGGAGCCTTCACACCAGTGAAGAGTGGAGAACTAAAAACAGATACTATAGTGATAGGTATAAATCCTTAAACGTAAGTAAGTTGAAGTACAATTACAAACTGAAGTATGAAAAGGAGTGGAGATGAAAAGCTATGTGGTAAGAAATAAAAGGGGTTTTAGTATTAGAAAACATGAGAGACCTCACTTCAAACCAGATTCACTTCTCTAAGCACATAGCCACCTCAGCTGTAATAGGATCCCTGAAGCTTGCTGTGTAGGTCAGTACAGAAATAGATTGCTCTGGAAGATGAATTAAATTGCACCTTGGTTGCGTGGTATTTTGCAGCCCTGGATCTTCCTCTTCAGTGATTTCTGCATCATCCAACTAATTAGATTTAAAGCTCTGACATCTAATATCTAACATCTAGAGTTGAGGCTCTATGACATAATAAGTAAAGTATCACAGCCAAAACAAATGAGATACCAGAGCGAGGGGAGAGGATAGAGATTTGCATACATAGTCAAGTGTCTCAAGACAATCAATATAATTTCATATCCCCTTTACTATCCCAGTTAAAGTTCCTTCCCTTATCCAGCAAATTATCAGTGTATAACACTAGCAGTGTGGGAGACAGGTCTCGCTGGAAAACCCAGCTTAAGGGATTCAACTTTACTTCTTAGAAAAACACTTGAAGAAACCAGAATATTTTGAACATTCAGTATTGGGTCTGATACTATCATGGGCAAAGGGAACATTGCAAGGGGACATCTTCCCTGGCCACAGGAGGATCTACATCCCTGTGTGAGTACAGCAGAGAGCCATGAGGGAGGGGGGGAGAAGGAGATGTCTGACAGGCTCAAATTTAGAGCTAGTCCAGAAGAGTGACAGAAGATTAGATTGTCTAGTCTGGTCCCCTTGCTATTGTAGACAACCTATCCAATAAACTCTCCCATAAACCTGACACGTTCCTCTCTTTTTTTCTACTGTGTCAGACTTCCATACTTTTTGTTACAGCCTAAGCTTATTCGTAGCCACTATACGTACCCATGGCTTTTGTGCCAGCATACTGCTTTCTCCCACACAGCTCTTTTCTTCCCTGATGTATTTATACAGTTTCCATATTGTCTTTCACCCTTCATTAGGCTCAAGTGAACAGACAAAGCCCTTCTAATCTCTTCTCATCGGAGTTGTCAATCCAGTGGCAGTGACTGCTTCTGTGGTAGTTCAAACTCCTTTTCTGCACATGGGTGATCTGAGTTGTAGACAGGATCCCAGATGATCTCTCCTGAATGCTGTACACAGTAAAACCTCCCTATCTCCACTGGCAGGACTGGTCCCCGTGCAGGCTGAGGCATCATTCATGCTTTTTGAGGACTGTACTCTGCAGGCAAGCCTGGAGGTCCTCTTTTCTTTTAAACTGACTCCCGGCTGTTTTACTGCTCTGTTTCATCCTGATCCTGTTATTCCAGACCCCAAGATAATTCAGGAGATAGAAATATTTTTTAAATCACTTTACACAGTATGTTGAGCCACCGTGGACTGACCTTTTCCTCTTACAGGTACAAGAGCTGATCACGGAAGACTTTCTGTTAGGCAGGGTGAGAGATAAAAACATCTCTCACTGCAATAGATGGTCAGGAAAGACTGTCTCTTACTGGAGATGCTATGCACACCAGGACACCTTTTCCTTGTGAGCAATGCTACCACCAGCAAAAAGAACCCAGGGAAAGAAAGCACTTTGTCCCAAGTGAGTGATCTATTGCAATGACAAAATTAGTGAGTATGTGCTGGGTGAAAGTGTTTGAATTTCAGTCAAATACCCCAGAAAATATAAAACAGAAAAAGATAATGTGCCTTCTAGATTGAAAACTGGTTGAATGACTGGCAATAAAAATAGTGATAAGTTGCATATATTAGGAATGTCAAGGACTTCCTGCATAAAGTTATTCATAGTTGTCTATTAGTTTTTTTATCAGAAATGGCAAAAGGCTCATTTGTTTTTTTTAAAGTCAGTTGAAAATTCATTATAATTAAAAGGTGACATGTAAGAGAAATCTTTCATTGGCATGCATATGAAGTTAGTGTTTTATGCAGCATAGATTTTCCACATTTGATGTCTACAATAAGCATCCAAAAATAAGGGAAAGAAAATATTATCAGATTACATTTTCATAGTTGGAACTAGCAGCACTGAGAAGTTGACTTTGCCTTGCTTCTTTTCCCTCACTTGTTCCATGAGGCCAGCAGTCTTTTGAGGAAGTGAAATACAAGTGAATTTACTAAGCAATTGAGCATGTGGTGAAACTGGCAACCAGAATAAGATTTCAGATACACTGACAAATTTTCTGTCACACTCAGTTCCTTTTTTACTACTCAGCAAACTCCAGCAAACTGTCCTGCTGAATATAATAACACAAAGAGCAGTTTCAAGCAGGTTCACAACAGTCTGAAGCTGCCATCACCTGAGTGAATGCACTAGGAGGGTATATAAGCCCACTACTTACACCAGGCTGGAAACCCTTGAAATGCTGTGTTCAGTGGACATGAGTCAGAACAAGCCCTGGTGTTATTAGCTGGGAACTATTAAGCAAACAATCTGAGAAAAACTCACTATGTCAGAGCTATCCACTGCTCTCTGGCTTCAGAAAAAAAGCAGGCAGGCAAATCTGGTACAGAGTGCATAAAAATGGCCCCAGTACTAGACTAATTAAAGGTGTTTTAGCAGGTGACAAGAGGGTTAGTGGTGAATGTTACAGGAAGAAAATAATTTGGCTTGATCTTCAAATCTTATGTTATCTGTATAGAGAGTTAACAGTCTGTTCTTAAAAAAGCTGCTAGACTGAACCATGTAGAAGACATGCTGCTATCTGACACCACCCCCAGATCAACACAGCATAATGGGAAGTAAAGCTCCATTTAGTCCATCCTGCTCTCCCACCACAGCTATGAGAGTCATGGAGACAAATGATGCAAAAAGCAGACAGACATCTCTGTGTGTCCCATTCAGCCAGCCCTTGGCATCTTGGCTTCAAGATGCTTCATGCACAGCCAGTGGAGATGGGAAACTTCAAAAAATGTGAACACTTGTCCCCTGGGCCCAGATTCTGGCAAAAAAACCCCAAACCCACCATCTCACCTGTGCTCATTGTGTGAAAGGAGTAAAAAAAAAAAAAAAAAGCATCCCCACCTCCTACCCCCCCCTTCCCCCACCCAAAAAAAAAAAAAAAAAAAAAGTCAGTCAAATAGTGAATCCCAAGCTCACAAGGAAAAACTCAGTGGAGCTGCAGCCATCTGACTTGCACAGGCAAAAACAAGCACTCTCACATTAGGAGATACTAACTCCCAGCATGGACCACATCAAAAGTAGATGAGGTGAAATTAGCTTCTATGGCTTAGATACTTTGCAGCTTTGTGATTGCCAAAAAAAATTCAGACTGGAAGAATCACAGCATGTGAATATTTCAAGCCACAGGGATGGCTTGAAATGGCTACTGTTTGTGGCTACTACTAAGGCTACTGCTACCCTTAGTGGCCTATTATCAATAATGAACATAGAATCATGGAATGATCTCATCTGATATTTACGTTTAAATATAATTCTCTATTACTTAAAAATGAAGAAAAAATATTTTGATGAGCAACATTCCTATTCAGAATCAGTTCAACACGAGGAGAAAAAAATTACTCTGAACTGCTCCTGTGATTGGAGTAGAATTCTCCAAAGAAGCCGTCTACACAGCTTCTGCCATCCCTCGGGAAATAAAAAAAAAAAAAAGTCACATTAACATCTCATTGGAAAAAAAAATATAGCAATGACTTCTTTTACACTGCTCAGCATGATGTGCTGCAGTACAGTCCCTGGATCAGACCTTGTGAAATGTTATGTTATGGCTTAACAATATAACCAGAGGCTAAAATGTACACTTTTCAGTGGTCTGCTTTCAAAACAATTTCTTTTCTATTTTTCCCTAACAGTTTTCTCTTACAGAGGTTGTGGGCTTTTTGTATTTCTTTTGGGGTTTTTTAGCAGATGTAAACTTCCCTGAATAATTTCAGTAACACATCTGTATCATTCCTGTTGTTTTGCAGTGTATCAATATATCCATGCAGGAAATGAACCATCTTCTAGTCTAGTCTTATACTATTGTAGCTTTATAACTACGTAATATTTTTAAATACTAGAAATCTAAATCCTGAGATGCAACAGAGGATCAGAATGAATGGGAGTATTAGTCTTCTCCTTGTACTTAGAAGTATCAGGATATCAGAGAGATGATTCTATAGACTGGAAACCAGTAGCATTTCCAACTTACAAAAATTTTAAGTGGTTTTGGTTTTTTTTAGGCTGCTACAGTCACCTCCCAACAACAGCACCAGCAGCCACAACAAGTTACTATTTATAAGATGACATAATTAAGACAAATACTGTCTGCCAGCACTGTATCCCAGACAGCATTATGACATGCACATTCTCTGAGGAAAACACTGTAAAGCAGCAGGCTAAATGCTATTCAGGAGACCACAGCTATATTCCTTCAGCAAAAGACTTCTATATATTTTATTTTACATGGAGAAAACACTCAGAATTTTCTTCTAAAATGCTCTCCTCTGGTCACAAGAGCTGTTTGGAACAAACCACTTGTGTGATACACCCACCACTGCACACTGCTGTGTTCCCCTTTCCAACTAAGCAGCACAAAAAAAACCTCTTTGCTCAAGATGATCACGTAATTTCTTTTTCTTCCACTTATTTCTAACACATGCCAGAACAAGACTAAATCCATAGCTTTTGGCTGCTGCTGTCTTATCCTCTTGAATTCAAAACATTCACGTGCTGGATATCCCCAGACTAGCCACTGTTCTTTACTGGCATAATGCTATAAAATAGCAGCAAATCCTATTTATCTTTATTTAATATAGGCTAATTATTATTTTGTCTATAAATATTCCTACCATTTTTCCCACTGTTTCTAGTTGCTCCTCACCTCTGATAATGATCTAAAGAATGTCTGAACTAAAAGGGGAAATATTTGTCCCCTTATTACTACAGCTGGATCTGCCTCTGGGAAGGCTGCAGGCTCGTGCTCCTCATCCTAAGCATCCTCATCCCCTTGACTGACCCATACATAGTTAATTTTTGATCTTCATTCTAGGAGAAGCTTAACCAGAAGGAGAAAATTGTGTAGCATATATATGTCATCACAGATGTAGTGAAGGATTTATTAGGTCAAGAAATATTGATTTTTTCCTAGTCATTTTTAATCAGCAATAAACTAGAAGATATTCTGAGCACTCTACATGGTTCTTTCCCATTCTTTAGAATTAAAATTCCTTAATCTCTACTAAGGGCTGTTTATTTTGGTGATTTTTGTTGTGTTTTTTTTTAAAGGGTGACTTCTGTTCCAAACCACTGACTTTTATATTTCAAAGACCAGACATCATCAACATCCTCAAATTGTTTCAAACGGAGGTCAAGCAAACTGTTTATGGAGGAAACTCAAAGCAAACCAGAAAATTTTACCATGTTTTTATTAAAATACAAATGTTTCCATTTTATTCTTTCAGCATTTTCCGCATTCTTTTTCACATACAGATTCCCTTCAGCCTAAGAAACCTCCTAATAACCATGCTAGACATTGGCTCAGACACCCTGACAAGGAGCACAGGCATCCATGAGCATGGACTGTGGTGAAAGAAGACGACTAGGAGAATGCCACCTGGGATCTTAACACTAAAATACAGCTCCTCATTTCAAAATTACAGGAGTGGGTAAGAAGATAATACTGAGCTTCAACAAAACCTTCAGTATTACCTGAATTTCATATACTCCTTCTCCCTCTCTTCCAACCCAAAGTATCATTGAATAGAACAATAGAAAGTTAGGGGTTGGAAGGGACATTGAAAGATAACCTAGTCCAATCCCCACTGCCAAAGCAGGGTCACGTATAGCAGGTTACAAAAGAATACATCCAGCTGGGCTTTGAATGTCTCCACAACCTCCATGGGCAGCCTATTCCAGTGCCCTGTCACCCTCACAATAAAAAAATTCTTAAATTCTTTTTATTTATACGTAATCTCCTATGCTACAGTTTATAACCATTGCCCCTTGTGTTATTGTTAGCCACCCCTGAGAAAAGCTTTAGCCCATCCTCCTGGCACTCACCAGGAGGTTCAAGAATTCACCTGACTGTACCACTACCAATTAAAAGTGTAATACACTTTTCATTATACTTTGAACAAATCAATCTGTTTTTCTCAGAGCTGGAATGCAGCCATTAACTTTCAAGGTTAAAAATAGCGTCTGTAGGCAGCTCAGGTAGACACAAACCATGTTCATCAACTTTATTTAATAGCTGCTATAGTGAGGAAAAACTCATTCTTCTGTGATACTGTAGAAAATTAGTGGAATTATATCAGCAGTGATCTGGTAAGAACCCAAGGAAATTGCAATAGATTAAGTATTGCTAGTTTGGGGGGGGGGGGGGGGGAAGCTACTTGATTGACTTCATCTCCAGCATCACTTACTCCTGCAAGTCTCAAAACATGAAAATACTCTTCTGGTCATTTATCATAAAACCCCCAGTGCCATATCTAAGGCTAACTTATATTTCCCACTTTAAAGCAGTGCTTCCTATAGTAATTATGTGTCTGATTATAGGTCAGAAGCAAAGTCTAAAAATTGTCAACGTTCTAATAAAAAACACCTAACTCTGCTTCTCCTTGTTGATCACCAAGGGCTCCTCACCACATCCAGTCACAAAGGTATTTGAACAACATGGGTGACAGAACACAGACCTACAAGTTTTTGGGCTAACCTTGAACTCTTTGGTCAGCTCACCATGTAGAAAGCCTCTCTGTATAAAGTTTCTCAAGAATAATCCCTGAGGAGGGATAAATTTCCAGGCATCTTTCTCAGGCATTATATACAAGGGTTGAACAATCTATGTTAAATACTGTAGCAAAATTGGTGCAAAATAATAAGAGGTTAAAATCAATATTGCTGTCAAGCTGGAATCTAAACTACACTATTATCTGATGCCTAAACCTGTGTTACACTAAATGTATATGATCTATTTTAATATGGTACAATAGATGCACACCTCAGGCAATATATAATTCTGTGACCAAGCTCTCAGATTTGCTTTGTATTGCTATAACAGTGTTATGGGTCTACAGCATAAACATCATTATATTTTCATCTACTTTACTCTGCCAAAATGCTGCCTAATATATACATATTATCTTTTATATTCTAATTTATTAAACAAGATTACATACAAAGCAGCTCATCATCCAGAAATAAAATTACTAGCCAGTTGCTTTCACATTACTGTTCATAGTGATGAGCTGTGGGTCATGCAAGTTTAAAACTAAGGTTGGCTGAGGCACTTTTATAATGCTTGTTTTGTTAAATGGGCAGGAGTGTTTCTGAGAATGCTAGAGCATTCTGATGGAGGCTTGTGACAGACTCATAGCCACCTTCAAATGCAACTAAAAGTAAGGATGATGAGAAAACCCTTTTGCATTTAAAAAGAGGGAGAATTCTGCCCAGCATTTCTTACTGAGGCCACATAAATTCTGTCGAAATATGGATAGCAGGGCAAAATTGAGAAAAGACACTCTGGTGTGTATAACATTTGATTGGTGATAAGGTAGAGATAAGCACTGGGTGCTTATGTCTTCAATGAGATCTCTGGAATTATTATTAGGACTCTGGAGCAATTGATGACTAAACACCAATGCAGTGAGGAAAAGTGTTTGGCTCTGTAAGAGACACATCATTAAAAGTGATCAGGTACTTCCTTAACAGCTCTCCCTGAAAAAATCATTTTTGACTACAGCTTTTTGAAAGCAAATCAAAGACCCAAAGAGAGTTCCAATTGAAGAAAGAAAGATCTTGCATATTATAAGAGGTGACACATAGCATATCCAGTTAATATAAACAGATAGTTAGTTGCTAGTATCTTACCACAAATAACTTACTCATGTGACAACTTATGTACTTCTGAAAAAGAAGCAGTTTAAGTCCACCCAGCAGAGATGCTCAGGTGCATGCTCACCTTACTACTGAAACAAAGAGCCAGTTCCTCCACCAGCCAGGACCACTGCTGGGTAGAGAAGACAGAAACCATGGGTCTCAAAAGAGAGTAAACTTCTGTCTCTGCTGTTCTGCTAAGAGCAAGTACATTGAGAAAAGGACTGACAAAGAGAGCTACAGCTGTAGTAAAATATAGTAAAAGTGATTAGAAGCTACAATAAATACCAATGTCAGCAGATACAAATAAATGTAGTGAAGTGCAATCAATACAGTTTTTCTAAAGACAAGTGGTGTGACACAGATGTGTTTCAGTTTGGTTTTGGAAGCTTGGTATGCATGAAGAAATTCTATGTTCATCTATGTTTTCTGAAGTCTTTAACAAGGTTGCTCACCACAAATTTTTAAAGATACTAAGCTGACACAAAATAAAGTGTTTATTGAGATCAACTTGATCTGAGTCAAAGTGTCCTTTCAGGCCCAAAGCTGAACCTCACCCTGGAGAGTACTGAGCCTCAGCACACAGCAGCCTCTCTCTCCCATCCCCACACCTATGATACCATGGAAAGAAAATCAAGCCACACCAGGTGAAGGAAACCACAGCACCCTCCAACCAAGGTCCTAAAGTGGACAGCAGCGAGCCCAGCACCATGGGGCAAACCTCAGCATGAGACAGTGTTCTGATGGCTCTGGATATGTGACGAAACCCCTACAGGAAAAGCTGCAAGTAGTTATTCTGGACATCTGAGCTAAGCTGGGCATGATTTTACACTCAATTCTCATGCTTTCAAAGAAGTTCCTGCATTATGCCCAACTTGCTCTTCATGTTTATTATCATTTCCCTAGAACGTGACATGTGTGAAGTATAATATGATGTGTGTATAGCAGAAGCAAAAGATAGAAGATGGTTACAGTACTAACCACACATTCATTCATTCACTTAGGATGGCTCTGTGTTGCTGATTTCCAATTTACTCAATATTACATCTCCTCTTGCCACGGGAAGCCTTATTTCACTGTCTATTACGTCTTCCAAAAATTTTTTTCTGGCTGATCATGTTCCGATAAATCTTGTATTAATTCTCTTTGCTTACACTGTTTATTCCCTCAAATGTCTGCGGAACATTGATAAGTCACCTTGTAACCACTGCTTGAAGAATCCCTGTCTCATTTTCAGCCTTTCTGCATGCAGCAAGTCAATCTGTCACACCAGTCTCCAATGTGAGTTCAGGACAAGCACACTCCCCAGCTGCTGCCCTAGCGTGAGGACATTGGACAAAGACAAGACACTAAACTCCTTCTCTTAATTGCTTTGCTTTCTTTTCCATGTTACTTTTGCCAAGTTTGAAGCAGGCATGGCAATTATTTTTCTTCACTTTCTCTGAACAAAGATTTTCTTTTTGGTTGAATAAGGCTAAATTTTTCTGCTTGTGTGGGTATGGCATGCCCAGCTGCTGCAGTGGTTTTCCATTTCATTTATATACTCCTGGGTTCCCTCCTACCGCCGCAAGAAAATAAAGAAAAAACACAGCTGTATTGATAGACAGATACAGATGTATCTGGATTTTTGAAAGACTTGGATTTCCGTGGCATATATAAGATAAAATTTATCCAAATTTATCAGAGTACACATGGAAGGAACTGCACCCTGTCTTTAATTTACTCTCTAGGGGTTCATCTTTCACAAAATCCATATCAGAGACCTCTTTCTCATTTATTTTGGCAAGAGAGGCGAGAGGTCTCCATCTGATCTGATAATGGAGCTATCTGGTTCAGCCCAGCCATTAATACATCTGACAGCTTTCCAATGAAAAGGCAGAATTTCTATTCTCCACTCCAATTTATTTCATCATCTGCACTTTCTATCTCTTATCTCTGGTCACTGGTAATAATAGGAAGTGTCTAGAAAAAATATATAAATATGGCATGTGTATAAATACAGGCAAAGCAGGTGGCAGAAAGAGAATTCCGCCTTAAGAGGATTTTTTTTTTCCTCATTCACCTCCCTTAGGAAAATCTACATCAGTTACCACTCTTAAAAAACTTAATTCTTCTCAACAAAAAAGTTTTGTTTTTTTTTTTGTTGTGCACGGGGTTTGTTTCCTTGTGGGTTTTTCTGTTTGGTTTGGTTTAGTATCAGTTCCTATCACTGCAGTTCTCTGATCTTAATGAAAAGTATTATACTGTAAGCAAGATTTACTCAGTGTGCTGATATTTCGGTTTCCACAGAGCAGATCTGGAAAAAAAAGTATTCAATATGGATGTTGAGTTCTTCTTTCTACAATTATCCTTAGCTGAGAGTGTTTGACAAAGCTTAGGGTGTAGACAAGAAGAAATCTCTGTGGAGAAAGGATTTTCTTTTCTTTTTTGTTGTTGTTTGTTTGGGGTTTTCTTAGTAAGAAAAGCTGCTATGTAAGGTGACTGATTAACTACACTACTGATACACTACTGATAATTTTAAGTATTTATTACAATTATTTGATTATTTTTATTTAAAAATGCATTAAACTTTTAGCCACAGTGCATTTCTAAAGAAAACTAATGTTCCAAACAGAATTTCAAATTCTCTGTTCTTTCTCAAAACTTTTGAAGTGGAAGAGAATGTCTTTTGGGTTCAAAATGACATCTCATTTCCTCAATTTAAAACAAAATATTTTTTACATTTAATGGACATTGCTCTAGAGTCAGCTATAATATATCACAAGCAAAGAGTAGGTAACAGTTAAAGGCCCACTGTCCCTGAGCCTGCGACTTGGTTCCTTGTTTATCTGTTGTTTTTTTTAACAGGTGCCAGTTCAGAGGAATTTCCAATTAGATCAGAAGAAATTGTTTTCTTTAGTTGATTAAAAGATAGAGTTTGTATTTCTCCTTATATATATAATGTGTGTGCCAACTTCAAAACTACTTAAAAGTGATTTCCATCTATATAATCTAACACTTGCATTTTAATCAAGCTACTTGATGAAATACAGTTCCTTAATTGAAAATGAAAATGGGGAAATAGGGAAATATAAAACATCTCAGCCATTCTGGACATGTCCTTTAGATACACAGCTTTCCTTCTGATTTTTAAAACCTATTTTTATCTTGGATGCTAAGATTACACAGTGTAGTAGTGATTGGTAAACTATTCCTCATGCCCACTGCAGCCACCTGAATGTCTTCTTGAATCACTGTGACTCAGGATAGCAGGAGAGGCCTGGAAACTAATCTCATATCTGGAAACTGAACAAAATGGCTCAAAGATACCAGACCAAGCTCTTTCTTTGGAGGGACACAGTGGTTCCAGCTACACCAGAACAGCCTGCCACCATGCCTGGGGAAGAATCCTGCCAGGTAGCAGCATTGTGTCAAAAAAAGTTCAGTTTTGCTAGTGAAGATTTTTTTCTTGCCAAGATGTGATTGAGTATGTTCAGGTTTAAATGTTTGTTGCAAAGCGTAACTTCAAAGGTTAAAACACATCTTTGGGATCTATGGGATTCATGCAAATTGGAATAGTCAGGGTGGAAAGGGACTGAAGCTCCTTGCAGTCCCTTAGGGACCTGCTAAAAGGATCCTGGCTTCTTAATTAGTAAACCCCACTTCTGACTTCATTGAGGCAGGAGTCAAAGCAGAATCACTTTAAATAAGTGCATAAACCAATGACTTTGAGACACTTCAGTGGCCATGTCTGAAAGTTAAATCACATTATGTCTACTTCCTGCCAAAGCACTATGGCAGTCACTGGAACATTCCCATCTCTGATGTCAATGCACTTCCTAGAGGAGAAGGGGCAGACAGTATAAGCTGAGAAACAGGAATGCAACTGTAAAATGCAAAGCTTTCCAAATAGCCTGTATATTCTGCCACTGTTGACTTCAAGTCACTCGTTCTAGACATTCCAAGATATTTTCTGAACTAAGATTTTCTTCCTTTTCTGCTTCAGGCTAGTTCCTTAACAAAAGAAAAAAAGCTATTGTGGATAGTTTTCCTACTTTTTTTTTAATGATCCACAAAAACAACAAGGTCTGTCTGCTCACTACTGTGCTCTCAGATGCACCGTCTCCTAATCTTGTTGTGAGTCAACTGCCCTGAAAGTCCACCACACAATTTAGACTGCTTCCTAACCAGATCTCAAAACAATTGATTTGTGCTTTGTTAAAGAGCATATATGCCAATTTATCAGAAATTTTAAAAGAGAAAACATTTAAGAAGATGAAAAATAAATACTTATTTTAAGTATGTTACCTAGAGCCAGAAAACTATGATCCCTCCCAAGTTCATCTGTCCATGTTTATCTTCTGTGTAATGTGTCCTCAGTACACATCAACTGAAGAACACAAGAGTAATTTCTGATGTGCAAAAGGAGAAACATTTGTTTATTTCTAAAAACATACAGCTTAAGTCTATTGCAGTCTGAAGGCAGCTAGCAGAAACCTTTAGTGATTGAAAAAGTAAACGGAAAGGATTTACATGTCCTGTATAAATTTTAAAACAATTTAAATGTTTCCCTGAAGACACCTGTCTTCCTTCAATAGAGCAGCATTAAGAAAGGAAAAAACAATTGAATAAGTGTTCCAAGGAGTTTTCAAGCAGAATTCTTAAACAGCTCTGAGGTTTTCTACTTTTAGCCCTATCCTCTGACTGATTAAGCTTCTTTGGGTAAACATGTTTACTTTCATGTAAAATCTGTTTAATTTGATTTAATGCTGAAAATTTGCCTAAGCAATTCTTTTCCGACACGAAATGTTTCTTGCAGGATCTGAATGTTTCCCTTTGGCAGGATATGCTCTGTAAGATCTGAGTCTGGCACACTTTGTTCATCTAAAGGAGTGACTAGCAGCACCAATGGGCCAAGTAAAGCTATGAAATGTAGATTTTTGAAAAAACTTCAATCTGGTGATGCCTGACCTCACAATCACAGAATACTCATGGTTGGAAAACACATCTAAGATCATCAAGTCCAACTGTTCACCAGGAGAAAAAAAAACCAACAACAAAACACAAAAAACCCCCCAAAAAATGCAAAAATAAGCCCAAACCACACAGAACATAAAACCAAAAAAACCACCAAAACCAACAAAACTCAAAAAACCCAAACTAGGATGCACACTAGAGCTTATCCTGAACCAACACAACTACACATGCTTTGAATAATTCGAGGGACTGTGTCTCCACCACCACATCATTTTCCCTGGCAGTCTGTTCACGTGCCTGGCTAGTCTTTTAGTAAAGAAATTGTTCCTACTATCTAGTCTAAATCTCTTCTGATGCAACTTCAGGAGATTTCCTCTACTCTTCTCATTTTTCATTTGAGAGAGTCATCAGATTTTTGACTTGCTGCATTACTCATGCTTCCTTTGTGCTCATGCCCTCCTACCATCTCCCCCTTCAATAACATGCATCATCAAATTTACAGAATGGAGACTATTTAAAGCATCAAAATTCTTGCTGAAGGTTGAACAGGAGATGAAAGTCAAGTACCATGTTCCACCTGCCTCTTGGAATTCCTAACATACCATATTTTGTATTTCACTCATCAAGATGTCATGTTTAAAACAGCCTTTTAAACAGCTGATTAGACAGCATTAAGAATAGAGGGAAACAACAGAAAGGAGAGGGAAAGGAAAAGATAAACCCTCTTGCTAGTGCTCATGTTTGCCTATTAAAAAAAAAAAAATTCCTGACTCCGACAGCAATCACAGCAATTTAGATGTGTCAGGCATATGAATAATGCATTGATGTCAGCTCAAAAAAGATCAAACCTGTTGGCCTTGGAAGGCCATTTCACAGTTTGTGTGTATATCTGACAGAGAAAGAGATTTCATCAGTCAGATAGATGGCACACTGTGTGTGCAGCTGCTTTCTGGATTGACTTCCATGACAAATGTGCTGCTTCTAGAGAAAATTGATGGGAGCCAGAATGGTCATTTCTCTAGTTCATTCTTCCCAGTCACTTGGTCCTCCTAGTTCCAACCTACTTTGAAGATGAGGTTCAAGACATCTATTTATTTCCTTAGTGCATAAAGGTAAAATTACTTTTTTGAGTGGCTTGACTGAATTGAGTCTACAGTTCCTAAGTATTTTGGATTTTTCTATTGCAAGAAAATGAATTGAAGTTGAGGGGAAAAAGACTGAAACATGTAAGCTTTAGAGACTGGAGTATTCAAATAAAGCATCTTTAAGTCTAGGAAGTCTTCCTGTTAATGTGAAATTTGATGCTACTTGGTGTATACCAGTATTTCTGTTTCTTTATTGTACTTTCCTTTAAACATAAATATAAACCAGTCACTGAGTGTGACCATGGGCCTATCAGGGAAAGACATCTTCTTTCAAAAGAAAATCATTCTTTCGTTTCACTTGTGCCCCTGGTAATTATCCAATATAATTGCTTGATTTGGGCTTGTTATTAATAAAAAGTATATAAAACTTTCTCTTTTTTTTACACTTGTCAGCTAGTTTAGTGGCAATTTATTGTTCTGTTTAAGAGATTGCTGTCACTTCTGTAGCACCAGACACCCCGTAAAAGGCAGTGCCTTGTCAAATCGCATCAGTTCACGGCTCTGGGGTAGTTCCATCATGTATATAAAAGATGGGCCATGAAACCAATAACCTCCTGGCCAATGCTACAGAACAAGTGCTGTATCTAGAGAGCTGACTACAGGTATATTTCCTCAAATACAGTGAGAGGAAGAGAGGCAGTGCATCTCTCTGGCCGCTCTCCAGCTCATTGCCTGAATTAAACCCTCTTCTTTGCCACAGGCTAAGAGTAGGGGAAGCAGAAATCACTGAATGTAAATTGCTAGCATGGTACAAATAACATAATAGCTTTCACTCTTTTCTTCCCTTTTTTCCTCCCTGTGCTTGTCCCACAGTGCACATCCTGCTTTATTTCTAAGCAACTTACATCTGTCAAACCTGTCACATTTTGCAACCATTCATGCTGGGTGCAAAAGCTAAAGCAGGTGCTACAGATCCTTGTTTGATTAGTGCAATCTGGTGATTCTGGTCTTTGATATTTCACAAAAGATAGAATGAGAGAGAATAAGGAAGAAAAAGGGGCTCAGTGACTGGATTAGAGGACAGAAATGGGTTGAAAGTGTCTTGCTGTTCTGGCTTCCATCAGAAATGGAAGGCAAAAGAGGCACTTTTCAAGAATACAGCACACCTCACAGGATGGGGAGGTAACTGTGCTGTGAAGGAGATGCCCTCACTTTACCTGGTCTGCTTAGGTGCATCTAAGTAAAAGTCCCTTAAGCTGCTTAAGGGATGTAGCAGAGATTAGGGAGATGAAATGAATCTTTGACTAAGGCAATGAGTTTACTTTCTGAAGACAGAGCTTGAATCCCTTTCGAGCAAACCACGTTAATCTCTGTGAAAAAGTTTATATCACAGACAGCATGGCACAAGACTCAGCCACTTTCTCTTCCTGGAGATGATGAGGAGGCAGCCAACACATCTTAGAAATGCTTTTATGCAGGCTGCAGAAGTCTTGTTACATTCCCTGCCCTGCAAATGGCAGATCAGTTCTGGCATATTAAGCCAGGCTGCTAAGCACTTCTGGCTGCACATATTCATATATGTATGTATGTATATATATATATATATATATATATATATATATAAATACAAACGTATTCACTGTAGTAAAGGCTTTAGTCCACATAGGGGACTAATTTCCTGTTGTCTACACAGACAGTAAATCTGAATTTGCAAGTTGTGGTAGGTCTGCATCTCAAAAGCTGGCATAAATACAACCTGGGTTTCTCTTCCCTATCTGTAGGATGAAGATAATAAATTATAACACTGTCTTTGCCTGTCTCTCTCTAGTCTAGTAAATTTGTAAGTGCTTTAGGAAGGAAAAGAACTATCTCATGAAGATGGGTGCTTGTTGTAAATTGCCAGCTGAACTCCAGACTTTGGGTTTCCTTCATCTAGAAGCATTACTCAGCGTTTGAGAAGAAGAGGAAGGAAGAATGAGCCAAGAGCCATGACAGAGTCTGCAGCCAGCTAACCAGGATGGGGCTAGCCTGAGGGGTTACGAGTCATGCAGGGCAGGAGAAAAGCCAAGGATGGATGGAGCCCATGCAGTTTCCAGACAGGATGCTGTCAGCGAGCTCTCAGCCTCCTCACCAAGGACAGAAGGTTTTGTAGAATACGAATATTCTTTCAAGTAGAAGTAGTGTCTGCAGGACTGCACATCTCACATCACCCCATGAGTCCCAGCAACAGCAGACTGCCAGCCAACAGCCTTCATTGTGTCTTAGTATTAAAAAAAAAATGCAGCTGAGCCTCAATATATTAATTTTGTATATTTGCAGCCTGACATGCCGGATGAAGGCTCTTGCCTTAGGAGGTGGGAGGCTCATTGCCATCTACTGCACAGGCCACAGTACTATGAGCACAAACCGACAGCAGACCCAAGAAGACTGTGGTTCCATAAAAGTCTTGCTATGAAGCCCAGCAGCCCTCTTTTCTCCAGGCACCTCACTAGTCTGGTGTCGCACTGTCCTGATTTTCAGCATCTTGACTCTTCTGGTTTTGAAGCCTGAGGCCTTGCAGATGAGGACACTAATTAAATGGTTTAATGCTCTGAAACAGACAACTACCTCCTTGCAACAAGAGAGATTCATTATAAGGTGCTAGAAACCCCCAGATGAACAGCGGATGCTGAGCATATCTGAAAATAAGGTGTCTGACTTATTTTCCACTATTACTTCAGAGCAAGCAGCTAGACTGTAGCCCAGGCATACACGGGTAGTAAGTGGTATATCAACTCTCCTGTGCCACTGACTCTCTGATACTCTCAGCAGATTTTGATATCCACAGTTTTATTTTGACTAAAGAAAAGGCTCTACCACTGTACCACTGCATCAGAAATGAGCCTTCAAATTGTGTTCATGGTAGGCCATAAGGATAGAAGCAAATATTTTCCCGAAAATTTGCTAAACTTGGCATGCTTGTTTTCCAACTGATGTCCCCTATTTGAGTGAGGCTGGCAGATTTATGAATTCAAAATGTATTCACTTGAACTACTTCCACCTAATGATAAAGGAAAATGTTAACTCATAAACAAGCTAGGGTGGTGGCAGGCCTGAAACGTATATGCTACTTATAACTGCATTCAACAAGATGAAAAATGTCAGAGTGTCCCAGCAGTGCAACGAGGCAGAGCATAAACCATTCAGTTAAGCAAGATTAGTTACAGGCTAAGCTGGCATGCCCTAGTTATTCTCCTGTTGGAGATGAAGCTGGCTGTGTGAGCTGCCAGCACCTGAATCAGCAAACCAGAAGGTGAAACAGAGCCTTAGAATCATAGAATCGGCTGGGTTGGAAGGGACCTCAGAGATCATCAAGTCCAACCCTTGATCCACTACCACTGCAGTTACCAGCCCATGGCACTGAGTGCCACATCCAGGCTCTTTTTAAATATCTCCAGGGATGGAAAATCCACTACTTCCCTGGGCAGCCCATTCCAGTGTTTGATCACTCTCTCTGTAAAGAAATTCTTTCTAATGTCCAACCTAAACCTCCCCTGGCGCAACTTGAGACCTCTTGTGCCCTCTTGTCTTGCTGAGAGTTGCCTGGGAAAAGAGACCAACCCCCACCTGCCTACAACCTCCTTTCAGGGAGTTGTAGAGAGTGATGAGGTCTCCTCTGAGACTCCTCTTCTCCAGGCTGAACAGCCCCAGTTCCCTCAGCCTCACCTCACAGGACTTGTGCTGGATCCCTTCACCAGCCCAGTTCCCTTCTTTGGACCTGCTCCAGGACCTCAATCTCCTTCCTGAACTGAGGGGCCCAGAACTGGACACAGGACTCAAGCTGTGGCCTCCCCAGGGCTGAGTACAGGGGCAGAATCACTTCCTTGGACCTGTTAGCCACCCTGTTCCTGATCCAGGCCAGGATGCCATTGGCCTTCTTGGCCACCTGGGCACACTGCTGGCTCATGTTCAGCTTCCTGTCAATCCTTCAACCACCCCTGTGTGCCTATGGCTGCTACAGTGAACCTGGCAGGTTGTGGCTCCCAGCTGAGCTCCTGGTGAGTGTTGCTTGCCACCCAAACACCCACTACATCTGGTCAGATCCTTTCCATGCTCTTCTGCCACAGAGAACCAAGAATCTCATTTTCCATGCAGAAAGAGATCCAGGCCCTTTACTAGCTTGATTTTTGCCAGGTTTGTGCTCCCCTGTGAAGGTAAATCCCAGAGCTGCCTGACTGGGTCACCTCCAAGTTTTGCAGTCAGGAATTTTCATGAAAGAGCTGACAATGCAAATGGAGACACTATAGGCTTTTTCCTTACCTTTTTTATTTTGAGCAGATAGCAACTTTTATCTCTTTGTAGCATTTGGTCATCATCAAGAGAACTTCTAGCAATGCCACTACCAGAGGGGAACAGGCATAAGATTCTCTCACATGGATCTATTAACATATTTTCTTGCTGAGACACAGCATCCCAGCTACCCCAGGCTCCAGTATTCACATTAAACACTTCATTCACACTGCAGTCACTTTTTAGCCCATTACTGAACAAGTGGAGCATCTCTCCCAGTAAAAAGACGTTACACTTCAGTTAAGCTTCAGTGGACACAGGCTGATACATCTGCTAACCAAAACACAGTTCATACTATTCTGATTTCTCTAGTCATTCCCCATTTCAACTCCACTCTGGCACAGCTGAGAATCTCAGAGGGAATGGTTATCAAGAATTTGTTCACTCACCTCTCTCCAACTCAAACTAACCCCTTAAAAGAGAACAGCCTGGCAATTATTAGAGTTCATAAACTCCTTCTTGATTTCCTGCATATAAACAAAGCTGTGCAAAATTAATATGACTGTGAATAAACTGCTTCATATTCTCCAGTGAAGTTTTTCTAACTATTATTAGAAAAGGGAAGATTTATATTATTAATACCTGTAAAAGTCAGATGTCCCAACAACAGCAAAAATATTTAGCTGTGAAAATTTTTCTTGAAATCTAACAAGACACATATTTTGAAAGGTCACAGAAGGTCAGTGTGTACCTTACATTCAGGTGAAAGAAAATATTTTAAAAAATAATTACTAGGTTTCACTCATTTTTTTCAACTTGGATTTGGAGGCTGTCTTTTACCACTATTCATAACTATTTTCTGACAGATGATGAAATAGTTTGTGCTGGTAACAGCATTCAGATCCAGGTATGGCACAACACTGAGATCACTGAGGGTTACAAGTACAACATGTGGAAAACTTGTGTTCTATTTGACATTTTCCAAAGCAGAAGAAAGGACAAAAGGCAGAGAAACACCATGTGATCAAGTTGTAAGATTTCCAAATTTATCATCTTCTCATTCACATTCTCATGTCACATTCTGTCAGAGCATCATGACTTGAAACTGATGTAAGCAAGTAAAACATTGCTTGCAGTTCATCTCTGACAAACACATTGTTTTATACCAGTAGAATCAAACTTTAATTTCACATTCAAATACTTCTTAAACCAGCCACCTTGTAATGTGCTTTGATGAGTTAACACTTTTTGAAAAGAACAATCTTCTTTCAATACCATCGATTTAACAGTAATGGCTTTTTAAAATATTAACTCATGCCAAGCTAACAGGCAGAGAATTTGCTGAAGTTGCAGAAAGCCAGGCAGGCAACGTGAACTGCACTGCTGCTGGTACAGGATTCCTATTATTTGGTGTCTTGCTGATATCTACATTTACTAATTGATAAAGACTTGAGACTACACCAAAGTACTTGTTGTTTTCCAGTCCACCTTGCAGCTAATAAATGTTTCCAGGATTCCATCCTTTTATTACTGAGTTAATCAAAGGGAAAATAGGTTTGGTCCTTAGGTGAAAAAAAATCCCCAGGGAATTTGAAGTGTTGTTTGTGTCTCCTTAAATATTACATCTTTATTACATTTTTAAAACAGAACTGTAAATGCTTGTTGTAGTCAAACTTCCCAAGATCTTCATTTGCTCAAAGATAACAACATGAGCCTTACAAAGCAGTTCTCACAGAAAACAGAAAGAAATCAGAGCTAGCAACCTGTGAGCTTCTAAGATGCAAGTCAGGGTCTTTCACACAGAAAAAAACCATAGCTCTAGATTTTCCACCCTTCCCTGAATAGCCCCAGACACTACCATACTCCTGCTCCACCTCTGCAGCTGTCAATAGTTTTGTATGGCCAGAGTCTAACCACAGTCTCCAGAGAAAGCAGCCCGCCTGCTTCAGTTCACTGAGCTGGTTTACAGTGTGCTCCTATAAACCATGTTATCTGCTGTGTGAAACAGGCCATAGGCTGTAGGAGGTTTTCCTGTGAGAGGGGCCATACCCTCATCCTGCCCTCACGGTGAAGAGGATCATGTGCAACAGCACATGCAAACAGACAAAGCAAAGGGAAGAGAAAATGATTTGGGAGATACTCAAGAGATTTCAAGACACCAAAAGCTGCACAGAATTAAATACTCAGAAAGCACCATGAATAAAGTAATTTATGATAAACCAGCCATATATATAAGTGTATATATACGCACACAAGGACAGGAGAATAACAGAGAAATCCTGAGTGCATTTTTTTTTTATCTTTACCAACAGCCACTGGTGAACAGATTTCAGCTAGTTTGTGGAGGCAGATACTCATCTAAAATACAGTGCATAACCATTAATTGTTCTAAACTTGTATTTCTTGTAAAGAATTCTAGAAGATTTAAAAGGAAATAGAAAGGATTATAATCTTCCATGGCTAATGTTCATTATTTTTATTCTGGAATCTGTTTCTCTTTAAATAATAGGAGTTTCCCACCACCAAATAGATAGAGCAACATTTCAAAGTAACTTCATAGCTGCTACTGATAGCTGATTGTAGCAATCTTAAGGGGTTGGGCTTTAATCTTTCCATCTTTTTTAATGTTTTTGCATATTACTGACCTGAAGTTGGAGAATCAGGTGCCTAAGGTGAATCAGGTGATGGAGGATCATGTGGTAAGGTCACACTTCTGACTTGGTGCATTAATTTTAAAAGTAGCTGTTTGTTCTAATCAGGAAAACATTCACAGAATTTGGATTTTAAGATCCTGGTACTGTGGAGTTGTTACTCTTCAGAAATGAGACTGAATATTGTGTTATACCCTCATTTATCTTGATTGTCTCTCCTCCAAAGGCTTAGTAAGGAACTGCCATAGAAAGATATGTATCCATAAAGAAAGCTTACAAAAAAAAAAAAAAAACAAAAACCAAAACCCTCAGAAGACCAGAGGCTATGAAAGAAACTAAAGCATAAGTGGATTGCTTTCATTCTATGTTTTCCTAACTTTCAAAAGATCAGGTTTTGGGATTGCTGCTTTCCTTCGTGGGTATTTTAACTTCTTGGCAAAAGAACTTAAATGGATTTCAAGAACATGTAAATAAGCAAGGGAAAGAGTCCACATTGTAGGGCAAAGCTTTATATCTCTCTGGACTTTTGAAGGAAGGAAAAACCAGACGACAGGAATACTGGTTTCTGAAACAGGGAAGAGAGGAAAAGTAGATGAATTTTGGTTCTACTCACCAAAACTCACCATAAAAGGTTGAAAAGGAAGAAAAAAAAGACTCAAGACAAATACTGAGAGCCCTGGGAAAGGGAAAGATGGAACATGTAACTAGAATTATGTGATTTATGACAGACACCGGGAAGTAAAACAATAGGAAATTGCAAAAATGAGAGTGCTCCTGTTGAGCCAGATTTTTGGAGACTGACTAAACGATTTCCCCTTGGAAGGAGCAAGCGAGTTGCTAGAATCTTTAACACACACACACACACACACAAAAAAACTACCCACATTTCGGATATAAATCAAACAAATTTTCCCTATTAAAGTACCCCCCTGGGGTCTTTGAAATTTTGCTTTAATAACTGTTAAAGTTTTAGAAAGTTAATCCTTTTTAAAGGTCCTTTTTCTTGCCATGGGGAAAGAGGGAAAGACCTCTTAAAAAAAGAGCAGGAAGCAGAAACAAAGACAGGTTTTTCCCATAGGATATTATAGCTTTCATGGACTCTCATGATTAAATTTTTCTTTCCTGTTGGTCCTCCTGGTGTATGGAAAGATTACATACTAAACTCTGTGTAGAATTTCTGAAAGTATTCAATGTTCACAAAAACTGGGATTTCTAACAATGATCTCAATCAAGAGCTGGGACTGTTTTCTTCCATCTCTCTGGATCTATCTTTTCTGACCATTCTTGCCTCAAGCTGCTCTTCTTGGGTCTGATTCCAAAACTCCTCTAAACATAATTAGGCTTTGAATGAAAGTCCAGACACTCAGGCTTGCTTTCTGACATCCCTCTCTCCTCCTATAGCTGCAGTCAGGGATCCTTAGCAGCAAGGATTGCTGTGCATTTAATGTTAGAGCAGCTGTGTGATATCCACTGGTGGGAAGTAAAATTAAGTACTCAGCTTCTTTTCACTTGGGAATTTAGCCAGGACAACTTGCTTTCTAATGCATCTATGTCAAGGTCTGAGAAACGCTGTGGATCAGAGTCAAGTATAAATTATTTCCGTTGTCTGTTTTGCTACCTCAGAGGAATGAGCAATCTCCAAGAAATAGCTCTCTATCAAGCAGACTATCCACAAAAGCCAGGATTGCACTTTAACAAGTGCCGCTCCCAGGAGCTCACTATCAGCAGAGGCTGGCACAAAAATATTGACACCAACTAACAAAAAGGTCCCTAAAACTTCTGCAAGAGAGATGAAACACTCAGTAGGCATGCAGAGAGGATTAGTCTTTCATTTTCAGCACACAGTGAGCAGAAAGGCACATATTAGCAAGCCAGTTTGAGGAAGCTCATGGTTCTTTTGCCCTTGGAAATAAAAAGGCTTTTTTTATAGGTATGTGCCAACCAGCAACCACGTGACCCATTCTCCTATGCAGCTGGGAAGCTATCAGTGTCCAAAGAATTTAATTCACCTCCCTCCCAAAAAAAGTCCTAAATACAGCTAACCTGTTACATGCTTGTATAGACAGGCAGAGGTAACAATGCTGCCAGAGACACCAGCTTATTTTGCTATTCTTTGCATAGATGTCAGGCAACAGTGTATTCCCAGCTTGGTTTTCCAAGTCTCTCATCAAAATTTCTGTAATTTCTGTCTCAAACATTGCAATCAGGTTAATTTTACTTTCAAAGATCCCATGCTAGATTAACTTCTTCCCAGCCTTTTAATTTAAGGCTTAAAAGAGACAAAAGAAAAAAAAAAAAAAAAAAAAAAGATAGATAATAGCCCATATGTGCACTACTGTCCTACCTGGGACTGAATTGAAAGAAGGAGGGAGAAGGAGAATTGCCTGTTTTCCTCTAAGCTGCAGCCTTCAGTATTTTATTCTGGAAAACTTTCTGGTAGACAAGAGGTTTTTCCTTTAGTTACCCTTCAGGTAGAAAGCCAAAGTAAAAAAAAAAAAAAAAAAAAAAAAATCAACACCAAAGCATCCCATTGTTATTATTCATTTCCCACTCATGCTGCTTTTCTATTCCCCTTTGCTAATAAAGAAATACAATGCCTTCTCCTTGCCAGAAACATCATGACTTCAGGGAAATCTATACTATTCCATCTTCCTGAGAGAAAACCACTTTGTCCAGTTCAAAGTTTCCCTGTCAAACAGAGAAACTACAAAACCTTGCTTTCCCCAGCAACAATGAAGCTGTAAATAGCCTCTCTGTTGCACTAGAAGGAAGTAATCACACCTCAAGCAAGAATGGTAAAGGACATACCATTTGCTGGAGCCCGTGTCTCCAACAAAATAAATTTTTGCACTTATCTGGTTTTGTTTCACTTTTTGCAGCACTCAGCACCGTCTATAATAAACACAAGGCCTTATTTGGACAACCAATTAATTAGCAGAGCTTGGGTCATTAGATAAGTAATCTTCACAGGTTATTTTTCACTGAATATGTATTTCACTCCTAGGTTAACTAGGCATCTGGAAACAATTAACACCCAAAGCCTAGCAGCCCAGCTAGTATATGCAGGCTACTGAAAAAAATAACTAAAATACTTTCGAGGATGTGTAAGAGGCAACTCTCCATAAGCAGAGAAAATTGAACTGACTGGATAAAAGGTGTTAATTGTGGAAACACCCACAATAGGTTTTCAGTAACAACCTCGGTAATGTATTTTTACATACTTTCTATTTTTCTTTTTGTTTTGTGGGTTTGGGTTTTTTTTTTTTTTAAATGCAAGTCTTGCGTCTTCATTTGTACTTCTCACCCAGCAGCTGCAATTTTGCATCTGCAGGCATCCATCTGCAATCCATGCAGTCCTAGGCAAGGAGGTTGAGGTGCATGTCTGCAAAGGGAGCAGCACCCATATAGTGAGTGCAATTGACAGAGTTTCTGTCACTGTCCTCTGGGACAGCAGCAAGAGAGACAGCTCCCACTCTGAGCTTAGGCACAGGCTTTTTAGTGCTGTAGGCAGGAAGAACTCCCTGTCCATGAAATCAGGCTCTCTGCTCAGTCATAAAGGAGAAGGGCCCATCTCTGCTAATACAATGCTTCACCTTGCTAAGGAGCTCTCAGTGGCTTTTTTCTAACTCACACCATTTCCCACTCCCCTTTTGCTCTCAATAGGAAGAGACAAAACATGAAAACCATGGACACGGGACTTAAACTGAATTTCTAACTATTATGAAAAAGCATAGCCTATACACTAAGCTCAGACTTAGTCTTCACACTTTCATACAGGTTGGGCAGGGTCCATGCAATAAAGACAAGAATGTTTAAAATTATCAAGCCTTGATGTTTTGGACCAAGAGAGTACCCAAACCCATCTAGGTTCCAGCTGGGCGAAGGAGCTGGCACCAGGTGAGATGCTGGTGTCAGGAACAAAGTTATGTCTCCAGAAGTAGTTTTGGTCAACAAAACCAGCTAGTAATTTTGTCTGACATATAAATATAAAAACCAAAGTGACAGACAATATGCAGAGAAGTCTTTTATTCAACAGGGCAGTTTATGTTCTTCTACTCTCTCAACTGGCTTCAATGCTTCAATGAATTAAAGTGAGCCCTAATTTGATGTCATGTGCCTGGAGAATATTTTCAGACACACAATGCAACTTAGATATATGTATATGGAGTTGAGAATTAAAAAAAAAAAACCATTGTAAATATAAAATAAGTTTTGAAAGGATATCAGGATCCCACACACCATTGCTGAGATTCCATTACTTGTGTATCTGTGCAATATATCCTATCTAGTCCTGCAGTGTCCATACCACCATGACTACCAAACTGAGGGCACTAATGAAAGTATCAGTCAGTGCCGTGCAGGCAGTTTTTGTGAAATTCCAGTTGCCAAGGAGATGTCCACCCTGTTTCAAATCAGAACAACTGTCTCATTTGGAACATGACCTGCAGGCAACAATGAGCACCCTGTGGCCATTGGTGAATACATGGGTAAAAATAACTATAGGCACCAATAAAAATGCAAAAAATAACTCAACCCCCCACCTTGTTGCTGAAATGAAATATTTGATTTCTGATTTAAGTAAGATTTCTGATGTAAGCTAATGAGGACATGGTTCTTTTTCATGGCTGCTTTATAAAAAAGAGCAGTTCCCAGAACTCCTATTACCACTTGCATATAAAAGATGCCAATCTAAAGACAGCTACAGCTGGTAGAAGATCTCTCATTCAATAGCCTTTGGAGGAAACTTACTAAAATTAAGGTAGTGTTTGAGAAATATGTTGTGCAACAGGATGCTGAGAGACTGAGTTCCTGCCTGGGGTTCCCCTTTGACAAAATTAGACAAGCCTGAGCTCCCATCAACCCTGCACTCTTTATGTAGAACATGGTTCTCGCTGACTCTGCTCTCTTAAGATCAAAATTGTTAGGTCTAACATAAACCACTGTTGACCAGTCATTGATGTTTAGCCTAAATATTGATGCCCACTGGGAAGAACGCTTCTCGGAAGAATATTTCCCAGTGCATCTGTATTCAATATTTTTTTAAAGTGAACTGAAAATATTATTTGAGAAACTGAATAAGTCTCCACTTACACAGTGGCTTCTGGTTTAAAATTTCGTCCTCATTAATTTCAGGAGTCACTGCAAGCTGGAGATACTGCCTTGTACTTCTTACCAATGGTCCTAATAGGTGACTCTAAACCTAGTCATTATTTTGTTTTCGTGTCTTTCACTAAAACAAGCCAATGCCCTTAAGCATTCTGCATCCTTTTCCTGATGGACTTGTAAGTTTGCCATTGTACAACGTGAACTTCCATTCTGCTTTTTCATATAGTTTTCATTTCATCTTTAAAATTAGATTCAAAATTAGTCAGCTTGATCCCCGTTTGCCACCGACAGGTAATGTGGTCTGACTACACTGAAGAAGTTTGGGAGGGACCCTGCCAGTTTCAGTTTCTGAAGCTAACACAAAGTTTCCAAAGATTAAAAAGGACATTTAATCCCAGTTTTATCAATTTTGTTATTTGAACTACTTTGTAAGAACACACGGTGTATAGGCACAAACAATGCATAGTGGCAGCATTACCAGAATAATTTTGATAAATTCAATTAATGTGCTTACATACTCAGAGAAATCAAAATTTATATCATGTATATCATCATTTTTCCTATTTTCCAGCAAATGCTTTTAAATGGGATTTCTCTTTCTTTACTCTATTTCCTCTTCGAAACATATTCTTCACATTTCCCTCATACCCAATGCTGAAATAAAAGCGATTTTCTGTGCTATCTTACATTAAACAGAGACATTTAACTGTTTAAACCATAAAAATTCAAGCAAAGGAAAAACAGATCTTAATTTCAAGTACCTTGAGGTCTTGATATATACAAAATAACACAAAGTTGGGGGGATGGAAGGGAATTCAAGAGATCATAAAATTCAAACCCCTGCCAGAGTAGGGTCACGTGTAGCAGACTAACCTTTCTTGGGGCACAGTGCTTCAAAGTCAAACAGGTTCTTGCCAAGGTGCACAAACAGTGCTCCCATCCTGCTGCCTTTAGGCTTGGACAGCCTTGTTCGGTGCTTCTGCTCCAGACTCAGCCAACCTCCTCCTCGAGCTGCTCGAGAGTGAGCTCAGCACCTACTGGGAAGCTCACCTTTTATTGGTCACCCAATCCTGCTCATGTGCAGCTGGGGGCAGCCCTAATTGGGCACAGGTGGGCTTAACACAAGCTCACACCTCCCACCTTGTAATTAGCAACACCTGATTGCCTCATTTCACTACAATCATGTATTGTAGGTCACACAGGAACATGTTAAAGGTTAAAGGAACACATTAAAGATATTATTTAGCTTCAACAAAACCTTCACTATTGTCTGAATTTCACATAGTACTTTCTGGTTTCCAAACCAAAGTATCATTGAATCATAGAATGATAGAAACTTAGGAGTTGGAAAGAACCTCGAATGATAACCTAGTTGAATCCCCACTGTCAAAGCAGGCTCATCTATTTCAGGTCACACAGAAATGCATCCAGATGGGCTTTGAATGTCTCCAGGGAAGGAGACTCCACAACTTCCATGGGCAGTCTGTTCCAGTTCCCTGTCACCCTCACAGTAAAATAATTCTTCCTATTTATAAACTGTCTATGCTCCAGTTTATAGCCATTGCCCCTTGTCCCATTATTAGTCACACCTGAGAAAAGCTTTACTCCATTCTCTTGGCATTCGCCCCTAACATGTTTATAAACATTGATGAGGCCACTGCTCATTCTCCACTTCTCCAAGCTGTAGAGACCCAGCTCCCTCAGTCTTTTCTCATTAAGGAGATGTTCCACTCCCTTAATCATCTTGGTCACTCTGTGCTGGACTTTTTCAAGCACTTCCCTGTCCTTGAACTGAGGGGGCCCAGAATGGTACAGTATTCCAGATGTGGCCTCACCAGGGCAGAATAGATGGAGAGGATAACTTCTCTCAACCTACTAGCCACAGCCTTTCTAAAGTACCCCAGGATGCCATTGGCCTTCTTGGCCACAAGGGCACATTTTTGGCTCATGGTCACCCTTCCATCCACCAGCACCCCAGGGCCCTTTCACCTGTGCTGCTCTGCAATAGCTCAGTCCCCAACCTATACTGGTACCTGGGGCTGTTCTTTCCCATATGCAAGACTTCACACTTGCCCTGTATATTACTCTATAAATCATAGCTTTGCAGGTTATGAGAAATCATGCTGATAGGTTCCTTTAAACTGAGATCGAATTTTAAATCTCTCTATTCTTATATTTAACAATCTGAATTTTAATGGTCAAAAGTTAGGCAACTTAATAGCTGGTATTATGCCCCTCTATGCTTGTTTGCACTCCTGAACTGTACTCTTAATACGTTTAAATGCTTTAAAAAAATACCACAAATGTACTAAAAGACACTAATGTGGGTGGGGTTTTGTTTGTTTGTTTGTTTTGTGGGTTTTTTTTTATAGAGACGTTTCTTCCTTTTACAAGGTCACTGCTTCACTGGACTGGAACAACAAAGTGAATTATTAATACCATGTAACTTCACGGAGGTTAAAGACCTTTTGACCCATGAAAGACACTTGCTTGTGAATCTGCAATTAAGATGCGTCTGTTGAGAGCAGAGATAGAAGTGTAGTACAGATGAAAAGGAGTCTGGCAAAATTTTGAAATATAGCATGGCTTTTCAGAGCACTACAGATGCCAGTATTATGAGCAGGACAATACAAGTTTCAACTTCTCCCATCAAAAGAAATATATCCTGCTTCCTTTGTGGTGAAATATTTCTCACTTCTTAGAGATGTGAAAAAGCACTGTTCCTTTTCCTTTGCATGGCTTCCCTCTTAGGCAGAAGTCTCAGGTAAACAATCCCATGCTCCAGATGCAGGAACAAATGCAGATACCCAGCAGTACCTGTTGTGGCAGGCTATAGAGTCTCCTGCATGAAGCATAACATTATTGCTATGATATTCCTGGTCCTCTTTTCTAATACCGGAGTCCCTTTTTGGTTCTCTATATGCTTATTTAGAAATTTACTATCTAGAAGTATATTTCTGTCTCTAGCACCTGCCTTGGCCTGATTTCCAAATCCTCTTTGTTTCATCACAGATTCTTCAAATTAATCATGTATTTGGGTATTGTGACTTCAGAGCAAATCCTCTTTGAATACAAAGGAATGTATCAGAAAAAAATCTTGTTTTTAGCAAATTTCTGTTCTGTTCTCTGACAATACCCACTTTTTAGCACAGAAAGGAAACACCCTTTATGATCAGTTGCTGTAGATAGTTGTTGACTTGCAGGATAAACTTTAAGCCTGCATCCACTCTATCATGAGACATTTTTGGGTTTCCTCTTGTATCAAACCAAGTCTTATAAGAGAACTGTCAGGAAGCTGAATAATAGTCCACTTGAGACAGGCTGGTACAATTTTAATTCAAGTGCAAACAGTGTCTTCCAAAAATCTCAACACTGAAAAAAATTCTGAAGTTTGCTAATTTTGCCTCCCAGCTCTCCATAGATTATGTCTGTAATTTCTGTTAAAAGCAAGCAGGAGCCTGAATTTTTCTAGAAGTCAAATTGATTTGTATCAGTTTGTGCCAATTCATTGAGAGGAGACAATGAAATCCAACTTTTATGCTTTGGTATTCCCATGCCAGTAATGCTGATGGGCCATGCATAGGAGAAAAATTTTATTAGCATATGTATGGAGCATACGGAGAGAAATGGGTCCAATAGAAGACTCATTTAAAAGCAAGCACCGAACTCATCACCTCCTCTTAGCGCCTTTTTTGTTTTTTTTTTTTAATTCATTTGCTAAGCAGCATACCAAGATACAGTTCCTAAGGGTAGGTGCCAGAAGTGTGGGGGGGGAGCAGTGGAAAGCATTCATATGCTCCCATAGCTACAACCTGTGTAAATACCAACCTCCTGAACATGCCACCAAGTTGGTTTTTTTATTTGTTAGTCATTATTTAAATATTTTCATACAGTAATATCCAGCAGAGCAGATAGCCCAGTCCAGAAACTTACTGTTGCCATAAAGCCAAATGCATGTTGGTGTCTGCAGTCTTCAAAAAAAAATGTCTTTCTTTTCAGCTAAGCTTTAAAGAGAATGCAGTGTCAGAAAGTGTATTAGAAAAGAAAAAAATAAAAATTAGAACTGTACATTCAGAAATTTCAATGGAAAAGAAATCTCAACAGATAGAAAAAAGCTTGGTCTTAAGTGTATGAGTTTCATTAGATGTATGAGGTGAAAGACAGTGATTGTGTAGGGTACATCAGCTAATGAAAACTCAGGAGTGAAACTAGCAGACTCATCTGAGTCACTCTAAAGCTATTTCACACTTGAAAGTCTTTGACCATCCTTTTCTAGTCAGCTGTTTCTAATACACCTATCTAAATAGAGTCAACAACACAAAGCAGAGTGATTTTAGTTACAGTGAATTACAGACACTGGAAAATTCCCCTTTACAACTGGTAAGATTTCCCTATGTAGAAAGCAAGTAAAGCAATTTTTTTGACAGCATAGCAAGGAAAAGGACAATATCTTCCCTAGTGGAATTTGAAATTGCTATTTGATGAAGCTGTCAGATTGCACCAAGTAACTACTCTGCAAAAGCAAGTTATGAGAGTTTCATCAGCTGCCTGTCACTCAGCAGGACTGGATGCTCCCATGTGTTAATGCTTCTGTACAAATCACTCACTTATTTCAAAATGAGCGCTCAGGTTGGTAGATTTAGGAGAAGGAGAAAGCAAGAGTTAATATCTATGGTATTCCACCCATCTCTACCACACCTGATGAGGAATGTGCTGAGTTTTTATTTGCTGTGGATAAGAACTATTTCTTCCTAAACCAAATGCATTCTTAGAAGGAGCTGTGCATCAAAAACAAGGGTGGAGGTTATAGCAGGAGGGGAAAAAAATTCTCTTATTTACTTCCAAATGCACATGGTGCATGTACTTGGAGATTAACTGCTCTACAGTGAATTGATGTCCTTCTATGCTTACTGGCAGATAAGGTTTTGAGTGCGGTCTTATAGTTGCTTTATTTTTAATTTTTTTTTCAAAGACTTTGTTTTGAGGGTCGTACTTATACAAGTGCATGTCTAGGCTCTTTGACACATCAAGCAGTTTTGTGATATTACAAAACTTACTGTCTGCTTTGAACAGTGAAAAATACATGCACACTTTTAGCAGCCTTAGGTCTGCCTCAACAATAGTCTATGTTTTGAAAAGGTTATTGGTCATTCTATTGGGTTCATGTGACTGACACACTGACCTCTTTTCCTGTGACTGCAATTTATTATGTGCGATTCATTTAATGCAGCAGTCTTCTTCAGTCAGATGTAATGAGACATCACATGAAAAAGTAGTTATAGATTCCTGGTTAGAAAACTAAAACCTCCTGTTTAGTTTTAGAAGGCAAGGAGCTCTACAAAGAAAATTTCTTCTCAGAATGCTCTTTTTTTCAGATATTTTGCTTTTGACCTTTTGACCAGAACATGTCAAAATCCTGAGATGCCACAGTTATGATGAGGAAATGCTGGCACATGCTGTGAGTTCAGTTGACAAAAGCTATGAAATATATATGTGGTTATTTGCCTTTTAGGACACTTTCACACCTCTGTCACAACAATACTCCCAACTAAATGTCCTTGGAGCTTTATTCACTCTGTCTAATATTTTATCAGACATCAAAAGTGTCAGGTCATTTACAGTAGCCTCCAGACATAGTTGCTGTTTCTGTATAGTCTAACTAGAATAAAGTTCACCCATTTCATCTCAGTGAAGACTTCAGCATCCATCCAACAGCAGCTATCACATCTAGACCGTGTCCAGGAGAAAGGCAAGGTGACAGCCTGGCACTCCGACTTAGTACATTGAGTAATAGTACTTGCCCTTCACCAGCAATGAAGCATGCCCGTAATCCTGGTGTGAATCAGACCAGCAATGGATTCAGTACTCAGGAGTTCTGCTCTCAAACTCTGCTACCTTTGCAACCCATATGTCTTTGTGAACATTGCTGTTATTGGTTGCAAAGGCCAGTTTCTCATCCAGATAAAGCAAAATGATGCTGTCACGGTAGCTGTGACAGTAAACTAAGCTCTGCTGGCTGGAGGCAAATCAATGTGTATTAAATAAAAAAAGATCACAGCTTGGAGGAGAGAAAAAAATCTGTCTGTAAGCATCTTGTAAGTCTTGTACTAGAAGCACTGTAAACATGACTTGATTGTGTTTCTGAATGGCTCATTACGCTTTCTTGGCTCTGACAACCTTCATATCAATGTGAATTTAGGTACTAGGATCCACTTAGTATCTGAAGAAACATTCTTGGAAACTCTTTTAGGAAACGGCCTACAGTGTAGAAAAAATATTTGGGGATGGATAAGTTACTTTTAGTGATGCTCCAGCTGAAAGATGCTATGACTAGTCTTACTCTCACTTTCTAACCAAAATATCCTTCGTCCTCTGGGGAACTTCGAGCTTTTGAACAAACTGTGCAAACATCAGGGGCCGTGTGTGTTGAGGAAAAACACCGTGCCTACCTACAGTGATATAACACTAAAATTCCTGCATTATAAATTATTGGGATGGGAGACTGAACTGCCATTTATACCTTTTAACATTCTCAGCTGACTTGCTTACCAGGATAAGAAATTTTTAGTAGTATGGTTTGATCTGGCTTATTTTTGTTTCATTGTATAGGAAAGGGATTTAAGTCAGAATGACACTAACATTTTGGAGTGCTTCCCACAGATAAAACAGCAAAACTGGCTATGCTGTGTCTCAGTGGGAAAGGATATGTTTGTATACCATTAATGCTTTATACAGAGAGATTTTTCTTCCTTCTCCCTTTGAGATCAACAATGGTGACACCACTGTTCAGTGTTTCCATAAATCCTAACAACAATCCAACATACCACAGGCATTTACAAAGAAATTTTGGAGTATGGATAAGTGGTCCTGCACTTGTTTGATTTTTTCCTATTAGTTCAGCCTGAATTTGTCTTCCAGAGACAATTTGTCTTCCAAATTACTTAACATACAGTGTTACAAATTCTCCTTATATTTTTTATTGGTTCGAATCATCCTGAAAATACTTTTTGAAATCATCTTTTGAGTGACAGTTTTCTCTGTATCCTTAGATCACCTAGGGATGTTCCAGTTACACATATGGGCAACTCATAGATACAGAAATCCCTATTAAAAAACTCTACATGTACAAATCCTTGAAGCCAGGTCATCTTAAAACTGGATATAATGAGAGTACGCTTGGAAGTAATCTGTAAGTTTGAAGAAGGTACACAATGTGTGAAGTTGCATTACCTTCCCCACCCCACCATTCACCCTGTGAGGAGCTGGTTTTAAGGGAATTTTGAACCTTTGATAATTGTAAAACAGTGTGAGCAAATTATTTTTGTAACACTGTACCAGAGGTGCGTGCCAAGAAAAATGGCTTTTTGTCTTATGTCCTCCTCACTCCCCATTTTAATTACTACAGTTTGGCACTTGATCCTGCAGAGGACAGTCACACAGACTAGCTCTTTCCAGAAGAAGAGAAAAGAGATGGAGGGAGGATTAATTAATCCATTTAAAAATCTTCTCAGTGACTTTCCTTCTAAAGTCACTGTGTTTTGAACACTGGTTATACATATATGGAGAGGAGAATTTTCCTTTTGTGAGACAAAAGTAATGGAAAACTCACAAAGCAGATATTCATCAATGTAGTTTCACCAGAAAAAGCTTTGGTAGTCTTTTGACTATCATTATGGAGAGCATATACTAATCACGCAACCAATATAGCAGAACATAGCAGTAATGTTTTAAATCATCAATTGCATTAACTTTCTCCCTTTTAATTAACAGGTTTTAATTACTGTAATTATTCTGTCTAGTAAAATGTACCTGTATGCAACAGACTGAAGTGCCTTCTGGATATGTAAACATAGTGGTTAAAGGCTAAAGTTGTTTCATACATGAAAGAAAGACTTATTGCTGGAATACACAGAATAAAAGTAAAAAAACATATATCTGTTGGAGTGAAAGTAGGGTGTCGATTGTTTGCCTCTAGTTAGATGCCTCTCTGTACCAGGTACTTCTGGAGCCAATTACCTTAACTGTATTTGGCAGTTCACACATACACAGACATATGTCCAATTACAATTCACACTAAGCCCTGCTCAGGAGCTTTCTAGTAGGTATTGATAGTAAAAAGTAAATGCCCCTTAGTCAAAAAATTGTTCTCACCAAGATCATTTGGTCTTAGCATAAATGAGAAAATAGAAAAAAAATCAAATGTACAAAATTGGTTTACTTCACGTAAACCCAAATTCATGTAAGCAAACTTACTATCTTGGGAAGAGACAGTAAGATTGCTGAAGGTTTTATCCACCATAAACTTAAAGATTCCTAAAGATCACCTCGACTACTGGTGTTCAGTTCTTAGCACCTTGCTACAAGAAACATTGAATTGCTAAGAAGGGCAGCCGAGCAGGTGAAGAGAATTGGGAATGTTTTAGTTTGGAGAAGAAGCTGAGAGGTGACCTTCTTTACCCTCTACAACTATCTGAAAGGAGGTTGTAGGGAAGTGGGTGTTGGCCTCTTCTCTCAAATGAATACTGGTAGGACTAGAGGAAATGGCCTCAAGTTGCATCAGGGAAGGTTTAGACTATCTCTGAGTAAGAAATTCTTTACTGAAAGAGTAGTTAGGCACTGGAATGGGCTGCCCAGGGAGGTGGTGGAGTCCCCATTCCTGGAGGTTATTAAAAACTGTGCAGATGAGGCACTTCAGGACGTCATCTGGTGAGTGATACAGAAATTGATATATGTAATTTATCTCGGGGAGGTGGGAGCAGGGGGGAGGAGAGGAAAAGGAGGTTTTGGCAGTTGGACACAGCAGTCTTTGAAGTCTTTTCCAACTGTGGCAATTCTGTAATTCTGAGATTGAAACCGCTTGCATGCATCGGTCCAACTTTTTATGACTGTATAAGAGCTCGGGCACATTCATGGTTTTAGTGATAACTTAAATAGCCAGCTGTCTAATGTGTACAGATAAATGGAGACACAACCTGCAGCAAGAATAATTTTGCCTCTCTATCTGAATACTGACAGGATGGAAAAGTGTTAAAGAATTGAGGAAGCTGTTAAGTCTCACACTTGCTAATTTATTTGGACAAACTTCCATTCATTCCAGATGAAAGACTCCATCCACTGTCCTTGAGCTATCTTTAACACAGAAGAGGTGTAAGCCTAAAGCTTTATGACAGCAAAGACCTAACATAAGACCTAGATTAGCCTATTATTACCAGTTAGTTGCCATTAGCATCTGGTTTTAATATAGGACAGTAGTTAGGTTAACATAGCACAAGCACAAAATTGTTTTGAAGTGGCCCCTTAGCACCAACATTTCAGAGTTATTTTAGATCCAATTACAATTTTCCCATGATTCAAACTAACTGATGGCTGCATTAAAGACAGAAAAAACCCTTTGGTGCCTGTAATATAGAGTACAGATGACATTTCCTTAGCACATTTGGGCTTTTTCTTCAGTTTCACTTGTCAATGTAATGATGCTGTAGTGACATTGATTTAAAAATAAAATGGGAAGGCAGTTAAGTAAAAGAATGTGGTATAAGAGCAAGAGAGAAGCAAACCATTTCATCATTAGGTCAGGTAGCAGAATGTTAAAGCAAATTCCAACTGCTTTACCACTGCTAGTCAGCTGTTCGTATTCATTGTCACCCTAAGAAGTAGCCTGCTGTGATCAAGACTTTCTACCCTGCAATTTGCTTGGCTTTGAAAAGAGGAAAGAATGGTCATCTATAGAGATAACACCTTGAAACCTGAAGAGTACCTGAAGATACCCTCGGGGGGCAGGACCAAGCACTGTTTAAGATCTTTGTCTGTTGACATAGGCTGAGAAAGTTGGTGGGTTTTCAGCCTGGAGAGAAGAAGGTTCCAGAAACACCTTGTAGTGGCCTTCCAGTATCTGAAGAGGCATAAGAGGAAGGTGAAGCAGGACTTCTTAAAAAGGCATGTAACAAAAGAAAAAGGGAAAACTGTTAAAACTGAAGAAAGGTAGATTTATATTACACAGTAGGAAGAAAATCATTACTGGGAGAGTGGTGTGACACTGGAACAGGTTGACCAGAGGGGTTGTGTATGCCTTATCCCTGACAATGTTCAAGGACACGGATGGAGCTTTGAGAGTCCTGGTCTAGTAGAATATGTCCTTGCCCATGACAAGAGGTCTGGGACTAGATGACCTTTCAGAGCCCTTCCAACCGGAACCATTCTATGATTCTTACTCACAAAACTCATTTGCCTTCTTAAAACAAGAAAAGCAGCATGTTCAGAATCAGGTGCCTAATGAGGCATCAGTTCCTGAGCTGAATGTTCTGCTTTACACTACAATGAGGTTTTGTGAATGCCTGGTTTGAGATTTAGGTACAGATTGACAAATTTAGAAATATAAATCATTAAGTATTGAGTTCAACAGCTTTCTGGTCAGTCATTCTCTTCATCACTTGCTTTGCAACCTTATTGCTTATTTCTGCAAAAACAGTCTTCAAATTAAAAATAGAGCTACATCAGGAATGCTTCTGTTCTGAGATGACACTACAAAAACATATGTTCTGCATATAAAAATATGCTCCATTACTTCAGGCTTTGAATCCTTACACACAAACCACAGAAGAAAAATCAGGAAATATTAAGAGTTCCTCAAAGCTTTTTGCTTGCTTGTTGTGCAGAGAACTCAAGGGATGAGAAGAGAGAGAAAATAGAAAGAAAGATTGAAGCTCTGTCAACTGCTTGCCCACAGGGCTCTTACCAGAGGTGGGGACATGATGTCTCTATGTACAGCTGCTGCTAGGCTCTGCCTCTGGTGCAAGATATTGGGAAGCCACATAGAAGAGAATTCACTGAAAAAACAAGATTGCAAAAAAGTGAAAAGGGTTGAGCCCTTTATTCCTCTGATTTGATTCTCAGAAGAGAAAGGTGATTAAACCTTCGATTTCAGGGCATGAATAACATCTGATAAAACAGCTCCAGTACAGAGAAGATTCTCTCTGTAAGGACTGTTTTTCTAATAATGTTGAGAAGGTGACAAATAACATGTAGTCCTCCAAAGAGATGTAAACTCTTTCCTAGAAAATAAACATTGAGATGCAAGGAAAACAATCAACTGGTGAACCAGAAGACTGATTTTTTTAATGGGTTTTATTTACTGTATGAATTAAAGATAATCATCAAGCCTTTCCTGTGATGCAATATGGAGGGAGAAAAAGTACTATACTTACTAGTTTTGGGTAATCCTACCATTTTAAGCATGATCATTGCTCTGAACAGTGGTTCTGAGGCACTGAAGATCTATAAGCCCACAGGATACACATACTTAGCCACTAATAGATACGGATTTGACACTACTAATTTTTCTTCTTGGGAACATGCAGCCTTTGAGATGAGTGCCTGTTGAGGAGGCAAAAGTCTGTCACAGGTGAAAAGTAATACTTTCCCTTGCCATTTGGCAGAGTGTGGACAGATGATTAATTGAGCAATGACCATAGACTCTCCAGGGAAGAAGGTGGCAGCAAAGATTTTGTCTTGTAGCAAATTTTCTCTTACATTGGCTGCTATTAATGCAGGAGGAAAACATGAGTGGTCTACAGCCCTCCAAAAAATCCCACATCCCTTCATTTAGTGAGTCAAAACTTAGTCCTTCGGTTTCCTGAATGACAATGTAGCTCTGACCCTTCTCTCTTACAATTTGCAAATTTTGGTTTCTGAAATATTAAAATTAAAAATTTTTAAAAGTAAATGAAGCATTCATTACCTAAATCAGTCCTTCAAGGACTAGAAACACTGGATGAAAGCATGGTGAAGACAAAATTATTGAGTGCAAAAATTTATCTTTGAAGCCACTGCTCTTTGAAAATGATATACTGGGGGAAAAATAATCCTCCATAAAAAGGATATAAGGGAAAGGGGAAGCTTCATTGAGATTTCCATGATTAATTGCTATCAATCTTTGCATTATTTCTCTAATTGCATCTCCTAGTCATGGACGAGAAGCTCTTATGCTAACAGCTAATATATTAATTTTGAAGCCTCTCTGTGTATTGTTTGACAGCCCTTCTCATTAAAATGTAAGGCACTTTGTATCCTTGCCAACAGATCACGTTTCACAGAACATATCAAAAGATTTACCTCAAGAAAGATGTGCTGCTTTTCTATGCTTTATTTGAAGAGTGCATCTCAGAAAAAAGGAACAACCTGGTCCATGTTTTGAATTGGGGATCTCAGGGTCTTTGGATGATGAAATGTCCAGTGTCATTTTCTAGACATCTGACCTGCCCTGGAAATAATTGTGCTTATTTAAAACAGAGTACTCAGTACGAAAAGTGATTTTGGAGGAGGAAGGGTGTTTGCCTCTATATTTTCCTTGCTTGTTTACCATTCTTAACTACACATATTTGCATGAAAAGAAGGAATGTTGTATCATCTCTCAGAGTTTGTTCCCCAATTGAATCCTGTTGATGACAGCTTAATCATTTCCACAGCAACCAAGATAGTGACATCAAATAGGGTATAAGTAGCAGGAACACACAATCTCTGGTAGCCAAGATTCTCTTCTATGCACATAAATAAATAAATATAAATATATTATAAAAATAAATAAATATATTACATAAATATTCTGAAAAACAAGAGAGAAACAGAAGTAGAGAAAATCTCTGCCACAGCAATGTGATTGTTCGAACAGGGAATGGCAGTGGTTTTTTTTTCATTGTTTGTCTGTTGCTTCTTGACAGCACAATATTGCTTTAAAATAATATTAGGTGACAGACCTAGCACTAGAAAGAGACAGCAACATCATTTAGAGATGGTAAGGCAGATTAACATGTAGCTCCTCTGCCAGGCACAGCCCATGTTTTAGATGGTGTTTGCAAAAGGAACTATTTTTCTTTAACAACTTTTGCTTGGTTTGGTTTAAAAAAGGAAAATAGGTAAACTCAATAATTTGGAGGTTTTTTTTCAATTTGACAACATTTCTTTTTTTGGAAACAAAAAACAAAAAAAAACCCTCCAGCCAAACTTGTGTTCTTACTGGGGAGATACTTTTTGTCTTTCTGAAGCACCTCAAATTATGACCTTGCAATTCCTCCAGCAAATTAGTAATGTGCCAAAGTACTGCAGGTATGCAGACCTGAGCTTCTTGTCTCCAGAGTATGTGCTGATGATCAACACACCTGTGCTTGATTCCCATATTAAGTACAGATGACCCAAACTGTACTTTAGGAAAAGCAGATCGTTCTCCTGTACCTTTGTCAGTAGCGCAGTGAACATGTATAAAGCTCTTTGATAAACAACCTGAATTTGTGGGTAGCCAACAATAAAAAGTAAAAGTTTTGTATTCCTCTGAACACTCAAGAAGTCACTGGGGAATATGCCCATCTTCAAGCATTTCAAAAACTTGTGATTTATATTAAAAATCACTGTGGATCTTGTGATTAGAAATGATAAGAAAAAAGTTGTAACCCTTCACTTTCTGATACTTTAAGCCATATATAGCCACATTTTCTCTTTTTGTTGTTTTTGTGTAAGAACTGACCACCTACAGTTTATGAATCTCATGGTGCTTGCACTAATGCCTGATTCCAGAAAAATTAAAAATGTGAGTGTTCATGGTGAAACTCATGAGAAAACTTTGCTATTTGACTCTGTCTAAAATAGTTGTGATGAGATTATGTGCTGCTTTTAAGACATAGACCACAGTCAGGCCACAGTTTTAGCATTGTTGCCTGTCCTAGCCAGTGAGACATTCATGGTTTGTTTTTCACCTTTGCTTATAGCAGTGGCAGGAGCCACCACTGTAACATTTGAACCAGTCACAAAAAAAAAAAAAAAAAAAAAGAAAGAAAAAAACTTTCAGTTGTGCCCCAGTTCCCACTGCATGAATTGTCTTTATGGAATAAGGAAGGAGAGCAGATCAAAGATGACTGCCCTGCTGGAGGTCTTGTGGGCTGCCACCCTGCCTTTGGTGGCAGGCTAGTGAAAAGCTTTGTTTTAACTGATGTTGGCTGTTCCAGGACCCTCCCCATTTCAAAACCATTTTTCATGTTGTATTCCCTGTTCCACACCTGATGTCTGGCCCAGCATTTCCCTCTCTCAGCTTTGGGAGCATGCCTACCTGCCTCCATGCTTCCCTCATGCATTACCAGGGACACACACTTGAGGGTAAAAGATCTTAAGTTAAGCAACTCCCACCTTTATCAGATTTATTCATTTGGAGTGGGAGTAGGATTGTTCTCTGTCCCTCTGTAGTATTAATTTTTAAATACAAGACAGGGTGATCTATTCCGATGGCCGTTTTACTTAGTTTATTCCTAGTCCAGGTATTAGTTTCTGTAGCAATTTATCACCTGCACGTTTTATGTTAATTTATTTGGTCAGCTGTCTCCATCCAGCTGTCCCTAGAGTGCCAGACCAGAGCCTCCATGTGTCCCTGAGCCACACCGTAGCTTGGAATGGGAGATAAGGTTAAATCTAAATTGCATGCAATTTGCCATCCCTGAACCAAGCAATCACCAAAGTGTTTTGTCTAACTGTACATCTTCAGTTAAGTTAAGGAGCTGCAGACTGTTACACAAGCAGCTTACATGCTACACAGTCCACATTTAAAAATTTTTTCAGGTTTTTCACTGATTTTCACCAATCCTCCAAAGAACTGGGCTTTTGTTTGTATGAACGCTGCAAACATTTTATGCAAGATAATTACTTAGTAACAAAAAGAAAAGTGTGAAGTGGAACACAATTTCCCAATTATTACTACCCTTGTCGTCCCAATATACTTTTCACACTGCCTCTAAATTTCCAATTAGCAATTAGTCATTGAACACAGATTCTCAGACCAGTGTAAACAGACATGGCTATAAAGCATCCTCGTTTCTTTATCATTGTTGCTTCTGTGCAAAGCAAAAGATTTAGTTCACTAAGATATACTCCTCTGCTGAGAAACTCATTAACTAACTTCTCTTGTATAGCAAGCAGTTTGCTGTGGCTCTTTGCTGGCATTTCCTTAGTTGAAAACAGTGATTTGCCAGAAGGCCCTTATTCTCTGTATTTACACACTGATAAAGAAGAAAGAAGATATTGTGCAGTAAAATATTGGAAGTACTCTAAAACTGACAGCAAGCCTTGGGTATGGCAGAGCTGTGGGCCACTCCATCAAATGTCTCTACTTACTACTAAATTGTCCAATGTTTAGACATTTCAGAAATCTTTTCACCACTTTCGCAGTCACAGAATGCTCTTTAAATTTCCTGAAAGATCTGACATTATACCTAGCCTTGTGGGCAAAAACTTATGTGCACATTGCTCACCATGCAAATCCTATGGCTTTATGCACATGCAGTGTGGAACCTAGGAGGAATGCTGGCTGGCATTTCAGCAGCAGCATTTTGATGCTGGAATCTTGGTGGCTGGGCAGGAGGGATGCTTAAACAGTCATGGTCTAAGCCAAGAGAGAGGTACTGCTGCCTGTGGCACAGCTTTTCCCAACTCTGTCAACAAAGAACTCAGCTCTGTGGGAGGAGCAGAATCCAGTGCCTCATTTCGAGAACAGGAGGGATCAAGATTTTTTTGATGAAAAATGTCTGCCCATAAAGACAGTCTCCAAGAGATATTTCACATCTCCCAATTCCTCTGTAGGGCAGAGGAGGATCTACTGAAGCACCTGTAGCTGAAAAAGGGGGATGTTTGTCATGCAAACCAAAATGCTTCAAATTATATGTTATACACAGAGCTATTTCCAAATGAGGCTGTTTCTCAAAACATGGAGAGGTGGTGCTTACAAAATATTTGTGCCACATCTTCTAGTGGCTCAGTCTGTTGCATTATGCGGTTACAAAAACAGAAACTCTGTATGAAACTGTCAAGGGAAAAAGAAAAACATGTTGCTATTATTCCCCCTCTGTTGATAGCACAGAGATGAGGAATAATTTCAACAATCTGGGGAGATATCAACTGAGTTTCAAACACTGTGCTGCAGTTATATGAACCATGATGAAATCCTAACAGTTAGCAATGGATGCCTTTGTCTTTTTTCAGATTGTCTTTAGCATTAATTTAAAAAATCAACTAAGTGGAACTTCAATGAAACTTTCCTACCAAAAACATTACCCATGTAACATCCCTCTCAACGTCTCTCATTAGAAAAGACCTGCATGAGAATTCAAAAGAGGAAAGAAAAGAGTGGAAGAGGAAGAGTGGATATAATCAGTCAACACTCTGCTTTTTCCAAATCTTATTAAACCACTTGGTTTGTGCAAAACAAGGAAGAACAAGATGCAATAACACACCCATATGTAACAGTCTTTCCTGCTTTATACAAGTCCTTCTTTCTGTAAACATGGTGGGACTTTGTCTTGAAAAGGTGTGTGGTAGGATTTCTGTTGCTGGTCTGATATAGATATGTCAGACCAGCATATCTGACATATTTAAAGCAGGGCATGCAACACATGACATCTGTCCTACAGAGGATGCTGTTAAAGGGACAAATGCAGCTCCACTCAGTTGCAGCAGAATGGACTTCACCTGCAAGTGAAGCGAATCTCCAGCATGAGCCAAGACCATGCCAAAAAATCCCTATGGCACTTAAACACTGAAATGTGTTTTCAACAACTAGATCTGATGTTGCAAACCTCCACAAGATCTGAGGATAAAGAAAGAGACAAGTGAGTTGAACCTCCTTAAATTTCTTGTGAAAATCATCAGTGATTGAAGAAGCTTTAGGGTGGATGGGGTAGGGGGTTGGGGGGGGGTGCTTGGTTTTATTTTTATAGGCATCTGACTGCAAGTTCCTAGGAAAAGTTCTTGATAAAATAAATCAATACTTTAGCTTACTGTCCCTGCTCAAATCAGAAAAGACACTGTTACACTGTTATAGTAATTAGAGACTTTAATTTCTATCCAATTAGGATGGCAAGTCCCCTCCTTCTGCCAGAAGTATGGCTAAAATGGAAAATGTTGAAGTTTTCCATATCTGTCTTTCCTGGACCCAAACATCTCTTGGTATTTCATTCACTTCAGAAAATTACAGCTTCAAATAAAATACCCCTCTGTTTCTGAAGTCACACCAGCAGATTGACTTCTTTTCTCTATTTCTGGAAAACAGACAGGGCTGCCCTTCAGCCCTTGCTGGTCAAGACCACTTTACTTAGATTTCCAAACTAACAATCACTACATATTCAGACTTATCACTTTAATATTTGCTTCCTTGAAGAGAATAAAACTAAATGAATGCCATGAATCCTATTCTTTAGCGTAGGATTTCTTTTCAGTCAGGAATATTTAGAAAACCAACTTCCCCAGAATTGCACAAGATAATAATCACTGTTGGAAGCAAATTTAGGAGGAAAAGATGCTACAGACAGTACAGACATTGGCAGTCTCCTGAGCTATCCCTGCAAAGATTTCTTTGTAGGAGGAACAAAGGATGAAACACAGAAAGAGGCAAGGACTGTAGGTGTCAGATTGTGAGGATTGCAGAGGACCAGGGCTTTCTCCTTTTACAGGGTGAGAGCATACAGACTGGTGGAATGTTGAATATATCTGCCAGAAAGGACAGAACTATTGACCTGTATTGAAGGGGAGGGTGAGAAAAGGACAAAAAATAAAATAAAATAGTAATTCATTCAGTCCAAAAGAAGAAAGAGAAAATGTCTGTTCTTATTCTACTCAGCAAACCAAAGACATAGTGATTTAAAATCAGAACAATGGATCCAGTTTCTAATCTACCCAGCAGCAGAATAGATGAAAATGACTGACTGATCTTTGACTTTGTTGGTAGAATAAATACTACAGTATAGAAATTAGGGTTTTTCTTATCATTGGTTATATTATACTCTTTCCCCTTCTTGGAACCCCTGGCTGCCTGCAAAGGACTGTGAGGCAAATGAGAAGGGCTCTGTGTCTCAGTAAGAGCAAGGAAGGTACAACAGGGCAGACACTACCTTATCATTTGATATATATTGCTCTTGCTTTTCTTTCCCTTCTTGTAAAGGCTTTTAACCATTCCCCTTCTGTTCCTCTGACACAAGCTTGTACATAACCAGCCTTGAAAAGGGAGCAATTTTATTTTCTTTAAGCAGCACAATATTTTCCATCCAAAAGAACAGTCCATATTTTTGTCTGAGCGTTCATGTTCTCTTCTTAATTTCCAGTGCTTTCAGCATCTCCCCTTAAATCCCTTCCTCTTCTGACCCTCCACCTCTCCTATGCATATCTGGAGGTTCTCTAAAAACGGACTGGACTTCCTTTAAAAGCCATCAGCAGAGCATATCCTCAGACAGCAGAGGATTCATCAATATTTACAAATATTCAAAATATTTTACAAATATTCATCAATATTTACAGCAGTTTATATTTCTACAAAAAATTCTATTTGAACAGTGTAATAAAAATAGACTAAAAAGATGTATATTTTCTGTTGCTATATAAAAGATGAGGGCAGAAAACAGCTCAAAATTAACAAAAACTTAGAAAAATTTTTAATTAAAATCAAAATTTAAAAATTACAAAAAACACGTATAACAGCTATAACAAAGTTACCATTGTTTCATACCTTTTATTGCCCTAATTCTTTTATTTTAATCTCTTCCTTCCTGTTTTGGCAGCTGTGAATAATTCTGTACTGGGGAATTTTTCTGCAGGCTTTTAATGTCTGTGAGCTTTTACATCAACAGCTTTACTTTCCAGTCATTTCTTGAAGTGCTACCTATTTTAAATTTAATAGGACCAAGGCAGATTCTTACATGCAGAGACACACACAAACTCACTCCTTTCTGAAACATGTACAAATGCAAAAATAATAATTTCCTCAGAGATGTCTATGCCTTGGGAATAACTGTTTAATGGAAGTAGGCAACACCACCTATGTTCAAGCCTCCCCAAGTTCTCTTGGGGAAGTAAAAGGACTGCTACTACAGTGGGATGGTTTAATTATATAAAAAAAACAAGATCTCATTAAGTTTGATCTATGATGAGGTGCTCCTTTGACTCAGATCTGCTGCTTTTACTTTTTAAGAGTGTGTGAAGAACACATTTGTGATCAAACACATATATAAAGAGCATTCTCCAATTCTGATCAAATGCATACACGTATCAAGAGTGTCTCTAGTCCCTTTTAGATTAATTTAATGAAAGAGGTTAATAGACTGGTGTCTAATTATCATCAGCACAGCACTTCAACAGTCTCCCATGATGGAAAAAAATGGCAGGTATACTGCAAACAGATGGATAAAGTGCTCAGCAGATACATAGGATGAGAGGGCTTTAAAAACCTGTTGCTTTCAAGGGCGCCTTTAGCCTACACATAATTTTCTGACCTTTAGAAGAAAATCCCTGGAAAGTTTATCTGCCCTTGCAGCTTCCAAATGACACAAAGAACAGCCTGCCTAATATCTTTGTACCATCTATTCTCTGCTGCCACTTGTACAACACATCTCACTGCATCCCGATTTACTCTTCTTCCCTTCCTGACAGACAGGTTTTCTCTACTTAGGGAAGACAAAATGATGCTTGTTTCAAAGGAACAGGTCTATATACTGTCAAAAGCTGTTGATCAGTCCTTTTGATCAGTTGATTTTTTCATGTTGATCAGTTGATTTTTTCCTTTTTGGTAAAGTCAACAAGGTTGTCAGCCCCTAGTTGTAGCAATAGTAGCTCAAAGTTTTCCGTGTGGAATAGCCTATTGTTCCCCACAACTTGTTATAAATTTTTTTTTGAAACACTGAACAAAGAATCTAGACAACGTAAGACTAAGTGTGTCATGGTCACCAGTTCACTATTTGACCTATGGCAATCTGAGAATAGGCCTTCACACCACTACAAAGTATCACGGAAGTAAAAAGTCTCCTTGCACAGGAGGTCACACACATTTCTGATTTCTGATTTCAGGACTGCAGTCTTATTTTGTATGAAATCTTTCTAAACATGCTGCAAGACAATTGACAATTGCAGGTTAAGAAATGTGAAAAGGAAGATAAATTACTGACAGTGAAGATTTCCCTTTTTATCTTGATATTCTTCCCATGATCTACTAGCTGATGCTAAGGAGAACTCTGCCTTAATCCCTTGCAAAATAATCTAGGATCTCAGAGCAACTAACAAAAAATCTACAGGAGGACAGGAATATGCACAGGATTTTGTGGCTATCAGCTGGAGCACCATTTTGCTTTTATCCAGAATGTCCAAGGCAGTAAACAATATTTCACTTCAAGATGCAGATACAAATCATTACTCCTGATGGAGAATAGGGATGGTTTGTCTTTCTGGCAAGTTATCTTTAATCACATAAGTGATGCTGATAGACAACTCTCTTGGAGACCAGTCAGATGTCCCACTGCCAGACCAGACAGGTTGTTGTACATTGCTAAAAAGAGACAGTACATTGATTCAGCTTACAAGCTTATTTTTGCTCTTACTTTCAAGGGCCTCTATTTATAGTGGAAATCTGGAGTCTCTTCACTAGGTAATCTAAGTAGATTCCAATGCTTCAACATCACAGTCTATAATTCATGAGTAAAAGAAAGGGGGCAGATATGGACAAATAAAATAGACCTTTCCTCCAATATCAGGCAAGGTTATTCAAATAAGATCATGGGAATGCCAAGAAACATCTTGAAAAAATGATTGTCATTAAAAGAATGCCCTGGTTTCACTATGCAGTCTACATTCAGGGCATCACCATTTCCTTTTGATAACTTTCCTGCAGTCTGAAAAAACACAGTCGTATTATCCTGAAAAAAATATAAAAAAATACAATATATATTGTCCAGTAGGCATGCAGAACAAAAGCATTTTTACAGCAGCCTCACCATTTTTCAAGCCTGAAACACAGCTGAAGGATGTTTACCATGCTACCTTGTAGTTTTTGCAGCTGTGAGAAGCATAACCTAGATACTAAAGATGTGATAATTTTACAGAAATCTGCTGATAGAAGAGCAGCTTCTCTGACAGCTAATTTATTCCACGTGGATCAATCATTATTCCTCGTTTCTCTGCTGCAAGATTTATTAACAACTTTAAACAATTTGCCAATTAAATAAATTGATTAATAAAAGTCAAACACTCTTCTTGGCATAACAGGAAAAATTACATACAGATTCTGGGATGCTGTTTATTTCAACACAGGTTCACATTTTCTTTTATCTTCTGACATTCAGTTCTCATAAGCAGTATTTCTGCATTTCCTGCTGTATCATATTCTCTCTCATCCACACACAGATGAATAACCATACCTGATGTTTATACAAATCTCTGAGTAACATTTCTCCATAGGGAAATACTCAGATTTTCTTAGTGCATTTGAACAGTAGGAGGAAAGCTTCTATTCTCAGGCACTAGGTAAAATGCATATTAAACTGGCTGCTTTCACCAGCCAGAAAAATCTCAGCTACATAGCTAAGCTTTCTGTTTGTCAAACTACAGCAAATCAATTCAGTTTTAAAATACTAGGGCAATTAGATGTGGGAGGAAAATGCCATCCTGCATAATTCCAAACTTTGAAAAGTTGCCCAATCCTGAAATGTGTATCAAAAGCGTTTTTAATTCAATATACAAAGATTTTAAAAAAACATGTTTCTGGGTCAATCAAAATATTTCGGACTCTTTATGTTTGTTTTTCCTAGAATTTACAAGTGCTTTTTGTCGTTTTTTTTTTTTATGATTGGTTGGCATCCCAAAACAAAGGGAAACTGCAGATCTGAATGAATGAAGCCCAGAAATATCTGGGTTTATATACTAAAACTATGATTTCTATGAAATCATATTAGAAACGTATGCGAAAAAAATTCAAACAGGCCAAAATAAATGGTCTGCTAAAAAAGTTACAGGTTACAAACCCTGACATTTCTCAGTTAGAAAAAAGGTTGCACTAAAAAGCTCCTTGCTAGTGCTACATTTAAGAAAATGTTACGTTCTCCCATCAGTTTCTCACTGATAAGGCCTATCATGCTGCTGATCAATCTCAGAAATGCAGCATGAGCTAACTCAGGATATGGCATGTATTACACTCAGATATACATCTGGAGTGTATTTCCTCACAAAGATGCTATCCAGAGGACAGACACCTCCCCAGGAATTCATTGAGCTCATTTCCTTCTACTTCTGACTGATTAAAAAAAAAAAAAAAAAAGCAGATAAACTTGTCCTTGGGAGGGATGTAAATGATGAGACATAATGGATGTAACAATAACATCGTAACCATAGAGTAATATATGCATAGGACTCAGGGCTGTTGATTTGCCTTTATCATCCTTATATCTGTGCTTTGCTATGTTTTGGTGCTAAATAACACTCTTTTTTCATTATGGCAGTACATTACCAGCTGCTGATGGATTTGGTGCTGCAAGCTACTTATAGAAAAAATACTCTTCCCTGTGAAAGAGCTATTTTAGCATGTTTATTAAGTAATATCTCCTACGAACCTCCAGATGCAGAATGCAGGTCCAAAAGGGAGAATGATACACAGCAAGTTGTCTTTTCTCTTTTCTAGCACCTACATTAAAACAAGAAAATGGATATATTCTACCCAGAACTCCTATAGTGAAGATGATCCATCATCACATTAGCTGCAACCATTAGAGGCCATTTAATTACTTGAAGGTACCTCAAGCAGATAGACACTGAGACTGAGCTTTTCAACTGAAAGGGCTTGACTCATCAAAATGAAAGTGGGCATGGCTACAAGAAAGGAGTATTCCTAACTGTCTGGAGAATATCTATGGAATTGGTATACTTAGTTGACTGTTCAACACAGAAATATGCAAAGGTGACAGCATTTCAGATAAGTCATCAGTCCAGACTGTAGTCCACAAGCCTTTCTTAGGACAGTCACATAGGACATAGAGCCCCTTGAGCACGAAAATGATCAGAGGGTTGGGGCACATCCCCTGTGAAGACAAGCTGAGTAAGTTGGGGTTGTTCAGCCTGGAAAAGAGGAGGCTCAAAAGGCGATCATATAGCAACATTACAATAACTGAAGGGGGCCTGCAAGAAATCTGGGGTAGGGCTTTTTACACACAAGTGTAATGAGAGGACAAAGGGCAACGATTTCAAACTTGAAGAGGGGAGATTTAGGCTAGACATTAGGAAAGAATTATTTCTTGTGAGTGTCATGAAATGCTGCAACAGTTTGTACAAGGAAGTTGTAGCTGGCTCCTCCCTGGAAGTGTTCACGGCCAGGGTGTGTGGGGCCTTGAGCAACCTGGTCTAGTTGGAACTAAATGATCTTTAAGGTCCCTTTCAGCCCTAGCCATTTTATGATGCTTCCTGTGGACTAGATTGATTTGCTGCTAAGAGATCTGCAAGTCACTGCTGTTTTTACATATGCTTCAGAAGAATCACAGTTCTGACAGGTTTTGAGATTGAACACTGAAAAGATCAGACAATAGCCTACACAATTCAACAAAGGCCTGAGAGACAGTCACAGTGTCAGGTTGTGTCAAAGGCTTTCCCACCTTCTGAGGACATCTAAATTGATTTGCAGATTAGTATTGTTGACAGCCAAAGGCTGTGACTGGAAAACGACTGGCAATTTATCTTCCCAGGCTGGGATCCTTCTAGGGACCACAAAACTCCAGAGAGAAAATTATCTTTAGAAATTTTTTCAGTAGTGGTTTGAAACAGAAATACTTCAACAAGTCAAGAGCTGAGAGCTCCAAACCCTCAAGAAGTCTTAAAGGTATGTTCTTAGTCACACTGCCACTTATGAAATTGATGCAACAGAAAATTACTTACGTAAAGTGTATATCAGATTCATATACTCAAGTGTCTTTGTTGCATCTGTGGAAAACCTGATGTCATCAGAAGAGCTGGAAAGTTCAGAGATATATTTTCTGGGATTTTGGATCATGATTCAGCTCTGGCAGATTTCCTTAGGTGGTCTCTTGACACTACATTTCATCCAATGTCTGCTCTAAATTAGGCTTCCACTGGGGATCATAAGAAGTCATTCACCCCTGATTACAGGATCCTGGTGGGCTACTGCAAGAGGTATAAGAACATCCACTCTTTTAATCGGGGCCATACTCAATAGCAATTCATCTAGCAAAATATACAAAAAAAAAAAAAGACACACAGCAGGGAGAAAGAATGAATAAATTTATTTCAGGAATCTATTCTAGCATCATCCTGGAGAAAGCAACATAAATTTCTTCATTTGGGGTCTCACAATACTAGGACTGCGGTGTTTTGGGTTTTAAGTTAATAGCTCCTGAGGACATATTTTCCATTGGTTTCTCTGGTACAGTCTCAGGGGTAAAGACTCGCTGAAATTCATTATCTGCACCTCCCTTTATAGCTTGGTTAGTCAATTGTTTCAGCTAAACAAATCACTTTTTGCTAAAGTCAAAATGATCAAATGTTAGGAGGAAAATCTTTCCATATCACAACAATCCTCAAGAGAATCTATTCAGCTTTTAGTTCTAAAATACACAAGATACAGGACTCAGATGTAGCCTCAAGCCATTTCCCTCAAAGGTTCTCGAAATAAAGCGTAAAGAAATTCCTCCTGAAATTGACTGTGTTTCAGAGACAGTTAAGACATCTCACACTATAGAGAGAACTAATCTTGGAAAATTTCCTTATTCAGATCAGCAAGGCCTGTTTCACTTCCTTTTAGAAACAACTCTCTAAAAGGGGAAATGGGCCATGTTCACCTGTGCATATTATTTTAACAGATTGTCTTTGCAGCAGGAGGGATTTTTTTCTTTTTAAAATTAATTCTTACCTGCTTCAATTATGGCCACCTACAAAGCAGATTTCATGCAAAATCAAGAGTCCCTGTGTGGGAGTCTTCTGACCTCACTGACTGGAATTTGTCTCAAAAGGACAATTTTAATGTGAATAGCCCTGGCTAGGGTGGAATGTACCTGGCCAGGCCAGAGCTGAGCAGAGGGTGAGATAAGAACTACTGCTGTGCAAGAGGCAGCCCAAAACTCACCAGCTCCTTAAAGCTGGTAAACCTCAAAGAAAGCACATAAAGATATGACAAGAATACTCAGCACATGAGCTGTCACTGCCATCTAGTTGAATGTGATCAAGGAGCTATAAATAAATGAGAATGTCTTTAAGTGAAAGGAATAAAGACATTAAAGGTATTTTGACAAACTGGAAAAAGCAAAGCTATCACAAACAAAATTATTCAGTGTGGAATGTGCAGGTTTTTTTCTAGTTTGATCTGGTTTCCATCTGAACAACATAATCGTGCTGCCTATATTTCTAAACTGCCAGGAAAAAAAAAAACATAACACCACACCTCTTTGAAGTCTTCTATGACATGTTGACTTAAGAACTGCATAGTTACATGAAAAGACCTGCAAGTAATTTTGCATTTGTGACCAACTGAATCCTCACTTTTTGAATCATTAAGCAGGAGAAAATTCGATTTGACTTTAGTGTCCTGTTCACTTGAAAAAAAACCAAAAACAAAACCAGGAAGTTGAAAGGCAGAGAAAAAGCCCACATGAAACACATGAATATACAGCATAATCACAAACAATTCAACACATGAGTCAGCAGAGCACTGAATGGCAGTATAAGAGCTTGGTAACCCTGTACAGCACATTAGACTAAAGGGAGAAAGTAGTATGATGAAAGAAAAAAGGAGAAAAGAGGAGAAACAATGATCATAAAGTATCAATCATTTGAAACCTAGAGTAGGTTAGCTATAAAAAGGAATGTTGGCTATATTTTCAGGAACAGGCTTGCTCAGCAAGGTGGAGGACATTTTGAATGGTTTCACTGAAAAAAAAACACCAAAAAAACCAAGTACCTGACTTTTTCTTACCCTGCCGTTCCAAGTACAACATTTCTTCATCTTCCTTTTCCCTGTCACCTCCGCATAGTCCCCCATACTTCGCAAAAGCATCTCTGCTTTTTGTCTTTTTTTTGTAGCAATAGTATATGGGCCTTTAAAAAATGAAAAAAAAAAAAAAAATGAACACCAGTTTACCAAAACGGCCTCCTGCAGGGATGTACTTCTGGGTACAGGTAAAGATAAACGGGGAGTATGCAACCAGATGTGCAATATAGCAGAATATGAAGACACTGCTATTTCCATCCACATGAAATAAACACTGAGCCTTGGCCAAGACCATATTCCATTTAATTCACATTTAAAGAAATCATACAAGAAGTAGTAGCTGATCAATACATATGCGAGTCGTTTTGATTTGTCCTCTGGTGTTACCATACAAGATAGTTCAAAGCAGAACTCTGCACCTCCCCCTCTAAAGATCACTGACACAACCTGGAAATCCATGACTAGCATTATGCATTGTGTGACACCCAATGGCCCCACAGTCTGTTTCCTCACTGTGCCAGTGGTACCCAGGCCTTAAGCAGAATAGAGGAGATGACATTTCTGTCAGGCCACCTCTACTTAGCTTCAGAGCTCTTCCAAGGTGCCCTACTGAATCCAGATAAATTGAGAATACTGAAATAAGATAAAGTACTGTGTATGTTTCTTCAGTGACCAGGAGCCAGCTGGTCAAAGAGCACAGTGGTTTGGGACCTGCAAGTCTTATGGATTTCAGGGTATCCAGTGTTCCAAAGGTTGAATTTATCTGCTACTGATATTTAAGAGAAGCCCTTAGCTCTGTTGCCCATCCCAGATTCAGGACACTGCAGCACCAAGCATCATTATGCTGAGCACTTGTACTCCATGGAGCCAAGAGAGAAAGAAAAATAATTATATTCATAATTAAAAATGGGTCCCTGAGGATTCATATATTAATTAATGCACATGCTTCTTTCCCCAATTTGGACTTGGAAATGGAATGTCCAGATTAGAAACAACTTCAAACGTCACAGTGCTGAGCACAGTAGCTGCCTTCTCACTGAGCAAGTAGTATAGTGGAGCCCTGAGTCAGCTACCAAGGATGTGCCTGCTGCACAAGGAGAATCAATAAAAACTTTATAAAGCCTAGGGAAGAAATCCTGACTATGTGACAGTCCCCTTCAAGAAGGAATCTGCTCTGACCTGAGCGATATCATCTTATGTCTAAGGTGAGCTGGTTTCCTATTAGGACAGGTGACTGCATGTTATTGCCCCAGATAGTTGCCTCCACACTTTTCCCCTGACTGCCATAATCCCAGTATTGACAAGCAGAAGCCATTTGATAAACCTGGAGCTGCTCAAAGGCAGCCAGCTGAGCAGGGAGGCATGTCTCAGAGCTGGAAGGTAATCCTGAGAACAAACCTGAAATTTCTTCCTTTACAGAAATTAAAGCAAAAGGAATATATTTGCCTTTGAGGAGTCTTGCCCTTTTGTCCTATCCTCAAAAACCACTTCCCTTAACCAACATCTTCAAAACCAAAGCATCACTATCCTTATCTTCAGTATCTGAATATTTAAAGCACGCACAGAAAATACAGTGAAAGTGTAATTTGCTCACATCTGTTTACCAAGTCGTTAAATTATTTTAAGAGACTACTCTCACCATTAGATGCCAGGCTGAGGGACTCCCACCTGCCACCATCACCCACCAGCATGGCTGGGATCCTTAGCCTTTGACACAAGTCCTCTACAGATGGGCAGTTCTGTCTGCTTAGCCCTTCACCAATAAGGCACTCAACCTGAAGGAACAGACTCAGTTGACTGAAGGCTCTTGTTTGCTGAAAGACTAAAGCTCATCTAACATCTGCAGTTTTTTAAATGGTCAACTAGTGAGGAGAGAGGGAACCAGTAATAATTTTTTGAATCGGTCTGGGAACCTGCTTGACCAGATTTGAAAATTACAGTCTGGAAATCAACTGGATGCTCTGCTTGAGGAAAAAAAAATCAGTTTATTTGAAGACAGTGCTTTGTAAACCCTTCATAGAGCCAGCTGCAGTGAATCATACCAAGTTCTCTTCTGGATCGATTCTCCCAGAAAGGTTTCATCAATTTACAAGCAACAAGGTTGTAGTTTCATTCTTTAGAATTCTGTTGTATGACAATGTAAGAAAGTGAGACTAAACAAGAAAATGTGAAGTTTACGGACCTCTACTGTGAAAGCTGTTAAATAAGAAACAGGCATTGCAGACTAGAAGTGTCAATTAGGTCCACGTTCCACTGGGAAATGACATTTTCACATTGTTTCTGCCTTCTGGTTTGCTCTCGACAAATCTGGGTTTAGAAGAACCATCCTCTAGTTACATGTATTCCTGGCATCTTTCCTTTGCAGGCCTGTCAGCACAGATGTTTCACAGCTAAACTTACTTGCCCCTATAATTTTAAATTAATGGAATTAATATAATTTTAAATTAATGTTTTTTACCAACTACTATAATCAAAACATCTGATTGCCTTCTCACTGTAATATATGTTGATGAATTTGTATTCCTAACCAGTGAAATTCAGGAAAAGAATTAAACTGAGTGAGAAGTGAATATGGGGCTAGACAAAGCAGTGGAGACATGTAATTTTCCACTTATTGTTCACATTGTGAACAATACAAGGCCCTAACAAGGCTAACTTCTATCTTGAAGATAATTAAAAGTGTAGGTCCTGTTCTTAAAACAAGACGCTGCCAAGGCTAACTAGGAACCAAAGGAATGTGAACATCTGCACAAAAAGAACATAAAGATGTCATGACCAGCAGATAAGAGGAAAATTATGGCTAGGGTCTGGTATCATCTTGTAACAATATAATGAAGTCAGCGAAATCAAGAAAGGTAAAAAGTTCAAGCTTGAGGAAAACCTCTTACTTCATCCAAAGACGCCCTGATGACCCCCTTATGTCTCTCCAAAAGAAGACTCCCCCAGACTCCGGCCAGACTCCACCTATCATGACTATGTTAATGGCATGATGTAATCCTATGGATATGTATGTAAAACCACCTGCTTTTGAATATGCATAGAATTGTAATCAATAAAAGGTAATTCCAGAGCTTTAGGTGTGTGCGTGTGAGGTGAGAGGAGACTCCCCACACACCCAGCGTTATTTTGCTTATTGCAGTTTTACTAATTAAATTAAACCATTAACAGAATATTGAGTCTCGGTCATTTATAATATCACTTACTGCTAATCTTGGGTACTCAGTTGTCAGAATGAAGTCATGATTTCAGAAATCTCTGTCTTTTGGCATCTATATGTGAGTATTTCAGTGAGATCCAATCTGTGGTTGATAGACAGGTGCAACGCAGTCCTGAAAGTCTCCCTTACAGACTGTAAATTGCATTGCCTTTGGGGGGGAGAGAGGGGATGGAAAGAAAAAAAGATCTGGAATGACTGGAGGCAAAACATCCAGTGCATGCTTTATGAAATCTGATGTATTCCAACAACTGAACATCATTTCACAGTCTCCCAAAAATATTTTCTAGGAGCTTGACTCTTTCTTCAGAACACAGCATATCATCTGTTGGGCATGGAATTTTGGGGGACAGCTGTGAGAGTCTGATCTCACTTATTTAAAATGGTCTCAAAACAACAATTTTAAAACCCTGGCTAGGGTGGAGCACCTAACTGGCCAGAGCTGAGCAGGGGGTGACACCCAGAAAGAGATAAAAACTAAGAGCTAATGACTGGGTGGTGACTGCTCCCCTTTTCTGAGGGCCTTCAATGCTGGGACATCTCTCTAGGCATGATTACCCTGGCCAGGGTGGAGGAAGCCACCTTGATTGTACTGATGCTGATGTACCTGGCTGAGGTGGCTGTGACAGGCTGGGGAGTGGAGCCTGGAAAGAGATAAGACCTGTGTGCTGGAAGCCCCCCCTCCAGGCAGCATGTCTGCAATGGCTCTTATGCCAATGCCCCTGGCTTCTGTGGCAGGTGACTGACAGCTGCCCCTTTGGAACAAAAGGAACTCAGGGGTATATATGGCTGTCCATGCTGTGGCTGTCTTGCTGTCTCTTAACCCACCTCCATCTCACATCGGACCCTGTCCAGGATCAGTGCCACCTTGAAACTCGCTGCACAACTGGACCCCTGGTGGTGACTCTCTCATTCTTCCAACTTTCTAACACTTTTTTCTCCCATTTCTCTCTCTTCTCTCTCTTATAGCTTCTTTTCCTCATTCCCTGTTTTGCCTGGCTCTATTATTTTGCTTGTGTAAACTGTCAAATAAAAGTCTGCTTGCACCTGACCCTTCTACAGTTGGACTTTGTTTTGCAGATCCAAAACAAAACAAAAAAATTTGTTACTTTGGACCATGACACAGCACAACTGCCCTCTGAGTCTAGTGATGGAAAGATTAGTAGAGAGTTATCAGCCTTCACAATACCCTGCTGCAAAAGTGGTTTTCAGGACTGGGAGATCCTCTGTTCTAAACTCCACGGAAGACAGACTGTTATAAGGGTTTGAGCTGAGCCAAAAGGCTTTACAACAATAACAAAATCAACACCTACAGAGATCAGTTTTATGAAAAATGTGTGATTGACTCCCAAGTGGCTGAAAAGGTGTAACTGAAGTTGAAACTTGGTTTTCTAATTTTATGTTCATGTACTATTGTAATTCCATCAGTTTCCTTTCACCATTTGCTCCTGGACTCTTTCAAACTGAGATTTCTTTTTTCACTTAACCCCACAATTCTATCTGAAATCAGGTAGGAAATCTGTCCTTGCAACATGTGGTGTCACATCTGTGCTTCCTGAAGACAAAAAAATTTCTCTCGTCTGCACCAGCTCCAGAATAATTGGAATGCATTGCCATCAACATGACAGTGGGTGTTTCTGCTGCATCTGCATTCAACATGGGCTGTGAATTTGTCAAGCTCCCATAATAATGGAAAACACTTCCAATAACTCTCAGACCTAATATATTCTGATCCCTGTGGAGAAAATGTTGAAAAAGAATAGTATCAATTTACAGCTCAAGACTGGTTAAGAAAGGCAGAGCTTTATGAGGACACAAAGCCAGAGAAAAACTTACTTTCAAAAATTTTGAGCATATATTGTGCCTAAATCAAAGCTAGCATATCCCCTTTGCAAATGCCATGGAATTGCAGGGAAACTTGGGAACATGTAGCTGAACCAGAGCCATCAAGGACTTTGACAGAGGGCCTGTTCATCTACTGACACAAATTAAAAGTTGAAAGTTTTCTTGCAATATCACTCCCCCCCTGCCACCATCTGACTTATCAGTCAGAGGTAAATCTGACTCAAGTCCCATATACAGCAGTAGCTGTTAGAAAGTAACAACACATTTTGACTCAGAGCACTCCAGTGGGTATGGACAGAACCAGAGAAAGGCCAGGGAAATGCTCCATGCAGAAGGACAGGAGAGTGCAGATTCAAGGCTGTTCAGGATTAACAGGCAGTGTCCTCCAGCAGGCTAACAGAGGAGCTACCCTTCTTGCTCTGCAGGAACCATTTCATAAGGAATTTTGGTTTGAGTATCACTGGAAAAAATGCAAGCTATAATGAGATATCTCCTATAATGAGATTGTTCCTCCTAAGTGTTATCAGTGTGCAGAACACAAAATAAACTTTGCAAGAAAGCAAAGTTCAATACACTGTACAGCACAAGATGGCAAGCAGCCTCCCTTTTATGCAGGCAGCAGCCTAGTTAGATTTCTTTTCTAGAATCCGTCAGATAACTGCCATTTCTATTCCACAAAACAAAATTCATGCACTTGTGGACAAACTGATGCCTTAGATGGGTGGATAGACATTGATTGGCCAGTGAAAATTTTCCATGACTGATGTTCTGATTGGGAGTGTGCTCCTTACGTTCACTCAAAATAACCTCAATGCAGTTGACCTTCAGATGTTTCACTCTGTCCATGTATTCCAGGAACAAGAGCCACTGACATTTCTGGGTCTGATTTGGTCTAACATCACTCAAAATAACTCTCAGTCTGACAATAAAAGCAACTTCTGCTTTCTTTCTTATTTCAATATATTTGAATCTATGTGAAAGTTCTCTGCAGTCAGAAGCAGCTTTTATATTACAGGTTTCAAAAGAAAATTAATACTTCCAGATAACAGTGCTTATGGAGCTAAGTGGTCAAGCATAGCATATCCATATGTTCATACACTGGAACAAGATGTTCACATTTTTAAGTTTAAACATGAGAGCAGAACAGGTGGAAAAAAAAAAAAAAAAAAAAAGAGTACTTTTAGCTACAAATTTTGTCCTAATGGTCTACTTAGTCAAAAGACAAAACATTAGAAACAATTCAAAGGTGCTCATCATTTTCTGCATATAATCTGCAAATTTTGACACTGAATCAGCACAAGCAGTTCAGATACATTATTTGAAAATGAATCAAGTTGGCAGTCCTAGAAATTTCAGCCCTAATTTGAGCTAATCTGGTTTTGCATAACCATTGTCAGCAGTTCATATATTTATACTTAAAAGGAGAAAACTGGTAAGGCAGGAAACATTAATTTTAGCCACCTTCTCTCCTCTAAATAAAACAAGCCATGTTTTCTAGAGTATTGAACTTCCTCTCTCTCATTACTAAAGTTGTTATTTCTTACGTAGGCAGGCAGACGAGGAGGGAGCATATGGCCTATTTTGCTATGATCAAAAGCTGGCAATTACAGCAAAGAATTCCCCTCAGAAATCTGTGAAAGAAGGATCACAATCAGCAGTAATGTTGGTGGCTCAATCCTGTTTCTTCTTTAGTGGCCACTGCTTAGAAGCCAGAGAGGTTATGGCTTTCCCATTCTCTTCAATAAAGAGAAGTCAGCTCTTGAAAACACGGCATGATAATAACCTATGAACACATCTACTAATACAAAATTTTTGAGTTTCTGCCCACACCCTTCCAAGGCACAAAGATGAAGCATACCTCATTGCTCTGATTATTCCTGAGCTGCAAAGAGTTTATGGAGCCAAAACATTTATCTTTCCTCTAGAAATCCTCCTTGGGCTTGTAAAGTCTGCTTCAACCCATGCCAATCTGAATTCAATACACTGCCCCTACCTCTTGCTGATCCTCTTAACAGGACTGAGAGGAAAGACAGGTATCTAAGGATTATTCCTTGTGTTTTTCTACATCTATATGCACATTTCAGTAAAGAGCACACCTTTAAATATTTTAAAGCTATTGTGTTGATTTGCTTTGGAGAGTAGATAGCAAAATCCACTTCCTGTTTAGTCTCTATTTTAAATACACAGTTTCCTTTTCTTCCACCCCCCACCCATTGTTTCATTTTAATATTTAAAGGGAAAAGCAAATTTCCCTTGAGCAAATAAATGTGCAGTTAAAAGAACCTTTATATTGTTACATTATTAATCTACACTGAAGGGGTGTATATATATTAAGGTTCAACACACAGCAGAAGATATTTAGACAGAAAAATTAACATAATATAGGTGTCTGTAGATTACTTTTTTCTTTTAATTTTTGTGAAGCAAATTGTATTGTGATATTTGGACAAATTTCCACCTCCAGAGAAAATACAGGTAGAAAAAAAATTTTTTTTATGTATCTCTGAAAATTTGCAAACGATGATTTATTATGGACTTTGTATTAAAAAAATAGGGAATATATCTTTTGGAGAAGATATGGCGCTTCAGATCTGTATTCTCTGAATAAGCAAAGCCTTTTCTCTGAATAAATGTTTGTTATATTCCAATTGACTTTAAATACAGATTTCATACAATGCAAGCACTCTGGATATTTCTCATTTAAAAAAACTAATATAGGAAGCATTGGAAGATAGATTTAAAAGTGAACACAACACATATTTGTAAAATAATTGCAATTTATTGAGCAAAACCATTAAAGGTATTGCAGACAACAGCATTACTTGACAGTTCTCATTGGTTTATTGATTCACTGTTCTCTCCCTGAAGCACAGTTGCTCAAGCTTTGTTTAGTGCACTGAACACAAGGCAGATGGAACCTTTTCATCACCAGTCTTCCAGTTCTTATTAGACATCACTCTCCTGGGCTACTTGTGGCAGATAGGTAGGGGTGCAATGTGCCTGGAATGACAGACTGGAACTTTTGCCTCAGAGGTGTGTTTGCTGTTAGCACAAAGTTCACATCTCCAGCCTGAACAAAAAGTTGGAGTCTCCTCCAGATGCTTGCTTTTTGCCTTTTACAGGCAGCTAAATTGGTATGAAGGGATTGCTACAGTCTGTGTATGCAACGATGACATCTTGATGCTGCCTGCAAATGAGAAAATCCTGAAGTCTGAGCTTCCTGATGGAACACAATAAATCCCAGGTAGAAAAGAAACCAAGAGACTTCATAAACTCTCAACACCTCTTCGACCACACGAAACTCAAAAAAACACATGGGCTTTGCAGAGCTCTTTCAGTCTCCCGTAGACCTCCTAAGTATCTGCACCTTCCACCATGGTAACTGTCTCTGCTGCTGTTTTCAGTGACTAAAGGAATTCCTTCATTTAACTGTGTTGTCATATGAAATTAATTCAACACGGAAGCAGGAAGAGAACTTAGCTAGCTTGGTTTTGTTCAAGGCAATTCAAGCAATTCCTTTGAAACAGCCCTCTGGCACCTAAAGCTGGCACCAGAGAAATTATTCCCTCATTATACTCACCCAGAATTGTTATCAAGTCTTTCCTAAAAGCACATCAACTTTTAAGCTGTGTAGAGAACTCTCATCAAGCTCTGACTACTCTTTCTTTCTCTCTCTGCATTACTTTATGACTAGTGTGGCTCCTTTCCTCCTACACCTAATGCAAAGCAGAGCAAGACAGGGGCATCGTTCTAACAGTGCTTTGTCTGGCATCTATAAGGCTTTACTTAGCCAGGGGAAAACCTTGCTTCCCTCCTGGAGATGAACCTCGGGCAGGCAGCTGGGTTCTTGTTGCTCCAGGGAAGCAGGGTTATTTCTCAGCATGACAACAAGGGTACTGAGTCTCAGTGGTGTCTGCACTCACTGCTACACACCTGGGAGTTGCAGGTGATCAATACATTTATAGATTGAACTCTGACGGATCGTATCACAACAGCTTCAGGGCTAGCTTTATGGCAAAAAAAACCCCTCTTGCCATTACTTTTGAAACAAATCCCCTTTCATTTTAAAGTCACATCTGGAGACAAAGTAAGGAAGTTGTTTCAAAGTAGTATTTTTGAAGTACAAAACCAGATATAGCCTAGAAAAGGACTTTTTTACCTAATTTGGAGGTCTGTTAATACTGATGTCTTACATACAGGAACTATTTACTATTTATTACCATTTGCTCTATTTTCATCTTCCCACTAGGAGTGGTGGTGTATGTAATATGATGTCTCAATGTTGCAAACAAAATAGTCATGATGCAAAAACTGTGATAACACCAACAAAAGAGAAGAGACTTCTGCTTCTCTATAAATACCTCATCCATTGTTCTGACAAGGATGCTGACCAGAAAAGAATAAAATGTCACAGACATTCCCTAGCAGATTATACCTCTTTGACCATTTCATAACCCCCATGAAGCAGAACTAGATCTGAGGGTGTTCCTTTATTCACTTAAACTAATACAAACCATCCCTTATGATGCTATTTTTCATTTTTCTTTACTCACTCTATTTCCCCCTTGTGTACACACACACTTAGCTGGTCACATCCTCACAGTATAAATCAGCACAACCTCCCTGAAAAAGGAGAAAGAATACAGGTATTCACATGCAGAGCATGTGTGCTGAGAAGTTTGAGCAAATCACCTTCATTATAATGTAGGGTTCATTAATCACTGCACCAATAAGTGATACAGACATCTCAAACACCTTTAGGATATATAAATCATTTAGATGGTCAGAACTGCCAGCAACAGATTATACCAAAGTAGGAAGGAGACAGATGGGGATGAGCAAAAGGAACATATACAGAGGGTCAGAGGTAACCCATTTAACACAGAAACTGTATTTTCCTAGTTATGTAAGTTGCATGTCTGCTGCTGCGCATCTACAGCGTCCCAAGAAGTGAGCTCATGTGTACAACAAAGCTCTCAAACTCAGTAATTTACTGCTTTTTACACCCCAATATAGTCCCCTCCCTATTTCCCTGTCATCTCATAGCACAATGACTGGAAAGTTTATCTAAAACAAGGAAGATGCACATTCAACATTCTCCTTTCTGCAGGGGAGATAAAAAAGATCCCAGTTAAATTCCTGAATGTTTAGACCAAAATGTCCTGTCCAAACTGTTAACCCTGTTAAAGTTGTAAAATACTCCTTGAATCACAGAAAACAAAACAAACAAAAAAAAAAAAGAAAATTAAGTACTGTATAGTGTACTGACTGTAACTTCCCTTTGGGAAAGGAGAAAAAGAAGATAAATCCAAGGACATAGATTGTGAATAAGATTGAAATCCAAGACTTGGCAGCTAAAGAAAGGGATAAGCCACTGTGCTACTTCTCTTACTTACTTGGCCTCAGTCAATATTTTGCTGTTTGCTGAAAATCAAAAAACTTAGCAGACTCTGAGGGCTAGGGTACTCCAGTAGCCCATGCAGCACAGATACTGTGGTCCTGTCAAGAGGCAGTGAAATCATGTCTCACACATCCTGGATATAAGCACTTAAGACTGATGGATTCTGTAAAATCTGAAGAGTAGGAAGAAAAGAGTGCCCTTCCTCTTTCACTTGTCCAGTGAGGAAGGAACTACTTTAAGAATCTGTTTCTAGAAAGATGCTCATCAGTATAAACCACAAGTTAACTTTAGACTTAGGGAAGAGAAACTGAAAAGGACTTGGTCTGCTCAAAGCAGACACTGCAGTATTGTGCACTGGATTTCCCAGTTTGCTGTGGATAGCTCCAAGACAGTTGTATCCTCTCAGTCAATGAGCCAACACTTCCTCTAAGTAATGCATCTGTAGCACAGTGTTCAACAGGCTTGCTCTCACCTCTTAGTCAGCTCCCATAATATCTTGTCTTTTCTTCCTGTTCTATATCTCAAAATTCAGTTTATTTTAAGCCCAGAGATATTTAGATAATAAGAAAACTTCTGGGAGATGCTGTTCCATGCATAATATCACTTCTTGTGTCATTTGCACATCCTAGGAGTACAGCACTAACTCTCCAAAAATAGGAGAGAATGGAGGAGTTGTGTTAATAAGTGTTTGTATTAGTTATCATCTCAACTGAAACAGATTAAACATCCAAGAATTTTGAGGAACAAGTTACTTTATAGAATATGGCTCCTTTCTGTGGAGACAGAATGTCACAAAGAATTACAGGCTGGCTAATTTCTACAGGAGTCTGAAATGGTTAGAGGAGAGGAAAACATATTTCCTAATTATCTAGCACAAAGCAACATATATAGTGATTAAATGCTTTGGCTTAGTTTATCATTACCTTGTCATAAAATACTCTTAGCCTAGTACTTCACTTGATGGTAGCCTCCCAGCAGTAGACTGGGAGGAGTTATGGAGGACACAGTTGTCTCTAAAATACATTCTGCAGTGGAAGAGCATATGTTGAGGGTTTAAATTCTCTGCATACCTTTAATCTTGATCTGTGGAGCAATAGAGGATCTGCTAGTTTATAGATGGACTGGGGTGAGCTGCTCTGAGCAGGTAATGGAAACAGTATTTCAGTGCAATGGTTGCTATTAACTATGGTATAATCACAACACTAAATTGAAAAAAAAATAAAAAATGGATTAAACATATGTTTTTATGTTGTGTTTTATGATCACATCCTATTTTGTTTCAAGAAGGAATAAAGGAAATGCCTAAAACTTCCTTCAGCATTTACCTGATGCAACAGTACATCCCACAAAATCCCTGGTCTTTCCAGGGATGTGCGTTGGCTTTACAGGATTAGAAATTTCAGTATTAAAAAAAAAAAAAAAAAAAAAATGCACTGAGGACTGATTTTGAAGTGTGAAGCAGTAGAATTTACTAGAACATAGATCTGAATGGTAATTTTTAGTGAGTATAGCTTGAAGTTGCTAATGGAAGTAGACTTAAAGAATGATTTCTTCTTTTCATGAGCAAGTCATGACAAGGAAGAAGTGTCTGGGGAGAATTCCAGATATGTATTGGACTGGGACCTGTAATTCAGTGCTGGAGACAGGTTTTGCTCCTAAAAGGGCTGATACACTGAGAACCATGAGCCAGGATTTTCTGAGGTGAAAATAAAAATGCCTTTGAATTTAGTAAGTTCTGGACCAATAATCAAAGCTTTTCAGCAACCTAACATATGGTTTTTCAGATTATGGACTACGTGACTTTTGTGCTCATAAAACAGCAGCACATTCCCTTTTGTCTCAGGCTGATAGGACTGTGGATTGTAGTCTGGAGCAGAGCCCCAGCTGGTGGAATCAAGCAGTCATCATTCCCCTTTCTCCCAGAATGAGTAAGGATTTTGCTTGTTTGTATATTTTTTCATTTGTTTCTCATGGTCAGACCACTCAACACCATGAAAAAGAAGAGCAGGAAAAAAAATAACAAATCATTCTTTGGATTTGCACCTCAAGAACTGAAAAGAAACATGGAAAAAGCAAGCCATTTGCTGTGCTTCAGCATTTGCTGGTGTTCTTCTCCCTGCTAAAGCAATAGGGGTGTAAAAAAAAAAACAAATAACAAAGATGGTCAGTGTTAATTGGTTTTCTGTAGCTCTCATCCCTGCTGAGCACATGGAGGGAATGCTGTCAGGTCCTGCTCCCCCTGCCAAGCACAGACCAGCCTGTCTCCCCAGCCACTGCTTTTGCTATGGCTTGTTTCTGTTCTGACAAGTCCCAAGGGGGGGCAAGAAAAGACAAGACTACTGCACAGCTCAGAAAGCATGAAGTATTTATCAGTTTGAGAGAGGCAATTACTTTACTCAATAGCAATCTGTTAGATGAAGTGCAAGGCAGGGGAAGAGCTGGAGAGGGGTCACTTAGCTCATTGCTCACTCACCTCCTGTTTTGTGTGACCAAGATAAAGATGCAAATAGATCCCAGAATAGATTATAACAATACTCTGCTTGTGATATGGTGGGTGTTTCCAGACATACATGGTGGCCTTAGCCCTGAATCACAGCATAATGAAAATATGCTGGAGCCTGAAGGTGAAAGAGGAACCAAGACTGGTTTTGGAAACAGTGGAGCTGAACTCTGAACTAAATGGGAGCCCTGGAGATAAGTAAAGTAGCCCTTTAGGCTTTAAACGCCCTACTGCCCCTCCCTGTCTTCAGTTTCTTTTTCTCTCCTCCTATGCAACAGATTGATATAAATAGATAAGAATAACCACTACATCCCCTGGGGTTGAGCTTTCAACAGACAGAGAGGGTTTTTTGGTTTTGTTTTGGTTTTGTTTTTTTTTTTTTCTGTCCTGTATGTAAATGATCCCGTTTCTTTTTTCTACTTCTACAGGTTTTTGTTGCTGAACATTAAGGACAAGATATCGTGTTCTTAACTATAGCACAAATTCTACTCTCATTTTATAATAATCAGGAAAAAAAATGTAGTAGTCAATAATCACAATCATTAAAACATGTGTGTATGTAAGATTCTGCGTGTGACTTTACGTAAGTCACTGATTGTTTTATGCATTATTCTGAGGAACAAGAGCTCTCTCTTCTTTCTGCTCCCTTTGTTTAGTTAGACTGTAACAGGACAGGTCTGTAAAGCAGCCCCCTGAACCATAGCAGTGCCCAAAGGTTCATGTAAGGATAAATAGATACAGACATGCAAATCATATAGACTGGTAATTCAAACTGGAGCTATGATTAAGCCTCCCACATTGCAATATTTTAGGGTGAGAGAAGGAATACTATAAAATTCAAAGGCACCAAATAATTCATAAATCATAGATCTGTAGCCTATATAGTCAGCTACAGGTAGCTGACTGGTAGCATTCTCTTGAGAGAACTCTCTCAAAACAACAAAATAACGGTATTTCAGGCTTTAACTCTTACCTCAGTTTAGAGCAAATCTTCAGGAGCAACAAAGTAGAAAGAAATTATTTTAAGCAGATAATGAGTTTCAAGGTGAGCAACTTAACCCTGGCACTTTTCAATTAAGAGTGCAGGACTTGAATGTCTTGAGAATAATATTACTGGCAGTGCTGTTATATATTTTTAGAGGATTGCCCTCAGGGCTCCAGTTTCTTCAATACAGCTCCTGCTCCCTTCCAGAGATTCCCACTGAGTGGGAAATATTATGCCAGCCTATAATACTTCAAACTCTCTCATACTTTCCACATTCTTCCTAAGCTAAAAATGAACAAACATTTTAAAAAATCTACTTTATTGCTGCTGTTCTCCCAGCTAAAGGCTCCACATGTGGAAAAGGCTATTTGAAGGTCATCAAGAAAAGTGGTGATGGTTGATAACTGTACTAACAGAATGGCCTAAAGATTTTTGATGCTGTTATGGTGTGGGTCTGCATACATATAAGCTCAGTTTAAACCTTGAGTATGCTCAGTGGTGCAAAACAAGCAAAAACTTCTGTATGAGTAAACATGAACCCTCATTCTTCCCTGCTTCTGTTTTACACTAAATACAAACTGTGAAATTGCTAACAGGTTTTTTGGAACTTTATATTGCAGCTGCTTATAACAACCAGCTTAAAGACTGGACTCTGACTAAGACAGAAGGCAGCTTTGCCAGTCTCCACTTCTTTCACAAGGCTTGTCTCCTGAGGTCGAAACAAGTCACTGGAAAGTTCAGTGGAGAAGTGTTCCTGTTTTGCCCTTCCAGGCTCATGTGGATTCACACTGCTTTTCATTCCTCACTCATGAAATTAAGGAGAAAATGCACCTTCCCAAGTTTCCATTAACACAGAACAGTGCTGCGTTTACTTAAACCCCCATTCTCCAAACTTAGATGAAGTGTTTTGGATATCACAGGGGGCAACAACAATTTAAGGTCTGATTAAAAAAAAAAAAATACTAAGACAAAAGCTAAAAAAAAAATTTGCTAACAAGACAGGTGAGAACAACCTGTACACAAGGGAGTGTCAGGACTGTGCTCTGGTCCCCCCTTTCGTCATAGGTGGACATCTAGGCAATTGAGATATTTACATGAAGTTACAGAATCTGAGAGGCCATTGAACACCTCAGCTTTCACTTAGGATCAGTCTGGGCAGGATGTTGCAGAGGTATGGTTTAGTTTCACACTTTTTCTTCTACATTTGGAATGTTCAGATTTACTGAAACATCAGCTATGTGAATGAGTGAAGTTTTACGTAAAATTCCCTTTTCACCCAGGCCACCTTAGGGAAAGGGAACCTCAGGATAAAGGCAGCAGGAGGGGAGACACCCTTCTACACAGGGAGGAGGGAATGAAGGGAAAGATCCAGTCTCACTGACTTTCAGGATGCAAAAGCCTTATGTTCTATTCTTTCACATTCTAGTGTTTCCTTCTTATATTGTGGAGGCTGCCTCCTTAGACATTACCTTTTTGTCTTGCCAGTCAGTACATATTTACAGTGCTAAAGTCCAGAGAGATGACAACACTGCAATAATAAGCATGGGAAAAGTTTCCCCTGCTGAATGCTTAGCTTACCTTTAAAAAAAAATCCTCTTTTTTTTTTGTAGAACTTTCTCCAATGTGTCATTGTCATGGCAAAATCAGTTACAGTACCTTTAAAAACATCACTCAGAGTATTTTACTTGCTCACAAAGGTATGATAAGAGAATGTCTCTCTCTGCACAAGTTAGTAGCAGCATCGTTAAATCACCCTCACTGTACTGCAAGGCCAAACTTTGATTTCACTTATAATTTTAACAAATACATTTTCTGCAAGTTCCTTGCTCATAAAACAGATGAAGGCAGAATTTGGCCCACCGCAGCATTTTCACTCTAGACAGTTTCAAACTAACACATCTTGCCTTTCAGCTGCTGTAGGTAGATTAACAGATCAACAGCTATGAAGATCATAAATGGCATTTATGAGCTTTTTTGCAAGTAATATGCAATACCCTGCAATTCTGAGATATAAAAAATATTTCCTTAAGTTTGTGTTTACTTTTGTACAAACTAATCTTTTATGCAGGCAGCGCAAACTCAAGTTAAGCACACTTTAAGGTACTCACTTTAGGAAGCATAAGCCAGAAATACAGTTCTTCACCTTGCAGAGATTCCATAGAAGTACAATCTATGCCTCTGGTAAGGACATTGGGATGAGGTAACACAGAAAGGAGCCATCTGTTTCAAGACAGATGCCAGAAGGTGTGTACTTGCAAGAAGCAGCACTTCTGTTTCATAGGATCAATACCTGTATACACGTTCACTGCAACAACCCAAATTCACTTTTGTCTTTACAGTTTTACTCTATTTGTTTCTATCTAACTGTACCAGGTGCTTTCTAAGCATTGCCATTTTTCTCCAGCCACTGCCTCTCCCTGCCAGGGACACCTCTAGGCCACTCTAACAAATTTATTGTAACACCAGAACAGGTCAGCAGCAAAACACTACATGCTGATGCTTCCAAACAAGAAATCCCAGATGCTCTCTCTCCAGCAGACTCCAAAGCATGCTAACAGACCACACTACCCATCCTCTAGCTTGCCACAAAGCTTGTGCAATATTTGATGTACACACACACCTTTAACATTCAATAACCTGTGGGCACATATGACATTTAGTATATAAACAAGTGTCAGCTAGATAAACAGAGTCACAGCAATAGCTATAAAAAAATTATAGCATGTAAAGATATATAAAGTTTATATACTGCTGTATCTGAAGCTATCTTGGCTCATTAACAGATTCATAAAGTAGGCAGAATACACAAACAGATTTGGAAAGTTAAACTGGGGTGGTTAAAACTAAGCACCCATACACATTATCAGCACAGCCACTTCTTGCTTAGTTGTCAGCGCTCGATTTTACAAAAGTAAATGCAAGCCTACACCAGCAACTAGTAGATTATAAATATCACCTCATTTGCTAGTGAAACTGTAACTACAAAGTGCTTTCTACTATACTGAATTACTTTAAGTTACTCAGGGGGAAGGCAGATTTTTTTTAGATAGATTCTAATTTGCATCTCTTCTGCATGGTGACTATTATACAAAAATCAGCTGGGTATTTTGATACATTAAAAAAATCCCTAAAATCAGTTTCCTCACATGGCTAGGATCTCAGTACCCTGAACCCTATTTGATAATGCACTAATGAAATAGTTCTAAGCTGTAAGGCAGATGAGACAGACTGCCTGATAGACGTGTGGCAGACTGAATTTTCAAGCTTTCAAGTGAAAGCTGCCCTTGTAGTAAGTATCATGAACAACCATTCAGCCTCACCTGAATTTTGAAACTACAGAGCAAAACAGTTGTGCTTCACAGGTAAATTAGAAAGCTTTCTATCCTGTCTCAGAAACCCTCTCCAAAATTCCCCTCAAAACTCTGATTCAAGCAACTGTGCAAATGACCCCACTGAAGGGATCCAGAGGCCTGCGCTGTAGTGCCTTACCTAGGGAGTTGTATGGGGACAGAGAGCAAAATGATGGCTGAACAGGGATGGCAAAGGCAGTGGCAAGCTCTAAACCAGATCCACCTCTGCTACTAGTGCAATCCCCCTCCATGTGACATGTAGTCCTTCCATAACACAGCTCTGTTCTGCCTTGTTATGCCAAATCAGCTTGCTATTCAGAACTTCAGAGGTGCAAAACTGAAGTGGAAATGACGCTTTCTAATATTTGGGTTTCTAATCATGCAAGGGAGATGTAGCAGCATCCATTGCTCATACAAGACACTAGCTATTAAATTACATTTCCATTATCATCTGTTTGCATTTGGTTAGATGCAGTCACTACTTCAGGTCACAGTCCACTGCGTATCAGCTGTCACCTACTGCACTTGCCTGGGCAGCCAAACTGCTTCGCAGACCACCTGCTTGTGCAGCCAAACAGCTCGAACATGCCCTCTAATCACGTACAGAGATAACCTAGAGATACTGAGGCAGGTGGGAGGAGGTTAAAAATGGAAATCTCTAATAGCTATCCAAATCCATGTGAGCTGTGCAACCCTGAGTTGATATGTTAGCTGCGTTGGAATTTCAAAAAGACCTAGAAATATTCAAATGACAAGTATGCTCCCATCTGGTGAAAAAAATGTGTAAAAGTAGAAGACAATCATGCTGTACTAACCAAAATACCTTGCCAGTAAGAGTGTAATCATGTTGCATGACTTTTCTCCAGCTGAGAAGAAAACTGTTTGGAAAAGCTTCCAGTCACAGATTTGAAAGTCTCTGCAGGCTCACTTGACCCAAAAATTCAAAAGCCTTCTCATGAAAAGGCAACCCATGCAACCCCCAAAAAAATCAAACCTACCTATTAGAAAAACCCATATGCAATAGCACCACCAGCTTGCATAGATTTTAACTAATATTCAACACACTTTTCGTTTCACAAATCCATCCAAATCCAGATCTTTCAGAGTAATACAAAAATAATTTGAATTCCTATTTCTCATAAGAATAAATTAAGAACATTTCCTTTTTTTTTCTTTGTCTTGGCTCAACAAAAAAATTGTTCACCTCAAACAAGCTAAGTTTGTTTAGAGCATATGGAGACAAGCGTATGATTTTAAGCAAACTTATGCAGATAAGAGTGACAGAACATGATAAAAATATTTTCATTGTTTTTTGCAAGCTGACCAAAAGATATTTATGTAATATATAATGCTCATATTTAGATATCTAACATAGATACTCTATATGAAAAAGAAAATTAATGTCAGAAACAGTCATTACATTCTGCTTCTTATAATCTGTTGGGAAATTACTGCTTCCAAGCTAATCAATAAGAAACCTTACAGAGATAGAATAATGGAAGTGGGGCATATGAAATAAATGGTCTGAGCTCTTGTTCCCTGTTTAATAATCTATTAATATGTGTAACCATGAAACTACAACTGGCATCAATCTGAAGGGGTCAGAACAAGAAAAAAAATGTTAATGAAATAATCTCAATTTTTTTAATGACATGAACATCAGAGATTGCTCTGGGTATATCTAGGTGACATCACCTGCCAGTTATTAGCATCTTTCTTTCTAGACATCCATATCTATATTCCCACCATCCTAGCTGCATTAGAAAATGATTTTGGAAATGCATGTTCAGTTTTTGGCAATCTAAGAGGTAAGACAAAAAAAAATTCCTAATGCAGAAAAATCAGACAGTTCTAGCTGCCACTGAAAAGCTCCACTCCTTACGTAAATCAGGAGATAGCTAATCTGCCTCTGCAACAGAAAGTGAACAAAAGATATAAAATGAAATATAATACCTCATTACACATGCTATCCTTTCACTTTTCATTTTCATCAGTAATACATGGCCAGGAGGTGTTAAAAATTGTTAACCTAAGCAAAAGCAGGAAATTCAAAGGACACACAGAGCTATGCAAAGATTTTTTAAGGGCAGGAAGAATTCTGGAAATTACCAAACCAGGTCTGCTGGAAAGTACCTGGCATGCTCCTCAGCAATTTCTATAACAAAAGCAATAAAAGCAGATGAATGAGAAGTGCCTCTCATAGAAAACAGTCTTATTTAAAGACTGAAAGTGCTGAAAACAAATCGCTATTCTCAATAAATTACGGTAGTGGTTAATTAAAAATGTGTCCCTTATGTGTCCCTTAAAATGTGTCCCTTTGGCATCCAACTTCTAGACTGTCCAGATGTATTGTAAGATAAAACAAAATCTGCTAAGTTTGTAAGGTCTGGCAGTATTTTTGTTCTACACAAATTGATAGAAATGGGAAGAAACCTTTCTGGTGCACTGCCTGATACATCTATACCATAAAAAAGTAAGACACAAGCATTACTTCTACTCCAGTTTATGCTAGCAACTATCCGGAAGATTTGTGTTTTAGTTGTCAGAATATGCACACAATTTGTGCCAATACATCTTTAATCATAACTATTACTTGCCCTACTAGGATACTTCTAGTCCAGGAGTTCCAACACACTGCCATCATGCCTTCATTCTGTAGTGCTTTCTCTAATAAATACAAAACCTCTACATTTTTCAGCAGTTTTCCCTCCACACTGCTCAATTACTTGTCGAAAAATAAAATGTTATTGACTCTTTACTATTCTGAACAGACTGAACTCCATAAACTCCTCAAAAGCATAAAGATTTCAAAAGGTCTATGGGTGCAAGAAACACGAAGGAATTTTTTGTTTCTCTCAGTCCAGCTTCTCCTACAGACTCCTTCCCCCTCCACCCCCCATCTCCAGGTTCATTGAATCACAGAATGGCAAGGGTTGCAGGGACCTTAAAGATCATCTTTACCCCTGGGCATCCCATGGGCAAGGAAACCTTTCACTAGATCAGTTAAAAGTCTCCCTCTCCCATCACATGAGAGCCTATGGCTAAAGTTTGGCCTCCAGCTCCTTTCACACAACTCTCCTGATTTCAATGAACTTGAGTTGCATGTGTTGAGGTCAGTAACTTCTGCAGCATATCACATTAGAGCTATTTAGTACTGGGAATGTCTATATTTATAACATACCAGGAGAAACTTCAGTGCTCCAAGTTCTCTGCACTCAGACAGCTATCTTCTGGAATTATTCCTCATCAAGGTGTCAAACCTGGGAACATCAGTATGACAGCCTGTTAAAATAGGAAACGTAAAAGATTCTGTTAAGTCAACACTTGAATGACTTATTAATCACTCATTTTAATATTTTATTTCAGTATGAGTGAACTGACTGGACAGCAGAATTAAGTGCTTGACAACAAGCAGAGGAGTCATTCATAGTGCAAAAGAATAACATTTCGCCCCAAATTTGCAAACTCATGGCAAGAATTCTTGTTCTGAATCCGTTTACCTGTTTCACCTACCACAGATTTGCATTCACACTTGTTCAGGTCATAAGCTACACAGGAACAGCCAAAGTATGTGACAACGCTGTGATCCAGATATGGTTTTGTTTCATAAAATTGTTTTCTCTGAAGATGGTTTGTTAATCTCAGACAGCTACCCAAATGTATATGCTTTATGGCCCATTAATAGCAGCAACCCGTTCCAGCTTCAGCTATCTTGAGAGGAAATTTCAGCTCAGGCTCTCAACAATCAGATGCTTGCCACCATCTCTTTAACAGCCATTTCAATTGGAAGGCCCCACTTTTCTGGCAGAGCCTGGTTGAGTCAGTCAGAAAAAAGTTGGGTTAGCCAAAGGGGATAGTTTTGACTGGTATGTGGGATTTGGAGAGGGTCATAGCTGAGATGTCCTCTCAGGGCTGACACTGTTTCATACCGTGCAAGCCCCAGAGAACACAGTAGTGGGTGATGCTTGGGCCCTTCATTCACATGACACACTGCTGCAGTTCTCAGGCACCCAAACACAGCATATGGCAGAAGTACGTCAGAGCTCTTAAGTAGATATGTCTATGTATCTCTCCTTAACAAGAAGGAATCCCTGAAACACCAAAAATGCTTATAAAACTGCAGAAGAGCTTGGGATAACTGAAGGCATTGTAAGAGGCAGAACCCTGAACACGTTGTGGTAAGAAATAAAAGGGGTATGGAAAAAGATCTCTTCTCTGACCATTTTGTCCTTGCATTAAGGCTTGATGCAGCCTGGCTGTTAGCTGGGTAGTGATTAACACTTCCATCATGAGTTCTCCCATCATGAGTTCCCAAGGGGAATTTTTTTCCATTTCTTCCAATTTTAATGAAATTCCACTGAAATAGAAAGGAAAAGCCAGAATTTTTTTCTTCGGTGAATCATGACTGGATTTGCCATTCAGACTGTTATTTTTCCTCATAATTGTCCAAGGGGTCTTAAAGACAAAAGTAGCAACCACTGTAAAAAAGTGTCTGCTTCATCCAGGTGAGATTAATATGTTCATAGTTATAAAGCTGCAGTGATGATGAGGTCAGGGAAGATGAGTTGTGATTTGGTATAATTTCCTCCATTACATTTCAGGTAGCCCACTAGAAAACACAAACAGAGGGGGATACAACCCCTAGTAGTCTTGTCTGAGGCTTGTAAATCTGCCCTCAGTTACTGCATGCAGAGCTGAAAACAGTATGTGTAGGATATGACTTGGCTAAAACAGATATTCCCTGTACCACCAAAGCAGGAAGTCTTTCCAATATTTCCATGCTGTAATAAACTCTTTTGATTAAGGCAGTCTGAGAAACTGAAGATTTATTTGGGAGAAATTCTAGGGTTTTAAAATCTGTCTTCAACTTCACGGTCTCAGAAATGCTTGAGAATAAAAAGTCCATGAATCAGAAAAAAAACAGCATTAACTTCTTCAAGTATTTACATTTCTGCTTATTCCTGCTCTCCATTATTTAGAACACACTGTATCTGAAAAATCTACCATCCCAATTTTACTATTACAACATAATCAATTAAAATGGAATATTTCAGATGAAAAAAAGAGGAAATCACAGAAATGAGAAACCCACAGTTACTTTAGTTAGTGTTCAAATTATGTGAATAATCCAATTTATTTGAAAACAGCCATCTCCTGACAGGTCTTTTTAATTCAACAAGATTTCTCCAATATAAATTACTATGTTTTGACTGCTTGACTTAAAATAAAGCTCAATACAAGCATATTTTATGGTAACTAAAGATAACAATTTTTTAAATGCAAGGATTAAAATCCTCATCAATAAACTGAGAGGGAGAGAGAGAAATATCTTAGACCACTGGATTTATATGCTTTAGTAAGTCTGCCCATTTTTGTGAGGAAGTGGCTGATACTTCCTGAAGCCAAACACTGAAACAGCCTTTGGTCATTGCACTTCCTCAAGCTGAAAAGCATGGGACAACCTCTAAATTACATTGTTTTCCTAAAACATATTTCATCAAAAATATATCAGTTATAGCATAAAATGACAAGATCCATCAAGAGATTGTTTTGCACAGAAGAATTTGTGAATCATCCATAAGAAAGGTGAGTTCTGCTGAATATATAACACCAAATTTGACAGGAAATCTATGTCTCTTCTAAAAGGCAGAGTATCAAATTAGCAAAGACAGTACAGTTCTAGAAAAGTGCAGCTCAGCACTTAACTTAAGCAAGTGATAAACTTGGATAAGCAGCCCAAAGATTTCACCTCCTAAGAAGCTATGTCTGTAGAAAATGAGTGATTACTATTCACAACTTTTTCTGATTGTTACCTAACTGATGCAGGCAATGATGGGTCAGATCCATCTCGTTGTGTTTGGGCTGCTCTTGATGTGAATGTGTCAAATGAATTGGCATTTCAAGAGTAGGTGCTAGAAATGCCATGTAGGAACCTAGACTGACTGGGGAGTTGGGCAGGGAGAAATGTAATGAATTACAACAAGGGCAAATGTAAAGTCTTGCATATTAGAAAGAACCAGTATAGGTTGGGGACTGATCTGTAAGAACAGCACAGAGGAAAGGGATCTGGGTGCTGTAGTGGACAGAAGATGACAATGAGCCAGCCATGTGCCCTTGTGGCCAAGAAGGCCAATGGCATTCTGGGGTGTATTAGAAGTGGTTAGTAGGTCAGGAGAGATTCTCCTTCCCCTCTACTCTGCCCTGGTGAGGGTGCATCTGGAGTATTATGCACAGTTCTGGGCCATTCAGTTCCAGACAGAAAGGGAACTGCTTGAAAGAGTCCAGCATGATGATTAAGGATGTTTAATCTTCCAGCAAGATGAATAAGGGAGTGGAACATTCAGGAGGTACTGTGATAGGGCATTGGCCCCTGAAGATCCTTGAAAATCTCTAGGTTTTGTTTCCCTTGAACATATTTGAAGTGTTTCTTCATCCTAAAGATGAAAATTTACCATGGTCAAAAGTGGGGAAGTTTCATCCTTTCATCCAAGTATCTGTACCATGGACCAAAGCCCTCAGGCTTTTCATGACAGTTAAGTGAAAGATCTGTGCACTACTGTTCACTTAATCCTCAATTCTCCATTTCCCAAAGGAAGTCTTGATGGCTGCTATGGCTAGAACTGACCTGACCTGTGGTTCACCTTGATATGATGGAATCCCTGAGGAAAACTTTTCAAATGGTTGTTCTACCTTGCTACAGTATTTTCCAGGTTTCAATTTTCGTCCAAGCTCAAATGCAGTCAGTTATGATGTTTAAAGGCTAGGGATGGAAATGATCAGTTGATTTAGCAGGCTTCAGGATTCCATCTAGGGTGCAGTGGCACCTCAGTGAATTTGGAAGGCTGGAATAGTTGTTCAGTTAGAGCACAAACCAACTGGAATGCAGTGTTGATGATCATTAATTTATAGTCACCCAGCCCTACCCTACAGCTACTGTAAAGAAAAGAAAGTACTTTTGCTGTGGTCAAGGCACTTCTGTTTTCAAACAATCCTCCAATTATTTATGACCCTTGGTATGGTGTAACTGACTGGAGGTAAATTAAGCTACCAGTTAGTCCCAGCACCACTTGAAGTTTAATGATTAGATAGAATGTTCTTACTTGTATGATTTTATGCAGCTCAGCTGCCACTAAGGAAAAAAACCTTACAGACTCCCCCTTATAAGCCAGTTTTCCAGCTAACCAATACCTATCTGAACTTAAATATTTGCAGCCTAGAAAAAACAGTCATTAAATTGCATGCGCTTAGATAAAAATTTCCTAGATGCTGGAGAATGCTCTTTCCTTGCCCTGAGTTCTTCACTGAATAATTCTGAATAATTTTTAATGCACTGGGATATTGAAACACTGAGCTATGACAAAAGAAAGACTTTATGGAAAAAATCAAATTGGAACTGTCTTTAATGAGCCAAGTCCATGGCTGCTTCTTGTAGTTACCCACAGGGAAAGACCTGAGTTCTTGGATGAGGTAAGAAGCAATCAAAAGTATCAGCAAAAATAACACTTTCCCCTAGCTACGGTATCACTCTAATTCTGTGCATTTCTCAGTGCTACCAGCTAGGAAAAGAAACCAAGTGGATTATTATTCAGTGTCACTGGACTGCTGACATTACTTCACTATAGCAACATGGAAAAGGTTTCCCTGTTTCAAAATCTTTACACACCCCAGCACTTGGGTATATTTAAGAAAAAATATGCCCTAGAGAGTTTCTGGCTTTATAACATCACCTGAAGGAAAGATACCACCTTCAATTAAAAAAAGAAGAAAGAATCCAAATAATAGGCTCTCTTCTCTCGCTCATTCTTTCCTCTCCTGCAGGCTTTCCTTATATCATCTTATGCCTTCCATATATTCAAATAAAAACCTCCCCATTTGAATGCTTATTGGTGGACTTTTTTGCCTAAAGAATGTCTGAGCTAAAACTTTACAAAGCATTTAACTTTATTTTTCATAGAACCAGAGCCATACACATATGTGCACCCAAACCTGCATATGGACAAAGTATGGATTAATGAGGAAGGAGGGTGTTTACCTGTCTGCAGTCCTCCCTTTCCCTATTTCATTGTCTACTGTGCAATAACTGTTTTTTTTTAATGTAATGCAAATTCACAGGGCCCTCATTGACTTCTTCTCCTCCTTACCAGGATACGGTGTTCAGGAACAAGTTTACAGACTTTCCTCCATGTTTCAGGGTCTGTCATTTGACTTGCCTATTAATACAGATTTTTTTGTATTGTTCAGATGTCAGGAAAAAGTGTGCAACTGTGCGTATGCAACGTCACCACTGAATCTACCACATATTTGTGTATAAAATGCAGAGGTAGAATCATGAACGGAAATGGAAGGAAGGAAGACATTCTGGAAAACATCACTTTTTCACTTAGTCACAATCTAATGTAAACTTTATAATCTGGGATTAGATCATACTGCCCTAGGTGGAAGCCTGTAAGAGGGACTTACTGTTGATCTATGTACCAGAAAAAACACTGCTTAGTGAAGGCTACACTAAGATACATTTAGGAGTTTTTCCAAGATCAGAAAAGAGCTGTGATGGAAGCACTGCAGTCTACACAGGCTGCCTACAAGGTAATCAGTGCCTGTCAATAAACCCAATACCACCTGTGACTCATCCCTGTTCTCCATCCCCACCTTATTGTTTGGAGACACTTTGTATTCCTTCAATTGCCTCACTGCTTGAGCTACTCAGAGGCACAGAGTTAACAAAACTCCAACATGAGATCATGCAGCATTGTGTCTTTATGAAGGGAGAAAAGGAGGGGGGGAAGGGAAAACCAGAATGAAGAAAGTGCAGATAATGCTGTTGCCTCACTGTGGGCACTTCTCAAAGCAATCGATTTTCTGTCGTAACTTTTTACTGGAATCACAGCATGGCCTTCTGGCTGACTGAGATGCATTTTTGTGTACACATACTCTGTGGTGTCTCTATATTATCACATTATGCTCACATGCTAGTTCTCAGCATCTCTGACACTACTAGAAGCTGACACAAAGATTTTCTTTAAAAAAAATTTCCAGTACGTCTTAAACTAAATCCGTTGTTGCTGCTTCTTTTTCATACCACCTTATTCCCAGCATCAGAACTGCCCCTCTCCTTGTTTCTTTCTCTTTGAAGGAAAATGGTGTTTGATGAGAAGCTGTGCTAAGGTTGTAATTAATATGCATTGCACTGAGCAGCAGCACACGAGCAAACAGGCCTGTTTTAAGCCTATTTTTAAATCATATTTCATTCAAGGCATGCTCCCTCTCTTGTGTAGGCCCACACACTCACTTAAGGCTCACTGCCTGCTTCAGTTACTGGTTGTTTCCCAAGCTTTCTCTCCCTTCTGTCTTATTCTATACCCATGGAAACAACAAATGAGCTTTCCATCATCAAGAGAAGCTCCGTGCTGAGTCCAAAGAATGAGCCCTGCTTAGTGAGGAAAATCCTCCCAGGCATAGGTGTGCAAGTTGTGACATCACAACTGCAGTCAGAATAGATGGCACACACATTGCAGGACATTTTTATTTAGCAGTGCTCTATAAAGAAGACCACTCCATGTGTGATTACAACCTAATAATGCTTCATAGCTGCATGAACAAAGCTTTACTTCACTGAGACACTGTAAATGAAACATTCACGGAAGTAATCTCCCAGCAGTGTAAGATTCCTGAGTTACAGATTAAACTGGGGGTTCTGGAAACACCAGTCAAATTAAATTTCTTCTTAAGAACTTGTTTTCTACTGAAACTTTAACTAGGCTAATGGTAGCTGCAACATGGAAATCTCTGTTGATTTAACGTCAGTGCAGGGAGTGTTTGATATATAGTAATACAATAGCAATAATAAGAGAACATCTACTCACTGAAGGTAAATCAAATCCTTTCAAGGTTTTTATCATACAAGCTGGTTTTCAAATAAAAGAAATCAAGGTATACTCATTTTTCACAGCCCAAAGAAATAAGTCTACTTCTTAACTGAGTCACACAGAGTGCTTTCAAAATTATCACTGTTTAGCCTTTTAGATGTAACAAACAACCTGATATCTGATGCATTTAAGACCATCGTGTGTGGTAGGGTATCTTTGCCTGTACACTAACTTTCTTTTTGGACATCTGACATGCCAGGAGCTGTATCTCATTACACAGAACGAGCTTATTCATCTTTATCTTCCCTTCATCCTCTTGGACTTAAATTTCTTCTGCATGTTATTTCACTTGAGGGTTCCTTCAAAACCATGTTTCTAATTGCTTTATAGTCTGCATCAGCTGCTCTCAATCTGCCCCTGGAGCAGGAGACATACGGCTACAGTAAAGTCACCAGAATTAAGTTGATAAATTTTACCTAGCACCACACTATTGAACACAATATACACCTTCCAAAAATTACTCCTAAATTACTCTGAAATCCTACCGCATTTACTATATCTGCTCATTTGCATGCCAGCAATTCTCTTTCCTCAAAATTCAGTGCATCAGTACTGATCAGTTTGGCTCCTGGTTTTGTCCATCTGATTCCTGCTAGCATGAGTCCCTTCTGCTGGGCTCTGCTGACATTGGGAATGGCTACACCATATGATATTGGTCTTCTGTAATTACTTTACAGTAGAAAGATGGTTGAATTCTACTCCATGCTCTGGTTTGTACTTTGGTTTCTGTTCTCACTGATTTTTGAGACTGTACCTTGTTTCCAGCCCCAGTCCTATCCACTAGTCTGAACCACTCTGGCCTGGATCCCTATCATCTTATCCTATCCATTTATTCCAATTTCTTTTCTCAGTCAAGCACAACTTTTTGCTATGCATTTGCATTCTGTTTCCTGCAACAGAATCCTCTTTCAGCTATACCAACAAATGTCAGAGACTGTAAGCAATGCTCCAGTCATTATACAGGCAAAGGGTTCCTACTGAGGAGCAGCACCTGACATGCCCAAAGAAAAGACATCAAGAGTCCAAGGATGAAAAACAAAGTAAAGGTTTTGCATACCTCAGAACCAAGAAAATCCGAGAGAAAATTAAAATACTAAGAGCAATAACCTAGATGCATCTGAGGATAGAACCCCTCTCCCTCTGACAGAAGGTTTAAGTCATTTATTTTCAAATGATCTTATGTGCCCAGGTCTTAGCAATTTGCATGCTCTATGTTCTTGCAGGTTCTTAAATACCTTCTTTTGACTCTGTCTACAGAAACCCTCTTTAGTTTCAGTTGAATGCTAAAACACTGACAGAAGAGCAAACATATCTGCCTGCCCACCACTGCAGCAGCCACAAAGCAGAGTTCTGTTAACAGTGAGTGAGAATAGATGGGGCTGACAGTGCTATATTTTCAAAATCCATCAGTCAATGCTGCTGAGTGCAGGTTTTGAGCTTGCTTATAGGAGCGTTAAAATAAGTACAGAGAGGACTCCTTATTCCCCAATACAGGAAAGTTTTTGAGCAAGTTCCTCCTCTCTCTAACTCAGTCTTAAGGATCTTTACCAATGTAAATGGTTCTATGATCTATGGAAGAAAGAACAAGAGGCAGAGCTGCAGCAGCCACCACAGGTTTATCCCATTTTACAAGTTTTACTTTGCAGAAAGTATGAAGCATAAGACTCTGATGGTGCCTGAAAACTTCTTTCAATGCAGTTTTTGATACATCCAGTGTTAACAGATTTGAGGAAATATCAGAGTAAAGATGTTAGATATTTGGTCATTTCCAATTCAAACATTATTTTGATGAGGTCAGGGCCTAATTGTACAAGGAGAGAGAGACCTGCAGAATAATAATACCATGTTCTGATTTCTAAGGAAAGAATAATAGTGATTAGCATTTGTATTACAGTTACTGTCAAACTATTCCTGAGCACTTTACAAAGCACATCTCTGGGCTCTGTCCTGTGCTGGTTATTCAACAATCAAAAGGTTAGCAGCAAAACTGCTTTATGTGCAGCAGCCCTTCATCCCCCGCCAAAGGTACCTACTGACAGATCCAGACAACACTGGCAGAGCCAAGTAAAGACAGCAAGTACTATTGTTCCATTTATGAAGCATGAAAATCCAACAGTCTCTGAAAGCTCCTGGGGAGACCTGACACTCATTCTTCCTGCCTCCAGCAGGAATGGCCTCTGATCTTCCTGTCCCTCCTGCAGTACAAGAATACCCTCACCTCAGCAACAGAAGCCCAAGAGGTCTAGAGAATGCCCAAGCCACAATCATCTTTGCACAGCTCATTGTGAGGAAAACCAAACCAAAACAAAGCATGACAAGGATGGAGGGCAAAAAAAGTTTGGGTTATCTATACTGATTTTGGTGTATTCTAACAATTCATGCCCACCTAAAAGTTGGCCAAAACCCTTTTAAATGGTAACACAAAATTAAAATGTGGTGTCTGACCACACTGAGGGATTAGCTTTGTCAGAACAAAGCCTCCTATTGCTGACTTAATGACTTGGCAAAAGCACAGTAAATAAAGGAAACACAAAATCTGCCAATTCCCAGCTTGTCAAACTCTTCAACAACCAACAAGCCACAGAGGTAATTACAGACAGTTAAAAACACAAAAAGTAGGAGACTATTTTCTAAAAGGTACAACTACTGTGTCCCTAGAGGCTGGGTTTAAGTCTACACCCTGAATCAATTTCCATTCATTTTCATCTGAAATTTGTTTGGCTTTCACAAGACTTAAGTTTGAGGTGTTTCCTATTTAAGGTCTCATCATGAAAGAACTTGCTGTACGTATTCCAGTGACATGTCCCTCACTCACATGATAGTTGGCAATAGCCAGCCTTCTGTGAGACAGCCTTCTAATCAAACGAAAATAAAGATATAACTTTCAGCATCCTAATTTATTGTTCTTAGTATCAATGGGTTTAATTTTGTCTCCAGAAATGAACTGGTCATTTGCAGGGATACATTGAAAATCCTATGAGTTCCTGTGGGCTGAAAGGCCTAAAGATCTAATCTCTTTTCCTGTAGAAAAATATTACAAATTTTACCAAGTGTCCAAAAGGTGCTTATTATCCTTAGAATGCTTATTGATTTCTGAATAGAAATACAAACACACATTCAGCATAGAAACAAGTGTGAATCCAGCTGTGTTTTAAGAATAACAGAAGGGTCTGCATTAGATGGCACAGCACTTCCACATTGCTTACACAGTGGAGAACATCGATTTTATGTCTGCTCTTGCTCTCAGGATTTATACACCAAGGGACAGGGAATGGGACAGGACTGTAGTAATCCTGACATTATTAAAAATTAAAGAATGTAAATAACTACCTGTTTAACTGGTGTTGGAAAACACTAGCCCCTCTCAGGGTTTAGATGCAGCACCATCTGTTTGTCCAGTGCTTCTTTTTCCCCAATGAAACTCCTGTCTCCCAGTCAGCCACAGCTGCCACTCTCACTGTTCCTGTGCTTCTCAACACCCTGAAAGCTGCTTACTAGGGGGGGGAGAGGCATTCAAACTTTAGGTTTTCCATTTGATACTTGATCTCCATACACAGAAACTGAGGAGAGTCAGCTTCCTAAAATGGATTCTCTGAATCACCCTCCAGAAGTTTCATTTTCCTTCCGGGAGCTCACGTTCTGAGGAACTATTCTAACAAAAATTCCTTTACCGTTTCATTTTTCTGGCTCTTAGGTAGAATATATATCATTCTTTCACAGTGTATAAGTTCTATAGAGGCATTTTCCAAGTCAGAGGAGCTTCTCTCAGTCTCAGATGATCTTCTTGGTAAATTTGTCCCTTACAGAACAGCAAATACAAGGAGGACAAAGCTAAGAAGTGTTTAGCTGCAACAGTAAAGCACACTCTGGGGCTACACAATCTCCTCAGCTCAGCTTGAACAAAGAGAGTTTAAATTTAAGGGGCCAGTCACTTTCCTAAATCTGGGAACAGATGGTTCCTATGTGTACTGTAGTTTCATATGTGATTTTCCCAAGGCCACTAAGGAGTCCAGACAGATGCTGATTTGGAGATGTGCAGACCAAGTCATTAATGTGAGTAGGGCTGAAACAGAGAAGCAACTAAAGCCATGCTGGTTTTCCCTCTGTACACAGGGGAATGCATATATAATGCAGTTTTTATATCATCTATAGAACAAAACAAGGTCATTCTCAGAAGTCAGTAGGAATTATGCTCCAGCTAAACAGTCATGAAGGACATAACTAAAAGAGCAGTTTTCATTATTCACAGAAGCCCATGTAAGTTACTGGACTGGTCTCTTAGTTACCCAGTGTTACTTTCTACAAAGAATGTACCAATCAATATGACCTCTTATAGCACCTATCCTTAAGATGCCTCCAAATAGGATTACAGAATTTAAAATCTGATTAAACAGAATGACCTGAAAAACACAAGGTATGCATTCCCTAGAAATTCTCGTTCAGTTGGGATTAGCTTTTTTTTTTTCCTTTTTTCTTTTTTTTTTTTTTTTCCTTTTTTCTTTTTTTTTTTTAAATCTCTGGTTTACAAACCCTTAAGCGTTTCTCTTTGGATCCCTGGATCCCCCATTGTCAGCATACTACTAATTTCCTTGCTTTACTTAATTACCATTCTCAGCTCTCTCAGAAGCATCTAATAGACCTCCAGGGAGCCACAGAGCATAATCTGAAAATGATGAGTTAATAACCTTGTAAAAACAGACCCTTAAGTGATTGCCCTTCAAAGAAGGACATACTTTAATGACATTGGATACATTATATACTAGTTGCCTCTTCTTCTATCTTGCATAACAGAAAGAACAACTGCAGTTGCTGTAAGGCTTTGAAACTACATTAGTTTAAGTAGTCACAAAGCCTGCCCAAAGCACATTGGGGAAGTGTCAGCAGGATGTTGAATCCCAGGTTCAGTAATTATACACAGCTACAGTATGCAAAATATACTTGCTGGTAACACTTTGGTTTTTCATGGCTTCCTCTGTGAGGAGGGTTACAAAGTGCTTCATGCAGAGCCAGTCATTCATAATTCAAGCAACCAGGAAAGGTGCTGAATGAAATCTCATTTCAAAAGGGAAGTAAAATAGATTTTATTTCTGGAAGTTTTAATGATACTGCACATTAGAAAGAAACAGCACTTAGAAAAATGTACTAATGATACTGTCTTTTCAATAGAGACATCAGAGCAATGACTTCTATGCCACTTTCGATCCTGGACTCTGAAGGTAAAATTTTCTGTTCAAGAGGTAGTGTACAACTTCTTAGGAGGCTCTCATTAGCCTTAGTTTGAAAGCTTCAGTTATGCACAGCATTTGCTAGATATGATGGGGAGGTAAACTTGAGGCAGATGAAGCAACAAGCTTTTTATCCTATCTCTCATTTAATGGCTCACAGCCATTCTCAAACTCAAATGTACACTTACCTGGGTGTGAAGCATGTTGCCTCCCCTGGCATGGCGTCCTCCACAGCTACAAATCCACAACTGCTCCAATGGGATTCTTCAGGGACTGCTCCACCGTGCTCCTCCAAGGATTAGCATCACCATTAGAGACAACATGGTGACTGTAGTGGAATGTGTAGAGGAATGGCCTGAGCATGTGTACACAGACCCATGTTTGAGGCCCTCAGGTGCTAATTATGAGGTGGGAGGCCTGAGCTTGTGTTAAGCCCACCTGTGTTAAGCCTCCGCCCCCGCCCAATTAGTGTTTGCCTCAGCTGCACATGAGCAGGATTGGGGGGAGCCAATAAAAGGTGAGCTTCTGAACACACGCTCAGCTCACTCTCGAGCAGCCAAAGGAGGAGGTGGTGAGCTGAGTGGGGAGCAGAAGCACCAAATGAGGCTTAGCTGAATCTGAAGGCAGCAAAATCGGAGCACTGACTGTGCACCTTGGTGAGAACACCTCTTTGACTTCAAAGAGCCGTGCCCCAAGAAAGCTTGGCCCATCTGCACCTGTCTACAGGTGACAGTCATTAGTGTCACCACAGGATGTATAGGTACTGCTGTTCAGGGCACCTTTTCTCTCTTCTGCCACATCCACCTTCATGTCTCTGCTGTGGCACTTCTCTCTTCTGGTGTTGCTTTTTCTCCTCCACCTCTCCTCTGCCCTGAAGTCTTACAACAACATCTCTCCTTCTCACATATGTTAATCTCAGAAGCACATCCATTGTCACTGATAGCCTCAACATTAACCAGAGCCTGGGCCTGACACTTTGGAGCTAGAGGAGCTTTCAGCAGCTTCCTATAGAAGCCTTGTCTGGGGTCCCCACAACCAGAAATGGCACCATATCAACCCAAAACAAAACTCAAATGCCATCCATGCTTCAAAGGGTTCCCAAGAGAGTATGTAAAGATTTGTGACCATTTTGCAAAGTGAAAAATTCCAAACCTGTTTCAAAAGTTCTTTGACTTAGGCACCAGCTCTGTCTCTATAGTCAGTTCTCATACTTCCATACAGAGATAGATGGACACTGCAGGCAGATATTTTTGAGTAGGGGTGTCTCAGTCGTAGGGTTATTTAAGCAGCAAGTGCTCTTCACTGTTTTACAGATACATCCTAAGCCCAAATATCAGAATTACTTAGCTATTTCACATAAAAGATAAGGAAAAAACACAGACAATAAAGGTATTCATTGAATGATGTTGTTACTTGGCAGGAGCATGAGTTCAGCTGCCACCAGGATTCCTGATGAAGAGTAATGAAAAGCTTGCACATCAGCCGCTGGATTTAAATGACAATGGGAGGAGCTTTGGGTTTAATTCTCCATGAAATAAACCCAAAGTGTTTAAATTTTCAACATATACTTTCAAACCTCTCACTGGCCCCTTCCCCTAACAGCAGAGACTGTGTGGTAGCAATCTCATAGTAGCAGCACATAGACCCAGCACAGTAGTTTCTTTCTTCATCTAGAGCTATGCAATTGCTCCAGCTAAAGCTGCGTGAGCACTGACAGTGAGAGTTAGACAAAAAGTGGAAGAGCTTTCAGAGTAATTTTCACCATCCACATCTGTGCTATTGCACCGGGGGTAGCTGACCTGGGGAATAATTTCAGAAAGCTGCCATCCCAGGCAAGGCTTTAATGAAGGGCTACTCACTGTAGGTGTTTCATTACGCAACAGGAAGTTTATGATGGGGTGGCTGCCATTACTGTCATGGTGATAGACAGAGACACAAGGGACCTTGGTTGTAAGCTGCTTTCCCTTGCACCAAGGAATACCAATAAATTAAATAAATATCAGTGGTGCCCTGCTCAGAGATATCTGCATCTACCATGGTTTAATAGTGTTTTTCGAAGACAATAATGTTTGCTGTACTTGCCTTTTCTTCCTGTCCATCAACCTGAATTTCTATGAAATTTAAACAATAAGGAAATTGGAAAAGGGATATAAAAAAAAGGGAAGGGGTGATTTTGAGTTTGTAGGCTGACACCTTTCTCCCCCAAATGACAGTTTCCATGCAGGATGTTAAATGTCTATGTGAACATGACACACACGCAACACGTGCATGACATTTAGTCCGTGGCACAGAAAAATATGCCAAAAGCATCAGGTCTATAAATGGGAATTGGTATTTAAGGAAAGAAAAAACCACAAACACAAAAAAACTCCACCCAACCCACAGCAAAACAACAACGCTGACAACAAAAACCAAATGTTCATCTGAGGAGTGCTTTGCACCAGGAAAGGAAATACTTCTAATGGCTCCTCTGGCTATTCAGACACCTGTAAAGGACCTGTGTCCTTTTGTGAAAATCTGGACAATATTTCTCCCTGCTGCACATCATTTTAGAGCACTTACACACCTAAAAATGAATGCTTTTGCCTTTCCAATTTTTCAACAGACTAAATTCTGACCTCCCAAACTCTTTGCAAGTTTAAGTTGATATAGTGCAGATGAAAATAGAACACAATGCTTCAAGCTGTCTGGCTCTGAAGGAACAGAAAGAACTTAATCTTGGTGGTGGAAAAGGAGGGAAAAAGGAATTGTTGTAACACACTCCTTGTTCAAAAGACTATGTGACATCTCAAAGTTTTGACAACACAGCTGCATTTATATCTAGTTGTGATGAGAGTTCCTATCAGCTCAAACCTGGCATTGTGCCTGACTGGTAATTCATCACTTATTATAATGCAGAAACACTTTTTCAATCATAGCAGTTCCTCTTTAATGCTCTGAGTGCATTTATTCCCAATAGACACAGAGATGGGTGCTCTGAACTGTACTCTGAAGCAGCCTCTCTTCCCATCCACTACAGAGACAGCCAAGAGACCTAAAATGAATAACGAGTGAACAAAAGCATAAAGCAGCTCTCCATTCAAGAATTAATGTGCTTATTTTAACTCAACAATTTCAATCTTCCCTATTTACAGCCTGAATTATCTCCTTTAACACTGAAACTATAAAGGGAGAATGCTGTCACTGCTTTCTCCATGGTAAGCAAACATGTCTGTGCTGCCTGTTGGAGGAAAAAATGAGCCTCCTAATAGGACAATATAGTCTGGATTATGTTATTTATGGAAAAATTGATATGAGAAAGCCTCAAGGACATAATTATCAGGAGACACAGAACTGATTACTGCAAAGTACTGAGTATCTTCAGTTCCAGTTAAAGTCATTGAATATTACATGTGTTTTATAATATGACTGCTACTGTTCTTTAAAAAATAATGGAAAGAAGTAAGTTTTTCTACAGCTACACAACAGACAGTTTCCTTCACTGAGTGTTTTCTTTTAAATATATGATTTAATTGTACAAAACCACAACAGTACAATTATTTATAATCAATCTGTAGAATGTGGAAATGGTATAGTACTACGTAAAAATGTGCTTTTGCATATTTATATAAATCAACAGTATGAGGGGGACATTTCTTGAGTGAAGATCGATTCTCTTAAGTAATAGGAAGAGAAATAGTGCTAATAAAAAGATCATTCAAACAAAATTCAAAGACTTCCAGGTATTTCTCAAATCAGAGATCAGAGGAAAAGGCCTTTCATGTCACCAGGATTTTCTAGTGTGTCTAGAGCACTATGTACAATTTAGCAGGACCAGGGATATATCCTGACAGTGGCAAATGCTTGTACCTTTAGGGGTAAACAAAAAATTATGCAGTACTAGCCACACTTACCAGTGTGCTTGGAAGTCTGTACTATTATCCTACAGTGTAAATAAAACTACTGCACAAGAATGGGATAAAAACTTGGAGATTGCAAGCATTCTTGGAAAACTTTTGCACTTGTGTCAAGGGACCATCTCTGCTGGTATCATACCAGATGGCAGCCCAGAGCAAACAGGAAGATGGGGAAAAGGTGGAAATTCTAGTAGAAATGCCACCAGTGACAATTTGAGTTACTCAGACTCCAAGCCAAGAAATTAATAAATTATAGCGTCATCAAAGACTGCACTCATATAGATGACAGGTTACTAAATTAATACTTATTTACATTGAGGGAGTTCATTACCTACAGAAATGTTCATGTGCTTGCTAGGAAAAAATGCACTTTCTTTTTAAAATTACTTTTATTGCCATTTATATGGATGCAGTACCATGCAAAACTGCCAAAAATCACAATGCAACATTTCAATGTGTCCATCAGCTAATGTTAATCTATAATTGAACACTATGTAGGTAGTCATGAAATCCATTAATCTAAATAGATTGTTCCTTCAGGATCAGTGCTCCAGGTTACTTTACATAAGGAAAGACATTCAGGGTCTAGGGAGCTGTTAAAACCCCAAGGATCAATAAATAAATATTTCAGAAGTACGTACTACATTTTTCAAGTAAGATACCTGACAACAGCTTGATAACTTTGGAAGAAATTCACTCACTGAAAATGCTCACCACTGAAAATACGTACAAAGATCTAAAAGGACTTGATTTATTTTCAAAATCTATCAAAACTTGTTCAAAACAGTCTACCCAGACTTTAAATCTAGCCACTTCTTTTCTTTACACAGGTGTCCCTTCTGTTTGTGAGCCAAATTTGGCAAGGAAGGCAAGTATATTGAAACTCAATATATGCTTTAAGTTTTTAATGTTATTTGCTCTCTCGTTTTATCAAAATAATGTTATAGGGTAATAAAATTGAGACAAAACTAAGAAAGTCACAACTGAGAACAAACAAAAAAAGGAAATCTCCAGTAGGCAGGTATTACTTTTACTTCCTCTGAATCAAAATGCTTTTCCTTAAGTACCTACAACTCCCAATGCTTCTGAAGCAAAACTCCCTTTGGTCTCTGATGATAAACAAAATGTCAGAATGGGTGCAGTGGTAAGCCCAAACAACAAGCACAAGGGGACAGGGCACACAGATGGAGCACACAGAAATTCTCTGCAGCCCAGTAGTAGTCCTCACACTTATTAAAAGTATATTTCTTTGCAATACTGCACCGTAAGCCAACTGTTATCTTCCCAAAGACTCCTAATTTCACAAGTACTTGTGAAGTAGTTTCCTCCTCTACTACCAGGTCACACGTATGTTACTTGAATCTGTGCTTCCCTATTTTGTAAGAAGTTGGAGGTGAACAGTTCTGAAATCTTTTCACTTCCAGAAGAGACTGACTGATGAGAGCATGATCTTGGCTACATACCAGAGGAGAAAAACCTTGTTTGAGGACACAGAGAGTCATGACCACATGTGACAGCACTCCAACAGAGATTTTATTAATTTAATGTCAACATACGGATTTATTGCTGTGCAGCTGAGAACAGAAAGTTCCCTGGTCTGTGTACACACGTAGTAGTTGAAAAAATCTTTCATAGTACATCAGTCAGTACTTGCTGGGAATTGTGGGTTGCTTGTTGGACAATTTTTGCTGTTTACTTTTATTTCATTTCTGGGCTTCACAAAAGCATTAATTAATTAATTGAATTTTTTAAGTCAAAACCACTGATGAAAGGGTATCACCTTTTACTGTACTATAAAGTGCTGCTGCCCTCCAAAGGCACTGCTCCACATTAAAAGACGATTAAACTATCTGAGGTGACCTTGTGAAATCGCATTAAAGTGTTTACTTTCTCTGACTTCCAAATCACCCTTGTTCAATTTAGAAGTAAAGATTTTTTTTTTCTAATTGACAGCACTGAAAACTCAGTTTTCTGAGACTCCAACTGAGTCTTTCAGGCTTATGCATTCAGCACTGACAATAAAGACAGGGAAACAGTTAATGATTCTCAATTAAGAGAAGAAATAATTCATGGTGCTGGGAGCTACCTGCAAGCAGAATAGACTTCAGCTCACTCCTCTAGAGCTGTGCTGTATCTGCAAGGCTGGCAAAAAAACCCCAATAAAAGCCTATTTTTGTCACCAAAATAACCAGACATAATTCACAACACAGATACTGTAGGTGACCGATCTGCAGCTCAATATCATACAGCAACAAACCAAAGCCTTTCTCTGCCTTTTTCCTGAAGTGGCATTTATTATAGGAGATATGTATTAGCGTGGGCAGCAACTCAAGAAATTCTCCCTGAGATGTGAGGCCAATTGGTTTGTTTTAATGGAGTTCAACATGATGTTTGTTAGCTTTATGCATGGCCAATGCAATTGGCTCCCTGTACTTCAGAAAATCTTAACTTCCCATCCAAAGTGAAAGCCTAACCTCCATTCCCAGCAATTTCACAAAAGAGTACCAAGAATGATCATCCCCCCACCCTGAGAATACAGAGCTGAGGGAACACAGCACTAAGTCACTAATTAATCTCGTGTGAAGCAGGAACAGAAATAGCAGATGTACAGCCTAATTTTTCCAGGCTCAACACCTTGGCCATCACAAAATTGGCCCTAAGAGAACTTGGGTGAAACTGCCAAGTTGAAGGTGCAGCAGTATGGGGATTGCAGTCCCAAATGGTGCTACCGGTCCCTGGGGATTCAGCACTCCTTGGACAATGGGAGCTCCTATTGTTCAAGATAAAACATCTCTAGGTTCCAGATGTTCTCTATCTATGCATAAGAAGTCATGGGAGTGTCTCTTCTATGACATCAATTATCTGTCTTTTTCTCATACTGCTCTTACAAGCAGGACACAAGTCTCCCTTCACAGCTGAGAGATATTCACTGGAAAAATGTGGTGCTGAGTGGCCATTAAAACTGTGGTAGCCAGTCAGCTGGGAAGAATACATTAATTTAAAGATATAAACATACCAATGCTTATGTGCTTTTCTATACAGCACTCATGCATGGACTGCTAACAAGATGTATGGTTCTAGCTCATGCACATACTCTTCCACATCCACATTCGCTTGATTTGAAACTGATGCTTGTATCAGCAGGCTTTGGTGTATTTTGAGACTGATCTTCTTTAGCCCAGCCTACTTGAGAGAGAACATATTCTATATTTCCATGCACTGCAGAGCTGGAAAAAAGCATTTCCAACAACAAAAAAATCTATTCTTTTGCTTTTGTTGCCAGTGTCTGAAACAAAAGGTCATGTGTGCATGTGTGCATGTGTGGAGCAAAATAAGGTGCCAGATTAATTCTTTTTCATTTTGGTGGATAGAACAAAATTCACACATACCATTTGTTGCAGTATTGATTTGGTTTTGGTTTTAATTTAACTAACAGTCCACTCAATTTTAGAGAAGGTCAGCAAAATAAACTACAACACCACTGATTACTTTTAAAATGGAATCTTCTTAAGCCCAGGTGCAAGTCACCAGCAGATCTGGATACTGACTCTTTATTTTCTTGCAAGCAAATCTATCTGTCAAACTTTTTTCACCAACCTTAGGAGGTATTCCTGCTGCCTCAGTTTTAGGATGCCAAAAGATAGCTCCTGTGAAGAGATTAATTTTCATACAGATAAAGGAAAGAAAGAAGTTCGTTCTTCAGAGCAGGACCTGTAACTAGGCCCTCAGAGTAGTATTTCTGATAAAGCTCTTTCCCCCACCAAGAAATGAGGCTAATTTATGACATGTCCCTTAAATTAGGCAGTTTCAGTATGTTCTTCTGGCTGAAAACTAATGTTTTGGGGTTTTGAAGCTTTTCCTGGTTTTGGTTTGTTTTTTTTTTTTTTATGCCTGAATGTGGTCAAAATGTATCTATTTGCATATAAAGCTTGTTTGAAAATAACTACCTAGAAGTGCCAAATTGTCAGTCCTGGAAGTGAAGCATTTTTTTAATGACCAGTATGGAACTCTTGTGAGCAGAGACAATGGAAAACTGTCAGCACAGTCACACTTTTGGGATACTCTATACATGCCAGACATGTAAAGACCATCTAAAGTGATAGCAGGAAAAGATTAGTTTCAAAACACTTTAAAATTGTGCCTTCTCTGCTAAAAATTGTATCAACATGGACTGGCCATTATTAGGAACTATGGAAAAAACATAAAAATTGATTAATTTTCAAAAAAAATTTAACTGTCAATAAGCTTCACAGAGACCACAAGGTTTGTATAATGTAACTTCTGATTATTACCACCCTGAAATCTTTCAGAAAAAAGGGAACCAATGGTATAAAATTTTTGGAAACCACAGTTGGTTTTTGTAGTTGCAGAATGAAGAAAAAATGCAGTAAGTATTTTGCAATTCCATTACTCTCCACAGCTATCTGAAGAGAGATTTTAGTCAGGTGGGAGTTGGGCTCTTCTCCCAGGCAAGATAGTGACAGGACTAGAGGTCGTGGCCTGAAGCTGTGCAAGAAGAGGTTTACCTCGGATAGCAAAAAGCACTTCCTCACAGAGAGGTGATTGATCAGGCATTGGAATGGACTGCCCAGAGAAGTGATGGAGTCACCATCCCTGGAGGTGTTTAAGAAAAGGATGGATGTGGCTCTTAGTGCCATGGTCTAACCACTGTGACAGTGCTTGGTCATAGGCTGGACTTGGTGATCTCAGAGGTCCTTTCCAGCCTCAATAATTCTGGGATTCTGAGTACATTCCTAATTCTGATTCTAAGCCATCTAAAAGTCCACTCACTGACACCGTTGGCTTTTTGTCATACATATCAACTCTTCTGAGAAACAGTTGCTTTGGTGCACATCACCATGTTCAGCTGTGGCTTGGTACAAGCACTGCCCTTGCTCACAGCACAGCAAGATAAACACCAAGCATCTCTTTTGCTTTTCTATGATAGAACTACTGGATGAAGAGCTCGGTACAGAGTGTGTGGGACTCATATTTAAATAATGGATGAGGGAAGATCTCAATGATGGATGAAGTGCTCAGTGGAACAGCTTCCCTAATAACTCACTAAACCTAAATAGTTCATGTTTTTTTTCCTCACTGAGTTCAGAAAACCATGCATAACTCTGTCATTCAGTTGCTTTGAGAATGAACTAACAGGACACTAGTAGAGGGTGGTAAATTGTTGTTTCTCTCATACAAGTTTTCTGATAATAGCAAGTGTAGACAATGCCCAGGATTACAGAGAGGAATCCAGTCTGTGCTATATGAGATGGTTACAGACTGCATTTTTTAGGTACTGACCAGATCATTCACCCAGGCAGTGAGGTGTGGTGAGAAATGACAGAATCAAAGATCTTTCTTTTGGCTGCTGCTTGGACACAACTGATGTCCAACCTACAGCACAACATCCACTTTAAAAGAGTAGTAACACCATCTATGTTCTTTTAAAAGAACTAAAACTGCTTGGCAACACAAAAATCTGCCTCAGTGCATACAGGCAGCAATATTGCTCTCTGCAACCTGGAGACAGCAGTGAAGAGGGGCCAGCACCAACAGCATTCTGAAACAAAGGACAATTTTGTCATTATTTGGCAATTATATTTAAAATAGTAAATGGAGAATCAGACTTGTGTAGATTCTGATGCGTCATAAATCAGAGCGAGAGTGTCACAATCAGATTCTGTCATGGTGACTTGATATTGCTTGTGGTCATAGCAAGTTCATGACCTTTGCTGGCTTCCCTATCTGTGCAGAAAAGTGAAAACTGTTCTTTGGAAGAAAAGTTATAGCTGTTTGATAACTAGCTTAGGATTTTGAGTTAGTAGGAATCACAAATATACTGCTAACAAAGATGACACAAAGCAATCACTTAAAAGACAAGGGTGATTAGAGTTAAAACACCTCACATGTCAGGCCTGTTGTTCCACTCCTGCTACAACAAAACACATCTTGGGGCTTTCTCCCTCTCCCTCTTTTACCTTATTTTAAAAGATACTTTGTATGTTAATTAGCATTGTAGAAACCATGCAAAGTAGCTGAAAGCAGCTTTTCTGCCACTGATCACTGACAACCTATCAGGCCTGACATTTCCTTCAGTACATCATTCCTTTGATTAATGTAGTTGCAAAATTATTATTATTTTTTAAATTTTTATAACACTCTGCCATGACAATAATTGATTTATAAATATGAGACAAAGAAGAGTTGTACTTTAAGTATAGGGGGAAAAAATATAATGATGTTCACAGTCACAGTCAGGGAGGCTGTTACACCAGTTGTGAAACTTGGAAAGTTTATTACTCACTAAAGTAATAGCAAGGATCTCTTAAAAAAAGAGAGGGGTCAGCAGCACTTTACCATGAGGGGGGCCTATTTTTAAAAATGCTCAGAGGACATGAGAAGCATTTGTGCCTGAGAAGCATGAGAACTTGTGGCAGACCATCTGCAGCAATTTTTCATATCAAGTGGACTATGAGAAGATCTTCACTGGCATGGAAGAACCCTTGTGAGAACTAAGATGGTCAGAAAGAAGCAGGCAGCAATGACACTAAATGCATCAGACTCACAACCTGATAATTGCTTAATGCATCCTTATTCCCTTTCTCTTCCTGTCTAGTTCCCTGGTTCTTTTTTTCCTGTCTTTTTCTCTCCCACCCTCACAAAATATTAGGGTATCTACCACAGCATCTACCACAAGCTAGGGTCCTAAAAGATCAGAGGTCCTTCTTTTTCTGACAGTTAAACCTGACATTCAAAACTAACCACAGCTCTCTCTAAACCAAACCTCACATCATATCCTAAGACACTGTCATACAAACCATGACTCTATGAACCATATATTCACATCCCATTTTGTCCTACCTTTGCCCTTCCATTGGCAAAGTGGGAAGAAAACCACTGTCCTACCCACTGCAGTCATACTATAACTCACAACAAAATCAGGATTCTGCCTCCTTTCCCTCCTTGACAAAATTCTTTCTTTTTCTTTTGTGTGCTTGACTTGGGCTCAGCATAAAAATGTGAACAAAGGCTGCCACCTTGACTGATCCCTTGAACAGTCTCCCAGATCTCTCTGAGGTGAGTTTGCCAATATTTCTTCAATGGACTTGCACAAAACAAAAACCTCTTCAGAGTTTCAATTTGAATTATTGAAAATAAATGGCTATTTTTGATTTATCCCCTTGTTCTCTGCTGAGTCAAATCTGCCTACAGCTGTCTATCCTAAAAGTCAATGTACGCCTCAGCATCCTTTGAGCAAAACAGATTTTCTTGTCTTCATGCTTATATACATGAAATGTAATAGAAACTTCAGAGTTATTCTGCACTTCATATTTTCAAGTCTGAATGAATTTGCCGCATGATATACACAACCAGATGAGTTTGTTTTAGACTTTTACTTCCAGTTTTTCTTTGCCAAAAACCCACTATCCTCTCTCCATGTAAACATGATCCATTGTCCAAAATCATCTACTGACAGCATTGGACTGAAAAGTGAAACACTTTGTTGATTGTTACTTCCTGTATAGGTATTTGTAAAACCAAAACTCTCTAATGAATTTTCCTAGGGCTGTTGGAGAAATATATCATACATGACCTTACAGCATATTTGTATCCATCTATCTTCCTGCTCTTGTTCCTTCTTTCCTCCTTTCTTTTGTTTTTAATCCATTAGAAAGCTTGAAGTGTAAGCAATTTCGAAAAATTGTAAGAGAAAGGCAGCCATGTAGCAGACAGGCTTCTTATATGTAATGTCTTGAGATGCCAATGAATTTTTTAATTCCCTATATACCAAAGGTATGCAAGCTATCTACTCACTCCTTAACACACAGCAAAGACAATCCATACCAAGGTTTGCCAATGGGACCCAATTTTAGAGGAAAAAAGCCACTTTACTGGACCCACTGTTCACTGAGCTGCAGTCTGAAACAGGCCATATTATGTCCTGTATTTGTAGCAAGAAACTCTGACTAGGGACAGGGATATTCTCTTGAGACACAAAGCTTCAAATTCTTTTTCAGTCCTAAAAACAAAATCTAGGTCTTCCCTGTCAATACCAGGTAAAACCCTTCCAACTACTGCTTTCTTCCAGGTTCTGTAATTTTAATTTCCTTCTGGATCTGCATAATTTCCTGAAGACTACTGAATTTCTATGAAAGGTTTCCATTTCAGTGAATCAGCTTTTTCTAATGATAAAACTGATACTGACAGAAATTTCTCTGCCAGTGCTCAAATGGGGTAAATCTATTTGCCTCTTTGTTTCTCCACCTTGAAACAGCATGCTGCTAATCCTGATCTCTTATAACTTTTTGAAGATCTGTGGAAAAAAGCATAGTGCAAGAGCACAGTATCATTATTATTTATTATTCTAAGCATCACAGAGATGGTAAAGGAAAATCAAAGCACTAACAGTGATATTCACTGAGGCAACAAAATATGAAAATTCCTCAGCAACACTTTTAAACTGTTAAAGCTTTTACGTTTTTCTTTTCCTTTCTGTAGCTACCTAAAATGTTGCTATAATTTCCCAATATTTATACTGAAAAAACACTTAAAGGTAAGTAGGCAAAACAAAGAGAAAAATAAATACCTTTGCAAACATAGAAACAGCCACTACTACCTTTGACTTACAGCAAGATTTTTTCCTTCCAGTATTATCTTGAATGAACAAAGAATTAGTCATGAAAAAATATCTCTATATTTCAAATAGCGTATCAGACTGTCATCTTTTATAGGTAAAATTCCTTGGTATCTAAGAGTAAAACATACATTGTAGTAACAAAAGAAAATAAAGCATTCAGTATCCTGCCACTCATACAATTAATTAAAAAATCATGCAGAAAAATGTTTTATGGAAAAAAATTCCATATTAAAAAAAAAGTATCTGTGATTTAAATATCATTCAGCAGAGATATTACCACCCAAAATTATTTCAGTGAGACTGTAAAATTTTACAATGCACAGAAATGTTCAAGACCCACAAAAAACTCCATTCCCATCTGCAAGTAGTTCTGGAGGCACAAACATCCCACATAGACTAGTAGTGATGACACTTCCTGAACACCAGCCCTGCCAGGCTGAGGGGCTTGTAGTAACAAGGAGATTGGGAGTGTAGCACCCTTCTGTTACAATGGGTTAGATTTCTCCATTGCTTGAAAGAAACTATTTTTCCACTCACCTCCTGTGTTAAATTCTCTGGAAGATGAGCTCTGGCAAATGTTGTTGCAGTGGCTTTAACCAATCCCTCTTACTCCAAGCTCTACCTTCTTGGCTGCTGATCTTGGCTTTTTTTTTTTTTCCTGGTGTAGTCGTAGGTGTAGCCAAAGTATTTGGTGGCAAGAGAAGAGCGGGGGGAGCGTTTTTCTCCTTTTCTCTTTTAGTTCTTATACAGTAAAAAGGGTTCTGTTTTTTCATAAATCACTGTCACACTGTCAGAGGCTTCCCATACTGGGTACTTGTCTTTGATTTACAGGAATTCTTCAGTTGTTGTTATCTGCTAATTTTATTACCTGTCTTGACATCTTATTAGGAGACATTGTTGATTAGCATTCTTATCTTTAGGTGTCTGCTGAGATTTACTGGTGGTGTCAAGCATGATACAAAACAGAAGCTAGCAGACCAGATTTAGTATATTGATACATTTTAACTGAGGTGAGCCAGAGAGAGAAAAAAAAAAAAAAAAAAAAAAAAAAAAAAAAAAAAAAGAAAAGTTTTGCTATGTTTTTTTTAAAAGAGTAGAGAAATGCTGGGCCAAGACACAATTCATAATTTCAATGTGTTAGCATCACCCAATTACAGTAGTGGGCAAAAACCAGACAGGTTCAATATGGGAAAAAAAACACTAATCTAATCTAGAAGGAGAAAGAGAAAACATGGCCAGATCTTAATACCTCCCCCCCCCCACACACACACACATCCCTCCCTTCTTCCCTAGTCTGGATCACTTCACAGTTGCCTCCCCCTCCGGGCACAGGGGATGGGCAGTGGGGATTTATGGTCGGTTCCCCACACTGTGTTTCTGCCACTTTTCCTTCTCTGGGGGAGAACTCCTCACATTCTTCCCCTGCTCCAACGTGGGGTCCCTCTCACCAGGTACAGTCCCTCAGGAATTGCTCCAGCCTGGGCTGCCCACAGAGTCATGGTCTGCTTTGGGAGCAGACACCTTCACTGGCATGGGGTCCTCCACTGCTGCAGATCCAGATCTGCCCCTCTGTGCTTGCACAGGCTCTAGCTCCACATCTGCCCACCCGTGACACTTCAGGGGCTACAAATCCATATTTACCCCACTGTGGTCCTTCAAGGACTGCTCCACTGTGCTTCTCCAGGGACTGCGCAACCACGCTTCTCCGTGGGCTGCAGGGACACAGCTGCCATCTCACCATGGGCTGTGGGGAAATCTCTTCAGGCACCTTTCCCCCTCCTTCTTCACTGACCTTGGTGTCTTTTCTCTGGCAATGCTCTCTCTCATTTCATCCTCTACTCTGCTTTGCAGGTCCTGTTTTTCTATGTTTTTACAGTTTTATTTTCCCTTTCTTGAATATGTTACTCACAGAGGCCCATCCAGCTTCTCTTATCTGCTTGGCCTTGGGCAGAGGTGGGGCTGGGGCTGGAACCAGGGAAGCCTGCAGCAGCTTCTCACAGGCCATGCCTGTGGCCCTCCCTATTCCAAAACACCACTGCACTGACCCAAGACAAAGGTAAAATGCGAAGTCCCAGCCTGGCTCCAGGAGCTGGAATGTAAGAACAGTGGCAAACTCACAGGAGTGTGGTGACATGTGAAGCCTCTGCTGTTTTGTGGCAATCGACATATCAAGTAGCTATGACTGAGGCAGAGCACCAAGACCATTAGGTTTGAGATACCAAAGAAAGCCCACAGCATCAAATCTCAAAAGAAAAGGCCTACTTTACTTGATACAATCCAGACTTCCTCTGGAACAAGTTAGAGACCCTACATTACATTAGTACTTCATGTCACGCTTTCTTGGTGTTTCATAATGGTCAGAACTTAAAAGTATGAACTCTTCCTTGTTGTGAAATGTCTGCAGAGAGATGGTGCCAAAAAAGCTCCCAAGGCCCTGCAAAATGAGTAGGAAGCTATATGTATTAAAATACATTGGTAATCACAAACTTCCAGCTTCCATGTCAGCATAAGTACAGGAAGTAATAGCACCCAGCAAGGAGAGAACACTACTACGTTCACTGACATTCAGGATGCTGCAGGAGGTTCTGTGATGATCTTCCTTTTCCACGCAGTCTTTCAATTAGCCAAGTATAAAAGCCCTCTAGAAGACTTATTCCTAGCTACATATTCTTCCTCCCTAAGACAGCTGAGGTTGTTTCAAGGAGTCCAAAGGCACACACAGACAGAAAGGTAACTAAATGCAATGACCCTCTGAGCAAAAGACATCAATCACAGTAACAAAATAGATCTCTGATGAGCAGCAGCATCAAGATGATGTTATTGGAGCACCTAACTGTTTTTTCAATACCTTCAAATACTTTATTAAATTTCATTTGTCAGAAAAGCCTATTGTTTTCCAGCTCTCAAACACAGCTAGAACTATTTCCTTCACCCAGGTGAGTCTGTTTCATCACTTTTATTCCATTCTGGCCAGCCAGCAAAATATTTAGGAAAGAGAAGCCCAACTTTTTCAAAGATCAGTAGTCAATTTCTATCCATTTTAGGTATTGGGGGTGTGTGTAGGAATGGTTTCTTTGTTGTTTTTTACGTGATGTTTATTGGTGAGGTTTTGTTGGGGTTTTTCTATTGCTATTGTTTTGTTCAGATGGTTGTTGGATTTGTTTTCCTACCTTGTTTAAGTTTATTCATGCAGCCCTAAAGTTTAGTCTGTCTTTTCTGAGTCTTTCAAGTGAATATTTCCACTTCCTTTGGTACCTTACTCAAGTCCTCAGTCTCTAATTAGGCCTGCAATCTGGTGTTTTTTGTACATAAGCAGTTTCCATTTACATTATCTGGAGCTATATTTGCAGAATGAAAGATGAAATGCAACCACAAGTGGCTTGTCTGTTTTTGCTGGTTATGCTCATTCACTCCTCATTGTCTGCAAGGCTGCACTTCCATGACACTGCTAATTCAGATCAAAATACTGCATCTATTTTTTTTTTTTAACTCAAAGCTTGTCTAGTGCTAACTTTTGAGGAACTGGTCATGATCATCTGCACTGCTATACTTGTCTCTTTCTTTCTTTCTTTCATCTTATATTCATGTCCAGTAAGATCTGAACCTCTGATTTGAGATGCAAACAAACAACAAAAAACAAGAGGGCTGGAGTGGGGAGTGGAAATACCCAGCAACAACTACAAGTGCTGCTTAGCGTAGCCTTTGCCTTTGAGAAGAGTAACAGCACCTTTGAGAAGACTGAATAGTGATGTACTTGGATGAGAATTTCATTATCAACTTTGCAGGCTTTCCAATTCAACACTGCTGAAAAGTTCTGAAACCATTTTCAGCATCAGATGGAAACATCTTGGTCTCATTTTTTTCAGCTAAAAATAATAATCGAAATGTATTTTCAGCAGTGGCTGCCTTTGCTCAGGGGAAGAGAAAAGGGAAATAATCCATGTGGCAAATTAAAAGGAGTGATGTTAGCACAGTTACATGGAGTTACAGTTACAAGTTTCAAGCAAGGCCACGAGTCAGGAAAATCTACACATCACCTGCCCCTCGTAACAGAGTTATCTTCAGCACTAGATGTGGTACCTCATTTTTCCAAGTTATAATTTCACTTACACAATTTTCAAAGGGAGTTACCCTGAGTATTTTATTGATGTAATACATGAGATAGACTCGGAAATCCAATACCCTATTGAAAAATTACTGTTATCAAAGATCCCAGCAGTTCAACTAGACACTTTACAGAAATGAATCTTGAAACTATTCTCTTTATTCTTTTAACACCCATTGACTGAGACTATGATGTGCATCCTCAAGCACAAAGGGTTAATTCCTGTGTACCACTATTATTTAAAATAATTCTAGTAGAAAAAGCAGCTGTAATATTCTATTGTATATGTACTTTCAAGAAGTTTGGGCACATTTTCTTTAGGAACCATAGAAATTTTAATGTTCCTGTCAAACAAAGAAATAACTACCCTTGCAGTCATTAGTATCAACAACGTGCACATGGTGAAAAAAACCTAAAAAAAACAAAACAAAAAAAAAACAAACTAGAAAAGTATCCATGAGAGCCTACTTAGACTGCAAGAAATTCCCCAAACTTAAGAGATAGTCAGCTGTAGCAACAAAACATTACAATCCTTTCTCAGATTCCCTTTCTTCCATTATATTCATGCTTTAGCAAGATATAGTGAAAAATTCCATGAAAAAGCAAGGCCTTACAAGTTACATGGGCATTTCAAAAGCTGCCTCCCTGTATATTCTATGAGTCAGAGACAGGTAAAGGAAACCACAAAAGGAAGCTAGAAAAACAGAGAAAATGGAGGGAAATTTAGAGTGAAATTGTCTGAAATAAGCCTCTCCACAGCACTGTCTATAAAGCTGTTAATTGTTGGGTAGCATGGAGACCAATCCTGCCAGAATAAAGTAACCCTCTTAAACACAACATTAATTATAAGCAAATTCACAAATCCCACTGAGTAGTTCATAGAAGACAGGGACAGGCTGGCCCTGTGGCAAAAGAAAGGTTTCAACAACCTGGAAAGCAATGGTAATAACAATGGCAATGAGTAACAATAATTCCTAGGTTGATTTGGATTTATTATCTGACTCTGGAAACTTAGAAATGCTGGATAAAACAAGTGTTTAGCTCCTCATTAGTCCATTTGTGGGCATTCCTCCACCAAATTACAAAATATAAACTGAGGAAATAAACTCAGAATATAATTCTAAGAGTTAAGAGCTAAGAGTTCAGTAGAGAGGACTTGAGAGGTACTACTGAAATGTAATGGAAAAACCCCAGGCTTCTCCTACCACTGCAAACCTCTTCAGCCAGTGTCTCTCTCTGATCTTTTCCCCAGTTTTAGCTGAGATGACCTTTGCTGAGGGCAAAGAGCAACCAACCTGCCACATGAGCACTGCCCTGCTTACTAATGATATGCAATAAGAAATTACTCCTTGGCCCTGAAAGGATGTCATATGTGCTTTGCTCATATAGCAGAGCAATGGACTGTTCCTGAAGTCATTGGTAAGTTCAAGCCCAACACATACATAAGGGTTTTTATACAAAAGACAAATGGGCTTGAAATGAACATCAGTAAGAACAGAAATAATTCCTTTTCTTGGGGGAAGCAATTGTGTGTAAATGATCTCCCTTGTAAATTAAACATATTTTTTCTTAGCGTGTTAATGTGAAGTGATGGACAACAAAAAAATGGAATGGGAAAAATTCCAGTTTATTGTATTTCAGATTAGCTATGCTTTCACAAAAAGACTGTTCCAGCATGTTGAACAAAAAAACATTCTCTTGTGGGTTAGATAGAAGAAATTGCATTTTCAGCTTTTAATTTTAAACTTAAATTTATGAAGCACTAATCCATGCTCCATTAAAGCAAAGCACGCACACTTACAAGCTTTCAAAGGTATATTTTTTAAAGGAGAAAAGTAATTGGAGTCAGCCTTTACCACACTTCACATAGTTCTCCATTTGGCAACACTCCAAAAAGTACCTGGCATAAGAAAGTGTACAATCTGTTCTCCTTGAATCAGCCAGAGTGTTGGCTTTTTTCTTACTCCTTGGTATACAGGAACTTTTTGCAAAAGGAAAGGACAAAGTAGAAGTCAGAACATTGCACCTTGCTTCTTTTCCTTTTTCTTTTTTTAAAATATGCATCCAGATATAACCATAGATCAGATCAAAGACCTACCATGTGCAGTAGCCCAGCCCAGCCTGTCTGATAGTGAAGTACATCACAAAAGAACAACTAAATGGGCAGGACAAATGTAGTGTGTTATTCTCAAAAAATACCCTTTCAGTCTCCAGCAAATTGCAGTTCAGAAATTTTTGGAGCCAGAGCACTGTCTTGATATTTAGAAGTCCTCAGTGGATTGTCCCATTGCTTTTCTGAACTCATGTAAACTTTCAGCATTCAGAACATTCCACATGCTGTGTGATCATCTTCTGCTTTTTATCAGAGCTGAACTGACCACCTGCTGGTTTCAGCTGATATTCCTTAATTCTTGTATTGAAGGAGAAAAAAGTGAGCAAACTATTCTCTGTTTCTGTCTCTCCATTATATTCTCTCTCATCACCTCTTTTCTAAGCTGGAGAATATTTCTCTTTATCATTGAAATAGGCTTCTGGGTATAACTGGAAAAGATGAATAGGACAGTGTCTTGAAATTTCTGCACAATCAATGATAAACATGAAAAGATAAAGTATTCTGGATGATTCTGATTTACTCTATTTCTTCTATATTATTCCCAGCATATTATTTGCTTTTTAAGAATAGTACAGAGAGTTGAGCTAAAATTTTCACCATGCCATCCAGCAGGATGCTGAAATCCAATTCCTAACTGGGAACAGCTCAGAAGCTGTTTTATACATAGAGATATGTATAAGCTGCATGTTTTATACATAGAGATAGGATTAGGTTTTCTCTTATATGCATCACTTCACATTTATCTATGTAGAGTTTCATCTGCTATTTCTTTCATTCAGTGACTTCAGTTCATAAGAGTTCTCTGCAATTATTTGCAGTTGGCTTTCGTCATTAGTATCTTGGCATTCTTAGAACTGTCAATAAAAACCTATCTGTTCATTCCATTTTTCAGATTATCTTGGTCATGATAATTTTATATTATATATTATATCTTGATCAAACACAAACTTCTCTCTCATGACACCAATACTTCTCCACACTTTGAAAACTGATAATCTATTTCTATGCTCTTCCCACTTTTTAACCAATTACTTATGCATGCAGTGACAAGAATATGCAACTTATGACACCTCAGTGGGCATCTTCATTCTTTAAAGCACTGATAAGTTTAGGCTCTCCAATGGCTTGGAGTTTAAGCTGAGTTTTCAAGCCTATTTTACCAGCTTAGTCAAATCACCCCCCATCTTACAGTTTGGGTTGTTGGGTTCTCTTTACCAGGACAGGAATGGTAGCCTTTGGCAACAGCGTGACACAGGCCTTTGCCAGACAAAGCTGTCTGTGCTACAGTCGTTGGAAAAAGTCTGTCTCTAGTTTATCTTAACTGGTTTTAGAAGTGAATAAAGACAAACTGAATTAAAGTTCATTTCATTATGTGTGAGAGTATCTGCAAAAGGATTAATGTGAAATAACTATTCCACTCCATAAAGGAATTCGGACTATTCCATTTTGCTTGTGTCCTCCCCACATGAAGAAGATGTTTATAAAACAACTACTCTACCCTCAGCTCAGCAGGATTTTTTAAGAATACATAGTTTAGAAACACAAATAATTCCATCAGCCCAAATAACTCCACCTGTGTGCTTTAGGTTTAAATAAATCAGGCTTTATCCTTACTTTGCATACCTTTTCCTCCCCTTGGCAACAGGAACATCTGCATTAGATTCAAAGAAACAAGAGTGATGTAGTGATACTGGGCATTTATATGTTCTACTCTAGGGAACACCGTTCACATCTCCTATTATTACCAGTGTACTCAAAAACCTGTCCTTTTAAGAGAAATGTTGTAGTTAAAACAGAAATTATGATTTCATGGTGATTGCTAGGAGATATCCTTTGTTCAGTGCTGTGAGGCAGCCTGATTGGACCCTTGCAGCCTTCCCTTCCAGCCTCAAATCTCTAGAAAACTACTGAAAAGCAGGTTTCTATTTAATCACAAATTTCTATATAAATAACCAGCCAAACTTATGGCAGCTGCTGTCCAGTAAGGACAGAGCTTTCCTTAAACTCTTCCATTAATAAAATCTGTTAGAAACCAGAGCAAGCAAACATGTGCACTTCATGCCACATTGAAGCAGAAGAACCAAAATGTCTTCCTTTCCTTTTGCAAAGTTGAAGAGCATAGTTTGCCAAATATTCCTACCTTTAAAATGTATTTACTCAATGAGGAGTGTGAGCCCTGAAAAAAATGCCAAAAACTAATTTCTTAATAGAGGAGAAATCAATCTGTACAAACTCTACTGGAAGACATAGCTTCTAACAGTCTTGTGGCACATGGTAGTACTCTAAAGGATCTTCCAGTTGCCCATGTGTCCTGTGAGGCTGACTTCCTAAGCTTTTAATCATCAGTCTCTCTGGCTGAATTGATGCTCATCCTACACTGACAGCCCTCAGCCTCCCCTGGAGTCTGAGTGCCTGAAGGCACAGACTGAAGTTGCAGCTATAACACCAGTATGCTGTGAAACCATCTGTGCAGTCTCACAGCAACTGTTCAACTAAATGTCTTCAAAATGCAACATTGATGAGACTTTTCACTTCTGCTCAGGAGGTGATAAGAGAGCATTTTACCCCAAGCTGTGGCCCAGATGTATTGGGTACTAAATGCACTGTTTTTTCTTTGATTTTGTTTTAGACTGAGAATTAATGAAACCTACCTTTTGCAATGGAGCAACTTAGTCATCTGTTATCTGCCATTGCACTTGCTGTGTGTCCTCTTCTAGTCAAGACCTGACACCAAGCTATAACAAGGTCACTCATAAATCTACAAGGAATCCTCAGGCCACAGATCACTTCGGGGGTTTTTTCGTTTTTTTTTAAAAAGTGCATTTTCTGTCTGCACTGGAAAACAACTGCACTGTTTCCTGCCACCTGCTATCCTGTCATTCTCTCTTTCCCTCCCAGCTTCCAAAGCTGACCTTATTAATGTGCTATCTGGAAAAAAAAGAAAGCTGTCATAGGAGGCCACTGATTCACTAACTGACATCTATGTTCTCTCTTGAACAATTCTATTCTCATGTACATACTTATCTTCCTACTGCATATAATTGTGAGTCTGCATGATTAATATAAGTGTAATGATGCCAGTTTCCAGCCCATCAAGGTTATTTTAGTGGTACAGATCAGTGGTTCTCCTATTCCTCCTCTTCTCTCAGATGATTGTTATAAACTCACCATAGAGGCTGTTTAGCTGATAAACCAGGCAGCAACTGAAACAGAAGCTATGGAGAGCAAAAGGAGATGGGAAGGCTGACAAAGCAGTTCACATCATGACAATCAGGAGATGAGTTGTACCGGAAGATTCCATTTTATTAAATATTTTATTCATTCATTTTCACTCCAAGTGCAGTACCTACTTACTTTAACCCTTGAAGTTTGTTTGGCTTCCTTGGGTTTCCTTTTAACTGCAGAGCAGAAGGTAAGAAAGCAGCACATTGGTCTCTTCAACTAGAGATAAATGGGTGACCCGAACACTAGAAAATCACAGTTTGAGCACCAGCAAAATGTAGAACAGCAAAGGAGTGGGCCTGCATGGGGTAGAGGAGTGCTGCAAATTCCCTGGCACTCACTGACCCTGAAGAAGAACAAAGAGCTGTAAATAGATTAAGGAATTTGCCATCTGGACAATGTTATATCCTGGTACCAGGTGCCTCTGGTGGTAACGGGTAGATAAGGTTTTATGTTAGTAGAAAGAGCATTTTGAGGTGTAAATTGTAGATCAATCAATAGCCATCAGGATACCCTGTAAGTTTTGCAAGCCACACAATAAACGATTTTTCATGTCTTCCATCAGCAAAAGGACACTGTCTAATTTCAGCCTTCCTTCTTTATCTAGAAAGACAGTAGAAATTTCAGAAGAATATTTTGTAGGAGCCAGGCAGTAAAACCAAGAAAATTGGGCTATGTGGGCATGAGGAACAGGAAGTTGCAGAGTTCACTGGCATGTAGAAAGCCTCCAGCTAATATTTACCTCATGATATTTTCCAACACCCCATGGAGCTTAGAAACAGCCAACATCATGGCTCCAGCAACAGTATTTTCAGTGAAAAGAGGGACAACCACATGCTTGGAACAACCAACATCATAGTGCACAGTTGGATACATAAGGTCAGAGCTCAGACTGAGCATTGGAGAATTCCACCTTCAACCTAGAACTCATCTGTCAACAGCATAATAGCAACTACCTCTTCTAGATATAGACAAGATATCCAGTTAGCTGAAGAACCATCTCTTTTTTGCAACCAACCTGATTAGGCATGTCTTCCTGTACTCTCCTGCCAGAGGAAGACAAAGACAGCTGTGGCAGTGCATCAGAACCTTTTTAAATGTTTTTTCTCCCTCTTTTTTCCTCAGGAGTCTTTCTTTCAAAAGATTCCAAGGAGTCCCCTCTGTAGACAAAACCAAGCACTTTCCAAAAAAACTAAGCAACTCCTTGAGTTTCACTGAAGATGGACACAGGACTGTCCTGAAGATCAAAAAAGAGGACAGGAGATAAAAAAGAACAGTATTACAAAGAACAGTTTTGTAATAGAAATCTCCAAACACAGTGTTAAACCTCTCTGTGCTCCTTTGGATATAAGAAGTTAACCATGAGGAGAAATAAACTGCATTCCTCCCCAGCAAGGCGCTTGCAAACTCTTTCCCAGACCTTCACTATTCACTTTTCCAGTTGCAGAGTAACAGCCTGTGACTATGAAAGGATAAAAATTCAGACATGGATCCATTTCTGGTAACCACGTTATCAGAGTTGCAAAAGGAATTTACAGTATGCTCCACTGGTCCTCATCTTCTGGCCAGGTGACCTTTATAGAACTCAGAGCCTGTTTCTTATCTTATCTTATCTTATCTTATCTTATCTTATCTTATCTTATCTTATCTTATCTTATCTTAAAGATCCCACCTATCTTATCAGGCCTAAAGATCCCACAAAGCCTAATGTGCAAATACCTAGGAAGGTGTGCCAGTCAAGCACAGTACCCCTCAGCAGGAATGGTGCTCCTAATTAGAGGTTAAAGTACGCTCAGGCCATATAACCAGTAGCTACTCACAGGCATAAAATTACTTAGTCTTGGAGGAACTTACACCAAGACTTCTTTCATGCTCCAAGCTTTTTGATAAATTAAGTATTTGAGAAAAAAAAAACCCCAAAACAGGTATCCTAACTCTATCAGTGAGGGTCAGATTAACTGATGTAATGTATCATCATCACATCACCCAGAGTCCACCACAGTTGTGGAAATGAATTGCAGTTTCCTGGGAGCCCCAGCCGAGTGCCTCACAGAGCCCAGGGGCCTTTTCCTTCACAACAGGCTTTGGCCTGTGAATTACAGCAGTTCCACCCAAGGGGCAGAGCATGGTTAACAGATGTATCAGGAAGAGTTATTAGGTTTTTGGAAGCCACTAGGAACAGAACTCAAGACTGCATAAACTATGCAGACTCAGATAATTTCCCTTAATCTAATAAATCTTTCCACAGGAGACAGCACAAATATGTCTGGTGAATCAGAATGTGCAAAGTAAATTGAATTTATTTTCCTCAGAGTAAGAAAGAGATGAATGTTTAGAACTGATGGTAGACCCTTGGTTAATGCAGTGACTGGGTGTGGGTTTATTTGCCACGTCACTTCGGTTGTCCTGGATACTGGAGGACTTTTAAGCCTACGCCCTTTCCTATCAATAATAAGTAGAAAGGCATCACAGTGTCATTTCACAATTCATGGAAAAAGGTTTTTTGCTTCTTTTAATCTTGTAAAGTCCAAGTGTCATCATTTCACCACAGGTGTGAAATAACCAGCTAGTATCAAAGGCAAGAACACCTTAAGATGGTAAGGTGGTTCCAGTTCCTGGTCTGCTTTAACACGTTTTTCATCTTCCCATTCAGAAGATGCTACAGGGGAAAAAAAAATTAAAAAATGTTTATCTCACACTTTACTTGAATTCAGGAAGATTGCCACATTTTCATTTGCACCAAGTGACAGCAAGATAACATCAATCATATTTAAGCAATTTTGGAAGCAGCAGTAAGTAAGGAGATCTTTGGACTTCAGTCAGACATGAGTCTGGAAGCAATGATGATATTTTTGATGCTGAAGGTTTTAACTTTTATTCTATGTTCTTGCTAAGATTCTTCTTGATGAGAGACAATGTGTTAGAAAAGGCAACTGTGAGACATCTGTAGGCACTACAGGGACACAGATAGTAGCATAATTGGGTCAAATGGACAAAGTTCTGGAATGATGAATGGGATCACAGCCCTTGTTTTGGACTGTTCTCAGCTCCACATCCCAAAAGTTACTACAATTCAGCCTGAGAAGAAGTTGAGACATCACTCTGGTGCTTCTATCATGGCCCAAAAGACAAATGTAGCTCCTTTGTCTGCTGCTACCATTTCTAGCTCTTTACAGGGAAAGAACATGAACCCTCTCTGTTCACTTACCAGAACAGATGATGATAGCAAGATGTTCCAAACTACCAAGGACCATAGATACACAGATAAGTAAAACTTAATGTCCTCTACCTAGCACTTGCCTTTTGTCAGAAAACACATTGCTGTCTTTTTTCCTGAGCTTGCAACCTCATCCAAAGACCCGGAGAACACCTAAACTAATAGTTTTCTTCAAATGCAAAAAAACCAATAAAATGGCCAATAGACAACCAAACTCAGAGCACAGGAGCTATATTATGAGCGTTCTTGGATAAGCCCTTAAGAATGGTTAACATGACAGACAAGACCTTTAAAAGCAGAGTGCTAGCCAGTTACAGAGTCCCCTGGCCAACAGTGCAACTAAATGATAGGCTACAATCTGCTGCAAACCAATCAGGTAAAGTTTTATGGAGGAGCACCCCAGAGCAAAGCCTTTCCCAGCCAGAAAAGTGAGACAGAGCATATACAACTCTAACTCTGGGGAAAGTGACATTGTGCTAATGGGTTTTGCTGAATTCAAATGAAATTGCAGGATAAATCTGCAGAAAGAAAAGTTATTCTACTCTGCACTGATAAGGGCTTAGTGATTTATACACTCATCAGAACAAAAACCACTGAGATCTTGAATAGTCTGTTTGGAAACAAGTTGCAGCAGCTGTGATTTAGAGATCCCAAAACTTGCCTGTTCAGGGTTGGTTTGCTTGAGGTTTTTTTTTGTGTTGATGGTTTGTTGGTTTGGTTGTTGTTGTTGTTGTTCAAGTCTGTCTGGGTGTGGTTCTTAAAAGTTAATAAGAATCCGATTTTATTAGTTAGGGTGAATAATGTTTTGGGCTCCTTAAAAATCTGATACTGTGTGACGTTTTGTTTGTTTGTTTGTTTATTGATTTTTATGGTTGTGGTTCTCTTTCCTCCAAAAAAATTATAGACATACCTTATACTTTAAACAGCCTTGTCTTGCAAACTAGGATTTAAAGCATTTCTTTCCTAGCCTTTTATACCAGCAACTGTTGAGCTATCTCTTTACCCTTGACTGTATTACATGCAGTGAGAACAGGGTGGATCCCAGAGGAATTATTATTTACTCAGTAAAAAAAAATATAAATAAATAATTTTAAAAAAAATCACAATCTTATATTTGCCACGGCTCTCATTTCAAATAAAACACAAGCAATGATTTGTGCATATCTGATTTTTTGATTCAAAACTGACTGAAGTCAGTCCATAGATGTTCTTGCCCACCACCAGATAACTATAGTCTCATGGGTCTGATACACAAAACACATCTACTGAGCACATTTATGATCTTCACAGGGACAAATGGTTACTATCAGCTTAGTTTTCTGCCAGTTTAGCTCTTGGAACTGAGCACCACTGCATGTGTAGGACAGGGGCAGAAGCAGGTAGCTGTTCATTAGATCAGGTGTGTCATCAATCTGCATCTCTCCCAACAGCTTTACAAGAAACACAAGGTTTCACGAAGACACCACTGCATCTCCTTAAGGAACCTGCTCACTGAAACATTAGCTTTGCACTGCTGTGTCTCCACATGCCACTTTCCTTCTGTTTGATGTGTCAAAATCATCACATGGGAGACAGCTTAGTGGCAAAAGAGTTGTTCTGAAAAGTATAAATACTTAGGTGGTGTGACCTCACTTATCAGTATGGCTTAGCCAGACTGTGACTGTGTATTCCAAATGCCACTGTACTAGCCGGAATGTGAAATAAATGGGATCTGTCTCATAAGATCCCATTTGTACATAAGGCTTGGCATGAGAGATAACTCAATGGGGTTTTATTTCTAAGCTACAAATGAACTTCGATTAAGCAAATGAAAATCTGAAGTCTAAGTGTCTCTAGGAAAAAAAACTGGGAAATAGTTGAGCACAGGTGGCCACCCAGAGAGGCAATGTTGCTAATACATTAGCAGACAAAGCACCAGTGATTCAGGCTGTCATCATAAAACATTTTTTAATAAAATGAAAGCCCTAGGTTAGTTTTATAGACTTTGGTTGTCTCTCTGCTCTCATGAACTGCTGAGTGGATACCACTTCAGGAAACCATTCCAAAATGCTTTACTCTTCCTAGAAAAGCCAGGTTACCACCACCAGGACAGTTTTCTTCCTTCTGTGTTTCTCTCTTCTCCTCTTTTTCCTTTTTGCTCATTGCTTTACCTCTCGTTATATAAGAAACACATTTTATGTTTCATTACTATAAAAAATTACATTGGAAAACTGATACAGTGGTTTGGGCTGAAATCCTAAACCTAGGTTTAATTTTCTGATACAGTTGCCCCGTGAGTACTTGTATATTTGCCAGATTATGGTGTCCAGGATAGCAAAGTCTTATTTCCTCTCACTCAGGGGGTGATGGGGGTGCAGGGAGATGCACACAGAGACTCAGCTGCTACCAGATCAGGTCCCAGGCCAATGAGATAACTGACCTGCATGCTACTAAGTGAGAGCAGGCAAGCATGCAACTGCATCAGTTCCATATTACCAAGTGCAAAGCATCCTGCACAAAAAAGGAATCTTCTAGACATTGGTGCAAATATTCTTGGAACTGTAAAAAAACACAACCAAAAAAAAAAAACACACCTAGAGCAAAAGAGAATTTTGGCAATAGATACAGATACCCAACCTGTTTGCAATTCATGTTACCACTCTAACTGATGTGTGATTTCAGAGTGGTTTGCATGGAGAAGTTCCAACAAAATATACATAAATGTGGATGCAGTTAAAAAGAAGTACTATAACATACAGAGGAACAGACAAAGTCAGTCTGCAGCAAATGGGATTACACAGTACAGATTTAGTCTGTAAACTATTAGAGTTTTTATGTTAAAAATATAATTATATACATATACATTTTTTAATGTTATTAATATACTTGATTCTTAACATTAATGGCTAAGCATATGGACACCAATAGAAAAAAAAAAGTCCCAAGCAGACAAAGCCCAGTTTTAATTACTGGTAATCTGCAGAGACTTTCACCTCAGAAATATCACCCTGGCATTTTCCTGTTTACCACCTGCAGATCAAGCTCCTCAGTAATATTTAAACTTTGTATGTATTTGCCCTTTAAAAACCTTGCTTTCTCTCATCTTTCTTTTAACAAATCAGCTCCTCTGCTCATACTGCACAGCAGTTTCTGGCAGTCTTTCCCCAAGCCATCCCCCACAAAGATAGCTCCTGCCTAACCCCTTTCTGGGGTCCTCAGCCAGTGTTTGGGATATTATCTTTATCCTAAAAAGAGAGAACCCTGGAAGACCAGGACAGCCATGGACACACTCCCAGCAGTGGGCATTTTGTCTGGAAAAAGAAGAGAATTTGCCCAGCAGAATTGTATAACTTTGTCATTAAAGACAAAGTACAGTGCCCAAAGAGCTGCTGAGATCAAACCACATGTGGAGCAGCCTAAAAGCATAAAAGCTACTCCAGAAGGTCTAGAGTTACCTTGTTCCTGAATAAAGACAAGGTTAGCACCATCTCAGCTTAATAAACCTTCACTCAATTAGATGGCATGCACCAGCAACCACACCAGAATTATGTTTATCCTTTAGGCTACCAACATCTGGGAAGGCTACCTCTTCACATTCAATTTTACCAAGCTACTGTATCTAGTAAGTTCTAGGAAAAATTGATCAGTTTTAAGCTTCTTAAGTATCAGAGAACCATGCAAGTATGAGGGAGTTATTAACAGAAAAAATCAGAATATCAGGTGCTCCTGGGATCTTTCAGAACAAGATAAGAATAAAAAAATAAGAATAGAAATTACAGAGCTACCTTACTTCTCAGAAACAACAGTCTTGATTTGTGCAAAAATTAATCCTTTTTCTCTAGGAATGTAAGTCTGTCATCACATAAATTCTATTTCTCATGTTCTTTCAGAGCCATAGGTAACTGGTTATATAGGTAACTATCTCCAGAATGGTTCTAGAAATTTCAGTTATGCTTCATGCTTTCCAAGACCAAAATTGCATTGAACTATTTTCCCTTGACCTCTCTTTTTCCAACTTGCTATTTCTTATTTTTTTAAGAAACCATATGTAATGAGGATGAAAAAAAAAATCTATTATACCTAACTATATAGGTATTTCAACTTGAGATTTTTAGTTAGGCTGTATGACATTTCCAAGGAAGAAGATCACTGTCATGGGATTTATCAAGTTATTTTTGTACTTTCAACGAAGTAGAAAAGAAGATTTTTATTTCCTGGGGAAAGGCAATAAAATCATTGTTGCCCTGTTACAATTTAGACTGAGGTAAGTATTTTTTTCTTTGCACTAATACAAAAAACCCTAAAAATAATGAGTAGAAAAAATCCATAAGATTAAGACATCTCACCAAAATAACACAATTGCCAACAGTACTTCTGATCAAAAAGCACTTCAGGAGTATAACACCCTAATTAGCTTTATTGACATTGTGACTTTTTTTATCTCGAAAACACCAATTAGGAAAGATTTTAATTATTTCTCCTCTGTAAAAAAAAGAAAAAAAACATTCGTTCAAAAAAGTCAAATTGAGAATTCAGTTCTTAATTTAGCAAAGCATTCAATCACATTTCTAGAACTGCTCTTTACCTATGCTCTTTTCCATTAATGTTGTATCAGCCCATATCAGACAATGTCTATTTCCTATATCCACTTTTTAGATAAGTGGCTGTACTCTGAGAGAGAAGTTCTTTTAAATAAAGCAGAGACTACCAGTAAAACTTCCAAATACTGAGAACTACAGCCTCTGGATGGTCAGCAGAACTTCTGCAGAGACTACAAAAGCCCAAGTCACACAATTAATGAGCTCAGCACTTCATTATCTCTTTTCCAAATCAATAACCAAATTAACAAGGGAAGTTCAGGGGGCAGCTAGTAGTAGAGAAACACTCCTCTGGCACTCATCAAATGAAGACTCCAGTATTCCCAAAAGAGTCTTCATATAAGGGTTAATTCAGCATTAATGTCAACATATTCATATTCCTTAATTTTGGTCAGTTCTGCCTGATATGCCATTTTCTCAACATCAGCTAAGCACAACTTCTCTTACTCCCACACATATGCACGTCCTGTGACTATGGGGTTTTTTTCAGCTGATTAAAAAGAAAGTGAAAATCTTATTTTGCTGCAGCTGAGTTTATCCCTCCTTGTGGTTTCTCCTAGTATAATATGAATTAAACAGCAGTACTAGGATGTGAGCAATTACCCTCTGCTTGGCCTTACTGCCTTACAGAATACAGAGTACTTGTTTCTTTGCACAAAGCAGCTCTCTAGGACCCCATCAAGGCCTGGGAAATGGTGACTTGCAGGGAGCAGAGAACTGGCTATATCTTGTGGCACCAGATGTCTATGCTGAACTGGAGCTGCCTGGACAAAGAGGCTTCTCCCAGGACCTCTGGAGTTCATCAGAGGCTGGCATGGCCCTCCTCAAATCATCAGTTTCCTTATCTGATGAAACACACCAGGAGTGTACCCTTATCTTATATTCCATTTTTAACAGCAATTTTCCACTGTCCTTTCCTGACCATGGAAAAAAACTTGTTTTCTCAGGTCATCACCCTCCAAATCCTACCTCTTCAATGTCCCTGGCAGATCTACCAGTAAGAATGACTTACCCCTAGTCAGGATGTAACAAGGGGTGTTTCAAGTACCTACCACAAGCTGACAAATCCAAGAATTAAGTTGAGCTCTCTTCTGTTTTCCTGTATGGAAACAGGAGGTATTTTTCCCCACTGACAGTAACAAAAAGACTAGGCAGGAACACACATCACTTCTTTTAACTAAAATTGTCAAAACTCCAGTGCTGTCTCATTGGCTACAGTACTGACATTGCTGAAATTCAGATGTGTCACATCAGGGATCCAAAGAAAAGCACTAACTTGCTGTGATGGCCCCTTGCCACATGCCCTCCTATTCCCTCTCACTTGGGATAGGTAAGAAAGCTCATCAATATAGAAATTAATTTGACAGTAACCTTGAGAGAGTTGGGGAAATTATTTTGCTTGTCTAATGACTACAGAGGGACTTCTTGCATTGGGATTTCATGTAATCTAACTTTTTACTATTTAAACAAATAATGATCTTATTAGAACCTGCAGCTACCTCAGACCTTGAGTCCCTTTGCAATTACAAAAGTGACTGTGTTTGAATAGCTGGCTTTCTCCTTCATCACTCTGCTTTTTTCCACTCTGGTGACCCCTGCAGGGAAATTATCCTTTGGACATCATGGTTAGTTGCTCCAGGAGTTATTGGATTGTCAGAAGCTCACTATCTCAATCTTCCTGCTAGTACTAGTAAAAGGAGAAGGGAAATGGACTGTTGCAAAGGGCACTTCTTTAGATGCTTTTGAGAGCCCTTATGCACACTGGAAAAGTCTCCTTGTATCAACATGTGTAGCCAGACATCACTTATACTTTGACTATTTCAAGTAATCACATTCCATGATTTATTGGCTTGATATTTCAGAAAGAATTAACAGTGTAGGAAATAGTAATTTACATTTGTGTGTCTGCAAACACAAGTTGTCCATGTGTATTACAACTGTTAATTAAATGTACAAAAAAAAAAAAAAAAAAAAAAAGTGTTTAAATATGATTAATGTAAAGTCCTCCCCAGTACAGAAATGTCATGGAGGGAGCATGATACCCTCAAAACTGAAAAGAGAAGGGGGAATGCTTGGGGTAACTCTTGTTTTACAGGTGTTACTTGCTTAGATTCACTTTAAAACATGAGCAGAAGGTATGAGGCTGTAATTTCATGCAGACTTGCAAAGCTGAGTGTCCTTATAAAAAGAGCAATTATGCTCACACATTAAGCATGAAGCAGCACAATAATTAAATGAGTAATTACCTTCCCATTTTTAAGCTGTCATGCAATTAAACTTAATTAAACATTCTCTATACTTCCCTAATCTTATACAAACAGAATAAGGTAAGAAGGGTGTGGTAAAGAAAGGACGTTTGGCATAAGGTTCAGACCATCATTCTGCCTATAATAAAACATTAACACTAAATAGTCAGCAATAGATTCTCATGTAACTGCCTTGTTCCTAGACAGAATATAACCCAGCCTGAGCTGTGAGACAAACAATACATTGAGACAATGCAACACCATTCCATTTTCTGTAGCATTCTGTAGACATTGCAAAATGCTGGCCAGAAGAGACAATTTCAAGGAAAAAAAAATGCTGCCATTTTAGAGTAGAGGAAGTGAAGTATTCCACACAGAAAAGCCATTATGAATATAAAACAAAATTTTTAATGTAAATACACATACAGGGTTTCTCTTTTCTCCAGCAGAGGAACATTTGCAGAGAAATGACAGAGAAAGGGCCAAAATTAGATGCAGGCTTTCTGCTGATAGGGAGACAGTTGTGGTACAAGAACAATTCTGGACTTGCTCCTATCCTAGTCTGAAATTCAAATGAACTTCGTAAGGACACAGTTTACATAGTTCTGCTAATTATTTATTTATTCACAGACACATTGTATCACATACACTGTCTCTAGCTACATGTTATTCTTTCACTAAGTGGTACAGACAAAACCAAATCCTCTTCCATCACTCCCTGAGGCAAAGGCTAAAAAAGGTACCAAAACAGGTGCATCTAGAAGCAAAGCCTGATCATACTCTCCGTAAAAATATGTTTGTTTACTCCAGGTGTCCTCAGACACTGGCCCACCCTCATACCTACATGTATGCACACCCATTTTTCCTCTTTTTTTGTTTTCTCCATGCCTTTTCTCTTCTACTGAGTCCTGATTGAGAGCTACAGAAGCCATTTGAGCTCATCACAGCAAAACACAGCTGAGAACATAATTTTTGCCATTTTCTGCCTTCGTTTCTTCCAGAGAAGTTCCACAGATCTGAATCCCATCATGAATATTAGCACAGAAGACTTAAGCAGTTCTGCTAGTGCAACCTCCCACTCAACCTAAGGTCCTCTAAGACCAGGTGAGTTGGCAGAGTTTGCTCTCAGGGTAATCTATTAATCTATTCCGATATTTCACCACTCTCAAGATCAAATTTCTTTCCTCTCATCCTGTCCTTAAACACATCCAGGAAGACATTGACTCTGTCCTTTATATGCACTCCCTGTCATTAGACTCCTCTCCAGGCTGGAAAAGCCCAGCTCCCTCAGTCCCTCCTGCTCCAGCCACCAACCAGCTTGATGGAAACTGCAGCAGAGGTTACACTTCACCTCTGATGAATACTAAATCCATGAAAAGAGCAGCATCTCTGTGAAGCTTTGCTCACTCTTTGCTGAATACATCTCATAGCCTTTTAATCTGAAAACTTGTCTTAAGACTCTTCAGCTTTCAGCTAAGAGACCCCTAACTTAATGAGGAAAAACACCATGCTTCTGGGTCCAGTTCATAGGAAGGATGAGCATCAGTGAAACAACTTACATTGCCACTTCCATCTTTAGAGTAGAACTGCCATTCTACCATCATCTTGCTGCTAATGTCTCTTTTCCACAGCCCTTGGACTCTACTGTCCTAGTGGCAGCTCAACAAACAGCCAAAGCTCTAATCACTGAAGAGCTACAATAATACATTATCTGCCTTACACTGGAAAGGCACTGAAACTTCACTGTTAAAAACTGCACTGAAAAATAAGTGAGAAAATACAGAAACATGGATACGCTCTGCTTGAAACACTCTCCCTGACACTTTAACATGTAGAAAAAAAGAGTAATAAGGACCCCTTCTGGCTTCTGATTTCTCTCTGATGGAGTGACGTGTGTATAAGATGTTTTCACAAACTTTTCTACTGCAATAATAAGTAGAAACCTGAAAATGGGAAAGGAATAAAATCCATTCAGCTCAGAGACTAATTCTTGGTAATCAACACTCTCTGAATGATCTACAGAAATGTGTTAAATAACAGATAGCCATTCAAGTCCCACTCTCTACCTTCCTTTCAACACTGATCTTCATAACTCCTCTTCATTTAGAAGTGTTCACTTCTGTCACTGCTGCTGCTCAGCTCCAGTCTCTTTCCCAGAAGGGAAGGAGGAATCAGACTGAGGCAGCCTTTGACTGACCTCTTGCACTTACAAGGCAGTTCTTAACCTTGCTTCTCTGAAGTCTTTTCTAAGCTTATTTGAGAAGATACACAGGCACAGAAGATAAGGTAAAACATGTAGAATTACTTAGATAATTGCTAATACAACTTAGTAACGAGAGGAGAAGCTTTTTAAAATTTTTTTTATTTTTAATTTTTTTTTTTATTTTTCATGGTAGATTTGTCCAAGGAAAAGTTATTTTTCTGCAAGACAGTTGGGGGAAATAATGAATGTTCATTCTTCAAATCCAGCTCAGCACGTTAGGGACACAAATGGGAATCTCTCAAAAACCAGAGAGATTTACCCTTTCTCAACAGTCATCTAGGACACCAAGATATTGTTTAGTGTTGGTGGAAAAAAAGTTGTTTCTATACAGGCAAATGACCCCTTACTCCTGGAAGTGATCATTGCTAAAATAAGGAGAGGAAAGTCCTTAAAACACTGTGAGCACTACTAATTCTAGCATCACAGCCTGAGGCATAAGTGTATTAACCTCTCATGCAAAGGAAGAGGCAAGGATTGTGAATGATGTTTCAGACTACCTAGAAATAAAGTGCTCTCTGGTTTGATGTGCTCTACTTTAAATTTCTCCAAGGTGTTTTCCTATGTAAAGTATTAGGGTGTAAATGGTTATTTCAGACATGCTAAGGATCTCTCCCTGATGCACTGTGCCATGCTGCACTTAAACCTTCAGTCCCACAAGCCCATGTTTTTCTGGGACAATCCCTACAAATCCCTTCAGATGCAGCTTTAGGTGCAGATTTCTCATCTTTCTTGGCAGTATCTCCCAAACAGTCCTGTCCCCAAAGCTATGAAAACAGGATTAAGCTCTCAGAAATACTCCAGCAAACCCCAGCTTCCCTTGCATCAGTTCCCCACCATGACCATCAGACTATAGTAAGAGACCAAAAGTTAACCTCAGACACAGAGCAGTTGCACAGCCAAAAGAAACTTGCAAAGCAAATGGGCCATTGCTCAATGTGTAAGAAGCCCCTGTGCTTTAACAGCACGTGTGAGCTGAAACCTGTTTCAAGAAAGGCACAACAAAGAAATCCTGAAGATCCAACTCAAGGCAAGGGAAGAGAATATTTTTTGGGGAAACTTCCAACAGAAATCTGTAGGCAAGAAAAATTCCCTGGTGCCTCCTGTGGACACTTGGATGTTAAGTAACCGTTCTCTCCACCTGCGTGGGCATCTGTGGACAACGAGTTCTCATTAACATCGATTCATTAACTTGGAATTAAGGACATCATTCATCACTGCAGCATAAATGCTCGAAAGTGAGAGAAAAAATGAACCAGGCATCATTTGCACCTATCAGAAAGGCAGGTTGAAGCTGCAAACAACTGTCCCTGAAGGGATGGGCACAGGTCATTGTCAGAGGACATGAAGGCACAAACCCAAACCCTGCAGCTTTGCTCCAGCAGAATCAGAATCGTTTCTCGTGTGGTTGGTCACACATATGCAGTCACCCGATATCTATTGATTGATTTAAAGTTTTGTTTGTTACGTTCTCAAGAACACTTTGTTCAGCAGTATAGTCAAAATAATACATTATGGTATATAAGCATGCACTAACAATTTCTTATCTAACTGTTCACACAACTTGCATCTTGTAGCAAGCTCATAATATTCTCCAGGAGCCAAACTCCTCTGATTATTCCCAGGCCATGTTCCGGTCAAACCTCTCAGTTCCTTGCAGGATCGGTCAGTCTGCTTGTGCAGTTCTGTCTCATGTAGCTCTATTCCTTCTCCTGGTGTTTTTCCACAGCTCATAGGTTAAAGCAGTGGATGGATTCAGGACTTGTACAGAAAAGCACCCAGGATCAGTTCTAAATCACTAAAGACAGTAGTCTAAAGGTGGTAAGTTTGGTATATCACAGTCCCAATCCTCTAAGGGAGGCACTCCCCAGTTAAAATTTAAATTCAAGGGAATGGTCCAAAATGCTTTTAAGGCTTCTATTGAGTTGGCAGCTTTTCACAATCTAAAACTAATCAGCATCCCTGGATCCCTGAGCATAATTTGCTTTGATTATCTTTTGTTGATAAGTATACTTTTTACAGGTTTAACTTAGTTATATTGCAATTAAGAACTCAAAAGAAGCCTGTGAAATGGATATCTATTAACTCTTCCAAAATTCTAATTAGTATTGCAAACAAGGCATACATACCCTTTAATATGTCTCAGTCAGAAAAAGTAGCAGCTGACTGAAACCGAGACATTATTTTTTTTTAACAACTTAGTGAGAAATCCCATAAGAAGCATTTCAAACTGGAATTTTAAGATAATCCTTTTAAAAACACTTAGCAGATTAAAATATTTAGAGATAAGAATTTTTCAGTAAGCTCTCTCTTACTTGACCCTTTCACATAAAATCCTAGCAGATCTATTCAAGTGCAAGTGCAATTAAATTATTCCACTCTAATGAGGTACGGATTTAGCCCATAAATGGTCTCCCCCTAGAAAATTTCTCTTCCAGCTTACACTAAGAACAAATCTCTGTGTCATTCATCCAGTAGCTGAGGTCATTCCACTTTACCTCCTATTTGGCTAAGACACTTTCCAATTAGCAAACCCAGCAGAAAGCAAATCTATAATTGTTCTCCAAAGTGGACACCAAAGGTTAGCTAACAAGTAGCTGCTAGAACTACATCTACCTGGATAAACTTGTGACTTTCCATCTCCTTCCACAGGGACTCAACCAATGCTGGCCCTGCAAATTTGCTGTCTCCTGCAGCACAAGGAGTGATGGCTTTGCTAATACATAAGTAACCCAGAGGCACTTAGGGAAAGGCTCAGCAGCCAAGCAGTTTATGTACTAAGCACACTGCCACAGTTGCTCCTGTTGTGTAGAGGGACAATCCTGGTATACCACATACTTGGAATTTAAGTTCCATTGACCTTTTCAGGTTTTCAAGTTCAGGCTTTAGCTGCTTGGCTCCATTATGAACAGCAGGATGTGAGCAGTCAAAATCCCTGAAAAAGGCTTGAAAAGCTACTTGCAAAATATTCCAGTGCCTCTCTGCAGATCAGCAACTGGCCGGAGGGAGGGGAAGCCGAGGAATGTGGGAGTAGTTAGCGCAGGAAAGAGGACAGGAGGAATACAAGAGCAAGGTTTGGCTGTTACAAAAGCAGCAGCTCAGAAAAGACTCCTGCTTAGCTTCCTAAAGTCAGGAAAAGGTACCAAAACCTTCACACCTGTAGTTTACTCTTGTCTTCAAAGACAGATTGATATCATTTTTTGCCAGCTTTTTGCCCACTGCATTAGCCTTTTTTTTTTTTTTTTTTTTTTTTTTTTTTTTTTTTTTTTTTAACACTTGGCTGTGTTTGTCTGCCTAAGCAGCTGCCAAAGCAGGGTATATCCTCCAAACATTTCTGGCAGCAAATCAGAAGCTGAGCATTCTGCATGCTTCACAGGGTCAGTTAGGAGCTTGGAGGAATGTCTTCCAATACAACACCTTTTAAATCCCAGAGGGGTGACATAAGAGTTTAATAAGGTCATTGTCTCAGATACAGATGTTTCTATACAGTCCTGGGCAATGGCCATATTCTTCCTCTCACTGCCTTGTCACCTTGTATGCTGCTGGTGGGTACAGCACAACTATTTTCTTAACCAGTTTGTAGGTTCTCCTGCTTGATGCAGACTTCTGGATTCTGGGAACAGATGTGAAAACTTTACATTGAAGGACTAATTCCAGCACATTGTTATAGAAGCAGGTTCCTGAAAAGATCATAATAGAGACCCCACTCCTGGAAGGATGATTGGTTATTGTCTCAGATGTCCAAGGATGTGCTGAGAAGGCCAGCAATGATTCCCAGCAACTCAGTTCCCAGTAATTTGAGCCAGCAAGGTGTAGGTCCCTACATACATGGGGAATTTGCTTCTGTTGCAAAAAGGAAAGAAAACCACCATAATATGTAAAATAAGATGCAAGTCTTACAGTCATTTTATAGCAAAAGAAGTTATTTCAAGACAAAGGACAACACAGTGTTCTGCCCAATCTTCACCTTTAGCTCAATCCTCAGTGCTTACCAGGGGACTAAAAGACAGCACATGCTTGGTAGTATATTACCAGTTTTTCAGCATAGAGATTCTAATAAGAACTAGCAGGAGTCAACCAAAAACTGTCTGATCACCTGGCAGTTAAGCTCTTGCTAAAGGTATAAGCAGAAACAGATATTCCTAAGAGAATTTTACTTTGCTTACTATTCCAATCGACAGTCAGATCAATATCTTTCTTGATGTTTCTGCTGCTTTTTCTTGATTTCAACATTCTTATGTCACTTCAACTCTTTGTCTGATGGTAACATGTTCCACATATTTGTACAAGTTTGCCTTTGGCTCCTTTCAGTGCTACATATGTATAAATCCCTTGAGAGAGTTCACAGCCATACACTTGCACACAGTTCAGACTCCTGCCCCCTTAAATCTGTTTAATCTCAATGTTCTCACACAAATATACAATAGCTTCCCAGAAATGCTTGCAGAATCACAAACTAAATGAAAAAATGAACTTCAGCTCTGCTTCAGGTATAGATCAAAGCAAATATGCTTGACATTACAGCTAAAAGAGGAAAAAATAACCAAATACCACTATTGGCATTGACCAAGCTGTCCAGAGAGAAGAACTGTACCACCAGTTCTGCATCCCTGCTTATACATTCCTATATGAGACCCTGCAAACAAGCTCCAAATAAAGCCCAGGAGGCAGCCATGAGTTTTATGGTCTGCACAGGGGTTGAAAAGCATGAGGTAAGTGAGCCTTGAGCTCTCAGTATTAAAGAAGTGCTGAATTCAGTTCAGTGAGACTTGCTGAGACTCTCCACACCAGAAAAAAAAATAGAAGTGTGAGTTCACTTAACAGATTCAACAGGCAACCAGCTGCAGCAGTTTTTTTAATTCTGAGTGCTCTGCATTGCAGTCTTAACAATGAAAGGAGGAAGTTAATAGGGTTTTTTAATTATTTTACTAGGATTTTCTCATTGCTAAAAATACATATACATGTTTTCATCTCAAGGATTCCCTCCTCAAATGCAAGGGTTCTTGTATCAATTAGATCATCACTCTCAGATACTGATAGGAAAAACAAAAGATCTAGTATCATTCAACATAGTTAATGAGTTCAGGTTGTTTTGGGGTTTTTTTCCCCTCTGGTTGGACAGCAAGAGTATGTCCAACACAGCTGCAAAGCCTTGATGGCTATTCACAGGGACATGTAAAGCTCTGACCTATGGAATCTGTAAAGAGAAACTAGTTACTTCCCTATGTAAACCTTCACCATCAAAACAGAGCTTAAATTAACAGGTTCCTGTTCATTTCCCTTGATGGTCTCCATTAATTACAAGCTCTTTTAATTACTAAGCACACACAAGGGGTGGAAATGACTTAGATGATCCTCCAAGATTTAATTATCAAGATCACACCAACAGTGACCCAGCCTGGCCTAGTGCAGCAGAAGCTGCTGGTTCTCACAAAATTCTGTTCTCTACCACATCCAGTCTCCAGCACAGTAGCATTTTCCTGCTGCATTCATCCCAGCAAAGCAATTCCTGGTGAAAATATGGTGATCATCTCCTATCTGCCTTCTCCTCTTCCCATTAAAGTGAAAGGCAGAGCGAGCCACACACACAACTAGAGTGCTATTGCCCACTAGGAAAATCTTTGCAACCTTCTGGATGGGCAACATTCATATTTATTCTCTCTCCTCAGCTCCTCAGATTCTTTCCTTACAACTCCCACAACAGGTTGAGTATCAAGTTCAAAAGACTCTCCAATTACTCAGGTATGAGCCTGGCTTGCAACAACATATATTTTCTCCTCCTTAAATACACCCATGGCTGGTGCCTGAAGGGGACTTGGGCAAGAAGAGAGACACTGGGGATAGCTCAACACCATAGAATTGGTTACACTCAGGAAGGTGGAACACAGGAATCCCTGCCACTCCCAAAGCAGCAGCTGTATTACTACAGGTGACCAGGCCCAGAGCCCTGAGGTACAATCAGTAGCCCTGAAAGATCCAGCTGCCCTAACTCCATCCACAGAATACAAAACTGCTAAAGAGTGGAGGAGTTCACCAGCACAGCCCCTGTCAAACATAGCAATGCATCCAGAAACCAAAACCAGTGCAAAGGATTTCATTTTCATCTTTGCAGAATGTTTTTACATACCATGCACACTGCATGACCAGCCAGCAATAACCTAAAAAACAGTCCCCTACCAAAAAATGGGATAAAATGGATTGAAAAAGAAAGCCAATACTGCCCAGAGCCCCTCTGAACAGTGCATCCAGTGCAGCCGCAGTTCTGCCAAGAAAATACTGCTCTACAAATGTTCCAAATAAGCTGCAGGTAGTAGCTTTATAGGTCTCAAATTACAAGATGATAAAAAGCATGTAGGAAAGCCACTACAGTCTATCAGGGAGGATATTAGGACCTTCTGGTAGAAGAACTTTGGCAAACTCTTAGACTGAATTTACAGTCTGATCCTTCAGTTCTCTACAGGATTGCCCTTTGGCTCCTTCATACAAGCTATGCTCATTTCTGAGGATGGTTTTTGGAAAAGACCAAAAAGGAACTCACCAGAGTGCCAGCTCAAAATCTTCAGTTTTCTATTAGTTCTTTAAAAATATTAAATAATGATAGCCTCCAGCATGTGAGAAAGAAGAGCCAGCAATAAATGCTGCTAAAAGGATAATTCAGAGCTGTGAACTGAGATCAATAAATAAACTGGAGATTTGTTTAGTCACTAACTCCCAGAGCTGAGCAGAACTAAAAGCCACACACCTGTCTCCAAGTCATTCAAATGGGAAGAGAAGGACAGTCATAGGGCAAAAATTGTCAGGAGAGAGCAGATCTTCCTGAATCTTTTGTGGCTGATCATATAGCAATTAACTTACAAATAAAATAACCGAAAAGTCACTATAAATCATTACTTATGGCTTTACAAAGCAATGTACATCCCCTCTTCATTGATCATCTCAGCACAGTTAGCATTTGATTCATGAAGCTGTGCCTCAGGTTGCCAAGAACAGAGCTGCTCCTTAATTAATAATAATGAGTACTAGCTCAGGGAGCCTCACACATATCAGACCCCAAAGGAGCACCAGCCAGAAACAGAAGTAAAAAGCAACAAAATTTTTTCTTTAGGAAAAAAAAATGCATTAATCACCTTTAATTTTCATCCCTATTGTCGTAAGCTTTGTGAAAAAATAGTATCTTTTTGGATTTTAGCAAAGCATTTGATACCATAGCCCTTGAAACTACCTGAAACGATTGTATCGTTAAGTTTACAAGCTGCAGCTTGGTAACAAGCTATCAGAGCACATTTACTGCAGCTGAGAAGTAAAACACCTATGCTTTCCTGTGGTAGAATCTTCTAGAAAGAAGGAAAAAAAATGATGCCTATACATGAGCAAATACTATTATGCATTTACAGACAAATACACAGTGGAAGTCCATTGAACACTCACATTAGGCAGGAATAAGTCTGCCTTCATGTTTAGGACCCCCAGCATCAGCTACATTGCATATGCCAGATCCCTTGTTTACAGAATTAAATGTACTAATGCACAGGTGGTTGATGCCAGGCCAGAAATTTTTCTCCACCTCCATCCCTAAAGATACACAAACTCCAAGTCTGTCAGCACATCTCAGAGTGCTGGTTAATATAAAATGCCTGCTAGTAATTGTCTAGGGGTCACATTGACCTTATAGAAGCTAACACAAAATGCTTGTTTATAGAAGATAAGTAATTGTTTAGGAAGTCATCACATTATAAGGAAAAAATATGTGCTAAACTGATAACCATAGCAACCTTGAGATAAAAGAACAGAAGATATTGTCAACTTACCTGAGCTAACCTAGGCTGAAGAAATGCGCATGCCCGGAGAAGAAGAGTTGAAAAGTTTACCCAGATAAAGACCTTTGCTTCATTTTTTACTTCATCCCCACGACCACCACCAGAAGGCACTACGCAGGCGCAGGAGGGAGGAGATAATGAAAATGACCTCTTGGGATTAATTTGAATACGAAGCGGGAGTAGGTGATGCATATGTATAGGCGTAATGTGAAATCTAATGAATATGTAAAATTTCAGTGTATATAACAAAAGCCCGATGGCGAGATTGGTGCGCATCGGTTCCGGGGGAATTATCCCCCCGTGTGCCCAATGCTGAATAAACATACCCCTATCTATAACTTTACAAGTTGTAGTCTTTTTCCACAAGTCAATTTTGGCACCCCAGATGGGAAACTTCTCCACCCGGCTGCAGGATCGACTGGGAAACGGACGATCTTGGTGCGTACCCCGAGATTTCTCGGGGAGGACTCCGTTCTTAGGCGCTCACTGCGGGAGTGGACAAGAACTGTGGATAAGGTATTTCTATTAAATGTGAAGTACTGGGGCCCGTAAGTTGCTGAGGGCGCTCATGCCGGGCTGATGCTGCCGAGGTGGCGCACCAGAGATGTCATGTGCAAGGCAGAGCTCGTTGGGTAAATAGGGGGTACCCAGTAAACCGCTAGGACCCGAAGGACCCTGCAACAGGCAGGAGAGTTGTATAGAGGATTGTACAACAGGCAGAAGAGTGAGAGGAAACAACCAGCTGGTGGTGTAGTCGTTAAGATTCGGCGGTCTCACTACCGTGACTTGGGTTTGACTCCCGGTTCACGGAGCCGTAGTCTGGTTAATGTAGTGGAAATTGCGTCCAGCTAAGGTAGTTATAGCTTTGTCACTGCTGTTTTTATGTTAAATGCTGGGAGTGAATGTGTGAATGAATGAGACTCAACATATTTGCAAAGTAAGTGCGGAGTCCTTCTAACCACGGTTCCGTCCCCATCCCGGGAATGAATGTTATCTGAAATGTAGAAACTGTGAAGAAAAAAAAAAAAAAAAAAGAAAAAGGAAAAAAAAAAAAAAGTATGAACTTTAGTGTGGAACATCATCGTTTGGTTGTTTGTTTTTTTTTTTATTTCAGCGTCCGCTGCCTGTAAACTGCAAATAAGAAAAGTATTCTGGGTGTCTGGCGGAACGTCTCCAAGTTAAATTTTAGTAAAGCTCTCAGAGCAAAGGAAACTCGTTAGCATCCCAAACGAAGTCTGTGTACCCATTCTAATGACAATTGGGCGCTAATGTTCGGTAATTGTAAAACAAAGGGCAGCATAGTAGATTGCCCCACATTAAAAATTTCTGTTCATTAAAGATATTTGTGCCTCTACGCTCCGTATAGCCCACCCAGGTGCTGAGCTTTCCTAGGGAGAAGCAGTGGGTCCCTAGGGCAAAACAGAGATAAAGAAAGGAGAGTGCAGAGGCATTTCAAGCATCCCGAAAACGCAACAGCAAATTAGAGCTGAAATGGCTCCTTTTATGCAAAGGACACAAGCTGAAAATGTCCAGTCTCTCTGTCAAGTGGGACAGCGAGGGACGTGATGCTGCCACATGGAAGGAGCCCGCAAAAGCCTGCTAGAGGTGGGGACGTGCTTGAGAGCGTCTTGTGTGGCAGGTAACGGGATCCAGGTGAGCCCGCAGTGGCACAGGAAGGCTGGAGCCGAACCCCGCGGGCAGGATGGTGGGATGCCCTGCTAGGGACTCTCCTGAACTCATCGGCACGTCTTGCCTGTGGGTCACCCTGGCATCCTGGGGGCCCTGCCATGGCTCCCGTGAGAAGAGCAGCAAGGATGTAAAAAAGCATGGGGGCGGCTTCCTCGCCCTGCCCCCGCCGGAACCCCATACGCCATTCAGCTGCCAGAAGGAGAAGCCCGAAAAAGAGGGGGGCCAAGAGAGCCGGTATCTTCTCCCTCCTTTCCCCCCACCCCCCGCAGGGCCTGGGGCACGCATCCCATTTCTCACATCCTGCCCCCCTGGGAAGAGCTGACGGCCTCCCCCGGGAGGGACGGAGCAGTCCGGTCGGTGTCCTGACTCACCCGGCAGACACCGCGCTGCAGCAATGAGCGCAATAACAGGGGGAAGCCGTAGGTGCCCCGGGGTGCCCGGGGAGGCAGGAGGAGTCCTGGCAGGGCTCGAGGCGCAGCGTGTGAGGTCCTCAAGAAGGGACTGGGCACCAGCCAGGCGCCAAGGCCAAGGGCAGAAACAATCCTGGGATCAGCATGGTATCAGAATGGACTGGCAGCGCCCTATCATCCTCCCTGAGGCTACCGGGGATGAGCAGGACTCCCAAGACTGCGATTGAGTTTTTCCCAGCCAAAGGTGGCCCCAGGGATGCTGCTGAACGGGACCTGACAGCACACGGGACCAGGTGGGAGAAGCCCTGCCACTAGGCCGATGCTCCGTGGTGGCTGGAAAAGGGATGGTGCAGAGGGCATAGAGGGGTGCTAATTATATTGTAGTTAAAGGAACCACGGGCCAAGCTGAAAAGGCATATTTAGGTAAACCCTTAAAATAGAAGTTGGGCAAATAAACAGGGATACATAGATTATTATATATGTCCAACTCTCCAAAGCCCCCTTTAGGGAAGAGACTTGCTGGAACAATCAGGAGAAGTAATAAGATTTAATAAAGGAGAAATAACTCTTGAAGATCAGGATTATACTCAAATAATGAGCTTATTACTGGCCACCACTCCCATGGTGAAAAGAAAACTCAATAACACCTATGGACCACTATGGGAGAGAGGAACAAGGAACTAGTTATCAATAATCAAATAAAAGAGTGCTGAGATGAAATGTAATCTACGACTGACAGGAAAAGCAGGAAAATAATGTGAAAATTATCTGCAAAAAAGCTTTAAAAAAGAGTGGAAAAGATTCAGACTGCTTTAAGTGTTTGGGCTGATACACATATATAATTACAAATAAAAGGAATCCACACATGTAAATAACTAGGGGGGATGGTAGAGATGCACGGCAGGGGGGAGTCTGTGTACATTTATGAAAACGTCCTAGGGTCAAAAAGGGCAAAGGATAAAAATGATATGGCCATGTCTGAAGAGCTGCAAAATCCCAGTTGTTTCATTCCTCTTTCTCCCAACTTGGACAGGGTTTGTAGTGGAAGTGGAGACATCAAAGGAGAAGCAACAGACTTCTGGAAATGGGGTCAAAACACTTGAGCAAATAGAACAGAATCTTTTCTTCCAGACTCTGCACAAGTATCACTCTATCATACAGCTCACAAGACAGACTGTAGAATCCCAAAAGGAATATTTATCTCAAAACAGCTGCCCTGACAAAGTGGACATTGTGCTTGGGTGGAAGCCTCATTCAATAGCCATCTGGACTCTGTTGTCTCAAGGAGTGACCCCCATTTGGGTCACCACCCTGATAAACAGGACTCTATTCTCACAAGAGCAGCCCCTCCCTCAGTGGCCATCCCGATAAGCTGAACGCTGGCCTTGCAAGGGGAGCTCTGGTGGCCACCCTGACAGGCAGGACACCGTCCTTGTCTGATAAGGGACAGGGGCAGGCAAGCTGCACCCTGTGGAGGCAGAGTGACATCTTGTGTGTGCCCCGGGTAAAGCCACTGGAGAGGGCACACGCACAAAAATAAGGGTTATTGCTGTGTCATCCCATCTGGAGGGGTCCAACTGAACACCAGGCTGTGCAAGATATGCCAAAGCCCCCCCAAGAAGGTGGGGTCAGGCAGCATAAAAGAGGCACACTTGGAATGCTGGGCATGTGCCCACCATCCAAGGACCCGAACTTTCTACCGAGATCATCACTGGATCCAAGGGTTGAGATACCTTTTCTATCCCTTCTATATCTTTGTCTTTATCTCTCTCTCTCTTTCTCTCTGTGTCTCTGTTTCTAACCTTATCTCAGCATGAGGGTAACATAGTTTCTAACTTTGTTAAGTTTTACTCCCTGTTGCTTTTTCAAGTTTTGTTAGTTGTAACCTGTTGTTTTGACAACTTCCTTAAGTTTTGCTAAATTGTAATCCATTGCTTTGAAAGTACCATCATTTATAACTCTACCAGTTGTAATCTCACATCCTTTATAATCTTACTTAATCTTAAACAAAGTTGTGTTTTATACAAACCTCCTGGGTAATAACCTTACTCCCGAGTACCACGCAGACAATTCCTGAACTTAATCTTGCCGAATGGGTTGTTAAAAGAGATAAAGGAAGAGAAGGATTTGGCCCAGCTACACCTAGGCTCCTTTCTGAGGGAGTTTAGAAAGCAAGGAGGTCTAGTCCAAATTCCCCTGGGTTGACCCCCACTCTGGGGAACCCTATCTGTGTACACTCTGTGAGACATAGAGACGTGCCCGCTACATGGGACATGATATTTTGCTTGGCCCCCACATCTGAGGAGCTCTGCTCACTTTGTGAGACGTGACAGTGCTGCACCCACGTCGTGGGGCATGACACAGACAATAATAAAATTAGTGTTCCACATTCCCATTTTCTTTTTTGTTAGAAAATACATATACGGTGATGTTGCAGCCTGTCTAGGTACAGTCTGCATCCCTATGCTTCCTTTAGCAGTTCAGAAAGAATTTTTCTTGCAAACTTTGTTGTGGTATCTTGTGCAAACAAATCCTGTGACACGTTTTTCAAGGGCAGAAAAAGAAAACCGACAGAAACAAGACACACATACAGGCCAAAACATGATGGGGTTTAACAGGCATCTAAACAAGCTCCAACCTGAGCTGGTTTATTTTCTAGCACTATATTCTGCTACACAGCACACACGCTGATTGCATGGCCAGTCCTTCCTCCAGGAGATTTTACAAGATTTGATGTTATAAGTTTCTCATGCAGATTCCTTCCAGCCTGCAACAGGCACTGGCAAAATTTTTATAATGGCATAAGTCTGCACTACCTTCCAGCTTTTCATGCTTAAGTGGTATGTACCAACAGTAACTCATAGTACCTGTGGAAGATAAAAGGAAAAAACATAATGAGTTTGAAAAAAAAGACCAAAAAACTCCCTCTGCTGGATTCAGTCCGAAAAAATGAATTATTCTTCAGTAATGGTGCAAAGCACTGCTATCATGAGAAAATATCACAGATCTATCAATAGAACACAAGTCATAGTTGCCATTGCTGAGGGCCTCGGGGGGGAGGTGTTACTTACTGGATACTAAATGCAAGGAACTTTAGGAGTGAGCAATTTAGTTTTTTAAGATATAACAAAAGCATGCTTGAGAAATCAGGCTCACTTTAAGCACATTGAAAACTGAGAATCATATAGCAACATTAGTTTCTGAGTATTTAATCCATACTATATACCTTAAAGTTTATGCACATTAAAAGAAAGAAAACACACCCATGCTCTCCCTGAGCAACTTGTGAAAGTTGCAAATTGTTGCACAGGAAATTGTTACAGAATAGTGAACACCTCTTCCCACCAGGAAGGCAGGATTTTCTCTGCAGGGCACTTTGCACACTTAAAGAGCAGTTAAAGATTCCAACAAGGCCTTAGGGTCACAAACACATTTGCATATCTAGTCTCCATCTCCTATATCTCTTGTAGATTTCCAACCTGAGCAGTCAGTGAGCTGCAGGATAAACACAGCAGACTGGAGCAAGAGGAGCCTGTCACAGACACCCAGCAGGGAGAGCTACTAAATTATTCCAGCTCAACTTATATCGATGCTTCTGTTCAGGCTATCCGTCTCTTTTACTCCCTCCCCCACCAAACAGATGAACGCTGCTTTCACCTCAGCACAGTTGCTCCTACTTGCTGAAAAGAAAAAATCAGCATTGCTTAGTTTGGGGCTGCCCCATCAAAGCAAACGGAACAGGGTGAGGAGACGCATGGTCTGTATGCTAGGCAGAAACGCATAACCCGACCTGTGGCTAGGCAGGGGATCTGACATCTTACAGAAATATCCCCAGAGGTGACAGGGTTAGCGAGCTGCAGCCTCTCGGATGCTTGCACTGCACTGCCCTCTGCTGGTCCCAGCAGCCCTCTCCAGCCTGCATTAAAACGGGCTGGAGTTTTCGCTATTGAAACAGATGAAAAGATGAATTCTCTTTTAATCTGCCGTGAAGAGAGAAAAAGAAGAGATGGAAGCATTTTCCATGCGATTTTTGCCAAAGCATATCATCTTGCTACCTTCTTTCCCACCTGCTTTCTATGCAATGACAGCCAAAATAATGGTGCTTAATTCTTGCCTGTTTCTGTCAGCAGTGCTCCAAGTGCTTTATGAAGTGAGTACTATCAGACCTTGTTATTTATCTTGCAGACACTTACACACGTTTCCTAAGGCCTGTGCAACTAGTACTCAGCACAGTCAGCACAATGCTCTTATTTCCAGTCAACAGCTGAAAAGCCTTTCTATAACACCCTGTGACCATTAGTATATTTCTTAGGTTGTACCTCCACTAGTCACACTGCAGGATAAGACTCTAGAAAACAAACTGCAGTGATGCAGGGTTCTGCATCAGCAATAATTAGTGTGAAAATAACCTCGCTGACTTTCTCCTGCAAAAGAAAAGCATTTGAATGAAATTAGACAATTTTACATGACAATAAAAACTGTCATCCTTTGAGAAAATCAGCACCCTCAAAGCAGCTAAAAAATAAGTGTTGTTGGAAGCATATTTTAAAGGAAAAATGTATTTTGAAGGAAAAACATATTTTGCATATAAAATTACAAAATCCAAATACATAATATCTTTCGTGTCCTAGAAATGCCATGCATGGAAGCTTTCAACAGTAGTTCATATAATGCACCTACATAGACTTTAACTCTTTTGAAGTAAGAAATCGAATGCCAGCATAAAAGGCAGAGGAGTATTATTAGCAGAGAGCTTGTGTATCATTAAATTCCCCTGCATGGTAATACCATATCTGCAAGAGCTTCTAAGCATATGGGTTGAATATCATAGACTTTCTAGAAACATTAAGGTCAGGATCATAGAATCATAGAATTGGCTGGGTTGGAAGGGACCTCAGAGATCATCAAGTCCAACCCTTGATCCACTACCGCTGCAGTTACCAGCCCATGGCACTGAGTGCCACATCCAGGCTCTTTTTAAATATCTCCAGGGACAGAGAATCCACCACCTCCCGGGGCAGCCCATTCCAATGCCTGATCACCCTCTCCGTAAAGAAATTCTTTCTAATATCCAACCTAAACTTTACAGCCTTCTGCTGCCCATCTTGCAGCAATAAATTCTTTGCTACTACTGTTTAATACAACATCTCACCCACAGGTCTCTAACCTGTGTTTGAGGCTTCCAGGTTGGTACCAGAATACAAAATATAACACAGCATAACTTTCTGCATATAGGATGGGGGAAGCCTGGAGGCAAGCACAGACTGGGGAATGAGTGGCTGGAGAGCAGCATGGTGGAGAGGGACCTGGGGGTCCTGGTTGATGGCAAACGTGAGGCAGAAATGTGGCCTGGCAGCCAGGAGAGCCAACCTTGTCCTAGGGTGCATGAAGCACAGCTTTGCCAGGCGGCCAACAGAGGTGATGGTTCTGCTCTAAACTGGGATGGCCTCACTTTGAGTACTGTGTGCAGTTTTGGGCACTACACTAAAGACATGAAGCTACTGGAGAGCCTCCAAATGAGAGCAACAAGGATGGTGAAGGGTCTGGAAGGGATGACTTACGAGGAGCAGCTGACGTCACTTGGATTGCTGAGCTTGGAGAAAGGAGGCAGAAGGGTGATGTCATTGCAGTCTGTGGCTTCCTCATAAGGGGAAGAGATGGAACTGGCACTTCAGTCCCATGACTGATGACAGGACTTAGGAAAATGGTAGGAAACTGAATCAGGGAAGGTTTAGATTAGGCATCAGGAAAAAGTTTTTCACTCATAGGGCAGTTGAGCAGTGGAACAAGCTCCCCAGGGAAGTGGTCACAGCTCCAAACCTGCCCAAGTTCAAGAAGCATTTGGATGATGCTCTCAGGAACTTGGTGTGATTCTACACAGGGACAGGAGTTGGACTTGATGATCCTTCTGGATCTGGTAGTGACAAAATAGTTCCAATAAAGGATAAGAAAGCTGCTCTGCAAAGAATTACTTTAAGACTTCTATTTTTTTTTCTAATTTTTTTTTTTTTTTTTTTTTTTAAACTGAGCTTTGTGAACAGGTCAGCCTATTGAAGACTCTTAATCAAGCAAATACTGGGACATTACTATAATTTTCAACGAAATATGGGAGGATTCATTTCCGCAGTGAATTTTCATCATGCTATCAGCATGGAATCTTGCAAGTATTGACTTTTCAAATACTGGTATTCTCATTTTAGATAGGGTGAAACTAAAGCAGAGATGAAAGGTACCATGGGATAATTAGTACTGTTTGTCAAACTGAGTAGCAATTACAATGGAGTCAGGAATTGTAAGAATTGCTGGACTTTTCTTTTACTATGCAATGAAATCTATCAGACTAAATGATCCAAGTCTTTAAAGACCCTGAATGTTTTTATGTGTACACTTCTGACTGAGCTAAATGAGCACTACTTACCATCTCCAGACTTAGCACTGTGTGCACAAAAGCTATTTTATACTGATGGTCACAAGAAAATGAGGGAAAATCACACAAGTTTATTTTCAAGGGTGCCTCTTTCTAGCTGTAGCATCTGTGACAGTGATGTCTCAGGTCTCTTCAGAATAAAACCTAAACAATCATTAAAATTGAGACGGATCATGAAACCACATTTTATCAGAATGCACAGCTTCATCAAAATCTAAATGTTTCCCACAAAGTGCTGCATTTCCATGACATTTTCTGGAAAAAGTAGAGTAACTTTTGGAGTATCCCATCTTGACAAGTGACTTTAAATGCCTGCCAGCTTGGGCAACTTCAGAGGCTTGCTTTGCAATAGGCTTCAAAAACCAGCCTCTCAGTAAACACTTTCAACTACTGAAGTGATTTCCAGAGGCTGTGATGAAGGGAAACATTTCATTATTTAAACAGCTTTCAGGTGTTCAGATTTTGTATAACTGATTCGTGTAACAGATTTTTGTATAACTCTGGAATAACAAAATTAAAAATAACTCTTAAAACGGAGTTTCTGGTCCATTATGTAAGCCAATTACTTATATCTTTAGCTTCATAACAAGAATTCCCACTGTATTCAGTTAGGGCTTCATTCAAGCACAAAGAACTATCCCATGCATTGGACTAGACCCGAGGACTCCAACTGCCCATGGTTTCACATGAACAACTAGAACTCCCTATCAGAAAACCCCTCTCTTACTTTTCAAGCTGACTGATTAGCATCAGATACTCAAAACTCATTTTTTAGAGCTGTGACATTTATGTTCAATGTCTCTACTAGCAGCCAATTCTCATTTGAAACAGCAGGTCATATTCATGACCTAGGGAAAGCAGCAACAACATCAGTTTGGTTGATGTTATGCATGTACCAGTATTAAACTAGCCTAGCACAGCTGTATTCAGTTGTGCTCATAAAAAAAGAAACCGTTCCTGTACAAAAAATAAAATAAAAAAAAATAGGTGCCAAGGGTATTGATTCTGGTTTGCAAAAGGGCTATGTCAGAAATAGCTCATCATCCAACACTTTCTCCTCACATGTAATATTCTGCCCAGTGACAGTAAAGCTGATCTCTTCCAGCATCAGAACATTGCTTTACATCCAGTCAGCAGAACATTTTCATCACTGCCACAAGGCTTTTGCCTCTGGCTGGGAGAAGGCAGAGAATGAGTTACAACTTTTAGGAGCACCTTCTGCATAAGTCATTGAATCAGCTATTTAACATCTGACAGTAACACTGATAAAAAACATCACTAACCGAGTCTCGTCCATCAAGCAAAGCGCCCACTCACCCAGCAAAACCAGGTCCAACAGCACGGAACTACCTTTTTGGGCCTCAGTTATGTAAGGTACCTAAAACACGTGTCTGCATTTGGAAGCCCTGTGCACGAGCTTCCCCAATACCCCAAAAACCTTCACAGATCATCTTGAAGCTCAAAATAAAACATTAGGTTAAGGATTACAAGTGTCTGTCTTCAGCATTTTCAAACTTCATGATTCTCCCTTTGGCAACCCTCAGATTTTTAGTTAAAATTTCAAACTTGACCCTCCAAACTTCATTTTCCATCTACTGGAACAGGTCAGATACACTTAATGGAACAGATTTTTTTTTTTTTCCTCAAGAACAACAAACCATTCAAACCTTGGGCAAAATACTGATGTACAATTAGGAGCTTCTTATGTATTTATTTTTATTGTATTGACTTGGACTGCCCTGGAGGAATGACTCAAATTAATCTCATAAATTTTACTAGTTAATTACATGAGAAAACTATGAAATACTTTGCTCTCTTTGACAGTGCATTAGAGATGAAATGACATACCTTTAAAAACTGGAAACAATGCATTAAAAGTTTAGCTTTTCTATGACTTTATTATTATTATTATTATTATTATTAAAAAAAAAAAAAAAAAAAAAAAGTCTCCTGTTAAAAAGCCTGTAAGTCTGTTGGGGAAAGGAAATTCCATGAGAAAACACTATAAGCATAATCTCCAACTCCCCCAAAATTTCCTGTCTGCAGTTCCATAATTCTACACAGTCCATGACTAGAAGACAAACAGACAGGAGATAAAGATACTTATTAGAATTATGACTTTTATTTTTTATTCACTAGAGCAACATTGAGTAAAGAATTTTTACATACAGGTTTTTATAATCAACTTTACAAGCAAATTCCAATATACAGCATTTACTCTGGCCTGGGTTAAAAAACAAAAACAAGGCAAATATTACGGGTACCTCTTGTTTTAGTCAGTATTGAATTTAAGCTTTCACCGACACTGGAAATATATTGTTTTTATTGTGGTTCTTTTATAGTTAAGTAGGCAGTGAGCAGCTTTACCACAGCAATGACTAAACTTCCTTGATGGCATAGTTGTAAGATTACTCCACTGAAACCTACCACCAGGATCACGTATTAAATCCACTCTGCTCAGAAAAAGCCACTTATAATGAGGTAAGGAATTGCTACGTAAATCTAATTCAGGAACCTACTTCCATTTGTATCATGAGAAAATGTCCATATTGAGGGTTAGGTGCTGTGCAAAGCCAGAAATACTTCCCCCCCCAACATGCAACCTACCCAAGTATGACACTTTAGAATGTGCATATGGTTCTGACATGCAACAGAAGTAAATCACACAACTGTATTCAGTTTTCTAGCATCCTTACAATAAATCAGGAATTAGATCAAGAGTGAATTTAATGTTAGTGACCTATGATGCAGTCTAGTTGTATGTCTAGTCTCACTGATATGAGATGTAAAGGAACCCAGTTATTTTGGAACTGTATGAAAAATTCAAGGCTGTTTTGGATTTGCAGGGCCTTTTGATTATTTCCAGAAAGTCTGAGAGATTATATTGCACATCTTTTCTCAAACTAAAACATATGCTGGGAACATTACTCTTTATGCTAGTCCTAGGGAAGTTTTGCCATTGGCCTTGATTGGCAGTAGGAAGTGCCAGCTTCAGGGAAGGGGAAGGTAATAATCTGGCTGCATCATGAGTGTTAAAATTCCATGGCTAAATTAAAGTCATTGCACAACAGAAACTCAGTACACTATATGAATATTTTTAAACATGCTAGAGTGCAGCATATCAATTCTGTGAAAGTGATGTGAAGATACCTTTGAAACAGCAACACTAGCAGGAAAATTAGTTTCAAAAAAAAAAAAAAGCCACACACAGAAGGAGGCATCTAGATTTTAGGCACAACTCTAAGCAATAAAGCTCATTTAAAGTGCAACTCTTTTTCTTTTGTGTTTATTCACTTCTTAAAACACTTAATTGCCTCTGTACACACACACACACACACACACACACTGAACAGTAGTTTAATACTTTTGTGGATATTGCACAAAAGAATGAGGAATCAAAAAGCAACAAAAAAATGGCAATAAACCAAATTGAGAAACCTAACCCCCCCTGAATATATTAAACCCTTTAATTTACACATACAGGATAATCTGCACCAGTAATCATGATATATATGCAACTTCTATCAGGTAGTTACCTGAAAATACTTACTTAATCCCATTTGACAAGCTCTACGTAGCACCCTTTTATCCTTCTCTCCCCAGCCCTCATCCTTCACTGAAGTGAAGCTTTAAACTTCACTCCTCTTCCAGTTGCCTGTCTACTCACAGGCTTTTCTCCTACTCTGGACTTGCTATACATGCAACAGAGCCTTCCCTGGTGAAGCCTGAAGGGCCAAAAGACAGTTGTCTTCCAAGGGATGAGGTTATCAGCTGAATACAAATGCAGTTCAGGCTAGCAGCTGTCTCATCCAGGATCAAATCCTATTGTTGCCACCTCAATGTGTCTCACTATTCTGTCAGAACAAAATAAGGAAATGCTGCAAATAAAGAATATAATCTACTTACGCTTCTTCAACATATTAAAAAAAAACCCTGCAGGATATATTTTGTTCTTCTGGAAAAAAATAATTAAGAACTATAGCATTTTTAATGAAAACCCTGATCATCGTTTAGCTTCCTTCCTTAATTTTCAGTAAAGGTGCAGATAGATATTTATACTTTTAAATGTAAACATAAAAATTTCAACATCACTAAATCAAGCTGGTGATACCTCCAGAATAAAGAGCACAAGAACTCATGGTGAAACACCTCTGTCAATAGCATTATGTGAAAATCAGGTTGGTTTTTTTGTTGTTGTTTTTTTTTTTTTTTTTTTACACAAAATCATATACAACTAAAAATAAAATCAGCTTCTGTTCAAGGAACGTAAACTTGAACCCCCCCCCCCCCACCTTCCATAGAAATCTATATGGACCAGAAAAAGAACAAGGAATCTGATCATTCCCTCAGCAGTTTTTAAACTCCTGAGAAACACAATTAGCTGCCAGGAGCTAGTTTTGGGGAATCCAGAAGACCAATTTTGTTTTCTTATTAAAAGTAAGTGCTTACAGTGAAGGCCATCTAATCAAATGCACTTCAAGAAAATAAGTAATTTTTTCATGGAGAATAATTTTTACAGCAATCTTGTAGTTATACTGATTCTACACCAGCTGTAACAATAAACGTTCCCCTTGTTGCTTCTTACACACACATTGTCTTCACCACAGTTTACGGCAAGTTCCGCAGGTCTCTTATTTCAGATTGATCCAAGCAGTTCTGAAATAAAATCTCCCCCAAATCTTTTTCCCCCCAAGCTTTTTTTTTTTTTTTTTTTTCCCACTTCATTATCAGTTAAAAGAATTTAAAGTGTGAGAAATCCAAAAACTTTCTTGGACATAAATTCCATACTGAAAGACTCAAGTGAGATGATTATATTTTTTCCTTTACCCATTCAATATCAGGATGCCTCTTCTTAAGGGATTATATTAACAAAGTTGATTACTGAATTTCTTTATGAATTTTCTACATCTATTCACTTCTCGCAAAGAAAATACTGTAAAATGTCAAAGTCCTATAGTCAAAGCCTAGAACAAACTATGTTTCATCTTACTGACATTATATGCTCTTTGGGAACTGATTCTGAGCAAAAGTAATTGTAAGAGCTTTCTGCTTACGATTTTAAAACCAATTCAAGAACATAAAAAAAAAAAAAAGAAAGAAAAAAGAAATAGTAACATCTGGGAGACAGTGATGGGAAACAAAGACCAAAATAGAGATGGGATGTAACAAAGTTTCTGGAAAGTTTCACTGGATATGCATGTTTAACTCACAGCACACATGTCAGGGTCCCACAGTTGCACCATGATGAGCATACATTTCCAGATCACTTTGAGAAAAAATACTTCTCCTAGAGAGCAGAAAAATGTTTGGTGGTTTGATTTTCGTTCCTTTATTTCCCCAGAAAGCTCCTTCCCATTTATCATGCACTTCTTTTGAAATTACACACACAAAAAAAAAATTTACAAAAAACCCCAAACCAAAATACACAACTCTGAAAAACTCTTAAGAGTACCAGCTCTGGATTAGGACATAATAGGGTTGCTTAAAGCAAATAAGTGGGTTAATTCAATATTTTGTTTTAAAAATAATTACTTTTTAATACAAGTTTTATTCTGTAAAATAGTTTCAAATCCTTACACATATGGCAAAGTTTGTGCAAAATTTCAAGTCAGGTACTTCAGAGCCTTTCAATATTAAACAGAAATCAATAAATACAAGTCGTACAGTAAAAGTTAAAAACTATTAATTAAAATGCATGTTGTGCAACATCAATATATGTGTTATAGACCCCTTATTCCCAGAGGTTCCCTACTTACCAATTCACAAGAGCCTGCATTGGAAGGTTTTGCACAAGTATCCTTAGCACTGCGTTTCAAGAATCTTTCAAGAATCTACCCAGTAACGTGTCTATGTAACACAATAAAAACATACCACAGTCTTGCAACAAATTATAAATACTTAAGAGAGAAGATTTGTATCATCCTGTGAAATCTGCTTGTTGTCTGTGAACAGTGAAAACGGGATAAATAAAGAACAGAGCAACTTCAGATTACAGCAAAACAAAACAACACAACCCACCCAACCCATCAGATTAAATAACATTAAATATGTCAGTCTTGAGATAATGATAAATACAAGGATTTTTGCATAGGCCTCTGGAATAGAGAGTCAAAATTGGGGCCAATAAAACATCTGCTAGTAAGCCTAATTTCCACCACTCTAAACTAATGAGTACTCAGAACCAAGAAGTTAAATTGTATATTAATTTCATTGTCTAATAACTCGAATGGAGGTAAGAAATTACTTCTGCTGTCCTGAAATTCATAGTGCAGCTTTCTAGTATTTGTGGTCACCACAGACTTCTGTAGGGTTTAATTCCTAAGATCACTGGCCAATACAATCCTTAATACAGACCTACAATGTAAGAAAACTCCTGACAGAAGCTGCACAGCTCATAAGATGAACCTCAGAACATAACAGGATGGAGTATGCAAACACCAAGTAACGATGCTATTTTAATATTCACTCAGGATTTGCAAGCTGTAGATAAAGGAGGCTCAAAGGCAGTCAATACACAGGAAGTGGTTTGATGTATGGCATCATCCAGTGATATGTAGGTACGTTCTCAATGTGTCTTTGGTTTAGGGAGACGGGAATGCCGATTGCAGGGCAAACCATCCCCAGAATGCAAACTGGAATTCTGTGCTTGCACACTTTCCTTCCTCTGCACAGGTGGCTTTGGGATGTTGGTCTTCAAGCAGGTGTTCTGAGGCTCGGCTGATACTGGTGTGGATTTCTGACCGTTCATTTGCTTAGATTTAAAAAAGGATATAGTTGGTGGGCGAAGTTTAGACACTTTCTGACTCTGTTTACCCTTTAGGTTACCCTGACCAGGTGCTGACTGTAGCTGAGTCAAACTACTTGATGGTAGAAGCTCACATTCCTTGGAAGCAGCGGAATGGTTTGCAGATCGTGCGAGCACGGCCATGGTAGGAGGCACTAAAGCATTTGGGGGCTTTGCTATTCTTGAAGTCTTTGGCCGAGAAGCCTGGTTTGTGAAAGAGGGTTCACCTTTCACAGCAAATTCAGTCTGCACCTCTCTAGCATCAGCTCTTGTAGAGGTCTGAAAAGAGGAACGAGATTGTGGCATCCCTTCTTTCTTCCTAGCCACCTCTCCAGGGTCTTCAGTATTTTTGTTTTTCATATTTTCCAAATATGATGCATCTTCATTTTTTATGCTTAGCTGTATGCTCATTAAAGAGTTCACTTCATTCAGGCTATTTATGAGAGAGACATTTGCAGCATTATGAGTCTGTTGATTGCTATTTGCATGCAGACCATGTTTAGAATATTCACTGTGGGCCTCGATATGTGGAATTTTTATTAGTTTTCCCTTGGCGACTTCTGTGGAATTGGGAAGGCTGCTGGAAGGCTGTAGTACTTGAGGCTGTTCAAGAGAAAAAATTTACAATAATATATTAGGCAAAAAAACCACCAGATTACGTTCTGAATCTAACATGCACTGGTTGGATGCTTGGTAAGGGCTGTATAGCTGGGTTTTTTAAAATTAAACTTTGACAAAACAGGATGGTTCATGGGTGTGCACAGATGTAACTTGCAACTTAAGAGGGAAAAAAAGTACACCAGCACTGAAATACACAACATAAAGACAAAAAAAGAAACCTATTAGCTTAAGAAACAAAAAAAGGCATGGTTGATGGTTTCACCTCAATCTATAGGACAGCATAAGGATGGTACACGAGTACCATTGACAGATTCTGATTCAAGTGCCTAATGAACAAATGACACAGCTATCAGACTGTATCCATTTTTTATTTCATTTTTTATTTCACTGAATACTCAAGCTAACTATCCCAAATCTTTTGTTAGTGTTGTATATTGTTCAGGCAGGAAAGGAAGTCAATGGACCATATGAATTTACACTATATTTTTCTTGCCTTACTGAGGTCAGAAAATTTGATACAGTTATGTTGTAATTAGGCTAGTGACTAGGCTCAGCTAACTTTTATCTTTAATATAATGCAAATAGGCTGATAAAGAAACCCTCTTCAACAAAGCAGTGCAACCGAGTACCTGTGAAGCTGGAGATCATATATTGCTACACTGATAACCAAGGGATAAAGAGAACAACGAAGACTCTACATTTTATCAGAAGATATCTGATCAGACATGTATCTAACAAGAGCATTACCTCTTCTGGGTAATTTCTATTTTCTCTTTGCTCCTTCCTGTAAAAAGACTTTGAAGATTAATGTATGCACTAGCTTCACAAACACATCTTAGATTTGCAACCTGTATAACCATCTTGGAAGAATTATTAACAACTCTGCAACTCATGGCAAAACAATGCCTATTAAACAACAGTTTTATCAAATTCAGATTTGGATGATTTTCTCTTTTTCTTTATCAAGTAAGGGAACAGAACTATTACAAACTAGTCTTATCCCTGAAGTACTTGAATTCTTACCAAATGATAGATGACAGATACTTAGTAAACAGGCTTACAGTATTTGTTTATTAGTCAAATAGAGTCAGAAAAGCAGCAGCAATGTTTGTCTCTAAAGGATTTAACTAAAAATGTCACTTCAGTCACCCTCTTGAATTATTCACAACTTGTAAATATGAAAGTGAATTATTTGTCTGGTCTTTTTAGCTATTCTTACAATCAGCAGAACAATGTAAAGATATTTGTGCATGCCAGAGTCTCAGTACATTTCTAGAACAACAACACATCTCTGGATTCTTGAAGCTTTTCATCTTTTTCTTGGGAGGATTACTACTGAAACCTGAATCCTCAAAATTCCTCATCAAGAAAAAAATTCAATGGTAATGAGAGAAATAAAGATTTCTCAACTTTGTTTTTATTCACTAGCAGTTTTCCCCTACATATCTGTAAGCAATGGCAACAAAGCTGGACCAGTGACACTAGAAAGTGAAAGACAGGTAACTGCAAATATGTTGAGCAGTCTGAATAGAACTGTTTTGGAAAGAGGGAGGAAGAGGAAAAGGGAAAAGGAAAAAGAAACCAAAACCCCATTTCATATAGTGTCAGATAAGTAACAAAGCATTTTTCCTTACGTGATCAAAACTAGCTTTTTTTTTACAAAGAAAAAAAGAAAAAAAAAAAAAAAAAAGCAAAAACCCCACAACCCTTTAGATATTTGTTTTTCATTTTTCAGTGTTTATGTAAGGGGCTACAGAAGTCATTATCCTTCTAGCTTAAGAGCTGATAGATAGATATAATGATTTATGGATTTGAGACCTCACCTGAAGAAGCAAAACTGCTAAAAATAAGCATAGAAACCAAAACAATATATCCTTGATTACCATACAAATACTTCAACAAATTATTCAGATTTTCTAATCCTTCCTGAAGTAAAATACTAGTATATCTACAGCAAACAGTAGTGTCAAATTCTAACATGTAAAAAATAATTGTCAGAAAAAAAATTTTGCCCTCACCTAGAAAGGTTTCCTAAATACTCATTTTGAAACATGTAGATAAATACCTAATCTGAGCCTTACAAATCCTAACTTTATTTCAAATAATCCTAGTTACACTCATCAGCAAAATAAAAATATGCAATTTACAGAAGAAACTAACTTTGTACAGAAAGTTAAGACACAACACCACCTGAAATACTGAAAAAAAAGCAAGCTTTTGATAATGCTATTTTGAGTTCTTTTGACAAAAATGAGGAAATTTTTGAGCTTTTTCATTTGGACAATTTTGCATTTTTAAAGATAAAAATATATATTTTTCTCATTATACTTCATGACCTAAAAAGGTCTAAGCAGCTTAAGATCCATAAAGTTAGCAATTCAAAGACAGAAAACAGCTCCATGCTCAGAATTATGAGAATATTAAAGCTATGGTGTCATCTTTGCTCAGTTTTAATAAATACTGTACCATTTTCTAATTACATATTTCTACTTCTGTCCAAGTATCATAATTACAGATTTTAATCTCAAATTGGTGCAAGCATTAACATCCATGATGACACTGAAAGCAGAAGAACACTGCTTCCAAATTATACAAATAACTGTTCAGAAGTTATCTAACAATGAAAACTGCATTATCTTCATCCACAGCTTACATCTTTGCCTTATATACAAGTTTTACATTTACTAGGGAAGTCCTAATACATTATGATCAAGTTATCAGTCAGTAGAAAGATTAGTTCTTGGTGAAATCTATCAAGAGGAGGAACAGGAAGATACAGAAGCATTCTACCTTCTTGGAATAGCAATTTATTTGACAGAAATCTTGAAAAAAAGTTTATCATCTGCATTGCTTTGAGTGCACTTTTCATGGTGCTAACTAGACAGTTTCTATTTTTTTTCCATAAAAAACACTGAAGTGGACAAACACCTGCATTCCTTAGAGATGCTCCTAAAACGTGAAGTTGGACTCTAAAACATCTCTTGTACTACATAACTGAAGAGAAGCAGCCATCCCCAGAATGAAAGTTCATTAGACAAAAGCCCTTGTGCACATGCTCCTTTTTGGCACAACAAAGCAGCTGACTTTTCTGTACTGGCAAGAAAGGCATTGGAGCAACAGTCAAAATTACTGAATTATGTCCCTACCACCTTGGTTTAGGAGATTTTCTCTTGTTTCTCTCAAGTAAATCTGGCTGTTACATCATCCAGAGAAAAATTACAACATGTCCATGAAGAAGATTATCTTTGCTACACAGTTACTGAACCCGAAATTGCACTAAGATTGCCTTAGCTTTGTCTCGTAAAACTGAGACAAATATGTCATAATGGTAAGTTAAATCAATGTGATTGTAGCAGTAATAGCCATTGCAATAACACTGCTTTAAAATTACCTTACTTTAGTTATTTGATATCTCTAGCCTCAATCCCAATCTTGATTCCCTAGGTGATACCTGTGTAGAATGAAATAAATTTTCTCTCTGCAGTATTTTGAGGAACGAGGGAAGTGAAGCAATGAGGAACCTGAGGAATGCATGCACATCTCCAACAGACATGCACCATGCACAGGGCAAAAAAAACCAACAGTGAAAATGCGATGGGAAGAAATCTGAAGTTGTACTGTACCACGCTTTATCACAGAAGTAATGGACTAACTTCTCAACTCCTTGCCAATAGCATAATGGGAAAGCAGAGACAAGAAAAACACAAGGACAATGATATCAGAGGACCAAGACAAAACAGTGAGCAATTGCCATGACAGAACTGCAACTTTTCACCATTTAAATTGCAATTACCGTGTCCCCCACTCATTTTAAATCCACCTTCCAGAAACCAAGGTAGCAGTAGTGTTGAAGGAATGCAGTACAAGTAGTAGTTATAGCAAGACCTGCATGGAATACTCTGGTAGCTTGAAGTCTTTTAAACTCAGTTCTCTTATACTTCAAATACTGTTTAGAGCTGTAACTCTGTGTGTATGATTACAGCTGTATGCATCAAAAAATATTTGCATCAATGCACATCCACGTTAGACATCTAAGAATGAACAACATCATCATAAGATACACTGTATATTTTGACCATGTTTCCCACAGTTTAGTAATCCATCTTTTAGCAACTCACAAGCTTGAAGACACTCCCAACTACCACAGTTTCTTTTTAGAGGGAGGGGCAAGGGAGAAGGGACAAAAACTCTACTACAAAGTTTTTAACTTTCTGACATCCCTTATCTCACTGCCTTGTCACAGGAGAGGCTGTCATTTCACATGTCTTCATTTGAAGACACAGCTTTGCTGAAAGGCTCTATGCAAAAGCTCTCGTTTTCTACCTCTGGAAAACACCAATATTTCACATCTTAAATCAGTAGCACTTGTCAATAACTCCAGTGTGGATTTTTTTCTTCTCTATTTTACCTAGCTATACATGTATATCAACACTGCAAAACAGCATACCACAGTATGAAGTATCACTTCATGTCATAACACCAAAGAACCCTAATTTATCTTTTTTAAACTACCTTTTTCACTACAGTATGGAGGAAGTAAAACGATCAGTAATGTGCTATAGCATTATTTGTTTTTTGCAGGCTGTATAGAATCCCCAACTTTAGAAAAATACTGTATTTCTCAAAGAAAAAAATTACTGAAAGTAATATATAACTACATCAAGGCAGGCATTTCAGCCATAAATACAGATACATGTGCAGTCAGACAAATATTATAACATGTAAAATTGAATTTTGTTTGCAAATATATACTTATATACTTTGTTTGCAAATATATACAAATATATACAAGAGGCATTTCTCCTGTAGTCCAATCTGCAACTACCCGATGTGGGAGATGTGGCTTGTTCCTCAAAGACATTTCTTCATAAATCTAAGCACTAATCTCTTAGAGAATAACCAAATACATATAATGGACAGTAACATAATGGTTACAGGCCATTTTTAATAATTTGTTACTCTCTTAACATCAATCATAGAACTTCCAAGATAATATTCTGAAGCAACTTTGTTCTGCTAATGCCAACACTCTGTACACCCTAAAAAGAACTAGAATCAGTCAATAAATGCTTGGAATAATTTCATAGTATTAAGCAATATACCTTTGTTAAAAAAAAAAATGCATGAAAAAGCAAAGCCTGGACCCTATTTATATTCAGTGTGCATACAGCAGCTTTCCTGCTGGTGATAAAGCTACGTGTGACCTGCTAGAATTGCTTACATGATCTTTATTTGTAATGCTTACATACAAATAGTCTAAACACTTTAACCATGAAGTGCACTGTAAGCAGAGCTGTGAACAATTGCAATGCTTGAGTAACAAAAGAGTTTTCATTTGCATTTCTCTGAAGAAGCACTCAAGTCTAGGGGCCTAGAGAAAGTGGTAGAACATTCTTTTATAACAATCCAAGTTCGTAATTGATTCACCAAAAATGGGTATTCTAAATGCTGTGTTTCTAGAGTTGAATCACTCAGATCAGAATGCAAATGCATACATTTTGTACTGTGTTGAGGCTTGGTATGTTATCAAATGATATCCTATTATCAAAAGAAAAAACAAAGGAGCATTACATCGGAATTTAGTTTAAGACATATTTGAGTTTTAAGAAGAAAACCCACACAATTTTGTTCATTAAATGACAAAAAACAAGGTATTATTGGGAAAGTGATTATGAAATACAAAACGCTAAATTGTTTCCAAGGCTGTTGAAACAACAAAAAGGTAGTAAATGTGAAAGTATTTATAATTCATTCTCATTAGAAGTGCAAAACATATATCCAATTCTAATGAATGTTAACGAAGTGTCATGTTGTAGTAAGCTCTTAGGGCAAGTAGATGCAATTTTGGTTTCAGGACCCAGAAGTCAGAGAAGAAATGCCTGAATTCCAAGATCTCCAGGCAGAAAACACAGCCAAACAAAAGTAACACTACCTCATTTTTGCATCACTTTCTCTATATTCTTGCAAAAGAACAAAAACATTGACTTTAAGGCTGTTTTTCTATACTTGGTGGTGATATCCAGCTCACTACTTGCCTCAAAATCCAACATTTGGCATTCTGCTCTAGCTCAAAAGACCAGCAGACCTAAAACATCTGAATCAAGGGAAGAGGTAATGCAGGTAAAAGACGAACGTTAGTAAGAATTCCAGTAACATTCTACATAATGGGACCCCTCACACAGCCATACCTTGTAGATTTTGCAGGAAAGTCAGTGAAAATGTCAAAAAAACCTCCTAATTTCTACTGTGTTTTTGTTCTCAATATTTATCTTTTGATCAAACTTGAGAATTAAAGAAAAAGACTAGGAATACTCAGTTATAGGAAGCATTTTCCTGAGCAATACGTTCATTATAGTTTAGGTTAGTTACTTAGTGGCCAGTTTTCATCTACTTCATTTCCTTCACTAGTAATCCATAGAATTTAATGTCTAAGATGTATACTAAAAAATCCAACCTGCCTTGGTAATGTAAGTTTTCTATGGAATCCCTGAGTAAAAGCTGCTGCCATAAGTAGAGGAATGAGGTGAGGGATCAGAGGTAGGGTAGATTAGCAAAGCTTTCTTCTTCAGTAAAACAATCAATGTGAATAATGTGACACCAGAGGCACACGTGGCAGCTCAGACATCAGCCTCACATTCTGACTCTCCAGTCAGTAAAAATGTGACATTTATACATTCCTGAGGTCTCAATGGATCTGTTTAAGCTCAGATTGTCTACTAGCAGGACAGCTAAATAGCCAGGTTGTGCTACTGCTGGCCCTGTACCCAGAAACAAAAGACATGATGATCAGCTGTAGGGGTTCTACTTTCATTACACACAAACACACACAGTCCCACAAACAGCACAGGAAAATGAACTGCATCCCTTTGCTGCATAAAGAAAAGCCTAAAAAACAGGCTGTGCATTCCTGATGAGTTGTGTAAATGAACATTGTCACAGAAATGTCAAGAGAGTATTTGAAACACAGTTTACAAGATTATTTTTTTTTTTTTTTTTGTAAATGAACAAATTAGGATTATTCCAGTCTGAAATATATGTAAGATTTGTTTTCCAAGGTGCATCTTATTCTTCAGATCTCTGTTGGCCCTGGAAATCCTTACTGTCACCATAATTTTACTTTTTTCCTTTATTTCTTGTCCAAATACACTCTTGGGCTTTACTAGGCAAACACACTGTAATTCTCAAATTACAGTACATTTTAAAATATAACTTTAGCTTTATGAAGTAGTTATATTTCTTTGAACAATTATCTGTTCAGAATGCAATAACAAAGCACAAAATAAGACTTACCAGTTCTCTATGTCTATGTAAGCACATTTTTAAATTCAGCAATTGTCTTTTTTTTTGCAGATCCAAGCCAAGAGAACAAATGCATCTTATATCAGCCCACATTGTAGCTAGCACATAAGTAACATTAATAAATCATGCAAGTTTTGCAACAGCCTTTTTACAACAAATACTGAGGAGGGTGGGGAATTAGTTTCAAGGAAGCCATTCTGAAAAGTTAAGAAAACTTCTCATGAGAAGCAATGAAAAAAGACACTTTCTCACCAACATTTTTATGTACACTCACAACGCATTTAGGTATATACATCCACATACGTATACATGCAGACTTATGAGCAAACAGAAGACATAACACATACAGGATGGTATAATACAGCCATGAAAGAAAAAGGGAAAATGGAGCAAGCAAGATTTATGTTAAGACAAGACTGGAAACGGGCCTATTCGGGTTTGCCTGAAGAACCACTGAAATACATCAGTGTTTAATAATTGTTACAAAGCTTTAAGTTGTAGCTGCTGATATGCTGGCTGAAGGGAGCATTTTGGTTAGCCACAGACTATTGTGTACACCTGGAAATCTGCCTGAGAAAGGAGGGGACTACGAGATGAACAGTGCGTGCAAAGGGGAAGCTTCTACTGGAACATGGTGAGGGAGATGAGTGAGAGGTACAGACTCACTCTGTCTGCGGTGCGGTGGAACAGTCCGAGGGATGCCCTGGAATGAGCCCTGCCAGGGAGAGAAGGAGGGAGCAGAATACCCACCCTGTGCAGAAAGAGAGAGGGGGAGAAGTATAATAAAAAAAGAGAACAGGGAAAAACAAGACACCAAAAAGCTTCACCATTCTTTTTCTTCCTCAGAAAGGTATCATTATATTTCCCAGTTGTAAAAACAAATGCTACATGCTACTAAAACCTGAAGGAAAAACAACGTAATGATGCCGTACACTAGTAAGAGTTCTTAAAAATACCTCAATTTTTATTCAGGATATATGCACTTTTCTGTTAAGGATGTTTTTAGGGGCAAAATATAGGAGCTGAACTTCTCATGTTAAAAATATATGTGAAAAATTCTATTTACACAGCCTTCAAAAATGTTTTTAAAATGTCTCACCAAGCACAAAGTTGCTTTATACTAAAATACTGGAAACCATTTACCTTTAGTTTACAACAAAAAAAAAAAATCTAATGCATAAAAACAGATTTTCTAGCAAATCCTATTGCTTTAGAGTCCACTTCACTCATATTTTGATAGTAGTATCAAAGCTGAAAGAGGACAGATGACACATGACTGCTTTCCTTGCACTTCATTTGGTTAAAGAGAAGTGTGCAGGGTTTGCCTATCAGACATTTCAGATCACCTCAAAAATGAGACATTGTGGCTGCTGCATTCTCAAACCAAGAAAGCAATGCTATGCATTCTATCCTTCTCTCTATCCCCTGGCCTTTCAAAGAAGGTTCCAAGCTGGAACTGCCCTCTTAAATCAAAAAATCTTGATTTCTCATTTCAGCAAGACAGGTCTAAGTCATCACAACCCCTTCCTTCAACTGTTTAGCTTCCATGAGTTCTGGAAAATTGGTCCTAACAAATGCCATTGTCTGCTGCCTATCAGTAATCACCAAATATCAACAGCAACCAGTTTAAGACAGCAGGTATAAGATTTCTGAATGAATGAAGAAAACAAACACAGTTTTCCTCTCCTCTCTGGCTTGTTTGTTGGCACATATGCTGCAGATCATACTGCCAGGGCTAGACACGCAATAAACTAGTACTTTATCTCCATGCTTTATTTAAAAGAATGTTAAGCATCACACTATTTCCATAGAGAAATATTCCGTTTATTATTTATCGTAGCAGAATTTTAAACACTTCCCTGACTTTCCAGTCATCCTAATCTAGTTAGATTTTTAATCCAAGTTTGAGTACTGTGAAGATGCAAACTTATCACATACATATATAGTCAAGTCTTGGAATTTGCTAGCAGAACTATAGCATGAAATTAAGAAAACAAAATTTTGGCATGACTTCTTCAACCTTCTTCAGAAGCTGACACAGAACGTTGGAGCAAAATCCAAAGAAAAAATGAAAGAAGTTCTTTGATTATCCCTCGGTAGAAATATGGTTTACCTAACATGTTCTTTACAGTTTTCCTATCAGTACCCATTAACATCCATAGAACTGTGAGGCTTCTGCATGAAAGAACTACAATACTAGCTTCAGTCAAGCAATACAATAAAATAATGCAAAATATTGCATCAGCTGAGTAAGTATTAAATGCAGAAATATTCCTGGGAACAGGATTAATCAATGATTGACGAGACATTAACAAAAATTTGGGTTTTCACAGCACTGTATAAAAGAACACTTATTTTTTCAGGCTTTTCCACATTTCATCGTGAATTGTGTCAGGGTGGTGGAACAACAAAGAATTGTACTATTCTCTCTATATAATTATATCTCTGAAAAAACAGAGTGCCACCAGTCATAGGGCTCATCTTGCAGAGACTTGTTTGAACTGGCAGTGGGCTTCTTCCAGACTTCGAAATTTTTAATGCATTAAATTAAGAAGGTGAATAACCTGCACCCTCCCCCTTCTTCTCTTTGAAAAGAGAGATTAAGACAGATATGAGCCAGCTGAGACACATAATAGTTATGATAGTATTGTAAAAGCAAAAAAATATTTAGGTATCTTGATAAATTCCAGTAATTTTTAAACATCCATATTAGCACTTCAAAGTCCAGCCACTAAGCACAGTCTTCTCAATAATTCTTCATTTATTTAATCATTAGGCTAACTGAGGAAGAAAATGAAGAAAGTTTAAATAACTTCCTTCAGTGTTTTGCCTGCTAATTGAACTTCTTTCCAGGAATGGTTCAGACCTCTTTTCCCAAGTGCTGGAGAACATTCTATAATCTGAGAAGAAGAACTACCTCTTCCTCTGGTAGCAGTCTTGAGAGTGTCCACTACTCCACAAAAACAACAGTCAAATACATTTTTTATTTCTTATTTATAAAAAAAATAATAACAGGAACTGTTTAATTGTATATCAAATAGGGTAATTAATATTAACAACAAGTGAACCAACTCATCATCAGGAAATACAGCACCAGGAATTTATTAAGAGGGGTATTATGAATTACATTATTATATGAATGATAAGGGTTGCACCAAACCCATAGATACCAGCACATTAAGAGAAAAGTACCTGCAAATAAGCCTGTCTTATATGAAGACTTGTCTTTCAATGGTAGCTTACAAAACTCCAGCAAATTTACAAAGCTTTCTCCTTCAAACAACAACTCACATGCATCCCCTATCTGTCAAATGTTACAAGTTTCCAGAGAAATCCAAAGAACAGGAAAGAAGAAACCAATAAGCATGACTCCTCAGATCACAGTACATAATCAAAACAGATAGAATATTTGGCAGTTTCCTACTAAATACAGGAAAGAAGAAAAAATTTTATGCTTGATTATTAGATTCATAAGCAAGCAGTACTAGAACTGAAAGATGAGACTTACCTCAGGTTCTACTTAAAAAACCCCCAAACATCTGATGGTGTTCCTGTGTGTTCTGAAGCCTAGCCTGATGCAAGTCTTTCCACTTGCACTTTAGTGTCAGAGAACAGTCAGAACAGTTCCTCCCCACAGCTGTTATGTGCATCCAAGTCACTGAACTTAAATTCCCTTCCTCTCATTTCCCAGATACTGGCATTATGAAATAACAAAAGTATCCCAAAAGAAAAATGGTTCAAAATTTTAAATACCAGGCAAACAGAAGACTCAAGAATGGAAAAATAAGAGCAGCTGAAATAAAGCAGCCTATAAGACAGAACAAAATGATTAATCTTCTTCAGAAATCCTGATGAATTGTGCAATTGCTGCTGAAGACTTTATGAAGTTCTGACCCTGGATGCACTGGAACATGTTTTTTTAAAAGAAAGATTACTATAAATAAGGCCACTGTTTACCATTGTTATGAAGAGACCTCAACCTATCTTGCAAGCAATCATATGAACAAATTAATAGCTTCTACCAGAAAAGGATGAGAAATATCTCCAAACTATTGCTGAATAGCAATTTTGGGCCAACAGCCAAATACACAGACTGTTTTCCCAAGGATACACCAATATCCAAAACTGCTGCTGCTTTAAAACAGCTCTTCTGTTGCATAAATACAAATACACGAAAGAACCATTTTTATCTTCATCTCACCTAGCACTGCCAGTTGGCTCATACAAACTCAAAGCTCCACATCATGAACAAACCTAGAACCTAGAATGTCATTTGTTAAGTATCCATGCAAAGAAAATGTCTGGAATGTCTCCTCTTGCTAGCCTAGCACCCAGTCAAAGATTATGAATCAGCAGGTCTGACAGGTCTGACATGCAGTAGTCTTTGTGAAAGTATTCAGGTAAAAAACAAAAAACAAAACCACAAAACAGTTTCAGATGCTGGATTACACTAAACCAGTAAGAATTGCCTGTGACAGGTTTGAAGGACCTGTCCTCTGTGTATGCACCTACACACTACACACTTAGAGTAAGAGAATAGGAACTACCTAGTAACAACCATCTAGTTCAGCCATGGCTCTTTCTCACCAAGAATGTACATTATAATGGATCAGCAAATGAACAGCAGAGAACTGGACAACAAGAGAAACCTGGGCTGAACGTGAGGAGAAACACCAATAATGCAACTACCCTTCAAAGCCTGGAAGTTTAAACTCATACCCACAGAATCCAAGTAGCTTCAAGGCTAAGATGGAGGGAGATAAGACAAAACAGTAAACGATGACAGCTGAAATATTATGAAGGTTTATAAAAACAACTGGTGAGAAACACTTTGGAAGAACAAACTGGAGCAATACTCAAATGGAAGGCAAAGTCCTAGTTCAGGAGAAGAGAAGAGAGGTAGCAAAGAAAAAGAACATGCATGCTCCCAGGCAAACTGAGATTTCGTTTCACACATTAAGCAAAACTTAATCTCATCACTCTGCATATCTGCTGATATCCTGCAGGGCATGGAAGAGCACCCATGGACTTGTAGGAGTTATGCTAAAGGACCAGGGGCCAGAATCCTTCAGAGACATCATCCGAATCAGGCTTTGTAGTTTGCCTGTCTTCCATTGCTCTGCATCTGAAAGCAACCTTTCCATTTTGCGAAGACAAGAGAAACTTGACATCTAACCACTTTACCTTCAAAATCTTTAAAAAACAATAACCAGGATTTAGTATTATAGAAACAATGCTGCAAAGCTTGTGAGACAATTACACCATTGGATGCTTGCATTTTCCTTCTTTGTAAGCTTGACCCATCAACATTAATTTTTCAGGTAATTTTATGCTCAACATATTCTTCCAGCTTTTGGTTTTGTGTTGGATTTTTGTTTTTCCATGACAGATAAAAAATAGGCATAAATTAACTGGAAGTGAATCCAGTATAAGAGATCAATGAGAAATTCTTCTAACACTGTCATGTTTTACCCCATCAGAGAATACTTGTACAAGCCTTTATCCTGAGGACAGCTAAAAAAATAGTGTTTACCTGTAAGTGATCATTGTACAAACAGTTAGAAACTACATAACATACTTTTGAGCAGACTGTCAGAACACTGCTTAGACAGGCTTTTACGCCATGTAGAAGACAGAGGCAATGAGTTAGTTCTTAATATGTCAAATCATCAAAACATTTTAAGCCTCTAAGTTTTATTACATGGAGTTCCAGGGATTAAACTAAAGTTACATAGCTCCCATTTATGTAAATATTTACCTTTAAATAGGAAAAAGTCTTAGAAATACTTTCAAAAACTGTGATCTTTAAAGAGAATAAACCCAGACACATTTTAATCACATCAGGATAAGATATTTTCTAGAAATATCTGGTAATAAAGAACAGTTAAGAACACTAGTTCCTACAATTAATTTTTAATGATACTGAGTTGCCTATTTACTGGGAGAACTATCAAGTCATCAGAAATTTTAGCCATTTCAATTGATAGTAGAACTACAATAAATAACTGCAATTCATATGGTCTTAAATTCCTACCTGAAATCTTTTAAAAGCCAATTTCCACTCTCACTGTTTCCTCATTTATTCAAGCATCTATTCTTCTGAAACACGACATTAACAATGTTGTTAAGCATACCTGGAAGCATTTAAAGTATTTCTGGAAACAGCAAATTACTGTGAATGTGTTCCTAGACTGCTACTTATGCTTCAGGAATCAATACATAGTATCAGTTCTCCTAGAATTTGTGAAATTGAAAATTATGATAATCTAACTAAAGTAACTTCCTGATATTCAGCATCATTTCAAGTGGCAAAGAAGTCAACACTTAAAGGAAAAAATGTAATAGTTAAATAGTCATCAACCTTGGTAACTTTTAACAAGCTTAAAGTAGCAAAAAGCTCATATGCCTCAAAGGAGTTTGAGAATGCCTCAAACTACTGTCAAGCTTGGAATTAAAATTTGGTTTTTTAAAAATGCCATCTATAGGAAAACTTCAAAAGTATGAACTATGATCCACACTGGTCCACATTTAGGATCAATACATCTGGTTTCTTCCAGCCTACACCTTCAGTTCAGACCATTCTAATAAACTAAACACAAACACGAATGAAGAAAACCAATTCTTTAAGATTTTTAAAATGAGAATACAATTTATGATATTCCTGCCTCGAGAAAATAGAGCCTATTGTCTCCCGTTTCTATTGCAAGTGACAGTTTATGTCAAACAACTCCAGATTAACAACGATTTCATGCCAAGGCTTTTTCTACATTTGTGTTCCTATTAAGCCAGGCAAGGAAGCACACAAAGACATGTTAGCAGAACTATTAAACCAGAAAGTTAAGGTCTCATCAGTAGAACTGGAACACTGAGCAAGACTGGAACAGCAAGACTATCATCCCCCTTTTAGAAATCCCACATTGAGGAGCTCGTATCAATTCTGTGTGCTTACAGGAAGCCTCCATGCCAGTTACAAATACATGCAAAGGAGAAGGTATTGAAAAAAAAAAAAACAAAACATTCTGCAAAAAGCTTCACAGATCATTTGCAAATAAGTTTCTGAAAAGCAGTGTATTTTGAAAAATTTTCAATACTTCATTAATAGTTTTAATTATTTTACATTTTTTTCACAAGAAATGTTAGAAGTAAAGATACTGGTATGTTTGTAAAGCACATCTAATAAGCATATGCCCATGCCATATGTGTGTGTATTGTAAACATTTATTTATGTATATGTATATTTACACACACCCCCATACCTCACCCAATCATGTATAGAGCAGAGGTTGTTTGGGTTTTTTTGAGTAATACTACTTTAACTCTAATTTCTGCATGACAAAAAATAAGTGTATTTCTGAACAAGACTACTGAATAACTTAAAAGAAATATACTTCAACCTGATCAACTCAAACAGTTGCCATAAATTACTACTTCTACCCGAGATAAACTCACATTCCCCATCTTTTCCAAGATCTTTGTGTTACCAGGTAAGACCATGTATTGCTCCTCTATGTTGCTCAAACTGAAGCTTCTGAACTTCAGTAGTCACTAATCTGTTTCTAAATTTATGTGGAAAAGGACAGGAAAAAAAGTAGCATGGAAACAATAGTCACTAACCCAGCATTAGTACCAAAGCACAAAAACAAAGGAATGCCACAGATAGGAAATTAAATGGGAAACAGAACCAATACAAGAGCTCAAAAGCTACAAATTACAAATTTACAACAGTAAAAGAAAAACAAATGGGATAAGCCTCACAGGCATTACACAAACCTTCTTGAACTGAGTTGCCAGAAAATACCAAGCTACTTAAAGGGATGGTCTCTTTAAACTGAATTCTTATCAGACAGAAGACTGCTGGAAAGCATGGTCTCAACAGGATAAAGCTGTTTGTTTGCTAGAAACTGGTGAATGTATAATGTGGTGGTACTTGTATCCTAGCACAATTTACTTAAAAGAGTTAAGTTTAGAAGGATAGCAGGGATGATTTATCTTGACTAAAATCTTACATCAAGTAACTGAAGCCACAGTAAAACCAAAGAAACAAAAAATCTAACACCTTTTTAAAATCTTTTAATGTAATCTTTTAGGATTCTCTAGCTGGAACATTAGCTCCAAGATCAAAAGACTATTTGCTGCTGACTGACAAAAAATAAATTTTCTTCATCATTTAAAGATAATTTCTTAGTATTATAAAATACCAAAGTGTTGTCCCTCACCCATCCTAAGTGTTAAGAGATTCATGAAGAATGCAAGTTGTATATAATGAAAGAAAATGTGATCCATGCAACAACATATGGGAATGAACATGTCCTTTGTCAAAGTGACTTTGACTCAATAGTATTTTGAATTAATCAAGTTCTTCAAATAAATGATTATTTAAAAAAAAAACAAAACAACAACAAACTTCTGGCTCTACCACTATGAAATGTATAATACAATGGTGCTTTTCCTCAACAAAAGTGAGCAGTGCAACAATGAAACTTTAACCAAGAAAAAAAATACAGATATTATTGGCAGGATAGAGAAAAATATCTTACATATGATTAAATACACATCTTGGGCTGACAAACTAAAATAGTTCAGAAGACGATTGTTTCAAGAAGAAACTTCTGAGGTTTAATTACTTATTTTAAAATAAATGTTTGTAATAAATGTTTAAATGAAAGGGTTTCAAAAGAATGTAAGGGATGCACAGCACAAAGGATACCATTCCCACATACAGCACAGAATCTCTTACATAATGTCAACTTGCATGGCAGTAAATGTCATAAAACTGGGAAATGAAATGCAGAAAGTCATACTGGAGAAGGAATGGCACATTTTACTCACAGAACTCCTCCTCCAGGAGGTTTGTGTAAATTTATCAGCATACACGCACTTTGCACCTGTAGGTTTTTGACTGTCTTTCTGGCAGTTACATCTAGTGGCCTTCATCACCCACAAAAAAAGAGAAGAAGAAAGAACTTGTGAGCAAATAGAGAAGACACTTGAAAAGCAGTCAAGACGGAGTGTTCAAATATCATGCATCCCTTAGCAGTAGAGCACAGTCTGATTAAGCTGTGGAAACACTGTATTTACAGTGCTGCACAACTGCTTCTTTTCCCAAAGTATATTCAGAAACAGTTTAGAATAAATGTTGAACTTCAGAAAGGGTTTCTTATTTTTCTTGAATTTCTGAAGCACCACATTCTTTAAGTCACCTTTCAGTAATTCCTAACATAGCCTTAACCATCTTTACAGCACAGTTCCTTGGCTGTAACAGAGTTTTCAGTTACTACAGTAATCAAGTCTATGGCCTACCAGGAAGGAGAGATTTCCCTGGAGAAATCTTTGAAAGTTGATGGTAAGACTGAGACTAAGCATACTGAAAAATCAATACAGTATAAAATACTAACAGACAACAGAAATTGCTTTGATATCCTGGGGATCAGAATTCTGTCATTTAAGCAAAGCTGAAACTCAAATCTTAAGATTTCAATTTTTTTTAAGGGAATGACCACACAGTAGTCAGGAACAGCATCAAGACCACGGGTCAGTTTCAGTGCACATATGTATAAAAGCATGTGCTAAACATTTCATTAGAGGTTGTAGTCACACAATATATGACACCATATCTTCTGTTTACTTGGCCAATTTAATCTTAATATTCAACATCCTTCATTTAGCTTTTAAAAAATAATAAACTTTGAATACTACCTTGCTCAACTTTTAATTCTATGGTGGACTTTTTAATGAAATTAATGGGCAGTAGAAGAAAGGCAAGGGAGAAAAATACCAACAAAAAGCTTCAAGCAGAATGACAGGCCTAATACTTGTTATTTTTAAAATATTTCAAAGTGCCTTATCTTTGCTCATTGTTATTTTTGAACAGCTCCCAGACTTTTATATTTGAAGTGTTTGTTTTAGAAATTAAATATATTAAATAATCATCTAAGCATCCTTTCTCAGTGCCACACATACAAATCATGATTTACCTACAGAATTAAAAGATCCCAGGTATACAGTTGCAAACATATTAGAACATGTAGAATCAGTCTGCTAAGAAAGCTATTACAGATTCATGAGCCAACTGGGTCTAAGAAGAAGCCAAAGTTACCCTTCCTTTAATGAAAGCATAGGAAAAACTAGACATCTAGCAAACTTAAAGCCTACATAAGAATTATCTACTGAAGGCACACTCTGCAGTGCACACTTGAGATATTGTTAAACATTTAGTGTTATACTTACAAGTTGATTCTCTAATTGGTTGATTGTTTCATCCTTTTTCTTCAGTTCATCTTTAAGCTGCCTGATCTCATTCAGCAGGTCGTCCATCTGCAACAGAACCGTGGGCAATACAACATTTTCTGTAAGGGCTACACCAACTAAACCAACAAGTCTACAGGACATATTAAATCAGATGTTTATGGAGCACTGGCAGTAACATTAGCATATGCTTTCTTCTCATTCACATGGAGAGATGAGATGTATGCAGAAAACCCAGAGTGAAGAAACTGTATAATTTTCTGTAATAAATAGAATTGAGCTGAAATACTATATTTTAAGACTAATGTAGGGGAATCATCAGCATTTTTGATGCAGCAGTTTCTCTCTTGTCCAAGTAACTGGCATCATAGAGATGAACATCCTCATGCATTAACTACTACCTACAGTTCTCTTTATACAATGATTAAAAAACCTGAAGCTTAAATGTTAACTGAAATTACCAGTAACAAAAAACGCTAGCAACAAGAAAAAAATAACTTACTTATGCAGAACTACATTTACTGAAGGCAAACAGCACAACTGATTTGAACACATCCTACTAAAAACTGAAGAACTAAAATAATTATGCAACGTTCAGAGCAAATATTGGTAAATATGCAAGAAAGACTTTTAAAAATAATTTTTAATTACAAGGTTACTTTAATGTATTTTATAACTGTACCATTATAGGTAGGCCATAAAATTAAGGGGCATGCTTCCATTTAGCAGGGCACATCTATTATTTCAGTTTAATTAGAGATGCTATTAGTTAGTGCATTAGGACAACACCCTGACTGACTTGTGCAGTTTTTCAAACCACATGACAGTAGCAGGTAAAGAAGTGACTATCAGTTAAACCTAGCATAGTTTTTATTATGAAGTTAAAAAGAAATACTTTTTCCTCTAGGAAATAAAAGATTTTGAGGGAGGTGACCATAGACAGACACTGACAAATGCAGACATCAATTAAAGGAAAAAAGAAAGCTTAAATGGCAAGAAGTATGATGCTTGTGGATCTAGAGCTCTGGCAAACCTCTTAAACCCTGAAACCAGAACTGGGATAGATGCCCTCCAACCAGCAGTAAGACTGTAAATGTCCTTCCCTTTCGAGAAGTATTTCTAATTTCATTGTATCTTCAGCAAATCTTGTTCCCCTACTCTCTAAGTGCAGGATTAGTGATCTTTCTGTACTGATTTTATAATAGGAGCCCCAGGCAATGCTATAAAACCTCAGTACTGTGGAAAGCACAATATTACAAGTCTGTGACCTCAAAAGATGATCTTCTGTGGAATATCCATTGTGACTGTTTCTCCCTTTAAAACCCATTTTCATATAATGAACACGTCCTTGTGGGCTTCACCATTTTTTAAAGTTACATCTGCAATACCTGCACGACCTCTGGGAAAATTTATTTCAGATGAAAGAATGTTAAACTGAAGTCAACACTACATTTCATTGAAGAACAAGAATTTAAGTAAGGTATGATCACACTTCAATGCAAAAAGTGGCTTTTTAAACTCTAATACTTATCAGGAAGACAGTAATTCCCACATGCCTGCTAGAAATTATAAAAAAAGTGAAGTTATTTAAAATATTTAAATGGTGCTAGCATTTGCAAACATGCATTTTAAACGTAAAAAAAAACTCTTCTGTTTTAACAAAACTAAAAAGATGAAATCTATCAAATATAAACCTTGCAAATGTTTCACAGATGAAAGAAGAAAGAAGCACTGCTTCAGAGTGACAGAAAAGTCTGTGTTTTTTAAACACAAACAGGCTTGTATCTTATATTCTGTAGAGCAAATCACTGTCATTTACCTTGCAAGTTGGCTCAGGTTCTCGTGGTTCTGGACTTGATGGAACTGAGAGTGGGATGTCCTGGAGTGACACATTTTCATCATTCTGTCAAAAAAACAAGAACAAAGGTCCAAACTATTTCCTGAAGTAGTTCCTTTGCAAACTTGCTTCCAAGGATGGACCAAAAATCACCTCTCTCCAGAACCTGTTACAATGCCCGATACCTCTCACTGTGGCCATTAACAGCTTCCTTCTGCTCACAAACCAAAGAACAGCTGCAGCTATGCCAAAGCACTCTGATTTTGCACAGAAACCTGGTAAATACTGCCCCCACAGTGTTCAAATGTTCACAGGGTTCAATTTCAGGAAGAAATAGTGGTACTATATGATTTTAAAAGCTCCATTTTCTTCAGTATACATTCAAATAATATGTCCCAGCAATACCAAAATATACAACAAAATATTTGAGCTAGTAATCCTTAACTAAAAAAGCAACATTTGCTACATGGCAGACTAATAATAAATTTAAATCATGGCCATCAGAATAAAATATCAATTATAAAAACTAGAACCACAGAAAAGCAGCATTCCCCCACTGCAATAGCCATAAATTCTGAAACTATGCACAGCAAGTAGAAACAGAAATAATGACCTAAGATGTCAAAGGTTGATGATTGCCTGGGTATTCTAATACATTCTCAGGGTTGAACCATGATGTTGTGTGTGACAATCTTAACGTGACACAAGGCTACAGTACAATTACAGTATTGTTAATTTGATGGTCATGGAAGATCATAACCCCCATTTATTTGGTGTAAAAAGATTTAAAGCCTTCCCTCCCCTCCTCCTCTCCCCCTCCACCATCTAGCTGTCCATCCTACTTTCTTAAAGCAAAATAAAAGATTTTTCTATCACACAGTATTCTGCTTTAGTTTAGGGTTCTTAGAGGGGAGTTTCTTGACCCAATGCTCACTGCCTAAGACTGCAGCAAATCCCTAAAACCTGTCACGAACCACTCTAAGGCCGAGCCAAGAACTCCCTAAAACCACAAGAGTAAAACCACAGCCCAAATGCTAAAGATAATTAAAGGGAAAACTCACAATAGACCTTTTTATTTTATGTCCATGATTTTTTTTTTTTTAGATTTATAGTCCATAAAAGATATTTCTTATAAGTTTCGTTAAAAAATGCAAAGAATCATCATGACTGTGTAAATGCAAAAAAATATCAAACTGATATTAACTTCTAACAATTAAGTTTTAACTTCATCCTATAGTCACCAATTACTTGCAGCCAAAACATGACCAACCATCACCAGAATTAAAAAATAGTAAGAGCTGTCATGCAATTCCAAATTGCTTTTACGGTACTACACAAAGTTAAATTCCATTTCCATCACTTAGTTGTAATTTTATATCTTGCAATTTTTTGGTGGTGTTCAGTTAGATGTTTTTTTTAAAAAACTACTTTGCTGGGTTTTTCTGGGGTTTGTTTGATTTTTTCTTAAAAACAAAAAAAACAAAAAAACCCCCAAAAACTATTAATTGTGAAATCAGTGGAGTATCAAGGCTTCAGACTCCTTAGCATAGCAAATACTTCAGCTTACACTGTCCAGCATACAGTTGTATTCACCCCACAAGTAGCTGCTTGTTTTTTCTGGGCAGAAGGCCAGGAATTGACAGGCTGATGAAGCCTTACTTTACAGTCTATGTTATGAACAAGTTCTAGTACAGTGTCTTACAATAATTTGCACAATAATACCATAGAGAAACAAACACTATTTAATCCAAAACAGTTCTGAAGTGCTTTATATATTTATATACTTATATATAATTATATATATATATTTCTTATATATATATATATATGTAATATATATAATGTATATAAATACATATATATTATACTAATATATTTTAATTTCTTCTATTATAAAAATCAACCCTTCAGAAACAAATGTATTTTCAGCAGTTCTCTTGTGGCTCCCTTACAGCATAAACTGCCTTTTAAAATGCAGGATTTTTAAATTATATACTACTAATGCTATGCTACTAATTTCACTCAGCACCTAAAGTTGATTGAGAAGTTGAAAAATGCTAAACCAACATATCTAAGGTTTATCAAGATTTATTAAAGCAAGTGCTATTCACCTGATGACCTCTTGGCATTTTGAGTGCAGTTTCATTCAAATGACACCAAGAAATAATGACCTAGTTTCCACTGCCCATTATCAAATGCTTATCACAGTCCAGCATCTAACCAACTGCTCAAACTTATAATTTGTCAAATTAATTTCCAATTGCTTATTGGTTTCTTTGGTTCTGTTTCTTTCAAGCACAGTTAAGTTCCTGAGGTGAAGTATTTTGTGGCTAGGAAAAAAAAAAACCTAACAATTGTAGGTGCATTTTATACAACTTAATGTGTGATAGTGAAAATTTTATATTTCAATTTGTTTCTTGTCTTCAGGCTTCTTTAAAAATATCTATCTCTGACAGATCATATGCATAAGGAAGATAACAATAAATACCTGCTTCAAAGGTACACAGTCACTTACTCATCTAAAGTCTCAGCAAAAATACATTGGTACATTTAAAAACTGGGCACTAGACTTCATTTTTTCATGCATCCCTGTTCATACAAATGGGATTGTTGTACCTGATGTTACAGTGAAGATCTGTGTTTCGAAAAGAAGCTCTTTTCCATTCATAAAAAATTGAAAAGAAATGTTTTTAATACAACTTGCCTCCCCTAGAAAAAAAGGTTTCACAGACCCCACTGTGATCAGTGAACTGCTTCATGTTTCAATCCACCTCAAAATATGATTAAGTGCTTATCTGAGATAAAGGGTGCTTGCAAATCACTGCTGCCAGGCTTGAGAGGAAGAAGACAGAGGATAGTTATGACAGTCAGTCCTTGCCTAGACCAAAGGTTCTGAGGCATCAGAAACACTACAGTTATTTGAATAAGGATGTTCTAAACACATTAGCTCCCTAGACTCAATCTAGAGCAGCAACTTTAAGAAATTAACCAAGGAGGAGGAAGAAATTTAAGATCAGAAGAAAACTTACTAATAGGCATGCAAGTGAAGTAGTCAATGTTTAAGAGGCATTAGCATTTAGACATCTATTACTACTAGAATTCAACTTCCTAAGTATTTCCTTGTTACAAGACAAAGTTAGTGCTCCAGTTAAACATTAAGTGAGAACATTGTCTAGCAGTTCAACATGTCCCTGGGAACAATTATCACTGCACATAGTGCAAGAATGTACATTTTTCACTCCATATAAGCTACTATAACAGTATGAGAAAAATAAAGAAAGTTATACCTACTACACTGCAAATTTTAAAAGCATCTGCATGAGACAAGACTCCTACTCTCCTGTTCTCTCTGTTTGAAAATACAGAAAGATTTTCAAAGGAATCTTATGCAAGGAATAAACAGACAGCACATGTACTGCTGGCATTGTTATCCTGGTCACATGAAGTTCAGAAAAGGCTGGACTACTCAAATAACTACCTACATTTCCAAGCAGAACTGGGAATACAACACCAAACCCATATTGCTGCAGCTATGTTACCAGTGCTATTTGAGGTAATTTGTATATGTGAGCTACAGTCACAGTAATGAATCCAGTACAGCACATTAAGTCTCCCTAGGAATCTGCTAGGTATACATTCATTACATGCTGTGCTCACACTAAGGTTGATTAGGTAATTATATAAAATGGAATTATTATATCTTACTGTCTTTCTGCAACTGTTCCTGTAAAACCTCATGCCTAAGACCTGACTACAGCTCTGGCTATGCAAATTAATTATATTGCTAAAAGTCCTAACTGGAAAAAAGGTAACATTTACAGATGTACGTGTACAAATATAGGTGAAACAAAAGTAAGAACTTCTGCTTCCTTTAGTAAAGACAATGTTTGAAAGGAGCTAACTTTTTATCTTGCTTTGAAAGAAGTGACCCAGACGGAGATAAACTTGTGTTTCAGTGTTCAGACTAGTAAAGTTATCACAGTTGTTTTCAAAATTACATTTGTTATTTACAAGAAAAAAATAAATACTTTCACTCATTTCTGATAGAATGAAGTTCAGTATCTTCAGGAAAGGCTTAACACTTAAAAAATAACAAAAAAAAAATTCCATACAAGTTTTACTCTATTTGTTTAGTGAATAATGGTAGTAAAGGCCTAAAGTTTTCCCTTCTGTAGCAGGTTAATTTACTTTTACTATTCATAATGTTAATTAAAAGGCTACAAAATGCATAGGAAAACAGAATAAACATTCAGAAGTCCAGTGATGAGTGTTGGAAGCAGTGAGTCAAAACAGGGGTGGTTAGGTAAGAAAAACGCAAGTATGCTTGACAAAGGCTGAAGAGAAGAATAATACTTGCTACTATGAAACTCTGTATTACAGGGAGTGTAACTTTTGTCAAACTTTTGTCAAGAAATGCAGCAAATTCTGAAGAAAGTATATATTAGGAGTAACTGCTTCTTTTACGAAGTTAAATTTAAAAAAACTTAACATACACTACTTGTGTTTATGTTCTGTAACCTTTCAGAAATATCTGTCTGTTAGAAACTAGGACAAGATTTAAAATAGAATATAATCTAGAGGGCCACACACTGTGTGGCTGTAACATGCACTCCTTCACACAAAGAACTATGTGTACACAAACCACCTATCTAGTTGTACACCTATCTAGTTGTTGTACACAAACCACCTATCTTGTTCTTGTGTTAAAGGCAGTGAAGGCCCTGGATAAGAGTTCCCTGCTATCTCGTGTACTACTTGCATGCTTGAGGCTGTTGGGCAACAGTTTATGCAGTCCACTACTCAGAGGTTAGGCACTAAGAACACACATTCCCTCTCTGATACTACATTCTTTTTGTTACAATGATACTTTTGATTTTGTCATGAGAAAAACATCTCCAGTATTCCCAGTTACCATAGGAAGCAAATGCTCACATTTCTAAAAGGCACAGTAACACCCTTGAATTAGCCACAAGGTTGATTTGCTTTTTGTTTTGCTGTGTTTTGTTTTGTTTGTTACTTTTAAAATACTAACTTATTTCCACATTATTCTGTTAGAAAGGAATAACAGTAAGTCCAGTATGAAAATTAACACCATGCAGTTCCTTTTCAGTGCTAATCTACATATGCCTCCAAAGAAAGTCTCGTGGAATTTTTTCATTTAAGGTAGCAAAGGAATATTTGTAGCTGAAATTCCATACTTCTGAAGTCACCAAGCATTTACCAACTCTCACAGTTTGGTAAGTTTGGAGGCGAAATAAAAAAAGTCTCTTAAAAGCTTATGGCACTTCAGTGATTTCATACACCACAAGGGTTAAATCTGAGCAATTCCAATAGAAATTGACTTGGCAGAGTTTTCTAAGCTTTCTGTCAAAACACACAGAATATAAGGAAAACAAAGCCTTAAGAAAAGCTATTACCACTGACTTGCTGAATGCAAGTTTGATTAATGGGATGGATTTGTTTTTATTTATTTTTTTACTCTCAGCTTTTTAGGGACTTACTAAAGAAAAGACTTCCTTTACATCCTCTTTTTTTAACCTAGCATGATTTCCTCAGAGAAGCAGATTAACAATATTAAATATTTTTTGCAAAGTACTGAAAAAATCAGAAAAAAAGCACTATTTTACATAGCAATGAAAAGTTCACACTTTTATGAACACTATAATTCCATGTATAAAGGAAATTACAATAGCCTAATAAGGCCAAACAGAATATTAGCCCACCCACCTATTCTCCAAAATACTTTGTTGCTTTTGTTCCATTTAAAAAGCTCACCTGGTGCAATAATCTCTTCAGTTTCAACAACTGAGTTTTTACAGCTGTACAGTCTTGGACCATGTGCCGAAGTGTCATTTCATCAAGCATCACAGTGTTCTCTGACAAGCCCACCAGCTGTCTAGGAGCCTGGTAAAAATTTGGTGCTCCATAACTTTCAAAGCGACCAACGGGAGAATCTAGGTAGTCTGATCCCCTTTAAAAAAAAAAAACAAACATATAAAAACACAGTGACAACAAACTTGAACTAGAGAGCATTTAGTAAAAAAGGCAGTGTTACAGAACATGGACTCATACTGTGTAATATGGCAGAAAATTAACTAAATCAGAAAATGTCAATCCTTAAATGCTGGGCTTTCCCTCCTTCTTGCATAAATCTCTCAGAGTAAGAACCACAGTGCCAGAAAACCAGTTTGCTCATAAGGATTTCTATAAACTCTGTCATCTAAGCCAGTCCATAAGAGCTATGGGATTAAATTTCATTTAAAACAAATAAACAAACGAAGTAACAAGCCGTGCACACTCTCAAACTACAAAATACAAGATTGTGCAGTGTTTTTTCATTGCATACATACACTTATAGAATCAAGTACTTTTGTGTCAAAAGACATTTCTCATCACAGTATTTTAATTGTCTGTCAGAAAAGAGGCAATTCTTACCTGTTCAAATCATTTTTACCATGGATATAATGATCAGTGTGCCCGAGATGATAGTGATCCTGTGTATTCCACCGTTGTTGTGGTGTTCTTTTCCAGAATCCTTCCTGGTGTTGCCTAGCATTTCTGTCTTGTCTATCATAACGGCTCATATTTTCACATTCCTCTATAGAGAACATAATATAAAGAAAAAAAAATTATCACATTTGTTCCTAAGACTTGGTAAATAAATATTTACCATGTGCTAGTAGCAGATGAAGTGTAAAATCTGTGGGGTTTAATTTTTTTAAACTGATTAAAAAAAAAAAAAATACAAACAAAAAAACATTGTTAGGACTGTCAAGTATATTCCTGAAAAGTCTTTACTACTATACAAACTTGTTAGAAGAATAACCTGTAGCACAAGCTATAGAATTCAGTCTTAACAGTATTTCGGATTTAAGTAGAAAATCATTTGGAGGCAACAGGGTTAAGGGTAAAAGAAAAAAAAACTGAAATAACATTTTCCTGCCTTACTTACTGACAGGATCCTCTGGTCTTTAAAAAAAGTTCACACAAAGACACAAACACAGAAAGAGGACATTGTAGGAACAGGCCAGTACTTCACACCAAAACAGAACCGTTTCATTACTTAAAATATGTATCTCATCCTGATAATCTTGGTTGTTTTTCAGTTTGTGGCACATTTAATCTTTGTTTTATCTGGACAACAGGAATGACTTTAAACAAACAAAAATAATCTCTTTAAAATACTAACTTCTGCAAAGCAAAGATTCCACAAAATTCTTCTTCCACAAAAGCTATATTTGGCAACAGCTTGTAAAGCACCAGAAACAAAGCCAAAACAACTGCTAGCCATGCAGTCAAACGCAGCAAAAAGTCATTAACTCTTATTCTACCACTGCACTTTCTCCTTCACTTACCCCAGGAGTTTCTCCTCACATTGTGAGTCCTTTGCTAGGGGAACAACTCTGCACAAGGGAACATTGTTGCGCTCGGCTGCCTACTCAGACATAGCTGCGCACAAGACACTCACAAACAAGGCCTTCCTTCCTTCCTTCCTGCTTAGCTCCCAGCCTGCGTGGTGTTGGGAAATGAGCCCAGTTTCACCCTGTGATTTAAAACTGCCATTCCTCACTCACTGCATACTTGTGGAGCTGGAACAGTTTCTATTAATAGTGTTCAAGCGGCATCTCAGACTCCGGAACGAAACAAGGAGTTTGTGTAGACCTGGAAAGTCTTAAGAGGTTGGCAGCCGAGAAGTCACACGATATTAAGAAAAAAGTGCTGGCAAACAGTGCTGCTCAGTAGGATTACAAATTCAGATTTTATCAGCTAGTTCAATAACAAAAGAAATAGGTAAGAAGATACTGTTGTTCACCTTAAAGTAACATATTTCTTTTCCTACAAAATCATCCTTTTCTACACAAAAATTCAAGTGGGTCTACTCAAAATAACCCTTTAGTAAACTTGTAAGTACCATTATTATTATGATTCTCAGCCTTGGAACATTGTTTTGAGACACGGAATAAATACAAATTAAGAAACTAGTTTTGCTTTTTCAGGTGATCATGTTTATATGGGAAAAGCTGGAGGTGACTTTTGAATAATTTTCAGACCCTTTTTTGATAAAATTCCAGTGATTTCAAGATAAGAAGCAGAGACACCCAATTTATGAAGATGTAATTTAATATGGAAACCAAACTTTTTTAAAAGTAAAAAATAATAATTAGCTAATATTTATCACAAGTCTCTCCTCCTGAACCAACAGCTTACAAAGCAGATGGCCATGCCTACAAAACATATTCCAGCTACACAAACATTATTGGTATTAGCCATAGAAGTGAGCAGATTTAAGTTTACTGTGAATTACAATCCTGTTTCATTTGTGTCTAGATTAAATGAATGACATTAACTTTTTAATATTTATGTGGCAAACATTCACCTTCAAAATGCGCGTCTTTTTAACAGTTTTCAAATGAATAATCTGAAATGGAATTACTACTGCAGAGTCAGTGCATGTCATAAAGAACAAGGAAGATTATGCAACATTGGTTTACCCTGTAAAATGTTTCACAATTTTTCTCAAAAGATTAGAATTACCGTTACTGGAGGAATACTCAGCTTCATAATCACTAGTACTTCAAGAAAACACCTAGATTTGATCTTTCATCCATTCTGGAAAATTAAAATACTAAAAAATAAAAGTTGCACACAAATCTGGGCTGAAAATTTGAATACTAGTACTAATGTTAATACAAATACTATGGAAAACTTATTCTGAGATTTAAAGATCACGTGCTACACTTCATATTTATTTACAGTTAGTTTGGCTTCATATCTAACATACACAGAGAAGTCTTCATCCAAAGAACTGAAAGGATCTGTGAAAGAAATTCAATTTCCCCAATATTCAGCAGGCAGCTGAACAGTAAACCAAAAAAACAAACAAAGCTTTTTTTCTTCCAGTGCCTGTTGGTACTGGGTAGGGCATTCCAGTGTTCTCACAGCCAATGTTTCTGTTCAAATGAAAATCTATGAGCCTCCTCTGAACTTCGAGGTAAAGCTAATACCTACGTTCACATGACAGTGACAATTCTTAAGAGTAGTTAAAAAATAACCAAAGGAAATGTCTGAAAAAATTCTAGACCATTGTTGCAGAAAATGTGGTGATAATTTGCCTTACTTAGTTCATTCAGGTCTGGATTTGTACTATTTTAATGGCATTCAGATACCACTGTCCTCCCTGTGAAAGGTTTGCCATCATTCTCACTGACAAGAGTGCATAAAAGACTTCTTGAAAATTTGTATTTTCCAGTTTCCTGAACTGTACATAATGTGTTAAGTGACTATAGAAGATAACAGATTTTGTAGAAGAAAACAAATAATTATGTCAAAAATACTTAAATTATAATTTACCAAAGCTGAAAAAAACATTATTAGCATTTTCAAATATAGTTGAAGCATAAGACTGGAATACTAAAGTTTTAAATTTAATCTACTAAACTAACAAAGAAGCAGCATACAACAAGGTTTTTTTTTTTATGACAGGCAGTAAATATTTAGAACTCTTCAAATGCAAGAGTTGTATTTGGGGAAACAAATATCATACTTCCTACACTTCAGAAAAGAAAGAGTTGATAGTTCAAAATAACCCAAACAAACAATTTTAAGATTCAATCAGCTTATTAAAACAGAAATATGAACAACACAACTCAAACTTCTCTTAAGCCCACAATGCAGTTTCACAATAAGATTGCTTGGCTAATTTACTAACCCTTGTCATGAGGTGGGTCTTCAGGAAGGTCCACATCAAGCATGAGATCATCATCTTCAAGATCACACGAATCAAGGTTATTCAAGATATCCTGCAAGAAAGGAAATCTAAGATACAGGTGCTTTCATGATATTTCAGTTAACCTACTGATGCAAAAGAGTTTATTTCAATGCTTTGGTTCCATTGGTGCTGTAGATACACCCAATATTGTTAATAGCCTATTCTCTTTAGAGACTAAGATTAACTTCTGTCAGGGTAATCTATAAAATCACTAATTATTACACTAATATCATACAATAAAAATGCTAGATGAAACAAAGACAAAGTAAAACATCTTTCTGCTTGATGGCTACACAATAGTCCAAATTTTTTTGCTATTCATTAATATTATGCCTATTCCTTAATTAAAAACATTTAAAATTATTTTTGAAATTATTTTTCTCACATAAAACTCAAAAATAACTTTTTATAAAGAGAAGATGTTAAATTACCTTGCTTTAGCTCTATTATCGTACTGATCAAAAAACCATAACATTATTGAAAGGAAGAGGAGAAAACCTATGTTACTTTGGCTTTCTGGGCCAACATATCTTTAAAATACACTATTATCAGCACTAAACTCTGCTGCCTTTTGTCTCTAAGATGACAGCTCACGTAAAACCCTAAAGCAACAAGCAAATTGTTGTACTGCATGGGTAGGCTAAAAGGAGAAGAAAAATGCAATGAAGTGTTACTACTCAACAGAATTACAAATATTCTATATAGTAAGTCAGATATATTTAAAAAAACAACTGTAGTGTGAGCAAATAAACTCATTGTTTAAAGAACAGAAACCAACTTTATTAAATGAAGAAAGCTTCATTTAATACCAAAATAAGAAAAACAAGAGGTCAAGGCTGCAGAATCTCTAGGCTACTGAGCAGTCAGATGCTGCAAGCACAAGTCAAGTCAGGCAACAGAGTGACACTTCAGAGAACCCACATTCTTTTTAGTTCATTATTCACAGAAAGCTGAACCTATTAACATCAAGTGATTAAAACACAAAGTAGTGTGTTACTAAAGGAACTGTTAATGGTTATACAGCTCTAACTTGAGCTCCATTTTTCCTTATCCCACAGATTAACTATCAGTATACTGCAAAGCAATATGCACATGGAAGTCTACTACTTGTTACATTCCCTTTGTCAGAGCCTCTAGGTGAAAATAAGAACATAAACTGTTCCTGCAACTGCCTTTCAGCATCTTCTGATAGTGTTCACAAAAGAATGCTATATTTGACTAGAAATGAAAGAATATTAAGAATATTTTAAGATTTCTTTTTTCTTCCTCATGACACAGAACACTGAACATTCTATATTTCTGCAGAAGTGATTTACTGACTTAGGAAGGAGGGTATGAAATGAAAATAGTTAAGATGGACTTTGTAAAATGGGAGCAATACAAAGGAAAGATGGAATACTTGAGACAAAAGCACCTGGTTTTGCTACATTTCAAAGTCCTACTGGAATATTTTTGTTTATATATAAACAAAAGTATTATAAGTATTTAAGAAGAAACAGAAAGACTAACCTTGTGAATGCAGGTTCAGGAAAATGTGAATAATAATGAAAACAACTATGGAAAAAATTTTACAGAGAAATTGAGGCCATTTGAAAGAAATGTGGATTTAGCATTTGTAAGGACAAATTGCCTGTATACATTTACTTCTGCTTCCATTAATTTACATTTTTTTCAGGAATTAGAAGATTTTTAACTAACTTTTTGAAACAATTCTGCAAAATGCAGGTATGTTTGAGAGGCAGTTTTGGCTTATTAATTGATAAATTGTTTCTGTGCATGATTTAATCTTAACAATCACTATGAACAAGCATTATTGGCTTCTAAGGGGGGAACCTTAATGAGTGTAACAAATAAATTAAAAACTGTGACCACAATCATGTAAGAATGCTGAAAACATTTGTCACTGCTGTGCCAAAGCATTTTAAAAAGCACAATATATAAACGTAGTATCTGAATGTTAACTAATAAATCTAGATGAGCCACTTCACTATATTTGTACCAGAACTTCAGAAGTCTATTGATGTCACAGAAGGTCAGCATTTGAGATGCCAAACATACTTTTCTGTCAACAGCCCATTTCATTATGTTTCCCTAATTATAGATACATGCCTGAACCACACTCAGGCAACTCCATTCCAGAACACACCATTGTGCATGTGAAGTCTTTGCAACAGCTGGGCCAGATGTTAACTCATTTTGGATTTGAGTATTTCCCAATGCTACCTACTTGGGAAACATGATATGACAGAAGATGTCAGTAAGGTGATCTTGAAACAGCTGTAAGATAAAGTTCAGGTTTCATCAACACCTTAGCACTTACTATGAATAACTGGTATAAAACTATGTAAATTGAGAACCCAAGAGCAGGCAACACTTACACTGCATAAGCAGATGAAAAAAGAGAACAGAGATTAATAGAGAGGCAAACCTGGCAAGCAAGTTAGGTCTTGCTTCCACTAGTAATCATTCAGAAGTCAATGGAAAATGCAAGCAAAAGCTCACTTTTAATTTAAGCATTCCACAGTGATTACTTAACTTGAATATATACATATACACAAATTTCTTCAGTTAGGTTTTCATGTCTTCCTGATTTTTTCAATCCTACATGCACAATTTATTTGATCTCAAAGGAGACCAAACAAGCATCTGCACATAGAGCAGCTAATACAGAAGATTACAACTCCTTAAAATCTTCAAAGAACAAAAAAATTTTGGGAGGGATATCATTGTCCTGGGGAGAAAAATGAAGCTATTGAAAGTATGTATACATTTGGATGTGTACCCTAATTTTATAGCAAAAGATCACATGACATCTACACCAGCAGTAAATAAACACCTTTCTGGCATGCCTGGTTTGGTACCACTGCTCACACAGCACTTTCCCAGGTTACTGATAATTCATTTGAAGAAATTTTACCCAACATGAATGTAATCTCATTTAGTACAAAACTAAATGTTCTTAAATCTAATTGGGTATTATAAAAGGTAAACATGCTATGCTAGTTCCACCATATATTTTCAAAGTTGTTTACTTAAAGAACACAACAGTAATTAGAGGTCACTTTGTTGAATGACAGCATATTATGACATGCTCCGTTTATTTTGTCACTTTAATCCCTTAAAAAAAAAAAAAAAAAAAAATCAGCAATAGGTTAGAATTAGAGTTCAGATTTTTTTTTGATTTTTTTTTTTTTAATCTTATAGTACCACACTGTATTACTTTGACTTCCGTTAGTTAAAAGATTCTTTATTTATTTTTGACAGCGTCAGGTTTTATGGCCAAATTTTAAGCTCAATTTTTCTGCACCTACTACAAGGTGGCTTCAGGTTTTCAGTAAGAGAATAAAAAATTTCTCAGAAACTGTTGAAAGAAGAAGCAGTGATTCCTCCATGTAAAACTACTTCTTTGGGTTTTGTGTGAAAAAGATTACATACTATAAGAAAGAAGGACATTTAAACTTAGATAATCTGATAGTTCCCTAAAACTGGTCAAATTTAGGCACGGGTAACAAACGTTGATACGTATTTTCCTACCCTTGCAGCACAACAAACTTTGAAGCTACTGAAAATCTAACTAAAAACGTATCAGAGCAATTTAAGAAGTAGCTTAAAGAATGACATTTAAGCAATCCTAAAACTAAAAAAAATGTGTGTACATAAAATGTGCTCTATTCCAAGACACCTTACTTTTCTAGGTCTTTTCCTAGAGTTAGAAAAACATTTTAAAAATACAATTTTACAGGAAAAACAAAATCACCATAAGTCTTAGAAAAACCAGCATCTCTGTATTACAACTTTCTTAGCAATTCTAAACTAGAAACACAGCTGTCAAAAAAGTTACCGAATCATTTAAAGCAGACAAGTTCTTGTGACATTCCACAAAAAGAAAAAAAAAATAGCAGTCAAACATCCTGGTCTAGTGCCACCTTCATTCTGAAGACCCATTGCAATAAAACTTTTGGTGTCTATGTTACCATGACAATGAAGTAACAATGCTGCATCTAACTTTACTCTGATGCTATCCTTTAGAACAGGACTGTGGCAGTGCTCTGTATCATTAGTTGTACTTTTTATTGCAACAGACTCACTTTCATAATTTCCCCAACTTCTCACTTGGCAATGAAAAGGCAAATCTCTTTTTGAGATCATGTTATTCACAAAAACATTGATAAGATTATACCTTTTATCAAAAACTTCCTCAAGTCCAACAGGCTTAAGAATTACAGAGTAAGCAAAGCTTTTTCTGCTTCAGAATTTGTAGGATGCTAGTTCTGGACAACAGAAAACCACCACAAAACAACAGAAGGCTCTCAAATTAGTTTTGTGAAGAGAAACCTGGGTATGTCACCTTAGAAGGTCAAAAAATACCTACTCTCAAACTGAACCTGGCCTATATGCATTTGTTTTACCTGTACTGAAAAGGGTAACTGTGATGCATCAGAAGGGCAAACACTCAGAAAACTGAATGGAGAAGGAAAAAATGAAGCTTTTGCAATAATTTCTCCACAGTTTGAGTTCCTGTTGATGAAAAGCATCACTGTAAAATGTGAAGAATTTTCTTCATCTCATACATAAATATAAAAAATAGACAACTTTCAGTTATAATACTACAGCTTTTCTTAGATGACATTTTTGTTACATGTAGTGTATCCAAGTATTTTTACTTAAAAAATATCCATCAATAGCCCTGCCACTATGGCTGAAATAGCCACAAAGAAATCTTACATGAAAAAGAGTACTAAGGCATCAGAGTATCCCAGATGAAATATTCTCATTTGTAGTCATGTCTCTGCAGATGTTAAGATCTCCCAGCTGGATGCTTCTGTCTTGACATTTGAACACTACAGTCATCACATGGTTGTACTTTCAAAACAGAATGCCTTTTACAGTCTGCAAAAGGTCACTCACATGACTGAAAGTAGGGATCATAGCAGTGAATTGGCATAATTTTGGAAGAACAACAAAAATAGACTATGTTTATGAGATTCTCTATGGTTTCATGTTCCACATGAGAATAAATTGTCCTTTTTCAAATCTGAACGTGATTAATGTCTCTAGCATCACTGTGGAATATGACTTATGCTATACTAAGGGCACTGTAGTACTGTTTCTTACTTCAAACACTCTTTTGCAATTAAAATCTAGATGTGCCTCATTCTCAGAAAAACTAGCAGCTTTAAACGCATGAAATTCCACAGGCATTTTCACACTTGTTTTCTATGCAGTTGTGTATGCTACATCACTTCTGGCAAGATGCCAGAAGTTAAAAAGAGTTTGGATTTTTCATTAAGAGTGAGAGGATGAAAAAAAAAAAACCACACAGAAAAAAGTTCAACAAGCCAAAGATTAGAATCAGTAAATTAAGAGAACTAAAGGAGAACCAGTCAAAAAATTCAGGCAAAATGAAGATGTTGAGAGTAATACAGAAATTAAAAAAATTATCATTTCAAGTACTTGAGGTATGAAAAAAGGAAGTAGTTTTTTAAAAACAAACACTGAACAGACTGGGTAACTCAGTCATCTGGCACGCAGCTAAAGGGTAACTGAAAAAGTAGGTCAAATATGACTCTGATAGCAGAAGAGAGAAAGACTATACTATACTATAGGGCTGAAGAGAAAAAAAACCAAAACACAGTAAAAAATGTCATAAAAACAGATGAACTACCAGAGGGGAAAAAAAGGAAGAACTCTGCAGGATACCAAAATCCCACAGGAAGGGAGCTATTTTAAATGCCATATATTGCAAGTAACATAAAGCATAATTAAGCCCAACATTCAAACAAGTATTTCATTACACTGTTCATCCTCTGTAAAAGAAGGTTGCCATGACAACTAATTCAACAAGAACTTTGTTCTGAAAGTCCAGGACATTTTTGCTTAACTATTCACTGTAACAGTCTTAAATTAAGATTTATTATTCTTGAGAATATTTTATAGAAGCATTTTATGATCTTCCTAGGTTTATTGCAAGTAGGTAGGAATTAATTCTTAGGTTTAGTTTCTAAAGAAGCAGCTATTCTAGCTGCTTAATTATCTTATTTTTCAAATAAAATAAAATGTTAGGGTACATGAGAAATCTGAAATTCAATTGTATGATGGAGACAAAGAAGAAAACCAGAAATATTAACAATTCCATTAAGACTTTCTCAATTCACTTTCAAAACAGGCATCACAAGTTCAATGCTACACCCACAAAAAGCCTTCCTTGACTGCCATCTAGCCTCTGGGAATGAACCTAACAAAAGCGACACTGAACATGAGGGAAGCAACTCTACCCAGCTTCCTGCAGAATTCCCACAAAATGTCAGAGTATTTCATAATGATTTGTTTTAGCAGACAGATGATTTTAAATAGTTTCTTTTTTACTATAGAGCACAATAATAAAAAGTCATCAGCAGTATACATGAATAGTGACATTAAAGCAGCAGAGGCTGAGGACAGGCTGTCCTTCCTACTCATTGCTTTCTGTTTTCAGAAAAGTCTACTGATAAAAGAAGTTCAGAATGACTTCTAAGTTTAGCTACAAATAATGGAGCACTTTACACTATAAGGCAATATGTAATTGCTATGGATATTCTTACCTGGCAAAAATAATTGTGAATGATTCTTGCTGCACTGCCTTACACTTTCATTAATAGTGTGAGGTTCAGCTTACAGGGAAACAGGGAGGGAAAGACCTTGAGAATCAGGAGAAACTACAACTTAAGCAGTTTATTTCCTCATAACATCAAGGTTACCAACCATCTTGGATGACACACCTGCTCATTTTTAGGCACCTGTAAAGACAAATCAAAGACAACCTCCTCCACCTCCCCAACTGCATTTCAGTTTGGTTTTGTAACTTGCACAGGTACATCTGAAAAACCAATTAACATATGAAATACTGAAACTGAGCTCTTATTTTTAATTTTAATTAATTGCTCAATTATTTTAATTTCAAAATCCAATTATAATAGAAAACCTCTATCAGCCACCTCATAATTCCTATAACCACCAGCTGAGAACAACACAAAACCATAACCTCAAAATTCAGAGGAACACCATGGGCAGGGCTGCTATAAGGAGATGAGTTAAGTTTCCTCTATACAGTAATTTATAATTATACTCTAACTAGATTTTTGGTGAAATCTGAATACAACTGGTTACACAGCATTAATGTGTTCTATTCATATACAGTTTCTAATTAATAACAAAGCAGTCCTCCAAGACCTCCCAGCTATTTTCAATTCATTCTACTTTTGACCAGTCTCTAGGTGAACTGCAGGTAGCCTCCTATCACAAACTTGCAGTGTCACAGCATATTCTCACTACATTATCACTGATAAATTTCAACACTGTACCAAGCACATAAACACACTGAGATACTTTTACTCATAACCACCCCATTCATGGGAAAATGCCAGATTTCCAGTTTCAAGGAAGATGACAGTAAGAGTTATAAGATGTAGATGCAGTTGATATGCAATATGGCCTGAAGGCTAGGTTAAGTGTTACTGAAGAGGGCCTAAAGTGCATCCCATAAATAAAATCCATAGGGTCAACAAGACTGAAATTGGGTGTACACATTTCATGCAGAGGGACCAAAGGTGTGTACTACAAAACAATGACCCCAACATGTACAAGACACTGCCCCTTCCCTAAATTTCTTACATTTCACAAGTGAAAACAGTTTGGAAAAAGATTCAACATGAATGTTCTGTAACTTCTTAGGACACAATTTTAGGTAAAAAGGAAACTATGTGCCAGTCTAAGTGCTTTTAATCAAGGCATCTGTAAAATGTTTGGAAAACCAGTTAGATGGGTTAGATTTATGTCTCTAATTGATTTACAAGCTTTTATATAATGTTTTTCTTGTTTATACTGATAGCTTTGGAAAACATTAAAACTTTTAAGACAATTGTTTTCCCTGGGTACATGTTTACCCTGCTCTCTATGGCCTGAAGATTTCCTAGGAGTCAGAAAAACAGTGTGTGACTTAAAAACTCAGTAATACAGTTAGATAAAGTACAGTTATTCTGTTAGAGTTACTCTTAAGTCCTTTTGTTACTGGAAAACGATACTACTTGGTAGAAAACAGAAAAAAACTTGAAAAAAAAAATGTAGCAGTGGATATGCAGTTTCCAACCCATATAGGAAACATCACTTACAACATAAGAAACACTAATGTCTAACAGTATTTATTCTTGTATTTCACACAACAAAAATCAGCTGCTGCTCTCTCCAAATTCAAAACTGTCATTAACAGATACCACAAATGTAACCCAGGAGTACAAGTGAAGCTACCTTCCTTTATTTTACTAGCCAAGACAGCATGAGAAGATTTACTGTGTCATTTCTGAATCAAGAAGCTCTCAAAAGCATATATGCCTTCCCATCCCAAAGGAAAAAAGGTAATTTGCCCTAAAAGCTTGTTCACAAAATATCATGCCTCTCAAAGCAATATCAGAAGAGGTTTGTGCACTGTAATACACTCATAAAGCCTCTTAATATTTCACAGCAGGGTCAGGTACATAAGACAGGAAGATGCCATCTTATTAAGTAATTCGGTTTCTTTCTATCTGCCATTGCTGTAATAGATCAGCTCTGATGCTGAAGACCAGAGTGGTGGTGGGAGGGCAGGCAGTGGCTACGTCCACTTAGAAGGCAGTACCTCTGAAATCAGTCTCTAATTTCATGTCACGTCCTTTCTCTGCCAGGAACAGCAAACTGCCAGCAAGCAAACTCTACCACAACAACGTCTGAGGAACCTTGCTAACAGAACATACTCAAACTACAGAACTAAGTGTAGAAACTTGTAAGACAACTAATCATAAAGACTGAGTTATGCACAGCAGTTGCACAGTTTCCCACTAAAAGCTTAATTCTGCACATGTTCATCAAGGATGGTGTCCAACCATTTTAAGATGTATTAGTTCCAAGGGGCAGTCAGGTGTGCATTAGCTCAAGCACTCAAAATTCTCAAATCTGATACTTTATCAATTGGATTTTGACACACAGATATTAATTGTTTTTACTTTCTCTACACTAGAGGATGGAAAATGCATAATTCGATCACCTATCTCCCAGGAATCAAAACATTCAATGTGCTGACTAATCACAATAATTATTCTCAGTGCTTTCAGGTCTGATTTTTTTAACCTGACTTCATACTCACTGCCTGCAGTAAAGAAAGAATATGGATCTAAATCTTACATTAACCTAACCAAGAATATAAATCTCTAGAAATTAAAAACTAACAGAAATTCTTCTACATCTTCAGAATGAAAATTGTGCATGCTTTATCTTTAGGAATCAAACGTATCATGCTTTCTACAAAAACCAACAAGCACAGGAAAAACAACATACAACAAACACCACCACTAGAATGCAATACAACAGCACCACTAGAAGGCAATACAACGAAGACTTCAAAGCTACAACTTCTCCTCAAAAACCAAGCTGACTGAAAATACATTTCTGCATTGTAAAAATGCAAGCTGCTTTTTCAAGCTGCATAGTTACCACAAAAACTCAATAACGATTTCTGAACTCTGTATGAACTACAATCCCAGGATCATAATTTAAGTCAGAAATCAAACAATACCATAAGCAGATGAAAATGTATCAGGAATTTGTTTGTACAAATGTATTGAAAAAAAAGGTTGTCATGCCTCTTGTGCTTGAGACATGCAAAGAGTCCTGCTATAGTGAGCTAAAGTCAAGCATCTATTGTAAGAATTCTGTGCTTCAACAGACAGACATAAAAAAAACTTTGGTTCAAAAGGGTTATAATGTCTATACAGTATAGAAAAAAAGATAGTGGATGAAGTCATATAGGCAACTTATTTCTTGCCTTTTCACTTCTAGGTTTAGAGATTGGTAGGCAATACTTAACCTATAATTTGTAGAAATTAATTATTTTGTTATTTGTGAGCGCTACTATGGGCTTGTTTAAGTAAGGACCCATTGTGTTCTAACTTGACAATAAGGAAATAAATGTATATAAACAGCTTTACTAAAGTTATCTGTTCCAAAAAGCTATCAACTACAGAGGAAAGAGGAAACAATTACCAAGTACAACATAAATTCTGTTTTAAAAATATAGTTAATAAACTCAAAGCACTATAACCATGCAAGTTATGCATATAAATACATACTATGCTGTTCATTTCTGAAGATTCATAACTTCCACAAGGATGGACACTTCCAATAGGTTCCAATCCTTCTTCATCCCACATGTATGTGCCATCAGAGCTGTCAGATGGAGAAAGCTCAAAAGAGGAACCAGTTCTGTAATTCATCTCTGGAGAAATCACACTCTCAGCAGTATGCTTTGTGCTTTCACTGTTGTCATCCACTGCTTAAAGAAAACAGGAAAAGTCATGGTTCCATAAACAATCCAATTTGCCAGAAATAAAAATTAGTATATGTATTATTTGTGCTTTAACTTTTCTCAAACTGTACTGTAACAGAAATCTCAAAGCATTCTACAGTATTGTTTGCTCATCCTAGAGAGGAAAAAAGCTTGAACTGGTTTGTTAGCCATAACTACGTAGTCTTCCAACCTACATCTTTGCTAGCCTATTACACTGCATTAATTCCACATTATGAAAGCTACTTTCTAGAATTCTGTAACTTTTTAAACATAAGATGGGTCCAAAATTAGATCCTTTGGATCCAATTATAATTTCTCTCAAAACATGTGTGTACTTTGAAAAGCCCAAAGACTCTAAAATATGGCTTTGAAAAACTTAAATCTCTTCCACTAATTTTTAAAGAATATAGCACACCACTGAAAAAAGAAAGACTGATTTCATTAGATACTTTATGCTTATTCCCACTACTTAGGTGCCATTACAGCTTTTCTCTGCCTACAAGGGTGGGAAGGGGGGTACTGGGAAAGACATTCCCTCAAAAGGGGACAAACAAGAACATGAGGAATCCCACAACCCTACCACAGACATGGTTAAAGGATCTATCATCCACTCTTATCCCAAAGAAAGAGCTCTTCAAAGTCATGTCTGGGAAAGGTAACCATCACACAGAAAAAGCACTGTAAGAAATTAAATGGGCAAGCACAGCCAGGTTCTGCTCTGAAACATTTCACAAGCAATGGGTAATTTACATAAAATAACTTAGTTACAGAATCTTGATTTAGTATCTAAAATTTCAAGTAGAACATAAAGCACTTACCAGACACATTTATATCAAGCCAGTCATCAGCATTACAGCAAGATCCTCCACTTTCCTTGAGAGAACTGAATGGCTTGATAGATGTTATGCTCCTGTGCTCTGACTCCTGCAGGCAGCTCTCCTTTGGCTGTATTTGAATAGTTCTGTTTGGGTCTTCTATATCTATGAAATCATCACTGAAGTCTTCACTCAAGTCATTTTTTTCAGAGGATGACAAAGAAGATATAGAGATTTCATCTCCATCATCACTCATACACATGACTTTTGCCCCATGTTTTCCCATACTTTCATGCAGGGCCTCATCAGATTCTGTTCTCTCTCTAATACCATTTTTCTCAAGTGCTCTATTTATATTTGTTGAAACATCAGATTTCTCCAGGATAGGTGTGTCAGGAGTTGTACTTTTGTTGTCATCCACAGTATTTCCAGCAAACTGCTGCCTGGTAGGCTTCAGCAGAGAAGGCCGACTTAATCTGTATCCAAAAGATGGTGCTGACCCAGATCCATTTGACAGTGGGGACTTCTTTGAACAAGGAGATGAAGTACCAGAGGAGGGCCTGGTAAATCCATACTTCATAGGTTCATTTCCATTTGGTACATCCAACAGACGTGTATTTCTTGACAACAAAGTTGACCTCTGAGATGTCCTGGCAGCTAGATTTTGGCTATGATAAGGCCTTGTAAGATCCACAGCTTTGTTAAAAGAATGTGATCTGGTTAAAGATGCAGTGGGAAGGAAAGAATTCTGAATGGAATGTGAAAAACTTTGTGATCTTACCATTTTTTCACAGGAAGAAGACTTGCTACTGTCTGTAGATTGTGCCAGGCTTTCTCCAGAACTTGTCCTTGTGGTACTGGAATTAGCTCTAGGTCTCTGCAACCCTACCACCGGCCTATTTCCATAAAATCCATTTAAATGGGATTTTGAAGCACTGAATCCAGAATACGAGGTTCTCCCTGACAGGGTACCTTTGGTGAATTTTGCTGAACCAGTGAGTCCAGGCAAAGACTTTGGGTTTAATTCCTCAGTAGGAGACACAAACATACTGGTGTGCTTTGCTGATTTTGAGGCAATTGAAGTACTGTTCAAACCCACCCTGAGCACATCATTGCCCAATGCTCCTTGAGACTGAGAACACCGTTCAGAATCGATTAATTTTTCATTACAATTATGCTTAGAGTTGGTCTCTCTCCCATTTTGATCGTGAAGTTGGTATTTATTTGATTTTTTCCAGTTGAAAGAAAAGGAAGACATGCGAACAGTGCCATTGTGCTTGCTGAAATTTTGGCCACCATTATTCCCTGCTAAACTATCAGCTGTCCCGTTTGGCACAGGTTGCAAGACATTTCCTAAAGTTTTCATTCCATATTTCGGTAGCCTGGAAACCAAGGATGTCCTGATTTGATTTTGATTTTTTTCTTCCATGAGCTATTGGGTACATTGGTCCTTACAGGGTGATTGAATCTAAGGAAAAGAAATAATATATTAGATTCTGTATCAGCCACACATTAATCAACATACTTTCACACACATTTGCATCTGTTTACTACATTCCTGTGCCTAACTGAACCATGATAATACAAAGTAACTTGAACAAATACTGTGAAAACCAGATTTTATTCTTCAGATAAACTGCCTTTTTTTCTCCCCTTCCTTTTGCAATGTATAAAATAAGCTTTAAAAAGGAGTTTTGGTTTTTTTTTCATTTACCTATTTTGAACAGTAAATTGAATTTTTCAACTGTATTACAATTGATTATTTTACAGTTGATTGACAATTAATTTACAGTTGATTGACTATTAACTGACAATTTATTAACTGACAATTTATTAACTGACAATTTATTAACTGACAATTTATTAACTGACAATTTATTAACTGACATACTTAAGACTTTATATTCTAAAAAATCCCGCAAATTTAACACACCACAGATTTGTGGTCAGCAGTGTGTAACTGCAAAAAATATAATGTAAAATTTGATTAGAAGCCAACTTTTTCTAGTTTTTTTTCAGATTCCCCTATGTCTCTTATGAGATTCAAAATAATTACTAATCATCCACCTTCAACACAGCATTTTTTTTTCCCAGATTTTTGATACCTCCAACTCAAGATGAAAATTACTAGTAATTTTTTCCTTTTTATATGGAAATTGTAGTGTCCCGGCCATCTTCTCATTCATGTATAAGGGCAACAGTCGCATAAGGTCAGTGTTAGTAGGTGAATTCCAAAGTTATACTTCTCTGCTGTGATACACACCCACATAAACTTAGCTACAAGTTTATTCCCTTCTATCTTGCATTTCAGTACCATCCACCTGATCTGGTTGGACTCTGTGATCTCACAGGTCCTTTCCAACCATGACTGTGATATTGTGACTTGCAATACTGGGGACTCCACTATACTCTATTAAAGATTAGATTTAGCTCATCTTCTAGATAAGTCATTCTGGCCTATTTTATATCTTTGCTTCCAAAGAAATTGCCTTGAGAATTCCCATCTCCTTTCTTTGATATCATAAAATCAGGGAATTGTTTTGGTGGGAAAAGACCTTTATGATCATTAAGTCCAACTGTTAACCCAACAAAGTCCACCACTAAACCATGTCCCCAAGATGTCCCTACCACTTTTTGTTTCTTCCACACTCAGCCACACATCCATCCTACTATATCACCCTTTTGTACAACATTTAGTGTGCTGGTTTTTCTGGCTATACAATATGAACAACTTGCCCAAGTGCTACTAAGTGCATACTACTACAAACTACTTGGCCAAGTGCCCAAGTCTTGCAGCTGAGACAATAAGGCCTTGAGAAGTCTCAGAGTTTCAATGTTGCAGCTGAAGGCAAGGTTTCACTCTAGGGTTAAATTCTGTTTGCAAGACCAGAATTCTGTTTCTTCAAGACAGCTGTAGAAGTGTAAAGGATACCTTTCTTTTGCTAGCCTGTTTTCCTAAGTTCTACCTGCTGGTCTTGCAATGGTGTCAAGACAAAAAGTTTCAGTAATTCTTATGTTACTCCCTGAAACTGTTAGCCATGTTTCTCTTTCCAGACATACACACAGCTGGCAGGACTGAAAAAAAATAAGCAGAAAGTAATCTTATAGTTACTCCAAGTACCAGAAATAATCTTCTGTAACCCAGCAAGCACTACTTTAAAGTGAGTCACTTCCCAAGCTGCAAGACCTAAGAAACACTAAAGATAAAATCAAAGTGGCACAAAATTCATGCACACCAAAGTACCCTTAGGAATTTCTAAGTGAACAGTATGACCCAGAGCTGTATTTCTGGAAGTATAACTACCTGACAAAGATACAAAGAGAATCAAATCCAAGACTTGGGTTTTTAGGGGCTCCTAACACAGTGAAAGTGTCAGAGTCTTCATGCCACAACTGTCAGCACACACTTCTAGTTAGAAGCATACAAATTCATAGTTTTCAAGTACCAAGGGAACTCTTGTACACCAGAGACATAACCCTCACCTATGCATACAAAGGAGCTTATTTCCCCTTGACAACAGCAAAACATTTAACTTGTTATACATAACACCCATCTGTACATAGGACTTGGATGTCTAATGTTAGACACCTCAGAAACACTGTGACCAACATCAGCTCCTAAGAAAAACATTGACAGTGTCTCACTTGTGTATCTAAACCCATAAATAAGAAATTTGCCTACAGTGTACCTGTATATCTTGCAAGTGAAAAAATTGCTTTAATATCAAGTGTCAACCTCAAAGATACTTACGTCAAATACATAAAGGCAGAATTTTTTTTAAAAAACCCTCCATAAAAAAAAAAAGCCTTTAACATTGAGGCATTCATTGACCGTAAGCATCATATTGCAGATACATCTAAAGATATCCCAACAAAAAGGCTCAAGTCTCGTAAAGAAATCTTCCAAATTAAAAAGTTAAATTAGAAAGCTGCTAATTTAACTTTCATGCTTCATAGAAAACTCCCTTTTCACATCTGTCTATCATCTCCTAGGTGACTGCAAAATTTAAATGAGGCTATTTAATGAAATTACTTTAATCCTCCAAGTGCTGCAAATTAAAAAGACCTTTCAGTTCTCTAGGAAGAGTGCTTGCTCATTTATCCTTAATTAGGGAAAGACAAAATATTATCTTAAAGGAAACTGTACACTGATTGCTTCCAACACTTCAGATTAATAAATTAAAAAGACTGCCTAACGAACTATTGCATTACTGCTGCAATTTTAGGTTGCATTTATTTGGTGGAAATACAATGCTGACAAAAAAGCCAAGGACAACAACTTAACAGTGTGTTTGGCAGATATCACTTTTCTCAATAATTTTTTTTTTCATTAAGTTCTCTTACACATCCTCAATCTTGACATATATTTACTACTAGAAATTACATTAATCTAAAAATGAAATTCACTTCAAGAAGCATAGTACCTACAAGTCCTACAGTGCTTTCTGCATCCCAGGAAGCTCAAACAATTTCAGTTGTATTCCACTAAAGAAATAAAAGAAATCGAAAGTATTTTTAGACCTCTGCAATCTATGGATTTTTAAAAACAGACATTTTGGCAAATTAGCCTTACATATTTTGCCTTGGGAAACACATTATCTAGTGCACACAAGCCTAATCAGGAATTAAACTAATTATAAAGAGCCTAGTCTTACACAATGATCCAGGGAAAAGGAATTAAAATTTACAACCCCCCCCTAAAGTATAATCCAAATTAACTGAAAAGCTGTTACATCCTTACATTCAAGGATATTCAAGATCCTGGTGATAAGCAAAAAGGATATACATTCTCATTCTCCTTTGTGTTTTCTGTATAGGATTACTTAAGACTTTGACAAGATCCTTAAATGTTATTTTTAACTCACAAAGGAAACACTTTAAAAGTACTTAATTCACAGACGGTTTCAGTAACACCAGGAAGACAGTCACCTATGTATTAGCCTCTCAGCAAAGCTTGGTCTTGCAGCTGAAACTCCACCCTACATGACGCAGAATTATGTTATTGAAATCCCAATCACCTGAGCTGTCAAAGACCTAACAGCATTTTCCAGATTGAAGCAAACTGCTATGAGTGGGACCAAATTCCCCTCCTATTGTTATAGCAATGTGGAATAAACAGCTGCTGGATGAAATGTGTCAGCCTGCTGACAAACAAAAGCAATTCTACAGAACTGCTATGCCAACAGTTTCAGATTTATGTTTCATTCTTCTCAATTTTAAGACCACCTAGATAAGAAACAGAAATACTGCGTAGCTATCTTCAGATTTTTTTTTTTTCTTACAGCAACATACTTCCCAGTATAAAGAAGTTTCGGGTTTTTTTGAGGCAGATGTAAACATGTCTGTGTAACAGGATTGTGCTGGAAAACCAAGATTTTCAGAGCTACATCTGGATAACAAAAATGGTACTTTCCTGTAGGTCTGCAAGAAGTTAGCAGCTACAGTGGTACACAAGATTCCTTCTCTAAATAGAAAGATTACGTCCATATATGTCCACTAGTTATTAATCACTTTTTATTTGGTGTGAGCAGACTGATATTTAGCTCTCTGAGTAAATGAATTATTCATATTTCTGTCATCCTGTGCTGGATGTTACTGAAGCAAATGACAATGACCACGTTTGCCAACCTAGACCTTAAACTCCTCCTATCTGCCTTCTGCAGAAGGCCTAAGAATTAAGACACTGGCTAATTCTGCTTGTTTGTCTCAGTGACAGGTGATAGGAAGCAGCAGTTCACTAATATCACATGTATTTATCTTGCCAACTCTACAGTGCTACAATTTTCAGTGACCTTCACTCTTACTCCTAGAGAACAAAATCGCATTTCTTCAGAATGGACAGGAAAGTGAGAACATCCTTCCTAGGATAGCCTAAATTATCTCCTCTTTGGAAAGCTTACTTGGCAACAGCATTGTATTAGGGCAGAGAAAAGAACTGTTAACTGCCAAGCAGTGAAGAAAAGGAGAGAAGTACACCCTTGGGAACTGAAGAGCAAAGGTCAGGCGATGAACAGACCACTCAAGGCAGGCACAATATAGCACCTAAGTAACAATTATACCCTGTTTTCTACACCACGCTCTTAGGAGGAGAGCCCTGCTGAAATCAGACACAAGACCAGTTCTTCAAGGTGCTATGGACATGCTTTCAGACAGCAGCTCCTAGGATCCCACTGATTTTCATGGTAACTACCACACAAAGAAAAAATACACTCACCAATTTGAAGAAGATTGTAGTTTACTTCTTATTATCATCTGTTGAATTTAAATTAACAACACGGTTTTTGTTAATTTAAATTCACATGTATTTCAACTCTGTCCACTGTTCATGGCTTATAAAAATGACCTCTCAACACCTTTGGGTTTTGATGCCACAGATCCTATTTTTTATTGTTCTTTTCAGGACACACAGGATGCAGACCTTTTCACTACTGATAAATGGTGAAACTTAAGAGTAACTTCAAATCTTTTTTTCTTAACAAAGTAATTCAAACTGCACTAGGAAATTATACAGAAATGCCAGTTACATCCACCAGTGTAGGGACACACTGAATGACATAAGCAAAAAAACAGGGTCGATTCTGCAACAGACAGAGTTGGAGGCTTCATTATCAAGTTCTTAGGAACACTGCAGGATGGAGAACATAGCTGCACGTCACTTTTCAGCTTTACAAGGATCATGGGAGCTTAACACATTGAAAGAATCTGGGAGGAAATCTAGCTGGCAAACATACACCTGCTTTGAGCAGGACAAGCCCTGAGGAATTGAAATGATGAAAGCCAAGGGAATTGCACATGTTGTAGGAATTATATTGAATCAGAAGATAACTACAAATTCTGATGGCTTCTAGGTTGAACTTCTAAGTATTTGCTTCCTTTCTTCCTTCTCCTGTCTTCAGTATCACCAAAACACCCCTAGTTCTTGATTCAATTCCCAAAGGCATCCATTGATTTTTATATCTCACCCTTTATGTCCAAACTGCACAGTGATTAATACTGGCATCCTGACAGTCTGCCACTTGAAGTTACCATAGTCAATGTCTGGTAAGAAATACCAAGACATTTAAAATGTAATTGTTCTGTTTCTCTGAAAGGATTTTGTTATTTTGTATTCAAAGCTGAGAGATTCTGTTCTCCAATCTCAGAATTTAGAGCTATGTCCTTTTCTATTCTTCCTTCTTCACACTTAGTTATGCTGAGATTTTACCCACTTGCAAAGGTTGGTTTATCAAACACCAAACAAAACATATATACACAAGCTGCTCTTGTGCTGAATTTTATTTACTGTCTGTCTTAGTGCCCTAAGTCAAGGAATATAAACAGAGCATGGTAATGAATAGAGATAAAGAAAAGAAGAAACAAGAAAAACATCCTGACAAGATTGGGCTTCTGTATTTCTAAAACTGAGAAGTATCTTTAGCTAATACAGCAAAAACTTAAAACATTCCTTGCAATCTTTAAAACCATTGTAGTTACTCATAAGAATACAATCTTTAAAACCATTGTAGTTACTCATAAGAATACAGTTTCTTAATGCTATGTAAGGGCAGAGGATACAAGCACCTAACTGGAGAAAAAGAAATAAGGAAATGCAGCTCTATTTTGTAAAAAAAAGCTATCAGAATACCTTCCAAACCAAAAGCTTCATTCACATCCCTTAAAGGACACACTCCCAATTCACTCTGCCATTAATGCTATTTATATTGAAAATCAGGCTCCTCAAGGAAGAAAAAAGGGCTAAGTGCTATCTGCCCAGAAACATATATATAATAGTTTGCCCACCTGTGCTTTACATATTAGTAGCACAGAAATCATGCATTTTATACACCAAACAAAAGGGTGAAACAAAACAGGATTTGAGTCATCATAAAACCCTTAAGATTTTATTGAAAAAAAATGTCATGCAAATTTTAATTGAGTAAGACCTTTGCTAAGGTTTCTCAAATAGTTAAATTTGCCCCAATTTTTGGCATTCTTACAACAAGACTAACAAGGCAGAGAGCAGTCAAAGTCCAGATGCTTAGTGAGAAAGGGAACAGTTTCAAGACACAAAAAAAAAAAACATAATAGAAGATGGAAGACGATACTTGGGGGTAGAGAGAGATTACTCACAATAAAAGAGAATATTAGGGCTTGCAAAAAAAGAAGACACTGACAGACACTGGATTTCCTTTAAGTTTGCTCTTGTGTACTCTAGGATACATTCATCCAATACAGCAGTTGTACCTTGTTAAAGCTGAACTTGTGATATCAACTCTGCACCTACCAATATAAACATTACACACTTCCTGTACAATTAACTCTTCAAAACACAAGATCCAGAAAACAGTATGGCTTTTGCTGGAAATCCAGAGAACACAAGGCACAGATGATAAAAACACTACTGACCCCAAGAACAGTTTTCAGAGCAATTCAAGAGGCAGATGGCATACACTAATAAGTCAGAAGCAGAAAAAACTGACATAATCATAACTGATATACCCAGCTCCTGTGCAGAAAGACTCTTGCTGGAAGGAATGAAATTACATAGATCACTTAATTTTTTATGTTATCTGAGGAGTAAGCCTTCCCTGAACAGAACAAATTCTACAGATTTAACCATAGTGAGAGCAGCCATGTAGACCAAGCTCCTTCAGCAGGGACCAGGGTAGTTTAACAGCTCATAAACTTGCATGCTTCTCAAAATCTTTGGTGGTGAAGACAACCTAAGAGTCTTTATTTCCTTCATTATTCAGCTTCAATTGCTCCCAAATTTGAGATATAATGCACAGAAAACCAGACTAGGAAGAGACATACACTATCTGTCTGCCTTACAGATCAAATGCTCTGCAACCTGAAGACAAAGTTGTATGGCTACAGAGAAGAACTAAACTTCTTTATTTACTCAAGGATTATTTCACACACACAAAGTCCTATGACAATACAGCACATCTGTATGTAGGTTTCTCTCTTTTGCTGTCTCAACAATTGCTTATAGTTGGCAAGATTTCTGTCCTAGAATTATCTGTAATTGCATATATGTGTATGCACATGTACATATATATTAAAAAAGCTCTGATCTTTCCCATTTGATGTAGATAGCTGACTTTTATAAAAGATATAAAAGGTGACATTGCTGTTTACATCATAAAGGCAAAATATAATTTAGGCTGTAGTTATGATTGACTGAATAAACCCATTTATCAATCACAGTCTAGAATCCAAGCTTTCCAGGAGTCAAAACAGCAAATCTCAATTTCTCCTTTCAAAAACTTTGGTTATGTCAGCAAAGCAACTGATAGCAGAAAGAAACCACTGCCTTTGGCAATGGCATTATCCTTTGAGAAAGAGCTTTCATGTTGGTAATTTCAATTTTTCTGAATTTATTCTTACAAAACAGATTAATCTGTCTCCTAGTTCAGACATAAAAGCAATGTCATTCTACAAACAAGCAGGAATTACCTGCTATTGTTTCACACATATTTCACTTAAAAATAGAGGAGCAGCCCTTTGTTCTCAGAACTATTGAGTCACCTCATGTTTCAAACACAGCACTCCTCTTAACTCCACCAGGAGATACTTCACCAGTGCTTCACTAACAGTCAGCTTCCAGTTACAGTGTTCTGCTACCTTCATAACGCATATTACCTGCAACAGGATTTTCTTGCTGTTAAGTACAAGGAGGCTGGAAGCCAAGTGAAACTTTGAATATAACTGATTATAAATGGAACTATCTCTTTTTAGGTTGCCAGCTTGTCCACAGTACTTCTCTAGTGTGTTTATTCATGCGATGGATGCTCTCCATACAGGAACACTGCAGTGTCTTGAGCCAAAATCCTCTTATGCTGATACAAACAGATATTGTTCAATTTGGTTTTGTATCAACTATATAAAGATAATGACAGAAACAATACTACCTATCAGAAGATTAGTTTTCTTCCCCTCCAGTCACACATGTTCATTCTTTCTACTGATGCCTGAATAAGAATTCTCATAATAGGTTAAGCTGAATGACAAGCAGAAACAGTGGAAAGAGACTGCATGTAATTCATAGACCCACTGGTATGGAGATATCTCCAAAAAGCCTAAAGAGGTTCAGAAGTGATAAGTGAGTAGACAAGATGAAGCATTAGGAAGACAGAAGAAAACAGTTCTGAGAATTTCTTTTCTACATATTGCCAATGCTATTTTAGCATAGTTTAGAGATTTTATAATAAGATCACGACCTTGAAATAAGAACATGCCAAACCATTGCTACAGATTTAAACAAAACAAAAAAACCAACACAAAACAAAAATCATAGTTAAGTGAGTCACTGCTAGATTAAAAAAAAAAAAAAAAAACACAAAAACAAACACCACAGAAAACCCACCCACAACAAAAAAAAGGACTGACAAGGAAAATCTTTATAACTTCTCTCATGAAGCAAGCCATAGACAAGCTTGAAATATTAAACAAATCATTATTTCTGTGGGTTGGGATCACGATGATTCAACTGTTGAGATTCAATTCTTCAGCTCAGCCATACAGTTCCAGCAGTCAATCTTAAAAAACAAAAACCACACTGGTAAGATGAACTGGCAAGCACTGAATGTGACTTCCTCAACCACCAACTATTTTTAGGAACCCTCCACAGATTTCTCTTGCACTACCTTGTGAACCTGCCCTTGAGCTCCCAAACTCTTTTTATCCATGACTGCCATAAGTTTAATTCTTCTAAAGATTATTTCTTTGCCTTGCAGAGATTCCTGAGGTAAACTACATGTAAACTCCCTACACGGCAAGAACTGGACACACTGATTTTTGCTGTTCTTGCTACCAAGCAAGTTATAGCTATCAATTTGTTTTGTATCTATGTGCTTTCAAGAAGATTCTAGATTACTTGTCTTCTTTGCAGTGAGGTCTGACCACTGCTCGATAACCACGCTTAACCAAAACTACTGAAACTTATTTTTGAACCACATCTTCAAAATGCCACCTTCTCAGGACTGAGTTTCATTTCCACAGTGCTGGACACTTACAACTTCTATCTGTGGAAACTGATCTATAGCCATCACATCAACCTCAAAACCAAACTAAAAATATTCTAGTACCAAACAACTTTGCAAGTTTGCCAAAGCATAAAAATATCAACATGATAACCACATGACTGGCAGCCTTCTCTAAATATTCTGAAATGTGCTTTATATTTTCATTCTAATTTTCTGATACACAAACATGAACAGTTGTATCAGAAAATCAATTTTTTACAATGTAGAAGACACAGAAAGTTGATATAACCTCATGAAAAAGGGATTCAAGGATTCTCAAAGAAACTGGCAGGTTTAACTTTAGTTGCCAGTGACAGTTCAGCCACAGTTTCCCACATTAGCTTACACAACTCCACAGCCTAAGTTCAAATGTTACTTGAATTCAACAGAAGCTGATATGTATAACTTGTTATGTTTAATCAAGATCTCAAGTTGCATTTGGTAAAGTGGTATTCTTATAAATTACCATTTCAGAGATCCTTTATGACTGAAAGGTTTACACATAGAGGGACTAGGATTTTGGGGGGGGGGGTTTAGCTCTGTTTACTGATGGACAAGGCTATGCAGGATGAATGATTCTGCTCCTTTTCCAAAGTCTCTTGCTAACAGCAGTAGCTTTGGCCTTGCTATGTATCCACCTATGCAAGTTTGCCTTACTGACAAGATGCTTCATTACAAGTCAGTGTGTCCCCAAAATCATAAAAAATGCGAATCAACGAGCCTATTTAGTAATTTCACAATATAATTGCAGAAAAAAATCCATTTACATAAGACCTATCTTTCCTATGATTCACAAAAAGAATACTAGCTCAAGGGTCATATAAACTTACATTGTAGTAAGAACCTCTATCTGTTTAGAGGACAGTGTTGCATCTCCAGCTCAAAGCACATAAGGTATTACTGACTCAAGAGAACCCAGGATATTCACATCTCCCATGACACACCACTTACCTTGTGCTGTGTGTGTCACAAGCCATCTGGGCCAATTAGGATAAAAGCCTAGGAGTTCTTTTGCTTCAGGATATAGATTCAGAAATTGTTTTCAATTTAAGGGCTATTCAAGATCTATAACTTGTTCAACCACCACATAAAAGTAAAACCTTCCCAGCTATTTTCCTCTGGCTAAGAAACAAAAACTCCTCAAAGTGAGAACCTTGCCAATATTAACCATACTGCTTCAATCAAAGCTATTAAAATGCACTCTGCAGAAGACAACCTCATCTCATCACAGACTAAGTGCTTATGAAAATCTTAACAATCTGTAGTGAAAAAGACATTTTACTGTCAACTTGTGGCACCAGTTTCCCATGTGACCCCTACCCAGAGAAGGCTTTCTTGCTTCACTTGCTCCAGGTGAATCCTCCCTTTAGATTACAGGGAATAGCAAACAAAGTCCAGCTCTCTGCAAATCAAGTTACTTTTGATCAAGGTGGGAAAAATATTCTCAAAATGCCTTCTAAAATGCACCTAGTCAGAGAATGTATCACAGAGGTATGACAAAAAGCAAAGATCTACAACACTGACTAGCTACTCTTCATCTTTGGACTAATTACTTCAAATTGTTGAATTATTCAAAGAAATCCTGCTGTTGGGATTTTGTTGTAACATACACGTGTTCAGATACCCAGAGATTTACATAAACTTTTTCTATTGATCCAATTGAAACACAAGAGTTTAAACCTAAATTTCAATAGCACCATGAGGATTTTGATCTTCTTAGTAACCCTGTCAGCAAGGAATTTAATCCTCTCTGAAAGCTTCTAATTAGGAAGATGTTGCTGCTGTTCACACTTCCAAATAGGGGCTAACAGAGAACAAAACAACCACTGCTGCAACTGGCTTCCTCCATCACTCTTCCATTTTCAGAGATCCACACTTTCTAACAATTTCAGGCAAGCAATGTTCATCTGAAGACTAACAACACAATGGCTTTTTTATCTAGAGAGCCAGTGCCAACACTTCTTTGTAACTGGTTTATTCCAAATAACCAATCCCTCTTAAAGGATGATCAGGTCCAAAAGTAAGAGGTTTTACTCCAGTGAGCTTTTACATAAACAGTTCCATTAAACAGGATTACTCATTAGTATAACAATATATTTAACGAGATCGTTATGTTAACTGACATCATTACTACTCATTTTCACCCCCACTATTCATATGTACATTTCCTTCAGTTCAAAAACACAAGGTGTTACAATGGTCCAAAACATCAAATACAAAAATCTTCTAAGTCTGAAACATTTCCACTGCTTAAATAGCTTTACAATTAGAAGGCAATACTCTGCAGGTCTTGCAGCCCAAACACTGATATTTCCATAACAAGAAGTAGTAACCATGAGCAAATATTAACCTTTGACTTTAAAAATATTTTTATATTGAAAGATGTATATTCCTCTAGATTAACATTTAGGTAGCTGGTTATTGCTAATGTTCTATTTGTTAGAAAAGAGGCATTAAATTCAAAACTGGCATTAAATTCAAAACAAGACCACTGAATTTAGAGTTATGTGATCATTAAATACAGAAGAAAACACGCTAAATTTCATTCACTACCACCAAAAAATGTAAATATTTACACCAGTATGATGAAGAGCTATTTTTGACTACTCCCAAAGAGGCATTTTTAGAGCTTCAGAGTATACTTTAAGTATTTCTCAGTCAGAAGAAGATAACAAACCAAGCCTTCAGATCCAACTTCATTTTGCCTTGACAACAAAAAAATTTCTATTTTGCATGAAATCAAAGCTCAAAGCCTACAAACATCAGGAACAAACCTGCTACAAATACGAAGCACCAATCCTACAAGCTGAAGCAATTCCCCTGCAAACTGGTTAACGCCTTTATATGACGTACCAGACAGAGCACCAGGTTTACAATCCTTACCTTAATTTGTTGTCTGGCCTGGACACTAATGCTCTGCTACAGTATAAAGTTCCCATTCACTTTTCCTTTAAATGAAGATAAACAGCTCAACTTGCTTCAACTCAAAGTTAAAGGCTGAAGTCGTATGTTCCATTGTGTGCCAAAGTACATTTGACAGAACACGACGTTACAGCAGGCTCTGGATGATGAAAGCAAAATCTTAGCGTAATTAAAGCGAAATCATCACAACATACATAAGATTCCCTTGTTGGTGTGAGATAAAATAGATATTACACAAGATTATTTGCTTCTAAACTGTTCTCTTTGAACAATCACATACTGGGTACTTTTGCTTCTTCCCCTTTCTGGAGCTAGAAAGATATCTTTGCGTCCAGGGCCTTCAGCAACCATTTCCTACCATACCTGCGTGTACGTCTGAACAAACAGCGAATTAACAGACGCCGAAACCCCTGTAGAGCAGGGACCCAGGGAGCAGCAGCCAAGGCCTGCCACGCCGCCCTGCTTCTTCCCCCCTGCAGCAGCGCAGCTTACCCAGCCGAGCCCAAGCCCCGGCCAGGGCTGGCCAAGCCAGCACCGCTGCCAGCGGCCCGGCAGCCCGAGGAGGCCACACCTGCGGCAGGGCCTGCGGCCAGCGGCACTGAAGGAGCCTCCCCTGACTTTCAGGCCGCCTCGAAGGTGAAGGCTGCGCTCGGCAGGGACGTGTAGGAAGCTGCCCCACCCTCCACCGCCCTGACCCAGCCTCCGGCGGGCAGCGCCGCACATCCCGCGGCTTGCACCGCTCGTGATGCCGCCGCACCCCCGGCCACATCCATGACCCCGGCGGGAGGGCGGCGGCGCAGGGAGAGGGCAGCGGCCGCCCCCCCCCCCTCACCCGTCTCCGCCAGGCAGGAGACCCCCGGCAGCGGGGCCCACCACAAGGGGAGGAGCTACGGGAAAAGGGCAGGAGAAGGGGGCAAGAGCGAAGGGCCGGTGGTGTCCTCCCCCGAACTCACCGCCGGGCGGGCGCAGGCCGGCGCAGTCCCCTCCTCAGGTCGGGCCGCACCGCTCCTCGCCCTCAGGTACCGGACACCGCCCCGCCCCGCCCTCTCGCGCTGGGAGGGCCGACGCGCGCAGCCCCGCCGCGCATGCCCCGGGCACCGCCCCCCCCCCCCTCCCCTCCGCCGCTCCGCTCTGCTGACGTCAGCGCTTCCCGTTAGCACCCGAAGGCTCCAAGCGGGAGCTGGGGGGGGGCTTGGGGGGTGAAGGAGAGCAGGAGGGGCCTCGTCACCCTCTGCCAGCACCCACCCGGGTCCGGGGCTGCCCGGCGCAGCCCCCGCCTCGCAGGTGAGGCGGCACAGGCCTGCGCCCCGTTCCGCTAGGGATATGGCGCCGCAGCCGTGCCCGGCTGGCGGGGAGGCTGCTGTGGCACCGCGTCACGCCGGGATCGCAAGGCCACAGGGGCCGAGAGGCTGCCGGGCAAGTCTCACAGTGTGCCCTAGCAATTAGTGAGTCCGCTGGCTGATGCAAATAGCAAAGAGGTTGTTCAGAAGTGTGGTGGCAATGGGGATGTGAGATGAGGCTCTGGGACTTTAAGAGTATTCGGAGGAGGAAAGAGGCCCCGCAGCGTTCGCCGCTGTGTGACCAGCCTGGAAGGACACTTCCCATCATCAGAGAGGTGCAGATCCACAGGAGACCAGGCTTGCTCTGTGCTGGTGCTCGTGGAAAGACTTAAGAGCTTAATTTCCTCAAATTTTCTGTCTGTGCCAGGAACGGAGGCACTGACATTATCACAAACATAGGCAAGGTACACGAAGTTATTTGACAGCGGATACATGAGGTGGTTCAGGACCATTTCACTGACTGCAAGCCAGTGCTTTTTCTAGCCGTGCATGTTTTCGGGGCCATGTTCCTGCATCTCCTGTGGTTTGGGATCCTGTGTCATCTTCCACCCTCAGCATCTGTATTTCTGTGCTTTAACTTCAATTTTTTAAAATTAAATGCTTCTCTTAACTTTTCACCACCAATATTTCTACACTTCTTCCTGCCTATTTCACTAATCCTCCCAGGAGAAGTAAGCTGTGAGGTGGCTTCAGGCTATGTTCATGTAGAAAAGGAAACGCCCTGTAATTGATAAGCATCGTTTGCTGCAGCCTCTTGACTAGAAGTTGGGTATGCTGCCAGGGTGTGAGATCTGCTTACAGATGTCATCCCAGGCACTGCAAGTCCCTTTGCACCTTTGAAGACACAGTGCATGAAGACACTTGCCCCATGGATATCAGAAGCACCTTTTTTTTTTTTTTTCTTTTTTAAGCTAAGAAATAATAGCTGCAGCTTTTGTGTGTCTTTTTGCCTGGACTTAAGTGCACTGGCTATGTTAATGTGTTTATTCTTAGAACAGTCTGAAGCGTATTCACTCCCCAGTGGTACAGGAAGAAGAAGAAAAAAAAAAAAAGACAAGCAGAGAGAGATTAAATATCTTGTGCAAAGCTAAAGAGATAAAAAAGCCAGGAAATTAACTCAGATTTCCTGAGTCAGGCATCATTGCTTTAAACCACACACTCATCCTTTCTTCCAGTCATTCTCAGCTTCTGAGCAGTAATGTAAACAACTGCATTAGCACAGATTTCATATTTCCCTACTTAAGAACAACTGTTCTGAAATTTCCTCCAACTTCCTCATCCCCAGGGAAAAAGAAATTCTATTACAGAATCGTTGGGAGGGTGAAATGGTATTGCAGACTAGCTGGGAGAGTCTTAAATTTGCCACTGCCTTTCTGGGGGCACTGCCAGCTGTTTCTTCAACCCAAATACTTCAAGCACCAGCTCACAAAACAATTGTGGAGCTTCCATGGTACATCTCTTAGGAAGGTACCCAAATGCATGGTGAACAAGATCAAGGAACAAATGTTTCCCTGTCATACTTTTTAGCTAGGTCAGAGGATTAGGAAGACTTGTAGCCAGCACAGGGAGGAACATAAGATATGTGTACTGAGCTGGAAGTGGTGACCATGTTTTATAACTCTAGCCCATACTATTATTATCTGAAAATAATTATGAATCAAAACCCTAAAAGAAAACACATATATAAGAGAAGAAAACCTAGAGGTTTTGAGAGCCTCTATCTGTTTGGACATTTAGCAGATTTCCACAATGCTTACATAGTCTCAAGATTAAAATCTGGTCTTTAAGCAGAATTCATAGTTCTTGAAAAATAATTTCAAAAAAGGAAAGCATTGTATACACAACTCCATCTTCTGACTACCTAACTCAAAAATAGTCTTAGCATTCCTACTGACAGACTAAGATACACCTACGAGCAAATACAATATCTTTTCTTATCAGTTTAATATTTGATACATCTTCAGCTTTAGGACTACATCTATTATTGATTTTAAACTGAACTGATGTAAATGGACTTTATATTACACAGAGAGATGGACTAGAAGCTTGTTCTATTCCCTTCACTCACTGTCTTGGCATTGTGCTGACTCCAGACACCACAGGTACAGTGATGAACAACACCCATCAGCCAGAGAAGAGCATAAGAGTGATATTCACACAAATATTCTCCCAGCCTCCAGCAGTTTGCAGGCCCAGTGACTTTATGAGCCAAGGACACACTTTCCCATAAATCTGCTGAAGTATGAGCAGCTTCAGAGCAGGGACCATAAGGGAGGCCTAGTTTTCCTTGGAATAGCTGAAAATATTTTGGAAGTATCCATCTGTATCCTTGTTGGCTTTGTCAGTTCAACTGACTTGCTGGTAGTTAATGAGATGGGTGTAAACAACCAGCCATATAGTATGAACCTTGATTATATAAAAAATATAAAAATATTTTCCAGTCAGTATCTGTAGCATAGATCAGATTGAAGGGAAACCATTGTCATTTTTAAACTTTGGATTGGTTTCCATTTCATGTATTTCTGCAAACTGGAAATGCACATGTTTCCTCTAGGGTAGTGGAAAATGAGAGGAGGATCGTTCAAATTGGTCCATGTAACAGAGTTCTGCCCTCCACAAAATCTGAATCCACCCCCTGGATTATGGTGAAGCTGAATTATTCTGCTTGGGTTAAAGCCATCCTCAGAGTAAGGACAATTTCCTTCCTCACATCACTTCATAAAAATCATCTTTGCCATGATGTCTACTCAAAAAAAATCCTTGCTGCATAGCTCATAAACTGCTCATACTGCTAGCTAATCTGTTCACAATAATTTCATTTTTACTTTGTGCATCCATGTTCTGTTAATGTATTTAAATATTTTCTACTTATATTCTGGTTTTCTATTATCTAATACATGAAGTGTATTTTTATCTGTTTGCATTGTTTCTGGTTCAAGAGGCCTAAGCAACGAGGTGCCTCCATTTTTTCTACATGTAAGTAATAACATTGAGAGTATTTTCCTTTTACAAAAAACTGCATTTTTTTGTAGACTATCACTGTCTCACACTCAAAAAAAAAAGTAAATAACCTAATCACATTTAAGACTAGGTCCTATGTTTTTCTTTATCATTGAAAAGGAATCCAAATTAAGAGTTTGATTATTTGATATCTTTCAAGCCATGGTTGCCATCTACCACTTTCTGAATAGTGTTTAGATCATATTTAAAGGTAATAATATTTAAGTGAAGAACTGTTGATTACCATTTGGCTGCTGTTTTGTATTTAAATAATTGACTTAGTTGTTGTCTTGGATGTACAAAGACAATGTTGCTGCATTTATGGCTCTGGCAAGTGAATGATGAAAAGACCCTTCTTACCCTTCTCCTTTCAGAAAAGTTTTTTTTGGTCTTGTTTAAGTCAACCTCTTCTTGTGAACATTTCTTAAAGCATCCTGTATCAACTGTCAGTTAAACTCGTGTAAATGAAGATGATGTGCTTGACTCAGTCCTTTCTTTACACTGGTAGTGCTGTGGTGGAAGTAGCCTGAACCAGTAAAATCTGCATGAGAACCTGCTGTGGGCAATTTTTACACCTTACTGCTGCTGTTGCCCTCTTGTCTCAAGGGCATGTTCTAGTGAACATTAACCTAACCTCCTACTAACCTGATCTCCTATGACAGGGTCACCTTGTGAACCACTTAGTGAGTGAGGGAAAGGATGTAGATTTTGGCTACCTAGATTTTAGTAAAGCCTCTAACACAGTTTACCACAGCATTCTCTAGGAGAAACTGACTGCTCATGGCTTGGACAGATGTGCTCTTCACTGGGTAAAAACTGGCTGGATGGCTGAGACCAAAGTGTTGTAGTGAATGCAGTTAACTCCAGCTGGTGGCAGGTCACAAGTGGTGTTCCCCAGGGCACAGTACCAGAGCCAGTCTCTCTTTAATATCTTTTCCAATTATCTGGGCAGTGGGATCGAGTGTATCCTCAGTAAGTTTGAGGACACCAAGTTGGGTGGGAGTATTGATCTGCCTAAGGGTTGGAAGGCTCTACACAGGAACCTGGGCAGGCTGGATCAATGAGCCAAGGCCAGTTTCATGAGGCTCAACAAGGCCAAGTGCCAGGTCCTTCACCTGGGTCACACCAACACCATGCACTGCTGCAGGCTTGGAGAGGAGTGGCTGGCAAGCTGCCCAGCAAAAAAGAACCAGGGGGTGCTGGTTGACACCTGGCTGAATATGAGCTGGCAGTGTAACCAGGTGTCACAGCAGAAGACCAACAGCATCCTGGCTTGTGTCAGGAATAGTGTGGCCAGCAGGACTAAGGCAGTGATTGTCCCCCTGTAATCGACTCTAGTGATGCCACACCTCAATCTGGTGTTCAGTTTTGATCCCCTCACTGCAAGAAAGACATTGAAGTGCTGGAATGATTCAAGAGAAGGGCAATGAAACTAGTAAAGAGTTACTGAGAGAATACTGAGAGAACTGGGGTTGTTTAGCCTGGGGAGAAGAAAGTTGGAGGGAAACCTTAGGTACCTGAAAGGAAGCTGCAGCCAGGTGGATGTTATCAGTTCTCCCAACTAACAAGCAACAGAAAAAGGGCAAACAGACATTTTGAGCTCACCTGAAGTGGCAAGCCCACCAATGTCACAAAAGTGAAAGAGCATCTCAGACTCTCTTGTGATAGATGCAAACCACATTTTGCTTCCCCAACCCCATCTCTCAGCCCGCTCAGATGTCCCTGGCTGTGCACCACAGGACAGCCTTTGGCTGAGCAGCTGTGCAGGATTCCAGTTTACCAGAGGCCAGCACAGGGGTTACTTCCCACTTGCTCACATGAAACATTAACTGTTCTCATTTATCTCATCCAAGAGAAGAGCCTTTTAAGAGGAAGCATTAATTTTCTGAAATTTGATTCTTAGCTGAAGCAGACTGCAGAAAGATATTAAATAAAATAAAAAACTAATTAATTAACTAAAGTGATATTGTTTCCATGAATACGAATTCAAAATACTTTTTTACATGGAAATAGTTAGTTTCAGTTTTTACTATTCAGAAAATACAAGCAGTCTTCTCCAGTAGCAAACACACTTTAAAATACAGTTCAGGATGTTAAAAATAGTTGTACTCCATATATATTTGACCCTAATCTTTCTAGTCCGAACATGTGAAAGCATCAGAAGGTAAAAAATGAAAGCTGAAATCCATTTTCCAGTGATTAGATTACTTTTTCAGTATTTAATGGCAATGACAAACCAAGAGCTGAAAGATGCAGCTTAAAAGATACAATTGCTTATCCTCTTTTTGTGCACATGGCAGTAGCATGTGCACTGAGAAGAGAGTTGACCTTATTTAAAATTATGTGTGTGACCACTGTATTCAGTACAGCTCAATAATTAACCAAATGTTTCAGAGCTCTTCCAGGAGCATCAAGGACAGTAACACTATGCTCAGAATCATAGTCACGTGGAAAAATCATGAAATCCTGTATTAGGAAATGCTTTGTGACATATAAGGATTTTTTTTCTCTTTTATACTTGCTCCCTTCCTCCTTTTATTAGCTCTAGTTACTCAGGAAAGCTATGCTTATATATGCATTTATGTATAAATAAAAATATATTTAAATAAAATGTAACTTACATAGATGTGTGTATGTGTGTTTTTGCATAAACAAAGTTGTTCCAGGCATTAGAAATCATCCAGATAATAAGAGTGGATAATGAGATGATTCCTTAATAGCAAACCTGGGCTGTTGGAGGTAAAATTTGTCCAGGTCACCAGGTGAGGTTGGTTACCTTCCAGGGTCAAATCTTCTTCAACACTGACTCTCACTGGAAACTGTTTTTGAAGTGAACCATAGTTCAGTTGCAACGAGTATTAATTACTGGCTTTCCTGTCGAGTAAGATGAATTCTCACAAAGAAAAAGTAGAAATTTTATTCTTGTTAGCTGGCACCTGTCGGGGAGGTATGGGTTTCTGAAGGCAATTTTCCACGAGATTCTGAGAGTTTCACTGCTCTGTCTGGTAAGGCACTTAGCAAAGTTCTAACGTATTTTTTAAACCAGGAGATGCTGAAGGGATTTTTCACTGAGTTGCTAATTACTGGCTGCAGAGAGCAGCATGTTTGGAAGAGAATGAACTGATTTAGAAGTGCAAGTAGTAAAGGGTGTGCTTCAGATGGCTGTCAGAAAGCTCAAGGGCAAAGTCTAAACAGGATGCCTCTGGCATTTTAGTTGCTAAAAATATTACTTAAATCTACATTGTGAAATAGAAAAAGCAGGCAGACAATAAGTTACATGTAAGATTATAAGTAACTGCTACTCTTTCACTATCAAGATAATTATGACAAACATTTTGCCCTCTACATTCTTTGAATTCAAGGAACTCCTGATGCTCTGCAAACATGATGTAACCTCCCAATATGTTTTAATAGAGTTAAGGCTACTTTTAATTAATTTTCTGTAAGCTGGGGTACAGAAAGGTGTCAGGATCAGACTGGCAAGGTGATGGTAGAGACAAAGCTGCAATCCACTCTTTCTCACTGTCAGATCTGTCTGTGTAGGACTGAACTTTGCAACACCCTGTGTGAAGCTCTATCCCACATCAAACTGGTGTAGAGAAAGCACTTAGAAAATGGTAAATCTACAAAAAACCCTATTAGATAAGAGCTTAGAAAAAGTAAAACTACAAAATAATGCACAGGTAGGTTTTAGGGAATGTCTGGCTTTCTTCCACTCTTTAGTGTAATTTTAAATTGCATGTTTGACTGCAAATATTTTTTAAGTGTCTATTGGGCTTGGGGTATTTTGCTACATTTTTTAGTCCGCTGCAGTCCTTTTTCAAGTACAGTATTCTGGCAACATGACTCTTAAGTTGGAAGAAAAAGTGAGGAGAAAAGTAGAATTCAATCAGTGATATGACAGCTGCTGCGTCTGAATATTGTGTTTATGGGTGAAGGAAGAACTTGGTGAAACAGGAATGTGCTGAAAAATTTTCAAAGGCAAGAATGGTACTATCTGAATTATGTTTTTTCCCATGCGTGCATTGCCATGTGTTGCTCTATGTTTATGGTATTAATTTCCTACTAAGACTACAGATTTTGCTGCTGTGTAAGTGACATAAAATTTTACACACCTTTGCATGGAATATAATTTTCTTCATGTTTATCAGAAAGCACTGATAGAAAAAAAAGTTCTCCTTTTGGAGTCAAAATTTCTAATCATAATTAGCTCAGGATACACTGTGGTATCCAGAGAGAAAACTGGTTCAGAGGCATTTTCATTATAAAAGTGAAAATCTCCAAAGATGACAACCCTCATTAATGTGAAAATTTAGCAACTTAAATTTTCTTGCTGATTCAAAAGAGAGAAATTGAATGGAAAAAAGTTTTTATGTTGCTTCTTTCAGGACAGAATTCTGTACAGGTATAATTGCCTATATAAAGAACTGTACTTTTCATCCTGGCTGAGGTAGTATAAATGTGTGCCTTTAAAGTGACGTAATTCATTACTAAAAAAATAATACCATGCTGCTGATGCATCTCAAGCATAAGCAGTATTGCAGACTCTAGCTAGCAGAAATGAGCCTTAATTTTCCCTGGAGTTGTGCTTCTCTTATAGTCCTAGTGTCCTGGAAGTCTTTTGCTTGTGGAAAGCATAGAAGCAGCTGCAGAAAACAATATTAAGCATTATTTCTCTAGATACAGATGACCTTGAATGGCACAAAGATGGGCAAAAACAGAGGGCAGTATAATAAGAAATATGGGAAAACAGGAAAATACAAAATGAGACAGAAAAAGGTTTGATAAATCAAAAGAAGGCAACCCTGTTAGTGAGAGAAGATAGGTCACATTAAGTACTGAAGAGAGAAGTGAAAAACAAACAAAAAACCAGGCCTGCCATTTTCCCTGGAGTGGTGGAAGCCCCCAGTTTGCACTTGCTTCCTGATGGTTTTAATACCCTAGCTAGAGGCAGAAGAATATCCCTGGGAAGACTCAACTATGATCTCTAAAATTTTACACCCGAGGCCAGTTTTAAGTACTTATCTGAACATATATTTTGCATATACAGTGAATTAATTCAATTCAGTGTATATATCAGATAGAAACATGATGATCCTTAGATCTGATTTCTGTATCAGTGTATCACAGGTACATGTGAGTTGTAGCTTGAGAGTCATTGAATGACTAAGGGCCATTTCATGAGTCAGGAAGTCTGTTGTTATTTTAAATTCAGAAATGCTTTCCTGAATATATTATTACAGTAGTGCCCAAGGTTACTGGCTGTTTCAAAAAAGTTTAAGCAAGTATCTGCAGCCCTATGTCACGCTTCTATCCTGCTCCTCCAGGTGCACACAGTAGATTCAGTGTCAGCATAGGTAACATTTCAAATCTAATTTAAGTGAATGCATTCTATAAACTTATTTTCTGGAGGTTTGTGAAGGGTATGCAAATTTCTACCATTGCCATAAGCTTTTGGTTCAAGCACAATGAATCTGCAAAATTGTTGCTAAAATTCATATGGTTCCATAAAAAAATTTAAACGTTAGGATTTTGGTTAAGGGCACATTGGAAGACATTATTTTTCCTGCAGCCTCGACAGATAAATATATTGATGGAACTTTTCAGATCTTTCCATGATGAATAATTCAGTGGAAGATGAATGTGAGCCTCTTACAAATTTAGAAAGCCATGATGGGAAAGGTACCATATTAAGACACCTGAAAACCAAAAATCTCTATTTATATGGGACTTAGAAACAGCTGTAAGGAATATATTGCACTGCTAACACATCTCTCCTCTAAACTAAGAAATCATCTTCAGAGTAAAATACAGTTCAAGGTCCATGCCTAAATAGTCTATGGTCTTTTTGCTATAACTACTATAAAAACAAGTTTGTGACAGTCTTTTTTACATATTCTCTGCAACACTGATTTCTGCAAAAGAATATATGCAAGTCAAAATAAATTTATATGCAAAAATGTAGTTAAGAGCAGGAGAGTATATTTTGATTAGCATAGTAAATTTTTTATTTGTCAGCTTTTAAATAAACTGGAGGGAAGGATGAGAAGGAAGGAATTTACTGGAGAACTTCTGTTTTACAAAGGTATTTTCCTATTGAGGGGGAAAAAATTACCATTATACAGGTATGGTGTTTTCTTGTTCGCATTTAATTTTAATAATATAAACTAGATCCATATTTTGGTTTTATGCTTATTTTCAGCATTCATTCTCTTGATTTTTTGCATCTATATATACATATAAATATATATCACATATATCATATATATTTTTTAATATATATTTATATATACACCCTGCCAGCTTGTTCTTAGAGGAGTGACTTCAAGCTCTTGGTCCCACTGGCTAGTTGGAAATCTGGCAAATACACAGCAACACTGAGCAGTTTCAGTCATTTAACTGTTTTAGAGGCCATCAGCTTCTGGGAATATTAGCAAAGGTCTTACTAATGCTGTTTTTTCAAAAGTAGAAGATGAGAGAACAAAAATAAGGCAGAGAAGGAAAAAGAGGTCTTCTTAGCTTTTGTTTGTTAGTGGAGATGAGACCACAGTCTTCATACTTCTTACCTCTGGCTTAGCTATCAATGTATGTCCCTGCATCTGGCCCAAAAATATTGCAGTTTGGAAGAGGGTGTGTGTGGGGGCAGCAGATGGACTTCTCCAAATCCCAGGGATACTAAAGATGGCTAAAATGACAGTAAAATTCCTTCCATCCTCCCAGTCTTTCTTCACAGCCTCTTCACTTTTTAATGACTTCAGGCAGCATAAGGAGCAGAGTCATTCCCCCATTACCCTGCCTGCTAGTTAATTCTAATTGCCAGAACATCAATTACAGTCCATTAACTTCTGGTTCCTTTCTTCCCTTGTTTACCAGACATGATGTCAATCCAGACCTTGGGTTCTATCAGTAGATGTTTTTGTTTTCATTAGTTCAGTAAGCCACCCTCTCCACCACCTCTCTCAAGAACCATTGTAATGGGAAAAAAAGGATGTTTTATGAAATGTCTTTCACTTAAAAATCCAGCTTACGGTTTGATTTAGCCTCATAGGACCTCAGCAATTACAAGATAAAATCTAGTATGTCAGTGTCTCCTAAATACCAACCATTTTTGCTCTATTTCAATGGTAAAGCTCATGCCATTTCAAAATCAAATTTTCCTGCCCTCTAGACCTGTAATAAGTTAGTAGGAACTTACGTAGGAAAAGTATTATGTGCTCTGTTCACTTGGACAACTCCAGAGTGCTCCTGGTACTGAGAGTATTTCCACAAGGGCAGTGTTGGTTTTATTCATTCATGACATGTAGCATGTCAAGTCATTCTTTTAACATCATGCACTGATTAGAAAAATTAAACACGTAGCATGACAAGTTAGGTTCAAAAATCTCTGAAGGACTTTGCTGCATACAGCAAAGCAGCTGATACTTTGTGTCCTCAACTATGACTTATTATTCTCTTAAATTACATTCTACTGGCTGATCAGTTCATAAAGTAAATGGACAGCTGCAGTAGAGAGCAGACATTTTAATAGTAGAGTGCTGTAGACATGGCTGACTGCCAAAGAACACACTGTTAAAGCAAGCAGCATAAAATGAAAAATTAGGATATTGGCACTGGTAAGACCTACTGGTAAGAGCTGAGGGTCAGTAAAGGACACAACAATAATGTGAAGGATTTTTTTTCCCGCTAGATTAAATTTAGGACAGGCAAAGCATCCTTGCTTTGGAGAAATGCTCTGCAGTGCTGAGAACTGAGGCAAGTCTCAAAACCAACATAAAGGAGCCTGTTGGCTGTCCTGGCAGCCACCACTTCTCTTGGCTGACTCTCAATGTGCTACAATCCTCCTTTACAGAACACCAGTTCAGCTGGACATAACACCACTCACATCAGTACTGAAATGCATTTTGTCAGGAATCAGTATATATTATAATGTATGCACTTTATTTGATACTCTGTATTGCTTTATTTGTAAAACATATTTCTTTCTTCCTTTAAATTGCCTTCGGCCTGAAACAAATTAAAAAATAGCAGCAGCAAGGAAAAATATATTCAGAGGCTCCTTCCTCAGTAGCTGCCACCATTACTGCCACTGCGTAGGAAAATGGTTTGGGAAAATTCTATAGTTAAGTGGCTGGGCATTCATTGTTGTTCAGGAAACATGATTGCACATCCCTTCCTCTGAGTACATACACTGTGCTCCAATTTTTACTAACTTACCATCATGTACTGTTAACTCAAATAGCATAATGATTTTTTATTGCTGTCCCAGACAATGACTACAGTGTAGCCTGTGATATGTCTTTATTGCCTTCAGTAATTCTATTGTCACTGTGACCCACTGCCTCTTCATTGACTCTGACTTCTTTATGTAAGTTGCATTTTACTCCACAGCTGTGTTTAAATAGCTTGACAGCATCTGTACACCATCACATTCATTTTTGTGCCTGCAAGTACTCCTTCCTTTGGAGCAATTTAGAGCTAAAGCAATTAAGCAAACAGCTACAAATTGGGATGGTTTGACTCTTTAACAATGCCTTACAGGACCTGTAACTTAATATCACACTATAATCGTACACAATTTTTTGCTTGTCTTCCTAGGATTACTGCCAGTACTCCTGGAGAGCACAGCTAAGAATCAGAAGGTCTTCTCAGCCTGAGACTGTTCACAAACAAGAGGCAACCAGAGCTACAGATTTCATTATTTGGAATCATTTAGCCAAAAGCAGAAGTATGAAGCATGGCCTCTGTGTCTCAGCCCAATGCAATGAGATTTTTCTTTCAAAGCAGAGCGAGTTTCCAAGGTGAATCATAAAGAATGGCCTTTTTGAATTTTTATTACAAAGCAGAAGCACTAGTAGCTATTTCAGCCTTTAACAAAGTTTGCATGGGTTGATCCTGAACACCTCCAGCATAGTATTCACTATTCAGCTGGGTTAGCTAAGCATAGCTCAGCCTTCCCTGTGTTGCACTGGAGAAGCAGGCAGTGTATCTGTGATTCTCAGCAATGACAGAGCCAACCCTGCAACACAAGGTGTTGAGGTTAGGGAGAGAGAAGCACGTGATGGCAAGCAAGTCACAGGATGTGGGAATTTCTGAGCCACATCCAACCATGCTCATGTGGGAAAAGAGGTTTATGCCTTGTTTGTTTTGTTTTTTCTTTCCTCTTCATGCCACCTAAATCCAGGATATTTACCTGTTGCTTCAGGCTGTATTTGCTTTATCATGGGGCAGGTTGCAACCTCTTAAGGTTAGGTCTTCACTCCAAGGTATTTGACCATACTCCAAAATATTTTGAGACACCAATTACTGTTATGAATAATGCTGCTTTCAGACATTTTGGATTAGCAAGTGCTACAGAAGAGCTTGGGAAATATTACTGATTTCTTTTCAGCACCTTAATACAAGCAGAGGAAACCAATGGAAAAAAATTGGCCTTTTTCCTGACCCTATGCATTTTATCAGGAAAGGATGTACCTTTTTTACCATCATCTAATTTCTCACATGCAGATCATCTTTACAGGGTATGAAATGAAAAGTCATAGATTAATTCTCCTAAGCTGCTTTCATGAAAAGTTTCAGCTTGGATAACCCTGTGTCTGACACCATAATCAAAAGGTGTTTAAAAATGCAAGCCTCTAAGATACATAACCAGATATAGGTGTTTCATAACAACATCCATGTGGATTTTTGGGGTCTTATCCATACCAGCCCTAACTGATTGTGATTGACCACTTACTTTATATTGTAGCAGTCAGAGCACCTGGGTCAGTTTCTTGTTTAGAAAACTGAATTGCATTTGCATTATGTTAATATGGGATCAAAAACTAGGCTGAATATAAGGCAAGGTTAAAATCCAGCACAGAAAAATCAGTCTGACTATGCTTATACACACCTTCCTTGTCTCAGGCCAAGCAGGACTGATACAAATACAGATAGTAAGCTTGCTTCCATTTTAAGCAGCATTATTGAAAAGACCTGAAAAGTGGAGCAACTTAGCAGCTTACTCTCACTCTAGCCCAGCGTGGAGACTAATCCCTAAGATCTTTATTCGGGGCACTTCTTCTGTGAATTTGCTTCCAAGACCCTTTCCCTCCGCCCTGTCTCAGCAAGGGAAGATCCAGGTCGTAGTGATTGAGGTCAGTGGGGCAGCCAGCCTCAGCAATATAATCTCCAGACTGCAAACCCCAGGAGTTTGAGCCTGCCATATCTGAATAAAACACAATCACTGGCTGACCCACATTTAGGGGGGAAGGGGACCCAGACAGACTCACAGCTGTGCCAGCCATCAATAGGGGTGCCCCAAGGCCCACAGTTTCTCACTGATCTTCAGACTCTTTGAGAGCATTTTAAGCACCACTTGTACACTTCAGGACCTCTGAAAAACATCCCTACTGATATTTAAGTGAATATATTTTAAAGGCTACAACAGCAGATTCTTTTCTGAGGGCTGCATAGACTAAACCAAGTCTAATCAGGGGTTGAAGATTGAAGGCTAATAGGAATATCTTTATCCTAATACCTCCTATACATAATAGCACTGGTAAAGCAATTTTAAGGAAAAAAAAAGTTAACACAGGCATACATTATTGAAGCTGGAGTCAAATATTACAGTTACAACAATAATGAGTGTAATAAAGAATATTAATTTGTTGCATCTTCTAGAGATGAGGCTCTAGAGTAAGAAAAGTAATGTATGTACTAAGGATATCAAAGGTTAAAGTAATGCCAAAGATCACTTATTCCAGTTCCTCTGCCTTCTGAAATCCATTTAGATTTCAGTGTTTCAGTGACATCTGCTGTTGCAGATGTATATAATTAATCAGTCATAATTTAACAGATGTTCCAAATGAACACATCTTCCATAGAGTTTCTGATATTTGATTTTTATTTGTAAAAGTTCCCTACCATCACAGAAACCCTTTAATTTGATCAGAAAACCTCTTACACTGAGGTCTTTTGTTGTTCTATTAATCTGCCAAGCTGTTAAATCACTGTTTTTTTAAAGGAACAGAAATTCTCCCTCTGCCTTGCTCCTGCACTCCCTTCCAATTTTAATATTTGGAAACTGCACATGTACATGTTTAAGTTCCAATAAAGCTACTCCCTATGCATTCAAGTCCATCAGCAGAATACCAAGATGGAGTTTATGATCAAAAAGCTACCCTGACAAAAGGCTCCATTTAAAATTATCTAAAAACTCAGTAAATTAATGCTCCTGTGCTCTCACAATAACCTTTAAGGAGGACTAACAGAAAAGAGTAAACATTTAGCTGCATCAGTTAATTTGTGGTTCACTTCCATGTGAATGCTTAATGCTCCAAGATCATAACAGAAAGGTCAGCAGAATCCTGTCAAGCCCCTAATCCAAGCAGTTCAAGAAAGGCTCAGAGAAAGGCTGAAAGACTGACTCTTTGACTCAACATGGAGACAGAAGTATTCAGAATGAAACACACTGCATTGCTTAGTTGACACCACCAGTTATGGGTTGTAGTGATTAATATTCTGGATAAAAGGTGTTGTGTCAACATAGGACATTGAGAGAGGGCCAAGCAGTAGACAAAATACTGCTGCTAAGGTGCATTTCCTTCTTACTCTGGAAAAAAATATATTTCCACATAAAAAAAAAAAATGTCCCACACCTCTGTGGTGAATTGAAATTAAGACTGTGGAGTTGGGATCCAGAATTTTGCATCCTGATTCTGCTACAAAACTACTGTATGAACTTAAGCAAGGCAAAAAGTCAAACCTTCAAGAGCATTTTACATTTCTGAGTGAGAAACTTGTTTTTATCTCTCTGGAATGAGTCCAGATGCAACTTTAGCAACTGCTTGTAGATTCTTAAGAGCTTCTATACAGCTGCCTAGGCAAGGCAGGGTTCAAGGGTGAGAAAACTGGCTGAGGAAGAGAGATATCTCTCTACCAGAAAGAAACAGGCATCAACAATCCATAAATTTAAAGAACTAAACTCATTTAGTTATTCCTTTTAGAAGTAAATTGTTGGACATTGTAGAATTAAATAAGAAAAAAACCCCAAACCAACCAACAAAACAAAACAAAACCAACAAACAAAAGCAAACAAATACAAAAATAAAAAAAAAGAAAAGAGAATTCTGTCTTTCCAAAATATGATTACAATGTACTTTGAAGTCTGACACATTATGCTTTGCTTGTATTATTTTAAAACAGATTTTCATAAGACTTGTTTTGCCAATATTTATCAGCTAAATAAAGTTACTTTAGTATGAAAAGCTTATTCTAAGATTATTTCCCAGTTTTTTTTGAATAAAAGCCACACACATGTTGTACCAGTGAGAGGTTCCACATGCACAGAATAAGGAAATATTACTCAGTCAGCATTTTGGACCCTATCACATTTTGGACCCTATTTCTTGAACTGTAAAAAAGCAAACAAAATAAAGCTTTCATTTAGCAAATTTCAATGTGATTTACTTTTACTAATGTGTAAAGTCTAATTAGTAATACTCTATTAGTAATATTTAATTCTCTGTCACATCAAACTATAAATTACATGAGAAACTCTTCTGTATTAAGACCTTATTATTTATTTCTCTGATTTATTTTTTCCTTTCTAAAACAAGTGGGATATGGATAATGATAGCTTATACCTCATTAAAAAATTAGTTTTCTGGAGAGATGTAACTAGACATTTGAATTTTATTTTGCAATAAGCTCCCATTGCAGAATTGGAACGCAAACACGATACCCAGAAATCCAAAGCTATACTGAAAGCAGGAAGATCTGAATTTATACATGAAAAAGTTGCACAGTTCAACCACTGTAAGAAGCTAAAAGATGCATCCTGCTAGAGGTGTCTTTCAAGGTAGTGCTCATGTTCTGGCAAAGCTCCTGCACCAACACAACTTCCCTTAGGTGTGTCTCCCATCCTCTCTGGTCGAGCCATGTGAGGAAAGATGTTTCCACAGATGGATTGCTGCTGAGAATAAAGTTCCTGCAGACTGTCACAGAGGATTTGTCTTCTGCTACTTGGAATGCCAAGACACAGAAAGAATGACATGAACTAAAATAGTGGTGTTTTGGGTTTTTTTAAGTAGAGATGGTAATTTACTGTAGTGTTTACTTGGGTAAAAGTATGGTTTTAGTAATTTCATTAACATAATTTTTGGACCTAAGTAGATGCAGTATGATCTTTTTTTGAGCTTCCTGATACTCCAAAATCTGTTATAAATTCCTTAAAAAAGCATATTTCAGCTTACATGAAAGTTTCCTAATCAATTAATTTCAAGTAAGTTTAACTGAGGCTTTTGTATATGTATTCTTCTGAATGTATATGTATTCTCCTGAAATAACTTCCATTAGAAATTAAGGACTCCATCCCTAAGTGAAATATTTTAAATACAAAGGCTATATTTATCTCTACAACCCTGACTGCTAATTGTGCATTTTAATAAAAGAAAGTTAAATCTTCTAAGCTCAACTTGAAAAATCTATTGCAAGACAGTGATGCACTTTAATACCTGCTGTCATTTTTTCAGGACACTATGGGACTCCAATTGTGAGCACATGGTGGCTGTTTATCATCGCATACCTGATTTTACATCCTGTCACAGTTAGGCACTAAAATCTCCAGGCTGCTTTATTCTTTGATAGAACATCAGCTGAACCAGAGTGCAGGATGAGTAAAACTTTAAATGCCATGTTTATACAGGTCTGTTTGAACCCTTTCTCTTACCCAGGCATTTTAGATGTGCCCTCCCCCTTCCTGCGTCTGCTGTAGTTGATGTATAAAGCTTTTGTACACTTCACTGCCTTGAAATCATGCTCCAAAGCACAAGCATCCCCTTCCAAATGGCTTAAACAAGCTTTTCTAGTTCTTTCACTTGCAAAAATGACCTGAAGGATGACACCAAAGGGGAAGATAATGTGTTGATACCTGTTGAAATCTGAGACCACCCAAAAGAAACAATCTGAGAAACGAAAAGGGGTGCATTTGTCTGAATGAACTGTTCTGTAACTTGCAAGTGAATTTAAAATTCCAGCTCACACTTAGGATTCTGAACTTCCTATCCCATGTTTACAGATATCCCAAATGCTAAGCATCCTACTTGGGTAATTCCTTTATATTTGAGAGTTTTTCGTATAAATCTATGTAGCTCATAGGTAGGAATCACTAGATAGGAACCTGAACTCTATCATAGTGCTGGGAAATACACTTCCATATCTTTATTATTGTTTTGATCAATGAAATAGACTCAAATTCAGTTTCATTTTAGCAATATAAGAAACTTAGAAACAGTAAAAACAACAGCACCACTAACCCCATTGCTTCTAATCTCTGTACTATGATTTGCAAATCCATAGATATTGCTGAAGTGAGGCTGATCAGGAGATGGAGTTCATCTTTTAGTGTATAACCTATGACTCTCAAACCAGACACAGGCAGTTGGTAGGCATCACCTTAGCATCACTTCTGTCAGCATGCTAAAATTTTCCTAAACCTTACAGTGACTTAAATAAGAACAAAAATGATTGCCCTCAAGAAGCACAGTTCATTCCCATTTGCATGAAAACACCAAAGTTTGAAATTCAGCAGTCCTTGAAACACTCTTGAGCACATTTCTTTTAAAGGCTGGAAGGAACAGATGGCTTTTGAACCCTGATGCTTCTGGTGCTGTCTGTATGATGAAGCACTGTATCCTCATTTGTACTGATTGGGGTCAAACCATCTGTAGCCTTTAATTCACCATAACCACTGACTATTTTTCCTAATTAGAATAGATATCATTGCCTATTCCTATACTAATGATAACCTACTGAACTATAATGAATCAATCCCACCTGCCTTACTTTGCATATACTCAGCTATTTCACCTCTCAGAATAAAATAAAAAAAAACCAAACAAAAAACCCAAAAAAACAAAAAAAACACAACCCCATGGAACACAAGATAGGAATCATAAGTGCTGCTCCGTGTATTGCAATGTAAATTGAGCAGTTATTCTGGGTTTCACTGTTATTTTCTGCAGAATTTTATTACTGAAGAGTTCCTAAGGTCATCCCCATGAGAACCTTCAACAGCCTGCCAAGCCAAACACAAAATACAAAAGAATGGGCTCTGTTCTTCAGCTGAGGATTGATGCTCTTTTTGGAAGGACGGACAGATGTAAAGGGCACTGAACAGATGCATTCCATCTAAACATCAAATTTGAAGTTCCAGTAGGCATGAATTCTCCTGACTGTGACACCTGATTTAGATCAGAGGCATTTGAGTATCATCCCTGACAGGTCACAGATGTGTTATTCAGAGCCCTAGCAGATATGCTGATGCCCTGGAATGCCAGTACAACAGCTCATTTTATCCCACCAAAGATGTGTTCCAGGCAGGAAAGCTATAGAAAGCCCACGTGCTGTGTGTTGAACTCAAAATCAATTTACAAACTGCTGCTTATTTAAAGAGGATTTCACTACGAGTCCAGCTTGTTCTACCATTAGAGAGGAATGTTTCACAAGAAAAAGAGTAGCAGTTAGATTACTGATGTTGCATCGGGTTTAAAACAGTTTTCACAGGTCTGTGGTTTGGGGGATTTGCTATTTTTTTCCTCACCACAATTGTGGAACTTAAAGATACTTTATTGTCTTGCAGTTTTTCTGTTCATGGTTTTCTTTGTTTAACTACCCAACTGACTGTTACTTTAGGGAGACAAGGTGTGGAAAAAAGCTCAGAAACTAGCAAACCAATTCAAAATTGCTAGAAACAACTGTATGTGGTCTATGAACTGACTACAAGAGGCTGAATCCAGTCAGGCTTCCTGCACAGAGGAGGTCTGCTTTCCCCCATTATTTTGAACTAGAACATTATCAGCAGCCAGCAATGACAGAGTTTGCAGAACTATGGAGACCATGGTCATATTTCTTCAACTGAAGCCACTGTCCCTGTATTAGCCTGCCTAAAGGGTTACAAAGGCAGCAGACACATCCTCCAAAGACACTTTTCAGTTTTTGCCCATAAGTAGTATTTTACTGTTAATCAGTACACCTGTCATTGTTCAGTGGAGAAGCAACCTAAACTGGGAAAATAATTCATAGACTGTAAAAATTTAGGCTGATAAATAGTAATCCTTACCTATCAACTCACAGCAGATCCTAGGTGTCTGGATGAGTTACAGTGGAGAAGCAGAAGTTGCTTCATTGTGCATAGTACTAGTGGCAGAAAAAAAAAATCTGCTTTGATCAGCTCTGTAAAATCTTTGTGGGAGTATTCTCTTTCCTCCCGAGGGTGTTCTTGACAGAAAAATCTGATCTCTCAAGACTGGCTGCTCTAAATTGGCCTGCAATTATACCAGTGGTTGAGAGAGAGGGTTGGTCAAATTGTTACATTCTTCTGGCTAAAAGACATTTGTGTTTACTTTCCACACAGCTCAAAAATGAAGAGAGGTGATTCTAGATTCTAGCTTTTCATGCCCAGCATAATCCACTCTAGGTATCTCTATCATTTCCCAAGGGAAAGCTTAGGAAAATTTGGATTGACATGTGAGACATTTTCCGATCAATTTTGGATTGCTAAATATTGGCAAGAGATACAAATTTAATTTCCAGATTCAGGTATTTGTTTCTGGAGCATGAAGGACAAAAGGCTTTTTCTAGATTTCTCCAGTGGCAGTCAGTGATCTGCCATAAAATGCAGATGCAGCAACAAACCCCAGAGATTTGCCAGCACAAAACTCATGCAGAACTGGAAAACTATAATTACAGATCCCACACCAACTTCTCCAAGAAGGAATGCATCAGGGGTGAATTTCTTTAGGGAGGAATGTTAGATCAGTATTGTCCAGCTGCCCACTGCCAGCTGGCCTGGAGGGTCTACTGGATTCCCCACACCAAATGGCCTCAGAAACACCAGTGTCCCAATAGCGTTAATTATCTGAAGAAGAGGATGCCTTCTAACAGCTTGTAATACCATTTTTCTTTCTATCCTGGAATTACCACAAAGCATAGATGACCACTGCCAGCTTGGACAGAAAAGCAAGATTGCATGCTGTGTATTTGTGGAGCTGTATCAGTTCAGGAAGAGGATTACAGGGCATGGCTGCCTCCAGTACGCAGGGAGGTAGCCAGGATGGCCAAAAATATCAGTTCTACTCTCATGATCAGGTATCACAGGATAGCCAGCTTTTGGTTTGAAATATCATACTCTATTAGCAAGTTTTTGATCAAAGAAAGTATTAGAGGGTGTAACAGTTACTGCTATTTCATTATTCCATCTGCATGTAGGAGGCAGAAGAGCTGAGACTTCATGAGAGAGACTAAGGAGTCCTCAGTAGGCAACACAAGCACTGATCTACAGCTTTGCAGAAAAACTGGTCTAGAAAGGATTTTAGAAGTCATCTTGCAGTTTTTCAGGGGTTAGCAGGAAGGCTATATAAAGTAGTCCTGACAGGACCTGAGACTGTGGAATTTGGATTAGGAACACAGCAGCTATATTAAGAAGATAGTATCTGGGACAACCTTACTCCATCTGAACTGACTGGTCCCTGGAGCCAGTGCTCATCTGCAGGATGAGCCTACTAAATGGAAAGTGCAATGTGACATCTAATCATAACATTATATCCCATGATACATCTTCAGGCCAGAATGTGATGATGTCTGTTTGCTCATTATGCAACTGAAAAGATTCAACTCGGGGAAATTAGTTTAATATATTGTCCATTAAATCAGAGTAGTGTAATGAGGAATAAAAGCAAATCCTAGAACACCTTTCCCCCACCCTCCATTCTTTCTGGGCTAATCTTCACTCCCAAATTCTTCACTTTCTTGCCTGCAGTTCATCACACATGGTCTTTGCTGCTCCTTCCCCCTCAGGTGTCACTGCTCACACTCTTCCCCTGCTCCAGAGTGGGGTCCCTCCAACACGAGACAATCCTTCATGAAATTCTCCTACTTGAGTCCTTCCTATGGGCTGCAGCTCTTCACAAACTGCTCCAACTGTTGGTCCCACATGGGGTCAAGTCCTGCCAGCAAACCTACTTCAGTTCGGGCTTCCCATGGGGTCACAACTTCCTTTGGACATCCACCTGCTTCAGCAGGGGGTCCTGCATGGGCTACACATGGATATGCTCCATCATTAACCTCCAAGGTCTGCAGGGAAACAGCCTGCCTCACCATGGTCTTCACCATGGGCTGCAGGAGAATCTCTTCTCCAGTGCCTGGAGCACCCCCCTGCTCCTTCTTCCCTGACCTGGGTGTCTGCAGAGCTGTTTCTCACACATTCTCACTTTTCTCTCTGCTGCTGTTGCAGTTGCCTTCCCTCATCTTCACTGTGTCATCCCAGAAATGCTCCCATCATTGCTGATGGGCTTGGCCTTGGCCTGTGGCAGATCCATCTTGGAGCTGGCTGGGATTGGCTCTGCTGGGAAAGGTTCTGGCAGCTTCTCAGAGAAGCCACCACTGTAGCCGCCACGCTTGCAAAACTTTGTGTCTATCAATAGCTACAGTAACAGAAATATTATTAGAAAAGCTAATTAAGTGGAGTATTTTATAGAATGTCCAGGCTTTTTTCTAATTTGGTTTTCTTTTTCCTATGACTAAGCAAAATACGCTCTCATCCCAGTCTACTTTGCCCTACTGAGACCACATCTGGAGTATTGTGTCCAATTCTGGGCTCCCCAGTTCAAGAGGGACAGGGATATACTACAGAGAGTCCAATGGAGGGCTATGAGGATCATCAGGGGACTGGTAATAATTTCCTCATAATCTGCATTATGAGGAAAGGCTGAGAGACTGACAGAAGACACAAAGGCACAGACCCCAGTTGCTGTGCACAGTCAGAATTGTTTGTTGTGTGGCTCGCAAGACTTATAGAGTATCCTGGTATCTACTGATTGATCTACAATTCACACCTTAAAGTGTTCTTTCTACTAACACAAAAACTTATCTACACATTCCCACCAGAGGCGCCTGGTACCAGGACATAACATTGTCCAGATGGCAAGTTCCTTAGGTTGTTTGCAGTTCTTTGTTCTTCTTCAGGGTCAGTGAGTGCCAGGGAATTGACAATACTCCTCTATCCCGTGCACGCCTGCTCCTCTGCTGTTCTCCTACAAGAGACCTGGGGCTGTTTAGTCTGGAGAAGAGTTAGAAGGGATCTTATTAATGTTTACAAATATCTGAAGGGTTGGTGTCAAGAAGAAGGTGCCAGTCTCTTTTCAGTGGTGCCCTGTGATAGGACAAGGGGCAATGGACAAAAAGTGGAACGCAGGAAGTTCCATCTCAATATGAGGAAAATCTTCTTTACTGTAAGTGTGATGGAACATTGGATCAGGCTGCCCAGAGAGATTGTGGAGTCTCCTTGGAGACTTTCAAGACCCATCTGGATGTATTTCTCTGTGACCTGCCATAGGTGATCCTGCTTTGGCAGGGGGGTAGATGATCTCAACTCAATCATCTCCAGAGGTCCCTTCCAACCCCTGCCATTCTACAATTCTAGGTAAAATCTTGAATAATTTTTCATTAACAAGAAATAAAAGGAATGCTTTGCAGCAATGTCTGGTCTCTCCAGAACTTGATTTGGAAAAATATTAATGAGTTCTATCACCTTGATTGTTATAGCAATTATTACACATATTATTTGTTCTTGTTTATCAAAGGTAACCCACCTGCGTTATATTTTTACTTCATCTTAACATACATGTAGATGTGCTAACTTAATTAAGTTCTTTACAGTCCTTTACTGACATGGAGTTTGTAATCCCTGAACACTTTTCCATCACTGGGATGCTTAAGAGCAATGCCATATAGCAATCCAATTCAGTTAGTCACTCCTGAGAAAAAGCTTCAGGTTAGTTTTGACAAGTATTCTGGCACCAGTAGCTGAACAGGCTGACTACAGTTCTGTCTTGAGGGAGGGATTTGCATGATATTTGGTTCAAGATGCCAAAGCAGAATGGAAACAGCCTGCTGGGTATGTCCTCATTGTGTTAGAATGGTGTTAACAGGAGTTGCTCTGGTGTTTTTCTAAAAAAAATGTAGCCACTGAGCTACAATTTTCAGAGGAGTCTATGAAACTAACACATGGTAGAACAGGGCTATAAAATTCCTTGCAAAAACCAAAGCTTTAGATAACAAATGAGATCAGGAAAGCAAACAAACATATTGTTTGAGTGATATATAACCTTAAAAAAAGAAGCACTGTTGGCATCCTATAGAGCTACAAGTGTTAGCAAGTACTTCTACTTCAAGCATAAACAAAATTTTGCAAGCAAACTCAGGAGCACACTTACACTGCAAAAGCTTTTTCCTACCATCAGCTTCAGGAATACTCCTGACATTTCGTCACATTGTCAAGTCCAGTAAAACTCTATATTTTCACACTTTCAATTAATATATCTGCATGTTAGAACACAAACAGCACAAACTTCTCTTTCTAGGCCACAGCAATGTTTACAGAGGATCTCGACTACTATTTACAGTAGTATTTGCTTATGCATGTGAAAACAGAGTTTATGTATAAAAGGCCAAACTGTGCCCTGGTATGAAACTTAGCTCTCCCCCATGTAAACACCTTGCAGGAAGCCTGAGTTCAAAAGTGTTCTTCCAGCCTTAGAAACAGAGAAGTGTAGGTAAAATATGTCAAGCAGTGGAAAATTTACACTGAGATGTCACCAAGAGGTGAGGCCATGACCTGATGATCTCTTCAGTGATAAGTAAAGGCCTGTTTCTCTCACAGAGGTATTAAAAGCATTAAAAACATTAAAAGGAACAGCTTTACTGACTAGAGTACTCCTAGTACATTTTAATTAATTGGCAGTAGGGTGACAGGTTGTCAGCATGGGTGAAGCAGCATCCAACCTCACGTGGGACCCATTTCTGAAGTGATTCACTTTTTACTTTCATGGGACAACATTTTATAATATATACCAGTGGAAAGATCAATCCCATGTGCCATGCCCCACCATCCAGCTCATCTTTTCCTTAGCAGAAAGCTCCTCTTGTATTGTCCTGAGAAGGAAAAGATTCTCCACCTGCTAAGAGCCAGGTACCAGAGCCACATGGGTTAAATGAATCAGCCAGGGAATTGATTAGTGTGCAGAGATCTAGAGGAATGATGCATTGCAGGATGACACTGCAAAATGAGGGAGTTATACCCTGAGGGATCTAAGAGGGATTTTTCTGGTATCTGAGCACCATAGATATGTATCTAAAATAAATTTTAATGTGCTTATAAAACTGAAGCGGACCTGTGCAAGGGCATCCAGTAAATTCTGCATCAATAAACAGAATTTCTACCATACAGTTTATATATGACTTATATTTAATAGAAGGAACAGTAATTATGGGACCTTGATGGAAAAACTATTTTATTTTTTTCCACCTTCGGTCTTTGAAAGCTTTACCAACTACAGTCTGGAATGCATTCACCCCAACTCCTGCCCAATGTGATTCATGAAGCAGCTCGTCTTTTTCACTTTGACTTTTGCCTGATGTATAAAAACAGCCTGAAAATGCAAAAAGCTGCCTGAATTTGTATCAATGAATTAATCTCCCAGGTTTTCAGCTCTCATCGTCATCCTACTTATGACAATAATAAAACCAATCAGAACAGTAGTAACAGTAATTTCTTCAAAGCCTTCATCCTCTGATATCTAAAAATCTCCCTGGCCTCAAACAAGACCACTCACAAGGCAGGCTGGGGAGAGGCAAGGACACAGCCATCCTACAAGGACCTGCCCAGCTGCTCTGCATATGCACATCACTGCCAAGCAGCTATGGTCATTTATTCTTTTTTGCCTTAGTCATTCGTTATCAGTCTGGCAGCTCCCAAACCATCACCATTTATTCTTGTGCTAGAAGCCTAATCCCAGACACTTCACAATACATACTACTTCTTTCATGTTGCTAGTAGGGGAGGTTCTTTTCAGAGATACCATGTTCAGGAGGAGCATTGAGTGGATACTGGAGTTTTCTCTGGGCCATCAAAGGAGCAAAGGAAGACAGCTGCTGCCTGGCAGTGTCTGCTGAATATTCAATTGCCCTGTGAGGGTAGAAAGTCTCTCAAACATTGCTTCCCAAGGGCACTGGGCAACTCTGAAGGGCTAGAGGACCACGGAGCAGAAGTGTTGCTTCAACCTAGGCTGCAAAGCAGATGCATGCTGCAGCTAACCTGTATCTCTGGAGCACCATTTATTAGTTTAAGCCTCGCTACACACAGTACAGTGATTATATTGTAGAGCTGGTTCTGCCCAGATGTATGACAGTTTGTGAGTGTTGCTTGTAAATACCCAATAACCAAAGACAGACAAAATAAAAGGGGATAAAAAATTCCAGAAGCAAAGGAAAATCAATTTGCAGCAGTCAGCATGAACGGTGCAGAGTATGCTGTGCACCTGCTATTGAATTACTGCAATGACATTTGTAGTTAAATTGCCATAACTAAATGGTGCTGCTGTAATTACAGTTTAGGATTTTTTTTCCTGTTCAGGATAGCCATTTTATAACCATCTCAAGCTGTATAATAGTCTGAAGTGGATCATGTAAGTTCTCACCCAGAAATACTAAATGAACAGCATAATAATTTTTAATTAGGCAAATTAAAAAAGTTTTTTTTTAAAGTACCCTATGACATCTATGACAGATGCCTGTTGGTATCTACCTATTCCATCTCTGCTTCTTCCCAGCTCATAAGCCTATCCACAGCAGTACCTAGAGATGCAGAATTAACAGTTCCCATTGCACCCAAGCTCTTTCCCCTCACACAGACACAGTCTTTAGTGCAGCCCTAATGACCATCTGGATCTCAAAAGCAGGAGCTTTTTTATAGACCACCTTACAAACATGGGAGTACTGCAGAGCTGCTGCAGTGCTCTACTCCTCTTGGGTTCCTAGTATATTTTCTGGAGTACTGATTGGATGTGTTGGGTTTTGAAGATTTCTGGGTGAGTCACTTCTTTCTATTCCAGTTGCCAAAGCCTCAGCCACAGGGATTTTTGCCTTGAGTAGCAACAGAAGTTGCACCAATAATCTGGCACTGCCATAGGCTTCACCTGCAGAGGGCTGCTAGGATGTGTACATCCCTGGCACTCAGATGACATTAGAGTGCCAAAGCAGTTTTATAATCTGCCTATCCTGAGATAGAAACTGCACCTGCAACAGCAGGGGCAGAACCTGGACTACATTTCAGATGGTTTTACATGGCACATAGGACTCACTGCTGGTGTGTGGGAGCTGGGGAAGCCCTGGGGTCAGGGTAAGGTGACCCGATAACATCTTGGTGCTTGCCAGGTCCTTGGTTAATCTGACATTATCCTGACATTATCCTGTAGTTTAGAAGAGCTCTATCTACTGGTGTAGTGTGCAGACTTCCAGTCAGTCTTGGTGCCACCCCAGGTGTCAAACACTGCTTCCTTGTGCCAGAAGCTGCTGCAGGTTGCAGCAGAGAGCCACACATCAGCCTCATGTAGTGCTTGTGCTGGGAAACCTGTGGAGATGACCCTGCAGCCACTGCACAAAGAGAACAACACCTGGAGCCCATTCAGGACTTACTTTCAGGAAAGCCACTCATTGAGATGTACACTCTAGTGCTGTCTTTAGTCCTTTTTGCACCTCTGCTCTGCTAATTACAAGTCCTGTCCATGGCTCCTGAAGCCAGCGGAAGATTCCCATTGGAATGTTCCTCTGAACAAGTTTCCTTTGAACTTCGAGCTCCTTTGAAGTTTCTTTTCCATTGTCAGTTTAGATTTGAATTACCATTGCAATTTTTTTACTGTATTAGTTTCATCATATGCCCTTTTATGCAGCTGAGTAATTAATTTCCATTCTCAATAAAGGTTTTCATTAAAGTACTGCTATTGTTGAAACTATTTTCACAAAAGAATGGGGTGCTCTTCTTTGCAAAGATATTTAAATGGTTTCTCAATTTCAGATAAAAGTTACAATGTGATTTAAATTACTCATTATATATTATTCAATTTGAGTTTTATAATGTTTCCATGCCCGTTTCTAAAATTAAAATGAAGTCAAGATTTTTCACAAGCTTATCCAGCTTGCATCATTTCTGCTCCATAGTAGACATTTGTTTTGATTTGAATTTACATTGTAAATATGTATCAATATTAAAATAATTTAACAAACTGATATGCTCCACCTAATTTCACACTTTAAAATAAAGTACAGGTGATGGTGACAGCCTACATTTTTTATTCATACATTGTCTCAGCGGCATGAGATTTAATTATTCTATCAACTTTTTTATTTTATAGATTTGAAATATCTTTTTTTTCCCCTTTTTTTACATGCATGTGATACACTAGCCAGCACTACAGCATTTTATACGCATGTGCCAAAGACTGCAGGCACACAGCATGCAAGCCCCAGTTCTTCAGGCTCCACAAGGGTAAAAGAGCAGGGAGAAGAGATTGCCATTTAAAATCTTTGTGCCTCGAAGTTGCTTTTACAAACCTGGGGTGAAGAACAGCAGTAGTTCAATGTTCTGACCTTCAACCTCCCTTCCTGCTGAAGCTGGGCTCAGAGATGCCCAGTGACTTAGTTGCAGCTCCAGGGTGCCACCCCCATAGTTCTGTGCTATTTCCAAATTTATTTCCTCTACTAAATCAATGAGAGGGAGGCCATTAAAAAAAAGCAACAATCCTACTGTAATATATGGAGTGGCTGATGTTAACTGTCCCTGAGGAAAAAAAAAGACCTGTTCTTACTGGGCACTGCTGACCTTAGCAGTGGGACTGCTTCAGGTGGGTCTGCTCTCTGTTCTGGATCTGTGGAAAAAATATAATGTGGTATAGGGAGCTGTATTGTATAAAATGATATGGTGTCTGAGTATTGCTGAGACTAGGGCTTGAGCTCTCCCTGCACACATGGCTCTTGCTTTGTCCAGGCTCTGGAAAATAGGGATAAGACCAGATGCTTATTATTTGACTTCCTGCACTGATTTTCAGAAGCAAGCAATTTTTTTTTCGTAAAGAAAGGGTGGAACAGGTATTTATTCTGTACAAACAAACATGATTTTTTCTGTGTTTTGAAAGGGAGTAAAATGGCAGCAGTAGACAACAAAGCTTCAGATTCAATAAGCTACTTAAAGCATCTGTGCTAATGCCTCCAGCCAGCAATGTGCTCATTTCAGCAGCTGCATGGCATAAATAGAAGCTGCTCACTCTTATCTCAGTTAAATAAAGACTAATGGGCTTTAACTCCTGTAAAAGTTCTGTACTGTTACTTCAGAGAAAAGCAACTCTTTCCTAATTGAAATGCCTCTAACCAAATAAACAACATGTTAAATCACCAGGATACCAGCTATAACTTTCTCTTTTGTACATACTGTGGGTCCCTGAGGTCTCTGTTGGGGTGTGAACTAGGGGAATCTGACCTGCTTACTTAGCCCACCCACTATACACATTATCCAGAATTTTTTATTTTTTTTTTCAAATTACGGTTATTTAACTGAACACTTTGCACATCTCCAAGCATCCACAAGACTGTATTGAAAAGCTAAGAGTTACCCATATTTACACTTTCTTGTTATTTTAATAGCATACCCAAGTATCCCTTACACAGAGCCAGACTTCCAGTCCATTAGCCACAGTGGTCTGCCTTGTTTCTGCCCCTTGTAAAAATTCTGATTTTGGCAAAATAGTGTCCCTCAGTGCAACGAGGCCAACACAACAGCTTCACAGCCATGTGACTCATCCTAAGGGAAGCAGAGCCAGCTCCCTCCCACCCTAAAGTTTCTACAGTAATAGCAAGGAAAGCACAGAGCCCTGTTATACCAACCACCAACCAAAAAATTGTTGATGTTGGCAGCTCATCAAGAGGGCTACACCACAAATATCACAAGGCAGGTCAGCGACCCTCTGTTTGACTCTTGGACAACAAAGCATTTGATACACATTGAAGCAGCTCCTGATCCCCAGGCAGGGACCTGTGAAGCACAGGTTGAAGAACCACTGTATGAGAGAAATTGGTGCTTTCTCTAAAGAAGCCAAGTTCCCCCACAGCTGCTGCCATATCTAAACAGTGTCAGATCCAGGGCTGACAGAAAGGGACCCTGACTATATATGTCAGAAGCAACTAAAACTTTTTAAAGTAATAAGCAAAAAATTATTCTAGATGCAAAACAAGAAGATGCTGTCTAAAATGATTTGCCTTTAAATTATGTTAATTAAAATGTTTTAGGCATAAACTTTTCTAACTATAATTTACACTATCTTCTATATTTCTCATAAATTGCTTTTCAGTTTTTGTTGAATAAGACTCAAACAGTTTATAGTGGCTACCCAGAGTTTTATGAATTGCTTCTGAGTGTTTCCTAGTGAGGTGTAACAGAAAAGAATAAAGACAAAGTGTACAAGTGATTATTTTGGAGTAATTGCCATTTCTTCCTAATGAGGGAGGCTGTTTAACAGCATGCACTGTAATAGAATTTTTTTGCACATATGAAGGAGCTGTTGTAAGTTGCATTTAAGAGGACCAAGTGTCCAGTCCACCTGGCACCACATCTTCAATATAGGAGTAAATTACCTTAATTATATAAAAGATGCATTCCAAGATAAGGAATTTTACGTGAGAAAAATTAAAATATGGTTTTGGACCTCTTTATTTATACTATCTGCTGAATTAATGCTATTTCAGAGTATTTAATAATGCCTCGCAATCTAAAATTGTGGCATGAACTATGAAAGCTGCTTTTAATAGAAAAATCCCACAGGGTTGTTCATACATTCCCAGAGCTCAAAAATAATGATTTATCTATATATCTAAAATTGAAAAATGGTACCAGAAGTAGATATTACAAGCATTTCCAGATGCAGCCTTGTAACTACTTGTAACTACATCAACTACTACTCAGTGCATTATGCTAAATATATGCAAATAAATGCAAACAATATGAAAAATGAAGGGGGAGGGGGGAGATCCTTATCTGCCTTTACAGTACTGGGAAATTATCCAATTGGGCTATAAGATGCCTCTAGGCTAATAGTTGCCCAAATAATACAGCCAGGCGTTTTTATAAATGTTACTGATTGTCTGGAAATGTAGCTTATTTGTTAAATTGCATTAATTTTAAGGCCAGAGCTGTAAGACATCCCCATCCAGATAGGGTGCAAGAGGTAGCTGTTAAAGAGAAAGCTTTACCAGTAAGGAGAGCTGGTGACACACAATTTTTAGGGGATTTGTAACAGGATAGCAAGCTTTTTACCCTTATGACACTCGTTCACATGCTGCCCAGATGGGAAATGAAAGTAACTGGAGGCCTTAGCAGCTGGCTAAATGGGTTTATATTCTCAGGCCAGTTTTAATGGGTGAAGTCTCTCCTTCAGACTCCAGGTATTATTTCAGGAGTGAGTACCTGCTTAGAGCAGGCATTCTTCCTTGAGGCACTGCAGTTAGGATCTCTAATTACCAGTACTAAGCCCTTTAAGATGCTGAAAAGCGTTTTGCAGTTGATGAGTAGATGCTCTATCAATCTTACCACAGTAAGTTGTTCCATTTGCTTTTTCCCACATTAGCTCAGGATTTAAAATCACAACGGAGGCAAAACTACCTAACTACCACTATTTTAATTTATTCTAATGGGAGCAGGATGAGGCTGCTTCATGTTTCAGATCCTGCTCCTCAGACAGCAGGCTGGCTGTAAAGCCTAGTCCAAACTGAAAAAAAAACCCCTAAGACTGGAGTAGCAGTATCTATTACAGGGCTGTCTGTGATTATGTGGCACCAGACTGAACACCATTACTCCCTACTTGCCCTGTGCTCCTGCCACAGTGTTGGGAGCTGAACTTTGCTGACATAACAGGCATCCACCATGGCCCTCAGAGCACTTTACAATGGGTCCTTATTTGGTCTGTGGCTGTATAATGCTGCACATGAGGATAAATGGCACAGCTGTTAAGACTGGTGGGGGACTGTATGCATGGCTTTGTGTTGCTGTTCTCTGAATGCACAGAGATGCAGGCAGTTTCTATCACCATATAGAAAGGGGTCATTTTCACTTGCCTTATTAATCCTGAATAAATAACGATGATAATTGTCCACTGCAGGCTCAGTTTATAGTGTAATTAACCTACCTCTGCTCCCAAGAATTGAAGGCAGAACAATATTGTTGAACTATTAGGCAATAACTACCATTACACTTTCAGGGCATTACACAAAATTGCAGTCATAGAGCTCTTGCTGATTTTAGAGAGAAGCATGTGGCTTAAATGCTATGCAAGAGTTGAAAATCTAGGAATTGGAAGAGTCCATCTGACCTTCTCAGCATGCTGTAGAACATGTAGTAAACAGCACAAATAACAGGGAAAATAGGTATAAAAACAGGTCTCAAAGTTATTGAAACTCCTAATATGCACTTGAAAAATTGAGTTGTATAGAGATCAACAGAGAAACCTTTGAAAGAGGCAATGCACCCCCACCACCACCCCAAGAAACTAAAGAATTATTCCAAAAAACAGTAAAAGTCCTTAAGGGGGTATGCCAGAGGTTAATACATCATACAGTAGTACCATCAAGTAATATCTAAATATCACTCAGTGACCCAACTTGCCTGAACTCTGCAAGTGGGTTTATTCACAAGCTAAACATCTGTTTTCAGTCAGAACGTGGCATAATGGTTTTTCTCTAAAGCAAGCACTTGAGTTTTATTGTTTACCTTGTTAACCCACCTGTCACATCCTGGGCTGTTCTATCCCAGGTAGTTTAGATTATCTTCCCAATTCACACTTTGATGTAGTATTTCTCCAGGGAGGTTATGCTGCAAACAAGCAAAGGCAGTTATGGCTATAAAGATTTATATGGGAAGCTCCTCTGTTCTTGTTTAGATGCTCACTTTATAAATGGGGTACATTTTGTCCATTACTCTTGTGTTTCCTAGCTATCAGTTAGACAGAGGTATAATGGAGCCAAAAAGCATTAAGCTTTTAAGTCTGCCAGAGGTTTAAATCTAATACAAAACAAGACACGAGAGAACAAAACCAATAAAGCAGTGTTGCTCATTGTGACAGGCAGTGATCTGACACACCAGCAACATTACCTAAACCTCTTAAACCTAAACCTCTAAACATTACTCTTAAACCTCTTCATTTGTTGTTGAGACAGCAGGTAGTTTGGAAGAGATTCACATAAACATTTTTAGTATATTTTTTACTGACATTTGGTCTAGGATGCCCAGAGGAATTTGAGGTATCTGTTGTACTTGGATAGAAGATAATGAGACCTTTTGCAACCAGAGAGATGATCAAAGTTGTTGTTGTAGGCCCGTCAGAAACAAGGTTTGACATCTCACTGCAAACTGATCAGAGGCACTGGACTGTCAAACCAGGCAAAGGAGAGATCAGTAACATCACGTGCTAGAACTGGCTGTAAAGGTTGGGAAACTCAAAACAGGCTCTATACAAGACAAAGTCTTTGCCTTGGCGTGCTACAAGGATGCAGGAAGGCTTGCTGAGGATGAAGATGTACACTGCAATAGCAGAAGTGTGAAAGGGTTACAGTCGGAGCAGGAGGCTTAGTCTGGATGGAAAGTTAATAACTGTATCCTTTAATGCTTCTGTTCAAGGTCAGCTTGTGAAATATAAACCCCTTTTAGACATGAAGACATTTACAGAGGTCTGGATGATATCCACACAGTGGATATTACCTTGAGTGACAGCAGGACAGTGGTGATGTTTGCAGCAGCTGGAAAAAGAAAGCTCAAAAGATGTGCTACGTTGGGCACTGACATGGTGTCAGCAAGACTGACCAAGGTTTTCATTTGGAGGGAGGGGATAACAGGAGAAGGATGCTGAAGTGTGTGCATAAAGACAGCCATTACCTAGGGCTTTGCAGGCAAGAATTCCTGCAGCCAAGCTGTAGAGTAAGCAAACGGGATCAAAAATCCTGTGACCGTTACAGCAGTCTTCTCAGATCTTTAAAGATCTTCAGGCAGATATTGCTGAAGGACAGACAGTGACAGTGTCACAGAAATCAAAGGACAGGTTTTGGGAGGAAGAGCATAGGGAGGGATGTGAAAGGCAGCCGACTGCATCAGAAGAATAAAGAGGGTGTGATTGATCCTCTTTGGGGTCTGAGAGACTTTAGCAGCATGGGAAAAATTACTTGAGAAAAAAACAGACCCTAAGGGCCAGGCTGGGAGGAAAGGGACTCCAGATAGCAGTAACATCACAGCAGTAAAAAAGAAAGCTGGCAGAAACTGGAGAAGCAGGCAGATATCATGGGTAGGTTTTTAAAGAACATGCTTTCACATGCTCTTTAGTGAAACATGAAAGAACTAACCAGCCAGCTAGCAGACACACATTTTGCATTGTCAAGGTTGATTTCCAGCTTCCACTACACCACTTCTAGTCCCTTATCACTTTCTGAAGCAAATTCCTCAACAATGGTAATTTTCAATATTTGGTCAGAGTTTAGAGGGTGACAAATCCAGAGTACTGATCTTCAGCAGATCCATGCAATATTTGTGGTGTGCATCTCATTCTGCCCCTGCCTCCCCCCCATACATTTCTGCAGATGCATACACACATTCACAATTTAACACACTCCATACACTATAGATAGTTTATTGCTTGACAAACATCGTGTGATTGAGAGGTGGTGTCACAAGTTATGTGACAAGACACCTTCTAGGCTTTGTACCTCAGTTCTGCATTTTTTCACATTTTATTTTAATCTTAAATTGCATTTCCTGATAAATATTTTGTCATCAGTTTTACTATTCATACTAGCATTATATGTATAAAGCATAAAGACAAAAGGATAAATCCATTTATATATGAAATACACCTACCAAATATTATCCTTAGCACTAGTCAGAAGAAAGTAATTCTAAGATGTAACAAAACAGTTTTAGAGTTCAGTCTGGAACATGCCACCATTATTTCTTCCTAACAACATATTCTGAAAGTCCTGTTTTCCTAGTGACAGTTTTATTTCACTTTTCCACAATTAGTTCCTCCCAGATGGAAACACAGAGATGAATTGGAGAAGTTTACAGGGCAGCGGTAACATTTCCTTGAAAACATGAATGTAGGTCACAACTTTGCAGTGAAATATTAAGCTATTAATCTTGTTTTGCAGAAGGGAGAAGACTAAAATCCATGGGTATACCAGATAATAAGCCAAAATGAGCAGATTTTATGCCTGCAGCCTTGTCCTTAGCTCCCATTCTCAGAAAGCTCCAGCCATCACCCAGGCTGCTTGCTACAAGAGCCAGGCTCAGCAAGGATGCTGGCAGGGATGCAGTGCTGCTGGCACAAAGCACAGGAGCCCTCCTCAGAAGCACCCATGGGCCCAGAGAAGAGCTAAGGAGCTGCTCTAGTTCACTAATACTGACACTTGGCATAACCTCTGTAAGAGACTTCATACATCTCATGTCACCTGACCAATACTCCCATCCTCAGATGCTTATTTCAGTGGTCAGCCAGCAAAGGCAGAGCCTGACCTGTATCCAAGCTGGTGCAAAAAAACTTGTCTGACAAGAAGTGGAGGAAGGAGACCTAACAGCCCTTCCAGTGCAGGAGAGACAACATCTGGCAACGAGGGATGGATGGACTACAGTAACTGTGAATAAAGAGAAAATGAAGTGCCAAGAGGAGTAAATTGGTGCGTGAAAATTCCATGTTAAACTTAGAGGATAAACACTTTATATTGATGCTTTCAAGCACTAGCTTTAGATACACATTCTTTAAAAATTTTATTATTTTTTTTAATTATTAAATCTCTCAATGACTGCTCTTATGGCTTTGTTTTTTACTAAAAACTTAATCATTACCATTTATTCATTTCTATGAAAGATTTCATCAAGGTTGTGAAACAGCATATATTGCTAACTGAATACTGATTAACACTACAGTCATGTACATGACTGACAAGTTTTAAATTTAAATGTTTTAATCATAAACCTAAGTAAATCTGCATAGAAAGGCAATTTAAGCATAATTGGGTTTTTGTCTCTTCTAGGCCTCTCAGTTGTCAGAAATTCAGCTTTTATCCTCAACTTTGAAAGTGGTCTGACAGCAAAAGAAAACTTTTTTCAGCAGTAACCTTTCATTTAGCACCCTCTGCTGCCCAAAACAAGCGCAGACAGGGAAGAAAACCTCCAGTAATGAAAAAGATGCTGAAAAGCCATCAGTGACCTCCAGTAGAGATGACCTAATCTGTCACAAGGGAAAAAGCTAACAAGCACACTCAACCCAAAGTAGAAAAGTCAATAAAATGCAATGCATCTCTCAAAGTCTAAGCAGATTTTCACAATGCAGGAAGTGACACAGGCACTCTCAGATGTATCATCAGCTCTATTCACTCTCCTTGCATTAGCTTTTGTTAAAAATAAAATTGCTGCTTAGTCACCTGGAAGGAATGGTGAAAGCCTTAGGTATTTGTCTGCTTCTTTCTCCTCCAACTCACAGAGCAATGTATGTGAATCAAACCATAATCTGATATGCCCTTCTTACCACTTTTCTCAAGTTAAACCTTCAAGCTAGACATTTTTCAGTAACTATCATGTATGAAGATTTCCTGCCATGAACTGCACCAGCTGATGCTGCTGCAAAAGTGTCTGCTTTTCTCTTGAATTACCATCCCTGGCACAAATGGGTAATGGCGAAGTTTTCCTCTTGCATTTCTTTCCTGTTTCAGAAGAAAAGCTCTGTGGGTTCACAAAAAGCTGCAAAACTGTTGGACATATTTCAAATACTTAAAGCCAAGCAGAGGCCTGAAGCACAGATGAGCATTCAAAGGTCTGGTCAGGTTGGGGGCATGTCAGACAGTAGTTTTTAACTATATCCTCAGTTAGGGTAAACCCCCTTTTGTTCAATATGTAATTTTGTGAACAGTGCTATAAAGAGAGGACAGGCACTTTTTAACCAAGGCATGACCTTAGCGACTGCTGAAGTTCAAAGCAACCACCGGCAGGACGAGGCTCTTGGGTGGCACCTTGAAAAGGAGATGACTTTACCAAGATCCACAGGGCCCTCCAGTCTGCACTGCCAGAGCCATCAATGAGCCTGAGGCAAGTTTCCATCAGCAGGGGAGAAGCTCCAGGGGGCAGCTAGGTAGAGGCCTCATCACAGCTTTTGCCAGACGGCGATCTATGCTTTTTTTAAACCCTTTATCCCCAAACATTGGAAAGATTCCTGACCATCCCAGGTAACTATTTACTTTCCAGTCCTCATGTCATCCTCCACAGAAGGATTTTTTGTTTTCCTTCCACCTGCCTATAAGTGCCCAGAAAGAATGCCAGTAGGAATAAGGCTAAGGCAGCTCTAAGAAGTGCCAGCCAAACAGTTCCCAGTCCTGCTGCTGGTGCTGCTGTGTATGCCCAGCTCAGTGGGGGCAGCCACCAGATCTCCTTTTGCCTTGCTTTCTCACATTTTTTAAAATACAAAGAACAGGCCTAACCTACCAGTATTAGGAAAATGCTCTGATTGTCTAGGTTTATTCCTTTTTTCTTTTAGGGAATATTTCAGTGGCTAGTCTACACCTCAGAACATAATAGAAACCACAGATGTGGACAGCAAGAGCTGAAAAAGTTTCAACACCCTCCCTTGGCATAGTGCACTGAAGCATTTTTCCACTAATTCTTAAATTGTAAATCCCCTTGTTAAATAACAATACATCATTTCTATAAAGTGAGCTGGCATAAAGTTCACACTCGTTCAGATGTGCTTCTGTTTTCAGTCCTCATAACTGAAATGCATTTCTTTTCCATCTGCATTACTTGAGGCCCAGGGTACCTCCTGAAGGCTGTATGTCTGGAGAGCTTCTCTATCCTTCTTGAACTATGTTTGAAGCCTGAAATAAAGAGCTGATGTGTTGAATGCTCAGCAAGCAGTTGTAGCTCCTGGAGTTCCAAGTTTAACTAAAAATACAACAGCAGAGGACCTTCAGATAGACATTTCATACTTTCCAGGAGCTTTTTTCCAGCAACATGTATCTAATTGGGTAGTTGTGCAACTAGACTCTGGTTAGCCATCCAACTTAAAGTTTAGGGATGGAATTCTCATGTCACTGAGTTGATTTTGGCAGTAGCTTTAGGGCAATGTAGGCTACAGTATGACACAGGAAGAACAAGCTGGTGAGTTGCTTGCTAGGATGGCGACATGCAGGTGTTCCAGTGAAGAGCCTGCTAAAAAAAAAACAAACCTAACTGGCTAATATTGGCAAGGATAATGTTACTGGCAAACATTTGGCACAGCCTAATTTAGGCTCACAGCTCCTATTAATATTGCTTTACATGAAAACTAAGCAGACTTTTGCCATGCTCATTTAAAGCAATTCCCAGGTTGTTTGACATCATACACTAAATAAGGACAGTGTTTCTAATTTATAGCTCTAGAAGTTTGGCTGTCTCTGTAGGTATTTGCATGCTCCTCATTCCTCTGAAATTCTGAGACCCTGTAAACATTACTGACTTCCCTCTCCCAGTCCTGGGAGAGCAGTACTGCTGCTCTGGAACAGATGCACTGCTATGAGGTTTGCCCAAGGTCAGAGGGACAATGGAGAACTAAAATATTTTTCAAGTCTTAGTTCAGCCTCATCTAGGAAGCTTTTTAGCTTACATTAGAGAGGACAAAGTGAAAGATTAAACCTTGAGAACTACAAGTAAGAAGGCAAAGTATCATGTTTAGCACAGATGACCTTCCTTTTGGCCCTGTTGAGACAGATTAATGAACTTTGAGACCAATGTCTTAATAACGGCAGAAGAGTCAATATTATATTCTTGGCCAAACTTGTGTACTGTTAATCTATTTCAGTCACAAAAAATCCAGCCCAGATCCGAGAGCCCTTAAACTCTAATCTCTTCCACACGTTTCTGCAGACAAATAGTAGGATCAGTGTTTTCTAGCACTACGCATTATTTGAAACTCAGCAGGAAAGAAGCAGAAAAGGAGAGCGAGAAAGAAGTGGTTAAGGAATCAAGGAAATATATGAAAAAGAAATACCAACTGGATAGAAAAGTATCAATATCATTACACTGTACTTTTTCTTCCTCCCATCTATTTCTCCTTACTTGCCTTCCAAACACTAATTGTGTCACAATTTCTTCTTCTTTCCTGGCACTGGCAAGCCTGAACATTCTTAAACCAGAAGTCAGGCCCTCAGAATTACTTTACTGATTTACAGATCATGCAGATCTTGAAAACAGCATTGCTGCAGTGTGCCTGCAGAGTTCATTTCTTCACACAGAGCATAGGCTCCCAAGGAGCTTAGGCTAACAGCTGATACACTAAATACTGTTGGAGAACGAGCTTCTCACTAGCTCTCCTTGCCCTGATGGACCAGATTGAGGCCCACTAGCTAAACCACAATGTTCCAGAGAGTTTTGCATTTAAACTGAGACCTTTCTAGGACAAGCATATATCCACACATATACCAAGCCCTTTACTATGCTTTCTCAGTTTCAAGTTATTAGGGTTTGCTCAGATCATGATTCTCTGCCATACTTTTTTTTTTAATTTTTTTTTTTTTTACACAGAAGCAGTAAATAAAAATTATGAGAATTAAAAAGAAAGCCAGAGCTAGCAATACGCTGGCTTTCTTTCAAAAGCAAGTTGACTTTAATTGATATTTTGCTCAGAGGCACATTGCAAACACTTGGGGCATTGCAGTGTTCCCACAATTCTTCAAAGAGAAGAATTTGTTTTTTGCAATCTACTTTCCATCCTCTGAGTCCTGTGACACAGATGGAAACAAGAAGGTTAACCTGGATGACTGGATCAGCTGTTTGGTAGATGGCTCAGAAACCTGGTACTGGGATTTCATGTAAGTAGCAAATCCCTGAAACATTCTGTTAGCATGGGAATCAAATAAATTACCCCTGCTGGGGCTCCTAGGTCAACAAAACACACGCTTGGAATTTCAGTCTGCAGGGTAGATTTGCTCTACCTATATTTAATTATCTCATAGCCAGGCAGCTATAAAATTACCTGGTTGATATGTTACAGTTGAAACACATAGCAGTCCACAGGCTCCCAGAAACCAGTCTTTTTAAGCACCAGCAACACAAAGAAAAGGAAAACCACATGGAACAGAAAAGTTATTTAGTAGCCAGGAAACAAGAAGGTTATTAAAATTGTGAAGGAGACCTTTAATTACTTGCAGCAGTTGTGGGAAACATTACCAGTTACATCTCTGTCATAGATTCAAATTTACAAGTCACCACTGGAAGGGCGTATTCAAACCTGAATTTGTTTTGCAAGCCAGTTCAAAGAAAAGTTTAAATACAGAAACAAAAAATGTCTTTTCTATGGAAAGAAGATAATATTTTTTATTTCTACCGGATTCACATTTCCAGCAGATTATCTTGAAAAAAAAGCTTTTAAAATACATCTGCAGTCATCAGGCTTGAGACGTATTATGGAACATGGAACCATGCAAAGGGATTAACTCCTAATATCCTCCAGCTGAATAGCATAAGCTCATCTGGGCTTAGCCTTCTGAGTCCATTCCATTTGTATAACTGAAGCAAAAACAATAAATCACAGCTAACAAGCAGGCAATTTTTATTTTGAACATTGAGACAGATGAATGAGTTCCCTTGCATCTCTATTAAGGAACAAAAATTTTCCTGGAGAGGGCATATTTATCTCTTCATGGCTGCTATGTTCTCATTAGTCCCAGGCAAATAATTCATGAAGGATCAACTGACAGTACCTCCCTTTAAGGTGACAGACTGGCCATGAGAATGCTGTATTTCTTTCTGATTCATTTCTTAACACAGAACAAGAAGCACAGGGCCGGTGGGTGGAGTGCAGTTTCTAGCTGGCACACAGGCCTGGGGACACAGAACCTCACAGATCCAGGCCTGGCCCGTGTGAGAGAGAAGTTGAGCAAACTGGTTGTGGTGTATGGTGGAGAAAGAAACCCATCTCCCATCTCTCACTGCTACTGTGGCATTTCCATCCATAAATGTACTACCCTGCTCAGAGCCGATAGCTGGGAACAGCCCTAGGCCTACAAAGTGGTTCACGGTATGAATGTCTTCAGTGAATCTCTAACTGGAGAGTCTAAAGAATTAAAAATGGGCCAAACTGTTTCCTCTTTACCCTGCCTGCAACCAAGCTGATAAAGCAAAAGCAAAAAAATTGGGACAGGGCTTAGGAAAGCTTAGTATTTGGTAGAGAAAGAGAACATTACCAGTGTCTGCTGTTTTCCAGAGACATTCGCCTCTGCCCATTATCTGTGCCTGCAGCATCTCAGTCCTCGTCACCCGACTAGAGTTAAGTGGGAGGTTCTCAGAGCTGAGACCCCCCCAAGCCTCCAGTGAAGCAGGACATGGCAATACTCATTTCTGTGCACTGTTGGGCACCCTTCAGCTATCCCATCCCCTGAGGTACCTGCACTGCCAGTCTGGGAGAGCAGAGAGCAAATCACGGAAATGCTTTGCTGTCCATCCTGCAGGAAGGGGTAACATGGGACTGATCCATCAAAACAGATCTCTCTCTCCATATCTGCACATCTGAGAGAAGCCTTCCCACTTCCAAGTGCCTTTCCCATAATCCCTGACCATGCAGCTGTGGCAATCAAAGCCAGCCCAAACTCTGGGCACCTGTATCAGCATTGAGCTGCTCTTCAACCACCTGGCAATAGCCCTGGCTGCCCAACTGCTTGTGTAAGGGCTGGCAGAGAGCAGGCACCCTTCTGAGCCCTCTGGTACCTCTTGGCCTTAAGAAGATTTTAGTAAATGAGCATAATGATATCAGTGGGGAAAGGGAATCAGTGCTCAGAGCTGAACCCAGCCTTAGTGCAGTTTCACTGCTTTCAGGTAGCGGTGGGCCAGCTGGCAGCCAGGCTCTAGAGGAAGAAAGCAACAAGTCTTTCCTTTTTTCCTCCTTTACCTTTTCAAAAGGCTGGTTCTAGAAAAAAACTGGTGGCCAGTGCAGTCAAACACTGAGCAAAGGCGAGGTTGTCAGAAGGATAAAATGTACCATATGAGATACAGAGGCAACAAAATATACTGAACCAAGTTGTGGGCAGGGTTATATGAACTGAACTGCTTCAGCAGCCTCTCTTCTCACCCTTAGAAGAAAAGAGGACTCACTTCTAAGCTTACTCAGCAGGTTCCCCCTCATCCACAGCCAGGAGGGCTGGAGGGGAAGGGCTGCAGTCAGGGCAGTACAGTGAAAGCCTTCTGGGTTGGAAGACTGTGGCATGTCAACTGTTTTGCATACTTAGCTAAAACCTCCTGATTATTTTACTAATTTTATCCTGAGCTACATATCAATTTTGGCACTTCCATATTATCCTCTGTTTTAATTTGAAATGAAAGCTCCCTCAGGAAGCACCATGGCACAGCTGTACCTACAAATCCAGCCTGAGCCATCCAGCATCAACCTAGTCCAAGTGACAACAGCTGAAGCTAATCAATCATTTACAGCATATGTGAATTACTGCATAAGGCAACTAAAAAGACTCAGAATTCCAAGTCTGATGCACACCCTGGCATAGCAAATAAAATACTTCTGATTTGGGGGCCACAGTCCCACCTCTGTGCTGCAGCTCAGGCTGCATCAGGGAGGTTGTGTCCTCCACCCAGCAGAGGAGACCCAGCACATGTACCTTGCAGTGCCCTTCCTCTGCAACATTTCTCACCACAAGCTTCATGGGAGCTTCTTTCAAATAGTTGCCCTTCAGTTATAAACCATGCTGGATAATTGTGCAACTTTAACTAATTAAGACAATTTGACTGTTTAGGATGATTCAAATCAGTCACATTGTCAGTTCTCATGAGGGATGAATGCACAAACACTTCTGATATGAATATCCATCCCAGGGCATTTAAATTGCAAATATTTTGTGTGACTATGACATTTGTTTCTTTAAAAGGCTTTTTTAGAAAGAATAGCTATAAATTTATAGGAGAAATTTGGAGCAGTCTGAACAAACTTGAGAATGTAAGAACGTAGTCCCAGTTTAGAGGTGTTATTACACTCAAAACTGACATGTGGCAGTATTTTCCTCCCTTCCCTTCCACCAAGTGATGCTGAATAACTCTATACAGAAATGCTACCCTGCTTCAAGAAAATGTCAAAGGCACCAACCAAACCAGGAATCTGCCTTTATTTAAGAGCCAGGACACTGGCCCTTCACTCCTAATTACCAAGTACACACCCAAAATAAGAAGCCTACAACCAACATAGTAAGGCAATTTAGGGATAAATTTCCCCAAAATTAAAAAACAGACAGAAAAGTGTTGAGCACTTATCAAGTAACTCAAATTCACCTGCAGGAACACTGCATGCTGAGTTTGTGTGCAGTTGCTGCAAAATTACTTTCAGCTGAGGTAATATAGCAAATTGAATATCAAATTTAACTGCTCTTTTACTCTGACCAAGGCAGTGCATCTGCTATTCAGGACTTCTCCTTACTGTTCATTTTCACTGTTGATCTCACTGGAAATTGTGTCTGAGAGCAGAGGCTGGATCCAGGCCCTTTGGGAAAACAGACTGCCAAGGTCACTGCCCTTGTCTGCATCCCTTCTGCCTGTTATTTATGTCCCTTGCTGCCCTGACAAGAAACACCAACACACAAAGGCCAAGCAGCAGGCTCCAGAATAGTTCTCTCTGTGCTGCTCCCTGTGCCTGTGTGCCAAGTTGTAGGTGATGGAGGAAACAAGCAGCATTCACACACCTGCTGGGCTGGCTCGCCAGGCAGATGGAGGGATGCTTCTGAACAGAAAGACTTTCAGGGATTAGCTGTTAAGGCAGATACAAAATGAGTGCCTTGAGCTAGTATTTCCACACACTGGGAAGTGAACATCTTTTCCACACCTGAGCTGAAAGAGGGCCCCATCCCACAGTAGCTGAGCAAAGAAAGCTGGAAGATAGCAGCCTAGATCAGACAACTTCACAGTGCTGAGGAAGGTCCTTGATTAAGCCATTCCACAGGTCTGGAGCAGCAGGCAGAGGCAGAAGCAGAGACAGAGGCAGAGGCACAGCTGAGCTGGAGATGAGCACTTTTGCAATCCATCTCTGGCCAGAGCTGAGGACTCAGGGCTGGGTTTAACTACAACTTCCTAGGCCCCTGGGCAGAGGGATGTGGGTGAAGCCCCAGCTGAGGATGGTCAGGGCCAGTAAGGCCTATCAGTGGGACTGGTATGGACTAAGGTGTCTACAAAAGGGGGCAGTTTGGTATCCAGCAGAAAGACAAGTGAACTCTCCAGAGACTTCGTGTCTTTTTATAATATAGATGGTACTGGCTTAAGTTCACCAGAGTGCCTCAGAGCAGCACTGATAGAGAGATAAAAGCAAAACACACCAAGGAGTCTAACACATTGGCTTTTCCTTATCTCCTGGTGCAGCGTGATTCTTTTCTACCCTAAAAATGCAGTGAATATTGATGAAAGTTATTGATTGACAGCTCTGCAGATAGATATCCTGTGCCCATCCACAGAGCAGCCACTGCAAATGAAGACAGTAAATACAATGTCAGTAGATAGGGCAAGTACTGTCAGGAAGGAACTGCTCTGTAGAGTGGTTTCATCTCCACACAGAGTATAAGCAATAGTCCCTCAATTCAGTGAGCCTGCATAGTGTCTCTATTTAAAAGGCACTTTCAAAACTATTTCAAGTGTTTATACAAGGTGAGCCTTTCTCTCAGATCTCTCTTCCATCCAGTTGTGTAACCTGCGTGTGGCCCTTTCCCGTTCCTGGTGTGGCAGCAGGTTCTGGTCAGGCATTTGTACGTTCTCCTGATCAAAAGTACCCAAAGCTAGTTATAAGGGGAAGTATATTGGAGAAGGAAGGGAGAGACAAAGAGATCTCTCACCTCACCTGGACACTAGACCTTACACCATTTCACAGAGGACACAACTCTCAATCATATTAGTAGATGCCAAAGCTGTGAAACTCCATATTTCTTTACCAGAGATAAGAATGTGATACTGAACTCCTTAGTGCAGAATTATATGTATTTTCACAGGGATTCTTGCATTGGGCTGATATCCCTGTTTAAACTGGAAGTAATATTATTTCACTGTACTAAATTTATTCTTGTTTCTAATTATGATAATGTAGCTATTATCCCTAGCATGATGCCTTTCCAGCATTATAGATAAACCTGTTCTTCAATCTGCAAGAGCGCTGGATGAGTAGATCATATATTACAGATTAAATTTCCACTAGCAGAGGTTCCCTCTTTCCTCATATTTGTGACAGAGAGGCACAAGAGTCATGTTGTTTGGTATTTTATCCCTTGGTTAGTAGCAGCTCTGCAAGGAGGGACCATCTCTTGTAGCTGCCTGCTATCCATTACTGATGGACAGAAACAGAGGTAGTGTCGCCACACAGGAGTCATTAGTTGGCTGTTTAAGATACAACTGATGGCAAAATTTTCAGGGCCTGTCAAACTGCAGCCTAACTTCTCTACGTGTGGTTCAGAAATTGGTATTTTAATAGCAGAAATATGAGCAGATTCAGCCCTGCTATGAATACTCAAAGCTATGCTTTTATGTCTCTGTGAAACTATTGCTATTATTTCCAGATGGCTATTTAGTTGTTTTCATTGCTGGCACCTAGAACAGTTGGTGTTTTTGCCAGGGTTTGCAAAGATTTCTCAAACTTGGTTTTATCTTCCTGACACTGGGCTTAGTAAGAAGGCAAAAGTTGTATTATCCACTGACTGGAAAGGGCAGACCAAAGACACACACTTGCCCAGAATGATAGACTGAGTTAACAGTGGATGCAAAACTAGAAATAGGGAGAAAACTGGAAACCCCCGTACTGTACTAAGCATTCTTCACAGGAAAGCATCATCATTGTGTTCCAGGCACAGGGCCCACCCAAAGTACACTCAGATCCATGCAAAATCTTCCAGCGATGGGTGTGAAATTAAATTAATTGGGGTGGAGACACATATAGAGAATAGGAAAGTGGAAGAGTAAGAGACAGGGCTCAAAGAGAATGTAACCAACAAAGCCACCTTGTCTTCCTCTGTTTTGACCAGCTCAAATTATGCCATCTCATTTTTCATATCCAGTTGCCCATGGAAGGAATAGCACAGGGAAAACATAGAAAGCAGACTTTATTCTCTTCTTAAAAAATCAAACAAGATCAGCAATAAAAGCCAAAATAGATTTTAATTAGACAGAGGACCTTAAAAGCATGCACAGTTTGAAACCTTTGCATCTTCATATATAAATGCTGGGATGTATTGCTGCTTGTGTAATAAAATGAGGGCACTTCACAGAATTGTCATGATTGGAAAAGACCTCTAAGGTCATCATGTCCAAAAGTCAACACGCCCCTCCTCCGGTAAAATAAGTAAAATATATTTATCAGTATCTGTATCACCAAACCTACCAGTGAATGTTGTGAAGTGCATCATCTACACAGTTTTCGGATACTTTTAGGGATGGTGATTCCACCAGCTCCCTGGGCAGTCTGTTTCAATGACTAATTTCTCAGTAAATAAATTCCTCCTGATATCTAATCTACGTCTCCCCTGGTGCAACTTCAGGCCATTTCCTCTAGTCCTATCATTATTCCCTCACCAGTGCTCAGACTATATCAGCTAAAAAACCCTAACAGCAACTGAGCTCTGGATCCACAGCAGCTTGACCAGAATTGGTGACTTTACAGGGTACCTCCAGAAGGAAAAACTTTAATCCTCTACAATCAGCTCCCAGCATGTCTTGCAAAACAGGCTTTTTGTTCAGCCTACCCTTCCAGGAAAGACAGCTTCCAGCACTGTTTCCTACCAGCTTTCACTCTGTTTCCTCCCTGTTTAGCTGGAAGGAGTGTGTCTATGTCATCAGAGTGCAGGCCATTAGCTAGCAGGGACAGTCAGGGACATAAGTTAAGACTACTGAGCCACTCTTAGCCACCAAAACTCCTTTTGTAGTATGTTTTTGGTGGGGGAGCTCAGAGGTATCAGGTTTTTCACCATGGTATCATAGCAATCTCTTTCTCTGAGCATTAATATAATCTGTACCTGTGCTCTCTTTCTGTAACTTTTAGTCACTCCTGGCCAAGAGCAAAGCTGGGGTCATGCTCAGCTTCTGTGAAAATGCTGGAGCCACCCAGAGCAGCATGGTACTGTGAGTAGTTCACTGGTGTTCACCCAGTATGGACTTACGTGCCACAGGCTATTCACATCATGAAGGTAGCTGCAGTCTCAGATCCTCCTGCAGGAGCTGCCAACCTGGAAAAGATTTTTTTTTTAAGAAGTGGAAAATCTCAGGAAAACCTCTTATGTGGAAAGTTAATAGATAGATACTCTTGAGCAGCTTGGAGAAATGGTCATCCACATTTCATTTTAAAAAGTGGAAAATATGTGGTCAGACTGCCAGCCTTGACAGCCTCTTTTGTGCACTAAGCATGTAGACAGGGGTAACAAAATTGTGGGGAATTTTTAACTCAAAGGTGAGGGGCCCACCTCTGTGCTGTTTGTGGCATCAAAATTTTTTTAATTGGCTTTTTAAACTGTGGAATTACAAGCACATTCTTAACACCTTTCTAAACCAGACCGGGTTCTCTGAGCCAAGGGCTCAGCTTCGTAACTGCTCTCCCCTGTGCATAACTTTGCTGCCACGAGAAGTATTGTTAGTAATTCACGAATAGTGCTTGCAGACTGAGGGCCTCAAGCACTTCTACTGTTGTGAAGAAAGAAAAAAAGAGTTTGCTCTGTAAAGGCATCACATTTCTATTAAAACAAAAACAGCAGCACCACAAAATTTTGAAAATACTTTGTTGGCTTGTTCATAAGAGCACAATGGAGCTAACTTAACCATCTGCTCTAAAGTTCAGAGAGCTTATGTGTGGGATTCTGAAGCCCAGGAATAAAGCCAGCTTGGCCCAAACAATGTTTCATTTGTCTTGACCATTTAAACCACTGATTTTCCTTAGCTGCCTGTTAGATTTCACATCTTCATATGAGTGCAATGTGTGTTGCCTTGTTAAGCTTCCTTCTACAGCTGGATCAGATTGGCATGTTGGAGTGTGAAGGTGAATTTCATTTCCTTGTGGTCTTATAGTTGAACTATGATGGCAGAAAGACATTATTCCTTTGAATGCATTTCTCTGACAACCTGCTTTATATTTCTGAGTAGATCCTTCAAGGGATATATACTTTCTTTCCCTACCTCTATCCCACAACACATCTTCTCTGTGCCAAGATGATTTATCAGTTTTTTCTCTTCCATCAGATAAATAAGTCAGGGGTATACTGCAGTGAAAAAAAACATTTTTAATCAATTAACAGAAGTCTCCTGCTGACAGCAGTGTACTCATTCAGCTACTATGATAAAGATGCTCATCAGAGGTGATTATGAAGAAATTAATTCCTTTAGGAATTGACTGTAGCTTCTCTGGAATAGTGCTGGGAGCAGGTTTGCTTAGAAAGGTGTTCTCCCAGAGTAGATATTTATCAACAATTCATTTCCCAGCATTTTCTTTTTCTTCATTAAAAGTTTCACTTCTCTGATTTTTCCCCTATTCCCCTGTGAAAAGGGGATTTATTAGAATAATGCAGAAATATAAATATGGGATACCATATTTCAGACAAACTCACACCCAGAGCCAAGTGACAGGGGGACATGTTTTTATTCTTGGGCCTGCGTAGTTTCAGGTTGTGGGAATACATAGATGACAGCCAAGAAAATCTGATAAACCTGCATTGTAAAAATGGAAACAGAAGAGCAGCTCCTCCCACCTGCCAGCACCCAGACTTTAGAGGCAATGACCTGGAGCTAAAATGAGGTGGCTGTTCCCACTGCCTCCTCTGCCTGACCTCCTGGCTCTGTATTCACCAACTCATTCCCTTTGCTCCTCAGACAGCAGCTACTCTCTTTTCCCCACTGTTTCTCACTGTGTCACAGGGAGTAGGTACCACTCCCACCCTGCCCCTGCCATCTGGAGCAGCATCCCTCTTGCTCTGTGCCTAAATGAATTCCAAGAGAAGCAGAGTGGGAAGAGGTTGTGGGAAGAGACTTCTCCTGACCTTGCCTTATGACTCCTCCAAACGCTGGGGAGTCTGCTGGGGAGATTCAATATCTCCTGAAGCTCTGCTCCTTTTTGCTTCCACAGGTTCACTGGCTGCCTGCTATTTACCCCGTGGCCCACCATGTCTTGAAAGGATGTCCTTCTCCTACAGTCAATTTGCACTGTAGCTTTCTTCCAGGGTGGCACCTTCTGTGACAGGAACATCCTGCTATTGGCCCAGTTCCTATCCCATGTCTTCAGAGCAACACGATGCTTTTGTTTGTCCTAGGTGGAAAGGTTAAACATGGTTCTCAGCTCCCCTCTCACAGAGTTGTGTGTAAAACAAGACACAAATATGAGTTTTCAGCAGCCTGGGGGACAAACAGGAACAGTAGAAGCCATGGGGATGCCTGTGAGCAGGGCTGGTAGTGAGGGCCACTACATATGGGACATGTCTCTCAGACCACTCTGTGCTGGTGCAGTCCTACTCTGAGCAGCTTCCTGGAAAGCTGCGTGGTGGCAGGGAAGGTAACAAGGAGGACAAGTTCAATTTTACACTAAAATCTACAGAGAAGACTCAGTAAGAAATGGCCACTTACCAAGCGGTGAATTAAATGAGGCCACAGCTGGGAATAAATATGAAGAACTAAACAACACCTGGGTTTATCTAATGTCAGAAACAGTATTTTAACACAGACTCGGTCTGACATGTGAGGACCTCTGTCAGCAAAAGAACAATCAGTCCCACCTGAGCTTGTAGTTGTGTTTTCTTTGCACACATTTGCTTTCGAGTCATAGAATCATGGAATCATAGAATTGGCTGGGTTGGAAGGGACCTCTGAGATCATCAAGTCCAACCCTTGATCCACTACTGCTGCAGTTCCCAGACCATGGCACTGAGTGCCACATCCAGTCTCTTTTTAAATATCTCCAGGGATGGAGAATCCACTACTTCCCTGGACAGCCCATTCCAGTGTCTGATCACCCTCTCAGTAAAGAAATTCTTTCTAATGTCCAACCTAAACCTCCCCCGGCACAACTTGAGACCTCTTGTGCCCTCTTGTCTTGTTGAGGGATTCTTCCCCTGTACTCAACCCTGGTGAGGCCACAGCTTGAGTCCTGTGTCCAGTTCTGGGCCCCTCAGTTCAGGAAGGAGATTGAGGTGCTGGAGCTGGGTCCAGAGGAGGGCAACTAGGCTGGTGAAGAGACTCCAGCACAAGTCCTATGAGGTGAGGCTGAGGGAACTGGGTGTGTTCAGTCTGGAGAAGAGGAGGCTCAGGGGAGACCTCATCACTCTCTACAACTCCCTGAAAGGAGGTTGGAGCCAGGTCAGGGTCAGTGTCTTCTCCCAGGCAACTCTCAGCAAGACAAGAGGGCACGGTCTCAAGTTGTGCCAATGCTATGATAAGAACTCTGTATGAAAATGAATTGCTGCTGGGTGGTCTGTGCTTGGCCAGTGGTGCTGGAAGAGAAGATAGGATTTCATGGCTGCTAGGGCATCATAGCAGGGGATGTTCTGTATCACAAGGGAGGATGATATCAAAAGATGCGGGGGGAGATTGCTCTGGGATGAGCTCTGCAATTTTCTGTTAATTGTTACACTTTTGCTCAACATTTGGAGCGATTTACTCAATACCGAATTTTGGCTACAGAAACCTGCTTCAAACTAACCCTTATTGTTAAGCTCTCTCATGAAATATCCAGATCTTTTCAATTGCACAGAAAAAAACCACATTAGAGTAAACATGGCAGAATACAAAACACAGATTACTTTTCCCCTTCTGCATACACACGGACAAGTATGTTTTATATACCTTCTTCTATACAGCCTAACTCTGATTATCATAACTATCAAGCTGCTGTGACAATTTATGAGATATTAGATGCAATGCTAACTTATTCATTAAATTCATACAACCAAAATTTAAAATGGATACTATTCCACTGGGGACAAAATGGAGTGACAAACATAACTTCTTTATCTCTGCTGCATGTAAAATATTCGGAACTGAGAAGAAAGCCTCATCCCAAATGCTTAAAAATATAAGGCCAGGACAGCAAATATGATTGGATTTCTCATAATTTAATCATTTTGCTCCATATGTGGGCTCCAATCTGTTTAGGATTGTTAAAATTCCTGGGTATTGTAGTGTCTTTCTCCCCAGAGAACGCCGGGAAGAGCTAAGGACAGCCTGGACCAGATGGGATGCCAGTGACTTCAGCCAGCAAAGGCAGAAAAGAGGACAGTGGTTAACTCCTTCTCTGCCAGCCACCATGGAGGAGATCCAGGCAGAAAAATTCATGAAGTCTGCTTTCCAAGACTGTAAAAGCCTGTTTGTAGTTTAAAGCTCTTGGGAGTAAACTGCTGCAGCCCACGAGGACAAACAAAGCAAGGACTGACAATAACATAGTTTTGAAAAAATGTTCAGTGCTGTAGGTGGAAATCTTGGTTGCTTGCAAATTCTGCCAGGGATGTGAAGAAAAGTGGGCTCCCAGGAGCCCAAGAGGGAAGTGGAGTGCTGTAAATGAAACCAGCACCTACAAGATGAAAGGTCTCTTGGTCAGACCAAAGGTGATTTTAAAAAGCCTGGAGAGTAGCACAGTATCAGAGAGCCTCCCTCCAGATGCAAGAAATTCATCAGTCCTGTGCCTGATTTCAGAGCAAGAGTCTGGCTTCTCAGCATTCCCTGCCCCTCTCTAACTTGTCTCTGTGAGGAGTTAAATTGTCACTTGAGAAACTCTGCTGTAGAAAACACTCCAATGCTCCTTGTCAACCAGGGTGGATTAGTTCTATTTATACAAATTTAATCCTTTGGCATATAAAACAAGCAACACTGCAGCTAAGAACAAAATATATGATTACTCCGTTAAAATGGCACACTGGTTATGGACAATGAGACTTCTTCCCTTCATGTGATTTTCAAAACTGAGATATCCAGTAGCTTTTAGCTAAACTGAACACCTCACCTTATTGTTCCATACCTGCCCAAACTGGTATGAAGCTTTGATGGCTTGAAGAAAATTTTGTAGGTGTTTTCTAAGGCATTATTTAACAAGACTTAACCTAAAATCCTTGAAGCCTAAGAGTATGGTAAAAGCAAAAGGAAATTAAAACAGTAGCTCAGGACCTTCAATACATTTTCCTCTTTAATTCACAAAGAAGCTGTTAGTGTAATACTGACTCCTGGCTGAGAACTTGATGATTTTTCTGTTGCACTGAATTTACACTTGTGGAGAAACAAATTCTGTCATAAAAATGAGAAAATTTCCCATTAAGCTGAATTTAGTAACTTCAGAAACAGTATGTCACAGGAATTGCACATCTATTATTTCTCAACAGACTCCTCTGACTAATTACATCCATTCTTTAAAATATGGAATAGAAAAACAGTGGGGGGTAATCATGGGTCTATAATCTTTAGATTGTTACTTACTAAAAGATGGTTAAAGGCTACCTTTAACTTCAACAGCATCAGAAAATTGTAAGTTTAGAGTGTAAAGGTACCAGCATCTTATCTTGGAGTGGGACTGCTAGCAAAACTCCCAAGTGCAATTTTAGTAGATACATCAGTTATCACTCTGTAATTCCTTGGGAAACTTCTCAACATAGACATGCCATAATGGAGGCTATGAATACAAAATGTAGAAGGCCACTGGCTTTTTAGCCTGCAAAACCAGTATGTACTACCAGGACAACCCACCACCTTTCCATAACAACTGATTCTTACAGTCTCACCTGGGTACACACTGCAGAAAAATCCCAAGTCTGCTTTTTACTTATAAGCAATTCCCCATCACTCCTGCTTATTAATGCTGCTCAATAGGAACAGACTAAGGCTTTTCTTATCAGATAGTCTTTTGAGTGTTTGTGCATTGCCAAGATTTGACAAAACCTGGAAGAAACAGAAGAGGCTGCCCCACTACAGCACCCTCCATAGGTTTTCAGTCCCAGATTTTTGCTAAGGCTCATCTTTCTTTCACAGCTTCAGAGGAAAGTGTGATTCTTTCTGGAGCCCAGCTGTCTGTCTCAGAAGGTATTTCTTGAGGTAACCAGAAGTATATTAACTTCTCAAGGACACACTAACTTCAGTAGCTGTCGAGCAGTGATTCTGACAATCCCTACACTTGGGAGGGGATTTTTACAGAAATTTGCATTCCCCTTTCCCCTGTCTGTAAGGACAAGTCAGAAGCTAGATTCTTTTGCCAAGAGGAACAGATTGAAACTTGCAGCCATGAAAAATGTGTGTATGCTATAATTTTCCCTGCAGATGTGACATGGGAGGCATTAGAAAATGTCAGACATCCATTGCTACTTCCACTCATGACCATGAACAGAGTTTACAAATGCTAATTAGTTAAGAAGGTATTTTGCAGGCAGATAGGTAGCTGGAAGCTAGAGACTAACACTTTCTACTCGGCTGTTCTGAGTATACATGCATGCATTTGTAAAAGGTAGAATAGGAGAATATTACTTGTCTCATAACTGAAGCATTAGATTTCTATTTCCCCATGCATTTTTAATGTGCTTACAAAGTTTCGTGAACCAGAACTCCTCTGGGGCTGCTGGGAAGTTTTCTGTGTGTGAATTGCCAGGGCAAGGGAATTGCTTAATCTGAAGTATATGTGACCAATTTTTTCACATCCCCCCTGCCAAGTACAAAGCAGCTCTGCAAGGTTATCAGACATATGCTCTGTGGGGTAGGCTGGAGTGGCTCTTCCAGAATCCTTCTGAAAGGGATGCTGTGAAAGAGCAAGCACATGCTGAGGACAGGGAGTTCCGTGGGACAGTGTGCTGCCAGGACTGTGGAATGGTCCTCTGGCTTGCAGGATTCATCACCTGAATATGAAAACTAGGACTTGAATTCTAGGAAATCCACATCTTTGAGATCTTCAAGTGACATACTTGATGGCCTGACTCCGTGATCCAATTTCAACAGAGCACCTTTGTTTTTAGATTTACCGAACTTTTAGCAGAGTTACTACATAACAGAGTAAAAGTCAAGTCTCTGGTGTCAAATCTGGTTATCTCTTGCATTTGTGAAAGGTTCTGATGGCCAGCAGGGTTGGGATAAAAGTAGAATCTCTTGAGCAGCCCTTCTGAAGTCACTGATTCTGAAGTCACAGCTCTGAGGCCCAGCAGAGCCTGTTCATCACTGACTATATTTTTCTAGTGAGAAGTCTCTTGTATCAGTTTTGTCTTGTATCAGTATGTCAGATCGAGAGTTTGATTTATCTCTGCTGTAACTCCACTGAGGTCACTCAAGTTATATGAATCATGGATTCAGCTCTGCATCAGTGAACCTTTTAATCCATGAATGTGCATCCTGCTCCAGAAAATCATGTGGGAAGTATGTGAGAAACTACTGTGAGAGTAACTGCATTAGTTCCATACTTAAACTATCTTGTCAGCCTCTTTCAGCCTCTGACATCCTTGCTCATGTTATTCAGCAGGAGACAGAGTAATCCTTCAAGTATTTGTCTTAACACAGCTCAAACCATGGCCGAGGGAAAAGACTCACACTGCCTTCCCCTGAAGCTGAATTGTGCTCTGAGTAATGTCTTGTCTTGGTGGAGGTTTGAGGAAGATGAGACAGTGAGTCCCTTCTCTAATAAATATGTCCACTGCCTCCATATTAACTAAGGATTTTACCAGATATGAGTGACATCTGGTCCTGAGCCCTGCCCAGAGATTTTCCTACTTAACAACACTGGTTACTTCTTTTCTATTGTCAGTGCTGATTTCTGCCCATGAGTCACTCCAAATCTCAGCAAAAAGATAATGTAGTCCCTACACTTAGGTTATGGACAATACCCTTTCTCTCAGCCTGTTTTCACTGCACATTTTTGAGGCACCTCATCTGACCTACATTTGTCTCTTCCAGGCCTGTTCTTGGAACTTACTGGACTTCACATTTTTCTCATGCTTCTCAACAGGGGAATGGTTTGCTTCTGTCTAGGAGCTTATCTTCTCATTTGTTCCCCTTTCTGCTACCCAGACATTACCTTTTTTTTTGTCATTACCAGAATAACAATTTTTCTGAGAGATCCTATTTGCTATTTATCCTATTTCTGCTGCTTGTTGAGCAAACATCTTGCAATGTCCTTTCCTAGCTCAGCAACGCTGATACTCTAATGACACACTGCCTTTATCAAGGCTCCTACAAAGTCTCTTTTTTAAAAATCTCAGTTGCTCAGCAAAATTTTCTTGCAGATAAATTCTTACGAAACTTTTATGAACAACATTGCAATTATTCCTGCCATCTGCTGCATTGATAATGAACACACTATAAATATTTATTTCTATTGCATCAGCTGATAAGCAAATTAATATTTTCATAAGAAACTGCTATGCAGTATCTGTTGAATCCTCTTTGTACTATCCCTCACCTGTGCCTCTTAAAAACTTATTCTTGGGAAGGCATAAATAATGCAGCTTTAAATTCAAGGGGACAATGGTAAAGAGTTATTGCAAGTCATTCTCTTCAAACACTGAACAAGAAGCTTTATTTTAAAACAAATAAATAAATAACGGCCTAGCCTCCCTACTACACTCTGCCTTTGCCCCCTGCCTAGATCACACAGGTTTCTGGCTTGCCTTCTGTGCAGACTTGAAGCAGAGCATGTGTGTCCCCAGGGACAGCCCCAGGGCTCCTTTCCTGGCATCTCAGGCCAAGAGGCCAAGAAGTACAAGCAGCACGGGAATCCAGGCCATAGCCCCTATCCCTCAGCAGAAACAGGCCTTTTCAGGACCATGGCTTTGCTACAGCTGCCTTGTAGCCCCAACTTCAGGCACAGTTGTTTGCCCCTTCTTGGAGCCATTTCCCATGCACCCTTTTCCTGCCTGCTCCCTCAGCCACAATACTGTCACCCCAGAAATACTCCCCCAGCCCCTATTCTTTTGGAGTTCCTTTTTTACACAGCCTCTGCAAGCCAAGAAATCTGCACAGCCCTATTCAGTAGATTCCTGACAGTCTTCATAGGCTTGCTAATTCCAGTCTGCTTTACAAATGCAGAGCACTCCCTCCCTTACAGCTTTTCTATTTTGCTTTCTATGAGCCGGTCAGCACCTGTTGGGCCATTAAAACCAAACAAAAACAAGAAAACAAGCAAAGAAAAAACCAACCAAACAAACAACAAAACACACCGGAAACACAGCACACCTGAAACCATCTGGAATTTCTGCAGTAATGAGGGTCAGGAGATCCCATGTTCTACTGAAGGGCCATAGAAGTACTGGAAGATGAAAAACTAGTTTTCTGGAGGAGCTCAGTGTGCCCCTGGCTGGCTTGTATTGAGGACTAACAAGGGTTAACAGTGTTTGCTCTCTCCATCTCACCCCCCCTCCCCTCACTGTGCATTTCTGTCAAAGAGACCTGCTCTCCGCCAGCCTCCGATGGGATTAGGCTGCTCCAGCAGTCTGGCTGACACTCTGTGCAGGAATAAAGTCCTGCTGGCTGGAGGCAGCACACTGAACGTGCTTTTCAGCCCTCCACAAGGAACTCAAGAACTGCAAGGACAGTAATCAGGAGGCTGGAGTTTAAAATGCAAGTTTAAAATAACCTTTGAAAACACCCTACTTAAGAAAGTACCAAAACTCCATTTTTTGTGGAGTTTTTTTTTTTGTTTGTTTGTTTTTTGGTGGATTGTTGTTTTTTTTTCTTTTCTTAAAATACTGCAGGCGTTTTAGTTACTATGTCTGCTCAGGAGCCATATGGAAAAATCAGTTCTGTCCTGTTAAACTGGTCGTACAGTTTTGGTTTTCATCTGTCTACAGAGATCTGAAAAGCCTATGTTGTTTTATTTTATGCTTATTCAGCAAAGAAAGCAAGTGGTCTGGGAATCATCTGGCCAGGAACACAATAGGTAAGGAGACTTTTTTTTTGTGCAACATATTTCCAAGAGTCTGAGAATATACTGTTTGTGCAATTGAGTGAAATCAGCCTTTAGGATGATGTTCTCTTTGGGATAAGCTGATTATAGGTTGGTTGCTTGCTTGCTTTGTTTTCCCGGACAGGAAAAGCTGAACTGCTGTGGTATCAGGGTGGTTTTCAAGTGTGGTTTTCATTTACGCAGTAGAAAGACATTTTTTTTTTCTTTATTTAATCCTCTCTGAAGCACAGAGCAACTCAGACTCCACTGTCAAAGGTAAAACAAAATATTTGGGGTTATATTTTGAATCTATAAACTATAGTTAGACTATGAGAATAAAAATGTGGCAAAGTGACTCAGTAATAAGGAAAGCTCTGTTACAAGAATGTTAAAAATGGAAATGATGTAGTAATCTTAAATGTTCTTTCAATTTGTTTAGATGGTTGTTTAATCTTGCACTCAGCCAATTGCTCAGAGTACTAGAGGGAGAAAGACAGTATCCTAAGTTTACTAGGATGTTAAGCAGGACATTCAGATGACATGGTATTGATAATTTCAGTAATAATCTCATTGATACTGAAGATGTGCATTACTTTGGGAACCACAGATGAAAATAAATTTTGCACATAAAAATCTACATATTTATTCAATACTAGGTTTAAATGTGCATGTCTGAAATGGATTTATAAAGGAAGTGTTCCTTTTATAAAGTTGCTTTAATTGAGATAAAGAGCAGGTCTGAAGAATTGTAAGTATTTTGACTGCTTGAGATCTTCTTCACATTTGCTAGCACTGTAAGGATCTCAGGGCTGATCTCACAAATCAGTAAAAATTACAAAGGATTGAGCCTGTGTCTTTTATATTCTCTTCTATCATTAGCCAATAATCACATTTAACCAGGACCTTGACTCCTTGTTGCTTGTAAAATGCAATAAGCTACTTTTTCCTCAAAAAAAGGGATCTTGCTCACAGAGCTCCCTCTGCTTTCCAAATCCCTGAGCTACAGCTGGCACCTGTATTAGAGGTCTATTATCTCCCTTCTCCCCTTTGTGCCCTTTCCACTTTTGCACTTTCATCTCCTTCTGAAACTGGATATGACAGGCACAAAAAGTTGTCAGGATAATCAATAACCTCATGCAGTAGTGTACCATCAAAATTTCTTGTCTTAACTGGAGTCTCCTGTACCTGTGTAGCTCTGTGCAATGTACACAGCACAGTTTAAATCATGTCAGCATTTGCAGAGGTGATTTGAGACACCTCAAAGGTGAGTTTGTGTACACTTATTTCATAGATTCAAAGCTCAAAATAAATCTTCTTGGCAAAAGGATGGGGCAAATATGATTTTTTAGAATCTCTTATCAGAGTGAATAAAATAGACCTGTTACAGTTTCAGTGAGCAGCAAGTGCTGAGGTGGACTGGAAGCAATGCAGGTGTGAAAAGGATGGGGAATACAAAATTATCAGAATGATTTATCCTGAATTAATAAAGCCTTCCTCCAAACAAGATACATAGAGCTTAAAATCTCCTAACTATCAGTTTTGGGATTCTTAGCCAGGATCCTCCACTTTTCATCAAACAGGATATTGCCTGGCTCTGAATTAGTTATTCTTACCCTCTTTTCTACACATATCTACAGTCACAAGGGATTAAATAAAAATTAAATGATCTCTGACAGACCATCACAAACAGTGTTTGGGATGTAGTGACCTCCTGGGAGTTTGAAAGAATCAGTTCCATTACAAATAATCCAGCCTCGAAATTTATCCAAGGAAGACTACAAACTAGGAAAAAGAATTTAAATATAATTCTCTACTCATTTTATCAGCAGTGAAAGGGTTTTCTTGTGATATTGCACTGTCACTACATTGGCTATGTTTTCCTATAGTGCAAGACTTCATAGCAGCTTCTGTCATTAAGTCTTTGCAGAGATCCTCTGAGAAATATTTACCTGAGAAGATTAAGGATTTGAAGAAAATGGTGACTGACCTGCTTTGACTAAGATAAACACCAGGGAAAGGCACAGAAAGAGAGGGTCACTAATTATTTTCTCCCCTAAGACAGCAGTTGCCATTATCTCTTGTGATCTCACTTTGCAGTACTAAAGATGTCCCGGTTCTGGTTTCGTCTGCCTCTCCATCTTTTCATGGCAGCTTGCTTCTGTCATCCCATGAAAGTATCCACCACCAGTTCCCAACAGAGCTTCAAGACCAATCTCTTCAATTTCTACCACTCCCTGATACTTGCTGATGGTAAGGAAACAACAATTCACCTGCTGAAGGATATACCTAAAAGGTAAGTGCAAGTAACTCCTATTTTCAGATACTTCCCTGTGACTCTGGCCACACCACCAGTATAAGCCAAGAATTGCTGGGTGCCTGCAGACCTCCACTGAATTTCCAGAGAAATGCCCCATCTCTGTCAAGCTTAAGTGTCACGACATGGCCCAAAATCTGGCATGAGCCTCTGGGATAAATTTTAGATTCACATATGCATTTCAGGCAGCTTTCTGTGGTGGTTTCAAAGCAGCAGCAGAGCTGATCCAGAGCAGGTGGGCTCCAACAGGAAGCAGTCATGTTGCATAAACAGCCTGGCTTCAGAATAGCAGAGACACATCAGCTGTCCTAGTCACTGTAAAACTCAAGGATTTTGCCCACCAAATAATTTATCCTAAAAATCAACAGAATATCTGCACAGACTTCTCATTTGAAAAACTGCCAGTGTTCTGTGTGCTGGAAATGTTTTCATTGGATGGCACTAAATCTTGCTAAGATTAACAGTGGTTTTCATGCAGAAATTCCACAGTTTCTTCACTTCTCAGAAATACATGCAGTTCCTGTCTTACTGAGGTGTGTAGGTGATCCAGGTATTACAACTGGCACTACATCTTGGGTAGCAAAGACTGATCTTTTGCTTGGGAAGAGTTACACTCCAAGTGCTTAATCAGACTCCACTTTGGACAGTGCCCAACATGTAAGACCTTGACATGCACCCAGACACAGTGGTCATGGAGCAGAGAGTAAGACAGATGGTTCAGCCTTGATATGCATTGCACAGAAAAAAACTGGAACATAGCACGTGTTACACAGTGTGGCAATACTCACAAGAGCAAAACCAGGAGCTCTCCTTCTTAAAGGCAAATGGGCAATGAAATCTCAGAGAAGAGTAAATTTTGCTGTGCTCTTGTGGCATAACATTAAGATTGCAGTTAGAAACACAAAGCCCTTCAGTTTATATCATCATGTAGGACCTTCTGAACCCCAGAGTCATCCAAACAGGAAACCAGGAGATGACAAGTTTTGGCTTAAACTAAGATACTCAAGAATGTGGAGCTGTTTCCAGTGAAGCTTGATTCCAGCTCAGTAGCCATATCCTGAAAGCCAGACCTCCAGGCTGATGTGACCTATCCATAATGAGTAGGCTTGTCCTACGAGTCAACAAAACCCCTCTAAGTGCTTTCATTTAACTGCAGAGGGACTGGCCCAAGCCCAAACATTTCTGTGGCTGTTTACAGTCTGAATATACCAAAACAACAGAAATAAACAGAAGACCAAAGGAGTGAGAGAGAAGGCTGGGCTTTACTGGAAATAAGCAGGATTTGAAACCTGAGGGAGCAGACTCATATAGCTCTGTACTGTTCATGCACAGTAAGTTAGAACTGGCCTGGATGAAAGCACCATTGACACCTGATAACCTTCAGTATTGACTAATACTAATACTAATAATGTTACATCCACTTCTGACACTGAGGAAGACCTAGATAGGCAAGCACACATGAGAGGATATATACTTTAAGAATTTTCACAGAATTCCACCAGGAAATCCTGTGAAAAAGTGTAATAAATTCCTCAGAGTTAACCAGTGGGTGGTTATTTGGCAGGCAGTCCACATCCAAAAAAACAGGTAAGTGCTGGGATGTGACATTCACCTGAAGTATGTTAAATTTCAGTGGGAAAAATATTGCTGATGTTCAGTCAATAAAATTTCCAGTGAGTATTTATGTATTAGAAAAACAAAACAAAACAGAGCATGTATTGTTCCAACAGCTGATGATTTCAGACATCTACCATCCCCCTGTATTGATGCACCTCAAAGGGGATTGGTCATTCCTACCCATGGTGGAGTGGCCCACATCAGAATGGCTGATTACAAAGAGTTTCAGGCAGACTTGAATTTTCTGACACTTCCCCCTCTGGTTTAACCCACATATATAGGTACTACTTTGTTCTGGAGGAAGGCAGAGCCCTTGCACCTTTCACAGTAACAGTGACTCCCTGTGATGTTCCCATTGAATGGAGCATACTTGTGCACAAGGCTTCAGCAAGTTACCTTGGAAAAGCAGCACGAGGTAAGACCCTTGGTCTGCCTGGGCAGAGACAGGGAAAGCCAAAGTTATTCATAAGGAGCTGTGTTGCAGACAATTCCCCACAAGCATCTTTTGCTTCCCTAAACTGTAAACTGCCATGGGCTGAAGAGGACATCCCTGTCTCCATAGGTGAAACATGGCAGCCCGTGGGATTTTGCCATCGACTCGAGTAAATTAAGGATTACATCAGAAAAATAAAAAAATTACAGGGCAATATTTGGGAACTCCACAAACACTGATCAGCTTCAGAAGCCAGTTGTACCAGCCCATACTTCTTGCTGCTGTCTCAGCTCTTTTTCTGTGGTTTAAGTCACTGGAACCAGTCATTTTTCTCCTCAGCGGTGTGCAGAAGATTTAGCAGGTTTTTTTTTTGTTGTGTAGTGGGGTTTTTTTGGTTTTTTTTTCCCTAAAATTACCATCTAGCACAGCAGAGGGCATTACACTGCTTTTAGCCCAAGAACAAATTCCATTATCTTTGATTATTTTTTTCAATTAATTTTTCAAACTAAAATTGGAAAGCTGCCATTAACAAGTTTGTACCTGTCAGGCAGCTACACCTGACTGAGGAGTTCAAATGACATTGCTTTAAATTAATAAATTTTCCCACTTCATAGGAGTCAGTGGCACAAAACAAAACTAAATTTCTTTTCATAGAAAATATGAGAATTCTTGAAGAGAAGTACCCTAATAGCCAGCCACTAGAAACAGAAAATTGTAGGCACATCAGCCACGGTACAGGTCAAGCTTGTGCAAGTTGTGGTTTTATAGTTATATTCTCTTTGAAAAAATTTTACAGCAGCTCAAATAAAACCTATTCAACTTTTTGTAAAATAAGTTTCTAGCATCAAAAAGTATTTTTAGTTATAATTAACATTTCCAGAAAGAAAATAAGATGTTACCTGACAAATAAACAATAAAACCTACGCAATGTGCTTTATTTCATGTCTGTTAAAGCAAAAGTTACAAATCTGCTTCCTGCCTGCAGGTGATCATGACACACAAGAAATTGCAAAGTCTCAGAAGGCTGCCAGCATGGTATCCACCATTTTTAACTATAAGGGAAATTCCATAGAGACTTACATGGGTATGTCCTCTCATTCTTCTCTTTACATGCTAGAGTTCTTATCCACTGAGCGTGACACACACATTACTGTGTACTTAACAACTGACACAACATCTGAGAACCTCTATCCAGAACTTCCAATGGATCCACGCATAGATGTTATTGGCATCGGGCATACAACAGTGACTTTGACCTGGAAACACAGTCCCTCTGTCTCACAACATAGAGAAAACATCCAATATTGTCTTCTGGTTAATGAAAAGCACAACTATAAGAGTTTATGTGCTGCTGAGACAGCAATCAGATCCTCTGGAATGAAACTGCCACCTGCATTAGCTTTGTCTCTCTCTCCATACCTTCTAGAACCACAGCAGGTGATGATATTGTCCAAAAGTGAACTGAGCATCATCAACAAAGTAAGTAGTGGGGAAGTCAGGCAGATATGCATGGGTACCAAGAACACCTACACAGTGCCCAGTCTCAGTCCCAACACTCAATATTACTTCGATGTTTTTGTTGTCAATCTCCTCACAAATGCCAGTGCTGCTTACACGGGGACATTTGCAAGAACCCTGGAAGAACCTGAACCTAAGGTGACAGAACTGAAAGATGGGAAAGTGATTCAGGTTGTCCTCGATGGGAAAAAAAATAAATACTATAATCTGCAGTACCAGTCAAGGTACAAGAAAATACAATTCATCTTTCAGTTGTGTCATGGTCAAGTACGGGTTCACATAACAAGGAATGGTAAAACAGTGGCATCAGAAAACATCTCAGGATTGAGGTATTTCTCACTGAAGGGAAAGCTGCTGGACACATACTTGGTGCAGCTGAGGTCCACAGAGGAATCTAACTCTTCTGTGAAAGTACAAGTGTCCCCCCATTTCCACAAGCCCTTATTTCCACTCCTTCCAGAGAGCTTAAAAATCAAGTCTTTCAGTAAACTGAGGAGCTGCAACTCTGTCACCATTGCCTGGCTAGGAACACAAGAGGAGAGCAAGTACTGTGTGTACAAAAAAAGAATTGAAGAAGATCAGGTTTGGATGGACCTGCAGAATCTGGATAGGTGCTCTGGACCTGAAACACGGCACAAATCAGAGAAAGTGCTGTGCAAGTATTTCTATGATATAAATCTCCAGCGAGCAGTCACAACAGAGACCATCAATGGGCTGGATGCAGGGACACTTTACTTGTTTGATGTTTATCTCTTTGGGCCATCTGGCATCCCTGTCAGGTATCACAGCAAAGTTGTGAAGACCAGAAAAAAATGTTGAAAAGTTTTTAAAGAATTTTTTTTTTTCAGTGAGTGGATGAAAACTATTATCAAAATCTATGTCAATCCATGCTGTAGCACATGGAGTTTAAAATACACTAACTCACAAAAATTTTAAAACCATGAGATTCTATAGGGGAAACATCTCGGTTGTCTAAATTATCAAACTTACTTTTGCAACTTCTCTCCTGTATAAGATATTTTTTCTCCTCAGATGTCTCATTCAGACATTAAAAAGAGACCTGTGAAACAAATTCATGAACATGAAAATAAAAGACCCACAATATCATCCACAAGAAGTAGACTGATTGGCTAAATGCTTCTGAAATTAAATATACAAGCAATAGGAAATGACTGTCAAGAAGCACACATCATTATTTTAAACTCCCAGAGAGTCTGTTCATTTTGCATAAATCCATCAGCTAATGAGGAACTGAGAGACCCCAAAAGTCAAGCTGCTTTTAAGAAACAGAACTTCACTGCTTAAACAACGATGGAGACAACAGAAATTAAAACAAGCAAAAACCAAAACTACAACAAAAAACCCAAACCAAAACAAAACCCCCCAAAAAAACCAAAACCAAAAAAACCCAACCTGGAGTAAAGATCCACATCTTGAGTAAAGGAGGCTAAAATACATCTTCCCTTATTACTTGCATGTTTCCTTGGTTTTCATTTCTATAGAGAAACTGTGCTTGGTTAGAAATGGACAAAATTCAGGCCAGGAACAGGCTGTGGATTTAGGTTTTCTGCAGAGTGTACACTTGTGCTGCTACAGTTGAGGAAAGCAAAAAGTACAGAGTCTTACCACAGGAGGTTTTTTTCTATAGTGTCTGGTATCAAGCCCATCTATCTATGTGACTCCTGAGTATAACATATTTGCTCTTTACATCTTTAACCCAACCTCTGCCAACAAATGTGTTGCTTTAGGAAAAAAATAAATGTGGTTTTCCTATTAAATATTATGAAGAGTAAATATTTGTAGTAAAAATCCTGGCAAGCACTTTTTTTGTTGTCTTGTTTCCTTGATTATCTTCCTTAGACGACAAGAGACACAACAAAACTTATTTTTTAAATAAAATATTAACAAAAAAAAACCCTTATGCTCAATTTCAATTATCATCAGAATGCATTTTGCACATGGGCTCTTGGTAGGTCTGGTATTTACATATAAAGACATACAAGAGGCTCACTGACCCAGACATTGCCTGCTGTAACCCTTTTTGCTCTACAGTTCCACTAAGCAGAAATTTAAATTACTATTTCCATTATTTTATATCTCCAAATCTGTTTGCAATTCAGAGTCATCAAAGTTCTAGCATACTCTGAATAATTAATACCTCCAAGCACGCACAGAGGCACTTGGTAAAGACTGAATCAGTCCTGAATCAGACTGTGCATCTCCTGCTCCAAAGCCTTCATTGTGCTGTGCACCCTGCAATGTGTGCATGCTGGACATTAGTGGACTCATTTCACCCCAGCAGAGGGGTTCTGGCCTTCACTTGGTATCAGCTGTAAGATCTGGGCTTTGGGCAGGCTTTCCACTCCTGCAGGGGCTGTACTGGACTGAGCAGTGCCCCAGCAGGAGCCCTGTGCTTTGTGACCTCCCCGTGCTCTCAGGGACTTCTGGCTGATCACAGGGGTTGGCAGCTGCTCTGCCTTCTTCCCAGGGCAAGCCTCCTCCTCAGCTTGCTCCTGCCAAAAACAGGCTGAGCTCAAAAGCAACAGAGGTTAAACTCACTTGGAAAGCTTAAGGCTTCCTTCTGCCTTCCTCTTCAATTGCAGACATTTATATTCTGGATCAACTTCATTTAGATGCCTTACAAATGACTGTAACAACAACCACAATACCACCTTTCCTGTCCTTCCTTGCCCTTTCTTGGCTAATGGATGATCAAGGAGTCTGTGATAGATAAATAATACTGGGATTTATCAGCAATTCTGCAATCTATAGATAATCTAGGGTTGATCAAAAATTGTGGTCAATAGATTACCCTAGGATTAGTGATTCAGTTCAGTTTGTTCCCTCCTAGTGAATCGTAGCCAATGTTTTTGAAGCTGTAGGAGAGGTTTTGGGAGCACTTCTTTCAGTAGCTTTTGGTAATTGTAAAAGTCTCCTTGCCCTACTTTTGTCTGGTAATTGTTAAAAGTCTACTTGTTTCACTTGTCTTGTGTTGGTGTTATTAAAATGGACAGTGTGTCTTCAGCAGGAGGTGACATTACCAAATATACACCCTTAGGATGTATTCTGGGAATCTGGAGTAACTATGGGAGTAATCCCTTGCCTGGAAGAAAAAAATTTGTTACAGATCATCATGATTGGTGGTCACTTTATACCCACCCCAAAAAACAAAGGGAAAAATGGCCACAGCTTAGAATTATTACTCATAACAACACTGTAATACAGTTAAAGTTTTGTAAACACAAAGGAAAATGAGATGAAGTACCCTATGTGTACACTTCAAACTTGAAGACATTATGGAGTTAGAAGGAAATGTAAATTGTTAAATGTGCAGGAAGGAGGGATTGGAATTATGTTGCTCAGGCTGCAGGATTAAGAACAAGTTTTAAAAAGGGTGTAAGTCAGTGAATGGGGTGAGACTGTAGATGAGCAGCTGTTGGTACCCTCAGCTCCTCTCCACTCTGGTTAATGATAGGGGGCAGTGATAGAGGGGATGAGTGGGTGATTGCCCCTTCCCCTTCCCACAGGCAGGACCCTTCTCACTCCAAATGCTCATACGTAAGTATATGGCACACAGGCAAAGCTTTTGTGCAGCACCAAGCTGAGTGACAGCTCATCAGAACCTGAAGGCAAAGGAAGTGCAGGTTTCAAGGTCAGATGATACACTGGGAGAAACCAAGAGCTTCACCAGCTCCTCTTCACTCCATCTGCCCCTGACCATTGCCACGTGCAGAGGACTGGCTGAGGCCAAGACTAGTTAGGAGCTCTGAAGACCAAAATTACTGCTCTGGCAGCCCAGGCTGGGATACAAGCAGAGCAGCAACTGCTGCTGCTGCCTCTGGGAGGGCTGGTGCTAGTCCTTCACTCACAGGAGCATCTGCCACCCACACATATCAGCCTCTCCATCACAAAGGCCCCTGTACACATGAGCTTGGCAGTAGAGAGGAACAAGCTGTTCTGTCAAACCCTTTTGTATTTAATATAAGCAAAGGAGGCAGTCTGCTCCCACCCAGGTAGCAGCCAGCAGCCCACTTTGCTTATGCATGCAGCCAACCATGGTCCACCATACAGACCCCAGGAACCACAGGGAATATTCCTCTCCATTGATCTTTCCACTGTGATTCTGCCTGTGTGCACCAGCCTGCAAACCTATTAGCAATTCACTCATGCTCATACCCTACTAAAGAGGCAGCCTTTGGGTGCACTGATTTTTCAGCTGGGTGCCACTGCTGAGCACTGTTCTGGGAGTGAAGATTCAGTGGTTTATCCACATCAAAACCCAAGTGCTGTGTTACACCTCTGGTGCACTTCCTACCCCTACAAACTGCTCATCCACACAGCTCCCTGTCTGCAACACTCAGAAGCACTTCTCTTTCAAAGCTGTTTGACAACGTTTCCATCTTTCCTCCTTCCCATTTAACTGCTGCTTGCCTCGTGCAGTCTGATCAAATAGTTCACAAGCTACCTCTACCTCCTTCCTTTTCTTCATGTTTTGTACAGTCTCTTGAATTTTGAGGGAAGCTCAGTTCTGTCCAGTTCATCCTATCCTAAGCTGTCATCAGCACTTCCCCTTTGCTCCCCAGCCCCACTGAATCTGAACCACCTAGGAAGTACAGGCAGATATCCTGATTGAGAATATTTCAAGACCCATGTTTTGCTTTTGTGGATCACTTAATATCCTCAACATTGTTATCAGGCCAAAGTATTTTTCCCAGTATTCAGTGGTAGGTCCCAGCTTTTGTGTGTTTCCAGCTATCTTAATTCAACACCTGTCACAGCTGAGATCAAAGTTCATGCATCCGCTCCCAGCATTTTTTCAGAATTGCTCCCCTTGCTAAGCCACCACTCCACCTGGAAGTACCAAAAACAGAGGGGGAAAATAATGAGAAAACAGGTTTCATATCCATGTCCCTGTGGACTTAGCTTCACAAATCACCAGTTGCATGCTGGAAATGAGGTGCAGGTATATGAAACACTCAAACAGTGAAGCATGGGCTTCCAAGTTTGCCATTGTGAAGATCTAATCTGCAAAACAGTGCAGCAAAGGGCTCTGCAGCATCACTTTCCAAAATGTCATACAACTGCTATTGCTAAGAACTTTGGAATGTAACTAAAAACAATAATAACTGCTCACTGAATTTATACACTTTGAAAGTTACTGCATCCTAAAACCAGTATAGAGGTTTCTGATACTGGGATCAAGGACCAATGGCATTTATGAATTAAATATTAACTGATACTGGGAATCATCTCTTTTGCCATTCATTTTCTGTATGTAACAGCTCAATTATTCATTCACTGTTACTTTGAGCTTCCTAACAAATATAAGTACCACTCAAATTGGATCAGGTAATATTTTAGAAACTGTTCCTTATCTGCCCACAAATTCAGGGATGTATTCACAGCTTTGAACAACATTTTCTTTTTTTAATTTCATCTTTGTATGTTTGCATGGCTTTTCTGGCTGATGCTTCCCCACTTGGAAGACTTGCTTTAGCTTAAGCAACATGTTAAAAATAGTCTTGCTATTCTGGCCCCAGGTGCTGGGCTAAAATCCTGCTCACTGCTTGCTTTCAAGGACACAGAGCTGATGTGTTTGCATGCATACACATCGCCCCCATTCAGGGTTTTATTACTATTGCTTGTTGGGTTTTGGTATGTGGAGTTTAGGAATCATGGATGCTACAGCTAAACATCCTAACCAAACGTAGCTTTACGTAAGGCTTAAAATCTAATTTTAAAAGTCAAACACTATTGGCACTGACAGCAAGTCCAAACCAGTGACCCCAAAATGCCAAAGGCTTTCAGGTGCTGTTACAGCTACTGAGGCTCTCTGGCATTTAGAGAAAAATGGATGACCTGAACACACGGTAAGCAAAATAAAAAAATCAGGCAAAACAAAATAGATTATTGTATCTTTGGGAACAAAAGTGAACAAAAGCTGAATGGCTGCTCAGTGTTACCCATTCTGCACATGCTGTATTGAGAAATCAACACTTAAAGCACAGACAAGTGGACATGCTTCTCTTGCAAAACCACAGGTATTTCCCTGGGCAAGTCTGTCAAGGAGTATTAAGAAACAGAAGAGGAAAACAAAGTGTGTCACACTCCTGCACTGCACTCTTCTGCAGAGAAACACTATACAACTCAAGGTTGAGTGCAGAGGACCCTGGGCTAAGCGCTCCTGGCATCAGCTGCTGCCGCCCCAGCAACCCGGAGAGGATGAGCACCAGAGGGCAGTGTCAGGCTGTGTAACAAACGGGAAAGCTTATTCGATAAGATTTATCAGGAGCAAATATTTCAGCAAATTTAACAAGCCAAGCATCTCACTGATAAGATTATTAGGGCAGAAAGGATAGGGGAAAAAATCCGTGGAGCTTACATTTTATTTTCTTTAAGTCGTTCAAGTGTTCTGAGTTTGATGGTTTGATTTTATTTTCGGGGGTTTTTTGTTTGTTTTTTTTAGTTTGTTTAAAACTAAAGGGCATAAAAATTGACAGCCAAGGAACAAAAAAGATATGCACCTACTGGAAGGACTAACACGAGTGTATTCCCAGTGCCTGGAGATTTAACACTGCCATCACTGACGGGGTCAAAACTCCTATAAATAAAGAGAAATATATTATTGCCAAAGGCAGTGACAGATTTGATAAGGTTAATGTGGGGAGTTCCAGTTCAGACATTATCTGTCCAGCAGCTTGTGATCCCAGGCACTCCATGACCACTCTACCTTCTCCTGTAGTGCCTTTGCCCTGAGGGAAGTTCTCTGCAAAGTTTGCTCCCTGCCTTGCCAACAATACTTAGCTGAGACTTCACAAGCCACTAGAGCTGGATGTCCCACCAGTACTTTAGAAAACAGGCAACAGAATCCTGTTTGTCAGGGGATAGTTCTTCAGGGATTTTGGTCTTGTGGCCTCTGCAAGAGGGTGCTTTTGTTCCAAGAAAGGCTCTTTGCAACACTGCTGCTCTACCTCAAACTTCTAAAAGCATTTAAACAAGGATAGCCTGCCCCTAAATCACAGCAGAGTAGACTGAGTTTCTTTTTGCAGGCAGACTCAGGAAGAGTTTGGAAATATAGTTAGGTCATGTAGAAAGAAAACTAGAGAGATGAAAGCACAATTTGAACTTAATCTTGCCACTTCCATTAAGGATAATAAAAAGTCTTTCTACGGAGACATCAACAGCAAAAGGAGAGGCAGGAAAAACCTCTTTGTTGGTCATGGGGGGAAAGAGTTACCAAAGATGAGGAAAAGGCTGAGGTATTTAACACTTTCTTTACCTCAATTTTCAACAGTAAGACAGGCTGCCCTGAGGACAGACTGCTTCTGGGGCTTGTAGAGAGAAATAAGCTGAATAGCCTCCCTGTAATCCTGGAGGGAAGTTAGTGACCTGCTGAGCCACTTGGATCCTCACAAGTCTATGGGACCAGACAGGATCCACCCCAGGGTGATGAGGGAGCTGGGGAAGAGCTCTCCAAGCTGCTCTCCATCATTTACCAACAGTCCTGGCTCACTGGGAAGGTCCCAGATGATTGGAAGTTGGCGAATGTTACGCCAATCCACAAAAAGGGATGAAAGGAGGACCCGGGAAATTACAGGCCCATCAGCCTGACTTCAGTGCCTGGCAGGGTTATGGAGCAGCTCATCCTGGGGGCAATCACCCAGTACCTACAAGAGGGACAGGGGATCAGACCCAGCCAGCACGGGGTTAGGAAGGGCAGGTCCTGTCTGACCAACCCGATCTCCTTTTATGATCGGGTGACTCACCTGGTGGATGAGGGGAAGGCTGTGGATGGGGTCTCCCTGGACTACAGCAAAGCCTTTGACACCATCTCCCACAGCATTCTGCTGGAAAAGCTGTCAGCCCAGGGCTCAGACAGGAGCACTCTGTGCTGGGTTAGGAACTGCTGGAGGGACAGGCCCAGAGAGTGGTGCTGAACAGTGCTGATCCAATTGGTTGCCATGGTGTCCCCCGGGGATCAGTACTGGGCCCAGTTCTGTTTAATATCTTCATTGATGATTCAGATGAGGGGATTGAGTCCACCAGTAGCACATTCACAGGTGACACCAAGCTGGGAGCGAGTATGGATCAGCTGGAAGGCAGGAGGGCTCTGCAGAGGAACCTGGACAGACTGGAGAGTTGGGCTGATTCCAATGGGATGAGGTTCAATAAGGCCAAGGGCCGGGTCCTGCACTTTGGCCACAACAACCGCATGGGGAGCTCCAGGCTGGACACAGAGTGGCTGAGAGCAGCCAGGCAGAAAGGGACCTGGGAGTCTGGATTGACAGGAAGCTGAACATGAGCCAGCAGTGTGCCCAGATGGCCAAGAAGGCCAATGGCATCCTGGCCTGGATCAGGAAGAGGGTGGCCAACAGGTCCAGGGAAGGGATTCTGCCCCTGTACTCAGCGCTGGTGAGGCCACAGCTTGAGTCCTGTGTCCAGTTCTGGGCCCCTCAGTTCAGAAAGGAGATTGAGGTGCTGGAGCAGGTCCAGAGAAGAGCAAGGAGGCTGTGAAGGGATCCAGCACAAGTGAGGAAGGGCTGAGGGTGCTGGGGGTGTTCAGGCTGGAGAAGAGGAGGCTCAGGGGAGACCTCATCACTCTCTACAATTCCCTGAAAGGAGGTTGGAGCCGGGGGGAGGTTGGTCTCTTCTCCCAGGCAGCCATCAGTAAGACAAGATGGCATGGACTTAAGCTCTGCCTCTGGCGAGGTTTAAGTTAGATATGAGGAAGAAATTCTTTATAGAGAGGGTGATCAGGCATTGGAATGGGCTGCCCAGGGAGGTGGCGGATTCTCTGTCCCTGAAGGTTTTTAAGAAGAGACTGATGTGACACTCAGTGCGTGGTCTGGTAACCATGGTGGTCATGGATCAAGGGTTGGACTTGATGATCTCAAAAGTCCTTTCCAACCCAGCTGATTCTGCAGTTCTGATTGTGACTCTGTATTGTCATCAGTGACACAACAGAAGAGGCTCTAAGAAGTCAGCCTGGGAGCTCAGTTTAAAATGGTTGTTTCAGACTTGCATGGTAATGTGCTCTAAAAGCAGAGCCCAGTAGGAAAGGAGACCCTCAATGGGCAGGGTGGGAGCAGAAGCATGAAGAATCTGAAAGTAATGAGGTAAAATTTGAGTTTAGAAGCTTCTAAGGAAAGGAAAGGCCCAGCCTGGATCTACATTTTGCATCCAGCTCCCTTGTTTTGTTTTTTTTTGTAGGTTGCCTAATACACAGGAAACCTTTTTGCCAGGATAGATTTCTCCAGAATGACTTTCATTTTCAACAGGGCTCTGAGGGAGCCCTGATAAAGGCTGCCAGTGGGATACAGTGGCCATCCTGGCCATTTCTGCAGCATTCTCCAGGTACCAGAACTGTGGTGGTATTGTGATACCAATCACTTTGTCCTTCTCTTCACAGCAGGACAAAGATTGTTCTTGATTGAGCTTCACTACTGATTCATTAGTGTCTCCAACACTCAGTGCCAGCATATCCCACTAAGCCCCCATATCCCTCACACAAATAGGAGAGCTCAGCATGCAGTGTGTTGTCTGTACCAAGCCTGTGGCTCTGCAGAAATAACCTCCGAGACTCCTTTAAAGGCCTCTAGAAGTAACCACACACCGTACACTGTTAAGGAAATGTTCTGTAAGACTTGGATATCACGTCTAAAAGATCAGCTACATTTAAAACAAAAAACAAAACCCAAACCAAAAAAACACCAAACCAGGCTTGAAACAAATAAAGTCTAGCTCTTCTGCTTTTCACTTTCTTCTGGGAGGTATAGATCAAAACCATCCTGGCAACACGCAAAGTGGTACTGCACAGCCCAGATGAGGTACCATTGTTGAGAAAAACATCCAATTTAAAGACAAAGTATCCATGTGGCTCCCACACTTTCTGTGGAGGCATAAGGAGCCTGACAATAGAAAAGAGGGTAATAGCATTTCCAATATGTGCTTAAGGCATGATCTGTCCCTGCTAAGGCCACAGAAATAATAACCAGAAAGTTCAAGGTCAGCTATTTGAGCAGAAAAACTTGCCATAAAACAGAACTCAGAAAATGTTTCAAAAATTAAAAAGTATAAAGGACAGCAAAAGAGCAGCTGGGTCAGAGTTGAGTTTCCCATAATTTCAGGAACTAACAAAGCTACCACCAACAAGCACAGCATTGCAGGCTTTCACTGTGCTTCCAGGATGCTTGAAGTATGATAATAAAATCACTGGGGTCGAACAAGCAGAACAATTGCTATTCACTGCAGTGGTGCCAAGGGTTCATTTCCTATATCCCTATAATTAGGTCCTTTACCTTTTCCCATTCTTGATACACAGAAAATAGTTGTGTGTATGAGCTACATGGCTTAACAGTATCTCAGTGATATGACTTGGGGTCAGTCTCAAGACTTTTAAGCATTTGGAGTTGACAGCACCCATGACTGTGGATTGTCAGCTCCAGACTTATGAAAGATCATGAAAGCAAGAACAGTTAACTTATGATGACAATCAGAAGGCCTCGGGATACTTGGTGCTTACTAGAATATAGTGGAGGGTTTTAACACAGAAGATTCTTTGGCCTGTTTTCATACAGAAAAGCTCCAACCAAAGAGGGAAGCAATATTAAATATTACTGTAAGTGACCAGTGCCTTTGAGGACAACAACCCACCCAAAGAGAGGGATTCCTTATCTACAAGTCAAAGAAGGAAACACAACTTTATTATTGGTTTGACCTAAAAAAATAGTTCGGAGATGTGCATTCAGGCCAGAACCTCTGGTTTTGTAATGTGGCACAGTCTACAATTTGACAAAAAAGCCAGATTTCTAGAAGCACATAATGCCAGTACCTCAGCTCAGACAGAAAACCCACAAATTGGCTAGACCGTTCAGGAGTGCTTTGCACATATAGCCTATTGGGACAAAATTTTTTAAAATCTGACCATAACTCAATGAAGCCACAACATTTACATCTGCAAACAATTTGGCTCATAACATTTTCCTCCCTAGTCATGCTTCTGCAAAGGAAAAAATGCTGCTTTTATAGCAAGAACTTAATCCATGTTTTTTACATGTACCGATGGCTCAACTTTCTTGAATACCTGGAAGAAAGAAGCAAGGTGTTCTGGGTTTTTTGTGTTCCAGAATAGAATACAATTAGTTACAGAGAAAAAGTAATTTCTAATCCTAAAATACTACTGTTCCATAGCTAAAAAGATTAACTTTAAAACACAGCTTCTCAAAGTGATATCAAAACTCGTATTCATGCAACTAGTGTTTGCATGAGTAATTATTCCTGAAGAAAGGACTCAAAGAATTGAAAGGTGATTCAAAACCTCTAAGTCTATAGTTCAAAACATGACATTAAAGACAATATGAGGAGCTCATGTGTTGGACACCGTTCTGACTGGAATAACTGACAATTACATGATTTTGTAGCCTTTTGAGTCTCAGAAATTGGCAGCAAACCTAATATTTCAGCTATTTGGAGAAAACTGTTACTTGTCTCTAGGTTATTTCTGTTTACTTGCCTCTATTAATTCCAACTTAACCAGGTATTCAGAAAATGTGAGAGAGTAGAATTGATCAGTCAAAACATACTGAACATTCTTTTCCAAGGGATTGAGAAATAATTCATTTAAGTAGTTCTTTTGCAACATCCTTTGGCTACCCTGTTCTTCCCACTAGCTTTTTGTAAGGATAAAAATCTACACTTATTACTGTCCCATTACAGTTTCTTTCTCTACAGACTTTAGCAAAATATTCTCACATGCTTTTAATTCATTTAGTGCAGGAAGTCACTATTTCTCCCCCCCCCATAATAAAACACTTCCCCAATCACTCCTCAAGAAAGGCAAGTAAATTATCACAGCAAGGCATGACATCCAACGTCAAAACCGTAAGCATGCACGTGTCTTGCTTCTAAAGCAACTTCTAGGGGTAAGCAAATCAAATAAAGTAAAAAATAAATCTTAAAGACATGAGAGGAAGGAAAGTAGCATTACCTTCATCCTTCACACAAGGAGGAGTAGAGCCATATCTGTTAAGGACTAGTTTTGGCAGATAAAAAGACTGGCTTCCAGGCTATAATTAATCTACTAGAACTTGACCTCCTCCAAACATCTCACCAGACTTCATGTAGAATTTCTGGATCTGTTTTGGCTTGCAGACTCTTTCACTCTGTACAATCCCTCACCTTCTGCAGGGGGAATCCCTTGGCACGTGCTCCAGCTCAGCCTGCTCTGGGGTGTGTATTCAGCTACCAACAGTGCAGGTGGCACAGCTCTAAAACACACAGGGGCAATGAAGACTGTGTGCAGAACAGCTGGAAATCACACAGGACCAGCATATTGCAGCACTGAATACAGAAAAAATTATCTAGGCATAAACCTATGATCCCCACCTGAATTTTTCCAATTGCATATTGAAAAATCCAAAGGAGGGTGAACAGCATATTAAGTTTTTTATTTGGCCTTTTACAAAATTATAGGTTATTTTCAAATTTCAGCTTTAAGTTCTGGTTGTTTTGGTTCAGGCTTGTATCCAAACCCTAAAAATTAAAACAAAACAAAACAAAACAAAAAAACAGTTAAAGGAAGTAGTATGGAGTTTACTCTCCATTTTAACAGTGAAATGTTTTTACTAGAAGCAATTTAGACCAGGAGTCTTCTTCTTTATGCAGAGTCAGGCCACAGCACTGATCCTCACGGACCAAAGTGCACTAAAATATGTGGTGGGTACCCATTGCTTATTTACACTTTAAATTAACTGAAGAATTTAACCATTAGATAGTACCAGAGAATATTTGAACATTACCATGGAGGACTGCTGGAACTGAGGTCTGGAATACTCTTAAAGCAGACACAGTCACTAAATCAAAAAAAAAAAAAAAAAAAAAAAAAAAAAAAAAAAAAAATTATTTTGCTATGCATTAAAGCACTTGAATTACTTAACTGTAAATGATAGCTTTACACAGCTCCAAATGCAAATGACAGCTACATCCGTGATCTGATACGCAGCAAGGTTGGTTTTTTGGTGGGTTTTTTTTCTATTCTTAATCACATGTGATAAATATTTAATGTGGAATTGCCATACAGTTTGATTTAACAGAGATGAATGTCTTTGCAGTGTTTGTCTCACCCAAAAGAGAAATATATCTGCCCAGACAATTCCAAATGCACACTATTTAAAAAAGACCCTTTCAGGAGTCCCTGTGCATATGTGGTAAAATTCCAGCTAGGTCTATGAATAATATACCAGCTAATGAGCTCTTTTCTGTTTATGAAATAATACTCTTAAGAGAAGTAAGGCAGGACATAAGCAGTAGCCATATGTTTCTTCTCAAATTCCAGCTAGACAAATGACCTGAAAATTGCTGTTGCAAGGAGTTCTAAAACATATGGCTAAGTACAGGGAATTTGTTAACTTCTTGTGTCAGATCCAAGAGTTTCCAATTATCAACAAAAGATGGCATACCAACCCAATTACTCCTGATATATTCCAGTCAAGACAGATTCCAAGTAATCATAGCTGTGTGGGTGTATGTGGTTTGAAATAACAGGAATCACTGAAAATCTAGTGTAAATAAAAAAAGAAGTAGGCCTTCTACATCTCATCCAGACAAATGTGTCCCTGTGTTGAATGTGCTTTCAACAGGAAGCAAGAATTCTTAGGCATTCAACAAATGCTGATTCCGAGCCATCATAAACTATTAGAAGTACATTTGCTCTCCAGCATTACAGACAACTCCTGCAACAGCTTACCTATTTCATTTGTCAGAGTAGAAAAAGACACATTTCTTAGAGAAGATAACAAAAATGTAACAAATCCATTTCAGTTATTTTGTTTAATTGAATGCAGATTGCTTTTAAAGGCAGCATCCTTGTGGTGCTGGATAAACACAAAGGTACAATAAACAAGCAGAACACTGCTACATCGTGCACATTTCTGGTACATCTGACTAAGCAACTAAGCCCAGTCCCATGTTTTACTCACAGGAGTAGTTAGACCCAGGCTCTAGAAAAAAATTTTTTCACACCATGCTTTACCCAAAGAATCTCTAGGCATCTTCTACTTGACAGCAAGATGGAGTATTAATGATACTCACAACAATGAAACAGAACTCATGGAACCACTAAGGAAAAAAATCATGGATAACACAAACTAAACAATATTTCATATTCACAATGAAAAAAATATTACATCATCTTAAGGGCTTTATAAACTTTCAGGAATTATTCACACTGCACTATGTCAGTGTGTTGATACAGGTCAGTGACAGTATATTCTTCACTAGGTATTTTTCTGAGTTAATTTTTGTTTTAATCACACATTCATCTTGGCAGGAAGATAAAGGTCCACAGGTCACTATGTGGTGCATTTACATTTTAGTTCAGCATGTTTTAAGCCACTGCTTCAGTCCTTTATATTTGGCTTCCAACTACTGCAAGTGTAACGTTTACACCGTGGGTGGTAGCAAAACATACTAAATGACATTTATCCATAGGCAAGTGAATTATCAAAATGCCTTTTCATCAGTGACAGCCTTGTCACTTTTCAGACACCAGTCCCCTTGGGTCTACAAGAGCAGCATTCACTTACTACACTACAGATCTTCGGCTTTGCTCTACTGGGAATACAGTCTGACAGAAGGCTGAGAGAACATCTCTAGCTGACCATTTGCTGAGAAAAAAAACCTGGAAGGGATCAATGGTGAAATGAGAGGAAAAACGCCCCACAGAGCCTAAAGAAACCTCATCTCCAAGACTTCCAGACAAACATCTTGAATATGAGGGATACTAGGCCATTACAACCAAAGTAAACAACGTTATGGAAAAAGATCCCCAAACACTTACAACAGACTAAACACTAAGCATCTTTTGTGAGTGCAGTTATTTTAAGTCTAGAAATGTGCCTGAGGACTGGAGGAAAGAAAATGTCACTCCAGTCTTCAAGAAAGGCAAGAAAGAGGACACAGGTAACTACAGACCAGTCAGCCTCACCTCCATCCCTGGAAATGTGATGGAACAACTCATTCTTGATGCTGTCTCCAGGCATATAAGGAAAAGAGGCTTATCAGGAGCAGCCAACATGGATTTATCAAGGGGAAGTCAGAATCACAGCATGTTTAGGTTGGAAGAGACCTCCAAGATCATCCAGTCCAACCTTTGATTAACACCACAGTCAACTACTAAACCATGTACTTAAGGACCAGGTCCAAATGCCTTTTAAAATCCTCCAGGGATGGTGACTCCAGCACTGTCCTGGGCAGGCCATTCCAATGCCTGACAACCCTCTCAGTGAAAAAATTTCCTAACATCCAGCCCAAAACTCCCTTGGCACAGCTCCCATCCATTTCCTCTGGTTCTTTCACAGTTTACTAAGGAGAAGAGACTTTTTCCCTCCTCACTCCAACCTCCCTTGAGGTAGGTGTAGACAGCTCTAAGGTCTCCAGACTAAACAGCCTCAGCTCCCTCAGCTGCTGCTCCTCACAGGACTTGTGCTCCAGATCCTTAATGAGCTTTGTTGCCCTTCTCTGGACACACTCCAGCACTTCTATGTCCCTCTTATAGTGAGGTGCCCAGAACCAAACACAGTACTCAAGATGCAGCCTCACCAGAGCTGAGTACAGAGGGATGATCACCTCCCTATTTCTGCTGGCCACTGAGTTCCTAATACAAGCCAGGATGCCATTGGTCTTCTTGGCCACCTGCACACACTGCTGACTCATATTAAGTCGACTGTCAACCAGTACCCCCAGGTCCCTTTCCAACTTACAGCTCTCTAACCACACTTCTCCAAGTCTGTAGCTTACCATGGGGTTGTTATGACCCAGGTGTAAGACCTGGCATTTGGCCTTGTTAAACCTCATGCAATTAACCTTGGCCCATTGGTCCAACCTTCCTAAATCCTGCTGTGAGGCTTTCCTACACTCCAGCAGATCAACAAAGCCACCTAGTTTGGTGTCATCTCCAGATTTACTGAGGGTACACTCAATCCCCTCATCCAAATCATTAATGAAGATATTAAAAAGAGCCATAAATTAACCTGCCAGATCTTCCTCCTGGTTCCCTCATCCATCACTATCATTAGAGGGAGGGAGGAGAACACAACATCCATGCCTGATCCTTTAACTAGCTGTCCCAGGTTCCCCTCCCCCTCTGGCCCCTGGTGAGGCCACATCTGGAATATTGTGTCCAGTTCTGGGCCCCTCAGTTCAAGGACAAGGAACTGCTTGAAAGAGTCCAGCACAGAGTGACCAAGAAGATGAAGGGAGTGGAACATCTCCCTTATGAGGAAAGGCTGGGGGATCTGGGTCTCTTCAGCTTTGGAGAAGAGAATGAGGGGTGACCTCATCAATGTTTATAAACATGTTAGGGGTGAGTGCCAGGAGGATGGAGTAAAGCCTTTCTCAGGGGTGACTAACAATAGGACAAAGGGCAATGGCTATAAACTGGAGCACAGGCAGTTCTGTATAAATATTAGGAAGAATTTTTTCACTGTGAGGGTGACAGGGCACTGGAACAGGCTGCCCAGGGAGGTTGTGGAGTCTCCATCCCTGGAGACATTCAAAACCCACCTGGATGCATTCCTGTGTGACCTGCTACAGGTGACCCTGCTTTGGCAGCAGGGATTGGACCCTATGATTTTTCAAGGTCCCTTCCAACCCCAAACTTTCTATGATTCTATGAAATGCAGTCTTTTCCTAATGATGGCTCATGTTTTACTTTCATGAAACTGCAGTCACTGATTTAACTAATACCTTATTTATCCTATTGACCATAATAGTAGTACCTGAGCTATGAGTGTTGAAAAAGGCAGATTTTTTTCAAAACTCAACACTGGTTTAATTCAAGTGTCCTGAGGAAGAAAAAAAAAATAAAGTTGTGAAAAGATCACATTTTCTACCAGCACAAAGTTATCTATAATGACAGTAGAATAATTAAAAAAACCTAAAGATAATTTTGAAATTTACTACCTCCCTGTTATTTAAGTGTAGACTCTGATGTACTTCTCCCAGACAGGAGAAAAACTAAACTGTTGTTCCTTATCAGGACAAATAATATCTGGCACTGTTCATAGGAATTTCCAATATTAACCCACCTGTAAAACCAAAGAAAACATTTTCTCATAGCTCAGGAATCGCAGTTCCATGGCAGCTCATTTGTAAGACACAGGAATGCTACTTGTGAAACAACTTGGTACGAGGACAGAGGTTTTTCAATGATTAGCTATTGTTTTATCAGCTCCATGATGCAAAAAAAGATAGTTTTCACCAGAATGGTAACAGCAACTAACTGGCAAAGCTTCCTCACAATCAGAATAAGTGTTAGTAGTCAGTAGGCTTACTGAAGTGTCCTTATGCTCCTTTTTCCTACTTTAAGGTAGAAAAAGAACATTCAGAAAAGCATGGAATGAATCAAAATACCAACATCTATGTCAGCAACAATCCACCTGCCAAAACACTAGATCTCCCTGCACAATATGCTCCACTTGGGCTCTCAGACTTGCACACAGCAACAACCAAACACATATTTGTATATTCTTTTTCTGTTAATAATTTTGTTAGAGATTGTACTTTTCCCTTAAAGTACATTGTTTCACATGCCATAGTTAAAAGCATGTGACTCCATTTCAGTAACACACTAAAGCAGACACATAAATTCAGTCACAGAATAAGCCTGTTGATTCTGATGAACCTATTTGTATGCTTAAAGCCAGGCTTAAGCACCACAGTGAATGGTCTTTATCATCTTACATATTGTCTGAAATCATCTACCTATCCTAATGTCAAGAAATAGATGTGCAACCGATCAGCTTTAGCTATTTCAGAAGTGCTGTGCCCGTTTTTCTGGTATTAGCTAAACTTTGGTGTTGTGGTACCACAGAGTGCCTACCCCAGGGATCTAAGTCCTGCACACCTGAGGGACAGGGTATTACAGCAAAGTCTCTTGACCACACTCTCAAAGAGGATTCAAGAAGTCTGTTCCTTCACATCAATGTTCAGTCACTGTAGTAACTCTTCATCTACCAGTGAATGCTTTTGTTGGACTGCATTTCTAGACTGTTTCTATATATAAATGATTATGCATCTTCCCTTTGCCATCTTCTCCAGACCTGTGTGCCCTTTGTCATGGCCTCATGCAGCTGTGCAGAAGCTCTTGTATTGCAAGAGTTCATCTCCTAAATGAGGGTCCCCAACTCCCTTCTTGTTTGCACCATTCTGAAACTGTCCTACTTTTCACTAACTCCACCAGCTCTTTCTAGGGCATGATGACCACATAGCAGAAAACTGCTCTTTACAGCTGGAATCACTACCAGACCTCTTAAGATTAATTTGGTTCAAGGGTCTCAGTGGGTGGTTTTGCACTGAACATTAAAAGATTTGTTTACTTTAAATACCCCACCAGAGCTAGATAAGACACACATTTAAGTATAAAATGCATAACATTCTGAGAGAAAAATGTGCAAAACTCCCAGAATTATTTAAGTTAATTATTAAAAGGCCTTCCCCTAGGGTTAACCAAGCCAAGTTAGTGATTCATCTCATTTAAAAGTGCACAAACTACAACAAAGCAGGAACAGAAGATGGTTGCATTATTTGACATTTCATCCATGCATACCTCTGTATTATAACTGCAGAGAGAATTGCCACATGCTTCCAGAGAAATAAAATATTGCTGTGTGCTTTGGTAGTTGTGACAGAGTGCTGCAACCCATGTACCTTGAACCATCCAAGCCTCTCAATTCCCCTCATATTGCTACAGAAGACACACCTGCATATCTGAAACAACTCTGGTGACTGCACCACTTCAAACACTACAGCTTTCACTCAGAATACAGGCAGACTGGTATGTCTAAAAACACATTTGCAAAGTTACTTGTACTTTATAACTCCTGTATGGTCCATGGTGACTTGTGACTGGCAGCTCTAGACAGTCACTTTTAACAATGCTTGGAAATCAAATTTGTTTTAATCCCAATATTGTTTGCAATGTTGAAAAAACTAATCCACAGAAGGCAGCAAGTGACAAAAAAATAATCTGAGGTCACAAAAATTAATAGAGGGCTTGACACCTTTTGTAAATGAATCTAAAATGACTGCCTAACTGCATCATTTTCTCTGAGAATCCTTTTTTGTCTAATGTACTCACCTACACCAATTAAATCCAGAAAGACAATAATGCCAGCAGTCTCCAGGTTAGCATTTTGGAAAGTAGATCTGTCTTCTGCTCCAGATAACTGCTCAGCAGAAAAAAAAAAAAAATGTTAGTGTGGCCAGTTTTACAAAAGATGACTATTTACTTGATACCAGCCAATTGTAACATAGTTCCAGGGAAGAGACAAGTTGCTGCCTCCATTAAAAAACAAACAGTGCTTTTATGCCAAACCTAACTCTGTTCCTGTTCTCCCCCGTCCATAGGAATCAAAGCACTAAGGAGGAGGAAAGAAGGAACTTCAGTTATCACAGTACAGATGCTGTAATTCCCAAAGGCCAGCATCACTAGCTGATACATTAGGGAACATGTTTATTTTTTTAAACAAGAAAAAGCCATGCACCACAGTCCTCAAGAGAAATTACATACAAAATAAATACAAGAGTGCAGCACCAAATCCAAAACCAGAAACAAGTAAGAGACTTGAAAAATATTAAAAGATTATGCTAGAAAGAATTAATAATGTTATTTCTTAACAATAAGGACATAAAGAATGGCCAGATTTGTCAAGAACATATCATGGCTCAGACTAGGTGATATAGTTTCCAATAGTAACACACCTTTACCAAAGTTCTACATAACATCACTAAGCTACAAATTGTGGTCTGGACTAAGTTTCTAGAAGAAGAACATATAATAGTTTGCAATGCATATTCAGAAAAAAAGCTTCAGTCCATCTTCTATAGAAAGAAAAAAAAAAACCAGACTGAATTAAGGCAAAAAGTCATCAAACCCAGTCCCCATGCTCAAAGCAGGGCAAACTAGATCTAGTTATTTACAGCCTTTATCCAGTCAAGTCCTGGTACCTCCAAGGCTGGCAATCTCCCTGTACAACCAGTTCCAGTATCTGACCACCCTTAATGTGATCACAGAATCTTGGAGGTTGGAGGGGACCTCTAGAGATCATCCAGTCAAACCTCCCTGCCAAAGCAGGATCACCTAGGGCAGCCCACACAGGAACGCATCCAGGTAGGTTTTGACATTCTCCAGAGGAGGAGACTCTACAACCTCCCTGGGCAGCCTGTGCCAATGTTAAATAAAAACTTTTCAGGATTTTGAGAGTTCACCCATGCCTACTACCTCCCATCCTATCATCAGCTGACTGTTATTTTAAAAAAAGATAGATATCAAGCAGGCAACCCTGCTATCTGCAGCCACACCAACACTGGGGATTGTGAGGGCAACACCACTTGTTCCAGACCAATACCATGAAACTGACTGTTCAAGTTTGGAAATAAATACTGAGTTACAGCTTAACCTATTTTTCTGATTAATTATAAGTCAACATACAATATTAGTAATTCCAGTGGAAGCTCAAGTTTGAATTTACTGTTTGTAGCCCATTCATGCAGTAAGATAGCAAGCATTCCTACATGCTTAGCCTTGCTGATAACTGTATTAGGAGGTGGGCTTTTTTTTTTTTTTTTTTTTTTTAAAGGGAATACAAACATTAGCCCAGAAACTATCAGAACACAGGATTTTGATAGCAACACTGCAATAATTAGCATATTAGCAAATTGAGAGTCGAGTATTTATTCATCAAACTCAAGAACATCCTTCCGGGTACTGCCAAAGAGTATTTGTTACACCAAGATCTCTGGATCTAATCTTCATCTGTTACATGTGCAAATTCTTTGGACTCCAACATGTCTGTGCAAAAATGTGCAAGAGCAAAATGTTTCCTTCACAACCCCTGAAGTTCTTGGCCATTTCCTGTCACTAACCTGATAAAACACTATTACAGGCTTGTTTTAGGAATGTAATTCGGTCATTTTAGTGCTTCTTGTTTCTGCCCCTATGGGCTAGTAAACTTGACTTCAACAGTTTGGTTATAGTAACCTAGCTTTTTTTGCCATTACTAGGATGCTTTTCTTTCTTCTGAGTACTATGAGTCATTTCCTTAAATCTTTGCTGGTTTGGCTGAAGTCTTTAGAATAGTAGGAACTGCCAATTCTGCTCTTCCACTTCTGGTTTCAATTCCGCTGTGTGCTAGAATAATTTCTCTATTACATTGGTTTCATCCTAGGTACTTTTGTTGAAATAATTAGATAGCTCAGTTGTCAGCTTTTTTTTTTTTTTTTTCATTACATAATTCCCTATATTTAATTCAGCTATTTGTACCTGCATAAACCAGACACCACTGTTACTTTAGCAATAAGTTACTAGAAATGTTGTAACATTAGTTCTTGAAACTGGAGAAATAAGTGACTACACAGAATAAAGGTTATTAGAGAAACTGCTGTCTGGAATTCAGATAGCAGCTCAGAAGGATCTTTTACTTTTTTTCTGATATGTAAAAATACACATTCGTATCACCTTGTGTTACTGGGAAGCCTGCTGTAAAAAGTGTAACTGTTCAGCCTCATCTTTAACCCTCCAAACAAAATTAAACAGTTTAGTTTGCAATATTAATACTTACACACTTGGGAGTTGGGCTCCTTTTCAGAAATCAAGGACAGGCAGGTGATAAGGGCACTGCTACAACAAGGGGAAAGCTACCAGGGAGCAGCAAGGGCAGGGCTGTTCCACAAGGCAGGACGAGCCAGAGGCAAAGGACAATAGGGCCTTGCTAATGCAGCTGCAGTTCCACACTATCTCAGCAAGTGAGAAGGACCAGGATGCAGATAACATATCCCATCAATAGTCTCAGACAAGTGTCAGTGACAAACCAGCAGGACTCATCCAGAAAATGCACAAAGGAACAACAAAAAACCAGAAAAAAAAAACAGCTATCAACAACATGGCCCCAACAACCAACCAAGCCAGACAAGAGATCAAACCCCACAAGAACTCAAGCCAGAAAGAAATGCTCTGGCTTAAATGGAGCTCCTGGGCCTAGGAGGGGAGAGTGTCAATGGAGGCCCAGGTGAGGCTGGTCAGGGAAATTAGAGCCTGTTAGTGCCCTCAGAACCCTGACAGTGCAAGAGGCCTGATGGATGAGTAGCTGTGTGGAATAAAAACAAGCATGTTTTAATTGCTAATCCTAGCTAGCTGCCTATTTACAGAATAGTAACTCAATGTGTGCCAGCAATTTTTTAGTAGTGCTATTGAGTATTAGACTTGTATGAGAAAACAAAAAAAAAATCCTCAAAGCACATTTTTCTGGTTGATTTCTGGTAGATAACCAAAGACTGATGTCAGCAGCTATAAGCCTTTACAACTGAGGTGGAAATGCATGAATTATACCAGCCTTTCGTAACATGAAAGCCTTGAGTGACTGAGGGTACCTGTGCAGTGTAAAGGCAAATTTTTCTTTGTTGAGGAACTACTATAATATATTCAGTAATTTAGTAATAATTTAGTAAAACTTATTCGTTGATACAAATGGAAGAATAAATTTTAGCAATGTGTCATTGTTAAACACAGCATTTTAGCTGTGCAGGGTGCTAAGAATGTACACTATATGGCAATCAATAACTAAACCAAAATGATCAGAATATTATTAAAGCAGAACTATTTGGTACTGGCCTCCAGAAGACACTGAAGTGTTGAAACATATCTATAATTTTTTTTCTATTAATTTGGGAATACAGAGGAAAAGTTTTTAATTATATATTTAACTTTGACTTGAAGGATTAACTCTTCTCAGTGGTAAAGTTTTATCAGAAATTATTTTAGAAACCCTCTCACTCTTTTAATGAAGGCACTCATCCCCACCTGCCACTTTAAACCTATTTGAGTGAAACAGATGGAAAGTGAAATACCTGGAAATCACCTGTGAAGATTATAGTGGCAAGAGGGGAGTTTCAGAACAGCAACATTTTTTTTTTAATCCAGCAAGATTTTCTTCCAGTGACATAAAAAGAGACAAGCTCTTCTCCTCTTACGTATGAAAATAATATTGTTATAAAATCAAGGATTTAGTGTTTAGATTTTAATTAACTGACAAAAGTACAAAACAGCTTTTCCTAATTTACAGATAAATAATCAGTTCCTTTGACAACAATTCAGTATGTTACCTGACATCACAAGTTAATTCCCAGTGCAATGTTCATTTTCACAGTTTGTTTGGTTCATTATAGTGCCATCTCCAACTATACTCTAATTCATACTATTATTTATTAACTACTCTCTTTACAAATTAGGCATTACCAAATGCCAGAAATTGCCACTGTAATTTCCAAGACTGAAAATTCCTGGATTTCTGAATCTCATGCATTTGTTTCTACTTGTCCTAACATTTTCACAAAGATAAGATTCACCAAGTCCACATGTTGAAAAGTCTTCCAGAGATTAAGATGTTTAACACTGAATAGCTATAATAAATAACAGTGCATATATAAGATTATACAGCACTTGGAAAGTTTCCAAATGTTAACACCTTTTGTGTGATCAGTCAGACTTTTAAGACTGGATTTTCTGGCAGGCTCACTGGGGGTGTATTTATCCCCCTCTGAATTCTCGCAACCAATAATGGTTTCCTTTAAAATTCTTTGGTGATGTGAGACACCAGAAAATGGAAAAGGTCAAATGGGATAAACAGGATAAAATTCCATATGGACAAGACCAGAAGACCGTGCTGAGGAAGAGTAATCAACACCACAAATACACAATGAGGACCAACTGGTTGGTCAATGTTTTTTTCAGAAAAGGACTGAGGGACTGTAGTACAACAACATGAGCAAGTAATGTCATGCTGTGGTGTCAGGATAAGAGATGAATTAAGAAGGAGCACAGTTTGTGAGATGCCTGACAAGATTGTGCAGTTCTGTTCATCACTGGTTAAAGTCCCAGCTGTGGTACTCTCTCCAGTTTTGTGCTGTGTATTTCAAGAAGGACGTAGACTACGATGCAATGTGTTTGCTGGAGAGCAAAAAGAAACATGACCAGGGAGAATGGGCTGACAGGCTTAGGAATGACTGTCTAAATGAAAAGAACACCTAAGGACTGATTAATGCTTAAGAAAAGTCTTCACAAGCATCAAAGATTGATATAAAGAATAAATAATCTATTCACCATGTCCATAGTGGAAAGGAGAAGAACTAATGGCTTTAAATTGCAACAAGAATAATTCAAGTTACTTATTAAGAGGAAAAAGTACTTATTGATGGTAAGTGAAGCACAGAAATTTCCTGGAGAGGTCATGGAGACCTCATCATTAGAAACTGTAAGAGAGAGAGTAAACAAATATTTGTCAGGAATGAACTCAGCATAGCTAGGAGATGAACTGGATGACCTTTTTGAGATCTCTTTCAATCTTTTTTTTATGGTCCCATGATTCAGTATAACTAAGAAGATGTTTCAGAATCTCTCTGTTCTTATTTGTTAGAAAAAGAATTTATGTTGAGAATTTCTAGGGGTGGAAAAACTTTTATTACAGCTGTGGAAGTCCTTTTATTTATTTGCTGGTGTGCTTTAAGTGCACCATACTTTAGTACATACCAAGCCCTGTTACATGATTCTGAGCACAGTACGATATGTACTTGGAATATGGCACAATATCATGAAAGTCAAAATATTACGGGCTCTTCTGAAAAATAAATCAATTCAATAAATAATGCCTTTCAAAATGCCTCCAGCATCAATTTTCCTAAATAACTTCTCCTAAACAACAAAAACCAAATTTAGCATTCTCCCCAGAAAAACTTTTCTATATACTACAGATCACTTTTAATGATTCTGTGTGCCTCCTTCTCTTTTCCCAAACACACTTCATAGTTTTCTGAACTGTTTTTTTTTTCCATTAGGATCTCACCTAAAAAAAAAAACAAACAAAACAAAAAACCACCACCAACAAAAAAAACCACAAAACAAAACAGGTAACAGCACTTTGCTTCATAATGGTTTTGTGAAGTAAATACATTTGAGAAGAATAAATAAGTGTAAGCTCTGCAATAGACTGTGATATATTAAGGATAAGTTACATTGCCTCACTCTTTTGTTTATAGAGAAGCCCTACCTCTTAACTCGTGAAGCACAGAGACAGCCAGCCTTAAGTTTGGTGCTTTGGCAGCAGCTCTAAGGTAAACCTGAGGCCGCCTCTTGGTGACTTCTGCTGGGTGAATGCCACTTCTCATCCATAGGCCCAAGGGTAGACCCACATTCTTCACAGGACAGATCCTATACCACTCCAAATCTGGGGATTTTATCCAGTCCCAAAGAGATGTGACATTACAGCAGATCAACTGATTCATCAATCTCCATAAAACTCATATGCCCTGCTTCACCCCAGTGACTATTATACAGTAGTATATCATAGAATCATAGAATCATAGAATCATAGAATCATAGAATTGGCTGGGTTGGAAGGGACCTCTGAGATCATCAAGTCCAACCCTTGACCAACTACCGCTGCAGTTCCCAGCCCATGGCACTGAGTGCCACATCCAGTCTCTTTTTAAATATCTCCAGGGACACAGAATCCACCACTTCCCTGGGCAGCCCATTCCAATGTCTGATCACCCTCTTCGTAAAGAAATTCTTTCTAATGTCCAACCTAAACCTCCCCGGGCACAACTTAAGACCATGCCCTCTTGTCTTGCTGAGAGCTGCCTGGGAAAAGAGACCAACCCCCCCTGGCTCCAACCTCCTTTCAGGGAGTTGTAGAGAGTGACTGAGTCTGAGAATAAAACACTTTTCTATTCAGTTACACTTTTTCTGAGATTTGCAAATATTATGTGTGTGTGAGGTGAGGAAAAGAGACCAGGATGAAAAAAGAAGCAGAGAATGTAGCAAAATAGACATGGTATGCCAAAATGAGAAAGATCCTGTTATTCTTCTCTTTGATCAAGCTACTGGCCACAGAAGAAGGGCCAAAATAAATCACATATGCCAAAGTCAACTTCAGCTGATGCTCTTTCTGGCCATTTCAACTTTTGTGTTCCAACTTCCACCCATTTTCCCCAACTGGGGGATACACTTAGTATTATTTTAGCCATTTAAATGTGGTTTTCTAATATTCAAGTTTTCTGGGTAACAGACTTTTATTCTCCCACTGCAACATACTGGAGAAATAAAACACCATTTAGCAACAGAAGTTATACTTTGCTGAATATGTACTATCAATAATCACTAAAACTGAGGGGTTTTTGGCAATTTGTATGGATTTAAATAGGAAATCAAAGCCTTTCCTATTTTTAGTCTAAAACCACACCATGAAAGGGTTATTGTTGATTAATAAAAACTTAACTATGTAAATTGTTATTTTCAAAGAAATCTTTGATTTATAATATAGTTTACATGGCTGCTGAAAAAAAAATATTGCTGAGTTCAACCACAGCTAATTGATGAGAAAGAAGGTTTCTGTGGCTATATTGCAATAAGTGATAAAACACAAGGAAAGGGACCTCCAATGTTGAGAAATCTATCTGGTTTATGATTGGAAAATACCCAAATAACTGTTTTGCTCAGACATGCTAAGCACCTGTAGCTGCTGTGGACTGTAATTGGTGCTGTCAACACTCATAACTTTTGAACCTTTGAATAGTGTAATTCATTGGTCCTGGCATCTAGATGACAGACAAGTCCATCTGGTGCTGATCTGGGTGAGGCAGCAAACTTTGTTGAATTTATTTTCATCAAGAGAATATTCACTTTCCAAGCTGCAAAATAAAAAAGGAGGTTGTAAACTTTTGAACTGGGAAGAAAAAGACTTTCAGTCTTTCCTCAGACTGTCCTGCACACCTAAAGTATGGTCAAGCTACAAGCAAGCTATTGAGGGATTTTGGAGATTTTGGAGATTTTGCTGTTTTCAGGAAGTATATTCATATTTTGTTCTACTGTTTTATACTTTAGCCAGTTTATTTCCACAGTCATGAGAAGAATCAGAAGATATTGAGAGTAGTATGCTGCCTGCAAGCCACTGGCTAGGATCCACAGAGGCTGTTGAGACCACCACTTTACACACAGTTATAAATATTACAATTGAATACTAGATGTTACCACTTAAGGATACCTCCCTCCGTTTGCATAATCTTCAGTAGAAATCAAGCCATGGGTGTTGCAGAATCCACACTGTCACGGTGCTAAGTGGAAAATTCACACAAAGATTCAGTAAGCCAAAACAGGGGACCTCTGTGAAAACGCTTGCAGCTGGAAGCAGCACAGCGCCCATCTACCTGGAGCATCAGCGCAGATCCTGTTGAATTTTTACATGGTACTTCAAGTTGATGTTAACTGTGAGGTGAGTTCACCATCACCTAAAGTTATCTGTAATTTTTGTATTGCTTTCCAGCGTCATCCCTGGGACGCGTAAACCGGTTTCTTGCGGCTTAGCACAAGCCACTTCGCCTTTCGGTGCCTTTTCCCACAGGAACACCGCCCAGCTGAAAGCCCGGGCTCTCATCAACATGAGACCTGTCAGTCACGCCGAGTGAACGGCGTTCCCAGGACATACCGACAAAACTTTGGCATGCTCGTTCCTGCTGCACACACAGGTACGTTTCGGGGGGAAGGCGTTTTTGGCCAGGGGTGTTATTTGAGCCCCGTTTTCCTGGGCCGCCATCCCGCCCGTCATGTGTTTCCCCCGACTCCGCACGGTCGCTGCCAACCCTCCCTCGGCCGGCGGAGGAGAGATGGCTGAGGGGGCCGCGGGCAGCCACGGGGCACCCATCACCTCACGGCGGGTCCTGCCCCGAGGGGATGGGGGGGGGAAACGTCCAGGGTGGGCAGGGCGGCGCCAGTATCCCCGGAGCCCTGCTGCCAGAGACCCCGGCCCGGACCCCTCCCCTCCCCTCCCCTCCCCTCCCCTCCCCTCCCCTCCCCTCCCCTCCCCTCCCCTCCCCTCCCCTCCCCTCCCCTCCCCTCCCCTCCCCTCCCCTCCCCTCCCCTCCCCTCCCCTCCCCTCCTCCCGGGCCGCGGCCGGGGATATCCCCGGCCCCTCCCCGGCGGGCCGGCGGCGGTCCAATGGAGGTGGAGATGCTGTGCGGGCTGCGGGCGGGCTGGGGGCGCCGCCGAGCTGCGGACGGCGCCGCCGGCCCGGGGACGCGCACACTCGGCGGGGAGCCGGAGGCAGAGGCGGGCGCAGGCAGCGGCGCCGGGGCCGAGACTCTGGCAGGCGGCGGCTGGGATGAGCCGGGGGGGAGGCTGTGGGGGCAGATAGCGTCCCGCGGGGAGGCGGCCGAGTGGGGCTCGGAGCGGCGGCGGGCTCCGCCCGGCAGCGCCATGGCGGCTCAGTGTGACCCGCTGAGCGGGTACCTGCAGCAGCCGCTCTCTGACCCGGGCTCCAACAGCGAGCGCAGCACCGACTCCCCCGTGCCCGGTTCCGAGGAGGACTCGGCCGGCCCGCCGCGGCCCCTGCACAGCCCCGAGTGGGGCGAGGAGCGATTCCGGGTGGACAGGAAGAAACTGGAGGCCATGCTTCAAGGTGAGGGCGGGAAGAGGCGACGGCGGTCCTCAGGGTGCGCGGGGCGGTGGCGGCTCGGGAGGGGGGCTCCTGCCCTGCTTTCCTCCCCTGCTTTTCTTGCCGGCCTGGGGACCCGCCGCAGAGGGGCGGCCGCTGCCCGGCCGGGCGTTGGACACGGCTCTAGGGTGGCGGGAGCCCGGCGGGCCGGTCTTAGGCTCCCGGGCGCCGTCGTGGCCTTCCCAGACGGGGCTGCGCGGGGCGAGGGGAGGAGGTTCCGTATTCCACCCCTCTGCAGAGCGCAGCCCAGCGTCACGGCTCTGGCGGCGGGTGACAAGGACACCCCCGGGTCTCAAGATGCCGCTTTGGGGCCGGGACGGGACTGGCATCGCGGGTGACACCGCAGCCCAGCCCAGGCGGGGCTCGTCCCCCAGCGGCAACCGGCGCGTTGCGATGCGGCGGCGTTTGAAGGTCAAGGTCTCTCAGAAATCTTTCTTTAAAAATGTAATATTCCTGCAAGGCATGGGGGCTCAGGCTCTCGGCTTTCGAGGAACAGCCGAGGCTGGCGTGCCGCGGGCAGGGAGACTCTGAAGCCGGGTTGCCCGGCCGGGGAGCGGGACGGCTCCGGGAGAGCTGACAGCGGCAGCGTTCTGTTGTTTGGGTTTGTGTTGTTTTGGGTTTTTTTCTTTTTGTGTGTGTTTTCTTGTTCACCCCTCTTGAGACAGCATATTTTGTTCCAATGTGTTTTGAATTATCTGTCTCTCAGTGGAAGTTGCGCAGGCAGTTTTTTACAAAACAGCATAAGAATAGCAATTGCTGGTTTTGCTGCAGATAAAGAGATTTTAACCACTTGAGGATGTTTCTGAGTGGGGTCATCTCCCTGCTGGCTGCTCTGAGGAGCCCATGAGAACCAAGGTGAGTTGCAGGTCTTACAGTGTCAATCAAATCTTAGGGCATGTTTGCATCAACAAAGGAAACTTATGGTTAGTTTTGAGAAGCCGACGCTTTCCTCTGGGAGGGCTGATTTGTAAACTTTTAGTGTTACAGGTAACATAGTAACTCAAGTATTTAAGTACGTTTTCAAAGCAAGCCTCTGACAAATGTTTCAGGGCTGTTCATGTGTCTTGTTGCATGGCATTTAATTCACATACTGGAAACCATAGGCACCCCCTGAGCATCCCACCAGAACACCTGCCTCTTCCAGCTAAGGGAGGCTGTAGGAGTTAGCAGAGAATAGGAGCAGGTGAATTAGGTTGTCCACTGGTGATCTGTTGTTTGAGTTGATGACTACCAGGATTGGAATTTTTTAAAGTGAGATCCTCTCTCCTGGAGGTGAGTTAATCTTTAATCAGTTAATACCTTAGTGCTGGTAAAAAAATCTCATTATGTAATGCATTAAAGAGAAAAGAATTCAGAGGAGCAGAAGTCTCATAAGCAGTAACAACTAGGTATAAAGATGGGCTCATAAGTGTCTTAAGACCAAAAACGTGTGGTTATTGAAAAATTAAGTATTTCTGTATATAAAGTGGTAAGAAAAAGGGTCAAAAGTTACAAAGTGCCACAAGAAGGTTGAAGGTAGTTTTAATATTTTCCTCTAATAACAAAATAAATTTCCATTATCTCATCTCACACACAGTCTTTCCTTTTAATTCCTGGAGGATAGTAAGCACACAGGAGTAAACAAAACTCCTAAGCAGAATTCAAATTATATATATATTCTGTCATCTAGTAGAAGCCAGTGTCAAAAAATGAGGGGTTTTGTTTGTTTGTTCCTTTTGATAGGCTTTTTTCCCTTATCCTGACAGAAGTGTAGCAAAGATTGTATAATTGACAAAGTAAGGGAATGCTGCCTGCTTTGTGATTAGAGGTTGTATGTCCAGTCTGGACAGCTTTAGGTAACGATTTAAAGCGTTACAGTTACTCTTTTTGAAAGAAATGTATGTGTTGGTCTGCATGATGAGTGATGTTTATTCTTTTAAAACCTAAGCTTTCTGGCTTATTGGTAATGAACGTGGCTTGTTCCTGTTAGAAACCTGTGAACTGTTTGTTAAACTTTTTGTTGCTTTCATTCACTTCCCTCTTTGTACTTAGCAAGTTTTTAGCATATCTCATGATTTTCTACAAGATGAGTTACTTATCCTTTCTTTTAGGGGAATACCTCAAGCACCAAGTGGCTCTGCCAGGGTGTCACAAAAAGCATCATGAAGCTAAATCTAACTGATACCAGAAATTTAGAGTCCATTACACTGCTGATTACAAGGCAAAGTTGATTCCATTTCCCTTCCCTCCCTTCTTTCTTTGTGGATATCTTTTGGAAGTGGAAGATTTGACTCCCCTTGTAGGAAAAGAACAATGGAAAGGAAGTAGTGTGCATTCTTCAGAAACTTACCTTCTGTTAGACACTCCATAGAGTTGTATTTCCTATGGTTTCTGATACCAGATCTTTCACTGGAAGTTCTTAAAATATGCAGATATTTGATCATGGAAGGGAAGAATCTCTGTAGTCTTAAGTGGCGATGGACAGATTTCTTATTTCCAAGAGTTTTCTATTTTTTGATTTATTTTTTTAAAAAATTCAAGCTGGTATAAATACAGCATTTTACTCAGATGCTTGATGGACCTACTTTTGCTTTTATCAGCTTCTAGAAGCATGTTTATCCCTGTCAAAGTTGTTTTAAATAATTAAAAAAACTTATGTTCACTGTAGCTTTCTTTTTCTTTTATTACAGGAAAGTGAGAATATGTAATCTTCAGTTGTCTTTAAAACCAAGCTCAAAACAGCATCATTCTTGCTTTTTTTTTTTTTTTTTTTTTTTTTGCTAGTCAACATCTGTTGTTTTCTGTACTAATGATGAAATGTAAAAAACAATTGGCTTAGAAAAAATCCGAAGGAACTTTGTGTTTGGCTGGGTGCATCAGTTTCATTCTGTCATTGTGTTGCTGAATGCGTTTCTGTTGTGGTTATTTCCATCTTTCCTGCTCTTGATATTTTGTGGATAGTTTCTGGGAGGACAAATCTGACTTCAGCACAGCAGACTATAGGGCTCATGGGGGGGACTGGGGTACTTTACTGTCAGATTGAGTCCATAGCTGGAATAGGTCCTGTAGCAAGACACTGGGTGGTTCACTTTGAGAGAGCTAATTTGCTGCCTGTTGTATCTGAAGCAGAAATCAATTTTGAGTTGAGGTGTCAGAAAGTGGTTTATTTGAGGGTGCTACTGGTATGGCTTTGTTTTCCACTTTGAAATAATTGCATTGGTAGTTTTCGTGTTTTGAAGTTTGATTTGGAATAGTGTTCAGAGAAATATGTTAAATGACAGGTAAAGAAAGCTTCTCTAAGAGCTTTGTGGTTTTTGTTTGGAATATCAGAAAATGCAAAAGCTGTGGTAAAACCTTGAACATAATTGTTTTCTTGTGTCCAACTATTTTGTACTGTTTTATTTGTACTGTTTTTGACTGTTTTATTACTTGCTTATAGATGACTGGAATAATGTTCCATAAGCAAATCTGTCTTTTCAGTGGGATGTAAGCTGTTTTACAGTACATGCCTTCGTCAGAGTTTGTTAGTGAGCAGATCATTTGAGAATGAACTTTTGTTTTTTTCCAGGAAGCAAACTTGAATAAAACTGATTAGCTTTTCTTTTCAGCAGTGACAGAAGTTATTTCATAGTAGCCTTACTACTTGTTGTTGTTCTGCACTGAATTGTGTTAAACATTCAGGTGACTTAATACTGTGGAATGAGTAAGTGAATGTTTGAGTGCCTGTTAACCATAGCAGCTGAATATTATTAAAAAAATGCAAAATACTAAGTTTATGAAAGTGTCACCTAGCAGCTAATGATGTAACCATCAATAGACCAGTTGGCCACGCACCTTAAAAACCAAAATCAACTGACCAGCCAACCAAAACCTCTCATCAAAAAACCTTTTCCTCTTGTATGGTGTGTCTTGTTCTTGGCTACAAAATGTTACACCAGTCTTGGATTTCAGATCATACTTCTCTGTCAATTTCTTTAACAGACATTGGGAGTCTTGATGGGAATTGCTTACATTTAAGCATATGCTTATGTAGTTTATCACGCATCATCATACAACAGTCTTTGGGTCAGAAAAACCAAATCTACTTCCTTGTTCTTTAAAGAGCATCTAACTGTAAAGGTGGTGTGGATGCACACATCTCTCTTTAAAAAAACGTCTGTTGTTAGAATTCAGATTTTCTCTGTTCTGTTTGGTGGGGGTTTTTTTTTTTTTGTTATTTTTTGTTTTTGTTTTTTAGTGCATTATCTTTCAGTTTGGGGACTTTGGGTAATGTTGCTTTTGGTATCCAGAGTCTTTTTCTGGGTGCTTTTGTGTTGTCTTTTTTTCTCTCATGAGGTAATTCAGCATTTTGTCTTGGCTGTTGATAAGAAAGCACAGACCTACATGCTCAGGAAGCTGCAAACTTCTCATCACCACAAGCACTCTGTTTTCTCTTGAGTCTTATCTTCAAGGACAGGTTGTATTTATGTTGAGTGGGAATCTTCATAAATAGCAGTGCCCTGTGCTAACATAGTACTGACTATCATTGGTGCCATGTTAGCAACAGTAGGTCTGAAGTTATAGGAATTATGTATTAATTTACACTATGCAGATTTGATTTCTAGAAATATATATATAAGCCTATGGTGAGCATTCCTTTTTCCTTCTCCCTCAGTTTTGGTGTTCTTTGTCTACTGTCAGAAGTTAGAAAACTGCTCACCTAATAGTTTTTCACCAAGAGTCCTACTTTTCTTACAGGGAAGTGACATAAATAGCTAAGTAACTTTTTGCACAATTTAATTTAGGTAAAAGTTATTTACTGTAAATCTGCTGAAAATGAATTGTTAATTCCTTTACTTAAAGGTCACCCTTGAAGCAATTGCCTGATCCCAAGACTGTACTTATGCAATGCCTGGTTCTGATGCTTGGATGATAACCAGGTTGTTTTGCTTGCTAATCCATTAGGTGAAACTTGCTCTGTTTAAACAAATATATTTTCTCTACTTGACGCATAACTGTGTGGGAGGGTGTACTTATAATACTTAGAATTTTTTAACAGTTTTTTTTCAACTGCAGGGAATGATAAGTTGGTAAGGGTGACAAGCAAAGTTGGGGGAAATGAAGAAGAAAATCTGTGTTTGAAAGTACAAAAGAAGGTGGATATGCTCTAGGAAACATGGGCTTCTCCTGAGACTTTGCTACAAACAGTTAATAGGGACTAGAGATGATGTCCCTTAAGACATGAATTAATAGACTTTGGGCAATTTAGGTGCTCCATAGGTAATTTAACATAAATAGAATGGTCCTGACTGATAGTTTTCAGTGTGGGGATGGCAAACTCAGCCCAGAATTTGTTGGGTTTTAGATTTAAATGGCTAAGCAGGAATTGCTACTTCTGGGTTTTTTTGTTTGTGTGGCAGAAATCTGCATAAAAATACTACATGTACTGTGATCCCTGTGATCCTTCAAATAATTAATGTACTTATGTTCCTGTTTAAAGTTTCCTGTGTTCCTGTTGGAGCTTGGAGATGTTAAGTATGTCTTTTCTTTGACCAGAATCTTACTGAAATAAATTATCAACTTTTTTTTTTAAGATCCTAAATGCAGTTTATTTTTTGGAGGAAGAAAATGGATTTTTTTTTCTACTAAATTGTGAGATTTTTTGGTTTTTTTTTTTTTTTACTTTTCTGTTTTTTTTTCTTATCCTTGCAATATGTCAACATAAGCTGGACAAGGAAATAGTTGTGGGGAAGCTGGAACCTTTCTAATAGCATTTACATTTGGTTTTTAGCTTGCATGTAGCAGGAAAAAAATCCAAATTCTTTGTCAGGTCTTCAAATCCCTGAAGTGCTGAATAGTTGATTTCTACAAAAATAAATATATGAAATGAATTTGTGTGACTTGTAGTTTAAAAATGTTCTTGCATTCCACTGTTAACAGTTGTAATAATCCCACTTTCTCAAGTTTCAATGTTTTAAAGTAGTACAACGGACTATCATGGTTTGGCATAAACTGCTAAGTTAAGTATTGCTGGCTTGCACATTCCTGTTGGTTATATTGTAATCTTTACCTCTATTGGAAAATATGTCCTATTTTAAGTACTCATTTCAGGCTCTTGGCTTTATGCCTGTCAAACAATTAAACATGCTAGTTTTCTTTAATTTCAGATGTCTGTGTTGAAGAACTAATAGCTTTTTTAATTTAATTTTTTTTTACAACAATGTCCCTTACTCTGACTCAGTAGTGACTTTCATGACCTTTGAACATAAAACCAGTATGAATACAAGTGAGTTGGCATTCAGCTAGCTTATTAATTGTCTGTATTTTTGTAGCTGAAGGAATGAGTTACTTAATTTAAGGATTTCTTCTTTAGGATTCTGCCTGTTGATCAGTGGTAGTTTAAAAAAAATTCGTTTCAGCATCTAAAGCATTGAGCATGTCTGTGACTTTTGTTCCTGTTCTTGGACAGGCTCTCTTGTCTCTGGTTCAGATTAGTTATGACTCTTGCATGGTACAATGTAACTCTTTATTTTGGTGACTTTTATTGTTAGTTTATGTACAGATATCTACAGTGATATCCTCTTTACTTGAATAGGTATACATAATTTAAAAAAAATTGTTCCTTGTTTACAGGCTCAATGGGTGTTGCTGGGGAACACTCCTGAGTGACAGCAACCTTCTGCCAGGTCACTGTATGGAGCTACTGGGGAAACTGTAATTTTCATAGAAAAGCCAGGGCTGAATCCTTTTTGCTCTTATCTCTCTAGCTAATGGAGGTCTAAGGAATCTGAGTGTTTAATGGGTTCTCTCATTTATATATAAAAGTGTAGCTTTGGGATACTGGAGGTAAAAACTTGAAATCTATGCAAGAAAAGATGGGTGTGACAGGGGCTGGAAACAAATACTGAATGGAGCTAATGCTAGTTGTCTGAAGGTGTAAGTCACTTGCATAACTGTTTTCAATTTTTTCTGCTACAAACCAGATTTCGTGAAGAGAGGTGGACGGGCATGTAGCAACATTGGTCTGTCCCTCCCAGTCATTATCCCAACTGTGTAGCTCTAGCATAACAGAAGCCAGGGCACAGAAATCAAGAATTCATGCAAAAGGCATGGGCCTGCAGGACAGGTACAAAAGAAGATCTTATGCCTTTTTCTGGGAACTCCACATGAGCGAGTACCTTCATTAAATGCCTGACCCTAATGTAGGCACATGGGTACCAGACAAGTTGGGCTGCATGTAGTGTCAGGGCTGTGATATCTCTGAGATGGAGAACTGGGGAGGGGATAGCTCTTGAGACTGGAGTCCTCCAATGTCTGGATAAAAGCTCTGCAGGATGGACTGCTGAAGAGGAGGGGGCAGTGCTGTCCTTTTGTATGGGAGAGCAGTGGGGTTACAAGGAGCTCTGTCTTGGGATAGATGATGAGCCAGTTGAGAGTGCATGGGTCAGGATTACTGTGTAGACCAGTCAGGGTGGTGTTGGGAGTTTCTGCCACAGACCATCTAATTAGGAAGAAGTAGTAGATGAGGCTTTCAAACAACTGGAGGAAGTCTTACATTTGCAAGCCTCCATCCCCATGGAGGACTTTTTAACCACCCTGTTCTCAGATGGAGGAACAACATATCGGGGTGCACGCAATGTAGGATGCTTCTGGAGTCTATTCATGACTACTAAATGTAGTTGAGCAGGAAGGTGACAACAGGAGGTATATTGCAGGACTTCATACTTGCAAGTTGAGGGATGTAAAGTGTTGCATGGGATGAGTCTCGCCGTGGGAGTCAGTCGAGCTAGTGCTGGCTCTGATAGTATCAGGAGCTAACTTTGATCCGTCTGGCTCTGGAATCCTCTCCGGAAGCCACACCTCCTGAACCCGGGCATGCGTGCCTGGGCCAGCCCCAGCTGGGCACAGGCGGGGGGGGCACCGTCCGGGCACCTGCCGCCTACAGTAAAGACTGAGGGCAACCATTCAGTGGGAGCTTGGCAGACTGGAGAAACAGACCAAGAAGAACGTTATAAAGTTCAAGAAAAGGAGCCATGAAGTTCTGCACCAGGGGAGGAATTACTTTGTATAACATCACAGGTTGAGGCCTGACAGGCTTGAGATCAGCATCCCAGAAAAGGATTTGAGGGTTCTGATGGATAATTTGTGATCATGACCAAGCTTGAAGTATGGTTTTGAAGCCTAATGGCATTCTGAGCCACATGCAAAGGAGTGTTGCCAGCAGATTGAGTGGTGATGCTTGCCAGTCAGTCCTGGTGAGACACTTCAGGAATGCTGTGTCCAGGCCTGGATTCTTTAGTACAAGAGAGATGTGAACATACTGCAGCAAGTCGAGCAGAAGGCCATGAAGCTATTGATGGACTGGAGCATCTGATGTAGGAGGAGATGCTGAGAAATTGAGGACAGTTTAGCTTTAATCTTGAGAAGGCACAGGAAAGACCTTACTGGTTTTGTGTATGTCTAGGCTGATGGAACCAGACATCTCAATGTTGCCTAATGATGGTCCCTTCTAAAGAGGCAAAATTTCATTTTAGGACTTTTCTCCTTTTTTTCCTTTTTACTTTGCAGCCTGAACTGTACTCCAGGTTGACAAAATTGTGACTGAGTGGAGGGGACAATTTGCCTTTCCCAGGGCAATGAGAAACATTTGTTTGGAAAAAAATGATCTGTACATCCCATCTTGAAAAATCCTGGTAGAGTTTGGATTGTTTTTTTTTTTTTAACTTCAGATTCTTGATGCCTGCTAATTGATACTTTTTAGTATTATGTCAGCGCGACTTGAAATACTGATGGAATAACCGAAAGTTACTTATGTTACATTTGCATTTTTTAAGCTGTGGCTGTCTTGAACTGGTAGAAAACCACTAACACTTTCAAAATTTTTATCGTTGTTCTGTTTCTGTAGTGTGATTACTGTGGTTCTTTACATACTTACCGCTTCATGGTAGATTTTAAATACAAGCAAACAATCATTTTGCAAGTCATTGTTTGCCATTCTATAGGGTTTCCAAATTTTTTTTTGATGTGTGGTGCAGTTTCACAGACCAGTCACCATCCACTAGCTTCTGCCAGGGAATTGTTGATTCACAGTGAAAATTGGGATGTTGGTACAGTTCCTCTTCTTACTTACACCCACTTACTTTTATTTTGACCAGTGTATCATATCCTGAGTCAAGGATTTATCCTGCCTTATTTCCTTAAATGTTTATCTATTGACCAAAAAATACAGAAGTACTTTGGGTAGTCCATGTTAGGTGTCGATATCATCAGGCTTTTAAATAAGAAGCATTGAGAGCAAGTGGCAGTGCCCAGCACATTCCCTATCCCACTTGCCAGGGAAGGCCTTGTTAGGCACCTCCTTTTATCCTGAGGTTTTGTGGGAGCTGTGTTTGCTGTAGATTGCAGTTCTGCCAAGGGTGCACATGCCCACAGAGGTGTAACCGAAGGGTCCCTGGCAGGGAGGAGACCTACAGCCTGGCCTGGCAAACTGGGACAATGGCCTCCTGTGGCAATGCATTGAGCACTGCTGCTCTGTTGTATTCAAACAACTTTTAAAATTGTCATCACACAAGGATACAATTATCTCTGGTTAGCTTGTGCGTGCTGCTCAACTGCTTGGGCTTTAGCTGAAGCATCAGTGTTCACTTATAGGAACTTGGTGAACTAATGGCTTGTGCAGACTGAACAGCTGAGTGCTGGTGGGAAGGGCCTTACTGGGTCAGGTTGTTTGTGGACTTCTTCCTCTGCTTTACGCAGTGTGTTACCGAGCACTGATGGAATGTCAGCAAGTTGTGAAAATGGGAGAAACTTACTAATGCAACTTTGATTGGAGCACAGTTGTGCTGTCTCTGTGCCTATTGAGTTCTGTTTTGTAAACCACAGAAAACTTCTTGCTCCATCTGCCCTGCCTGCAAGTCTTTTCCTTGCATATGTGAGTGACAACATACAGGAGAGAACTTGTTCTTTGGGTTTTTTCTTTCAGGAGCGAAGGCTTTTCTTTTTTTAAATGTTTACAAGTGTGTCCCTTGTGATGAGAAAGTCAGACAATGATAGACCTTTATTTAAAAGGCATGAGATTTCCAGTCATTATGACTACCTCCCAAGCTGCCAGCTGCCAATAGCTGTTTCTTTTGAATTTAGCATCTCGAGAGCAACGGTTATTATAGATGCTGTGGAATAAAGCTACTATTTTTAAGGCTTTGTTTTTTGGGGGGTTTGAAATTTGCCTAGATTGGGATCCACAAGAACTTTTAAAGATCAGATTTTGACCCCTTTTCTTAGAAGCCAAGGCCCACTGGAGCACACTGGTCACTTCAGAGGTCACTTGCCAGGACACAACCAATCTTCAATCAGCTGAAGATTTGTTGAAGATGTAGTTAGCACCTGATAAGGGGATGAGTCTATTTTCTTAAATGTTTTAGCTATTACACCACCTCTAGAGAGGTAAAAATTCAGCCTGATAGGAATGTTACTGGATCAGGAGCTATATCCTTCATTGAGCTGCCTTGAGACCTCAATTATATTACTTTCCCCACTCTGATTTGACTGTTGAGCCTTTTCCCAGAGGTAGGAAGGTTCTCAGTGGAGAAATTTTTGGAAAGTAATTATGCTATATTTCCTCATGAGGAAAACTCGGTATTTTTATAATGAAGTCCACCTGAATGGTTTTATAGTTTGACACATCTGAGAACTGTCATTCAGCCAAGTAAATCTAGGCTGAAAGAGACAATGTTAATAGATATTTGGAGGTAGAAGGTGGTAATAGTGATGATTTAGCCTGTTTTTAAAAAGTGCCATTTCAGTCCTTTTGAAAGAATTATATGTATGTGTGATTTTTTCTTTTCTTAATATGTGCATACACAAGCAGTCTGATTTATGGTCTACCTGTGCTAGTAGTATCTTGTTAAAAAAAAGTTAAAAAATTTTTAATTGTATTGATATTCTAAAGTTTCATGGTGACGTTACCAAGTGTTCCGAAGTTTCAGTATTATTTTCACCACTTTATAAGACATTTTTAAAATTATACCTACAGTTGATGGTATTTCTCTTCCATTTTAAGCAAGATTTGGTTTTAGGAATCTGTGTTGCCACTCTGAATTAGTGATTTAAACTAACCTTTAAATCTGCCTGTTTCCCTGATGCCAATAACTTCATATGAATGGAGGGCTTTGGCAATATCTATGTTTATTTGCTCTGTTCTGCTCAGAGTATGTCTGCAATAAATCTATGGCAGTTGAATTTATGATGTTGGTAACTTAAGACTAAGCATCTCAAAATGTAAAAAATTAAATCTGTTATTCCAAAATAAATATTAGGTCAATTAAGTGATGCAGCAAAGCATCTTTATGTTAGAGCTTTAGCAGATTTATATCTTCTGAAGATATTCCCTGTGACCTCTCGGGTAAGGATAATAGAACTGGTAATCAGTTACCAATTTGCAGTGTAATTAAAACAGAAGTTGTGTTATAAGGTAGTTCCTGTGAAGGACATTACACTGTGCTATAAAAGCCATGATGAGCAAGAGGCAAACCACTTGATGAAAAAAGTGTGTTTAAGATACCATCTGTATGTGTGCAATACATGTATTTAAATTAAAAAAAAAAATGTACTAATGTGTTATTCAAATGAAGGATGTGCATGCATGTCATCCTTTCTGTGATAAGTAAATTTTTTTTTTCACTGTGATCTGCTTCGAAGAATAGTAAACTTGCTCTCATTTTTTCTGAATGTGTAAGTGCATCCATGGATAAGCAGTGGCATAGAATGCTGCAATATTAAGTGGCCTTCATTTATATGCAGTTAGAGCAGTTAAAATATTAATTTAAAGATTCTGGAAATTGGATACATTTTTTAAAATATTGTTTTGTATGGTGGAAAATAATCTTGATACATTTTTACGGTTTTAGTAAAAGAAACATAAGTGCTGTTTTTCCTTAGTAAATTTACTTCTGGAGTGTGTGTAAAATAGCGGATAAGAGAGAATCTGTTTCTAATTTATCCCATATGCAGAAGCAGGAATAAATTTGATCAAATCTTTAGTCCTTTATAAGCAATTCCTTTTTGAAATATGAACATAGCCTGCAGATTTTTCTCTTCTCCCTCTGTGTGGAAGACATTACCACTGTTAGAGTCCAGAATACATGGATTCTCAATATGTGTGAATTTTTTTTAATGCACTAAACAATTGAACACGTAAGGATGTTTTCTGGGTTGCTTAGCAGCAGTCAGGTTTTTTACTCCAAGTGGCCTTCAGTGACATCTTTAGATTGTTCAGAGATTTGGCAGAAATAAAGAAGTCATTCCAGTGTTTGAAACACAGGCAATTGTGAAAAAAGTAGGGAGAAGTGAATGGTAGAAGAGCATTCTGTTGAATGTTAAGTATAGCTTTAGCTGAAACCACCTGTAAGATGCAAACTTTGATTACAGATCCATTGTATGAATTAAGTTGTTTTTTTTTTTTTCAATTGGAATATATATTTTCTATATTTATACAGAGAGATGAGAATTGTTAATGGGATTTTGAGCTGACAATGTAATTAAAACCAACTGAAAAGTAAAATATCAGCTACACTTTTTTCCTCGTGGCACAAATGCATATTTACAAGAAGCTTTTAATGAGGTGGGTCTCCTGTGTTGCTGCAGAGCTGGTGTTGCATTGCCTTTCACTCTGGCTTGGGTAGCCAGCTGAGAGTTCCAGGCTGGCTTTAACTATTAAAGGTTTGCATGCTGCCGGCTTGATGCTGTGGCTCCCTGCTGGCTTGGTGTTCTTTTGGTGTCTCTCTTGCCTTCTACATTCTTCCTACATTGCACAAGTCAGTGTTCATCCTCCAAGCAGAGTGGTGGCTTGGGTGCAGTGGGAGCCAGCCAGGCGTGGGAGGAGTGAGTGGCTGAGTTACAGGAAAGATTTACAGAGCTGCCTGCACAGGTCAGCCAGGCTGGAGTTTTAGGCCAAGTTTTTTCAGACGGATAGGAAAGATTTTTTTTTTTTGGGAAACCTTGGAACCCAAGAGGCAAAGGGAGACGTGACTGAGAGGGTTGTAAAAGTCCAGTAGCTTTGGACACAGGCAGGAAAGGTCTCCTCATACCTCCCAGGCGTGCTGCTCGGGGAGGAGCTGCGCTTGGTGCTTCTGTTCGGCTTCTCTTCCCCTCTCTTTCTGTTTGTGCTGTTTTTATCAGAGAAGAGGAGGAGAAACCACTCACCAGCTCTGTTCTGCCTCTTTCCAGAAGTGTGATGAATCGAGATCAATTGGAGCATACTCAGCATTTTTGCAGCTGGGATGCAGACTGTGGCTGTTGCCACTTCTTAAGGGCAGGCAGTGGGAGCTGCAAACCCATGGGGGTCATATGAACATTGAACTTTCTTCCCTCTCCTCCTAGCTTGCCTTCTTTTCATGTTATGAGTAGGGAGATATGGTGTGAACATCAGAAGAGAGCTGTTCCAGTTGATGGAATCTGCTTTGCTGGAATGGAGGCAGTGAGACAGTGGGATCTGGTGCCTTTTCTCTTGATATTAAAGCAAATTCAGATGCCTCAGTGCATATTGACTTCCATATTCCAGATTAAAACTGGAGGACCACAATGTAGAGCTGTGCATCAGCTGCCACTGATTGCATCAATCTATTCTAAAGGGAAAACCAACAGCAGTAAAGCAAATTCTTTAATCTTCTAAATAATTCTAGAGATTTTAAGTTAATTGCTTTGAGTACAGCCAGGTATTCACTTTAAGGTATCTGCCTGTGTTGTTTTACTGATCATCTTCATATCTTGCAATTGATTTTAGAATATTTTAGGTAATACATATATTTTGAAGGTAGATCAGTTTTGCCTGCTAGTGTGATGGAAATGTATAGACAGAGCTTTTAATTCTGAAACACTTTTCAAGGCCTTAGTATTTAACATTATATTGTAATTTATCCCTTCTTACACCATTTGGACTGGAGGCCCAAACTAGTATTATAGTAGCATCTCTAGTCCAAATGCAAACTGTTTTGTGACTTCCTGAGAAGAATTACTATAACATGTAGTTTGGCAGCTGACTGAGCATCCACTCTGAATATACTGGGGGTTGGTACTCGAGTTAGTTCTCTGATGCTCTTTCTCTGGTAATGTTAAGTATTGTTTTCTTATCTGGAGAAAACTCTTAATATGGGGTCAAGTGGGCTCACACAGGCAAAGCTAAAGCTGGTCAATGTATCACTGTGACAGCTTAGGCACCAGAAGCCAATTTGTTGTTCTCTAAAACAATGTGTCCTCTGGCACCTTAGATTTAGTGATTATTTTTCTGCAAGTTACAGAAAATGTGTATCAATTTCTGCAAATTGGTTTTGTGGAGATGGTGGATTGATAGTAGCCAAGTTGTCTCATGATTTCAGGGTAGCAACTTGAAGAGCTGAAAAGTATTTTATGGTTAAAGCCAACTGAGCTGTAACAGGAAACCTGAATTCAACCAAAATCAAAATAAAAGAAAAATGCAAACAGGAAATGCTGCTTTTTTTGGCAATCTTACCAATAATGGCTTATGAACTCTAGAAATGGAGTAAATCATATAAACTTTCAACTCTGTTACTTCTTGATTTTTTTATTAATTTATTATGCATGATTGAGATTTGCAGGACTTTAAGATGAATCTTGTGATCTTTTTTGACTTTCACTCTGGCCATTGCAATGTTATTTCCTCTGTCAAGACAGCCTTAGTGTGCCTATGGAAAAAACATAATTTATAAATTTACATGCTTGTCCTTGCAGACCAATCTACTGCTCTCCATACAACTTAATTTGTCTTAATTATCTGCACTGCCTTATTGGTTTTAGTAATATGCCAGAAAAGCAAACAATAGCCAGTCTTGTTTAAAGGGACAGCTGAAATGGTTGAAGTAGCACTGGTAAAACCAGGATGAGGGAAGAAATTTTTTTTTTTATGCCTTTAAAGCACAAATTAAGAGTCCAAGTAAGTTTTTGCACAGCAGAAACACAATACCGTCATGTTTATTATCAAGAAGAGGTGGTAGGAGAAATTATTTTTCTCAGGTAATGGAACTGTGTGAAGATTGGAGCTGCATCTGTATTTTCTGCTTCTGCATACAGGCAATGGTTAAACTATTGTAGTGTCTTGGGCTCAAGGATAAGTAGCACTGATGGTAAGTATTGTCTTCAGGGTGTGGCCAAATTAGTAAAGCTTGTCTGTTTGTAATTTTTTTTTTTAGAATACCTGCATTTCATTTTAGGAGATGGTATTCTGAACCTTTGGTTTGTATTTCTGTATGTAGACTTCAGGTTGCTTTTTTTTAACTGTGAAAATAGACTTGATTATAAAATCAGTGTAATATCTGCTGAGTGAGAAACTGGAAAAATTTGTAGGCATTAATTGCAGCTCTAGGAAGGCCCAGTCAAATGAAGTCAATAGGAAGAGGCTTTGATTGATATTTTTTTATGTGTGGGTAGAGCTGTGTTTGCCATTTTTCTGGAGTAGGCAAAATTGTATGCCTCTTACTCTGAGTGGACACTTCCGCTTCAGGGAGGATTTTTCTGAATGTAAAGTGTCTTTTTTTCTTGAGTTTCCTTGCCTCTGCCCTGTAAAAACTGAGTCTTGAGTATTGCCCTAAGCCTTTGTGCTTTAGGATTACTGCTTGAGGGCTTCTTTAAGATTCCAAGAGCTAGTTCTTCTGCAAATACCTCATGTCTGGAAGTGGAAATTTGCACTATGATATATTTGAAGAAAGCTCCACTGGTATAACTTACAGTATTATTAACCTTCTTCCTCTTCAAGTGCAGTCTCCTGTTTACTCTGCTTAAAGACTCATGAAACATGAACTTTCCAAGCATGCAACTGAGGAACTAGAGCAGCAAGTCCTCAATTTTCCCTGTCTGCTTAGTTTTAAAGCTAATCCATTTTAACTGCACAAGGAATGTACTTTTTCTGTTAGGTGGTTTGCACTGCACAAAGCTATAGTTCATGTTGTGGAACATCTTGAAGTCTATATTATTGTAATGGCAGAGGAATGTTAGGAATCTTTTGTGGACAATTTGTTTTTTGCCACAGAGTTTTCTGGATTCTTGCTTTGGATAGCAAAGACTGTAATTGCTTTTTTAACTTTTCTGTTTCTTAGTTGTCCTTGTTTTCTGGTGCTAGGGCTCCATGACCTATCCTCTCCTTTCTTCTCTTAGGAAAAAAGACAAATTGTAGCCTTGGCAATTTTAAAGTAAGATGCATGTCGTTAAATTTCCTGTTTTTAGCTAGTGATACACCCCTGCTTTTTGGTTGTGTTGTAGTATGGTTTTGGGGTTTTTTGTTTGTTTGTTCATTTGTTCTCTTCTGGATGACTTAGTGGTAATATTCAGAACTACTCCAGGCTTTGCATAATTCTCACGAACCTCTGAGGCAATCCTGAGTCACTGTGTGAATAAGAAGGCTGAAGTAGAGGCAAAGGGTTCCATATGTAGAGACAAACACATCCTTTAAGAGCATGGTCAGAGGATGTTGTTGTGGTTTTTCTTAAGTTATAAGAGGAGGAAGCATTAGAGGGTAAAGTTCGCTTGCAGAACTTACCAGAAGTGTAAATTGGACCCGTTCTGTGAAAGACTTCTTTGTGAGAGGTTGATAAATCTTAGAGGAAGTAATGGAATTAAATTCCAGATTTTTCTGTAATTGTGGGACTTGCCTGGATACATTGCAGTTTGGTGTTGGAAAATCAAAGGGGCTTGAAATAGTCATTAGAAAAAAAAAAGTGAGACTGAATTATAGTACATCTAAACTCTATTCTTTTTAATAGGGTTTTTCAATTTCTGCCCTTCATTGTTTGTAATTTTTTAAATTGTTTATTACTCTTTTAATACAGGCTTTGATGGAAAATAAAAACCCAAAGCAGTTTTTTCCCAGTATTTATTAATTGGATCCAATTAAAAACTAGAGCAAAGCATTTTTGCAGTCTTCTATTTTTATAAAAATCAACTGCTAATGGGTGTTTGGGGGAGACAGATACCAACAAATTGACAAGTTGACAAATACCAACAAATAAAATAAGGAGTACTGACTTTCTGTACTCCAGGGTGGTCATGGGTGGTGGTTGTTTTGCACTGAAATGCAAAACTGGGATTCCATGAGCTGTCAAGTCACAAAGGTGTTATTTATTATATTTTTATGCTGCAGCAAACTGAGTACTCAAGTTTTGGTCTGCTAATAATTCTTTTGAACATAACATTCTGATATTATTCCTTTTTGGCTGAAGGCAAAATACTGCAAGCAAAGATAGGATTTCGTTTTTTTTTTTAAATTGATGGGTAACTTGTTTCCTTCACAGAAGCCTGACCCTAGTACATGCTTATGCCTGGCAATGCTTTACCTTATTCCCAAGTGGATTGTATTTCTTTAGGAAGGTTTGCAGTTCAAAGGCCCTTGCATGTTTAAAACAAGGTTGTTGTTCAATTACATATTACACATTAATACAGTGTTCTTGCTTTCCCACACATCAGCTACAGATATGACTACTATAAATTAAAAAATAGTTTGTGTAATTGAAAATAATTTATATGTATATGCTCACTTCTGTTTTATACTGTATAAATTACAGGTGCTTCTCGGGAGCCAACGTCGCTCTGTAAATAAAGCAGTCCTTTTTCTCATATCTGTTATTCTTAACTACAATTATTCTCAAAACCAATGTGTGCTTGTTTTAAAAAGACTTTTAGGTATTAAATTTCTCTTCTCCAGGCTTAGTTGATATTTAGGCTAGTCTTAGGCTAGTTATTTCTTGGATTATTTAAAAATAAGTTTATCAGTGCTGCTTTACCTGTTAAATGAAAGCATTCTTTTTCTAGTTAACAGACTAACATTATCTACTGCCATAGCAATCTAATATTTGTGGTTTTAGAGAACACTTTGTTAATGTTTTTTGAGTTTGTTCAACAACTGACCATGGTTTTGTTCTCTATCAAGTCCTGAGATTGACATTATGCTCCCTGATTATAAAATATATCTTAAAAAAAATGATAAAGCTTTTCTGCTGTCAGCTTAGCTTCAATAGTTAGATCTGGACGTGTTTGTTAATTATTTCAGTTGATTATGACTACTCCTAAGAACACAAGTTAGCAGGTAACAGGATATAAATACCAAGATTTTAAAATAGATTTTTTTTTTCTTATTGATTCACTGACATTCCTTCCAAATTAGTGAGATTTCCTTGTCACTTAGAAAGTAAGTGTTTTGGCAAAAGCTTTATGCGAGCATGAAACACTTGGTATTTATAAAAACTGGGATATTTTGCAAGTACAACATGTTGACAGACATTACACAATGTTTATTCAGTAGTGCTTTCTGCTGGTAGGTGGCAACATCATTCTGTGTTTCATGATAAAGACAATTTCTGTATTTGTCACCCTGTTAATTAAAATCTGTGTTAGCTGGAAAGAGCTGTAAGCCTTATCAGTTGCTATACCGTGTATTTTAGGCTGCCTCTTGAGTATTTTTTTAGAGAAGGGTCATGCTGCCTGAGTAAGGTACTTGAGACTCTGCAGGCTTTTTCTTTAGTACTGAACTTGAATGCAGAAGTAAATGTAAACATAGGACTTTAAGGCTACTGTTTATGCTGGTAAATGTCATGTTGGGGTATGTTAAATGGTTGCTATGATGCTTACCACCATTTCATCATTAATGGAGATGTTCCTTGCAGTGATCTGTAGACAAAAAGGACAATTTGAAATACTAAATCATGATTGAGGTAATTTATAAATGTGCATTTATGTAGTAAAGCTTTCTGCTACAGATTAGGTTTTTAATTAACCTTCATATTTCTCCAGTGTATGAGTTGCCCTATTACTGTGTAAACACTGAAAAAGGAGCTGATACTTGACATAACACAGAAGAAAAAACATATTCGCATGAACTTCTACTGAAAGGATCTAAGTTGAATAATACTGGGACGAAATGGTAAAAAGCTGTTCCTGAAAACAGCATTATATTAAGTCAGCTGCAGTAACATCTTGCTATTTAATACTATTTTTGTTTGCAAAAATGTAGTATTTCTTGAGCAAGAGCTGCCACACAGGAACTGGAGGTACAAGTAGGCCAAATATTAGTTCCTTACTCTTTATCATTTGTTTTTCTAGGTTTTGGCAGAAATCGCACATTCTTTATTGTAATTTTTCACTTCCCCAGACTCGACATTTTATATCCTTTAAGTTTACAACTTTCTTTCCAGTTTATTTTGCATGAACTTAAAGGGCTTTGGTATTGTATCAGCTCTTCTAAGCAGAACTTTATTGAGTCTTAAAAGTGGAAAATAGAATTTTGATTTCAGAAAAACTTTAGGTTCTGAGATAAACGAGTTGCGTAACTCAGAGAATTACAGTTGTCTAACCACAAAACAATGCTTTCTTGTTTACCCAGGATCATTAATTTAGCTTAGCATTTCCTGTGCTGCATCACAAGGTTGTATAAATGGAGTTTTGTAGAATTTCTCAGGTTTATATATTTCTTGCAATCAACAAAGAAAGAGCTTTGTGTCCATAAAAATCACAATTAGCTGGCAAGGGGCTAGATGCTACTCTGGGTTTGTGTACTGTAGGCAGTGCCTCCATGTAAAGAAACAGGAGTTTCATAATTTGAGTAACATGCTTTGGACCTGTTTGTATAGGCAGCAAAACTTGAACTCTCTACTTCCTGCCTGTTTCTTCAATGCCTCACCAAGTTTAATAAAGTTTGAATAAAGGCTTCACCCCTCCACAAAGGCTGGCTTTCAAGTCTCTGCACACACCAGTGATGTTTGTTTAGAGTTATCCTGAAACTTGTCGCAGTTTTGCCATATTAGCACTGACTGCTATTGGAGATGTCACTCCTTGGCAGGATTGCTTCCTGAATACTAAAAAGTGCAAATGAAGATTTTTTCACTTCTTGCAAGGGAGGCAAGTTCAGAGGTTTGCCAGGACTTTGCAGTGTCTCTCAGGAGTGTTTCAGCTACGCTTTGGCAGGACCTCATCTCCAGGAGGCAGAAAGCACAAGAAGTCTCATGGTTAATAGGTCTGGCTCTCTGAAGACCTATCTGTTTAGAAGGTTGGGTTGGGGGGAGCTTTGTATTTCTGTATATCTTCCATGTAGCCAGAATATGTAATTAAATAAGAAATACTGACTTGAGCATTTTTCAGGACATGAGAGTGTGGCCCAAGTATACATGTGGGAACTGATGCTTGAGCTGTAGCATATTAATATATTTTTATTTGTACAAGTAATGCAAAATTTGTGTTCCTGGCTAATTTTTGTCTTCTGAGGTCAGCCTAAATTTGGGAGGAGTCCCCATGTGAATATGGCTAACAGCCTAGATCAGTGCTTTTAGGTGAAAGGGGCAGGTAAAACTTCTCATCAGGTTTTCACCATCCATATATAGTCTCAGGGATGTGTGTGCTTGGACCCTGTGTGTATTTCACTTCAAAAATAATTTTGCGGTCTTTCTGAGGGATGAGTATCAATATCATTTGAGCTGTCTGCATATGTATCATTGTACATTGTGCCACATAAGACTTCAGGGTTTTTTTTAAACCTTTGGGTGATTAACTTCCTCTCTTTTTCCCTTGGCTCTCTGTAATACACAGCAAGAACTTAGTAATACTTGAACTATCGTGCAGTCTTGGGAAGTACTTGTTTCCAAGCAGCCTGAACAAATTTGTAGAACTACAGTACCTAGGACTATAAAGCATTAAACCTAGCAGTTCTCAATGAAGCTGTAATGAAAACATTACTTGCTTGCTTGCTTGTGTAACTTGAAATTCTGCTTTTATATGCTGCTCTTAGAGTTAGTTTGGCAAGGATCCTTATGTTTTCTGAAATCATGTTTAGTGAATTGAATGCAGTGTGTATGCAACTGGTTAGTAAATTCCCCACTGAAAATTTTCCTCTCCTGTCCTTCGGCTCTTCATTCACTGTAGAGAAAACTTTTGTAGTTTTTCCATAGTTTTTGATGAAAAATTAGCTAGTAATAGTAGGTGAAAGAATGTAATTATTCACCTGAAGTTCACAAGCATTTGTTACTGTTCTGCAACATTTGATAGAAGACTTTGAAAGACATGGTTGTGATAAAAAGCTACAAAGATAATCTGCCAATGGAAGTGCAGAATTTCAGGTGGTGCTGCATCTTATTGTCCAAACAAGGCTTTCTCCTGGTGCCAACTTGGAATGTGTTATTATCTTTGTAGCTGTAGCATTGCCTCTGCGAAGAAGCAGTTAGGGTATCCCAAATAAAGATAAAACTAATGTAATTGTTTCAATTTGATATTTATCTGATTCTCTAAAATCAGAATGGTTTTGCTTGCCCTAAGCTATGTCCTCTTCTCTCTTAACGTCACATAATTCAAGCTGCTATGGATGCTGGGCTCCTACCTAATATTTACTTCTGCAATGTAAGCTAATGGAGGCTTTTATCTTACTGTAAACCGTGTCTAGAAACCCTAATTGTACAACACATTTTCTTCACGCTTTATACATTTGTTTTTATGTATATGCCTACACATAAACAGAATCCTTTTATGCTTTCATAGTTGGACATAGCAATTTTTATTTTTTAGTTTTTTTAGTACGGAGACTGTTCATAAGAAAGGTATTAAGTAGATGTTGAAAATATGGGCATAGAGCCAGTTGTGAAAATAAAACTTTTCTTACCCAAACAGTTACCTAATTTCCTTAGTTTCTTAAAAGCAGAAAGATCATGGTGTTGTGAGTAAACTTTAGTTTGAAGTTAACTTATATTACTGTTTCTTTTCTGCTGTTATGTAGTTTGCATTCCTTGCCTTACTAGTGTATGGGAAAATGGGTGACAGATTAATGCACCCTTCATTGTGGATAATGGGTAGGTAAGTTTCTTATTTTCTTTGCCTTCACCCTCTGCAGACATTCATCCCATCCTGTCTTCTTTACGCAACTACTTTACAACTTCCATGTTGATTTTTTTTTTCCTCTTCTTTCTTTGCCTTTTCCTCTTCTTTCTTTGCCTTTTCCTCTTCTTTCTTTGCCTTTTCCTCTTCTTTCTTTGCCTTTTCCTCTTCTTTCTTTGCCTTTTCCTCTTCTTTCTTTGCCTTTTCCTCTTCTTTCTTTGCCTTTTCCTCTTCTTTCTTTGCCCCCTATGCTTTGCAGCACACAGAACTAAAAGTATTTATTCTTGAGCGAAACAGATGAACTTGTTTTATTCAAATGTTACCTAGGTTATGGTGATATCTAAGAGTGAGCAATATTAGCTTTATTCTGTCTTTAAAAATGTGAGCAGTATGTGCTGAGGCACACAATGCATAGTTGCAAGTTGGATTACATGATAAAATGTAATTAATTTTTTTATTTTTTTACCTTCTATGTTAAAGGATTAAGTTTTGAATTTTCTCCATTTTTGATATTATCATTTTTTTTCTAAATTATCACTTTCTATCCTTTACTACATTATACTAGTCTATAGCCCAGTTATGCTTTTTGTGAAGTATCTGAGTGGGTTTATATTTTCCTGCATATAAAGATGGACTTTGTTTTTTTCATTCAGATGGAGTAAAATGTACAAAAGGATCTGATTTACCAAATACTCAAAACAGCAGTTGATACCAAGTGGTTATTGCTTCAGTAGTGTAACACAGATTTAATGTGAAATTACACATCACTCACAATCTTACCCTGAGCTGGAAATCAGTTATTCGAAATTTCACACCCATCTTCTAGAATTCTTTTATAGTCACATGCCTTTTATGCTAGAATTAAAACATATTAAAGTGAAGACTGAATTGGATTTTATTAATACTTGAAATATTGAAGGCATTTCATGCTTCTGTATGAAATGGAATTGTATAGGCTTATGGTATATATATATTTGTTAATTAATGGAACTTGTTTCCTATGTGAGTGACACAGTAGAGCAGGTGCATGACCTGGGTACTAAATGCTTTGTGGGGAGTCTGGAGATGGGAAGCAAAAGAGAATAAAAGGATCTGTGAATGGTGTCAGAGAGGGAGTCTACATCTGAGGTGATCCATCAGTTTGCAAACTGGTTAACACAAAATAGAAAAAGGCAGGTATTTGGAATGCTTGGGTTGAGGAAAAAAATGGTGGATTGTGAGTGTGTTCTTATGTGAAGTGTCATCAGCTCAGTAGATGTGCAGAAACTGGAGCTGAGATGTCTAAAAAAAGGGTTCATATCATGCAGTATTTAAAAACTGTGAGGCTGTTGGGTTTGTATTACAATAGAGACAGAAGCAAAAAAAGTGTTTTTTGAACAGCAAAGGGGAACTATTTGTGTTCTGTTCTCCAAGTACTCCAATTGCATTTAGGAAGCTGGAGAATGTGGGGCTGGTTGTTTTTTAGAAAAGGAAGAGACCTCTTAATGCTCTTTGTCCCTGCCTGTATTTATTTACAGAATTTTGTTCAGCATAATGGTTCCAGATACACACAGTATCTCATTACTGTTGGAAAAGGCTTTTTTTATCTTGTAGCTCAGTGTGTAACCTGCATTGCAACAGACTAAGCTGGTTTCCTGTATAAAGTTTTGTCTTTGACTTAATCTTGGCTTCTCTCCTGTAACTCCACATCTGTGAATGACTCATAACAAGTACGGCCATCAGAAAAATATTGTGTACATTTTTATCCAAGTCTGTAGGGGTTTTGTTTCTAACTTTTTTACAGCCCTGCTACATTCTTCCCTCCCATGTAATGAATCATGCGGTATCTGTATGTTATACCTGACAAGAAAAGTGGTTGTGCATTGAGAGCAAGTTGAATGCTAAACAAATAGAAAGAATATCCCCAGCCATCAATCTGCTGAGAGCAGAGCTTTTGTATTTGGCATTTATCCTCTGTCAGCCCCTGGGGCACTTCTGATATTATGATTTTCTTTCTCCCTGTAAACAGCGAGTTCTGTTAAATGGATAATCTGGCTTGGGGGCAGAGTTGGATCTGTCAGGCACTGTCAGCAAGAGAGGTTCTGCCTCCTTTTGCACTCACGGACTTCTTTTGAGCCTTCACAGCTTCCAGTGATTCAGTGAGACAGCCATACTGCTCAATTTTTTAGAAAAATGCCAAGCTTTACATTTTGGCTTCTCCTACTTATACATGAATGCTTTGACCCGTTTCCAGATGTGTGACAGCATGGCAGGAGTTTAATCAGCTGTCCTGTCCTTTCTGAAGTGTTTATGCTGGCTAGGCTACAGGGAATAGGAAGAATGCTAGAGCCTTCAGGATGAGTCCTTGTCTTCCATCTTTTCCTCTCACAACTTGCCTTCTTAGGGGAACAATAGTCCCCAGGTTCAGTGTGAATTAAATGGGTGTCAGCTCATACACTGGGAACAATAAGGAAGTAATCAGAGGTAGGCAAGAGTAAGATGTGGCTGGAGTTACCACACATTGTTACTCTACCACATTCTTTCGGTTTCTTCCCTTGTGTCAGGGAGTAAGCACATAGTAATGGAAAAGTCAGTTGTTGGCATAAACAGCTTTTCATTGCTGTGATGAGAAGTAACAGCATCGGGTCCCATGGGATATTGGTGAGATTTTCCGATAGCTACCAGAGCAGCCTTTCTCCATCTGTCTCCTCCAAAACTACCTCTCTTTGGATCAGTGGTTAAGGGAATTGACATTATCTAGACTGTGTTTATTGTGGGAGAGCTGACTTGCTGAACTTCATGACTGGCTGCTTCTGTCAGTTTTGTGCCTACTAAGTATTCGTAACAAAATTAATACGTGAAAATTGTTTCTGCTCAGCCTGTCGCTTTGACAACAGGTTCCCAAATTTCTTGAGAAACTGAAATGCAAATGCAGAAAAGCCCATTTGAAGTACAGGAGACAATTTATTAACTCACTAAATAAAATGGGAAAAGATAAAGCACCACATCTTTCCTCTGCACACTTCAGTAGGGTCGACATTTCTTCTAATATGACTTGACTTTGCATCTTTCTGGAAGGCAGCTTGGCCAACAAGTATAGGAAAGCTTAGATCATGGATGCATTATTCTTACATATTTAGGTAGTAAAAAGTGTTATATCACCCTTGGAATGACTCAGTCTCTTCCCTTTTTTTGGTATTGAATCCAATACATTATCAAAAATGTTTTTTTCCCAAAGCTGGGGGCAAATACTGTATTGAGTATAATACATAATACATAATACTATAATGCATGAATATACTTAACAATCAGGTGTCACTCATGCTAATATTCATGGATCTTAGTGAAATCTCAGTGTAACTGCCAGTGTTTGATAGTTTCACTTTTAAAAAAACAGTGATTATCAGCACAGATACAAGTCCTTTAAGAGAAACTCGAAATAGGTTGAAAAACTCACCTACTACAATACTTAGATGCTGAAGAGTTGGCTTCACCCATTGATTAAAATGGAAGAAAAAATGTTGCTCATAATTAAGAAAAACTGATGGAAGTGAATTAGGAAATCTCTTGTTGAAAAATTAACAAAACTTAGGTCTCTGTTCCTAAAGAAACCTGTTAACAAAGAAATCCTCAGTTTACCTAAATCAATTATGTTTAGCTTTGTATAGTATAGCTAGAACTTTACTACTATTATTTAAGTCGTGGTGATAAAAAGAGATAAATAAAGACTATAAGTTAAAATTTAATTTATGGATGCTTAAAATAATACAGCAATTACTATTCTTGTTTCAGAATAATATCGAGTACCTCTTATGACCATCATCCCTCTACTTGGGATGCCCTGTCTTGAATTCTTCTATTGAATTTTCATCTCTGTTCCTACTTGGAAGTTGGCTGTACTTTCTGCCTGGATATGTGTTCCTCTAGAATGTTGCATTTTAAAATACAATTAAAGAGCTTACAAATCTGAGATGGAGGCTTTGCATTAGTTTGAGACTTAAGTGAAGTCCTCTTCCTTTTTTTTCCTGTTGGTCACTGAAGTCAACAATTCAGAAGGGTTTTTTTGAAGAAAAGTGTGGGATATATTGTGACTTCCAAAGAGACTCTGTGCTTTTTGATTTATGAAATGAAAATTCAAGGGGAAAAGAGGCTTTGGTTACAATGAAAATTCTTGGTTTCAATGAATATTTTGATAGAAATAGAAAGGTAAGAACAGACTCTAGAAATGTTAACATCAAACCACAAAAATTGGCAAAATTTTGGATGAAGGAAGTTGAAAAGATTATTGTGAAACATCAGCTGTCATATCTGCTAGAGAAAACAGCAAAAGTGCTTGAACATATCTAAAGTATGATGTAGGAGACTTCCAGGAATATTTTGCCTGGTATGCTAAGTCACAGAGTAATAGAATCGACTTGTGCAGTGTTGGGATAGATTGTCAGCAATCTTTTTTGTGTTTTTTGCTTCTTTCTGATCTGTGATTGGAGTTCTACCATAGCAATCCTAATCAAGGTGAGAAGGGCAATTTTTGCTACTGGGATTTCCACACACATAGAGAGAGAGAAGCAACAGAAATGTCAGGGTGTTTGGGGCTTTAATAGTGAACAAGTGTCAGTCTGAGGCAGCTAATAGAGTAGTTTTAATCAGGTAACACTGTGCTGACAGCTGCTTACTTTCCTGGCTTTGTTCTTAAGAGTAGCTGGCAGGAAGCAAAACATTCACTTCATTACCTTCATTAAAATCCTAAATTTTGTGCCATGTTCTCAGCTGTGCTCTGTGACACATAAGGAAGTGTTCTGTGGTTGTGTGGAGTTTGTACCCATATGTGCCTTTTAAAGGAGGGATGGCTGAAGAGGAAAAAGGGGCTCCCAAACCACCCCAACTTCACAGCCTCCTTTCAAGCTGTGACTTGGCTATAAAGATAAATAAATAGACTTTCTCTGCACAGAGCCTTGGCACACAGCTTTTTCCCTAGAGATAAATTTGTTTTGAAAAATTGGAAAAATCTGTTGCTAGATATCCAAAATTTACAGTTATGTATTAAATTATTGGTTCTGGATAGAATTTTATAGTTATGCAATTCTAAAAATATTGATGCATGGGAGGAAAACTGACAATGTGGTAGCCTTCAGTCTAATTTAGTTATTTTTTTTGTTGTTGTTGTTGTATGGTGGGTTGTTTTTGTTTTGGTTTTTTGTTTTTTTCCCTATAATCACCATATCTATAGAGTCCTTATTGAAACTGGAATCAAATCTCTAGGAATATTTGTTAAAAATCAATATCTTTTTGTTCTTTAGAGTGTGTATGTCCCTATATCGTGCATTCTTTCTTGGTGGTGTTTGTGGAGGCAGTAGAAGGAAGCGTAGTTTATTTTAAGCTTTCCTCTTTTTTCTGCATTGCTTGTTTCCTTTAATCATTGCAAATGAGGGATGGATGAAACTATGAATTTTTGTTGCAGAATGGTTTAGGTATTTGCCAACAAGAGCTTGTAGGGGGAAATGGTTATTGAAAAGGAAATATTCTAATTAGTGAATATGCCTGCCAAGTCTTCATGATTCTGTATCTGAGAGTAAATATGAGCTCCAGGGGAGAATAAAGAATATGAACATCTTACCTGCCTGTGTTTACATGTGCATACAGGTGACACAAGCCCTGACCCAGGAAACCTCATCCAGCTAGGAAGCAGTCCAAAAAGAAGCCATAGAACCTGGACTTCAGGGGGCTTATAGACTTTGTATTGCCACAGCAGTGTAAAAGTGTCCTATACTCAGTCTGCCTTTTTCCCAGAATTTGTTATGTCTGTCAGAAGTTACAGCATATCTGGCCTCTTTATGGATAGCTTAGTAGCTGTGTATCAGGTTCCTTCTAGCAAAACAAAATAGACTGGAACTAAACCAAAAATGTCCAGATATTTAGCAGTCTATTTAGTCCCTATTTAGTGTTATTTACCCCCTCAACTTTTTAATAAAACGTGATGCTGTCATTTACACCTTCAGCCTGAGAGTTCTTTGGTGTAAGAAAGACACCGGGTAATTTTTGTAGTATTCCATGTATCATGTAGGTCCTGACTTGAAAATGCTCAGCATGGTATTTGGATAGGTGTCTTTTTGCTCAGTTTCTTGGTTGCCGATAGATTTTTCAGTGTTTTGAGTTTTTTCTCTTTGCCCAGCCTGGCTTTTTGGTGCCTCCAATTGACTTTGTGACTTCAATCTGACCTGTCCAGGATGAGCATCCACAAAACCTAGAATTTTGATTATATGTGAATTTAAGAAAGCTTTAATGCCTGATTGTCATTCACTGATTCTGGAAAAGGTGTTTGTATTTATGGTGCAACTTGAGACCTAAAATGTAGAGACTGATGATGTGTTACAGGTTACTTAATTAAATTTATTATAATAAATAATGAGAAAATTATGTAATATTACTGAAAGGCCAATTGAGAAATAGCATCCAAGTTAGTTATGTACATTCTGTATTTATTTAGACCTTGTTACTTTTCCTGCCAGACACTTTCATTTACTTGTTTTGTTTCTCTATTTGTCTTGTAAGTTTCTAAGCTGAAAACTGAAAAGGAGGATTGGTTTTTAAGTACAGGAAAAAATGGTGAATGATTGTTTGTATTTCAAGAAATTGAATTTGTCATTTTTTTTTCCTTTAACAATGTGTGCTTTATCTTTTTGTTCCTAAAGGCATGTTTTCAGCAATTTGGCTTAACTGTGGCTATTGGGGTGGAATTCTTTATCTTGGCTTGATATAAGCAAGCTTGCAGCGTGTATGGGTTGGTGTCTGAGTCTGCACAAAAAAAACAATCTTTTGTTAGGTGGTTTCAGGTTCAGTAAAAAAAAGTCTTGGTTGGGTTTTTTTGTGTGCAAGACAACTACCTTGGTAACTTCTGAGAAGTAGCTCAGCTTTGCAACAAACTTTCCATCTAATTAAAAAAAATGCTAAAAACCAACCCTGCTGTGTAGCAGGGTTCTATGGCAGTTTAGAAAAAAAAATCAACTCTAATTAACATGATAACTATCTTAAGGTAAGTCCTATCAATTCTTTCTCACTTAGGGGATAGGAAAGGTAAAAGATAATAGATTATTTACTTACAGGTACATAATTTTACAGTTTCTTCAAATTCTGTTGATTTGTCTTGCTAAAATTAATATAATAAATAGTTATCTTTCCTCTTAGAGTGTTTTGATGCAAGGTATTATTTTAATTTCATCATAACTGAAGCCTGAATAGCAAAACATGCTTTTATGTTCTCTTATAAATGTAGTCCCTCAGTGCATATAGAGAAAAGAATTTTGGTGCTAGTCAACGTGAAGGCAAATTCACAAACATGTAGTACACTCTGTTTTCTGTATCAATTTCAAGAGTTTAGAAAATGAGACAGAAAGCTGTTGTGTGAGATACACTAAGTCACTTGCTTGAATTGTCTATCTCAGGTTCAGTTACTATAAAATACGGCATGTATTGTAACTTTTTTCATAATTAAAATAACATTTGAAGTAGAAGTTCAAATTCATTTTTCCATGTGAACTTAGAAGAAATTGCAATTGGGCTTTTTTATGATTTGGTGATTAAGTAGACAAGCAGTGTAGTTCATGGGTGCCATAATACTTAACACCTGTTTCAACTGTTTTATATTTGTATTGGATGGAACCTCAGCAATCCAATATATCTTGAAAAGCAAAAACCGAATATAAAATGTTTCACAGTATGGAAGAAATTATAATAAACAGAGTACAGCTTAAAATATAAAATGCTTATTATGCACATTTACATAGCTTTTTGTCTGTATTTCTGAAACTAATGTTACCATTTTATAAAAAAATAATCCTAGATTTTTGCAAAGGCCAGCTAAGTGATTACTCAATGCCATAAAATAAATACTGTTCCTAAGAAAACAGTATTCTTGAGTAGCAGAGGTTGGCAGAAATGAATGAATCTTTAAGTCAGAAGTCAGTGCACTGTATTTATTGCCATTTGCTTTGTGGCTTCTTGCAAATCTGCTCTGGGGACAGGGACTGTTGGCAGGAGAGTAACGTGGTCTCCTAAGGCAGGTAACCAGCCATGGCTTTCCAGATGTCACCTGGAAATGTTGCCCAAAGCACTGATGCTTTCCTAGTCCTCATCAGAGACATTTGTCATTGCAGATGTTTGGGTGAGTTCAAGGAGTATTTTGATTGACTTGGTTGCACTTCTGCTGTGAAGTGCAATGTGAGAAAGTTAACTGCTCTTCTCTTGGCTTATTTGTGCAGTGCTTAAAAGATAATTTTGTCTGCTACTGCTTCTTGAAGCTGTGATTGCCCAAACACCTTCAACCAGAATATGCCAGAGCTGTCAGCAAAGGGAGCCCCAAAGCTCTTCCCTCTGCCCTTCCAAGTGAAGACTAGGGGGACTATTTTAGTAAATACTGCTTTTTCTACAAAGTATAAAGCTACACCTAATCTCTCTCATGGCTGCACAGAATATTGTGCCATCAGATGGAGGAGAGCAGCACAAGGTGGAAGTGAGCAGCAAATGCTTTTTTCTTTTGGTGGCCGAAAGTATTCTTGTAAAAGAAGTCTGTAATCCACAAGTAACCACTTGGACTTGTCCTTTAAAACCATTCTCAGGCAGAGGATAGTGGGGCTCTAGGGACCTGCATGTGTTAGGAAGAAAGGTCTGAAACTGTTTCTTAACCATTTTTTGATGTGGAATTTAGCAAGCCATTAAATAACTAAACTGCACTTGTTGGCATTATATTGCATGGGTCAAGAGCAGTGGTGGCAGTTTAAGTGCTGGACATTAGTGTCACTTCTTAATGTTCTTTGTTACTGGGATGCTATTTTGAAATCACTGATTTTGTTTACAAAGTCAGAATACAAAACTTGGTTTGTTGAAATCTGAAATTTTATTTCCAATTGAATGATGAGGTAGGCTACATCATGCCTTTCATGCAGCATGGGTACAGCACTGCCAGCCCACTCAGTCTCCCATGAAAGGTTTGTATTCTTGGGTGTTTGTGAATTTTGAAATTTACTGCTTTTCGACAAAAACTCATTTTCATATTAAAATTTTAAGTAATATAGATTACTAAAATAATCTGCCAGGGTGGATCTGCCAGATGTAAATTTTGGAAGCTTCTCAATATGGAGTTTCAAAGAGGAGATTTATTTTGAGAGTCAGGTTTAGTATTCTCAAGATTTTTTTAAAAAAGAACTTCATTTTAGAATGAAATGACCTAGCAAACTTTTCCTAAACACCAATTAACGTGTGCTTTTATCTCAGTTTATCTGAGGTAGACCTCAAAGACTTACTAAATTGCAGCTTGTAGTGAACACTGTGAATAGTTTCCACTTCTAATGACTTGTGCAGAAATTTCATAACTCTTGAATGTTTCTCTTGCTCATTTCTGGGCAATAGTTGCTGATTTGGTCACACTGTTTGAACAAAATCTCTTTAGCCTTTCCATTGTGTGTGTGGAAGAAATGGGTATATTTCCCCTTGTGTTAGGTTATTCCTACTGTTTTCAGAAGTGCTGAAACTCTTATCTTTCTTTGCTTGTGGAGACATAGAAAGGCTTAAATATGATTTCGTGTGAATAGTAAAAGTTTCATATGCATGTTGGAAACCTTTTTAAATTTGGGTATTCAATTTGGTGGTAAATAGAAATTAAAATATAATTGTAGATAGCATCTCAAAATTCATAAACTACTGATGAAATTTATTTTTTCTTAACTGTAACTTCTCTTTTTAGAAATAAGAAAGCAAATTATAGGCAGCCAGTAAAATAATAGTGTAAACAAGTATATTTGGTATGAAGTTATGCCAAGAAGGCGGAGGACAAAAGGAAGAGAGAGCTGGAAAATAGGTAACCTAAAGGGATACATAATATACTGTTTCATGTACTTCACCTTTTGCACTGAACAGTACAATCCTAGGTGTAACTTGGTACTTTTAGGCTGCAGTTCTGAGCTTTTTTAAAAGTACATCATGGAGGTAGTAAAGACTACATCATGTTAATATATACACAACCCCTATTTTATACAGAAAATTACCAGAGGCATACCTCTTCATGGGTTAAGTAGTGCTGCATCATGTGAAAAAATACTAAAATATTGAAATATGTTTTCAATCATGTGAAGAACTGCTTTAAGCTACAGACTTTAAATATAAGTGTCTTTTCAAAAAAACCAGCATACAGTGTCCCCTCCCCTGTATTTTTGTAAGATACCATGAGACCTGACAAATGGGTTATCATACAACATATCTTATGTGCTGTAAAAATCTATAATGAAAGACCATATTTTGTATGGTGTAACAACCAAAACCACTGATTATTAACTAAAGATGTTTCTAAAGTGTCATTTGCTCCATTTTTACTGTTCTCTGTACTGTTTGTTTTGTTGTTATTGTTTGTTGGTTTTTTTTTTTTCCTTCTGTGAAGCCAGTTTAAGGATGTTCTCATTTCCTTCTTTTCCTTACTTAATCTGTGCTTGTTGGAGTCCATCTGTTGTGCCATCCAGTTTTTGGTGGGGCCAGGCTGTGAATCAGGTCACCAGAATGATTCAGATTAAAAAACCTAAAATAAAAAGCTTGGAATTTGCATTGTCAGCATTCTAGATGCCCTGCAGAGCATCACTGCTATTATCTTATCCATCTCTTATTTGTATTCAGTTTAGAAATCCTGTATTTGCAGCTGGAACAATCTGTCTGTTCTCCGAACTGCAACTACAGCCTTACATCTGTCATGTTCTTGTCTCCAGTTTATCTCCTGTACCCTCAGGAGAGGTCCCGTTTTAATCACGGGACCCTGTGATTAAAAGCACACTGGTCCCATGTTTCATTGGAAATGGTGTGATGGTACTCCTCATTTCCCAAAAGTCTTTTGTAGCTATTTCTGAGTTAATGGAAAACTTGTAAAACAACATGCATCTGTGAAGTGGTTGGTGTCAAAAGAAAGCTGTGTTTTTCTGCTAGGATATGTAGTTTGGAAATCTGAAAAATTGAAATCTTCTGCAGTTGTTTTCTCTGCTTCCAGAAAACCTTGTTCTGGTGCAACTTGCACCAGTTGGCTCTTCTCTTAAAGACAGATGCAGATTTTGAGGACAAGGTTTTCTTCTCAGAGCTGTGGAATTGTGGAATCTGGAAATGCTCTGCAGAAAGATGACTGCTTGACAGGCTTCATTCACTGTCTCCACTCTGACTACCCTTGAGTTAAATAACATGAACTTCTGAGCTGGAGTACATAAAAAATTATCCTGTACACTTTCCCCGTGGTATTTTAAGTGTTGTTATTGATACCTTGAGAAGCTTATTTCGAATGTAGTGAGTGGCATTGCTTCCCTTGGAGTAGAAAAAGTAATTTTATGCTTTTATCTTGGATCTGCTTTACTGTTTTAGTTGTTAGGCTGTGTTTGCTGAGTTAGCAGTAATTCAGTAATTAGAATTGCTTGTGTAGTTGGAAGAGTGGGGAGAATGAAGAACCTGAAACAGTTTTGAAGCCAGGGTGATGGAGTCAGCCAGATATTTGTTTTGTATGTGAGAATTAGAGAAAAATCACAGTGAGTAAACAATGAGTTTCTTCAGCAGTCAGTAGCATTCAGGGAACTTGTTGCATTTGGAATTCCATTTGGAGGCATCCCTTTCTCCAGGGAACAGGAAATCACCCACTCCATAATTAGCTGGATCTGTAGTGTTTTGAATTGGTTGCTACGTCTCGGGCTGGAACAAGGATTAGCAAGAAATTAAGCTATATTCAGTTATAATTAAGTGCAGTTATTTACACTGACAAAGTGTACAATTATGACTTTAAAGACATGCTGGGTGATAATTTAGGCCCTAATACAAGTCATGCTTTTGCAATCACCGAGTTATGATTGCTTCTCATAGCCTTCCAAGCTGCATTCTGCAATGATGATGTGTGCTCATGCCTCTGGTTGGTACAATGGCACCATTTGTAGAGGAAGCATTTAGGGTTGTGTTTTGGTTTTTCAGCTGCTTTGGATATCATAGCTCGTAAATGTTAGCTGGTACAACATATATGTTGCAAAATGTCACTGCATAATAAGCAATTGAGAAATGAATATTTAACAGTACTAATCTCAGTGTTCAGGTTTTTGCTGTGTCCTCGCAGGCTCAGTAAACCACATAGCAGTAGCTCTGAGTTTCACTTCAAAATAAAAAATAGCCAGATAGAGGAAATTAATTTTAATATGATTTTGACCTACTGTAATGCTGCTTCTTGTTCTGATTCTGATTTTTAATCTTGGTATGGCAGATCTTGTGCCCCCCTACATTTCTTTTGATGCTTTGATTGAATTTAGCAGAATTAGATGGCAAAGTGTGCAACCTGAATAAATCACTAGATTTACATGAGTATTTACTTTGTAACTACAGTATGTGTCAGTCAGTATATTATGGCTCTAGTATGCACATACAAACATCTGCTTGGACTCCATCCTTAGCAAGTGATTTGCTAAAGGTTTTAATCCAGGTATTAATTGGTTGTTGACAAATGTTTATTGCCTAAGAAGATTCCCTGGGGTTATGATTTCTCAGTAGCACGTAGCCATTGATTGTTTCTGTTTCTGAACCTGTAAATTTTTGTCAATTGATTTAGTAACCAGATTCTGCTTTTGTTTTACAGCTGCTGCAGAGGGCAAAGGGAAAAGCGGGGAAGACTTTTTTCAGAAGGTAAGGAAGGTATTTTAAGTCTAATATCAAGTGAAAAGGAAAAATTATCCCTATTCTTCATTCATAACATACACTAATTACACTGAATGTGCAGTTTCCACTGTATTGGTTAAATATATCTTAAATGTTTTGATTATTTTATACCTCTTCTAACCTGTAAATGGAATATGACGTGAAATATGGTTTTTTGGTGTACACCACTGTCATTCATGCACAACAAATTAATTATTCTTTGAAAATGTCAAAATAGGCATTATAAAAGTTTATTTTGCTTAATACAAGGGGTTCATCTAGAAGGTGGTGCAAGATGGTCTTAAGGTTTTTATTCTGTGGAGAAATGCTACATCCTTCAGTCATTGAAAAACTGACTTGACACTTATTGTGATATAGTTGAAAGGATAAATATTTAGTTGAGAAATTCAAGACCTTTTAAGAAAGAAATACATCATCCACAGAGTGATTCAATAATGTTTGTGGTTAGACAGAGGCACGGAAGGACTGGAAAAAATAGTCCTGCAGCAACTAAACTACAAAGAGGAACATAGTCAAGAGTAATGACTTTGAAATTACTTTTGCAAAGCAACATGGTTGGGTTTGGGTTTTTTGAAGAATAATGTGTAAAATATTGTAAGTAATGTTAATGAAGGTCTGCATATAGTATGCTAATGAAATGAACAGCAGTTTTGTCTTTCTGTACTGCAGAGAAGAGAGTAAATATTCATGCTGTGTATAGAAATGCCTTGAAACTGCTTTTTGACTGGCTGTCCATTAAACAAATAGTTTGCTGAATCTTCCATGTTTTCTTCATTCTTGTGTCAGCTCAAGAAAGGTCTCTTCAGATGGGAGAGAGTACTTTATCCTGCACGTGTCTGTCAGATGCTCTGATGAAGGTTGATGACAAAAGAGGAGTGCCAAAATGTTTGTTTTAGAAAGTATTTAATGGGAATCTGAGATTAGGTTGCTCTTGACTGGCAGTGAGAGTTACTTTTCTGAACATGCTGCTTGTGCATAGCTGTCTAGTATTAGGGTGCAGAAAGGGAGAATATGTCAAATCTTCTTTCTTTTTGTCAAAGGATTTTATCAAAATGCATGAAGATTTTTTTACTTGCCACATCAAAGCTAAGCCATAATAGCATATACTTCATTCTATACATCATTCATGTTTCAGCACAGTGTTTTCTCGCACTTGTATAAATCTGCTCATAAGTCTTGAAGCTGTAGAGATTAATTACAGTATTTCTCCTGTTCAATTGACTGGCTTATATATTTCAGGTGTGTATTTGGATAATTGATTATTTACTTTGAATATGAGGTACCTTAAAATTCTGTAGTTGCTAGTAAAATAGCAAAAACTACTGTTTTGAATTAAATAGGAAAGCAAAATACACTAGATCTTCAAGTATGTGAATAAGAGTACACTACTAATCCATACTGATAATGGATGTAGTGGCTATAGTGGCATTAATATATTGTCCTACATGTGCATAAATATATAGGCATAGTGGAGATGCTGCAGTAAGTGAAAGCTACTTCATTTTGACTGACATTCTTGCAGTCTGAACAATTCAATAGTTTAGATTACTGCATTTTCCAAGTGCATACATGTGATACTAGAGCTAATAAAAACAGATGGAAGCTATCTTCTTAGGCAGTTTTCTTTTGTTCAAGAAAATCTTTGGACAGTTGCTCATGGCTTACTCACCGTCTCTGTCTGTGCAGTTTCCTTTAATCAGAGTTAAGCTATTTCTTTTCTTATGTGAAATGAATGAGGCAGAGTTTCTTCTGGAGGTAAAATGGCTCTTTTTATATGTTTCAGGTTGTGTAGTGAGGAAGGAAATGATTTGTAGCATTAGAAATATATTGCAAACTAAGATGGCAAGATGCTTTGGGGACCTTAATATGAATTTAAAGCTGTAGTAAATGCATATTTTAAGATATTTCTGAAAATTACTTTTTTCAGAGCATTACCATCTGGCTTTTGAGTGAAACGGGGGGAAAGGCATCATTAAAAAGGCACATCAAGACTGGGGTGTTTAATATGTGTAAATAATGCCATGTATAGTATTTTCTAATGAACTGTATCCTCAGTGTGCTGAAGCTGCTGTTAGGTGGAAGGAGTGTGTGAAGTAAAAGTAGTTTTCATATGAATGCTGACATGGCAGAAGTAACAAGGCAAAGATTCATAAAGAGCATGCTCTAGTAAGCCTGTCATGGCTTTTAAAAGAGTTAATACAAGGTGTTGGTGCTAAATAGTAGTATTTTACTGGTCTTCAAGCCTGTGAGCAAGCAGTATTGCTTTCTTGGATTTTCATAGTCAAGCACTCAGTGGATGTGAGCTGGTCCTATCAACTTTTTTGATAGGAAGTTTAATGATAACAAGTTCAGTGTCAAAGTGCTTTATTTCTTTGAGCATTTAGTAGAAACAAGCACATGTCCTGCAGTTGCTGGTGGTGTTACAGAAGAAGCCCCAGTTCTTGTCTGCAAGGGGCAAATTAAGCTCATTTCTTCATTTCTACTCTGTCATGGTGAGGAAGATCAAATCAAGCATCCCTTCTTCTGCTTCTGAATTAAAGACAAAATCAGATAAATGTTTTTTGTTAGTGTCACTTTAAAAAATCTGAAGACTTTAGCATACTTTCTTCTGATATTTCTTAGTACTACTTCAAAGGGGAGAAAACCAACATAGTCTAATGTTCAATTTCAAAAGCACTGGGAGCTGCTAGTAATTCAGCAAGGAGCAAGTAAATGATGTATTCTCTCTAGAGCTCTCTGATCTGCATTTCAGTGACAGGTAATCTAAAATAAACATGCATTCATTTGCTGTTGTTACATGCTATTTGTGTAAAAGATCTGTGTCGACCTTTCTCTCTATATTATTGTCCTAATTTATTTGGTGAGAATAGTACATAATATGAAGTTATTATGTGTTCTTGATCCAAAGCCCATTTTCAGTTGATGGTGGAATTTTTCTATTGAGTTCTGTAACATGAGGTTCACGCCTCATAGGCAAGAAAGTCCCTTCCCAGGCAAAGCCAGGACATTGTTCCAAGTAACATAATTTATGTAGCACTATAGATATGTGTGGAAGTCTTACATAAAGTGTAAGAAAGAGGTGGGTCTCTGCCCTGAAGACTTCATAATCCAAAACAGATGAGGGTCAGCTGTGTGGACAGAGGGGAATTTCATGCCTCATTTCTGTTTGATTTTCAGTTCAAGCAATTTTTTTTTTTTTTTTTCCTTAAACATTTGGAGCTCCTAGTGCTGATGATGACCTTCCATTCTGAGATTTCTCAAGGCAAGAGGGTACATCTAGCCTTTCATGGCAGTATCAATAGTGTGGCGGGCAATAGGTGGAGGTGTGGGTTTAGCAGGAGTTGGTTGGATGGACTTCTCAGGCTAATGTTGGGACTGCACATGCAGGAGGTATTGACTGGAAATGGTCCACACATGGGGCTCTGCCCAAGTGTTTGACTAGGTCAGATGTAAGCTCCTCATTTCAGCTTAATTCAGTGGGGATGTGTGTTAGTCAAATAGCTTTTGGAATATTTCTGAAGAGGCTTCTCCGTGTTCCTCACCTGACTTTTAAGAAATGGTTTGCTGAGTTTTGTGGAAAGCCCAGTGTACTACCAGCCAGCTGTAGCTTGAGGGTTTACATTTTTCTGAATGTTTGGGACTGCCTAGGTTTTGTGAAAGGGTGCGTTTGTATTTTTTGTTTTGTTCGGGGTTGGTTTTCTTGTTGTTGTTTGATATTAAAGTGTAACTTTTTTTTTAGGAATATAGAATTACAGAATTATAAATATAAATAAAAAAACCAAAACCAAATGAACAACTGAAAAACCAAAACCAAACAAAAAAACCCAAAAAGACCAAACAAAGAAACCCAACCAACAGGAATTGCGATTATTTGAAGATGTGAAAAATAGGCATATCTAACTACATATTTAATCACCTTTTTGTTAAATTCCTCTTTTTTATGCAGTAGATGTTAATGAATATACATTACCTTTCATTTGTTTGGGAGGTTCTGGCAGCAAAGGCAGTGAAAAATCTTCCTCAAACCCTTTACCTAAGATTATGAAAGAAGATCTTGCTTTGCAATATCCCACGCTTTTCTATCTTTGAAAAGTATTTGTTACCTTGATCTGGGGTAAATCTTGTAACTTTTGCAAAATTCTTGTGTGAATGTATTGATATACTGTTTGTTATTTATGATATAGATGGTATAAACTGTTACAGCTATAATTAAGTAAAGAAAGTTTATCTTCCTGTCTGTAGTAGGTCAGGCTGTGAACACTGGTCGGTCTTCCTTTTTAATCTCTAAACATGAAATTTTTTAGGTAGACCTTCAAGTGTGACTGGCTTCAGGCATTTTCAGGTTTTAGATATATTAATTATTGACATGAAACTACTATGTCTCAGGCTGATTATTATCCATGTTCAGCAGTAACTTCTGAAGGGCTTTCCATGTGTCCTCATCCATGACTTCTCTTGAACTGCCTATTTGTAATTCTGGTTTCCCTAAGGCTATACTTGCATTTCTGATGGCAGCCACTCAGCTATCAGATTCTTCCACTGCTGTTTATCTTGCTGGTGAGACATAATGAATTCGTGGTTATTTATACCTTACCATGGGTTTTGTTTGTCTCTATTTCAACCACAGGAACAGTTCTGGACTTCAGAAACCGGTTCCACACTTTCCTCTTTTGCTGGGTAGAAATCATTAGCATTAAAGTAACCTCTTGATGTAGAGTTTGGCTCACATGTGGCAGGGATATATTGAGGCCATACGTTCCCAGAATGTGCTTTAAATGCCTGGCTGTGCTAGGCTGTTATGAAACGCTGGCAGGCACTTCTGATTTACATTAAGCTTCCTCTCATTTATCTTCCTGGGAAGAGGAAGAGGTCGGTATGGATTAGAGAGTTGAAAGAATGTCAGTGGCAGTCAAAATTTGCAGGAAATCTTGCAATTGAGAGGTTTGTCTCCCCTCTGGCAAAACCCCACCCAGTGGAAAGAAGCAGACTCTTTAGGTTGGATTGATTTCTTTAAAAAGGTAAATAAAAAATGCTTACTTAACTTTTTCCTTAGTTCAGGCACGGTGGTGGGAAGGCTTCATTCTTGTGGAAACTGCATTCATCTGGTCTTTAGTAGAGCAATCATTCTGTTAAGTGAAGGGAGTAATTACAAGGCCGTCTGTTTGTTTATTTCATCTTTAGTTTCTTCTGTGTTGCTTCTGATGTAACAAATACAGTCTTGAGAATCTACCTGTAATATAAAAATGGGTCTAGTTCTGGAAGTGACCACTGCAGGTCACTTAAAACAGCAACTGTTCTTGCTGAGTTGCAAATAATTCCCTTCTCCAGATATAGTGGGGTTTTTGATCCCAAAGGATTATGCTGAGCAATTCTACATCTCTGCTTGGAGATCAGTCTGAGTGAATCAGTTTTATGCTGCTGCTGAAGTCACATTTCATGCCCCTTTTGCTATACTTAACATTTTGTGCAAGATATCTTGCATTGTAAAGCAGCCAAGAAGGGACATCTGTCATCACAGTCTGGATTACTGATTTGTAGGGAGGAGATTTGATGCTTCTAATAGTACTTTGAACAATGTGCTCTGGGGTCTGCCCTGTTAAGTAATTTTTTTCTTAGATAAATTTCCCCTTTTTTCTATTACTTATGTACAGTTCATTAATGTTGGGCACACAGATACATATACATTTACAAGTTTTTTGCATGCTTAGATAATCCTTTTACATTTTGGACTATAATGAGAATCATTTAATTTAATAAAAGAAATATTACCTGTGACCTTTGGCTAATGTTTCCATTGAGAATAAACAAAACATCAGGTCAAGTTAAGGAAGGACTTAAGTGTTTCTCCATAGGTAGGAGCATTTGGCTGGTAGTTTTCTTTTCACTCAACTAAATTTTCTGCATTTGTCAGTTTGCTGTAAATGTTATTGTTGTAGAATGTTCACTTGGAGCTGTTTTGGACTCAGCAACAATACTGCAATCCTTGCTTCCTTAAACAAGACCCTTGTTTTAGGAATGATCTTCCCTGGTTCATTTTAGGTCAAGTGAAGGTTAAAAAAAGATGTAGGGTATATGTGCTTGCATGCATGTGTTCTGTTCCCTTCCAAGCTACAAATGTCTTCATGAAAAAGTATTATCAGTATCATCATTGATCAGAACTCCAAACGAATAAATACATTGCCTGTGGTGATAAACTTGCCCTCTAATTGTAGCTTCAGTGTGTCATGATAATACACATGCTTGTCTTAATTCTTAATGTAGTTATTAGGAATAGCTGTGAGTAACTACTGAAGATGGTGAGTTTGTTTAGAGTTATAGTGGGTTAGAATATAGTCCTTGACAACAGCCTCCTTGCTTCTTTGTGGAAGTCTAAAAGTCTGTACATGCAGACCACAAAATTATTGGTCATGAGAAGTAGAAGAAGACATTTTAGTCTTTTGTTTAGTTCAACATGAAGCTGTGTAGAAGTATGCAAATCAGAAACAGGCATCTTTTCCTTCTGTTGCCTTTTTATGCCTGAATCTAAATTAGCTGGAATATTCAAAATCACTAATTTTTTAGATAGTTATTTTGGCTTTTAATAGTCAACCTAAAAATCAGTTTAGCAAAGATGGTCAAATTAGTGTGTGAAGATCAAATTCCTGCAGTTACTGAAACAAAGGACTTGCACTGGAAGCATGAAAAAAATCTGTGTATGGCAGTATTGAACCTTATCCATACAAGTTTTCCCAGTCTCTAAAATAATTTAATTATTACCCTTTCCAAAGGAAGCTAAGGTTAGGGGAGAAGGATTAGCCAAGCAGTCAAATACGGATACTTTTATTAAAATGTCTTTGGGGTTTCTGACAGTTGGAATATTAAATTGGGAAATCAGGTCCCCCTTCTCTACAAGAGCCACGTGCACTCAGGCTTTTGTGCTTGGAAGACACATCCTTCCTGTAGGGGGGTGGATCCTTGTCCTCCCTATGCATGATTTGGTTGTGCTCTATTAAGTAGTTTACACTTGTAAACTATTAATATCAAAAACCTTAATTGACAGCAGACTTATTACTGTTTTCCATGTTTGTCATTGTAATTCTGTGCTGCTTTTCCACTCTGCACAGGGGGTGTTTTTTCTGACAGACAGAAGCACAAGCAGCAAACTCTTAGGTAGTGTCCTGGTCTGGGATACGTGGCTGCCTTGGAGCCCTCTGGTACTTCTGGGGCTCACCCCTGTCCCTGAGCTGCAGAAAAGCAGCATGAATACTGTAGATTCAGATGCACTATATACTGTCTTCTTAGAGTAGGAGCTGTAAGAGGCACAATGAATTCTAGTTTTTAATTTCATATGGAGACTACCTCAGGGGAAAGTCCACAGCAGGGCTTCTGATAGGCCTAAATGTAGGCCAGACTTGTAGGAGAGATAGATATTTGCACCAAGCTTTGGGCATTGTTGGTAGTGTCATCTTTTGTTACTTATGTGCCCTGTATTTTTTCCCGAGCCCAAGTATTCCTTTACATAGTGTGCCATTGAGGTGTTCTTGCTCTGGCATCTCAAGTGCCTACTCTGGCCTCACAGGTTTTACAGGCTGCATTGACACTCTTCCTAAATACCTTTGTATCATTCCTTTTTGTCTTGTTCTTCCTTCCCATCCTTGTTCTCTCTCTGCTCTTGTCTCCCCTCCAACTCACTAAACCCCACACTATTAAATATAATACTCCTTTTGGTTCCAGCTACACACATTGCTCTGTTCTTGTTGTCAAAACTCATGTTCAAGAGTTAATCATTCTCTCAGATACTGCTGCTTCACCACTTCTGCATTAGAAGAAGAAATAAATATTAGCCCATGCAGAATTTCATTGTCTACTCTTGACTCTTCAGATCAGGTCTTCTCCTGCTTTGCTTATAAAGAAGTATATTTTTTAAATTTTTATGCAAATTATGTTCTATCTTTCTTTGTACTGCTCTAACTGCACTCATACTGAGGGAGCCACATTAATACCATTTCTCTGAAAGCAGAAGATGCAAGATGAATGTGTCTGTGAAAGAGAGAAATGTGTGTGCTTGTTTTTACTAGGCATCCCAAAGTCTGATTTTAAAATTCACATACCACCATTTGGTTAATACTGAATTATGTTGTACATGTAATGGTTTCATTTTCTAAAATGAAATGCTCTTTTCGATATTACAAGAAATTTTTAATGAGTGAAATCTGCAGCACTGAATTTTTGCTTTTTTTTTTGATTACTGTTTACTGACAGTTGGATAACTAATCCCTTCTTGGTACTCTTGCCATTTTAATTATAAGCAGATATAACATCAAAACTGTGAATGTGTTTTTATGTTGAACTTTTTGCCTCTTTGAAAGAAAAGTGTTTTTGATGCCAAAATCAAAATAAAATTGCTGATCAACTGGAACTCCAAACTTGTAAATATTATGTGCAGAGCCCCAGCTTTCATGATGGTTTATAAAGCTGTGTTCAGAATGCAAGTTTGTTTATCATACTAAGTTTTATTTAGTATCATATGTTATTTGCCTGTTCACTTTTTGTGGCTTTTTTTGTTGAGTTGAAGCAGCTGGAGCACTTGATTTATGAAAACTGGACATTTTAGCAGAAAGTGTTTGTATCAAACACAGCTTCTGTGTATTTGTAAAAGATGGTGGGTAAGGATCTGGATCTGTGAATGAAATGAATATTTGTGTCTCCTAACCAGCCATTTCATAGATGTTGCTATTAAGACAGCACTCCATGCCAGCCTTATATTAACCAATTTCACTACTTGTTTAAGGTTGTTTTAGGTGTAAAGGAAAATCAATGGAAACAAAGTGAAGATGATGATTATCTTGTGGTAGGATAAAAGTGATCAGACCACTCTGATATCTCAGTTAACTACTGAATTAATTTTGTGTCCTGAAGAATATTTCGGGTGATATTTGAAAAAAAAATGTGTATAAGATGATGATGATAGCTAATGAAGTTCCATTTTTATTCTCTTCTTTTGATAAGAAATCTGGCTTTGGAGTGGTTTTGATGCTTTAAAAATAAAAATCTGAATTGTCACAACCTTTTGTTTTAAAGTTCAATAATTCAAAACCATACTTTAAAAGCTTTCACAGTTACTTCATCTTAAGGTTATTTAGCCAGTATTGTGATATAGCCTTGCTACTTCAGTATTTTGCATTGTTCATAGGGAGTGCACTTTAAAAATATAATTAAGCAATTAAAATATACCTGTAGAAGAGCAAAAAGAGGGTTCTGGGAGAAGCTGAGCAGGGTGTTGATGACAGGAACGTTTCTTAATAGCTGCAGAGCTTAGTAGAAAATCAACATAATACTTGGTTTGCTCTCTGCATCCACAACTGCAATTGCCTGTTTTGAATCTGTAAAAATAGTGTTATTTTTTATGACAGCAAAATGATTTTCCCGTTTTCTCCATGTTTATGGAAAGAAAGCCTATTGCCATGATACTACTTTTACTATTGCTACTCCTGCATTCCTTTTTTTTTTTTTCCTAGTGTCTTGCATTATAACTTTCATCTTTGTTTATTGTAAAGTTGATGAAGCAAATGTTCCTAAGAACTGTGGAAAAATGGTTCTCAAAAACCTGTCCTGTTAAAAATGGAGCTAAATGGAGTGATGTAACAAAACAGTCACCTTTCCCTCAGCAGCTGTATATGAAATATTTCTTAGCTGTGAGTTATCCTCTGTAAATTTATAAATCTCATAAGTCATAAAGAATTGCTGTCTTTAACATGACTGAGCTTCAAAACATGTTTACTAAACATTTACAATATAATTTCTATTATCATGACTTATATGTAAATAATACTTTTTATGATCCTCTGTCTTTCCCTGTGTTCATCCTATCCTCACACATGGGATGTTCCCCTCTTGAGCAATTTTTAACTGTACACATCTTACACTGGTAAGCACTGGTTTTGGCTACTTCTGGCTCTGAAGACTTTATGGTTCTTACCTTGTTGGTGGAGAAAGGGACGTTTATTGATGCTTTTGGAGATTAGGAGCCATCTCGAATTTACAGACACAATTGGCTCAGAATTTCCAATGGTCGTGTTGCAAGTAAAAATTCTCCAGAGGTGCCTTTATATTGGCTTCTTGGAGGTGTGCTCCCAGAATATAAATGAACAGTCTTGTATTTCCATTCCCTCCTCACTATCAGTTTGAAGAACTGGATCCTTGTAATTTTTTTCTTTTTGAAGGAAGAGCTGTCAATACTGCTCAGCCATCTCTACTTTGTCTCATAATAAAATGTGGTTTTCTTCTTTTCCTAATTTGTATTAGTCTCCCCTTCCTTCTTTCCCCATTTGGTCTTGTTACATTATATTGCATCAATTTTTTCAGTTGTAAACTTCATACAGCTTGGAAAAACCACATCTTATCTGACCATTCCTTCTTGTACTGCTGGAAGATGATTATATACTAAGAAATGTTCTCTGAGATTTATAAATGCAGGGTTAAGAATGACATGAAGAGTGACTCTAAAGATAATTTAGAATATAATTTGGGCACTGTCCTGGTGGTATGCTTTGTGGTAATTTTTTTTTGTCTGCACACAGAGGCAGTTTCTTACTAAGAACCAAGGAATTATTTTTCCATATAGTGTCCTTTTTTGCTTTGTCACTTAAACCACAGAAGGAGAAAGGCCTGCCCCCAATACCCAAGAGGGAACTGGATCACTGTTAGAAGGGTTACTTCCCTGCTTCTCATCTACCTCTGATTTCTATTTTATTATGCCTCAGAGACAATAACAATTTTTATTTTTCATGGATATGATAACATGTAATTGAGATAGATTTTCTTCTGTACAAGTTATTGCACTTGTCTGCTCCAGCCATTACAGTCCTACTATAGTCAATGCATGTAAGAATTAATTAAGAATGATGAGGTAGTTCCCCTTATTATGGAAAAGAGTTTGAAATGGTTTTCTTGGGGCCAAATTAAAATGGAGGTAAGTTGCTTGCATTATCTCCACTTACTAAAATTTTAAGTCGCTGCATTCTAATTCTTGCATTTTAACTGTCCTGAAAATTTTCAGGACATACCAGTTTCTATCCAAAATCAGCTGAACAAAAATTAAAATGTAAGAGAAAATTTTACTGTTTTAATGTAAAACTCCCTAAAGTGCTCATTCTATACATTTTATTTTTTTTCAAGCTGTGAAATACATGGAAGCCTAATGCTTTTACCCCAGATGCCTTACATCTAGAGGGTTTTTTATGAAGGCCCAATGGTTTGCAACTAGAGGCAGTTTTTTCAGGATCAGGGCACTGTCCTTATTTATTTTGTTGGTATCTTCCAGTATCTTGTCATCTTCTTTATGTTCTTCACTGAAAATAGCTTATATATTTTGGCTGTGTAAACACCACTGTTTCTCTTGGGGACAGGAGGGGAAGGGAAGATGTAGATTAATTATTTCTTAGGGTTTCCTGCATTTTGAGAAGCTGCACCATGAGATTATTTACTATGTGGTTGTATCTTGTTGCCAAATGAACGGGTTCATTCTTTTGGTCAGTTGATCCTTCAAGGTGAGGAGGGTACTGATCAGTATAAACCCTCTGTGACACTCCTGCTGTTGCAACAAATACAACAGGTAGATAATACAATAGTGAAAAAAGCATGCACTATTGATTAAACTCTTACTAAGTGTTCCTATGAAAGCCTTGTTTTCTCAAAAATAACACCAGAGGTTACTTTCTATTGCAGTTGGGGTTGGGTTTTTTGTTTGTTTGTTTTTGGCAGTTAAAATTCTCAAGTTCTATTTGCTGTGGCAAAACCTTTTTTCTTTTTTTTCCCCCCTTATAATATGTGGTTTTCATAATAGTGGAAAATATTATTAATGCAACAAGCTTTTAATTTATGATAGTCTGCTGCTTGGAGTTGAAAGCCAGCACATTCTCTGAGCGTATTTTTTTTTGTACTTCAATAATTTCACTTAATTTAAATGCATCCAGTCATGTTTTTTCTTTTCTTTTCTTTAAGTTTGTTTTTTTTTTTAAGTCTCCAAAATTTATTGAGGGTGAAAGACTGATGGATGTAGTGCTTGTTTTGAATGACATTAATTCACTTCTTTTTTGTCTCCTCTTCTGTGGTCCTTTTATGTTGGATCTTTTTAAACTCAGTTCTGCACCATTCTTTGTTTTAGCATCTCCTTTCTCCTTTTCAGGAAAGCCTTCCTTTTTTTAATGTATTTCATTAATTTTTTTTTCATTTCATTAATTTTTTAATGTATTTCATGTTGTGCAATTAAGAGCAATCCTGGCCTCAAGCCCTCCATCACACAAGTGGCTTCTTTGAAACATCATCTTTCACATCTGGATTCAGAAATTGTGAAAAGTGTATGGATGTGGCTGATAGAATATCACCCTCCTGGAAGTGTGTTATTTCAGCTGTAATTTATTGTCTGAAACCAAATTGTATAAATTGTCATGCTGAAGCAAAAAAGAAATAGCATAATTAAGTCAGGGTGACACTTGCAGTTTTTCCAGATGTTGTACTAACCTGGAAGGTGTTGGGGACTCCTAGGCATTTGTGTGTAGAAGGTCAGAATAAAGAACTGTTAGACAAATATGACTTACTTTGGAATTATACTACTACAAAAAAATTATTGGTATTGCAGCTGTTTTATTAATGCATCCACTCTCTTCTTGAAAGTAGCTTGGTTAATTATTTTGGAAAATATTTTTTTTATGCTTTTTGTAGAACACTAGAAGTACCAAAAGAAATTCTTTGGAAAGAAAAAGAAATTCTCTGCTTTGCTTTAGTCTCAGTAGGCAAGCCCAGCATTTCTTAGAAGTTAATTTCAAGTCTTTGCTGTCATTCAGTTCCTTCTCCTGTATAACTGCTGCATGTGTTAGTGACACACTGTAACTGTGCCACTAGTAAATTTCCCTATAATATCCCTGTGGCTGATGGGCTTGTCCTGTTGCCATCAATGAGAGCCTACATGGAACTGAGTAACTACTACATGGATTTCTTTGTATCACTGCAAACATGGGTTTTGAAGTCTGGATAGGCTTACAATGAAAAGGTCCTTTCAGGTAAAGACAAGGCAAAGAAAAGCCCCTAACGTGTGAAAGCAAACCAGAGTATCTTGTCTTATGGAAACTCAAAAAGTCTTGACTTAAATGTGACAGGCTTTGCATGGAGTCACTTTTAAGAGAACTAAAGAAATATTTTTGTTGATTTGTAAAGCTTTGAATTTCCCTCTGAGGTGCATGTAGAGCATGCTGTGTTTAATAGTGGTCATTTTAACTTCATAAACGTGCCTTCAGTGCCTTGGTTTTCTTTGATTTTCTTTTGAATGATCACAACTCAGTTCCGTCTATCACCAGAGAAAAATTCTTCATAAAACCAGAAAAGTATTTCATGGCTTGTGCTATTTACAAGTAATAATAGTCACCTGATTTAAAAATAGTAAACACAATCTTTTCCAAAAGTGGCCTTTTGACTTTGTAGGAGAACAATAAAAATTTAAATTTTCATAATTTTTTTTAACAGATTATGGAAGAAACAAATACACAGATTGCTTGGCCATCAAAATTGAAGATTGGAGCAAAATCGAAAAAAGGTACTGTGTTTTCTTGGTTTTTATGGAATAGGGTTAGTTGTTTCAGTAGCAGAACCACAGAATAACCAATTCTGTCTTTCAGTACTGAACACTTGGAATATTTTCATTTCAGGGTACTGTTTTTGTACGAATTTCTTGTCGAAGTTATCGCATCTTTATTTATGTATTTGATATATAACTTCATTGTAAATAGCTTGCACTTTTGCAATACATTATTATCAGAGGTATTGTACTTACTGTCTCTAGCAAGTATGCTTTTTTCTGTGTGTTTCTACATTGAATCTCAGTATTTATTTTACAGCAACCAAAGCTCTTTGGTCTTTCTGGTTCAATTGTAGTTATGTGGTGGTTCTGTGGCATTTTTTTGTTTGTTTCTGTAGGGCACAAAGTTGTGTGTTGGTCAAGCACAGTTAAAAGTACACTGACTGTGCCCCTGACAGAGGCAGTCTGCATGTTGCTTGGTTTCTTTAAGAAACTGAAGTGTTTTTTTAGGTATGGCCAATATGATGTGTTTTAAAATTATGCTACTTTTCAAGTCTATCAATGTGAACAAAGTATACAATCAGGAACATCCCTTTTAGAAATAAGCCTTCTAACTTTCTTCTCAGAGTGATAGCTGCTGCTGTGTTAAAGTAATACTTAATTTTTCTACATGAAAAATGAAATTGGGATTGATTTTTAATATTGCATGGATTTCTGCTTATGCTGATTCACCCTAAAAACCAGGAAAGTGGAGTTCAAATAATTTTTTGTAGGTTATATTTCGAATGTATAGGTGGAGATTTGGGCTAACCTTTGTAAATGAAGGTCTCATGGGAGGAAAAACAATCTCTTCAGAAAGGTTCTGGATTACTAACATTTTTATGGTGTAAAATGAGGTTCAATCTCTGTACTTTCCCACATGGTATTGAGGTACAAATCAATTTAAATCCTTTTTTTCCTCCCATTTACATGGAAAAAATCTCCCTTGAGAGAGGAGAAATGGGGAAGGAATTCAGAATGAAAAAAAATATAGGTGTCAAGTGTATGTCTATATTTGCATGTGGAATTCATGCTTATAGTAATGTGAGGGTGATAAGATCTCTGAAAACCTCTGCTCTGATGTTTGCCTTCTGCATCCTTTCTGCCTGAGGTGCCATGAATTGATACACAACTAAAGCTCCTCAGGAAGCTGAGGCTGGAGAGTTTTTTCTTTTGAGGGGAGAAAAATAAAGCAGTATCTGCATTTAATTTAATGCAGATTATTTGAATTTATTTGAATTTAAATGAGCCTAGTTCTAGAGATGAAAAGCATGGATGAAAGGCCATGAAACGAGAGGTTGAGAGAGATGGCTGGCTGGGATTCTGGATTGCTACTTAGAGATGCAGCTTTATATGCAGATTAATTTAACCTCTTAGTTAAGATTAGTGATCTCAAAGAGAAGATAATGTTAGATGTGTGGTGAAGGTCTATCACTATATGGAATTAATTTGAATACCAGGGGAAATAAAAGAGCTACAACTTAGGAGCTGACCATAAAACTAAAAATTTAGAGGAGGGAACGTATAATATAGCTGGGCATACTGAGTGCATCTGCAGTGGGAATGATTGTCCTGAGAAGTCTTTATGCTAAAAGAAGCTTTAGATAGTGATGGGCTGTAAACTGGGCAATTTAGCAATATGGTGTGCTATGAAAAAATGTCCCAAATGCCTGTGGACTGCAGGGTGGGTCTGACTTTTACTCTCTGGCTTGCTTTGATCTGGGAAGTTGTGTGTATGTATACACCTAAGGTAGTGAATTATGTATGTGTACAAAGAACTCCTTAACACAGAGGTTCTTATTTCTTGTGAAATAAAGTGTAGTTTCTAGGTGCTGTTTACACTTGGTATCAATTGTTTGCAATTCTGTAACTTTCCATGTGCAGCTCCAGCAGCTGTTTATATAGGGAAAATATTCTAAGTGTTTAACATACTCTTAACTTCGCTTAGTGACATCTTGTGATGGAGAGGGAGAGTTTGCAACAAACAACTGACTCTTCAGGGACTTGCACTCAGAACATATTATCTTCCCCTGTCTCCTTGGCTGGGACCCAAGTGCCTGATAAGGAGTCATTCAAGGAGGGGAGAGCCAGTTACGGATGGGCAGTCTTGTCACCCATCCCTGCTCTGTACCCTGTCGTAATCAAGTGATACCAGATTTTTCACATAATTTTCCAGTATAATTTGACTACAGTTTCAGTAGGATCACATTCTGTGGGATGTATGTTGTGGCCTTTAGTCATTATCAGCTTTCATCCAAAAATGAGGCAAAAAACCCAATTGTTAGGAAGACATCTCTAGCTGTGTTGTAGTTTCTGCCATTTCAAAAATTATTCTGTCTTGAAACATTTAGAGCTTAATGTGGTGGTCTCACTGCTGTTGTCAGTTTTTTGTTGAATATTATTTCCAAATAACAATAAGGACAGAGTACATATTTCCTTTGTTACAACACATAGGTATTAAAATTTGCAGACAAGGTGTGCATAAAAAAGTTCAGCAAGGTTTTATGTTTAAGTTCTGTATAAGATCCATAATCTTTCTGATTTTACAGAAGAAAATTAACAGGATAAAGCTGAAACACCAACAGTAAGTGACCTGCAAGCTACTAGATTGTTTCCTTTCTGTCTGATGCTGATTGCAGCTTTTAAATTGATGATGGCAAAATACTATATATTGAGTATCATAATGGTGGTTCATTAACTCAGACTTCATAAATGTATTCTGAAAACTGAATTGCAAAATGCTAATGCTAGATTTAGCAAAATTTAAACAATTTTCTAGGTAAAAATTCTTGTTTACTATGAAATTGCTAAAGTAGCTCTTTGTGAAGGCTAGAATTAAAAATTCTATTACTGACTCTCAGCAGTTTCATAAAGACTGAAACAGCCAATTCCTGACTGTAACAAGCACTAGATACTGCAGTCTTGCTCCTGTGATGAGGTAGCATTTTGAAAATACGTGTTTAGAAAACACACAGATACAAATATTCATGTAGCATCTTTAAGCAAGCCATTTGTTCTGGTTGACAAGGAGCTTCCATAACATTAAAGCTTCGGAGAGGAAAGGGAAAGAATTTGAAGCACTTTTGTACTGACCAATTCCAGTCCAGCAGTAGCAAAGCAATTGGCACTGGCATGGTCAGCTGGGCTTTGCACAGGGGCTGAAGGCTACACCAAAACCTCATGTTCTAGAGACTGCAGATCTTCTGTAGTCCAGTGAATTAAAGGTCAAACTGTGTAGCCTTAACTTGTGTGTCTGTTCCCCTTTTGCTCTCTACATACTTTTCCACTCTGTTATGGTTACTCCTCCTTAGGAATTCTATTAATTGTCTTATAAAGATTTATTCAGTGCTACAAAAGTTCAGAATAGATTGCCAAGTACTAGATAGTCAGATGCTGGAGTTCCACAAATGCTTCCAAAGCAGGGTCTCCTCCAAATACTGACTTATCCTGCTCCCCTGTTCTTGTCCAGCACTCTTTGCTCTGCTGTCACTGGTGCTTATTTTGTCATACAGGGAACCAGGCTGGCTTAAAACTAACCATGGCTATTGGAGAGGGTTGGGATGTTTTTGTGCATTTGCTAGCTGATTTAACCCTAGATGTTAACTCAGACTGGATACTCAGTCTGCTTTACCACATATTTGTATACACCTTTAGTGCTTAATGCATTGGGAGCTATTCAGCAGCAGTGTGTGCTGATGGTAATTTAAGGAGCTCTTTAGGAACTTTAGGAAATGGGTATATATGAGCTGATTGCACCTGTACAGAAGTTTCAGCTGCATGTGTGCATTCAAAGCACGGAGAGCCTTGAAATAGAATTGGGTACCAACCAGCATATGAGTGATTTCAGCTCCTGGAAACTTAGTGGCTCTATGCAGCAATTAGTTCAGAGACTTGGAACAAGGAAAACTTTGTTAAAAAAAGGTGATAAGAGGGATAGCCAAGTAAATAGAGCTTACAAAGCAGGAAAAACTCTGGGATCTCTTTTGCAGTTCACTTTTTTTAAAAGGGGTGCTTTTATAGAACATCTGTTGCTCTTTTTTCTTCTTTTCCTTCTGATATTTTCATTCCTCTTCCACTTTTTCCTGATTACATTCTCCAGATCTTCTTTAGCTGTGTCATCTGCTGAAGTTACCCACCTAATTGCTTTTCTTTCTTGAACTGCTCGTATTAAATTTCACTTGTTTTGTTTTTGTTTTTTTGATTTGATCTTGTTTTGGGGTTTATTGGGCTTTTGCTTGTTTGTATTTTGTTTGTGGGTTTTTTCTGGTTTTCCTCTCTCATTACTGATTTATTTTAAGTCAGTGAAGAAAAAATGGTTCCTGTTCTGTTTGTGTATTATTTTTTCCTCCTTGTCTGATGTATTTTTACTTTTCCTTTTATCTTTTGTTTAAAAAAAATCATGCCATGAACTTTAAGCTAAAATTTAAGCTAGTTTCTATTATCAAAACATTTACTACATTCTCTTTTTCATTAGCATATCTCAAAGACAAGCCAAGTGTGTGACATGTCAAAATGATTTTTCAGAGAATGTCAGGAGGGGAGGATATGTGGCATCACTGAAGACATTAGAAGAAAGTCAGCAATAGCCAGCAGTGGGCACTGCTGGTGTTCATTGCCTGACAATTTGGTTTCACAGTTTTTCCTTCAACTTTGTCTTCTGCAAGCTGTCTTGCAAGTGGAATCCACCATTTTCTTCTTTGCATCTTAAGCTGATGAGACAATCTAAAAAATCAAGTTAGCTACTGTAATACTACTTTTGAGGCAAATAACTGTGCTGAAAGACTTCAACCAAATTAGTAAAATTATCTTAAAAAAAAGAAAAAAAGAAAAAAAAAAGGGGGGTGGGTGGGTGGGGAGGAGGCTGGGGACAGGGAGGCTTGGAGACCTGCAATGGTGTATAAAGCTTTTTGACAATTGCTAAGAGGCTTTTGAAAATTTTGCCAGTCATCCTACATTGCTGTACCCTAAGTCTGATAGGAACTGAAAATGTGCAGAATGTTGTCTGCTTCTGAACAACCCCAGCCTGTTCTGTCATCTCTAACTAGGGATGTAAAAGTGGAGCAGATAAGAATGTACCCAAGCCTCTGAAGTGCTTACATCTTGAAGTGCTTAAAAGCACAGGCAACTTTTGTATTGGTTCATGATTTTGATTTCTGTTGTCTAAGCATTAGTTTCAGTGCAGGTGAATAGAGATACGGGTTCAAGTTGACCAATGTCACACTGCTGCTTAGAAAGAAAATAGCACACTGTATACCAGCTGGAACTCTGCCAGCAACTCCATCCGTGCTTCCAAACCAAGGATTGTTTTAGGCTCTTGCAGTGGTGTTCGATGCCCACCCTTTCCAGAGCAAGGGGAATAGTCCCCTGGCAATAACTGATCAGGCTAAGTGGAGGTGAGGTTTTGACTGTATGGTAGGAACCTGTTCTCTCAGGAGAGGATTGTTCTACTTGGTACATGTAGGTCAGCATGAATCAATCTCATTTTTAAGTGGAAACAGGATCCTAGTGCATCAGTTTGGGACAACTTCATACAGCAGGAGTAGGCACAATGGTTTTTGGAGGCCATACCATTAGGAGAGCCTTATTCTCTTATGTTGCAAATGATGATAAAAGCTGGCTTGGTTGTCATTTTCCAAGTACTCCTGAATGGAAGACTGGTAACTGCTTTTGATAGAAATTAAATCAGGGAGACAGAACATAGCTTGTAAGCAGCAGAATTTTGTAGTCTTATCTCTCTTGCCTTACTGCATGCTTAAGGTCTGCCCTTCTGCCTCCATAGCTACCTGCTAGGCAGCTCAGCCTGCCAGCCCAGCATGTCCTGGTGTCAAACTTGCTGACGGAGAGGGCATTCAGGACTGCTGCTTTGTTGAGGCCTGTGCTCTTTTGTCAGCAGAATTTTTATTGAATCTATTTGCTTTTGGTTCCCAAGGTATAAAGTTGTAGGTCTGACTTTATACCATTTCAGCAATTGTTTTGTTAAAAGCCTAGCATTTGAATGCCTTTTCCTTGTTGGTGCCCATGACAGCAAAACGATTGGTTTGAGTATTGTGTGTCATTTCTCTGTGTGGAACCAAATTCTTTTGCAGCTTTTATTTGACCTCACCGAAAAAAAAGAAAAAATATTCATTCTGTTACACAATTATCCAGCTGATAATTTTGTATATTAATAGAGGGTTTTTCAATGATGCTCATACCTTATACGCGTGTTAATTTCACAACAGTATGTTTCTGCATATTGAAGGTAGTCATGTGAAGAGGTAAAGGATGTCCTGTAGTGTTTCTTGAAATACTAACAAGGTTTGATTGTGAAAGAGAATTTCTTATCTTCGGTTGCTTCATAAAATAAAATTTCAGTCAGGTGTGGTACAGTCTGGGAAGCTGCCAGTGTTTTCTGTTCCTCAGAAAGGTATTAAACTTATTTTTATGCTTGACCTTTCTGCAGTAAAACTAATGCAATTTTGCATTTCCCCTTAGGCAAAAATGAATCTATTTAATCAACAAGGTTATCTTATGTAGCTTTTAAAAATTATGCATGAAATAACAGTAAACAGCTTATATACTCTATAACGCAGAATGCCCTCGTTTTGGAAGTTCTGTATAAGATGGAGTAGTACTTTGTCAGTTATTTTATGCCATTTTCTAATTATGCTGGGTACAGTATCTACTGGTTAAGATTACCACTCATTAGTACTCTTTTGAGAAGTTTACTCATACTCTTCAGTATTTTTTGTAAGAAGATAAACTCTTGGTGTCAAATGTCAGTTGAAGCCTGTCGTATGTTTTTGTTTTGTTTTTCAGCGTGTACATTTTACTGTTTGTTTGGAGAAGTGCTGAAAAAAGGGAAGTGTCATGCTTCATATTTTAGAAATATAACTCACTTCTGTTTTCATGTGTGTAAATCCTAGTGGTTCAGAGGGTTTCAGGGGATGTTGAGCAGTTCTTAATGCCAACTTAATGCATGGTTGTATGCAGACATTTGATGCTACTCTGAAAAACATTCTGCAAGCCTGGCTGAAGATGCTAATTTGAGCACATCAGGTATGCCTTAAGCATGGGGCAGTGAATGGTAATGATGTGTTAGGTTGGTAAACATGATTCAAATTTGTGTTTTGATTTGGAACAAAAATGGCTTGAGTGAAGGAGGCTAAGAAGCTCCAGAACCATGAAGCAGACATATAGTGGAAAAACAGTTAAGGATCTTGTCACAGTTTTAAAAAAATATATATATGCCCACCAATATTGCTGGGAGAACACGACAGCGTAATACTCTGAAGGAATAATACTTAATGTGTGATGATCTGTAGCTGATAAATTTCCTTAGTCTTTAGAGTACTGTGTTTCTGTAACTGCCTTACAGTCTTCCCTGAAGAAAGCAAGTGCCTCACCTGATGCTCCAAGCTTTCGTGCTGACTTGCAGGGAGGGCTGGCTACTGCATTGCCCTCTTCAAATTGATGCAACTGCTCTAAATTCTCCAGAATTACAGTGGAAGTGAATATCATCCTGTTTCTTCAAATCTCTGTGTTATAAACAAAGTTGGGGTTATTTCTTTTAAATTGCTTTGGTTTCAAACGTTCTTTACTGTTTGCATTCTAAATATAGAGGGAGTCTGTGCCAAAGACCAAGTGCAAACATACAAAACCATCATTGATGTAAAGTCTAATGACTTCCTCTGGAAATTATAATTTGAATCATACGGTTTTTCTTGAGTACTCAGTAGGAGGGAATATCTGAAAAATAACTATAATATGGTTTTTAAAATTTTAAACTTGTCATCTGTAAAAACTTAACTCAGTATAAACTATTCGAGTAATTTTATTCCTTGATTATTTGTCAAGACTAAAATTTCCTGTGAAGCAAGTCAGATCTAAAGAGAACAAAATCCAGGGCATAAAGAGCGTTCTTATGATTTATTCCCCGCCCCCACCCAGACTTAATTTTTAGCAGTTACAGAATAGTTGTTATTTTATGGCAAACGTTTGACAACTCTGGTTGCCTGTAGTTTTGTCTGTGTGGCAGCAGTTGAACATGCTGAATTGGTAGTTTAAGAAACTACTGAGACAGGAACCATCTGGTAGTGATCATCAGCTGCCACTGAGGATTGCTGGCAACACGTATTCCCTGTATGAACTCCTGTGAAAGGAAAAAGCAAGTGAGCTCTGGTTAATAGGAGGAAATCTGTGGGAAAGGAAGAGCTGGGAAAGAAGTGGAATGGGGGAAGTGAGAGACACAGGAAGAACTGAGGGAGAGCCTGAGGTGCTTGGAAACAGGTAGATGAGATTCAGCAGGAAACACAAGCTAAGGTAGGGGTCTTAAGGCTTTTGAAGGAGAAAGATGCTAAAGAGTAAGTGGTGAAGATGGTATAAAGATAATGAGAAACATAAGGGGTAGAAAGATGGTGTGGGGAAAGCACTGGGTAAAAATGCATATTCAAAGAAGTAGAGAGGGGATTACAGCCCAGTGTGTCTGTCACATACTTCCAGTATATATCCTAGTGTTTGAAATGAGATTGGACATATTTCTCAAGCTTTTCCTTAATTAATATCCTGGGCAAAAACTGGTAAACACCACTGTATTGATACAGACTTTTATGACTATTCTAGACCAGTGATTGAATTATCAATCACTATTCTCATCTCTAATATCTTTGTGGTCCTTCCATGCAATTTAAATTACTGCAATTTCAATTTGTTAAACATTTAACAGATATCTTGTCTTGCATCAAAACATATTTATGATTTTAAATACTGGGAATGCAAAATATTAATTTCGGGTCCATGGGGCCTGAGAATATTGGCACTTTCTTGTAAAAATCACAAAACAATTAAAATGTGTGCAAGTAAAACAAGACAGCAATAAAAAGGATTACATTTTGGTCCAACTGTCATCCAGCTTACTAGATTTGTGGCCAGTGCAATGTCAAGTAGTGTAAACTGCTTAGTTTTGCAATTCTGGAGGAGAATAATAGCCAAGAAAGTAAGCTGAGAATATATTTGGCCTCAAGAAAATGCAAACTGTTTTGTGGAACTTGCTTAAAATGTTTTAATGCCAAACATTCAGACATTTCCCACTGAGTTTTTTTAGCAATGGATTTGAAGTGTTACACTAAGCTAGACATGTGCAAAATCCATTCCTGTGTGTATTTTTCATCTCCCTTTTCTGTTGTAATGGAGTCCAGTACAAAGTTAAGCTCATGTTAGCTTTTTGCCTGTGGGTACTGCTCATGGGGAGCATTGCAAACATGAACTGACCTCCTTATAGATATGCCTTTGGTAACTTCAGAGAAATAAAAAAAAACAACCCTGAACATGACTCTCTTCTTCCACTTTTTTTTTTTCTTTGCATCTTTGATTACACTAACAATTTTTACCTTTTTTTTTTTTTTTTTTTTTTTGTTTTTTTTTTACTGTACTTGTGAGCTATAATTTGATTCTGTGACTTTTCTATGCTTAACAGAAAATTTCTTTGCTCTTACAAATATTTAGACATTTAAGCTGTGGGGACAGTTTTCAGATGTCTGTTTGTCCACAGCTGTTGCTCTGTGATTTCCTGGCTGAAGTTGATGGGACCTGATAGATTTTTAGGAGATGCTGGAAAGGTGCTGTAACTTTTTTGGGTTTTTTGTTTTTTTTGTTTGTTTGTTTTTCTCTGCAGAGAAACAACTAGTGCAAAGCTAACACTTGGGTTTTTTTGTTTGGTTTTTTTAACCTTTTTACTTTGAGGGTATAGAACTTGAAACAAAGATGACTTCTGAGTTTCTCAGTATCTCACTGCTCCCTTTTTCTAAGTAGACATATTGTCTATCTGAAGGTCCAAATGTTCCATACCTCATTATATTCTAGTCTATTTTTTTCTCTAACTTGCCAAGATTGACAGTATCTGTATCATTTGCAATCTGAAGTGCATATAGTCATACAGAATATCTACTCTTTTGCATTAATGGCTGCTCCCATCAGACTGAGGTATAAAGCTGGAAAATTCAATCTGTTTTCTGTGTTTATTATGTTTGGCTTGTGGCTGTATCAAGGAGAAGAATCCTCATAGTTTTAATAGTTCTCCAAATACTCACCTGAGGTATTCACTGCTAAGCTTCCTAACCAACCTACAGGCTACCAGTTCCAGTTTTTTGACTATTGCTTAACTCAGCTGTATAAATGGTAAATATTGTCTGCAATTGCTAAGGCAATCAGTGCATAATTGACTTAAAGTTTTCAAGCCAGTCTCTTGCTGACATTGTGTTTAATTCTTGGAATGCCAGATTAATTACAGCATGTATTGCAGTTGCTGGATGATGAGCTACATCTGCTTTTTGTTAACTTTCTCTAAATGAGAAACTGTCAGTTCATACAGCTCCTCATATTCTGAAGAAAATTTTCCCCAACCCTGTAATTGTGTACTTTAAAAATTAAAGAACAGTTGTGTTTAGATCACAAGCTTGTTTACTTCGTTTGTTTCTGGAGGAGCTGATCCAAGCATAGATGATTCCTTTCTGTTTTGCAATAAATAAATGAACAGAGAGACTGTCCCAGGCCATTTGAAACTTGGCTGCAGGAGTTTATGTTGATTCTTCTTGATCTGAGCAGTTAGACATGCACAAATCCTCAGCATCCCTTGCACCAGCAGCTGGCAGCAAATACTTCATTTGCTGGAGTTATTTAAACAAACCTCCAGATTGCTCCCAGCTCAGAAACCAGCTAGATCAATTCACCCCACTTTGCCTGCTTAACTGAGCTTTTAAAGAAAATCACATTTACTTGAGCATTTTCTCTCGTTTGCATTTAGCTTGTTGATTCTTCTGTGCTGAGTGCTTTGTGTGCCTACAACAAGGAATGCTGGTTCTGCAGGAAAGTGGAAAATAGTGAATTTGTATCATCAGCTCAGAGAGATACATTTGCGGTCCTATTTCTGAATTACTTCAGGAAACAAAATATAAGTAGCAAAGGAGTGGGTGGGTGGGCAGGGTACTTCAAATTTTCAGCAGAATGATTTGAACTGTACTCACTCCTCTGAGTAGGAACAAAGTTTTGGGCTTTCCTGGTTTTGGCTCAGACTTGCTGTGCTTGCTGTGAAGAGCATCACTATCCTTATGCTCGGGCAGATAAGGGGAAGCCAAAATACAAACCCAGTTGTAATGTGAAGAGAATTATCACAGGGCTCAACATCCAGTGAGAGTGTGTGGCAGCAACTGAGTCAAACTGAAATTTCAAGCCTAGAAATGTCATAATGTAAATTCTTGTCATCGTTATTGAATTACTTGGGAATATGAATTTGTCAATCTTTCGGTAAAAAATGGAACTGGCTGACACATTGGTTTGTGGGGGTTTTTATTTACTTTTTTTTTTTTAGGAGTTTCTAGCCATTACTTGATACCTTGCAATGTGCTTCATACTGTGTTTACATGTAAACTAGGCACTGGCAGTCTTCCACTCTGTGCTCCCCATACTAAAACTCTAAAGGCATTTTTTCAGAAAAACTGTAAAATCTGCATCACCCAGACACTCAACAGGTGCCTAATTTTCTAGAGGTGATTTTTGCTGTGGCAACACTGGATAGAGACAGGTGGACAGAAGAGATGCAGAGAAAAGTCATCTGGGAACACTTTAGGATAAATATTCAGATTTAAAAGGCAATACCTGACATTCAGGTGTTTTTTTCAGGCATATCATAAATATTTTCTAATGTTTTCTAATTGTAACTACTCCTGCCTCTAGCCTTTTGAGCTGCTGCTTGCTGGGCCTTCAGTACTAGCTCATCAGATCCTTCCTGTAACCTAATGCTCTTGCAGAGGCTCTTTGCCTCACCAGGGTGTTCTGCTCCTGTGTGAGCTGTTGCATCTTTACAGTGTGTTCATTGCAGTTCTTTCCTGGGCAGCTGATTGAGTGCTTGGTGTTGTGCATTCACACAGAAACACAGCTGAAAGAACCGTGGAAAATATAATAATATAGGGAAGGAAAACTTTGACAGGGAGAAGCTATTTCACTCTGTAGAAATGTGATACTAAGGCAGACGGAGTAATAGACTTTTTGTAATTGTAAAAAAAAAAAAATTTCATGTTGAACTATTTTTGGCTTTAGTCTGATGTCCTATCTAGTGTCCTATTTTAGTGTCTGATGTCCTATCTAGAACAAGCTGTTTCCAGCTTTTTGATAGCACTGAATTTCATCCTGATTCTCAAGATGGTCACTCAGGTGTACCTAGTACAGGAATCTTTGCTGCATGGCAGCTGCAGCCTCCTGTTCCAACCACAGGAGGAGGATTACCCAGTGGCTGTATAAAAACCAGCTCACAGAGGGGAATGCAGGCAGAGCAGCAAACCAGTAAAAGGCTCAGCACTAATTGTAAAGCATAAAGATGCAAAGTGTAGTGGGTTTGGATGTGGGAGAATTTGTGAAGAAGATTGAGCCTGGGGCATGCATTTAGGCTCAAAAGTTGGATATTATGATGGCTTTTATTTAGGAAAACACAGTTACATTGTCTTTTTTTGTCAAATGTGCATGTAAGAAACCAAAATTATCTTGAGGCTTGTGCATCAGAATTGTAGCCTTGAATATAGATATGTGTGCACTGATGATATAATGATGTTATTTTTGATAGGAATGTTGTGGGTTGTTTCTTAAGTCTTCTGTTGAGTTGATCTGATAGTACTATGGCTTTTTTTTCTTCCCTTTATTTTTTGTTTTCTTTCCCAGGGGTTGTGGTTCTGTGTTTGTATTTTGAGATACAATGGCAAGAGGCATTTAAGTAATGAACCATGAATTTATTGGTTACATGCTGAAAAAAATGACACATAGCAGATTTTGTGTCCTGCTGAGATTGCCTGGCTTTGGGTGGCTAAAGGCTGAAGAGCAACTGGAAAAGAAGTAGCAGAATTGCAGCATGGCATGTGGCTTTCAGTGTCTGAATGCACTTATAAAATGCCTCTAATGACCTTTTCTAGAAAAAGTAAAATATACAATTTAAGCTAATTATGGTGTTAAGAAACTAAAATTGTGTAACTGAAATGGACTCTGGATGATTACAATTAATTTATTCTCATTTCTTCTTTTCAGGTTTTCTTCTTCTCCACCTTGGCCTTGCCCTTCTCCCTTCAAATACTGTCACTTTTCTGTTTAATTGCTGCTTATATTTTTGTTACCTCTTCCTTGTTTTACCTCTTTGCTTGTGCTTTAAGAGAAGTCTTTTCAACTTCATTTCTGCTGTCACTGGGTCTGAAATCCATCAGTAGCTTATTTCTGCAAAAATAATAAGTTGCACAGGTAATATTTTTTAAAAGCTTATCAGAAGTTTCTGGCTATTTTTAACTTAATTCAGGATATTCTGAATTTTCAGTGTTCTGCTGGGGTTTTTAAAGGCTGCTGAGAGATTCAAATATGGGGATTCAGCTATGATTTGATGTAGGAGTAAACCTCATTTTATTTCTTTTTTTGAAGGCTACATCAAACAGCTATTTCCCTCTAAGTAGCCACTTTATTCAGTGTTTCAGGTCTTAAAGTTTTCTTTTGAACTACTGAAAGTATGAAATATTTGAGAAACAAGATTCTTTTCCCTGTTTCACCCTGTATTGCAAAGCATTTCTTCAGTTTTGTCTCTGTAAGGTTGATACTGTTTTACTGAGTGTCTTCATGAATATCTGTGTGTCTGTTTGTGTATATATGTATTTTTATAAATGATGGAGAGAAGTAAGAAGGGGGATGGTAGGCTTCACCATCATACAGTTGTTCTAGTGCTGAGAGATTGAAACACAAAGCTCTGATATTTAATGCTCCTCAGGTGACTACATGACAGCACCCTCCTCTGAGTAGAACAATAATTCTTCTAACATGGTTTGGAGTTGGATGCCAGTAAAGGGGACAGTTCGCAGTCACTAAGTTCTGAGAAGACAGAGTCTTTCAAATGTGTGCAGAAATATAGGCAGTGGCTCTAGCTCTTCACCAGGACATTTCATAATCAGCTGTTTGTCCACAGCAAACTTCCCCTAGAATGCCCAGAGCCTCAGGCTTTGTCTGCTCTGAAGACAACATCGGCTGCAAGCAATTAATAGTGAGTTTTGTGATGCTTTGGATAGGTTTTTGATCATGCCTAAGTGAGGTGGTTGAAATGGCATCCAAGGATGGTGCTGCTGCAGTCTAATTCAAACTACAAAAAAATCCCTTAAACTCAAAACAAAAAAGCCAAACATATGTTTGAGCGATACCTCTGAGGATACACAACAAGTCTGCAGTAAGAAATGTCCATTGCATTCTGCCTTCATTTGGGTAGCTTTTTTTCTTCTGTGGCTTATATATTGGGAGATGAAGTGCACTGAGGTGCATTGGAGAGAGGGTGAGAATTCTCTTAGAATGATAAGCCAACAGCAAGAAGGGCCCAAGTGACATATTCCCTTTCTTATTCAATTGCATACTTTGTATATGACCTTAATTGTATTTGCTGAATGCTTTTAGCCTCAGTGGTTTTCCTCCCTGGGAATAAGTTGAGCCTTTTTCAAGTTAATCTTAGCTATAATCAGTCCATCTAGTTTGGACAGTGAATATTCACTCTTAACAGATGTACAGAGTATTTCCTAATTTATTTGGAAGCATTAAATAAATTGTTTCAGCTATCCTTTTTTTTCTGTATTAATATGAGGTCCAGGTTGACTTTTTTATTAATTAATTTGTTTTATAGATGTATGTTTCATCTTGTTGTAGATTAAAGAATATGCTTTCAGTTGAGAGCCTACCGACTTAAATGTGTTGATTTGGCTTTCTCTCCTTATTTTGACTTCTCATACAGCTTAGTGTGGTTTTGCTAGTAAGTTTGGGGCAAATATTTTCATACTTAAAATTGCTAGGTCTTTTTTGCCTTTGTTTTTCCTTGAATGGCTCAATTTTTAGTAAAATTCATGGGCTATTCAGATCTTAATGAGTTGCTTATTAAGGATGACTCTCATCTGCCCTGGTTTTGCCCAGTTGTCTAGATATTTTTGGACTAGTGGCATTTCTGTAACTTAAGTAAAGTAAAAGAAGTTCATCCTATAAACAAGCTGGATGCATGGCTATGATCTGAAGTATTTGCCCAGAAGTTAAACGTAATGTCTGTTTGCAGGAGAGGCACACACAGGTAAATGTCTTAATTATTTTAGTTATTTTGCCTAGCAAAAGTTAGTGCAGATGCATTTGTACTGGCACAAATATATTCTTGCTTGGAGGAGTTTTATTTTGTTTACTGAAATGTTGTACACTGTAGTAGCAAAAAAGCTGGAGGCTTGCTGGTATAGCTGTGGATGTGGAAACTCTGCAGAGAGTGAGGAATTTGATAGCAGCAATAAAATGCCACTTGAAGGCAAGAATCTGGCAAAACGAAAACTGGTGAATTTCTGTTGTGTAACTGTAGCTATTTTATTTATGTAAATATTCTGTCGTTCTTAAGGGGAGGGGGGACAGTGGTGGTGTGATTCTGTTAAATCTTTCTGTTCTTTTGGAAAAATATGCTGTCCATCAAAATCAGTTAAAAGATAGGTTGCTATAAAGTAAAATTTTTATATCTTGCAAGATACTAATGTTGGTTCTTATTAGACAAATTCTTCCAGTTTCTGATACTACATTTGTATTAAGAGCGTGAGAGCCTTTATGCATTTAGCCTGCAGAGTTATTCTGAAACCATTGTTCTGTTTGCAAATAGTTTGTAAAGCATCTCAATTGTGTCTCAATTCATGGTAGGCATCTGCTCTTTGCTGTAACTCTAGTTTTATTTGGAATATACTCCCAGTTGGGGTCAAAAGCTTTTAAAACAAAACAAACACACAACCAAATAAAAGAAGACCAAACAAAACAAACAAAAAAAATGTATTCCCCTTCTATTTTTTCTTTTTCCTCCCTCCCCACAGTAAAATTAGAGACCAAAATCAGTGGCTCTCAAGGGTAAAGAATGGCATAATGTCTTGGTGATCTGATCTGGTTATCTTTTGGATAAAAATATCATTGTTACAGCCCTAGACTCACCAAGAGCCATTTTTGTGGGAATCAGTTGATCTTGTTCAATGGGTGTTCTGCAGATACTGTGCTCAATCTGATCACTCCAGATACTGACTGGAGGGTGAATTTATGCATTTGTGTACTCACAATACTATACGTACATTACACCTGTTATACCTTTAGGCATGACACTCTTCTTCAGACTTTTAAGAGTGCTGATTATTTTGGTTTGCTACAACCACACCCTGCAGGCATTTTAAGTATTAAATGTAGCACTTTATCCAACAAGTATTTTTGTCTCAGTACTAAGGCAAGAAAGTTATTTTTTTCTAAATTAAAAAAACATAGTTGTAAATCCTTGGAATAAGTAGGTTTTTTGTCCATAGTGTAATGTAAATAAAATAGCAAACATACATAATTTGTCCTACAGAAGTGCTGAACACCTTGAGCTTTTGGTGCCAAAAAGTAACAAATTGTCTGGAACCATTTTTAATGTGTTTGTCTCTGTATTTGTGGAAAGGGTATTAAAAGGTAATAGCAGCTTCAGAAAACATTTAAAAAGCTGATGTCAACTGTTTTAATTTTTATTATTCCTTTGTACTATTATGCAAAGGCATTATATACTCATTCCTAATCAGAAATGCTGAAAACAATTTTCAAATACCCAGTTTCAGGCTTTTCCACAAAATAGTTAGATTAACCAGAAAGCTGAAACTGAAGGTAAACTGAATTCTGCTGGGTGACTGAATGGAACAGATTTCACTACAGGTTTCCTCTGTTTACCAGAGGGTTGTCTGGGGTCAAACACGCCTGATCTGGACTGGGCTTCTAAGAAGTTTAGGAGAAGTTTGCCTTTTGATTATCTTCTGATAAATCTGCCTGTGCTATAGTGTTTTAAAAAAAGAAACAGTCCTTTACTTAGAAAATAAAAGTTTATCCAGGAAAACAAACAAATAAACCAAAAAAAAAAAAAAAAAAAAAAAAAAAAAAAAAAAAACCAAAAAAAAACCAAACCAGCTTCTCTGGTTTATTTTTCTTACCAGATGGTCAAATTAGAGTATTTAGGGTTGGGCACAGAAAGAGTTGGTGTACTAATAGGTGATTTGCTTGGCTTATATGGACCTTCACTGGAAGACACTTTTGAACACTAAGGGTTCTTTAATCTCCAAGTACAACCCATGTCACAAATCAAGGTGGTTGAATCTGAGGAACCATTAGAGCAAACAATTTTCCACTCTACATTTTCTAGAGGGATTGCAGTGCAATCAAGCTAATTAATTCCATAGAGAGGTTCATTTAAGAAATGCAAGGATGCATAATAGATGGAAAATCAGACCTTATATTCTAATTGCCCCTTTGAATTTTTAAGCAGTTCCTGAAATGATCAGTTTGTTCATTGATTCAGTATTATTTGGGTACCTGCTGGTTTTCCTGAAAATCGTACATAATTCCAATGTGCTTTCCATTCCTGCAAAGCCACTTTAAAGAATTCAAACTCTCTTAGTTGCAAGTAACTCATGGAAAACTTTGATATGGATGTCTTTTCTAAATTGTGTTTCTTTGAAGGAAAGAGTGAGTGAGTCTCAAGGGAAGAATTCTGTTAACTTAAAACCAAGTTGCTTCGTATCTATTACCAACCACTGTGTCATTGAAAAGAAGTCAAGTAAGGAGATGGTACTTAAAGCCAATTTTGAAAGATTTTTATAGCATATTTTAGAATTGGCAGTGGATTCTTTTTTGTAGTTTTGGGCTTCTTCTTTGCTTTTGTTTTTAAAGTGAATAATTGCATTTTCTGAAATGAACAAAACAAGGTTAAATGTAGAAATGTAGGGATTTCTTTGCTGCAGCTGTTGTATCAACAAAAAAAGAGGAGTCCAACTGGAGTAAGAAATGGAAAAAATAGGTATTCTAAAATGTATTTGCACCCATTATGAAATAAATAATACTGTGGAATGGTAGTAATCTCTGGTACTACGAGGATGCCAGGCTTATTTCAGATATTTTTCAAATTTGTATCACAATATAATGTTAACAACTATGTGAAAATCACAACCCCAAAGTGGAGGTGGTCTAATTTTATGTTTTTCCTGATTGCCTCTAAAGACCACTTGGAGCATACAGAGTGTGCTAGAATCTGCTTCTGGGAATTTCTGCCTGCAACATGCACTTCAAATATTATTCACAGCTTTAAACACATTAGAACCACATGGATTACTGTGAAAAAAAAATATTGCCCTTGAGATTTTGGTTTTTTTATGTTTTGCTCCATTGTGAAAAGGCTGACACAGCAGATTTGAGTAGCTTCTGTAGGTTCTAAGTGCTTACTATGTTTTTGCAACTACATTTTTAAAAAGGAAATATTCTTGCTTTCTCAGAACTCAAAATGCTGCAATTTTGACTTTCATGAAATGTGGCAGTGAATACTGCATTACTGTAGCATTTCTGTATCCCCAGCTGAATGTACTCAGTACTTCCCAGCAGTAAAGACTTGAGGTTTTTTATTGTTGGAATGAAAAGAGTATTAAGGTATGGGACAGTTTTCAGTTGAATACAACAGGTTTACAATCTGAAGTAGTATTATTGGTTAGTTCTTTAGTAGTGATTTCAGTCATTGAGATTATGGGAAAGGCAGATATGTGGTGTGACTGCTATGTTTGTTCTGTCATTGGCAATATATATTTATTTTTATATACCCTAATGTACTATCTGTCTAGGATAATGAATTGAAATTAATTCATTTTCTAGATGAGGGTTTAGAATTTTGGGGGAAGAGAACAGTTTATCCGTTACAGGAAAAAAATCAGTGTTAAACTGTAAAAGGGCAGAGGACTCAAGAACTGGGGAGAGAGAAATAGGTATCACCTGCAAAAGCATATCCTTGTTTCTGATATTTAAAAAATTGGGTGGTAGTTGAGGATTTTTTTGTTTGTTTTAATTGAACTTATATTTAATGGGTGGACAGTGATTTTGCACTGTGGCACTTTATGCTTCTGGACACCAGATGGTGCTGCTTAACTATCTAATGTGTCTTTTCACACTAATTTGAGTAATTGATAAGTGATCTGAAAATTATAATGTAAACTGAAATGTGTTGTAGAATCAATATTTTAGATCACACTGGGAGAAACTACCATCAGCTAGTGCTCCTCCTGGGTATATAGCTTAGTAGCTAGCCTTAATTTATATATTTGACACTTCAAAGTTATGATTAATAATTTAAATTTTGTTTGAATACTTCAATCAGAAAACTTTGGGTGGAGGCACCCTCATAAAGGTTCCAGAGATTAATTAAAGAGAGCAAATTTGAATGTGGGGTTGAGTTTAATATTTGCATGGTGTCTGGGGTTTTTTTTAGAGATTGTTTGTTAAGCTTGAAAAAGGCTGTTGAAAACCTAGTTGTCTTTTATTATTTTTTTGAAAAGAGACTATGGCTACCTTTTTAATTGCATTGCTGACAATGTTTTTAATACTGTGATGTATATTTGGCATTAGATTTCTATTTATTTTAAGTTTGTTATGATGTTTAATAAATTCATCTGGTAATCCTGATAGTGGGGCTGAAGGAATGGAACAGTACGCTTGGGTTTTAGTGGCACCCCAAAGGTTGGTGGTACAACTTATTGCTGGACAAGAAATAATAGATTTAAATTTATTTAAGCAGTGAGGAAATTGTTACTTATTTTATTGTAATTTTCTTACAAGCCTTTGTTTCTTTTATAGATCCCCATATTAAAGTCTCTGGAAAAAAAGAAAATGTTAAAGAAGCAAAAGAGAAAATAATGTCTGTCTTGGACACAAAAGTAAGAAAGAACTTGGAATGACATCTTAACCACTAATTTTATGGTGGGGACACTGATCTCTGAGTGGGCTCATTTAAAAGGAAGATGTTTATGGACACTCAAAGGCAAAGCCCCTAATAAGGCAAAGGCAAAGCCCTCCTGGATGTTGATACTTAGTATATTCACACTTATTTAAATATGCAACAAGAAAATTCTTGCTTAAAACACTTTTTCCACATCTGAATGATATAAAGTAGTATTTTCAGCTATGTGGCTAAAAGCAGACCTAGTTTTAGGGCTTTTTAACTTTAAAATCAGAAATACAGCTTCACTGTAAACAGTGTATAAAGTGAATCTAAAATTTTGGTTTTGAAATTCAATTTTAGAAGCATTTACTCAGTTCTGGTTTTAACTGTTACTGTATCCTTATACTCTGAAATGTTACGGCTGAAGTTTCTAAAATGTCTAAAATTTGGCCAGAAGTTTCATACATTCATCAGATTTTCTTTTGTTCCAAAAGCAACTCTTTTAAGTCAGCATATACAGCCTCTGTGGAGTTGTACACCAAATTTTGGTTCTCGAAATAGAGATTGCCAAAAGAAGCAAACCAGTGATACGTGCAGGTTTTTTTACCAATTACTTACAGAATTGCAATGGACTGTTAAAAATATAGTTTTATAAAAACAGCCCTAGGCAGAGTATTCGTGTATTTTAAAAACTAATTTATCAGAAAAATTGTGTTTGGAGGCGGAAAAAATCCTGCTATTTAAGATATCATGGCCTTTTGATTTGCCAAATTCTTCATGTGATTCATGTTCTTTCAGATCAGACAGGTGTTTGTGACTGCAATTGAAAGAACTGGAATTCAGATAAATTAGAGTAGGTGGCCAAAGGACATTTAAGTCACAGTTGATAAAAGCTAGGGCACATTTTAAAAGCCTTAGACATTTTATGAGTAAGTATTTTAGAGGCATTCATTTCCGTGTTTTTTCCTCAGAGAAAAGAAAATTTTAATGATCTAGTATCTGACTATGATGCATATTGAAAACAGAATTTAAGACAGTTAAGCCTCTGCAAAAATACTCGGGAAATACAATTTTGAATGTCATTCTTTAGCTTACATCACTCTAAAATGCTTGGGTTCTGATGTGAATCAATCTAATCATGGGTGCTTGATTTCCAGAGCAACCGGGTAACCTTGAAGATGGATGTTTCACATACTGAACATTCTCATGTGATTGGTAAAGGTGGCAATAATATTAAAAAAGTGATGGAGGAAACAGGATGCCATATCCATTTTCCAGACTCAAATAGGAATAATCAAGCAGAGAAAAGCAACCAAGTAAGTATTGGTTAACATTTTAACTCATTTATACTGTAATTCCTGAGACAGGAATTCTAAACCTCTTTATGTTCTAAATGTTCTAAACCTCTTTCATCAATTTCAGTTTTTTGGGGCTGAGTGATTTATGCTTGGGGAAATCCATTTTTAGTATTTACTCTCTTTGGAAAGCATGGGACTTCGTATATGAGCAGATCTTCAAAAACAGATGGAAATAATTTGTAATGGTTCATGATTAATTTCAATTTTTTAACACTTAAGATTTTTTTGAGCATACAGAGGTCAACAACTTAGTGTGAATGATAGAGAAGCAGTATGAAAAACACTGCTTTAGCAAAATTTTTTTTGTTCAAAATCTGACATATAGCATAGCAATTTCTTTGTGCTTTTGGCTTGTGGTGTAACTTAGTTGAAAAAAAAACTTGGATATCTATCAGAAGTTAATGTCCTATTGTAAGAGTTCAACTTTATTAGAAGTTACTGAACCTGAATTGTACTACTTTTATAATGCTGATATTACTGGAATGCTTTCAAGTCTTTCATCACTGTATTTAGAATTTCATCTTGTGCATCCTAATGGCTGCTGAGTTTCAAAACTTTTCAAGAAAACCTATTGGTGTTGAATATGAGAACTGAGAGCATGTATACAGTGGGAATTCCATAATTTGAGCCAGACACCTGTATTATTTCATGTGTTGTTTTTTTTCTAGTTGCTTAAGATGCTATAATATTTATAGATTATTTTTAAAACTGGTTTTAGTTTTTCAGCTACTGTTTAGGGAGCCCTTACAATGTCACCAGGTGTGAAATAAGTACTGATTTGAATTTTTTTTTTTTCTTTTTAAAAAGAACAGAGATATCTGAATAGCTTTTTCAATGCCTTGTTTAAAAATGTGATGCTATGTTTTCTTTATTCTTCCTCTTCCAGGTGTCTATTGCAGGACAGCCAGCTGGAGTGGAGTCTGCAAGAGTTAGAATTCGGGTAACAGTCTGTTTTAGTACAGTGTTCCCTTGGAAACACTTGAAAGGAAAACTAATTAGTTTTGAGAACCCTAGGGTTGTCTGGCTCTGTCATATGACAGCAGAAATATAGGAACAGTGTGAATATCCATATGACAAAAATGCAAGGGTATTGTAAAAACAGGGATTCACATTCTGGCCAAATTTTTAACTAGGCCAGGATGGATCTTGAACACAAAGTCTGCAGCATGAGCAAGATATAAAGTTTCACATACTGTGTTTAAAATTGCATTTCAACTTACCCTGCACAGATGGCCTTTAGAAGCTTGGGGTTTATTGTTGCTATGTAGTTGCAAAAGATCCTGGGGTTTTCTTGGTTTAGTTTTGTTGTGAATTTTTTTTTTGGGGGGGGGGGGAACAAAAAAAACCCCAAAAAACTAACAAACAACAACAACAACAAACCAAAACCCAGAAAAACAAAAACCTTCAACAAAAAGCCCAAGCAAAGCAAAAAAGCTCTTGTTTCCCTGGAAAATTTGTTTCCTTTTTCTATTTCAAGATGTACTGTTTTTATGAATGAACTCTGGGTGGAAGATATATTAAATCATAATAATCATCCCTGACCAACACCTTATGATTCAGTTATGAAATTGTTAAAGTTTTTAGTGGGTATGATTTTGGTTTTCAATATTTGCTCTTCAATGTTGTTGTAGGAGCTGCTTCCATTGGCACTCATGTTTGAATTGCCTATTGCTGGAATTCTCCAACCTATCCCAGATCCTAATTCTCCCACAATTCTGCATATATCTCAGACATATAATATTTCAGTTTCCTTTAAACAACGCTCTCGAATGTATGGTGCTACGGTCATTGTCAGAGGGTCACAAAATAACACAAGTGCTGTGAAGGTAATGTGTCTTCTGAAGTAGGTTTCTGCATGCTTTAGTCATAATTCAGAAATTTAAGGACTATATTTGTTATATTTTGCCTCATTAGTACCAATTGTATCATTACTTTTGATGCCTGAGGTTTGGGGTTTTTTTTAAAGACACGTAGTTAGTATAAGTAAGATGTAAAAATGCATAAAAAGAGTTTTAATCTTGGGATTTGCCATTGTTTGTGCTAAGCTTTTAATCTATTTTTCATCTCGTACTTTGTTTTTTCAGCAATTCTGGAATTTGTGGTAATGTACCCATCTTACAAAAAAACCAAAACAAAACAAAAAACCAAAAAAAAAAAAACCCACAAACAACCCACAAGCAACAAAAAACCCATAAAAAAAACCAACCAGAAAACAAAAATGAAAAAACAAAAAAAAATACCCAGAAATTCCTCATGCTTTGATCTTCTCAACACATACTCTAATATATAACCTTGAAAGTTTCCCTAACAGTCAGTAAAACCAGTCTTGCAAAAGCAGGCTTGGGAGATGTGAATTTGATAGCCAATTAAAAGAACTGCCACAAGCCTGTTTATTTTAATAAAATAAAGTTTACTTCTTAACAATTGGTGGTGGGACAGATTGGTATGGGGATGGGTGTATCTCAAGCCAGTAAGAACATCTCACATCTTAGACCAAGACTGAAAGACACAAATTTTGCAAACCTACCCTAATAAGTCTCTATCCACTTTTGTATTGCTCTTTGTGGGCACAGAAGGTCTGTTGGGGCCAAACCATTTTACAGTGGCAGTTAAATCTGCATTTTGATCATAAAATGGGAATAATAAGTAGTGTCTAGTCCACCTTTAGCAAACCAATTGGTTTTTTAGACAAAACAGGATGTTCTTTAAGGCAGAAAGAATTTGTAAGGGAACTTTTTAAATGTCATTTTCTATACCTGCGAGCACTGTTTCATCAGTTTCTTGCATTTTCTCCCCACAGGAAGGAACAGCAATGCTTTTAGAGCACCTAGCTGGGAGCCTGGCCTCTGCAATCCCTGTGAGCACACAATTGGACATTGCAGCCCAGCATCATCTCTTTATGATGGGTCGGAATGGTAGTAACATCAAACATATCATGCAGAGGACTGGTGCTCAGATACACTTCCCTGACCCTAATAACCCACAGAAGAAATCCACTGTCTACCTCCAGGGCACAATTGAGTCTGTCTGTCTTGCCAGGCAATATCTCATGGTAAATACATTAACTGGAACTTGCTTGAAAAAAATGCCAGGTTGTAGGAGATATTCTCATTCATTATGTATTTATTGGTTAAATGCAAATCAGCCTTTAAGAGGAATGATTACTCCTCATATCACAAAAAGCTGATTCAGTTGAGTGCTCCCTGTTTGTAGTTATCCAACATATTTGTATCCTCTGAGACCATGATTTGAGAAACAACCTTGAGAATACAAATGCAGCATAAGTAGTTTAAGTTTACTGTAACTATGCTTAGGTAGAAGTAGAAGGCAGGTTTTTTAAGGTTTTGCTTTTTTTGTGTGGTGAGTGGTTTGTTTCACTTTGCCAACCTGCCTTTTCTATGTTCATCAGGGAAGTACGTTTCTTTTGGGAGGAAGTGGCAGGAGTTTTAGTTCCTATATAAGTGAGTCTTCAAGGAACTGGGGAACCATTGGAAGTACTTATTCTGCAGTCTTACATTCTTTGCAATACCATAGCCTCAGTACTATAAGGTCTTTTATAAAAGTAGGTCTAGGGTTTGTACAGGTTTTTGCTATATGGGTCTTTAAGCTTCACAGGAGCCTTCAGACATTGGTGTAGTACTAATGCTGGTACATGTGGCTTTATATATGTGAATATTTGCCAACAACACATAGGAAGCCTGGATTCAAATCCAATTCAAAGCTGATATTAGAGTAAATCATGATACCGTTAAATTACAGAAGTTCACACATCTCTGACATTGCACTGTGCCTTGCTGTGTTGTGGGGAAAAAAAAAACACCTTTCTATTTATACAGTTATATTAATGAGTAGTATATTCAGGATGTTAGAGAGAGCCTTATTCTCTGCATTTTCTTGAAGTTTTAGTAGAATTTTTCTAGAGGTTCATGAAGTAAAAGAAACCCAAACAAGCTGTTGTATGAACATCAGAGCATGCCTTTACTCTCAAAGCTTAAAATTATGCTAGAGCCATTTTTTTTTAAATATTGAAATTTGTTTTAATCAGTCCAAACACATTGGTACAACTTCATATCCCAAACTGCAACCTCTGTTACCACCCTTTAAGAACAGTACTGACCAGGAGACTTGGTATGTTTTGACTCACGTCCTGAAACTGTTGCTTCCAATTTTGTAGATGAAAGCAAATTTTAAAAGTAAGGTTGCCAGGATCTATAATTCTCCTAAGAGATGAAAATCGAGGCAGAGTTTACAATATCAACAGAAAATGTGATGCAGTGCATAGACACCTTACAGTATGCATTGTACATGAATTAATGTCTTCCCCTTATTCCAAACCTTTTGGTTTCATCTGTATTTTGATCACTGCTAAAAAATACTGAGATTTTTTGTTAGTTTTGCATATAGTGATGAGGACTGTAGAGAATTTTTTGGGGGGTTGGCTTTTTTTTTACAGTGCTACTTTTAAGTGCTTCAGAGATCACAGAAACACAAGGTTAGGGGTTGGAAGGGGTCATCTAGATGCCTTTACCACTGGAAAATATTTATCTAGCTTTAGGAAATGGCATTTCCTTATCTCAAACACAGTTTAACATGAGCCATGGGTATGTGAGAGTCCTGCTGTGAGTTCCTGCCAGTATTTTGTTGTGATTTAATTGGCAGTAGTGGTTTCTGAATTTGAATTCTTCAGACACCACTATGTCTGTGTAAATAGCTAATGTAGGGTGCAAACGTGCTGACTGGAAGGCCAAATATTTAACAAATCATTTCACCCTTATACCAGCAAATTGTTTGTTCAGCATCCTGGGGTAGAAAGACACACCTGATTTCTTCTGTACAAGGAAGTGGCTCTACTTAAAATTTCATCCTTGCCATTTTTACTAAATTTAACGTATCAGGATGTACCTGTGTTAGTTTATTGGTAACATTTTCATAGGTTGTAAGATTTATAAATGTTTGCATCCTGTCTTTTCAGGGTTGCCTTCCTCTCGTGCTTATGTTTGATATGAAGGAAGAAATTGAAGTAGAACCACAGTTTATAACACAGCTAATGGAGCAGTTAGATGTCTTCATAAGCATTAAGCCGAAGCCAAAGCAACCAAGCAAGGTTGGTGAAAAGCTAGTGTATTCTATTCAGGCTTTCATGACAGCTTTTCAGAGCTGATGAGTTGACATATCTGCTCCTCCTCCCTAACTTAATGGATCAGAAACTTGTAGAAGGCATATAGCTTGAAATATCAATTTAAATGCTACAAGAGCTCTATGGTAACTTGACATTTTCATTAAATGTTTGAGAATACAGGCACTAGCTTTTGTAGGGAAGGTGTAGATAAAAAAAATAAACTATGAGGAGACGGATTTTATCTGGACAAAACTACTCTTGAATTGTTTTTAAAGAAATTAATCTTAAATTGCAGCTCCTGTCACATAACAGCAGTGGTTCTTTATCAATCAGAAATAAACAAAAAAAGAAACAAAACAAAAAACCTCAATCTGACTATTAGAAAAGTCTCTATTCTACACCAGATGTTAAAAAGAACCACAAGAAAAATAATTACAAGATACTAATATTAATGCTAATATTAAGAGTCGTGTGTGTTGCATATCTGTATAACATAGTCCTATTACTCATTGATTTTCCTTTTTTTTTCCCCTACAGTCTGTGATTGTAAAAAGTGTTGAACGAAATGCCTTAAATATGTATGAGGCACGGAAATGTCTCTTGGGACTTGAAAGTAGTGGAGTTACTATAGCATCAAATACCTCTACTGTCTCGTGCCCTGTTGGTTTGTCTTGTCCAGGTTTGGATATATTGTCCTCAGCAGGACTAGGACTCACTGGGCTTGGTATGCATTCTATTCTATATATATCTTTATATTTTTTAATACATATATATTTATTTGAAACTTGATTCACTTACAAAACCTGACGACCAGATGTGTGTTTTGCATGAGGAATCATGTTATAGTATGAGAGAATACTGAAAGCATCTGGCCATTCAAGGGCTTCTTGTTATAAAACTTCCTCCAAGGCTTTCATAATCAGCTGTGTGACTCATCTCTGAAGAAAACCCTCCAGAAACTCAAACCACTCAACTGAAAGTGAAAGGGAGGGAAATACATGTGAAGTAGGACGTTGCTTTTAAAACTTATTGGAGTATATCTTAAAGAAGATATTTCTTCTTTGGTAATATTGTGATGTCTCAGGCTGTCCTGAATGTGGTTAAGTACTTTAAGCCTGTCAACAGTACCATGAACGTTAACATAGCTAATGCCACATTCAGTTCTGGCTGGATCTCACTGTGTTTGAGACATGCATATGCTACTAGTTTAGACCTTACTTATCAGTAGAAAATATAAGAAAGAAATGGGTAAGCTTCCTATCCTAATGCAATTTTAAAGAAGGAACGCATAGCCCAAACTGGAATCACTATTTTCAAGCTCTACAGATATTCTATTACCAGAACTGGATAGATAACCAAGCAGTCACAGAATAACTTAGTGACAAATCTTGATGCTGCTTACTGAAATTCTTGTTCTCATGTAGCCACCATGCTTCCTTCCACCTGCCACCCAAGACTGCTGGGTAGTTCCATGTCAGATGCTTTCTTTGGGGTGACACAGGTGCAGGTGTTTGTGCCATTTGACTGTGGTTTTTAATGCTGCTTTTGTTACCTTTCATGTCATGTCTGCACTTTGGGGTTGTGCTGTTACCTTTTCAGAGTGTAGTGCCGAGCTGCCTTGTGAATGGTCTTACATGAAGAGCTGATTGAAGGGAATGCCTTGGGAATAAATGCATTTGAGGGATGACTTGTGGTCAGGGTTGAAGGTGCAAAAATGAAATTAGTAGTTCTTAGTGTAGAAGTAATGGTTCAGTCATATGAGCTTCTGAGATTATTTTCTGAAATAAAAGGTTATGAAGTGCAGTTGCTTTCCTATTCTCTGTGATGCTGCTTTGAAAAAAAAAAAAAAATAAAAAATATGGAAGCAATGAAGGGGGGGATCCAAAAGGGATGGTGGGGTTGAGAAGCAGACAGTGAAGATTTGTTCTGGCAGTAGTCCAGTAGAAAGGCATAGGAGATGCTACAACTCTTCTTTGACATGTAGTTTCCAATTTAACAATGTTTATTCTTAATGTATTCTCTGCCAAAATTAATAGTAGGATTAGTGCTAAATTTGTATGGAGAATATGTGCTGGTGCAATTTAATGGGGTTTTGTTTGGTTTTAATTGGTACTTGTGTGAAAACGTTTTTCTGTACATCTTAACTAAATATTCACTAATATATTTTTTTACAGGCCTTTTAGGTCCGACAGCCCTGTCAGTCAACACCTCAACTGCTCCAAACTCCCTGTTGAATGCCCTTAATAGCTCTGTGAGTCCCTTACAGAGTCCAAGTTCAGGCACACCTAGTCCCACGTTATGGGCAACATCTCTTGCTAACACAAATGCCACAGGTTTGTAGAAGATAAAAGGAAATAAATTAGTTGTGCAACAGTAAGTTGTTAGAATGACAAATGAAAAGTCCAGAATCATTCATTATGTAGAGCCTTAATAATTCTGCTTAAAATTTATCCAAATTGAAAGTTCTAATTTAATACAGAATTATTTCACATGTAATGTTTTGCTCTAGGTGATCCTGCTTTTGTGGGAGAGATGGACTAGATGATCTCTCAAGGTCCCTTCCAATCAATAATTCTGTCATCTGTTTTATATGAGAAACTATGTTAATCTACAGAGTAAGGGGTAGAAAAAGCATTACAAATTTGGCAGCCAATTTGAATGAAAACTTTAGTTATGTATCAACTCTATATAGAGATTTATCTAAGGTACTATAATGCCTGAGGAAGTTAAATGAGCAAATGAAACAAAATATGACAATTTTGTTACAGGTTTTTCTGCTATTCCACATCTAATGATACCATCTACTGCCCAAGCAACCTTAACTAGTATTCTGCTGTCTGGGGTACCTAATTATGGTCAAAATACTCCATCTCCACCCCCAGGCTTGACTCCTGTTGAAGTCCACGTTAATAGCATGCAGGCAGAGAGTAAAAAGGGCTCACCTTCTTTAAATGGTCATGTAAAGGTAAGTGGTGATATCTCTGGAGAATCAGGTCTATTTTTAGTTGATCTCTACTAAGAAAAGCTGAATGAGAAAAGTAGCTATATTAAGAGGTTCTGAAAACTGCTAAGTTTAGAAATAGAAGAGTAGTGTTTTCAAAATATGACTTAAAGACTGAGATATAAAACACCGAAGCATATTGTTCTTCTGTATTGGGTATGAAATTCTTGTACTGCACAGGTAGCAAGGGGAAATTCTTTCAATATTTCCTTAAGGATAACAATCACTTCAGTGCTTTTTGACAATTATTTCAGACCTCAAATATCAAGTATTCTGCACTCTCTGCCACATCGCTGGGAGAAAATGTGTTGAGCACAAACCACAGTGATCCTGTTAGGCAAACAAGTACTCATGGTGCCTCAGAACAAGTAGCTGCCAAGTCAAATAGTCCAGAAGGTAAGATTTTGACATTTTATTCTTTTGTCTGGTAGTGTTTGTTCAGTCTGTGTACATTTAATGAAATGAAAATGTAAATGGAATGCCTGTACATTGGTTTTGCAGCCATGTTGAAGGACCCATTTCTGGGCCTCACAAATTCTTTGTCAAAGTAAATCAAAGTTGTAGTATCTGAGCTGGGCTGTTGATTGAAAGACCTGAAGTCAATATAAACGTGCTTACAACATTTTCTTAATTTCCTAAGAGCAGAGAGAAATAACCTATGAAAATTTTAGTATGGTTTACAGCAGCTTAACTTCATTGCTTAAAACAACCTTTACTGGTTTAAACTATGTATTTCTGCTTTTTAATGAAAGGAAAGAATTAATGCCTTTGAGCAAGTTACTGGAGAGAATTCTGTGTAGATGAAACCTAAATGATGCTGACAAAAAATTTATTTGCATTTTTTTTGTGACAAATTTGTGCCTATGATTTATGTGAATACAAACAACTTTTTTGTGCTTATGAACTTATATTCCTGATTTCTAAGCTTGACTGAGTTTTGCTAGTCCTTGAAACTGCAATGTTCTGTAAAGAGTATTTTGTTCCATAGGTGTCATTCCCGTCAGCAAGTTCCCTAGAACATAAGGGGGTTTTTCTTTAACTGTTCTTATCATTGATTTCATAGGTTGCAATGATGCTTTTGTTGAAGTGGGCATGCCAAGAAGTCCATCCCATTCAGCAAGTACCAGTGATCTGAAGCAGATGATGAGCTCTTCCAAACAGGCCTGTGCTAAGAGACAAACAGTTGAATTACTGCAAGGCACCAAAAACTCTCACCTACAGTAAGTTAAAGATACAAATATAGATTAAGGGAATCTTTGCCATGCAAAAATACTTAACGTGGCTTTGTAGGTAGAAGGGGTGGCTCAGTAATAAGATGCTCAAACAACCAATTTAAATCTGCCTTGATTTTTAATCATGTTGAGTATTAAAAAATATCCCCCAATTTGTCTGATAGTAGGGAACTTTGAATGCTTTTTGTGTATGCTAAGTATTTTTCTCTGGTTTGAAAAAAATAAATGCCTTTCTTCTCCCACAAAACAGTGGTGGTTTGTTGTTTTTTGTTTTTTGGTTTTTTCAGATGAGCTTTCATTAGCTACTTCTGAAGGATACATTGTTTTATAATTTCCTTTTTTTTTTTTAACTGACTGCTTTGAGAACAATTCCTACCTGACAGCCATTTTCCTTTTGTGTGTATCTGAGACTGGTTTTTTTCTTAGAAACTTGATATTCAGGCCATAACAAAATGTTCTCAAACACTTGTCCCAATTATTTTTTTTTTTGTTTTTCTTTTTTTCCTTTAATGAGCCAGCAGTGGGAAAGGCTCTTTTGAGTCATAATGTGTCTTGGCAACACAGGTTTTCTGCTTAACAGAATGCTTTTTCCAATCTGCTTTAAGTAATGTTTTCACTATTTGTTTTGCAAATTGTTTATCATCACTCTTTAGAGATGCATATTTTCTTTTACCTTGTTTATTTGGACTGTTATATATATTTCATTAATTCTGCTCTCATGGTTTAGAAATCTGAAGATGACTGCTCAGTTGTTTGTTTGTCATTCAGTTGCTTGTACACCTTGCTCTTTTCATTTAAGATTTATTGTTCACAGTTTCCTTAGGGCATTCTTCTGGGGTAGTCTATAGCATCTAATACATGATATTTTGCTTTGAAGGAATAGTTTATACTTTCACAAAGTAATAACATAACATAATCAGCCATAACATGGCTGATTTTTAGAAATAAAAGATAACTTGAAGAGGTGCTTTGGCATGTAGTATTGCAATTACTTTAAAAGAGAGCAGGACCCATGTTTTTTGGGTCTCTATTTTTTGTCTCCATTACATCTCTCTCTAGCCAAGCATCTGGTTGAACTGTTCAGCTCCTGTCCTGAGCAAAGCTAAATGGTATGAAGTAACACTTAGTAGGCATTGCATATGATAAATCCAGATAAAAGGCAGATCACATTTAAATCTCTAAAGCATGCCTCATGCTTGGTGATATTGGAAGCAGCAATACATTATTTGTTTCAGTGACAGGGAAATAGGTAAAGGAAATCTGAGACTTTGGAAAAATTGCTAGAAGTGGTGAGATGTTTGTGTCTTGGCATTTCTTGACTTCTGCTGCCGAAGTCCTTAGGGTAGAGTTCAGTTCTTAAAATTGCATTGGTTTGTCACTGCTTGTGAAAAAGACTGGAGTTAATAGTGACTTTGCTCCCACAGTACCACGGAGAGGCTGCTCTCAGATGCAGATTTAAGTGCTTCTGAAAGTCCCATGGCTGATAAAAAGGCTCCTGGAAGTGAGAGGGCAGCAGAGCGAGCAGCAGCTGCCCAGCAGAACTCTGAAAGAGCACGTCTAGCTCCACAGGCATCCTATGTAAATATGCAGGTATGCTGCCCTGAATCAACCCAAATCTAGGGCAAAACTTGATAACTGCTAAGTGAAACTACCATGGAATGCAAAGGTGACTGTTGCCATTACCAAGTCAGTAAAAGCCTTTCCCAGCAAATCAGTAATTCTTTAAGCATAAGAGAGCACTGGAAACTAAACTCTTGAATGTAGAAGAGCCCCTATGCTTCTGTTAAATAAGAAAAATTTCAGTACAGAAATTTCATTACTATCTTAGTCTACACAGGCATAGTTTGTGTGTATAAATCCTATGCTTCTGCTTTGAGAAGAGAGAATTATGTACACAAAACACAACTTTTCATAAGCAGTGTTAAAAAAATATTACTTCTGTAGCTTCAGTTTTGTATCCAAGGAGATTTACTGGGGTGACAACACTGGTTTTGCTTTACAAATATGGATCTGTACATATATGCCTTTGTTTTGTTTTTTTTTCTTCTACTGTTCCTACTTGGTTAACTACAGGCTAGTACTAGACTATAAATTACTTCTATGTTACAGCAAATCTCCTCAAAGAGAGAGATATCTTTGACTGTCAGGCAGTGGTAATGGAGTAGTTTTCAGTATACATCTATCAGTGTGGGCATAAATAGATTGCATGGAGTAGTGGAACAAGATTAGGGTTAGTGTTCTGCAGACCTTGTCCTTTACCAGAGCTCTAGCTATTTTAAGTGGTGAATTCAACACTTCAGGCTAAGTGCTGCATTTCTGTAGTTTTATGTCTATGTTTAGACTTGCTAATCTGTAATACAGAGAAGTGTAACTTACTGATCTAGGGGTGTCTAAACCTCCAATCTTCAATTGCTGTAGGTAGTGTCAGTAGAAAGCTTTTTAGTTCTCTGAGAACTGGAGTTCTTTTCCTTTCAGAAAAGGAGTACGTGGAGAAAAACTGCACTTGAAAGTTTATTAAAATTAACTGTGGTGTCTAGATTTGCTGTCTAAGATAATATGGATTCTTTTTGCACATTTGAGGGATGTTTTCAATTCTAGGAACAGGTGATTAAGGAAGAGAAACTGTGCTAGAAAAATATCTTGTTAAAAAATAACAGCAAAGTAAAATCTTGCCTAAACAGTAAATACTGCTGCATCCTCACTCAAATGGATATTGTGTATTTACTTCATCTTTGTTGCCCATGTTTAAGTGATGCTTTCAGTAAGTAAGGCTCTAACTGGAGCACTGTCAAATTATTTTGCAGTACTTCAAGTTTTTCTCAGTTGTATTCACTGGCCACTTTCAAAACCTTTGGTTTTACAAAGAGCTAAGTAGTAGAATGGCATTTTGTTAGAATGGCAATTAAGCTATCTTCGTGTTTAATTTTTAGGCATTTGACTATGAACAGAAGAAGCTACTAGCAACCAAAGGTATGTGGATAAGCAGTGATTTTCTGAAAAGTTTGGTAGTATGCAGCTGATAGAATTTTATGAAGTTTCAGTTTAGTAGTTTGATTTCTTATATCAAATCTAAAGCTGATATGGAAACATTTGTATATTCTTGTTTTCCAAAAATTTCTCAATACCAACATAATATAAAATACAGTATAAACAACTTGCAGATAGGATGCTGTCTCTTTGAGTATATCCATATGCAAATGATCCTTGTTGTTTTTGGACACCTCACAGCAGTAATACAGGCTTTTATTTGCATTCAAATTCAACTTTAAGATGTTTTCCATATTGAGAAAGTTCCTTATTTCAGGGATAAATTAGGTTACCAAATTGATAAGGAACTTAACTATATATTTGACCGTATTTAAAAATAAATCTAACACCCACACCAAAAAAAAAGACCAGAAAGCCCTCTTTGAAACAGATATTCTTTTGGCTTCCTCGCAGCCCTGTGGGGGTTTAACCATTTTCTGACAGATTAAATTGCCTTGAGGAGTAGAATTCAAGCTATGTAGCAAGTGGTAGTGTATAGAAATCACCATTTGGTGGGTTGCAGTCTATGAGCAGGTTGAGGGTTGTCACCTCTTTAATAAGGTTGAGTTTTCTAATTTGTCTCTTTTCTCAGCTATGTTAAAGAAGCCAGTTGTAACAGAAGTGAGAACTCCAACAAATACATGGAGTGGTTTGGGGTTCTCTAAATCTATGCCTGCAGAAACTATCAAAGAACTAAGAAGAGCAAATCATGTATCATACAAGCCATCTATGACAACTACATATGAGGTACAAAACAGAACCACTATACTGTAATGGAAATATTTATTTCTAGTGAATGATACAGTTGGTTTTCTTGAGAAATATCTAACTTCTGTAAAAATACTTTTTGTAAGACTGTTAGCTTTCCTCAAGATTGTAAATACTACCTTCTGTTGTGAAAAGTGTTTCTTAAGTAAATATTACCAGAATACATTCAGCCCAACATACAAGATTTTATCTGCTTTATAGAAAAATGCACTTGAAAATATATTTGTTTAAAGAAACTTATAGGACCAAATGTCTTAATAGTTCTAGACAAGTCGTAGAAATTTTGTAACCTAATTAAAACAATATGGATATAGTAGATAAACTACATAATGTGCATCACTGCACAGTGAAGCAGAATGTTAGAACAAGAAATGGCTGCAGGTCATCTGTTGGAAAGCTGTCAGACTGGAGGAGCTTTCTATATTTGCACTATTCACTGGGCTCAAATTTCCTAGGTAGAAGGCAGCCATAGGATTCAGCAAGTCTCTTCAGAGTTCCACCATGGGAATTTTGCAGGGAACATGTGTTCCTTTCTTTTCAAAGGTGTTCTGACATTGCTTTTTATTGTGTTTCCTTGTCGTCATCTTTCCCAGTTTCCACAGAGACAACTATTGATTTATATAAAGAAATGTTTTCTACTTATTTAAAATGTAAATAGTACGTTTCTTCAGGACTAGGACAGCATACAGCTTTTCTCTAGGCTACACCTGTCTTTTAAAGCAAAAGAGATTCAACCATGGTAAAAATAGGCCTCCACTTGACAGATGAGCATTTTGTGTCATTCAGCTACATGTTTGACTAGATGTAGTGAGTTTGTCATGGTAAATTGGGGAAGAGAAAAAGCTACAGCAGAAATTGGTGAATTTCTTTTCTTTTTTTTTTTTTTAATACTTTTTTTTTAAATACTTTTCTGATTGAGCTGGGGTGGTATTTTCACCCTGACTGTGATGCACTGCTAAAAGCTCTAAGCAGACGTTATCATTCTAACCAAGAACACAATAACCAAGTACATAGTAACTAGGAGTTACTAGGAGTCTGCCATGTGCAGACCACAAGCTTGGTGAGGGTCATGTGTAGCCTAAAGTCTGGGAATTTGTAAAATAAGCTCACAAAACAGATTTCATCGCCACTGTGATATTTTACTGTGCATTCAATTTTCCAGAAAAACTGGGTGATATGATTTTACTTCCCAACTCTTAGCCATCACTGTCTTCTGACATAATTAGGAATCCCTGTCTCTTCTTGCTTTTCTATAAGACTTGTAGTCAGTTCCAGCCTTTCTTCATTTGCTGAGTCATACAAACCATAGTTCACACCATCCCAATCTTGCCAGTGATAGGAGCTTTTTGCCCGTTTTTCTTCAATGGTGTCAACTCTCCTGGCCAGTAGAAAAGATTGCTGCTTCCTAAGTTGTACTTTTGAATTGGGATTTAGTGCACATGTGTGGAATTAAATTGCTTGTTTGGTTCCACAATTTTTAGTTCATGTAAGTGTGTGGTGTCAATAACAACCAACTTTTTGGGGGGGTACATTCCCACCCAATTCTATAGTTAGTCTGCTTTCAGGAAATAAATGCCTTAGTTTGAAACATTGTGACCTATAGTGATGAGAGTTGATAATTAGTATTTTAGAGGAATGTGAAAATCTATTTTTAAAACAAATTCATAAATCATTGCAAAGTTGTTGTTTTGTATAATGTATTGTGGTCAAGTATTGTGTACTTGATCCCCTTGTCTTCAGACAGATGTTCTGTTGTGTTCTCTTCCCTGTGAAGGAATACAATCAGTAGGCTGCTTTGCTTAGTGTTTGTGTTGGGAATTTGATACCACAGAACTCTTTGGAAACCAACTTAGAAATACTAAGCAATTTTTTTTGAAGCACAGCCTTTAAATAACTTCTGCTTAAAATCTGTAGGCTTCATATGTGTTAAGCACACTTGCTGGTTTTGTGTCTGTTTTGCAATTATTAAACAACTGCTCGACAGCCAGAAGAATGTTTGCAAGCTTTCAAAGCTATTTTGTTTAACTGAGCTGCTTCAAAGAAAACATGTGAGTCACAAAGAAACTTCTTTCCTCTGCTCAAATTTTCTTTTTTTATTTGCAGGGCTCATCAATCTCTCTCTCTCGGTCCAACAGTCGGGAGCACCTGGGAAGTGGCAGTGAATCTGACAACTGGAGAGATCGTAATGGGCTTGGACCCACAGCTCATAATGAATTTGTCTCCTCAATTGGCAGCCTGAAACGTAAACAAAATAAATCAGGTTGATAATTTCTTACAATCTCATATTAAAAGAACCCGAAACAAACACACAAAAAAACCCCGAACGTATTTATATCAGTGAATATTTTAATATGAATGTTTTGTGACATTACTAGGCATTTAAATTACCAGAACCTGTAAAGTAAGTTTATTTTACAAACTGAAAAAGTAAAAAAACATTCATGCAGGATACGCAGTGTTGCATATCATGCTATATAAATAATGGTTTGAAATGGTGTGTGTGTATATATATATATATATATAAATGGTATATATAGATATCTATATAAAAATATAAATATATATATATATAAATAATGGTTTGAAATCAGGCCATTGATGTTGCTACATTACTTGAACAAAAAAAAAAAATGGAAGCTTAGTCGAAATGGAAAGTTAATTAAAATAAATAATTATTTTAAATGTACTTGTATATGTGTTAGAAGAAAGTTAAACTTGAACACATTGACTGTGGGAAGCTCTGTTCTATAGCAACTGTAGCTCTCCCAGAAAATGCAGTGGGTGGAGGAGGGACAAAAGAAATAGTTATGAGTTGGCCTTCTTTGTTTTAAGATCATGCTCCCTGACTGCAACAATAAGAAATAATTTTTAATATTAAGTTTTTGATACATGATCTTGCATCGCCTGTCCTGAGTGTAGGATCATGAATTTCAGATTGAATATTTTTAGTGTTATCTTATTCTGAAAGTGAAGAAATTGGGGCACCACTTTCTAAAGTGTCAAACATCAACTTAGTTATTGCTTCATTTGTCAAACTTAATGTTCACATTCTCAGCACCGAAGAGTTTAGATGTATTTTAAAACTTTCTGAAATGGAGCTGATGTTGATAGAAATTCTCCAAACCCTGTAAATCCAGTCCCAAAAGTTTCTAAGTGATCTGTGCCTAGAAAATAACAAATGCAGCATAGCCAGCTGTGTTTTCACATCCTCACCTAGGAAAGTATCCTTTACCTCCTGTAAGCCTCGGATGCATTCACTGCTACTCTATCCCATGTCTGTAGCTAGAGAGGGACCATGCAGGGGCCCCATTTACACAGGTGCCCGATGCACTCCCTGGGAGTTATCTTTTTCTTATGCAGCATGAGGAAAAATAATGAACTATGTGATTACATACTATCAGTATGCATGCCCAGTGGAAAGGGATTGCACTGCTAAATTTTTTTTTTTTTTTTCCCCCAGTTTTTTAATATTCTGCAAACTTTTTTAAAGATATACATTTTTAGAATGCTATTTAATACTGTGTAGGGAGTTTATTTTCAGACTTTGGTCTCCTATAAAATGACTGCATTTAATTTTTTCTGTATTATACTAAAATAATAGCCAAATTGTGTAGCTACTAGGTAGTTCCTTTACCGGGAGTTGTTCCATCATGGTATTTTCTCCATCCAGACCATAAAGGGCTGGTTGCATTTGTGTGCAATGGTGTTTTCCAGTCTATTCCCTGAAGAGGAAAGGGTTTAAGAGGAGGATAAAAAATGGGGTCTTGCAGCCCTTCCCCTTTAATGAATTTCTGGCTGTATCTGTGTGACAGTTCACGTAGTGTGGTGGGGTTTTTTTGTTGTTTTGTTTCTTTCTACAGAAAACAAACACTGGAACTTAATTAAGAAAAAAATTCCTTTATGCTGTTCATTCTCTCAGACCCCTGAGGGGCTTTTTTCCCCTTAATGATAGATTTAAATATTTTGTTAACTTAATGATGTAATTGAACACGATATTGACATGACAGAAAATTGTGGATGCCTGTGACATGACTAAAAAGTGCACTTATTCCCTTTCAGCTGAACACTATCTCAGTAGCAGTAATTATATGGACTGCATTTCCTCGCTGACAGGAAGCAATGGCTGTAACCTGAACAGTTTGTTTAAGGGATCTGATCTGCCAGAGCTGTTCAGCAAACTTGGTTTGGGCAAATACACAGATGTATTCCAACAGCAAGAGGTTAGCATTCCTTTGAAAGACAACTTTGTGCTCGTAGCATATTTTCCAGCAGCAGTTGTTCTGTCTCTTGACTAAAGCCATTAAGAGAAATACTCTTGTGCTTTTAACTAAAATGTGTCACCAGTGGTTGATTTTATCATCCTCTGTTAACTGACTATAGTCTGAACCATCTGCCATGCCTACAGACCTACCTGGTTACTTCCAAATAGACTAAAGCAATACTTAAAATCTCAAGAGTAACAAATAAATAAGATTAATTGAATTTGTTTTTCTAGAACTCATAATTTTTTAGTTTCTTTTTGTCAGAAGTGCAGAATAGCAGATTGGACAGCTGTGAAGAAGCGATTGGAAAGCAACGATTGCTTTTCACATCCAAAGAATAGGTTGGCAAAGTAACTGTAAAATGCAGTAGGAAAAATATTGTAGAGCTTTTCAGACCCATATTATGGCTTAATACTTTTAGGGGAAAACGTATTTTGCATAATTTTCTGCTTTCATTTTACTTTAGATTGATCTGCAGACATTCCTTACTCTTACTGATCAAGATTTGAAAGAGTTGGGAATTACCACTTTTGGTGCCAGAAGGAAAATGCTGCTTGCAATCTCAGGTAGGTAACACAGATTGTCATTTGTTTTAAGTATTTGTTTTCTTCTCACTTGAGTTGTGTCTTTGTAGCTGACAAAGGACTTTCAAAAGAGTGAAAAGTAAGGTCTAATCAGAAGAGGTCAAATCTACTTGCCTCTTATCAGAAGGCTCTTAAAAGAGCTTTATGGAGCTTTCGTGTTACCAAATAAGATTTTGGTTGCATAGTCCTGTGCTGCCTTGTAAAGCTGGAGCTTGATGGAAAGTTTGTTTCACAGCAGACTGTGTACTTTGTATTATGACCCAAGACTGTGGGTCATAGAAACTGTGGGATTAGAGTCTCTGCTGTCTGAATGGGACTACATGCTGGTCAGAACTGGCGTTTTCAGGTTTTTCGTTCCCAGCCCTCCACTTTACTGATTACCAGAGCAGTCATCCTACTGGAAAAAAATGCCTGGGTTGAGGGAAGGCTTCAGTGGATTCAGTTGATTCAGTCAATTTCTGTCGTTTGGTTTTTTGGGTTGTTTGATTTTTGGGGTTTTTTGTTTTGTTTTGTTTTTTCCCCAAGGCCAGTTGTTTCTCCAAAATGTATAGGCTTAAAAAGAAACACCTGTCTCTTATCTGGAATTTTTCCATTGCGCTTTAATGAAAAAGTTGTCATGTATCCTATGTGCAGAAAGACAAAGGCCAAATTTAATTTCTTACAATGTGTTGTGGTATGTAATATCTAACTAGATTTTTTTTTCTAATGGTAATAAATAGCATGAGATTTCATATTGCATTGTCTAGGCAATGAATCTGTACCAGAAGAAGAGTGTTTTTCTTTATTGTAACACAGGTTTATTTTTATTAAATTTCAGTTTATACTCTTCTGCCTTTTTTTTTTTTTTTTTTGCCTGGATATGAATTCAAGTTTTCCTTTTGGTTTAGGTCAAAATACATCCGAGTTAATTTCTGAGCAATATTTTGTGTGTGTAACATTTGCAGAGCTGAATAAAAGTCGAAGAAAGCTCTTTGACCCATCAAACATACGTGCCTCATTTCTTGAAGGTGGAGCTAGTGGAAGACTGCCACGTCAGTACCATTCGGACATTGCTAGTGTCAGCGGTCGCTGGTAGCAGCAAGTTGTGGCTCAAAAGTCAGCTCTAAAGATGGACATAGAAATCCTGTGGACAGCCTTCACTGCACACCACCCTCTGCACTTTGGGAGTTTGGGTGTTAAGGACCAAAGCATTTGTCTGCACAATACTGTGCCAAAAAAAGCAGAGAAAACACGTTCTGTCTGTTGTCTTTCAAAACACCAAATGTGGGTTACGTTTTATGTGTGTAGATTGGACGGAATTTGCAATAATAATAATAATAATATAGGGTTCTTTGTTTAGTATTTTATTACCTATAACTATAATGTATGCACTGAATTTTTACTTTGTTGAATGAAGGAAGAATGAGGAGCTGGGATGCCAGAGAGCATAGATTTTGGTTTTATCAAGATGGATTTTTCTGGTACTGCTTAAAATAATTATTGAGGTCTTTCTGCACTTTACGTGTTCTGATTTCTTGTCCTGTGGAAGTTTCTCTCTTTCATTTCCATATCAATTTTTGTATTGGCACTAATCAAATTTTTTTTCAGGTGTTCCTGCATTAAGTCACATCTCACTATAGTGGTACTAGAAACTGGTTCTTATGCAGACTTTTCCCTCTCTGTCTCCCCCATAGTTATCTGAAGAGATTGTTCCTAAATCAAGCCACTTGGTAGTGGACCAATCCTATCACGCTCTTATGAAGCAGTCTAATGCTGATTGCAATAATACTCATTTACTGTAATAGATGCAATGAAAGACCAAAATGGACCTTGCAATATTAACCCTTTGCAGTCATCATATTTAACTGCTGCCTGTTATACTAAAACTGTTTTTAATGGTTGTCTCAAAGCAAAGGGCTATTTTTTATCACCCTGCCACTAAAGGACACTTATTTATGTCAGTCTTTTTTATTTTTAGATTCTGTACACCTACAATACATAACGGATTAAACTGATCTACTGCAGATTTATGGTAGAGAATGAAAGGCATTCATCAAACTAGAGCTCTGGGCTGTCAGTTTGATTAAACAGACAACTAATCTAATTTGACAAGACAGCACTGTTGCCATTTAATAAATGACACATATTACTTACATGACTATGCATGCAGCAATTGAGCGACCTACATAAAATAGGTGCAAAAGCATCTGTTTTGTTCAATCTAGATTTGTAATTGTCAGCTGCAGAAGTGTTTAAAACTCTGGAGATGAACTATTTCTGAAACAAGTTATGTTCAACACAAGGAGTCCATACCATAAGTGGCTAGAGCTAACTGATGCGTTCTTATACTGTGAAAGTCCAAATAATTTGGCAAGATTATTCGTCTGTCTTTACAGATGTCTAGTTTGGGGTTTATGAAGGGTCTGATATAATGAAGAAATTCATAAAGTGCCTCTTTGCGCAATGCAATACGAAGTTGCCAAGCATTAGTTTGTTGAAAAGCATTCCCATAAGAAAGATTGTGAATTACTTCTACTGTAATGTGTTATTTATGTTTGGTGTACAAGCCTTTTGAGATGGACATAAACCACTGTCAAGTGCTCTTAACAGAAGGCATTAGAAGAACATCTACAGTAGTTGGTTTTTATGCAAAAGCGGGTGAGAAATAGTTTTGACACTTTCCATGGATGATTGATTCTTTTAAGGTGAGAATACAAAATGATGTATAGAGAAATTTGCACACACAAAGGGAACTCAAAGAAACTATTACTTGAGGTTATAGATGGTCAAGCAATAATAACGAGTCTTGTGGTTAGCAAAAAAATTACCTGTTCAGTACTAGTTTTGGCCATGCCTACTTAGTGGTGTATAGCTGGGAGTGTTCCCCTTTGGATGGAGTAGCAGTTACATTCCTCTGGGTTTACCGCTCTATTAGAGCTCAGAATGACTGAAACAGCTTCCTGTACACACACAGTTGTTCACATAAAAAGTATTCTGATAAAATGCCAAAAGTCAGTATCAATATATCTAGCAGATATTTGTCTGTATGTGTGTTACACAGGCCGAAGCAACTTGATGGAAAACCTTGTAGAAGCCACAACTTCTAATTCTAAAGCTACTTACACTTCTCCTTACTTCTAAGCATGTAGGGAGTTCCATTCACATGGATTACTTATGTGCTTACAGATAAGCTGTCATTTAAATGCTTGCATTTGCAAGACCAGTGTATGCAAATCAAACTGTATTCAGTCCTGTTAATTTTATAAAATATTTTTTATGAAATAAATATCCAGCAACACTTTTTACAGAATTTTCTGCAACCCCTTCTTGCTTATTTTGCCTCAACTTAAAAGCATCAAGAAAAAACCTTTACACTTTTACATTTTTAGTCTTTCATAAGTACATACTATGTATCTAGACAATGCTATACTCAGTCTGATTTTTTTATTGCATTATTAAGTTGATGTGGTCTTTTACTGAGCAGTGCTTATATCATCTACACAAAAGTGAAGAATTTCCCATTAACAGCATTATTTTTCAACAGGGCTTGTCACAAAAAAAAGAACACACTGGAGTAAAAAAAAATTCTCACTTATTTTGATTCCACAAAGGGAATATGACAGTACAGTGTACCGTATTGTTAGTGTTATATTATGCACAAATATTTGACTTACTACATAAAAATGTTAGTTTTAAATCTGTGCCTTAACAGTGACCAGTTATCTGTAAATATAGAGCAGATACAGATTGTATTTTTGTGGGTTGTGTCCTTAGTGATTTTTTTTAAAAAAAATACAAGATGAAATTAAAACATTAAACATGGGAATTTTCAAACTAATCAGTGTTGCATAAATAAATTTATATAACTCCCTTGTATTCTGATTGGTCAATGAACTATTTTTTATATAGACCCAATTCCAGGGATGCTTGCTTGTTAATAAAATATAAAAAGCAGTATTTGACACAATTGCAACATGTTTCCTTCACAGTGCTGTGTGTTTTACTATTTTTATATTATATACAATTTATTTGCCTGTCTTCTAAAGGGGAATGCTTTTAGAGGTACTTGTCTTTAAAAATTAATAGGGAAAGAGTTAAATTATCTCAGGTTCTACTCATAGCAGGTTTTAATGGTTTGGCTTACATGAGTTTTATTCATTTTTTGGTCTTCCTGTTTTAATGACTGGATACATTTTGGTGTGGTTAGCAGGAGAGTTGTATGTACTCTTTCATGATGGTGGTTGTACTATCACTTCAGTTGGAGAAGGGAAAAAAACAGGGTTTCTTTGTTTGGGATGGTGACCACGTAACCAGTCTGTAGACAGCCAGAAGCATAGCTTTTATGCTGTGGTAATGTGTACATCATGTTAAATCAGTCTTGTATCACTACATGTCAAGCAGACAGACAAGTTTAATATTACTTACCTCACTTAGTGCACTCAGGCGTGTCACTATTCTGGCCTAATGCATTTTCTTTGTTAACTATTTTATATGCACAAGTCTCCACTTAAATTGCAGTATTCCTTGCTTACTGACCTTTTAAATATCTCTGAGTTATTTTTCTGAATGCCTACTGAGAATTGAAGGTGTGGGTACAAGTCTGGGAAGGTGACAAATCAACTCTTCTGTTGAGGACAAGCGAAGGGCATGGTGCTGAGTGCCAACTCACAAGGCATTGGCATAAACTACATGGAAACTGTCCAGGGTGGTGTTTCCAATCCCTGAGCAATAATGGACTACAGAGGTCTGGAACAAGGTAGTTCCTTTTGTGGAGCATTTATTTGGGAATATTGCTTCTAATGGACCACCATGTAGATTCAGTCAGCAGAGTGTTAAATACGGTGTGGGAAAAAGGAGGAGCAGCAGAGATAGGTGGCTGCTCTCCTTGTGCTAGAAACAGTGTTCCCAGAAGCTGGCATGGCATGAACAGGACTGCTTCATGAACAGAATTGTTTCACCAGCCAGGTGCTCATTACCTCTCTGCTCTCAGTCAGAAGAGCAAAACTGGTGATCTGTACTCTGAAAATGTCTTCTAAGAACTGGATTCTTCAAGCTGTGTAAAGGCTAACAGTGAAACTGTTTGACCCCACTCAAACCAAGCCACGTGGTGGAGTAGACCATATTTTTAAATCTGAACAAAATGGGGATTTGTACAGTAGGTGTATGAGTACTGTTGCAGGCTGGTACAGAAAGATGTGGTAGTGGGGAAGGATATTCAGAAGTTTGTACTGTGAAGCAGGCCAAGGTTTGATTCCAGACAAATCTACTCACTGCTTGAGCTGCCTTTTATACTTAAGAACCAGCTTCCTTTTTGTCACAGGCCTCTGAGCAAAAGAAAGGTTTGTCTTTTATTTGGAGTTCCTCCAAAGTTCTTGAGGATTTGACAAGATGGGAAAAGCAAATAGACTTTTAGAAAAATTTGCAATATGCATCATTGACATTTGCAGTGATTTCCACTGCTTCTCTGTAAGTGGAGAATTAAAGATGTGTAGGGGAAATTTTCAAAGAATGTGTGAAATGGTTAAAAGAGAAATGAGTTCTAATTTTGATTTGGATGTGGCTGTGAGGAAGACACGAACCCTCATTGGTCTCTGCAGCTTCTGGAGGAGAGGAAGCAGAGAGGGAGGTGCTGATCTCTTCTCTCTGAGGACATGTGGGAGCAGTTCAAAGATGCTCCTGAGGAGATTTGGACTGGACACCAGGAAGCACTTCTGTAGTGAGTGGATGGCCATACGCCAGAACAGGCTTCCTAGAGGTGGTTGATGCCCCAGGCCTGTCAATGCCAGTAATAAGTGCTTAAACTTTTGCTCAGGCCTTAAGCAGTCAGACTGTTGGACTTGATAATTGCTTTAGGTCCCTTCCAACTGAAATGTTCTGTGCTATAAAGCAAAATAAAGTAGCAGAACAGTCATATGCCATTTTTTTAGTATTGGCACAACTATTAGGATGTGTTATTGACAAAACTAATAGTTATTTTGAGTGTTTATCCTCTCACCTTTGAGAAAATATGCTATTAAAAATGGACTTGGATATTAAACTACTGTAATAAGATCTAATAGCAACACAACCATAAGGGAAACCAAAACCAACTCATAACTTCTCATCATCAACCAGGTTCTCAGCCTTGAAGGAAATAGATTGTTGCAGTCTCTCATGTTGTTGTTTGGATATTTTTTTACTAAATAGTCCAGAAAGCACTCTGAATTTCTTGGAATTACACTTAAATGTATTTGCAGTATATTTCTTGTTCCCAGTACTCTATAAAACATATTGAGGTATAATTACAAGAAGTATTCTATTAATTTCTTTTGACAGAGTAGATATGAATTATGTTGGAAAATTAAGATACCTGACTATGAAGATACAGAAACTAATGTCCTAGTCATAGCATCTAGTGTCAGGTTTCTCCATCCTTGTAAGGAGTAAAATTAAGCCAATATTTGCTCTACTGAGAAATGCAGAACAATTCCAGATGTCTGAAAATATGAAGATTAATACATTGTGATGGAAATTACATAGTTTGTGCCAAAACTGTTTTACAACTTAATGGAAAATAAGAGATGTAAAAAGCAAAACGTAGTATGTGAAAAAGAACTAATTATGTAACAAAATAAAAATTTGTCACTTCTAACAATGGGTGATGAATGTTTTAAGAAATAATGTTGCCACTATTGTAACAGCTCTAGGACTATGACTTGTGATGTGGATATTGTTACACTTTTTTTGCTATTATAAAAATTGTAGTTTGTCATCTATGAAGAACAGAAGATTTGAAGAGCCCTGAATTGCTCACAGCACTAGGTTATAGATCCCAAAACTAAAATTGTCCGTAGAAAATGCAGTCTCCTGCTGTATATGCAAAAATGTGTTAAGATAAGTGGGAAAGATTAGGATTTTGGGGGGATGATAGCAGAAAAGACCTTAAGTACTCAGTAAATCTTGCTGTATGTGAAATGAATGACTAACGGAAGAGGAAGGTAGAATCCAAGAATGATATTTTAAAGCAAAGGAAAATTCAAGTTCAGCTAGAACAAAGCATTGACAACTTTTTCCTCTACCAGGAGTTTTTATACTGTGCAGCAAAACAGGTTTTGGTTTCTGAAAAGTCAGCCTTTATTTTTGTGCCCGAGCTCACCTCTTTGCAACATTGCTGTTGCCTGACGCTAAAAAGATCCTTACTCAGAAATATTTGAATGCAATATTGGATGCTTAGCAATGACAGTTCAGTACTAAAAATGCTGCTTCCTTTGTTACTGAAATACATTTTTTATGTAGTCTGTCCAGCATTTAGAAATCAGTACAAATAAACCTAACACAGTCAATAAGACTAAATTGCTGGCAGATTTGAATCTTCCTTGGGAACTGGATAGCTAGTAACTAATCCCTGTTAGCCAATGGACATTTTTCTACAGCTATATTAAAATTATCTTGGTCCCAGCAGTGTTTCTTCTTGCATTGAACAGTGACAACAGCCAGCAAGCTGGAATGCTAAAGGCATCTGCCATGTAGAAAGGCTCCTGAGCATGCCTCCAGCACTTGTTAATCTTCACTGAAAGTGGTTGCAAATGCCCCATTCTGCAATTTCTTTCCATTATACTTTTGGGCTCCAAATGCTAGAAAGGGCTGGTTTTTAAATGTTACATGCAGTTTCATGAGCTTTTTACTTGCACGAGCACAATATTCACTTCTTTTCTTAGGAGTGATTAATATGGAGAGTGTCCAGAACTCTTAGTGTGGATGAGAGATTTGGTTTGTTTGGGTTTTCTTTTGGTTTTTTGGGGTGTTTTTGTGTATGTGTGTGGTTTTTTGTTGGTTTGGGTTTTTTTTTAAGATTTAAATGTCATGACTGGAAAATGGAAGTAACACTTCTGGCACTGCTGCCTCTCTTGGCTGCTGGTGGTGTCTGCTCACCTCTCCTAGATCTTGGCTCTCCCAGACTTGGCTCTTATTTCTACTCTCTTCTGGTAAGCAGTCAAGCTTCAAACAAATACTATTGGGAAATTTTGAAGCTTTTTAAATTTTCAGACAGACTTGTATTTCCTTTGCTTTTTTGTGTTGGACTTAAAAACTATGGCAGTGAAGGCACAGATGCTGATGGTTATTGCTAGCCAGCGTGAGGAATTAAACTTTTAAGCACAAGCACAACATAAACATCACATTGTACTTACAAGGCCAGTTTGGATTAGGGCACAGTTTCTTCAGATGAGTTGTTGTTCTTGAAGAATTAAGTGAAGGAAATAGTAATTTGCTTGATTGGTTCATTATTTTGGTATGTTCACAGAAAGGAGCACCTTTGCATCCAATGGTGTTCAGTTTTTGTGATTATGCTATGCAGGATAAAATGAGCATTAAATCAAATTTATGCCCATGTTTCATTCTCAAGCATGAAAAGGCAGAACTCCAAGATACATACATTTTCAGGTCTTCCTTTTCCCAGAACAGGTGTTCCTTTCTGAGCTGCTGCTTTGAAAGCAGCAATCTCCAGTTAAATGAAGTGGACTGCTCCTCCTAGGTAGTTATTTGCCAAAATATTGTGTATTGTGGTGGGTTCTCAAGTCTGCATGAAAGTTTTACTCCACCTGAAATCAACAGTGGCAAATGCTTGTTTAATGGCTTATTTTCCTTTTGCAGCATTCACAACTTTCATTATGTAATATTCTGATGAAGATCTCTTCCAACACCGTTTTCTTATTTGCAAAGTATAATATTGCCAAGTCATAAACAAAGCAAGGAGTTGAATGGTTAAAGATTAACATGAACAGCTATTAGGAAAACTGTAGGTAAAAGCATTTATACTTTTCTTTGAGAAGTGTTCTTTAACAGATCTTGAAGGAACAGAAAATATTTATAAACATCGGCTTTGCTATTGCTTATTAGCTGGAGTAGTTGATGATTAGAGAAGGAACCAAACTGTGCAGTGCTCTGTGCATTTTCAGGACCTTTACCTCAGGTGAAAAAGGGCAAGAAGAGAACCTGCTTGGAAGTTATGCTGCTCCTTTTAAGGAACATCACCAAATCACTACTCTGAAGAGAGAGGAGAGATAATGCTTCATGGATGCTTTTAGTATCTTGTCACTAAGTACTGAGCCTGGTTTTGGTTAATATGGGTCAATACCTACACTGAGAAAGCATCTGAAAGCCTTCAATTGGTTCCAACAACAGCTACCTCCATCATTTTAAATCTGAAATAAAAGCATTTTGTTTATTTATTTATTATAAAGGTAAAGTATAGAAGCCTAGTGCTTTGCTGTGTAGATGGATTGTACCACTGCTGTGAGCTTGTGCAGACAACTGAAAACAAATTATTTTTCAGAATATGTCTGTCAAACTCTGAGTGCAGCTTTGCTATTTTTCAGAGGAGCATCACAGGGGAGCTCCTGGTCAGCTGATTTATCTTCCACTCATCCCTTGCCCTTTTCAGTGCTTCCAAATAATATGTCTGGGTCACAGTCCCAAACTGAGGGTCTCACAGGGCCCTAGATACAGCTAGATACAGGCTTTATTACTTTAATTGGTGAACAGAGACCAAGAGGAACCCTGAGCACCTGTATTGGGTCAGCTGTGGCTGGATGCCAGGTGCCCACCCAGATGCTTTGTCCCTCAGTGGCTAGGGGAGAAAATAAGAATAAGGACTAGTTACTGATTACTGCCACAGGTGAAACAGAGTGAACTGAGAGGAAATTAATTTATTTCTTGACAATTAAAACAGGTTTGGATGGCGACAAACAAAGACAAATTCACCCAACCCCCCACCTCCTCTTTTCCCCCCCTCAGCCTCCCTTCTTCACTCCATGCTCCTCTGCCTCTCCCTGCTCTGGGCTCCATTTTCCTGTCTCTCACCCCTGAAGGGTGACCTGTGAGACCTGTGAGTCTGAAGGGCCCGGTGTGGCTGCCAGAACCGGCTTGAACCAGCTGTGTCCTGCCCTGGCCCCTTCTCACAGGCCCCACTCAGCCCTGGCCCTGCACACTCAGTGCTGCTCCCAGTGTCCCCCTGGCCCAGCTGCTCCCTGTCCCCAGGGTGAGTTTGGGAGCACCCCTGGCCTGCTCCCACAGGGAAGATGCTGCCACCAGTCATGGTGTGGTATTCAGCCAAAGAGAGGTGGTACCTGTGGTTGCTTCTCCTTTGGCCAGGGAGCCAAGGACGATTGTGCTGGTGTAGCACACCAAAGTAAAGATGTGCCAGCTGGTGGTAGCCATTTGGGAGGGGCTTGGGGGCACAATGAGGTGCACCGGGAAGGCCTAATGGTGAGCCAGCTCAGGTGCAGGTCCCAGGTGGGGGCCATTACTGGGTCAGGTCAGAGCAGGATGGGGCTCTGCAGCACTGTAGCTTGGAGTTATAAACTGATTAGGAAGCAGATACCTTCTCTGGCAGAAGCTCCTGCCTCAGTTGCCCTGAAACGAGGAGTGTTTGACCCTGACGTGCAGAGAGACGTGAGGCAAGCAGAGCAGTGCTCCAGGAGCACCCACAAAGGTGAGTTTTGTCTTAAAATCCTGTAGAAGAAACAATATGATTGCAAAGCTCCTGGTGGCAGCTTTTTCTTTGCTGTTTCTTACCTGCGTGATGAGGGGGCTGGGGCTGGGGCTTGGGGCTTCATAGCTGGGGCTTGGGTCTGCTGTCCCTGTAGGAAAAATGTCCACGTGCTGGGTCATCTTAAAGGCCTTTAGGGTCTGGCTGTGTGTCTGAGTTTCAGTGCCTGCATTTGGACTACAGAGGATGTTTGTTTTTGTGATTTTAAAATGCTTCTTTGTAGCCAGACATGTTTTGAATTGCATGTCTAGCCTTATCCAGGGCTTTGTCAGGTGTGGGTGTAAATATTTACATGGACTCCAACAGCAGTACCCTGTGGAGGGTGCCCTCTGTTCCTGCATGCTTGGTCTCCAGCTCTGGGAAGTGTGAGGGTTTCTGTGATAGACACTGTGTGGCTTTAAATTGCGTTACACTGTGAGAAGCTGTGTGATGAATTTAAGTTTTGGCTTTGGGTGTGACATTCGCACAGGTCAAAAGTCCTCAGTCATGGCTTTAAAAAAAAGTGTTTTTGTAAGAAATAGGCTTGGGTGGATTGTTGGGTGTATTTAGTGATTTGTATCCATGCAAATCTGACATTGCATCTTTATTCCTTAGTCTGTGCTGGTTTGCTGTGTTTGTACGAATACAAGAGCAATCAAAAAGCTGTGATGATTCAAATTAATGATATCTTTTAACGTCTGATAAAAGAATTGTTTTCCATTTTGAGCCACTGCTATTTTTGTGAGGCACTGGGAGTAAAGGCAATAGCAGATGGCAAAAATATACAGTAACAGGCAGTGTGACATCTAAGCAAAGTTTTCCCAACACCCCTGCTGTGGCAGCAGATGGAGAGATTGGCAAGTAGGGAGGACATTACTTTTATAAGCGTGTAGTGCTTTGAAAGATGAGCTTTGCTGGGGCTGGCAGAGCTGAATGCACTGTGGCAGTCAGGGCTGAGGGGAAGAGCAACAAATGTGAAGAATGGGGATGCCAAAGGCACCACAAAAATGCAGCAAAACTCCTAATGGTGTTTTGAGGTTTTCCTTACTTTTGACTATTTGTGACTTTTTCCGAGGCAGAATATCAGATTTTTGGCTTACTGTTGACCTTTGCAGATGCATGCACTCACAGACACACAGAAAGGCATTTCAGCATTTTTGTAAAACTCTGCAAACATGGAGAATCTTCAAAACCTTTCTTTTTTTTCTCAGACGAATCAAACTTAAGTATCTGAGCACATCATTCAGATAATTGCTGCCATCTGCACTTGCTATCACAAGTGTTTAAAATAATGTCTGTGATAGAAAATAAGCCCACCTTCTGCTACAACTTTCCTTTTTCAGAGCTGGTAGGAAATGAATTTTATGAAAGCTTCTAGCTTAGTTCATGTTTTACACTGTGTGTTACCTACTCCATTGTGTTTCCTGCAACTCAACCCAGCCAAAATGATAGAAGTTTAGTATCTCTTTATAAGCAATTTCTGTAGAACTGGTAAAAAATCTGAAGAACAGATACTTGGAAATGCAGTTCTAGTAGCATGTAAAAATCTTCACTGCTTGTGTTGACTAGGTTATTACTTTTAGGGCTTTAAAATGATATGCTGGTATAGTTGAAGATGCACCTTCTTGTTGCAGTGGGGGTTGGACTAGATGACATTTATAGATCCTTTCCAAGCCAGAACAATCTATAATATCCTTAACAACTAAGAAGTACAACTTAAAAGTACTTAAAAGTTCCTAATAAGCTAGTTTTAAAAGGGTTTTAAAGAGTTATTGACTGTGTTGCTGGGTAACACCCATGTTTAAAGGGAAAACATTTACAGCATTTTCTTCTCTGCTTTTTGGACTTTGCTATCAGCTTATGGAAACAGAAAATTTCTTCAGATATTCATGGGGCTGGAGTGACATGAATCTCCTAATGTCACTGTAGAGAAGTGTACTGAGATTTCACAGTTGCTCTGGTATGGTGCAATGAGAAGTGCACATCCCCTGATGGGAGGCTAAGGAGTTTCTGGTGTCAAAGAGTAGCACAAGAACAGTTACAGCTGAAATTTAGGTCAGAAGTAGAAAAGAAACCTCCCTGTGAGTGTCACAGATTAATTGGGAAGATTTTTCTTCCTTTGCATGTAAATTACTGTACCTTATAATTGCACTCAGTGGGTTGTTAGCACAATAGACTTCTATTAAGTTGAAGCTTTGTCTGAGGACAGTGACCTGTGAATTGTATTTTAAATCTGCCACTGAGCTTTGAGGTGCCCAAAGGCACTGTCTGGACTCATCAGGAGTAGTGAAGCAGCTTTATTTCATAAGTCTGGAAAGTCAGTAGTAATAGCCTCACAAAATAACATAATTTAAACTTCATCAGGTCAATATAGCTACGCCTACTAAATAATTAAAAACATACTTTTACAAGGTTACACAAAAAAACATTGCATACTTACAGGCCTTATAACTATTGAAGTCTGCAGAAAATTAACTGGTGTTTGTTAAACTCTTCCATCCTCTGGATTCTGCAGTCAAGAACACCGAAGTACTTTTGTTACTAATCTGTTACTTTTTAAACAAAAAGCAGTAAATAATTTTTTTTTTAGTCATTTCAATACTAAATAACTCTATACAGTCTGTGGAACTGCAGTAACTTCGACTTCAGTATTTTTATTTCTGCGTTTGATTTCCGTAACTACAGAGACAGGTTACGGAGCCAGTGACTAATGTTTTATTTCCATGAATGTTGTACTGTATTCTAAATAACTTCAGCTTTTGGAAAGAGGTTTTTTGAGAAGCTGCAGGGAGTCAGTGGTGTGGGCAGTGTTCTGAGTGTATTTATCCTTACTCTCTTCAGTGGTCAATACTGCAATCAAATGTAGTGCTGGAAATAGGAGATTTGGTGCATCTCCTTTTTGCAAAACCTTAAGGTAGATATAAAGGGTGGTTTTGGCTAAAGCTGATTGCAAGAGTTAAGCGAGTTAAGTGTATGTGGGTTTGGGTTTTTTTAATGTATTAAGGTATTTTTTTGCATTAATTTGTGACTGTGGGATTATGCTACTTTTTGTTATGTGTTAAATTGGGAGATTTAGCTGATGGCTCGTTTTTATTGGTCCTGAAGTTGTAGAGAGGAAGATCTTCCTGGTAATAAATGAGTAACAGATTTCTGCTGCCTAAGTAGTGGGAAGAGGAGAAGTAAAACTTGCATAACTACAGTGTGCTGCGCAAGGACTTCAGCTCTATATTTGAAAAAAAAAACCCCAAATTTGTAAAGCCCTGCTTGTTTGAAGCAGACAGTGGCATACCTGGGAAGGGCTGCAATGGGGTAGGTCAAGGTCTATTCAGTTCTAGGACTGTGCTGCCAAGAGCTGTGAATATTCCCTAGGCTTTCCTCTTGGCCTCTAGCAGATTACTTGGAGACTTCTACAAAACAGGGTCAGGTTTCATTTTCATAGTTATGCTGAGAACATGGGGAAAAGGTTCACTGGGTAGTTTTCTTAATGTCTGTTTTTACCAAATAGCCTGGGTGCCTGCCTGGGCAACCTGACCCTTTCTGGAGTGTTCATCCCTCTCATGACAGCTTTGTAAGTAGGATCTAATTTCCATTGCTGCCACAATACTAAGTTTCTTCAAACTCATGACTTCTTGGGATTTGGGGATTTGGCAGATCCATGGCTTTAGTTTTGGTTTTTTTGGGTTTGGCTTGTTGTGTGTGTTTTTAAGAGTGTTAACCTCATTTCCTGATCTACCCTGCTATTGCCTGAGTAAAATACATGGATGAACGTGGTGAAGGGAGAGGCAATATCATTCATGTGTTTCTACGTTGTCCACACAGTAAAAAACGGGTGAAACAAGCTCTTCAGTGGCTCATTTCATGTACGTTTTCCAACATTTTTCCCTATGAGTGGTGTTCTTGTGGTACAGTGCTGGGAAAATGTTCCTCTTTTTCTGGGGTTTTTGTGTTGGTGGTGGGGTTTTTTGTTTGTTTGTTTTGGGTTTTTTTGTTTGGTATTCTGTTGTTATGGTTTGTTGTTTTCAGAAAAAAGTTGGTTTTGTTTTTAAACCCTACAAGTTTCCTTTCAAGTTCTCCAAGAAATCTCCAGAGCTTCCCCTTCCCAACCAACACTGCCCTTGATTTCTACTTGACCCTTGTGGGATGAAGTCATCAGCTGAAAGTTCATGTTTTCCTGTATCTGTTTTCTTACACAGCCAAGCTGCTTTATTAATTCTACCAGAGCAAGCATGTGTTTTATGTCTGATGACTTGTATTACGTTAGGAAATCCTCCCACAGCACAGACCTTTCTGAACATTGTTTGTTGACTTACAGGAACAAGATCATTTCTGTTGCTCCACGCTGGCCTTTGGGAAGGGGCTGACGTGTGTGGCAGCCACGTGCTCTCGGAGGTGGGGACAGCTCAATCCCCCTCCTGTTTGCAGAGTCAAATGTGTAACAGCAACAAAATAAAAAAGTTGTCTGAGAGTGGCCTTCTATGTGTTGAAACGTATGCCAAGGCAGCCCTTAGGAGGCATCCCTTCTGTTAGAAAGAGGTTTTTGCCACACACAGATATTTAGGTGGTAGGTGGTATGTCTGATTCTGTCAGCCTGCCTGAAAGAATCAGGGCATGAGCATCCAATTGAAAAACAAACAGTCATCCACTTCTTCTCATCCTAATCCCCATCCACTAAAAATGAAGAAAAAAAAAAAAAACAAAAAAAAACCTCAGCAGAAAATACCTCATTCCTCAGTCTCCCCGAGGAATCCATTTATCCCAAACATGGTGTGAGAGCACTTCAGGATCACACACTGGCACTCGCTCCCCATGGTAGCTGCCAGCTTCCCTCCCACGCTGGTTCAGTCTCAGAGGAAATGTGAGTCTGGATGCTGGATGGTTAATCAACTGCAGGACAATTAACATTTTTGGAAACTGTTCTTTGGTTGGGAGGTGCTTGCTGTTTAATGGAACGCAGCACACTGTCACATAGTGAATACTCACATGACCCTGCTGGCCGCCTGCTCTGCTGGCTTTTGGGTTTGGCTGAGGTTTCACATTTCTCAGTGTTGAATTTCTCTCTTCTGCCATTGCTGAGGGGGGGATGGACTGTGCTATGCTGGGGAAGGCAGCTGAGGTCCAGCCCCAACTGCCCTGTGTTTTCTCCAAGAGTACAAGCCTTTAAGAGAGCAGCATCCCCTTGGCCCTGGGTATCTGTGTGCACCTGGGAGAAGCACACAATGTGGAAATGGTGTTTTGAACAGTCCTTCTAATACTATTATTAGGAGAGAATGATGAAGGGGAGGTGAGGGACCATTTGCAAATGTTATGGTGATTTTATTGTGAGAGGCTGCACAGCTTTTTGCTAAGAATGACTATTGGCCTGCAGGTGTGGAGCCAAAGTCCCCTCCTAGGGCAGAGCCCTTCTCCCTTGAGGACAGGATTCATTGCATAGTGTGGAGAGGTTTTCTTAAAAGAACCTGGCAGCAGTGGTGGGGTTGTTCCAGTGAGGGCTGAGCTCCAAGATAAACACAAACCAACCATGGAGAGGAAAGAATCTCTGCACAGAAATCCAGCACCTTGGGTTGTCCACACCTGGCACTTGTCGGGATCCTGGCACTTGAAAACCAACTTGTCCCTAAAAATTCCTTGCAGTCATTCTTTTGCTATGATGATACATGTGAATATTTGCTATGGAAGACAGACCCATTGATGATATGCATGAGAAGTGTTTTGCCAGTTACTGCCTAGAGTTTGGCTGACTTAGTGAGGGGGGATTTAGGGAGTGGTGTTTAAATGGTGTATGTAAATCCCATATAAGCAGTATGTGCCTTTGGGGTGTATTGTAGCTCAACACGGCCTGATATTCCTGTGCTCTGGCCCAGTTCATGTGTTTTGCTTAAAAAGGGCTTGGTTTGCCCCATCCTACTGGCAACGGTTGTGTACAACTGCTGTGCTTTTCTTCCTGGAGCTTTGGTTCAACTTTAAATGTGTATAATGTAATAAAAATATAGAGCAATGTGTGTCCTGTGATACAATATCCAAAAGAGACTGCAAACAATACACCCTGACTCTTCAGGAGGATTTTTTTCATATTGGTTATGCTTAGGTAGTTACCTCCATTACTTTACTTTTTCTAAGTCATTTAAATACTGTATTTTCCAGCTCTGTGACATTTGAAAAAAATCTAATAATACTTGCCAGCCTTCCTTCTCTTTGGGCACTGATCTCTGTCTTGGTAAAATACTCACAAATTCAGCACTGGAGGTGTAACGGACTTCAGTTACTCTCATGAAAGTTTTGTTGTTTTTTTTTTTTTTTTCTGATACGGAGTGTGATTTTAGGAACATTAGAATATTCATCCAGCGTATTATTTCATTAACCTTAACCTTCAGAACGGTCCTTTTGGGCACACTGTGAGAATGGCAAGAGAAGCTGTTGCCAGCCCAAAAAACTGGTTGATATTGGGCATTTGGGATGGTGCAGGCAATATGTTGTGCTCTGGTGTTGTGTTCACAGACCAGAAAATGAAGCTGCAGCTCAGAAAATAGCAGAGATGTGTGGCTGGAAAAGGTATACAGTTTTAGGCCTGTCCAGAAACAACTGAGGTAAGGTTTTAGAGGGATAATTTAGCAGAAGGAAATTGCTCTCCTCCCACCCATCACACGCAGGCAGGCAGATGCAGGGAGGGGTGGCCAGACAGAGACAGAAGGGGGGACATTTTGTACTGACATGGCTAATGGCATTGTCTGGAGAGCAGCAGAGAATTTGTCACTGTTACAAAACAAACAGATGACTTTGGACACAGGAGAAATTACAGCAACTTCTCAAGAAGAAATTGAACACTGCCGTCAGCAGAGCTCTGCTTTCTTACCACAGGATGAGCAAAGTTTTACCCCAGCTTAACATAAAGGTTGTAAAGAGAAACTGTTTCTTGGCACTGGTTTTCTGGCCCCGCAAGAGAGGAACCTCCAGGATCTGAGCAGCTGCCCATCTGAGTCTGTTCAGCTGTCAGGGACCACTTTCATCTCCAGACCAATGCCTCTGAGGAAGAACAGCACATGATCTTGCTGCTATGTACTAGAAGAAAAATCTCTATAAAGCCACTATGGTTATTTCCCCCATTAAGGGAGAAATGGAAAATTTCAGTGTGGGAAAAAATTTAATTGTTCAAGTGTTAATCTTTCCTCAGGAACGAGAGCAGTTCCAGCATGCATCAGCTTTTGATAGGAAGCCAAAATACAGTCCTTGTTAAATTTAACCTCTGTTGCTTTATTTTATCAGGTGTTTTTATATCTTAATATTTGTCTTAGGTGCCTCTCTCATGTCTTGTCAGTAAAACATTATTGCAGCCAGTTGAGAGGTGCAGGATCTCAAGGACTATAAGCTTGTCAGGGCTGCTTCCCCCTTGGGAAGACACCGTCCTGCCTCTCCTCAGCAGTGCTGCTCTGGGATGGCTTCCTGGGAGGTGGGTGCTGAGAAGACTGCGTGTGTTTTGCCTTTCTCAGAGCAAGGCTCCTTGCTGGCTTCACAGGGGCAGCCTGCTGCTTTGTTTGTTGCAAAAATGGTTATTTTGCACTGTGGCTGGAGCCCTCTTCTCCAACCCTATTCTCCAGCAAAGCAGGCTTGGCCCAAGGTCTGTTAGACTGTTGATTTTTATTTATTTTTTTAAATTGATTTTGCATTACAAGGCTGCAGGTGTAGCATTACTTGGTATTGATTCCTGGCAGCTGTGTGCAGGAGGTGTTGTGTTTGCAGAACCAGCCCATCTGTGGAGGTGAGCTGTGCCCCCACGCTGCAGGGCTGTGCATCCGTGTGTCCCCCGGTCCCAAAGGGAAGCACAGGGGGACAGGGCTGATGTAAAAGGGGAAGGGCAGCACCCATCCCGTGGCCAACAGATTGTGCAGCTCTGTACATCAGTGGGGCTATGCTGGACTCTGCACAACCTTGGAGTCTTCAATCTGAGAAAACCTGCACAGTTTCTCAGTCTCTTCCAAGAAAAATACTCTTGTGCTCCCAGTACACAATTAGCCAGTACCTAAATAAAGGCAAAGCAGAAGTTAATTTTTCTGTACATCATAAAGCAGGTTGTTTCAAAAAAAAAAATTGACCTCAAATTGTTTGGATCATGCAAGGGCCTGTTCCCCTTTGACTGTTATATCCTATCTAGCTAAAACTGCCATCATGCTTTTTGTATATATCTGCCTGAATAATTTCTAATGGGCCTAGGACCTCTGTAACTGGGGCTGATGCTCAGACTGCTGTTCCACATTTGAACTGGAGATAATTACAGCTTTGCAAAGCATTTGATCTAGACCAGGGTGTGAAAAATAGCATTTGAGAGTTTTTCCAGCCTATTGGATGCAGAATTTTAACTGACTCAGAGCTGAGAAAATAGTTTAATCCTGTGAGCTCTCCTGAATGTTTTTAGCTCCTGTTGCATCCCGGGGCTGTAAATGGAAGATGAAATTCTTAAGACACTGCAGCTGCAAGGGCCACAACTTGTGGGCTTTTTTGGCTTACAGAAAGTAAAAGGAGTGCAGGCAAGAGCTTGCCAGTGGCTTTTGTGTCCCCAGCAAATACAAAGTTCTGGGCTTAGGGTAATGTTGTGGTAAAGCTAAGGCCAAAAATGAAAGACTTTCCCTGCTGCATTCCCTTTTTTCTTGTGCCCTTCCTGTGTGCCCTCATAGCTGGTATTTTGCTGAAATGCAGAGCAGAATTACTGTTGCAGGAGCTGGGCTGCTTCCTGAAGGCACAGAGGCTGCCAGAGACCACCCGGGTGTACTTCACCTGGGAGTGAGACAAACCCTACAGTGCTCTTTAAATCCTGGGCTGCAGTGGGTCCCCTTTTTAGCATTTACAGCTTGAAGGAAGATTAAAAACTGGAACCTATGCAAAAATTTGTTCAAGTCCTTCCAGCAAAAATCAAATGTGTGCTTCCTTCCTTCCTATATACCTATTCCAGTAGTTCAGGTTCCCCATACAATAAAAGGCAAATTAGTTCACCAGGTCCCAGGAAGCAGCTATTTACCAAAAAAATGCAAAACCCAAGTAAGCTGTTACTTTTAGTATATCTCATAGGGCACTTACACCACTGTTTTCCCCACCTTCCTGGTGGTGGTCTTACAAGATGAATTTTTTCTGGAAATAAATGAAATAAATGAGAAACTGACTGGTGACTGTAAGGATGGGTGGGTTTTTTTTTCCTGTAGAGCAAGAAAAAAAACCAACCCAACAAACTGTTCTCAGTTCCTTCACTTAGGCATGAAACTTGCCAGACAGTTTTCAAACCACACAGGAGCTTAATTCCCAGGAAAAAGCAGGATTTATCTTCACTTTTTTTTAGGAGGTGTTGATGATATATGAGGGTTTTCTCATCCAAGTGAGCATTTCCTTATCAAAACATAACCTAGGAGGCAACAGTATGAAATTTAATATAATAAATGGGTGTATTTACTCAGCTACCAAAATTCTTTATATTAAACAAATAAATAAACAAAAATCAAAACTCAAATCAAACACCTCCGGTTAATCAGATTCACTTCAATTTTATTCCTTCAGCTCAGTTGAAGTTGTCTGTGTCCCATCCCAAAAACATTTTGGTCAGTGCATGTCTGTAGAATGACAGCTTGCCTAAACTGTTGATATGAAATTTAGCAACTGTTACTGCAGTTTGCAAAATTATTTCAACCTAATGGCCACTGGAGAAACATGACTGGTGGATTGTGTTATTTGGTTTTTTTGGTTTTTTTTTTTGTTAATTGAAAATGTTGTGGGCCAAGGTAGCAGTCCCCCACCCACTCATCAGTTCTTTATCTCCTTCCAGGCACCACCCCTGTTGTGCTTTGGCCCAGGCCAGGTTCATTGGCATCAGAGCCATTGAAAACAGGCTTACCTGGAGAGGAGGGTTCCAGCACACAGGTTTTATCTCTTTCCAGGCTCCACTCCCTGCTCTGTTCCAGTCACCTCAGCCAGGTACATCAGCATCAGTACAATCAAAGTGGCTTCCTCCACCCTGGCCAGGGTAATGGGGCCTGGAGGGACATCCCAGCATTGAAGGCCCTCAGAAAAGGGGAGCAGTCTCCACCCTGTTGTTAGCTCTTAGTTCTTATCTCTCTCCGGGGGTCACCCCCTGCTCAGTTCTGGCCAGGCCAGGTCCTGCCCCCTAGCCAGGGCTATTCACTTTAAAATTGCTCTTTTGAGACAATTTCAAATCAGTGAGATCAGCCTCACAGGAAGCAATTCAAATGGGCGTTTGAACTTGTACGTTGTTTTGAAATTAAAATGAAACAAATTTTGGGAACTGTGGCACACAGAAGGTTTTCTTTACTTAAAATCTCTACTAAATATCTCTTTGCTAGTTTGTCTACATATGAGCTGGAAATGTTCTCTTATTAGGCAGATTTTAGCCTGAGGATCAATATCAAAATATTTGCATTAGCCTTTCAATCTGGGGCACTTAGAGCAACAGCAGCTTGATTAACTGTTCCTTGCACAAACATTTTAAAGATGCCAGGGGCTTTAAAGATGCAGCAAGTTCTTACAGAGTTTTTTGAACTATAATGTAAGGATGTGATGTATTTAAATCTGGTTATAAAGACTTCAGTGTGGAGCATTTTGTTGGAGGTGAACTCATTGCAGGTGTGGCTGTGCCTTCAGCAGCACCTCCTGAGCAGAGAAGCATTTACCAGCTGCTAAATGTACTTGTTTATAAAACAAACATTTTTTTGAGAAGCTGCATCCAACGTGGTGTCTTCATTATAGTGTTACTGGGCCTGAGTCAGTGCAAGCCATGGTGCAGGACAGAGGGCTGGGGGTATCTCTTGACCCATTGCTGAGAACAAGGGGGGTGGTGCTTGTGAAGCCTCAGAGGAACTCCAAGGTTTGAGATTTCCTCTTGCTTGAGAGTTTTCTGAATTATGTGCTGCAGTGATGCATTAATCTCTCAGCTTCTAAAAACATTTACTATTAACGATAAAAAGAAGTTGGTCTTTATGGGAAACTTGATGCACTTCCAGAAGTTACGTCACGGATGGAATGAATTCCCATGTTGTCAGCCAGGACAGTTTTGGTTTGGGTTTTTTTTTGTCATTCATAATGTAGCTGCAAGTGCAAAATGCTGTATTTTATCAGGAGTTTGGTATAAGTTTCTAGTGTGCATTTTCCTTCATTTGAAATTCCCTACATAACTGAAATTGCCTGAGTCATTTCTTGTAGAACGGATAAAACAACATTGCAAATAAAAAGTAAATATTGTACAGACTTCACAGGCAAAAGTGTTTCTGGTCCATTTGTTTTTTACCTAGTTCTTCCCCATATGTTGGGAAACTTTCAGGGACCTGAAGCCACATTCCTGCATGCCGTAGGAAGAAATTACATCCCTAGGATTTAGGAATAAGCTGTTTACAGATATCTTAATAGCTGTAATTTATCTACTCTGATGAAAGCCAAATCAGGGTATGTTTTTTTAGAAAAAAAAATAAAATGCTTGGGACATTTCAGAGTGTTCTGGTTTACAAACAGTATTTAAAGCCTTAGAAAAAAAAAAGTGAGTGAAATTAATCTTGTAATCAAAGCCTTCAGTGGAGGGAATTGGTGTCCACAGCCTTGGTAGCTGTCATGTCCCTGGTGGAGGGGGCCAGGGAGGCTGTAGTTGCCCAGAGGAGCTGCTTTGACTTCCTTCTACTTGCTGGCCGGAGCAATTGGGAAAAACCCTCCCAGGAGGGTGAATTCAGTTTTTGTCATCACCTGGGGCAATGAGTTTCATAGCCCAGTCAGTTTCTTCAACTGCAAAGTGAAAAGTCCCACTATAAAGCTTGCACAGAGCACAAATGCTGTCCTTTACCAAAAGGCCCTTTCCCTGAAATATGCAATCTTGCCCAAAGTTCCCCTGTGGCTTTGGTCTCTGTAGGTATGGCACAGCACTGGGCTGAGAGAGTCCAGACTGGTTGTTTTCAGCCAAGGATTAATTTGGGTGAGAAGCAGCCCTATGGGTGATTGGATGAGGTCTGAGGAAGGAGAGGGGGTGTTTGCCACATGATATTTCTGTGCTGGAAGTACTGCAAGTTCCTGTTGTGCTGCTGGGGTCTGTAAATCAGATGTTAAAGGCTTTGGAGCATATGTTGGTGTCATGTGCTGTGACCCAGCACACACAGGACAGAAAAAGGAGATTCCGTCTCCTAGGCCAGGGTTTCCCTTTGAGGGAAAAGTTACCCTTGGAGGGTAACCAAACAGCAACAGCCACATTGGACCATCCGAATACCGCTTGGTCAGATTAAGGTGAAACAACACTCAGGGTCTGTTTCTCTACAAACAAAATAACAAATGTATTGCTCTAGCAGTTAAATGTTATTTTGGAGCAATTCTTAGGGAAAACAAATCACCCACAGGTACGTATGTGTATATGTAGGAATAAAAGCACAAAAGCAATTTCAATTATTATATATGTTCAGGCTGTGCAGTCACGAAGGCTGATTATTTAGATCACAAAAAGCCACAATACATGGATGGTAATGCTGTGTAACCTGGGAAAAACTTGTGGTTACTTAATAATTTTAGGAAAGAGAAAGCTAAAGCAAGAGACTAGAAGAAGAAAAGAGGTAGATAGTAGAAAATCACCAGCATTAGCCAGCAAAAAGGGCAGGGCTGCTATTGAAGAAACTCCTAAAGCTCAGCAATGCAGCCCCTCACTTTATAGCCCTGTTTTGCTTAGTAAGCATGGCTGAGGCACATTAGAACAAAAGAACTGGAAAAGCCTTTAAGTTTAATGTGTTAAGCACTTAAAGCTCAAATGGAGTGTAGACCAGCACAAGTCTTTCTCATAATCATAGAAAATATATTTTAAAGGTAGGGGACATAGCATTCATTTCCCATTTCCCATATTAGTCTGTTTTCTTCAAGGCAGAAATAAAGTCCCCAAATGCTGAATATAACTTTATCACCTCCTGTTTCTGCTGCAAGCCCAAAACAGAAGCTCTGTGGCTCTGATAGGAAACCTGTTCTCATCAAATTGTCGATCTAAATCCAGCTCGGGCACTCCCACAGCTTTAGTTCAACACTAAACCAGTCTCCAGATGTTTGGGCCGGTGCTGATAGATCAGTTCATGGATTTGTTCTCCAGCTGGATGCCTTTTGGGCTGTGAAGAGTGTTCTGACAGACAGCCGAATATTGGCAACCTGACTGCTGACTGCAAGGTCGATAGCTGCACAGGCTCAGACTCATAAATCTGTTTTTCAGAGTTATGTATTTATGTACTAGAGAAAGTGATAGGCCTTGGATACACAAATCAAGTAAAATTCAGCAATATCAGCTGGTGGCCTTGGAAACACAAATTATTAAAATAAGGGAACAGTAGCTGCCCAGTTTCTGAGTTCCTTGGCTATAGAGTCACCCTGTGCATGGGAATGTAATTTGCTCTCTGCTGTCACAGCCAGATAGTCTTTGCTGTCACTAGTTTTGAAGACTGATAGAGTGCCAGTTAGAGTCCCCGTTTCCCAGATATCTAAGTGCAGGCAATGTCCCACACAAACCTTGCTTCATCTTGTTTTCATCTTGTTTTCTGCAGATTACTGGGTATTTAGGACTGTCTCTGTTTGAAAACAGAAGCATCTCCTGACTTGTTTTTTCAGGTCCTTTGTACTGAGAGAGAAGGATCTAACCTTGCTCTATCAAAGCTCTGGTAGATGCCAGGAGGACTCTGGTTTACAATTGCACTTCTTTCTGAAGCTCTGCAGCATGCTTTTTAACTGCATTTAAGAGCAAGCCAACCTATTTAATGGTTTCCCCCAGGATATCAGACAGCAGTATATCAGATTTCTTACTGAAATCCATAAACATTAAATGGTCTCCAATTAATTTATTTAGTCCTTAACTTTTTCAGTTTCTTTTAAAAAATACAATCCAGCTTGTTTGGCAATATTTTCCTCTAATAAACATAGGTTGTTTGATCATCAAGATGTGAGTCACCTTGACCTTGTTTTCATTTAGCATTTCATGCTCAGTAGTAAAGAATATGCCACATCATCTATTGAAAATCCACTTTTTTTGTGTGAGATATGTTAATTCCAAATTGCCAAATACACAGTTTTTCTCTTTCCTCACAGACAGATTTTTGTCAAGGAGCCTGTGAAGCAGAGAAGGGTTACCCTTTATACACCTTAAAGATAATGATTTACTGATGAAGAATATTCTGCTCCAGTTTTCCTCTCCACTGTTACTGTGTGGCTTCCTAGAACGGGAAGGCTTCCTCTTTTCTTCTTTTTTTTTTTTCTTTTTTTTTGAACTCACAGTTATGAAAACATCTAAGGGTTTGATTGTGTTTCCTTTACAATCTATAAAAATTGTTCTGTTGAGATGTAGGGGAGAATTGCTGAGGAGCATGTGGAGAAGAGAGAGGAGGGAGGAGGTGGGTGCTGTACTGATGGCTGCACTGTCAGGCTGGGGGTGCTTCTGCCCAGGCACATGGAATGCAACCGACTGAAAAATGAAGGCTAGGAAGTAAAGAGGATAACTGCTTGGAAAGGTAGCACTAAAATGCAGATTTCAGGTTTCTTAGGAAGTGGGACAGCTTTTGGAGTAAGAGTACACAAGAAAGATAGGCTTCACCTGAGCCAAGCCTGGTTGGTTGTAATTATTCTGATGGCATCATATATCACCAAGACTTATATGCTTTTTTCTGTTTGTTTTTTTTTTTTTTTTTTTTTTCCCAATCTAGAGAAGTGACCGTGTATGGAAGACAGTAGAGATTTGTGTGACTCATCACAAGCAGATGAAATAATGGAAATCCTGTAATCTAGGAATAAAAATGATAGTGTAATAAAATTTGTGAAGGACTAATAAAGAATATTCCAAGTAATCACAACATGGAAAAACAGGCAAGAAACAAATGTAGAGGCATTTATACACAGGTGCTGTGGGTCTATGCAAACAAAAAGCTATGGTGCATCAGAAGAAATGGCTGGTTTAAATGTAAAAGATATGCTGAAATCTTGGTAGAAGGAGTGGAATGCTTTAATAAAAAATCAGCTGTACAGGAGTGTCAGCTCCCTCCCCAAGAAGTCATACTTACCAATCTTAACAGGTCATACGGTGTCTTTGGATGGGTAGGAAAATTACTATTAAGTGCTTCATTTCATGTTCCTATATATACTAAGCTGTTGTAGGATAAGATGGGTTGTTTTCTTCTGCATGGATTAACAAAGGTATATAGATCAAGTGGATAAAAGAAGGAACAAATGGGAAGTCTTCACATGGGAGGAAGATCTTTGAGATTGCAGAGCAATCCACTATTCAGGGAACTTAAAACCATGTGGGAAAAAAGGACACTAGAGAGTAACAAAGATGCCAATTATGGGGAGGTTCAAGCTCAGTATTACTCAGGGTAGTGGGAATGCTGTTCTTAAAATTCTAAACATCTAGATAAGAAAATGTCAGGAACTTTGTATTGATAGAAAATTAGTTTGAAGTTCAGTAGTTCTGGGAAACAGCTCCAGGTATAGGCAGCAAATCAGCTAATACGTTTTTAGGAAAGAGTTGGTAAGGTCATTATGGAATCTTGTCTGAAAATATTTGCTTAATGCCACTAAAGAATATATCTAATGAAAGTTTTCCTCCCAGATGACCAACAGATAAGTTTTCCTTATAAAATGTCTCTTGTTTCAAGGAAAGGCTCATCCTCTTGCTATAGTGCTAAGTAAATGAAGTGCATTATGTAGCCCCTTCACTTCCCAATAACGCTCTGGCAGCTGGGAGTGTGTGTGTGTGTATTCCTATTATAAAACATGCTCTAGTTTCAGGTCCAGCCTAGCTTTTAGTGTAAAGTTTTCACTCTAACCTTTCTCAAAATCTTTCTGACAATATTTGCTTTTAATCAGTTTGTATAGGTTTTTTTAACTTTAGAAACTCTCTCTACATCAGAGATTTTCTGAATTCAGTGGAATCCAGCACTAGGTAGGATTTGATACAGGTGAGGTGTTCGGAAACCAGGTGGTATTTGTATGTTTTCCTGAAAGAATTTGTCTTTGGTTTATCTATTTAACCAGGCACTGGTTATCTAAAGTACAAATTCATGTCTTCTCCTGCTTGCTCAGTTTCCTCTTGACATTAGTAATTTTAGATGCTGTTTGAGACTTGGAAACAGTTATTTAATTATAACTGTAAACAGATTTCATGAAAGTTTAATTTCTAAAGGATTAGGCCTTTATGAGCTTTCAAAAGGTTGAATGCATAGTATTTATAATCAATTTCTCTTAAGTAAAAAGAAAAGAACCTTCTGGAAGAAAAGCCTCTTAAAATCTCCCTTGTAATTTTCTCTGCTTATTTAATTTATTTAAAAAAAAAAAAAACAAAACACCAGATTTTAGTTTTTACAGCATTATAACATGGATATGAATATTTAAATTGTGTTTGGATTGTTGACCAGAGCAGAAGCTATTGCACAAGTGTCTCTTGCATTCACTGACTTGAGAACTATGTATGAATTCATCAAAATATGGTAAATCAGCACCTTCCTTTTCTGGATCGTTAGACACAGAGTAAAATTCCTGGCCCTTACATTCAAGCCCACTTTTGCTTCTCCAAGCTGTGGAATGGGTGATGTTCATCTCCCCTAGGAACTGCTTTTTGGATTTGTGCCCAAGAGCAGACAACCAGGTGCCTGAGAAACAGGGCCCACCACAGTGCAGAGAGCATGAGGGAGTACATTGTTTGCTTTTTGAAACTTAAGCAGCAAAATGAACTGTAAAGCAGTTTCATATGATTGAGTGAAGGGTCTATCTGCATATAGAAGTACTCGTATACAAATATATTTCATGTGGAAATATTACACAATATACAAGCTTTTCCTTCTTACTCCTAAGATATTTTCTCAGCAGATCTGTTTCCTGTAAATTCTTTCATTCAGTTGACCACACAGATGCATTTGTTATTCTGTACTGAGCTCATCCTCATTAAAAAAAGCCTCAGAGGGTTTTTCACAAGAATTGTTTTCTATTAATTCTCTGCTGATAATATATGCAGAAAGATGGAAAGAAATAAGGCAGTTATTGTTTTATTTGAAGATGTCACATAGAATTAATATGATTATTCTTTTTTTCATGGAAAGTGTAAGAGCTGACTTTTAAAAAAAATGGGCTTATTGTTCTGATGAGATATCAAAGTCTATTTGTTAATGAAAATATTTTTCTAACCCTCACATTCTTGAATGAGAAAATATAAATTATTTCATTGCTCATAGTTAGAAATGCTACACCACTGCAATCAGAAACAAGAATTTAATTGGGAGAAAAATTAGCCATGGCTTCTCTGATCCTTTTCTTCCTATCATCCACTCCAAGTCTGGTACAACCACTAATGGAAGCTGTAAATATGATATTTTAGAAATATGTGTTTCTTGCTTGCATTGGACCTCAAGAAAAGCTTTGAATCTAGACCACAAATATAGAATTACCACTGTATTTCGATTGCTAATTCCTTAGACCCAAGTTGAAGAATGGTTGCAAATGTCACATTTTTTCTTTAATGTCTTTTAGAATGAAATCTTTTGGCATGTATAAATCCTTCTGAGAATCCCATTAGTTCAGCTGAATTACAGTCAAATCTTTAGAAAGATAAGCTCAGTATGCTCCAGCAATTTATTTTCCTTTAATTAAGAAAGTAATATATTGTTCTATTTTGTAATTCTCTGAACATTTCTCATGAGTATCCTTTATTAAGTGAGCACTAATCTGAGCTGATTTCCACTTTCCCTTTTGCCATCACCACTTAGATTAGAAGATTATTTAACACCTTGATTTCAAGTAGGAGTAAATTCATAGGATCTTATACAGGATCAAATTGGAGGATTTAGACTTTCATGTCATTCAGTTCATCTCTCCATCTCCAGGATGCCCAAATACTGCTCCCATTGCCTGCTTGCTCCAGAAAAAATAGCAAGGGGGAAAAAAAGAAAGAAAAAGAAAAAAAAAAAAGCACCTTTTAATGCACCTTTGTTCCACAAGCAGAAGAGGCTCTTGGTGGTAGTGGGTCTGCCACCCCGTTGTGAAGACCCTGGGATTGTCAAGAGGGAATGTGCTTCCTCACCTGTGTTTCTCACCTTGGTCTTCTCCATGCTGTGTGCTGCCAGCTCCTGAACTGCAGTTCTTTAAGATAAAGAAGCAGCAATTTCTGCAAGGAGATGGTGACTGGCAATAAAGTTGCTCCTTGGAAAAAGCAGCTGGAAATGGCTCTAGCATCAGAGGAAGCATCCTGCTGTGTCCTCCCAAAGATTAAAACAAAGAACAGTAAATACCTCAGAAAATATATAAAATAGTGTATAACAGATCTGTTAATGGCTTCAAGTTCGTGCATGGGCATTTTTTGTCCCACTGAAGCAGAGCTCTAGATTTTCCCTTTCTTCTCAACATTTCCATACCCAGTATTCAGTGAGCTATTTCTAATAATTCATTTCTGAGCTAATAGGAGCCATTTCTTATTTCCATTGGTGTAAATAAAAGGGTCAGCAACAAAAATGCTCATCTTAGCCTCCCAGTGCAAGACTTATAAGGACATGCTATATACTTTTTACCTCTGGACTCCAGTAATCAGCAGGAAGAGCAAAGATGAGCCTGCAGGCAGTGGGAGAAACACCAAAAGAAAATATTTTATTTCCTGGATGATGCCTTCCCCTGGTACTGATACAACACTGATCCTCTGCTCTCCCTGTGGTTTATGACCCATGTTTGATAGTGAATGGAAGTTCTGCCATATGGTTTCTCTTTGTGTCTGAAAAGGACTAACTGCATTTGAGGCAGTAGGCTATCTAATAAGTAAGAGTTTAGCTGTCTGGAGACCTGTCTCATTTCAGGCTCCTGCTTAACCTCTCTTTTATTTGTTTTCCTGAACCAGAAAGGAGACCAACCCCACCATTTCTGTGGTGCCGTCCTTTCAAGTTGGCTTCAAGTATATTTTTTACTTATATTTATGAATGTATCTAAGTATGTATTAGTTTTGGGCAAGCTAATGTAATTGTGAGAACTTTTCAGTTTGTTTGGTTTTTTATTGCCATTGGCAGGGTTTGAAACCATTTGAAATGTAGCCACGGTGGGAAGGAATACACATCTGCCAAATGGAAAAGGATAGAACTGGTGTAATGATATGTTGCAATCATGCTGCAAAACCTACCACAGTAAATTACTGCTGTAACAACCTCCTTCCTGTTGAGAAAGGTTCCAGCCCAGGCTTTCTTGGGTCTCTCTTCTTGATGTTTCAGTTCTTGAGAGAAAGTTATCTCTGGTACCCTTAGCACTAAGCTTCTAGGAGGACAAACTGGAAAGCAAGAATGGAAACCAGGAGGGGCAGGTGCCTGGTTTGGGCTGGGTGATGCTGCTGGATGTGAGCACTGCTGGTCTGTGGTGGCTGACCCCCAGCACTGTGGGCAGGGCTTCATCCAACAAACAGCTTGTCCAGGCTCAGTGGGCAGGGGGAACATTGTCCTCTGAGGTAGGGAAATGTGGGAAATGGGCTGCACCTCCTACTTTTGTCCATCCAAGATGCATCTCCTCTCCACAGCTGTGTTTGGCACACAGTCTTGTTTTGTTAACACTGAATGAAAGAGCAAAAAGGGGGATCCAGAAAACCACACGACTGTCTTGGTTTCAGAGTGATTCTCCTCTCACTGACAGCCTCAGTGTGGGGAAGTTTTCAGGCTGCACTCTTAGTTCTTTATTATCTGTGGATGGAGTGGTTTGGGGTTTTTGACTCCAGCTGCATGTTTGAGAAAGAATTATTGATATGTTTAGGGGAAAGAGGAGAGAAAGCCTCCTCTTGGAGGGAAAGCAGCAAGGTCCTGATGGTTTCAGAGGTGTAAAGTGATGGCCGTTTAACAGCTCTTGCCAGAAAAGCATTGTACAAAACTTCATCTGACAACACTAAAGCAGGAAAACACTGGAAGGATCTCAGAGCTGCCTTGTACTTAAAATATGCAAACCACCCAGTGTGATCCAGGCTGTCAGACCAGTGGCTGAGGGGCATTTCTTCCCAGGGGTTTCACCTCCTGCTGGTAAGATGGACAATGAGTATTGAGGTTGCTGGGAATTTTACAGAGACAAAATCTGGGAGTCCCTAAAAACTGAGTGGAATGGAAACACCATTTTATCAAGGCACATTCCAGACTGGCAAATGAAAGGGCTCCCAGCAGCCTGTGCTTGTGTGCATGATTAGCTGGGTGCAGCATCAGCTGTTCCTGGTTTTTCCACAGTAGAGCCTGCTGTGCTGTTTTCCCTGAATGAATGAACTCCTTCTAATTTCTGTTCTATGGTGCTTGTACAATTCAATTTCATTCAAAAAAACAAACAAACCCCCCCCCCCAAAAAAACACAAACAAACAAAAAAAAACCCCAACAAATATCATTAGCCTCCTGTACTTGGAGTTTACCACCACATCTTTGCAATCCCTGAGTCCCCAGCATCTGCTGCTTCCAATAATAATAACAAAACCTGAAAGGCTTGTTTTGTCCTCTCTACAGCTACAATAAAATGGATGTAGATTAAGCTGTGTTTTTCCCCTCAGATATCTGGCAGTGCTTGTTTTCTCTCTCTCCAAGTTTTCTCTGTGAGGAATGAACACAGCTGATCATAGGGATAAGGATCAGCTCAGGGGAGCATTCCCCTGGCCAGGGAAATTTTTTTCCCTTTGATGCCCATTGCTCTTCCTCTCTTATGTTTCATATGCTTTTCACATTCTCCAAGCCTGCAGTCATCTGAAGTCACAGGCCAGAAGCAGCTTCTCTCCCATGGCTGCACAGACCAGATCACCCCAAGGGGATTTTCCCTTCTTAAGGTTGCCAACAAAATATTTTCTGTGGCTTAGGTTGAGGAATCAAGTTATTTCCCAGCTATGGACAGTTTGAACCAAAGGCTGTTATGAAGAAATGCTGTCTGTTATGTTAATGGGGTGGTCAAGAAAAGCCCCAAATAAAAGCTCTGAATAAATGGGATCCAGTCAGCCAATTCTTTTTCTTTTCTCTTGCAAGTTTAACTCAGCTTTCTCTCTTAAAATGAAATCTGATATTTATGGGAATATCTCATTCTCTATAAAACTATGAATTATTTTTTTTCATGAATAGACCAAATGCTACGTATAAACCACACAAAATAGAAAACCTGCAATATGTTTAAAAGAAGTGGATTTTTTAATGTAACAGTAGTGGGTGTCTCTCATTCTTTCATGCACTGGATGCTATCTATGGAAAATCCATAAAACAAAATGGGAAATAAGAAACCATCTCTCAGCTGCTCATGTGAAATGACAGAGAGGAGGAAGTTTGTGAATTATAACGGGTGAAGCAAAACTATCTCCCTGACTACTCTTTCCAAAAGAAAACAGAACATGTTAGAAATTCTACATACCAATGAGATCAGTTTGGGCAACTCGGTTCAGTTTTGCATCAAGGAAGCTTGGTTGTGTTACTTGTGACACTGAATTGTCTTGGCCATAAGTGCCTTTAGCTGTGAATGCCACAGAGGATCCATTTCAAACCTTGTTTGAGTAATTACTCAAAGTGGAAAACAAAGGGAACAGAGTGTGGTTTAGGGTTAGACTGGAAAGGGATGAAGTGTTTCAGGTGTGGGGTTTAGTTTCAGTGCTGTGAGGACAGGCATCAGGAAAAGGAGAGTGGCTGGAGGCAAGCAGAGGCCCGGGCTGGGGTTTTGAGTCTTGGAGCTGTGCTGTGAGGGGAATATTTCTCCTTCTTCAGTCCTGCCAAAAGTCAGCTTCTCACCTTCACTGCTGTGAAGAGAATACATTGGGAAGCACAGAGAGGGGGGCTGCTACCATCCCAGATCTTCATGGCAAGTAAGGAGAAATGGAGGTGCCTGGGCACACCTACGTCCTCTTCACCTACCTCTTCAACCTGCTGTTGCTCTTACCCTGTCCTTTGCTTCTTAAAAACCTCTAAGAGGTCCAAGTGGCAACAAAGGAGGGGAGTGATTCTTCCCCTGTACTCAATGCTGGTGAAGCCACACCTCGAGTCCTGTGTCCAGTTCTGGGCCCCTCAGTTCAGGAATGAGATTGAGGTCCTGGAGCAGGTCCAAAGGAGGGCAACTGGGCTGGTGAAGGGATCCAGCACAGATCCTATGAGGTGAGGCTGGAGGAACTGGGGCTGTTCAGCCTGGAGAAGAGGAGGCTCAGGGGAGACCTCATCACTCTCTACAACTCCCTGAAAGGAGGTTGGAGCCAGGGGGGGGTTGGTCTCTTTTCCCAGGCAGCCATCAGCAATACAAAAGGGCATGGTCTCAAGGTGTGCCAGGGGAGGTTTAGGTTGGATATTAGAAAGAATTTGTTCACAGGGAGGGTGATCAGACATTGGAATGGGCTGCCCAGGGAAGTAGTGGATTCTCCATCCCTGGAGATATTTAAAAGGAGACTGGATGTGGCACTCAGTGCCATGGTCTGATAACTGCCGTGGTAGTGGAGCGAGGGTTGGATGATCTCAGAGGTCCCTTCCAACCCAGACAATTCAAAAAACCCAAAAAACCCAACCAAACAAAAAACTTAGGAACTACTTCCCCATCACCCTGCGTTGCTGTAATCCTGTTACAGCAAGAAGAGTCATGGCAGGGAAGGGTCCATGGAAGCATGTAATTCACTTCAGGTGAAAGCTGCCTCACCAATGGGGTCTCGTGTATCATTTCTGTGTGTTGTTCCAGCAGCACTGGCTGCCAGGCATGTGTTCAGTGAATGAGAATTTGAGCCCTAGGAAGCTGGTTTGTTGCTGTAACAGCTAATAGCTTGTCAGAGTTTCCAAGGTAATTATGATATTTCAGGAGACCAGTTTCTTGATTGTTCCAAAATGCACTGAGCTTAGTCCTGTATCAGCCTAAGGACACTTCTTCATATGGTATTTCACACCATGAAAGTAAGTTTGCTTTTTAACTTTGTCTGCTTTTTGAAGCTTTTTTGAGCAGGCCTGCAGCCTATCATACAGTTTACCTCTGTTTTCTCCTGCTTGTTGGCTGCTGCTGCCATGGGCAGAGCTGTGGAGAGCTGTGGATGGATGAGCACTCAACTGGGAGATGTCCCTGCCCCAAATGCAACTCCCTCATCAGCTGCAGGAGAAGTGTCGTTTTTACTCCACTGGACCACTAGATGGGGAAATTGTATTTACATTTTTGTGTTGCAAAATGAATCCTAGCAGCCAGGATGGAGCTCTTGATAGTAATGAAGCATATCAAGCCTGTTTTCTACAAGAGAGGTGTGGTTTGACTAGGGAGGTGGTGGATTCTCTATCCCTAGAGGTTTCTAAAAAGAGACTGGATGTGGCACTCAGTGCCATGGTCTGGTAATCATGGTGGTAGTGGATCAAGGGTTGGACTTGATGATCTCAGAGGTCCTTTCCAACCTGGCTGATTCTTTTTGTCCCTCTCTTTAGCACTGACACCACAGCTCCTCTCCAAGGAGCTAGGCTTTGCCAAGCCATGATGGTCCTGGAGTGCTTCTGGGGGAGGTACTCTGCAAAATCAACCTTTACAAATGTCGTCAGTGTGTGTTCCACCCCCACTTTGGAAGGTTTCTGTGGTGTGGGGCAGCATAGGGGTTGATCCTTGGGGCCAGTGGGTGCCTGCCTCCCTGCCAGCCCTTGCATGCACCCTGCAGCTTCACACTGGAGGTAAGGAGAGGGCATAAATACTTCAAAAATTTTCTGGACAGGGAGATCCTGAGGCCAGGAAACCATCTGGGCATCTAAGACCTCACAACAGGTTCAAGGCAGAAATACAAGGAAATGTGTGCTCAGAACTTTCTTTTGCTTTTTGTGTTTTGCTGCTGCTCAGGCACTGGCTTTTTTCATGATGAAAGTATTTCTGCACAGAGTGGCAGAAGTGACAGCTGTATGGTGACCCTGGGTCTGACAGGCTTTCAGGTGGAAGTCTGGTGGTTGTGGGGTGAGGTATTTCATAGGGTGAGCTCAAGAATATTTCAAAGTTGAGGATTAAAGAATTTTTTCCCACACATGGCAATTATAACTTCTCAACCATTAGTTCACTTTGATTTAAAGCAAACACTTTGGAACATAGTGAAACCTTTTTCTTGTAAGCAAGTAGTAAGATTGGTTTTAGTCCATTCTGCATTACCCAAAACTTTAAGTCACGTTAAGCTAACAGGTGGTTTGAAAAATATAAAAAAAAGAAAAAATGCAGCATGCAGGTCACAGGAATGATTTTCCTTGCTGCAGGGTGTGAATGATGGGATCATTGATGCAGTGCTTCTGACTTAATGTTACAGTAATTCAATAACTACTTTATGCAATGCTATTTACAGAACACATGTGCCTTCTGCTAAGATGTATAAAGTTTTTCAGGCTTTCTATTGGTAATATAACTTTGGAAAGTTGCTTTATTTCTCTGAAAAATATTTCTATACTATTTTGAAGAGGACATTTAAAGTGATGCAACAATCACAGTGTGATAGCAGCTACTGAAGCTCACACCTCTACCTGTGCAGGCAAGGGAATGAACTCTCCCTACCAGGAGAAGTTACCTTCACACTACTAGAACTGAGTCCAGGCAGCTCTCTGTTCCCTCCCTCTCCCAGTCTCAGTGGGGTGCAGGGTCTGCATGGGACTGGGGCCTCTTCCTCACTGCATTCACCTTATGGCCCTTGTCATAGCTGACAGATGATGCTTTTGTGAAAATTTGGTTACCCAAAATCAGTGGCAGCTCAGAAAAAAGCCACAAAAATGTGTTTAAATAAGCACATCTGCATCGTTTGGGCACTTGGAGGTACTGCAAATAGCTTAGCCAAAAATAGGGATGTGTTCTTATAGCCTTTCAAACATTGTCACCAAAAAACTACAGAGCCAAATGTTTTTGCAGCAGTTGCCTGCTTTTTCTTCATATGCTTTGTGAGAGGAATGATGTCTTGTGGCTGGAGTCTGTGAGCGTGAGGTATTTAGGTAAGAAGATTTATGTGAGCAACAGTACAGGGTTGTACAGGGTCCTTTATTTCTGTGCCTTTAGCTAAGAGAAGTCACTGTCGGGTAGCACAGTGTGCTTGGGGATGTATGCTTGGTGAAGTTTTCCCCTTCTGATTTCTAGAAATATTTCTGTAAGGAAAACCTAAGGCGAAGGCTCCTCATGAACAGAGAAAGTTCTGGTAGGGGAGCAGCAATGCAGTGTGTGCTCAGGGAAGATGAGGTGCTTGGGTAGCAGCAGATCTTTTCTGTGCCATGGAATAGAGGTAAACTTCCTATTTCATTAAGTCATCCACTTAACTCTTTTGTGGTTTTATCCACAGATCTTAAAATGTTTGACACAGGATACAAGTAGGATTATTTCTATCTTACACATGAGGGTAAAAAAAAAGAATGCGTGTGCCTGCACACTTGAACAGAACATCTCCCTCCCCCAGTCTGTGACTGGACTTCAGATGGGATAAATGCATATTCCCCAAACACTTCAGTAACAGGAAGAGGAGGAGAACTTTCTCCAGGGCATCTGCTCTGATTTGATGGCTGGAAAATCTTCCAGAATGTATTGAGTCTTCATCTCCTGACATGCAATAATAAGGCATGGCAAGTTGTGCTGCTAGGTTCCTTAACACAAGCAGTGCTTTGGCTTAAAGCCAGGTGAACATTGGTGTCCTCTACTTTGATCTCACAGAGCAGTTTTTGAGTTTCCTTCTGCTGTTCTGGAGGGGCAACCGTGATGTGAGTGGAAGGTGGTGGTGGTGCTGCTGGAGGGAGCAGCAGGGGAGGGAGCTGCAGTGCAGGGCTGGATCTCCAGGGATTGTGCAGCAGGCTGCAAAACTGAGGTGTGCTCTGGCATCTCAGCAAGCCAGGCTGAGTTTCCAGTCACAGAACAGTGATGGCAACACAAAGTACTTTCTTGCCTTCAAATGAGCTTTCACATCAAAATTAGGTGTTAAGAATTAATCCACGAGCCAGCATATGGAAGTCACAGAGGTGAGACATAATCACAGTCCCTCAGCATTGAAACATATAGAAAATGTTGCTGTTTCAGTGTTAGTTTGTATTTTTTGCTCTTTGTCAAGGGTCTCTTTGTCTATGATCTTAATTATTTATGGCTACTCTTTGGCTGCTGCAGGAGCTGTCACTGACCTTTGCTGCTGCCTCACTATCCTTTTGCAACCTTTGAATAAAGAAAAGCTGCAGACCACAAACTCCAGGTAAAGGATCAGTAACTTGGCAAGAGAGAGATAAGACACAATTGCTTATTCTTTTCCTTTGGATACATGGTTCACAAGGTCTGGCTTTATAGACTGAATTATGGAGAGAGGGATAAATACATGACTGACAGTTTCTTCAGTCCCTCAAGGGCTTCCCAGAGGTCTCTGTCTGAGATCTCATTTTTAATGGAGGACCATCTGCTGCAAATGCACATGGTTGTTAGCAAATTCCTACCTAATGCTGTTCCGAGCAGCACCTAAGGTAGATGAAACAAATTAAGTACATACACAACTTGCTTTTCTATTTGTTGCGTTTTGCAACACACTGTGTATAGTCAGTTTTACTCTTCCCCTGCAGGGTCTATCAGATTTTGGTTTTGTGTTCTTTTTTTTTCTCCCCATGTGGTGAAAGATAATGGAGGAAACCATAAAGACTGTAAAATCACAAAATAAATAGCTGGAATGCAGAAGTGAAGTGCATGAAGCTATCTGGAAACTGAAAATGGCTAGATTTGTAATAAGCAGAAATGTACCTTTAAAGCCCAATTCATCTTCAGCCTGCAAGTGTAAATTTAGAGCTTCTTGCCAAGTCCCTGTTGGTTAGGCTGAAATACCTAGTGCAGTTTGGAATGGTCCCCTTGTTGCTTTTGACAGCCCTCTAACTACAGTTAATTAATTAAAGGATGGACTTATTTCTGGAATGACTTACAGACACAAATCTTTGCTTTCAAACTTCTTGATATCTAGACAATATTTTTTTTACATTTTTGCATATTCAGTTAAAAATTATTTCCTTCCTTGACCTTTGATATGCAATGTGCATGTCATTTGGCTGCCTACTCTTTCATAGCCAACATTATTAGCAAAAGTCTTTTAATTGTTGAGATATGATTGAATTCTTGTGAGTTAACATTTACAAAGCTAATATTGTGGTGGTGCATATGACTGTTCCTAAGTTCTGAGCCTCCACTACTACCAAAACTTTACTGTGCACGGGGCAAAAAAACATGCATCAACATCATGCCAACTTCTGCCTTGCCAAGGTGACTACCTAAGAAAGGTCAGTATTTAGGCAGTGGAAGTTGCCTGGGGTGCATTACTACATTGTATCATCAGTTTGGTACTGAGCAGTCCTACAGAATGACTGTACCCAAAAATAAAAGGGAGGGATCAGAGTCAAGCTGAGATGACTTAATTTCACTATTGATATCAGATGCAAGATATGTGACTGTCCTATCTTAGTGAGAAGGGAAAGTGAGAAGTGAGAAGAGAAGGGAAAGAGATGTCACTACCCATCTGGAGATGCCCTTCTGTCCCTCCTCCTTGCCAGGACAGCTGCCCTGGGTGGCTAAGAGCAGGGAGGTGACCTTGGAGAGCTTTGTATTGGCAGTGGTAACATCTGCAGTTTCCTTTCAGCAGTAGGTAGGTAGGGATCTTGCCTTCCTCACTTCGGGGGAAATTACAGTTCAGCCACACAAAAGCAGCTTGAAGCCACTCACTTTAGGGTACCCCCTGTCTAATGAAGGAATCCTTTTTGCTCTCTCTGCCTAATTGAGTGGGTTGTCTCCATGCAAAGCTGGTACAGCAAATCTAAGTGAGGATCTAGAAATCCCAACTGGGGGTTTACATAAGCCTTTTGCTTTCTCTAGGCCCAGGGCTTGGATAAATGCATCCCTGCTGGTGTGTCTTTGCAGACCTACCCCAGACAAACACTCACTTGTTCTGATAGAAAATGTCTTAAGTGTCATAGGCCAAAACTAAAACGTGTTGTTTTCTCTCTCCTTTGTTTGTTTGGGTTTTTTTAGTTTGGTTGGGTTTTTTTTCCCTTCTTTTTTTATCTTCTTTCTGGCTTGCTTTTCACACAGCTGCAGGCTGAACAGGGAACCTCTATAATCTGGATGATATGACAGTGGTATTGTGTGGCACAGCCCAGAGAAGCAGTCAGATTTTCACATCTCCCAGAATCTGTCACCTGCAAAGGCCCAAAGGGTGTGGGCTGGTGCTCCTGGGAGGAACGTGGCCTTCCCACTCCAAATATCCCACATTGACTCTGTTCCAATTTGTTTTCCTGCCTGCATGCTGGGCTTCATGTGTATCCTAAAATCGTGCAGATTGTCTGCTCCTGGGATTTTCTGGAAGGTTTTTTGTGTCCTGTGATTTCTTTGCTTTTGGGATCCAAATACTTGCCCTTTTCATACCTGTTTCCCCCACTGCACACCCCATGTTGTCAGTGCAGGGGATTTTGGAGGGTCATCAGTCTCATGCCATTTTAGGTAATGCTACTTCTCTCAAGGAGGTGGTCTTGCATTTCTTTAAGAAGGCAGGAGTCATCTGCCTGTGCCCCTTTCTGAAGGGATCCTTGAGCTACACAGCCCAGGCCCATCCTGCTGTGAAGCAGGGAGCTGGAGCTGCACAGCTGGGCTCAGTGGGCTGCAGTCCCTGGGGTCTGGCTCCAATCCAGCCCCTTGATGTGCTTCTTTAAGAAAAACTTTGCTTAAATTCTCTAAGTAATAGCAAATTCCCACAGATGCAGACAGTCACCCATGAGGTTTTGTAGTCTGCTGCTGCTTTCTTCCCAAGCTTCCATTTAGATTTCTTTCCTTCTGTTTTGTTTGTTTGTTTGTTTGGGTTTTTTGTTTGGTTTTTTGGTTTTGTTTTGGGGGTTTTTTTGGTTGGTTGGTTGTTTTTTTTCTTGCTCTACACTCAGGCAGAGAGCTAGCTTCTCATCTCAACTCATCTTATGTGCAGCCCCAGCAGGTGCTGCCAGGAAGGACTGACCACTCTTGTCACAGAGTAATGCTAGGACAAGTGTTTCCCTGACTCTGGGTAATCATCAAAATCACTGTTTTGATTGAAACCTTTGCCTGTGACCACAAAGATCTGTGTCTGATGGGGACACAGGCAGCCCTATAGCAGCATGGGAAAATGGAGCTGCACTGCAAGCCTTCATCCCATCATGGGAAATGGGAGCACCTGGCAGCTCTGTATGTGGCACTCTTATGGTCAAAGCACAACAGACCCCAGTGCTGACACACAAAACAGTATAAAAGAATTCTCTGTCTTCTTTCCCCCTGAGCCCCTCTCTCAGTGATGTGTCATTGGGATGAAGGAGCAACTAAGGCATTTGCCTCTGGGACATAAAGGAGCTGGGATTGAGGTGCTGTCACCTCCCCTCCCCTGCCTCCAACAGACAGCAAAATTTGAAGGTATCTTTGCTTTTGTGAGAGGGCAGCAAACCACAAGGACTTCCCCAGGAGACAACTCCATTTTCAGGGTGTGAAATTTCTCACTTTTTCTAACTGCCAGTGACACTTCTCAAATGCAGCAGTAATGCTATTAACCTAGCTTTGGCTCCTCCAAGGCAGAGCAATCTGCTGCAAAGCAGTCCCTCTCCTCAGGGCTTGAGGAAAATGGAGTCCTAGTCTGAGAAGGAAATACAAGATGTTGATTTGCATTTCATTTTTGTTATCTAGTGAACATTGCACAGCTACAGAATAGTGCAGTGCAAAGCAGAAGCAAGCATGGACAGTTCTGGAGACAATGGTGGCAACAGAGGAAGGGGCATTAGGAGGTCCCCGTGGGGAATACACATTCTGTTTACTTGTTCTTCAGGATTCCTTATCTCTTATGCATGGGAAAGTGCAGCTCTTGGCTCTGTGCTGGACCAAGGAATCTGACAAAATCTCTGTGCAGCTCCATGGAGGATATTCAGGATTACACCTTCACCAGGCACTGATTTAAAAAAGCTATTGAAATCCTTGCCAGGATCTGTTGGCAGTAACTTGGGCAGACATACAGAGGAAGAACAATCTTACTATAAAAAGCAGCTTCTCTGCCCCACTCATTAGGGAGAGGGGGTCAGTTCCCCTTTGCAGATCCACAAGGTGCTGGATGTGCTGCTCTGCTGCTGCAAACCAGCAGCTTGCTCCTCTCCCCAATCACCTTGAGAGAGTGATCCTCCCAGTTCCTCTATTGCACAGAACCACGAGCCCAAAGGTTCTCAGGGGATTGAGAATTTGTGAAAATCCTGAAAAATCTCGCTATTGGGGAAAATGATGTGTTTCCCTGAGCAATGCAGACATCTAGTAATGGATTACATGATGGCATTCTGACAAGACCATGGTTATTCATTTAATCTGTCACTAGCATGTGAGACATTTAAAAAACAAAACCAAATCTCTTCAGGAGAAAGAAACCTTCTCTGCTCTGCCAGACAGTGTACAACGGGTGCCTGCATTACCTGGAGGTTAGAAGTTGCTTGTGTTTTGGCCTGGCCTTTTTTGTCTGTAGATGGAAATAAGCACAAGCACAAGTTGCTTGTGTTTTGGCCTGGCCTTTTTTGTCTGTAGATGGAAATAAGCATGAGGAGATATTAAAGAGGAGAAAAGCACTGGGAAGAGAATGGTTCAGGATGAAGACAGCACTAACCACTGCACAATACTGTACAAAACAAGACCATCTTTGTTTTCTGTAAATGAAGTGTGCTCAACTGCTCTCTCATCCTTCTGTCCTTAGTAAGACTGCCATTTCTGTTATTTGGTTTGGCCTGAAGACAATACAGAAATGAAACTTAAGCCTTTCTTTGAAAGACCCATTTAATTCAAGAGATTTACTCAGAAGGGCTGGGATAAATACGCACCTTCTGAAAGAAACACTGAAGAGATGTAGATTTGAGATAAACCTGTGTGTGCTCTGAAGTAAATTATTCTGATTTGGTGGGAATATAGTGCTCAGCAGAAATTGTTCCTGCTGCTAAGATGCATAAATCATGTTCCATTTAAAAACAAACACACATACCCTTCAGCAGCAATATTGCTTGTCATTGATCACCACACACTGGAAGTGAGTGTTAGTTGAGCCTCTACACCAATTCCTCTTTTCTTGTGTTTCACAGGTCTTGCCAAACAGTACCCAATTGCACATGATCACAAACCATGGGTAATTCCAGCTGGGAAGAACCTAAACTTGCTAATTGTTATTAAAAAAAAAAAAAAAAAAAAAAAAAAAAAAATCCTGATGATTTGGAGGTGTTGATGGCAGAGGTATGGAACCCAGCAATGTCCCTGGGCATGGCTGAGTTTACTGGGCTGTCCATGTTCTGCATGCTCTGGGCTCCACCAGGCATGGAGCAGCTCCTTGGGTGCCTCCACAGCCCCATCAGTCCCACACAGGGGTGGTCATGTTCAGTATGCTCTGTTTGTTTTCCCTGCATCACCCTTGGGTCTGTGATCTGTACCATGGATGTGTTGTGCAATGAGTTTTAAGCTAGTTTTCTGCTTTCTTTCATTTGGATAAACCCCAGGTTGGTGAGGTTGGCTTTCAGGATTTGTAAAGCTGCATTAATGGCAGCATCTGCACCCCTTGGGACAGGAGGAGGTTGCAGGGGGAGTAAAGAGAAAGGCTGTTCAGGATAGGAGTGTGATGGCTATTGGACTAACACAGTGCTAATAACACCTTTTCTGTCTATCTGAGAGGCTCTGTCACCAACCAAAACCATGCAAATAAGAGCCTCTTCATGCAGAATTGATTTTGCTCTTCACAAGCCAGTGGGCACAGCTTTTTAATGGAATCAGAGACACACATACACTGACTCTGTTTATTTCTCTGTGTATATACATATATATATATATTTTTTTAAAGATGTCTGCACTGAGGCACTGTTAACCTCTGTAAGAAAGATCAAAAAATGTCTTGGGTCTCCAGGAGAGATGAACTATATTTAGAAAGCAGAGGGGGTGCCATTATGTGATGGGTTGTTTCTGCTGCCAGCGCAGCACGTAGGCAAGTGCTGTGCTAAGGTGCAGCTGAGACTGTAAAGTTGTCTTGGGTGCATGAACTGATAGCCTGGTACACTCAGAGTTTACCAACAGAAACACCCCAGCCTGCCGAACTAGGATTAATTTTATGAAAATGAGGACCTTCTGATTTTCAAAACCCAAGTCTGTGTTACCTTCAGCTCCAGGTTTTGCAAACTTATTCAGCTTTGTTCAGTTGATGGAAGAAATATTCTATACAGTTTCTGCTGGTTTGGTTAATTTTGCTGTATCCCTTAAACATGTTTTTTATGTTGTCATATGGGGTTCTGGCATAGAACATAATTCAGGTCACTGACAGCCTGTCCACACCTCCAGGTTATCCAGCCTATGGACACTCTGCTGCTTCTTGGGAGTTCACAAAATGCCTCAGGGACTGTAAATAATCCCTCTTAGGGCAGTAGATTATACAAGTGACAAACTATTGGAAAGATGGGTGTCTGGGATAAACAATGTGAGGTTTGCTTCCCTGATGTGGTCTGGGCTTCCCAACAAGCCTCCAGGCAGTGACAGATTTGGGAGCAAACTGGTCACTGTGTGTGTGAGGCACTTTCTGTTGTGGGATATTACCTGGTGTCTGAAATCCAGCCTGACCTCAGGACTCAGTCCTTCATGCCAAAACCCTGTGAGAACCTGACTCATGGTAGAGGCTGTAGTGGTCATCTTGGGTGTCATTACAAATTCCCAAAAGCACAAGCACTGAGTCTAGGAGGCTCATCTGGTGGGAGTAAAGTGTGAGGCAGCTGCAGAGCTGCCCTCAGAAGGGGGGGTTATCTCTGCCCCTCCAAGCCCTTTCATGAGGGGCTGTGGGGCAGAACACTGTACATGCATGTAAGCATGTAAGTGGACGTCAGTGGGGCACTGGAGGGTTTCTAAGCAATGTCCAGCTTGCAGAAGTTTCTGAAATTCAGAATAGCTGCCATTCCCTGAATTATGCTGCAGGTCAGCAGGCTGGCACAAAACCCCCCTGTGGCACACCCTTTTCTTGCTGCCAATTCCTCTTGGTATGTTGTGGTGGGATGACCCTGGCTAGACACCAGGTGCCTATTAAAGCTGCTCCTCAGCTGGACAGAGGAGAGAAAACGTAACAAAAGGCTCATGGGATGAGATAAGGACAGGAAGATCACTCTGCAATTATTGTCAGAGGCAAACCAGGCATGAATTGGGGAAATTAGTTTAAATTAGTACCAATCACATCAGACTACAACAGTGAGAAATAAAAGCAAATCTTAAAACACTTTCCCCCACCCCTCCCTTTTTACTGTGCTTATCTTCACTCCTGAGTTCTCTACCTTCTTCTTTGCCAGCCACCCAGGAGGACATGGAATGAACATCAGTGTCTTAGTAAAATACTACATGCTGCTCTTTTTACCTAATTCATGCTCTAATATATAATTACAAAAAATATTAGTAGCATCTGTCTTTAAATTGTGGGTTCCCAGTTCATCCCAGCAGCTGTAAAGAACTGCAGCATGGCTGCAAAAGCCTGTGTGTGGTTTTGAGGATGAGGATTAGCCTGGCCTGAGTGGTGCAGCTGTGCTTCAGCCTTACAAGGGGCAAAATGCAGAGAGCCAGAAAAACCAAAAACTGTCTCCAACTATGTGACTCTGATGTGCTGGGGTCAGGAAGCATTTCTCCAGTGCCTGTCCTCTATTTTCACTGAAACAGACAGATTTTAGAGTGGGCGCTGACCTACATAAAGTGTAAAGTTTCGCCTTCAATTGTTCCTGGAAGATCAGCAGAGAGGACTGGGTGTGGGGTGTGAAGGAATAACAACATTTTTAATATTTTTTTTTTTTTTAAACTTGTTAGCTATTTAGAGTCCAGCCTCATTAAGTCCACGCATTACAGTTCAGTGGCCTCTGAATGAATGGATTAATTCAGTGTTGGTTTATCGCTTTCCTCCTGTTCCCTGCAGCTGTGCAGTCTAAAGTTATCTTGTTTTCTCATTTGTAAGTGTTGCAAAGGAAGCTCCCTGGAGATGATGCAGTGTGCTGAACACGAAAGCCTCCACTGAGCTCAATTGCTGCAAACAGTCATCATAACAACTCCTCAGAGCTGTAGCCTGGGCCACACTTCATGGCACATGCATTAACTGTACATTTCTCCTTTTTGCTGCTTAAAAAAACCTAGCAAGGTGAAGAGCATCAACATAGCAGTATTGATTTGTAAGGTTTGGGCTCTTTTTTTTTTGGTCTGGGATGAGTGTGAATTACACCTTCCAGCAAAAGCATCAAAACAGCTGCAGGTCCAGAAAAATGGTATGGAGAATTAGAATTTGTGCTCTTCATACTTTATATAGGAAATGCTGGATTTTGGGTTCTTTGAAAAGAAAAAGATATCACTCTGGGCCCAACGGGCTTTGGATAAAAGGAGAAAATCTTGGTCTACTTCTTCTCAGTGCACACTAGGAGGGCTGTGGTAATGTGAAGTGAATTTTAACAAAAACATTTGAACAGCCTTGCTGGATTTTGTCTTTTCTAGATATTGAAAGTTTGATTTGATTTTCAGGAGGGACAGTTATTTAAGCCAGTAGCTGGTAATGCTATCTGTGTATTCAGCATGTCTATGCAACATACTTGACTTCTCCAGAGAAGGGACTGAGGTGTGATAAACCTCACCCTCTAACATCTGCAGTTGAACTATCCCTGGTCATACCTCCCCTGAGGGCTGGTGGAAGGAAAAGCCAGCAGCATTTCTAGAGTGCAAACTTTCCTAGGAATAAACTGTGCTGTAGTACCCTTCATCTCCTGAATGCTTTCTCTCCTGAAGGCTTTATCCATCACATATAACACTCCCTGTGTTTATATTTCAGATGAAGGGGCATCACTCCATGGCAAGGTGGCTGGGACAGGTCCCACCCAGCACTGCTGCAGCTCTTTGTTGGGGAAATACAGGAAACTGAGGCATTCCCCTGACAAGTGGTTGTTGGGTTAAATCTGCTTTGTGCTGTAGGCAGGACGGCCACTGGTTGGAGGAAAGCTCTGCTGGAGCCATCTTAGGATTTCAGAAGGTGATCAATAAATGCAACACAAACAAGAGAATATTTTCCACCCTGTCACTGTGTACTGTACACACTGATCTCCTAGGAGCCAGTTACGTCTTTTACTTTATTCAGAATTTTCCTTTTATTTTAGTTCAAACCTCTCCTCTGTTAAATCTGGGATGGCAGTCCTCCCACTCAACTTTTTCCTTCTTGTATAATTTTAATGTTAATATTTTCATAGTTGGAGTTTCTTAGACCTCTGTGAAAGTTCCCCCGTGAAGTGAGCAGCCTGCCCACAGTCCTGGGATGCAGGCAGCTAACATGAGCATGTGAATCTCTCTGGTTGGTTTGGAGGGCACTGGGGGCCGGAGGGATCCCATAGAAGATCCAAAAGGTTTGTTTGACTTGTGTCTAAGGCACCTTGGGGATACCTCATCTCCTTCAAGTAGAAGCTCTGTGGACATTGTGACCATGTGCAGCACAAGGTCCTAGGGAGGCTGAGCCGCCTGCAACCTCACTGCTTTGGAATGAGAACACTGTTGTTGCTGCCATGTGGGCAAGGATAAGCTGCCTTTCCTCCAAACCAGCCAAGCCACTGCCCTTTGGGCCCCAGCTGCTGGGCATGCTGTGTGTCTTGTTTGGGCTGAGTGTTCACGGGTCCTGATGTATATCACCTTTCAGGCTTCATTCTTCTGTCTGTGGCTGATACCACTTTGCTCCCAAAATGAAATCCATTTTCCTCCTATGCCTTGCCAGTTGCAGGTTCTTCCTGCAGAAAAAGGGCAGAACAAGAAGCTGTGTCATGGGAAGGCACACTCTCTTTCCATGAGTAAAAGGCAGCCTCAATCCAGATGGGCTTTTCTCCATTCTGTGTGTTTAATTTTCTGTTTGAAGTTGATGTTGCATCAGGGAAAAGCTGACAGGTAACAGCAGTTAAAAAGTTCCCAAAGGCAAGGTACTTAGGCTGGAAAATTTCTTAGACTACTCCCTCACTCTGTAGATAATTAGCAAACTTCTCACTGGGATTATTTCCTATTAATAGGTTTGAATAACTGCCCAGTTCTTATGCTGCTTTGGGTTTGGTAACTGACAGCCCCAAACCCACATCTAAGTAAATGTGAAAAATAAATTACTCACCAGTGCTCGTGGGCTGTAACTCCAGGTCTAACTATGTGTGTGCTGACTTAATGCTACTTTAAAGGGGAGCTTGTTTATGAGGAGCTGGATGATAGATCTGCAAAGGGGGATTAGACTCTGTGTGTCCTATATCTCTTAATTAAATCAGGCTGAGGTGCTTAGGAGGAGAGGGTGCGTTTAGACATCATCAGGGCTTGGTTTGTGCCTGTACTGCCCTGGCTGAAAGCTGGAGCTACGTCCATAAAAACCCAAAGGCAAGAGATGAATCATCTTCAGCACTGAGAGCTGCTCCAGGGCCGGTGTCTGCTTAGAAGAAGTGCTTTCTGCATGGTTTCTGCTTGGTGCTGCAGCACGATCAGAGCAAGGGCATCAGGGCAAGATGGGGTGGCTGTGGCTCTCTTAGGACCTAGAGGCAGGTCCTCTTGCGTGAGGTTGTCTGCTCCTTAGAATGCAGAGATGTCAGCCCCCATCCTGGCTATGCTGGCAGACTTGATCCATGCATTAACTCCTGTAGAAATCATTCTCTCCAGGGGTAGAGAGAGCATCCATTTCTGCCAAAAGCATTTCTTTGCAATTATCTCCAAAGAGAAGGGCCCTTAGCGCAGAGATAAAACACCAGTGGGATGAGCAAAGCGTTTGCTTTTTTCCTCTGAAAGTCCTTTATTTTCAGGAAGGATGTGGCTGTCATTATTTTCATCTGTAAAATTATCTGCATCGTTAGATGGAGGCTGTGTTGAGGAGACAGGTTTTTTGATATTAAAATCTAAGAACATTTAAGAATGTTTGGGCCATTAATAAATTGTTGTAAAATACAAATATTTGGAAAAGGCTGAATGCAGTAGTCATGAATACCCACAGTAGCTCAGTGCACAAAAATCCATTAGGGCAGCAGTAGCTTTCTGGTTTAATTTCGACATACTCTCTGACAATTATTTTTGTCTTATTTTTAACCAGCAGCACTATCATTGATATTCACAAATAAAAGCAGTACTATGTAGGAGTACGAGGGACCTCTGGAGAACCTTCAGTCCAGTTCTAAGGCATGGCCAAGTTCATCTACTTCACCTCTTATACTTATGAAGCTCCTTTTTAAAGCCTTCCACAAGTACTCCCTCTAATTTCAAAAATAAATATTGAGTGCCAGGCCCCCGACCGTACTTGTTATCCCAGCAGAGTCCATACCAATATAGAAGAGAAGGGAATAATTGGCTGCCTTATTAATGCAGCCCATGAAATCTGCCTCCTTTTCATCAACATTGCTTTGCAAACTTCTGTTCAGATCAAGATGACTGCTAATGCTTTACTACATGTTGCTGTATGACAAGTTGTCACTGACATACTGTCCATTTGATTTTTTTTCCTCCTCAATATAGGGCTTTGCATGCAATAAAATGTTTTGAATCATATCAAAGAGGAAAGATATATATCAGCAGCAAATAGGGCTTTGCAAGTCAATGTATTCTGTAATGTGATAGCTGCTTCAGTAACAGCAGTGTTTTCGTTTCCATTCAGTAGGTGTTATGTGTTTTGTTTCCAACAAATATTAATAACTTCAGTAAATCCTCATTTTCAGGTAACCAGCAACTGATTTCCTGTTGTCCCCAGTACACATCTAAAGGTGCATATATTTATATTCCAGACCATAAGATGTTTTGTTTATTTATTGTAGAGTAAATTTCAGATTTGTGGCATACAGGAAAAGTCCATTTGTTGGGATATATGCTGATTGGCAGTGTCTTTTAATTGTCTACAATTAACTAAAGTAGTTTTCTTTACCTGTTCTGACATAATCTTCCATTAATAGAAAAACTTGAGCCCAATGATATATTCAGTTTTGTGATATCAACCCAGGGAGAGAAAACACACCCAACATAAAGTACTGCATGTTTAAAAGAAATTTTCATTAAGTACAGAAGCTATGTGAGTGAGCTTAGGGCTTCAATTTCTTGATACTTGATCTCTGTGCATAGAGCTTTTGTTCTGTTTATGGGTGTAAAATCACCCTGGGTATGTGCAGATGGGTGTGTTAACTCCAGCTTCAGACAGCTGCGATGATTCTAAATAGGAGTGGGATGTGTCACAATAATTTATCAACAGACTTGTTTTCAGTCTCCTGTTCTAGACTAAAGAAGCCCTTTGTGCAGCAGCATAATAACCAGCAGGCAGATGACTTTGACTCTTGCTCTCAGGGGCACATGAATAAGACCTAATGAAAACAGCAGGGAGATGAAGAGTGATGGCTACGTCATGCTGGTAGCAAAGATACCCTTTCTAACACTCCATCCATCTGGAACAGCCCACATCTACAACACCCTGGACAGGGTCAAGCACTGTAAGCAACGTTATCAGAGGACAATGTGGGCTGTATGCATGTTTATCCTAATAAATTAACAGGCCTGTTCTTCACTGGAGCAGAGGAAATAAAGCAATTCTTTGTCACTCTGCAAAAACATGATTTGAAAAGAGCAGTTTTAACCAAGAATGTTTGGAAACTGAATGTTAGTGGTAATGAGAGGCTGATCTTCCACTGTCTTTATCTTTCAGTGTCATCCTTCCTGTTACCTGGAAAGAGGGGCAGTATTTAAATGTCTCATGAGAAGTGCAAAGGAATAGAGAGAGATGTAGATCCAGTTCAAACTTTTGGTTACAGTGTCTTCATAGCTTATCACAGAGATGTTTAACTCCCTGAAATGACATTTGCTTTTTTTCTCAAAATAAAGATGGTCTTTTACCAATGCTTAAAATATTCATCCAATAGTAAGACCAATAGTCTGAGCAAATCCCTACCTAACAAACAAAACATCTTTAAAATGCATTGTTTGGTCTCACAGCAAAACTGCAGCCAAATGCATGAAAATAAATGAGGTGTTTGCCTGATAGGCTTCACATGCTGCTAGAGGGACTGGACATGAAACACTCAGTATAAATTATAGGTGCAAAATCAATTCAGTTTTCTAAAATAGAGCCATGGTATATGTTCAGTGTGATAAAAGCTTATGCAACACTGACCTTGAAGAATATTTTTACTGTATTACAATGAAAATAATTTCCCCACTTGTCCATAGTTTCATCCCTGCACTTTCCAAACAAACGATATATAATTATGAGACATGCTTAGAAAAGAAAGTCTGAAGAAGGTAGTGTTGAGGTTTGATGCATTTAACACACCCCCTTCCAGTCTTGACTGGTGTGGTTGTCCTCACTTGTCCTCACCAGTGCCACATGGCTCACTTTAGGAGTAAATCCTGAGACTTATATGGTGCTTTCATCACTCACGTACATGAGAGGGGTTGTGAAACTGGCTCACGTCTGAGGTGATGACTGAGATATGAAGACTATCATATGGGAGAAGACCAGAAGGGCATTATTTGTAGTTTAGGAAAAGGCAGGAGGATCATTTTCCATTAAATGAATCAACAAAAGAAATACCATGGAAAACTAATTACTTCAAATAAAAAGCTGGCAAGAGAGAAACTAGGTATTATGTAGTCACAGCTCTCAAATGGGGATAATATTACAATTTCTAATCTTTATGAAGAAAAAAAATAAAAAAGGTAGAGCAAATACTGAGTTTGAAATCAAGTGTTTGTCAGCTGTAGAAAAAAGAGAATAATAGGACAAAACTTGATGGCTTTTTTTGTTTAGGAAAAGTTGAAGCCTTTTATTTTTATAAAGAAGGGTAGGTGCAGCCGTTCTTGTGTATTTGAAAAGCATTCATTGCTTATTGAAAGACCTTTTATGCTCAAGGGACCAATTTTAATAGATCTGCAGCAGTACAGCTTTTGGTTGTGTCAGAGTTCACACTGAATAACAACCCTGCCACTCTTTGAAATATGTGGGAAAACTTCCACTGGCTGTACTTACAGTAAGTAGCACAGGCAATAGAGCATCCATCCCTGTCAACTTTGCAGCCCTGGCTGCACTTCAGAAAGTGCTTGGAGCAGGCAAATATTTAAGATCTGCTGTGATTGTGCCCACAACCTGGCAGACAATTCATAGTAAACAATCCACTAGGCTTTTTTTCCCCCTGCTTCTTCTGGATTATCTGTGGACAGCAGGTTATAATGAATTACTTCAGCTTTCAGAATTACTTCAAAAATACTTTTATACCAAAAAAATTCCAGTCTGAAGCATTGGCTTTGACTTTGTCTTGACTGTTCAGCCCACTGAGATCAGCCCCCTCCCTAGCCCATGGTTTAGAAGTGCAGAGGACAAGGAAGTGATTTGTAGACTAAAAGTAGAAGAGTCAAATGTTGAAAGCATCATGGGCCCCATTTTTAGCTTTATGGGAAAGGCAGTCCTACAGCACGCAGTAGTAGTAGTGTTAGCACAACTTGTAGCTGTGCTAATGACAACTGAAAAACACATTTATACAACCAAGTGTACACTGTAGTTATCTTTAGGTATTGTCTTTTACACTACTGTAAGTTTTAATGTTATTGCATTCAATTAATACATGTTCCCATGTATTAATTGCATATTGCATTCAATTAATACATAATTAATACTGTTTTTTTCTAGAAAATCTTTCAAAATCGAATGACATTTACTTTATAATTTTATTACTTTTACTTCAAGTTCTTTTTTTAATTGGAGTGCCTTCCCATAACAAAGGAAGGAAAACTATTTGGCATGCTATCTTCTAGTCACCCCCTAGAATTTAAACTACTGCATTCTGAATAAATAATCTGGAAGTAAGCATTCAAAGTAAACCTCTGAAATTATTATTGTCAGATTGCCAGGGACCACACTGCTAATTACTTTTCGTTTGCTATCAAAGCTGTACCTGAAAATTGAGCAGTGCACTTACAGATGGGATTTTTAACCCCACCATAGAGCTAAAGGAAAATACACCATGTTTTGCAAGATTATTAGTGTGCAGGGAATCACCTTTCCCTGTGTTAGCACTGCATGCAACAATTATGCACCTGAGCACTATCACATACATGAGTAGTAGTGGTGTGATAAGTAGCCTATTAAAATGACAGTCAATGCCATATGAATAATTTCCTTCTCGTTTGTCACCAGTCACTGCAAGACTGGACGTGCAGGAGCTTCTTTGTAAAGGCAGCTCCTCCAGAGAGTTTGCCTGGGTACAAGGTTTGGAGAACAGGTTTGGGCAGCAGCCCCGCAGCCTGGCACTTCTGTGCAGTCCTTGCAGCTGGCCAGGGCCAACCTGCCCCCTTAGGTGATTTTTGTATCAGGTGTTTTGGTGGCATGAGTGCCTGTAAGCAAAGTGCTCCTGAATGTGATCTTGGATCAGCCTGTCTCTACTTTGTCTTCCATGTCTGTGTGTGTATAACAAGCACTGTCCTGGATGGCAGAAAATGATGTGTGATTGATTTCACAAGCAAGATGCTGGCCTCTGGAAACTGTTTGCTGGCATCAGATTTGTAAAAGCAAGAAAAAAGTTTGGGGTAGCTTGGTCTCAATCAGGTTAAGTAAGCCTAATATACATCCACCTTGCCCAGACAAAGATGAAGACCTTTTCCTGTGCAACTCTGCACCTCTCAAGGGCTGCTCTGTCTTCTGAGCTCTGGGAAAGCACCAGGGTTTCAGCAGTGGCTGTGCCAGCAGCACTCTGCCTGCTGCAAGTGTGGCTACACCAGCCTACAGCTGCTTGTGCAGCCACAGACATGCTTCTAAAAGCTAGGCTGGTGAAAACACAATTATAATGCTACAGTGCAGTAAGATCTGATCATTCCACTACATGAGTTGGGTATCGTACTTCTTATCACTGTAAGCTACGTTGACAGAAGCAGGGACTGGAGCAGGAACCACCAAAGTGGTGGGATTGAGAGAGAGTTTTTGGTCCTGGTGGAGAAAACACAGTCCTAGGCTGGAGAAAACACAATTATAATGCTACAGTGCAGTAAGATCTGCTCATTCCATTACGTGAGTTGGGTATTGTACTTCTTATCACTGTAAGGTAGGTTGACAGATGTAGGGATTGGAGCAGGAACCACCAAAGTGGTGGGATTGAGAGAGAGTTTTTGGTCCTGGTGGAGTCCCAGCACAGCATTTGACTTACATCTTGTAAGTGCAGCATTTGTGGAGAAAATATTTTTTTGTGCACACAAAAAACAATACTTTTGTGCATTCTGATGTTCCTGAACTATAGGAAAAACAACTGGGAAATAAGAGCCGAGCTGTACAGAGCGTGGGACTCTTCCCAGTGGTTAAACTGGTCTTGGAAGAAGCGCTTCAGCTAATCCCTGGCAGATGAGCAGGAAGGACATCTTGACATCTGGGGCTTACAGCTCTCTGGCTGAAGCTGCTCAGCCCCACACACTCTCTCTGCTGAGTAAATGCCCACTGCTATGGGCACCCCCTACACTATCTGAATGCTCAGATAGCAAATATTATCTAATTTGTCAGATAATCTCATGGTCCTCAGAACATTCACAGCAGATGGGAGTGGATGAGGCCATGCAGTCTGTGAAGCCTCTTGGATTGCAGTTTAACTGAAATAGATGAATTTTAGCTCAGGCATTTTTCTGTTATGAAGTAACAGATGCATGAAGTTTGATTTTAAGTATGAGAAAAAAGCAATTAGCTCTGAAGCCTAAACCTATATTTCTACAGATTTGAAGCACTTTTCCAGTCAGATTTCTTCAAGAGGGCCTAATGGCATAATTTTCCCAAAATTACACAACATCAACTTTGTATGTTTTTTTCCAGAAATGCAGGGAAATTACGTGAACACCTAATACAATTAATTCATATAAATATGCCTTGTGGCAATAAAGAAAACCAAATAATGTTCTTCCATAATGTAATGAATAGGTTAAAAAATTCTGAAGCAATAAAAGTATCGGACTTTGAATTTAACAGCACACACTGGAAAAAATGGTGCTGTTAGAGCCACAGTTCTAGAAATGTTTTATTTCTTTCAGATGACAACAGAAAAGGGGAAAACTCAACTATACACAGAATATCATCATGTTTCACACCTGTTAATTAAGAAATAAATAATAATACTATCTGATATGGCAGGCTCAGCTATTCTTGACATTTCTAGGATCTGAACCTCCAGACTTTAATGTAAACACAGAATTCTATTCATATAAGCATTATCATTGTTGTCAGGGAGACAGTCACTTGTCTACTGTTGCCATACAGAGCATTCTAATCATCCCTTCTCCAGTCAGAATTCCTCCTTTTAAAACAGCAGACAAAGGCTCTTTTTCTCTCTTGCTTTAAATCCAGATATTGCAGTTAGACAAGTCCTGCATCAGGTCATGTGCAATGAAGGAGAAGTAATTCTAGGAGAGAAAAGAGGCACCTATTATTAGTGTTGCCAAGACACACTCCTGTTAGACAAAAAAATTGATTTTTTTCCATTCTTAACATTGTTCTGTGACAATGCCTGCTATTTTTGCTGTTAGCTTCTCACATTTGCTTACCTGTTTTATTTGTTACCTTTTTATTAAAGCAAGAAACACTTTGCACTAGAAAAAAGAAGTGAGCTAGTAGGAAAGCTTTTCTGTCCCTTTTCATTGAATTAAAGAAAAACTGCCAAAGACCAGCACACCACAGAATGGTGGGAACCCTGACTGCTGCTCACGTGTTTTTAGTATTACTGAATAATTTATATTTTGGGAAAAATGCAGTCTTTGTTCCCTTTAATTTCTGTCTTATCTGTAAACATAAGTTTCTTTCTCACTGAGGCAATATGAATCCTCTATAAACACTATAGGGATTTTGTAATAATTTCAACCCCCATAATATAAAATCTTTGTCCATCAGTGCAGAATAATTTCCTCCCCAAAGACTGGCATAAAAAACTTGGAAGCTCAGCCTCTTAACCCAGTCTCTGACTCCCAAATGCATCTGGGCTGTGCTGTAGGCTTTGTGTTGTTCAGGGGTAAAAATAGACACAAAAAATGAACTCCAGTGTGGCTGGGTTCACATGTCCCTCTGCACTGTGTTAACACCACAGCCATGGTACATCATGAAACTGCTCTGAACCACCAGGTGACATCTCACCCAGGTTTGAGGGTGGGTGCCCAGGCCAGGCTGGCCAGCTCAGGCAGGCTGGGTGGAGATGCCACCACCCTGCATGGTGGGCCAGGGTGAGGATGTCCTAGTGAGAACTGTGTCACCCAAAGAGTGGGAGATGATCTCTGTGTATTGATCATTGTAACTTCTTCTAAGCCATGAAAGAGGTTTTAGTCTTTTTTGAAACTCTAAAGATATAACTAATGGGGCCTTGGCGAATGGAAATGGGAATTTCTCAGCTTATGCTGGGGTTTGCAGCTGGTCAGACAGATCCTGTCTCCCACTTTTGTCTGTGAAGAGCATTATTACTTATCTTGGGGGCACATTACAAGGTTGTTTAGCTAATACTTGTGAAATGTTTTGAATGGGAAATGTGTTGGACAGGAGCTTGTTTATTTTAAACTGCTTCCTAAGGTAATAAGAAGGTGCTGGAGTGTTTTTTCAGAGTTACACAGTTGCAACAAACAGCTAGTTTGCAAAGCAATATTTTACAGTTTGGTTTTTGTTTTTTGGTTTGTTTTTTTTTCCATTTCTGCCCCAAGTTATTTGAAGAATTTCTCCAGGGAGAGAGCAAAGCAGGGAGAATTGAGAGTCTCAAAGGAAAAGCTTACCAAAATATGAAGGAAGCTGGGTTAAACCTTGGTATCAATGTCAATATTTCTTTTTAACATTGTATTGAAATGGAGGAATTCCAGAGATGTGTAATTTGATTTTTATTTCAGAGGTGAATCTATGAAAAAAAATGGTTTGGAGCCAGCAAAATCTAGAAATTGTATGATCTAAGCTCATGTACGAAGTTGCTCTGTAAACCATATCAAAGAAATAGACTTGGCAGAAATACTAAGCTGGATCTAGTGCAGTTTTTGGATGAATTGTGGATATTGCCCTCTACAATACACAAGTTCACAGAGTTCAGTCCCCATACAAAATACTCCTTTTTCCTCATGTCCATTTTGTTTATCAGACACCAATTTTTTTTGTGATGGAGACTCTTGTTTTGTTGGGGTTTTAACAAAATGATCCTACTGCCTAGTAATATGTTCTTATCTCTGATCACATACCAACTAATACTTGGTCATCATTATAATCTACATAAGCATATTAAAGGATTCATAGCAGATATAAAATATTTTTTCCTAGGTAGACTTGATTTAAAATTAGGGACAGGAAAAAAACAAAGCTATCTCCATCTTTAGTTTGGATTTGATGAGCAGATTCTTTGGGAAAACTTTTAAGTAAGGGTAGGAACTGAGATCATACAAAGAAAATCAATTTTTATCATTCTGTTGTGGAACTGTTGAAAAGAGAGGCAAGCAAAGACCTGGTGGGGAAGGAAGGAAATCTTAATGTTCCACTGCAGCTGGATTACCTGAGCAGGCAAACATCAAAACTGAAAGAAAAATTTTCACTTTGCTTTACTATTACTACTTCTTTTTCTATGTTAGCTTCTTCTAGAAGTAATATTTTCTTCCTGTGACCCTCTGGCATAACTTTAGTACAATATTCATTTTGATTAGGACCTCGAGGCAAACTTGTGCCCAGGTTCCAGGAGTAATTTATTGCTTGCTCAACAAGAGAAACCCACACTATTTACAAACTGCACAGCTTTAGTTATCCTAAGTGTAATTCATCTCATTGTAAGGCAAATCGTTCACAATACAGCTCTGAAACTAATAGTATATTCAACAAAATGCCTTCCCAAGTGCATGCAGTTGCATACATCTCTGTAAATTTAATATAAACTGAGCCTACTTTCAATATAATGTCACTAGAATTTTCCAGGCCAGAGGGGACCCACGTGTTCTGTAGAAGTCTAGAATGTCAATAAAATAAACTTGGCAAGACCATTAATTTCTACTTCAGCATAAAATCCAGTTTTGCTGATTACAGAGGTCAGTAAGGAGTTCTGAAGTCTCCAAAGAGTTGTATATTTTTCTTGACTTTTTGTTCAGAGTTGGTAAGACTGGCAGACTGGGAAAGAAATGCTACCTGCGCTTCATGATCTAACTACATCTTACAGTGCTAAGCACTACATCTTAAAGTCATGCTGTATCTCACCAGGCCAGATTCTCCTCATAACTGAACTAGAGCAAGCAGTTGTACCTTAATTGAATTCAGTTGAATAATTGCTGAACAAAACCAGATCTCATTGAATTTACAGCCCAATTAAATGCTTTAAAAATAAACCCAGAACATGCAGAAATTGCAAAGTGCTGTAAGTCGTGAGTTCCTGTAGAAGTTCAAAGGAGCTGTGTTACACTGGGGACAAAGCCTCATTTGCTGCACATTAATAAACTGCTAATACAACTGGGCATTTTTGTATTATTTTCTTTAAAAAAATTGGGGGGGTATAAAGTTTAGAAACCTAGATTACTTTGCTTATCTAGCAACTGAATCCAATCCCCTTAATTCTTTTGAGTAGCACATTAGCCTGTGCACTTCTTTTGACAGTTCAAAGTGTGCAGCTGGGACCTGATCCTTTGGGTTAGCCAGCTTTGGACATGAACCTGAAAGTCTGCTTTCAGGGAGACTTCTTGGAGTAAAAATCTTCTTGGTGAAAGTCAGCATGGCATGGTGACAAGCATTCAGCAAATATGATGTACAGAAACATAAATGGAAAATGAGCAGCAAATCTGTAAGCTGCACCTATAATCTTTTGTTCAAAGTGGTTGAAAAATACTAGTTCAGACTCATTGCCTCCTAACCCTAAGACTTTGATTTTTGATGACTACTAGAAATTTGGACTTGCAGTTAATTTCCTAACTCCGGGAGTCCTATTGAGATAGAAATACCACAAAAAATGTATTATGCATGAAAATTACTGAGGGGAAAAAGGTTTACTCAACCGATATTTTACTAATATAAAAAAATTGTTTTAAATTTCAGATGCTAGAGGGCCATCTTAATGTTGTTGTTTTGTTGGGTTTTTTTTTTCAATGTTTCCTTGAGGGAGCCTTAAGGAGGCTTTGAAAGATGACCAAACTTCACCCTTAGTGAGGACTATCCTTAGTAGGCTCACCTGAAGCACTAAAAAGAGCCAGAGAACTGGTAAGGCACTGGAGCTGGCTGGTGTGTTGCCACAGCACACATCTATTTATGGATACTCCCCCAAAGCAAGCTTATCAATAGACAGTGTGTTTGCTTCTCAGCTGTTCTGCAGCAGGACTCCTGTCACATGGCTGTTGCAAATCCTTTCTTGGGCTATACATTCAATGCATGTAATCAGCTGCCATTCAAGTCCACCCATGTGACATCCCCTGCAGAAATAAACAGATAAATTGTTTACTGTGCAAGCAAGATTATACCAAATATTGTGGCAGCTCAGTCTTGTAGTTAGCCACTAAGTTCCTGTGAAGGGGATGTAACTTATTCATAGTCAAGTGCAAGAACTCTTTCACAGGCTAGGTCTTTGTCAGTCATTATGACTTTCCATGTGTTCTGTACTATAGGAAGCCCTCCTTGAAAAGAGCAGATAAAGCCTTTAGCTACAGAGAAATTGCATGAGCATGGTGTGATGTTCAGTAACCACTCATTCAGCCTGGTTTCCTTGTTAAGCTGGTGATCCCTGACAGCCCATATATGTTTTTCAGCTGTGAGACAGAGCTGCCTCTTGGAGAGCAGACACAGGTTAGCCCTTTGAAATATGCAGAATCTTTACATCTGTCCAGTAGACAAGTTATCATTGCTCAGGTAAATCTACAGAAGGCATCTAATGGTGTCTCAAGATAGTGCTCTGCCTTCTTAATTTGTTGTCATCTGGGGTCATTTCCTGCCCCTCTGTCACGGTTTAACACTGGCCCGGCAATTAAACCAAGTAACAGACGCTCTCTATTAATCACTCTCTCCTCCCTGATAAGAAAGGAGAGAGAATAAGGGAGAGAGACTTATGGGTTGGAAACTAAACTACACAACTTTAATGAAATAGTAATGATAAATAGGAAAAATTAATAAATATGTACAAATATACAAGAAAATGGATACCACATTCCTCCCCCCTTTCCCCCAATAGCTCTCACGTCACCACCGAGGCTGCAGCTCTGGGAAAGTCCAGGCTGGACTCCTGGAGTTGGCAGCAGTCGGGAACTGGAGGCAGGAACACACAGATAAGGGCTGGCACGGATCAGGACAACAGGCAGAAGAACGGACGGGATCCTTCCAGGATGCCGGGTGAAGGAAGGGAAGCAGAAAAGGCAGGAAGGGCAGGCAGCCGGAAGCTGGAAATCTGGCTTGGCCCTCGTGATCCCTCAAATTTATACTGAGGATGGCGTATATGGGATGGAATACTCTGTTTGGTCAATTCTGGCATCTATCATGTCCGTTCCTCCCCAAAGGAGGGATGCAGGTGGGACCTCTTTATGTTTTCTTCAGAGCTGAGCAGTGTCCTTGGCTCTGCATACCAGTCTCTAGCAGTAACTATAAACATCAAGTGTTATCTGTCCTAGAAACACACACTGTCTGAGGAAAACTGTTAATTTCAGCAAGTGCAACTACTTACAGGAGACTTAGCTAAAAGCAAAAGTACAAGACAGAAAATCACCTTTATCCTGGCCCAAACCAGGACACCCTCATGGGCAGAGGCTTAGTCATCTCTCTGCAAGGTGATATATCTGTTGCTGAGTGATAGGTACAGGACATGGTGTTCACAAGGGTAGTTTTGAGGTGGAATTGCACCCTGAAGTTCATGTACAGCACACTGCATCAATAGTATAGTCTGCCATAGACACTGATAAAACACGGCACGTTGTTAAACAGAGTTTCTCTTTAAAAATGGAGAGAGAAGATAAAAACACCAGCAAAGATATCAGATGGCATCTTGATAGTGAAGTAAGTGGATTCAAGTGCTCATCTGCTATAATAGCAGAATATTCATTTTGAACACCAAACCCTCTTTGGAGGACTTGAAGGGCTTGTTATCATCAAAAAAGGATTATCCTTTGGTTTATACAGAAAAGTTTCAAAGTGTCTGCTGATTATTGTGTTTCCCACACCTTACTCTGGGAACCTGGAGCCCAGTTCAAGATGGAAACCCAGCCTGCTTCAGTCCCTACGCCTCTCTGCCTTTGTCGCTTAGTGGGGGATGAATACAAAGTGTCAGTGGTCACATTTTTCAGAAACAGAGAGGAAAATTCACTTTTCATTTCCTCATCCCGGTCCTTTGAGTTCTTCAGATACTTGTTTCTTTCTTAAAGACTGTTCCATCTCCTGTCTGTAGTGCAGTGGTACTCATTTTTATCGGGGGCTGAGGTCATGTTTCTAATGCACAGATGCAAGTGGTGGCACAGTGAAACTGAATGACTTGCTCAGAGCCTCACAGCTTGTGACCATGTCTGGTGACTGGAAAAACCTTTCCTTCTGCTGTGCTGCAGAGGAAAGGGACTTTTCATCCTCTTTATAGCTTACATAGATATGGAGGCATAAGAACCAGTGTGAAATCAAATTGAACATTTACCTGCAGAGAGTTAAAATCTTCTCATTCAACTCATTCATGTAGGCCTATATATAAATGTGTTTATTGAAGATAAATTAGCTATCATAGCTAATTTATTCTACATATTTCATATTAGCTATGATAATTCCCTTAACTCACCCTGCCACATTTCTCCTCTTTGCCTCGATTCCTGTTTGATCCTCTCAGCACTGGTTTGAATAAGTTTTACATCACGACTGCTGTGTTAAACTCGCTCCAGAAACAGTCCTGTGCTTAACCCTTGCTGGTGTAGCATGTCTCCCTTACAGGATACAACTCTGTCTTTTTTCTACTTTCAAGACCCTCTTGCAAATACAATATTTTTAAATTTTGCCTTATTGAGCATTACAGTATCTGGAAGCAGATGTCTTTGCTTGCTTGTCACCAGCTTCTGTGCAATAAAATTTCCCCTTCTGACACTGAAGCCCTTGACAAGAGGGACTGCACACTCCTTTCTAGGATGCAGAAGGGGTACCTGTGTCTTGCTGAGTATTTTATACGGGATGATGCCATGTGAAGTAGAAAAGAAGACCATAAAATTACGTTTCATGGAATCATAGAATTGCTCAGTCCAGCCTCGTCCTAACCCTATTATCCTATTCCTGATGACTCAAAGTATCTTTGTTGAAGAAATTTAGTAAGAAGTGCTTAGAAAATTCCCCAGACCACACAATACATTTAGGAAAATGCCATTCCTTTTCCTACTTTGAAAACTGTACTCTGATTTTGCCAATGCATTTTTTAGTTGAATTTTGGATTAATGCCCTTGTACAAGCAGATTTTCCCTGCAGATTTCTGAGGAACCATGTGCTGCTAATTCACCTTTAGGTGCTCCTGCATCTCACCTGCGGGATGCCACCCCAGGGTATGTCCATGTCTGGTTTACAGAGTGACTCTGAACCTGGGAGGTCTGTCTCCCTTCTCATGGGACTGAAAACTCCAATTTGACAGTGAGGCAATCTCTTGCCTCCCATTTCTTGGGGAGCTCACTAAAGACTTTCGGTATGGAGTTTCTTGCTAAGTACTATACTGTCAAAATCTAATTGCTGTAACCACTGAGAGCTGAGCTGTGGCTCTCCCAGCAGATGAGAGGCTGCTGGGAAGGAGGTCACCCTGGCAACACTGCTGGTGGATGACTGATGAGAGCCCATCGGGGAGCTCTTGCAGAGCAGAAGTGGGTTTTAGAAAAAGCAACAGTGGCTTCTGCTTTCTCAGGCTATTTCCAGCAGCTCTGAGAAACAAGAGGGGCAAAGGAAATCCCTCTTTCCTTAAGACAGTCAAACGCTCAGGGACTAGGAAAGGAAGGGAGAGTTAGTGATAACCATTGCTTTTCCAGAGTGTGATGTTTCCATGATGACCTGTCAATTCACCCCTTTCATAAAAGCTGGGGCATATTGAAAATGCCATGAAAAGTATTTTAGTTCACAGCTATTACAAATTTTCTGCAGACTTACGTGGAAACCAAAATAATTTTCCAGTGGGAAGAAGGAGTTAGTGCATGGGGTCTCATCTGGGACACAGCTGCCTGGGGATGCAGCAACTCAGACCTTCACAGTAGTTTGTTGAGTATCTGACATGGAATGCTCAACTAGGGCTCACCATAACAGCATGTGCAAGTATCCTGGGCTATCTATTCAATACCTGCACTGTCTGACCTTTATGAACTATAATTTAGAAATTTACAAGTGTATTTCAGAATTTTTGTTTTGTTTTCTACTGTTTTGTAGCCACATAGACGTTTGTCTCAAACTTTCCCAAGTCGGGCATGAGGTTTCTGATGTCCTTCCTCTGTGTGGGAAAAGAGGACTATTTCATAGCTATGAACCATACAACAAATTGTTTTCTAATCAGTTACATTTTATACTTCTGGTCAAAGTCTGATCCTTCTGTAGTGCAAAGCTGTTAACCACGACCATTCCTTCAAGGACATTAGGCAGTCTTTCAGCCAAGATGACCTTTGAGCTATTTCTCTAGAAACAGACTTAAACCAGTGCAGACCCTCAGTGTCAGAGTGGGAGATGTGCAAAGCTGCCATTTCAAAAACAGATTCAGAGCAGAGACCAAAGATGGCCTGGTGGGACACTTCAAGCAAAATATATGCTCAAGAGCAGTGTCTGTTCAAGAGCAGAGTCTTCAAGTCTGTTCTTACAATAAGACTGCAATTGGAAAAAGCTGCTTGGCATGGCAATTCATGTTGGCAAAATATTCCCATGAAAAAAATTCCAAGCCAAGAAAACAAGCAAAACCATTCCATCCTGTTCCTATCAGGTACATGTCCCATCTGCTGTCCGAATGAGCAGGTCAGGTGAGGAGAAGACAGTGCTGTAGGTAAATTTTCACAGGTACAGTGTCACCCATCCTGAGCTGGCAGATGTAAGCAGTAATATCTTGCTGTTTACCTGTTCTAAAAGTGTTCTCTGAGATCTAAAATTTTTTGCTGTGTTTAATTTACAATGCTCTTTTTTTACATTACCCCCAAATGCTTCTAATGGAATTACTTAAGTCTCTCAGGTTGTTACCTGTCTGTGGAAATGCAACTTGAGAGATTATTTTCCCACAGTTGGAACAAAATATACTAGGTTGATTCTAAGCAAAATGATTGGTACGAAGAAGCTTGGATCTATCTAGTCCTTCATTTAAACCCCCACAGATGTAAACTTTGATACATGGATTATGAATGAGTAGTGCCATATTTTAATGAGTTTCTAGGTTCAACTAAGGAATATTTGAATAAACTGGCAGTTATTGGATGTATAAAAAGCATGAGCAGATGAATCAGAAAGGATTTTTTTGAAGAACAGTAAAAACAGTATAAGCCAGGGGCTTTCAGACTTCACTGAGGAAATTTTTTTTCAAGATTTGCCACATCTCTTCATAAAAGTCTATGCTTTTATTCTAGTTTTAATTAGACCTGCAGCAGAAAAATATTTGCCTCATCAATGTCTAGCAGAGCTGTAGCCCAGTAGTTAAACACTACACAGAAAAATAATCTTGATGGCACCTTTCTAATTATTCCTCAGAAAGCTAATGATGGCATAGTTTTCAGTACTTGAATATTTATCTAGACAAAGGCATACACAGACCCCAGGAGAATAAGTCTCTTCTGTCATGATAAAATAGAAAATAAATCTGTTTTGTGCTTTTATTCCTGGGTAGGGTGGGAAAGTTCCAAAGCAGGCACAAAGCACAGCAACAATTTAAATTGAGAGCAGTGCTTGGCAGGCTCCACATCTCACCTATAACATAAGCTAGTGAGTTACAGCAATTAGTAGCTGTGTGAGGATGTCCTCATTTTTAATGAATCTCTGATAATTGCTGCTTCTTCACAAGACCTCATTAAAACCTTTCAGATTTGGAGCTAGGAAGAGATTAGCTTTTGGGAGTGGATTCTTTGCAAGCGCTTCCCAGATGACTGGCTGGTCACAGCCCACTAAAACAAGTTGTCATTCACAGACAGAGTTAATAAAACAGAGCAGGGGATACCACCAACACACTGCAGAGAACTGTTAACAGGGTACATAAAAGCACAGGAGAGCAATGATGTTTGGGGGCAAGGCCATTACCAAAAGGTTGTCAAGAGACATGTAAAATACATTTTCTTTCCTGCTTGTGTCTGATATGAATCTATTTGTGTTACTAGCACAGATTTCTTTTTACTCCAGTGTATTAGGAGGCCTTTGGAAGAAGTTGTTTCGTTTTTTTTGCTGTGCATCAGGCTCTAACCTGTGAGCAGAAATTTGTTCTTGTTACTTGCAACCAGTGCTGGCTTGTCATGTCAGCAGCTTGTGGAAGGTAATCAGCCTTTTCTGGTCATGGCAATTCTTCAGACAACATGAAGGCTGAAGGAGCTTGGGACTCAAGACACTCTGCCTAAAATTTTTTATATCTGTTGAAAGTGTCCAGTTTAATTTGAAAAATCAAGGGTGAGAAATTTCTGCAACAGCCAAAAGTAAAAACAGGCCTTGAAAATAACCCATGTGGCTTGGTGCTTCAGAGAGTGACCATAGGCTGTAGAGAAGAGTGATATTTCAACCAGTTACTGATTTTAAAAAGGAAATAGGCCTTTAGTGGTGCCAATTACAGCACAGAAATTTCATCTGACATTTTGATCAGAGCATTTATTAAAATAAAATAACAAGTATTTTCATCTTATGTCTTCTCTCTGGATAATGCATAAATAAAGTTTGGGAAAAATGGGGGTTTAAATATTGGATCAGATGCCTATCTGCTCCAGCACGTGTATTTTGCTCAATCCTATCTCGCCGGCCTTCCAATTTGTTACTTTGGTGCAAGTTCCTCACTGGAAGCACTCTGTACCTTTCCATAGGAGTTCACTGAAATCTTCATCATGGAATCTTTGGCTAAGTGCTATACTGTCAAAACTTAATTGCTGTAAGCCATGAGAGTGAAGCTGTGGCTCTTCCAGCAGTCAACAGGCTGCTTCACATTTTTACTCTGCCTTTGTGCTCAGAACTGCAGATTCCCAGCTGAAATACAGACATCACAGCAGGCAAAAAACCACACATGAGAACCTCTTTGCTGCAGCTTTCAGTGATGTACATGAGTAGAAAACCTGATTTACTTGACCAGTCATGCAGTTGTTTGTTGATGTCCTTCTGATTCCTGGTGTAGAGCAAAGTGCTGATAGAGTGTTTTCTGACACAGTGTCTTGGAGTTCCCATGGTAATCCCACAGCTTCCTTGGTTGTGAATTTACTTTATTTACACATTTTAAATATTGTCATTTTAATTCTTGCTTGCTTCCTTTGGCAGTGTTTGCTTCAAATCTTCTTCTGCAGGCAGCATTGTAAATCTTGCACAAGGTGCAAATTTACCTTTCTTGTCATGGCTTTTCATGAGTTCAGCAACTCTGCAGTCACAGTCACTGGTCCTGTTGTGTTCACTCACTGCTTTTTCTGCTTCAGTGCATATGCTGGTTCCTGTTCATCGTTAGCTACAATAACATTTCTTTATTATCTGTCCTCTAGAATGCTTTTATTACCAGTGTTATGCTCTTTCTTCAGATTTTTTTTCTATTTTTCACTGTCTATTTAACCGTGACAATGATCCCATAGGTTGGCTCGGTGACATCCATCCTTGTCTGGAAGCCTGATTGGAGCTCTCAAATTGTATGAGGTGTCAGACCTGGGAAAAACAAGCAATGCAAGTAATTTTTGGTGCAATTTTTTTGCCCTTATGCCTAAAGCTGCTTTCCAATACCAAAGCACCCCCAGTGCTTCACTGGACTCACCAATACACTCCAATTTTTGCATTTCATGTTGCATTCCTGAGTTACTGGGCTAGAGTGCATTTGCAGGAAGGCTGGACTTTTCACAAAGCTCACTGGTAGTTTTGGGCTGTCAGTTGACAGCGTAAAGAAGATGTTAGTGCAATACTTCTTAAACACAAAGCTGATTCCTCCAGGCTGTGAAATGGTTTCCATTCTCCCATGTTGGCCCTGGGAGCACAGGCTGTTCCCCTGGCCTCTTGCTGAATCAGGGAAGAAGCTGGTGCTCAAAGCAAAGCTACAGAATTGTGTGTTGTCACTGCATTAGCTGGTGATCAAAATATTCCTCCTGCATCATAGTGGTGAGGCCCCTAAAGCTCCCGGCAGGGTGACAGGAAACATATCAGCAAGATGATGATTTTAGCAAAGAACTGGGATTACCAAGGCTATGGTTTTTCATAGGACTGTTTTGCTTGTCAGGGCTTTGGAGCTTATATTAGGTAAATATTGTATTCCCTTCTTTCTTCAATCTCATAACTGCAGTGGTAGTGGATCAGGGGTTGGACCTTATGATCTCTGAGGTCCCTTCCAACCCAGCCAATTCTATGATTCTATGATTTTATATACTTAGAGTCACTTGGCACTGAGAAAAAAAGAAGGCAATTACAGGCAAAAATTCCACAGCTAATAGGTTGTAAACATGTTGTCTCCTGCTCATAGCTCTACACACTAGTTCTCTGCTGTCACTGTTTAATTTGCTGTATCTCCAGATTAACCTTCTTAAAAACTGTGTTCTCTTGTCTTGCACAGAAAGTTGTAGCAACACGTTTATATAATCTGTCAGTTGAAACAAGAAATAAAAGTAGAAATTGTCACATGATGTATTAGTCATTCACCAAACAAACTACACAGCTTTGCATCTAAGGACAGTGTATTGAGAAAAAAATTCCCTGGACTGCAGAGTTCCTGCTTTGCAGCTTTCCAGTTGCACTTCCCTGTGAAAAAAATCACTGAATGATGGGCAGGATCATTCAGGAGGGCAGGAGAAGCCCAGTAGAATGCTGTGCTGGCCAGGAAGAGCTGTGCTGAGGGAGGTGGCAGCTGCCCTCCCAGCTTCCACTTGTGCAGTCAGTTTTGTCTTGACTTCAACTACATAAATAACCTACATTTTACTGTAGTCTAATAGGACTTTCTAACTATCATAAGCAGATTATCCTTTTTCTTCTGTGACAATGCTTTTAAGTCTTACAGATTTCACACACAGGATTTTAAGCCATAATAATAGAGCAATCTGTACTAACATAACTGGAACCATCTAATTTGCTGAGTTTATCAAAAGCCTGTTGTCTGCACAGAACTCAGATAATATTTAGGGAAAATTAGGAACCTGGAAGAAGATGGATCTGAATTAGTTTTCTTATGATACATGCATCTGTTAACTGGGCAATTATAGAGACGTATGTTTATATTAATTAAATTGTTGAATTTAAGTTTGTCTCCAAAATGTGAGGGGGAAAAAAAGAGAGGGGCTTATGGGAGGTCAGTTTGAGCCTTAAACTCATATGTTAAACTTATTAGGCACTCAAAGTAGAGTATAATTAAGGTTCTTTCTTATAAATCCAAATTTTCTATTTCAAAATATCTTGAAATAGCTGCATTTTGAGCCTACTTACTAAAGAGGAAGGATGCTAGTTGGAGGGCAAGAAATCAGGGTTTACACAGAAGCTGATGTTCATTGCTTGATCCCATCAATAATAAATAGATAGAGAACGAGACCCATCCACTCTTGTCTCTGATGGCTGATTCCTGAAGTTTGATTTATCAGAGCTTAAGAAAAATAAGGATTAATATGACACATGGATATGTGTATGCACACAGAGAAAAAATGTCAAAGAAATCTCAAGGATCTCTAAGATTTTTCTGGATGGCTAAAAAGCCCAAATTCCTGCTAACATGGAAATTCTGGGTTTGGCTAAGAGCATATGCTACTTTGGGAGAAAACAAAGTAAGGAATTAGAAACATGAAAGGTAGAAAGTGGGAGAAAATCAAACAGTATACGTTAAAAGTTCTGCAGAAAAGATCAAGAATATCACCACCATTCTGCAAGAGCAAAGAATTTGTTTAGTAACATTTCCAACAGATGGACTCATGCTCACTTTGTAGAGAAAGGCAAGAAAATTCTTAGGGGAAAACATTCTGGCAGAGAGAACTGAAGAATAAGGGTATAATTAATGTGGTCAGACAAACTTAATTTCAGCCTCTGAGATAAATTTGAATTTCTAGTGGAGAAAGGCATTAGGAGGACAGTCAACTGGAAGCTGCAGCCAGATGAGCCCAGATAGGAAGAAAAAAGTGTTTGAGTGACAGTGATTTACAATTGGAACAAGATATCAAAGGAACTGATATATTCTGCAGAAGTATCTAGTTCCTTAGTGACTGCCTTTCAGCATAACATGCTTTATTCTGACAAAAAGTCACTGGATTCAGTTCTGGAGCCTTTAATAAGCAGATTTGGCTACAAGATCTTCTTGTGTCCATTCTGGACCACCATTAATATCTTTCTAGAATAGATCCCCATGTATATTGAGGAAAGAGCATTAGAAGATTTGCTATTTGGGTATGATGATGAGCTCCAGCATGTTCTATTACTATATAATAATTTGAGCTGGCTGAAACATTATTTTATTTTCTGGAAAAACAAAGAAGTCATTAGTGGGAAAAATTTCTGAAGCATCTTTTAAATATACTTGAAAACATTTAAACATCCTTTAAATAGTTAAATTCCTCCTCTCTCTCCTTAAAGCTCTAATAAAATGATGTGCCTTCTGACAGTACATAAGTACATTATTTTTCTTAAAAAGTATTTTCAAAGCAAAGACAGTGAAGAGGAATTTGAGTGATGCCCAGGGGAATCTCATTTAGCTCCTGATACACATTTGTGATATAGCAAAAGATATCTGTGTTACATTAGTTCTCACATCTCAATTTTGAAATAAGTGTCTTCTGCACAGACCTGTGTTTTCAAGGCCAAAGTCAGGTTACAAGTTGTGTGCTTTTTCAGAATTAGCAGCACTGTAGGTTTTCCATTGTTTCAGTCCTGATCAGAGGATGGTTTATCAAACCATTTATTGCACTGAGACTATTTTTATAGCTCCAGAACCATTCACTGACTACTGCAGAAACTGGCAAGGCAGACAATGATTCACTATAACTGTGATAAATTTCGGTGTCAATATTTTGAAAATAAGTTGTCTCAAAAAACGTGCTGCAACTTAGATAAACCACACCTGGAGCATGCAGGGAGCTGTGCCTTGCCGCAGGCTGGGAGCTCACTGCGCGTACCTCCTGTGCCTTCCCCTGCCTTCCCCTAACATTACAGCACTGCAGCGTCAGAGTAAATGCTTTTTGTAAAAACTTTTGATACATACACCATGAAAAGAGAATGCCTGCCACGATGAATACACTGAAAACGATTCGTCTGAACCAGCAACACTGCTTTAAAAAGCCCAGCATTATTGTCTTGAGTTAGCTCGCTACAGAATTCATTTGCCAAAGCCCAGCTGTGAATGTGAGGAGAAAGACCTCAAGCTGAAGTGTAGGCACAAAGAAATTTTGGTTTTGTACAGAAAAATGTTACCTCCTTTTTAGTAAACTAGACCTTTATTAATTTGCCAACCATCCAACTCACCTGAATTTGAAGCCAAAACCTGCTCCTAGTTGTTGATGCACAAACACTGTTCCTGTATAAACCAGAGTCAGAGATACATGTGCTTAAAGACTGAAAGAGAACTTTTCTGAATAGGCTTGGGATATGCTCCTAAAACATGTTAGTGTTTCATTACAAGGCTCAGTTGGACAGCCAGAGGTTAGCCAGTTTGTGAACCACACTACTGAATTTGCTAAGACTGAAGGGGAGGGTATTTTAATAAATGAGGTTGAGTATCCAGCTTTATGGAGTTTGAACAGTACGCAGAGTGATTCTGCTAATAAAATTAATGGACAATAGTTAGCTTGTGCATGAAAATACACGTTAAAGCAATTACAGGACAGTAAAGTAAGTGTTTGCAGAGATTGCAGGAAAAATCTGGCAATAATACCTTGCTCTGCAGAACAGATTCATGGCAAAACTGAGCAGCAAAGTGATTTATTTAATCTGATTTATGGGTACTTTTCTAAAAAAACCAATCAGACTGTGAATATGATTAAAATCAAAATAAATTCTGAAGGGCAAATATTTATGTGGGCTTCAAGTCAGAATTTTAGGTGTGATGAGGCCAAGATGAACAAAATCCAAGAGCCAGAAATCTCTGAATGTGTTTAGAACAATAGTTTTAAACAAAATAATCTGACCAATTTACTGTAGAAAAACCCACAGGTTACATCAGTGCCAACATTTTATGCTTGAAGAGACAGCATGCTTTCAAATTACTAAATAATGAAGAGTTTTTCAAAAGCGTTCTAACAGTGAAAATGAGGACACAGAATTGTCCCTTTGCAAACAAAGGAAGGAGCTCGGCAGTATTTAAGATGAATCAAACACAGCTGAACTCTAGAAACCAAGCATTTAGTGGTGTGTTTCTGAGTGCAGAAAATGTCTGCCTGTGTGCGTTATGCACCTCTTGCCTGAAATTAAGTTTTAGATCAAAGATTTTGAGGCCATGGTAAAGTTCTTTAGTTCTTTCCATGCACAATCTTTCTTTTTCTTGGAACACAACCACTGGAGGCAGATGGGATGCTATTCAGACAAGTAATTGAGATGCAACTGGAGAAATAAGAGTACTCAAAAGAAGAAAGCAGAAGAAACAGTTTTGTCAGGAAAGCAGCTAAGCATTGGTTTGAATCTGATTGAACTGACAAAGATTTTTGAATACCCCATGACTTATGCTGGGTGGTGATTTATCTCCTTTTAGTCTCCCTTAGATTTTTATTGTTCTAATGAGCAAAATACATCTTTGCAGAGCTAAGTTTTCAGGTTAGGCTGCCTAGGGTGTTTCAGTTTGGGGACTTACCATATAACTAAGACTTTTCTCGGTGAAGGTACAAGAAGAGGTGTTGGGCTCTTTCACCTTCAAGTGCCACCCTGACAGCTCTTACAGCTGTCCCCTGTCTCCCCTTCTGCAAAGTCACAGCTCCAGCTGAGCACCCACAGCTTTAGACACATTTTTGATATGTGTTTGTTTAAACTTCTCTATAAACACTGCAGCATTTCTTTCCTGTGTAATTTCTCAAGGGCTTTGGTATCCTTACTGTTAGAAACTTTATTTTTTTTTTTATTTGTATAGTGAAGGAGGGAAAGGCTGAAAGAGAGGAAAGGGGCTAAAGGTGGTATTGATGTAGTTTTCCTCTTAGTGTATTTGGAGCTTGTTTGGTATCAGAACACAGGGTATCATTCCAGGATTTGAGGGTCACTCCTTAAAAATCTCAGGCCAGCAAAAAAGGCAGTTTTAGAGCAGAAATAAAGCTTGGCTCAGGTTGCCTCTCCTGCATCTGCACCATTGTAAATCAGAAGCCACATGCTCCTGATGCAGAGGCCCATGAAAAAGCCACACATACCAACATGTAGGTGTTTTGTTACTGTCTGGAGTCGGGGGGGGAAGCTGCCACAATGCCCTCAGTGGTTCTGGGTTTTTTTCCTAGTTCTGCCTCATGATAAAGGCCTCATACCTTAAAACTGACATGTACTTTGAGATACCTTTTCATCCAGTTTTCTTCTTGTAGACTATGTCAGCATTTTCAGGCTGAACAGTGATTTCTTGCCAGAAAAGCAGCCAAAGGTAGGCTTAAGCTTTCATGGCCTGCCTATTCCTATTTTCCGCCAGTTGCTTGAGACTGAAATAAAAATACTGACCACCCAGCTTGAGTATTTCTAGGACTGGTGTGCCTTTAAACAATAACACTAAGAGCACTTTATATAAACCACAGATATTAGTAACTACTACTTTTTTTTTTTTTTTTCAACCACAATGTATGAAACATCCAGACCTCACAATATTCTCTACCAGCATTTGACTTCATCATTCAGATTTTCTTGTTTTATGTTGGAGGAAAGAAAAAGAAGAGTTCATAAACAGACAATTTAAGCACAGGGTTCAAAAGGCTAGGAGAGTAGCTTCAGCTCTAAATCATTTCTTTGCATCTGCTCAGACTCAGCAGGTTGGGCAGCCTCTGGTAGCTTATGCAGAATGTGGTGCTCCAGAAGGTACCATTCCATGCAGTTCTTCTACAAACCACATGCAAGGAGAGGTGCTTCAAAAAAAGTCTTATGGTTAGCTGGGATGCAGTGTATCTTTGAGTGGACAGATGGATTATAATAGCCCCAAGGACATCTTTGCCTGCTGGGTGATGTGGATTTGCACATCCCTCCCCTTTCTCCCTTTCTGAGTGTTTCCAGGAGCTGCAGGGCCCATGCTTTTTCCCCCAAGCAGTGAGGTGTGTGCAAGAGAAAGTGTTGAGTGGTTGTATGACTTGCAGAAAAAAACCACTCTACAATCTGGAAAGGTATAGAGAGGTGTGTTTTATTCCAGCACCAGGTGCAAGGGAGATCTCTCCTAACTTGCACACCAAGCCCGTCCCTAGGCTATTGTTATATACACTGAATTTTACATATTCATTAGATTTCAAAATACACCTATCCATATGCATCACCTACTCCAGCTTCGTCTTAAAATTAGTCCCAAAAGGTCATTTTCAAAATTTCCTCCCTCCTGTGCCTGCGTAGGTTCTCCTGGTGGTGGTCGTGGAGATGAAGTAAAAACGAAGCAAAGGTCTTTCTCTGGGTAAACTTTTCACCTCTTCTTCTCTGGGCATGAGCATTTCCTCAGTCTTCAGCCAAGCCAACAACATCTTCTGTTTCTTATCTCAAGGTTGCTATAGTTATCAGTTTAGCACATATATTTCCCTTATAAGGTGATGACTTCCTAAACAATTTCCTAGCTTCTACTAAACAAGCATTCTCTGTCAGCTTCCATCAGGTCAATGTGACCCCCTAGACAATTACTAGCAGGCATTTTATATTAACCCTTACATCAGTATGTAAAATATCATGGCAAGTAAAACTGAAGAAGGTGGGGTTGCTGGGGTGCTCTTTCAGAAACCAGCATGAGAACTGGGAGGCAGAGCTGGCAGTGTGTGTGTGCTGGGAGGACTCGCTGCAGGGCTCTTCACCTCCGCAGTGGTGTGACTGAGGGCTCTGAGCTCTCCTGTCCCACCACAGAGGTATTTCCAGGCACAGGGGCTGGCTGTTGTTGTGGTATGATTGAACATCTTGTACACGTTGGTAGATGAATGGTCCTTTTAATACTCCAGAGAATGTTAAATATCTTTTGAACCCTTCAGGATAAAAGATGGCATGTAAATGTAGGAGACTGGTAGAGAAAAATTCTTATCTGTGTGTACTGGATAGGTCTAATTCATCTCTGTTAGTGCCAGTGAGGTTTCTGGCTCCAGCAGGAGCAGGGCAGGACACTTTATTTTTGAGGAAGGTATTTCTTTGTGATGTATAGTCCTTGTGGAATAATACTGCTTTGACCTGTTCTTTTTATGAAAAGGAATAGTACATATTACCTTTATTCATTTCATCTAAAAACGCTGCTGCTAAGCCTTAGAAAGGAAAATAGTTGAAACCTCCCAAGCGCTGCTTCCTTTCTACTTAAATTTGCCCTGGACATGGACTTGAACATGGGTGATTCCCTTTGGATTCACTCACTGTGACTGTCCTTACACAGCAGCTGTGTCCTTACACAGCTACCAGCTTTTCTTTCTCCTCTGCTTAGGGGTTTTTCTATCCTTTTTGTCCTTATCCTGTCACTACAACACAGAGCTGAGGTCAGATTTTACATCTGAATGTTTTCCACAAACAGCTGGGTACTGTTTTCCTTCCTGATTCCACAAATCAGTACAATAAACTTTATCAAGCACTATATGAGGATTTCCTTTCTAAATAGCAAACTGTTTTTTTTTCTGGCTCCTGTTTGCCTCACTCCTGGTGGCTCAAAGATCTGTAAAGTCTCTTCCCCTGCCAGGCTCACTCTTGGTGGGATGCTTTAGGAGCCTGCAGTTTGGATGCATGAGAACAGACACGTGCTGTTTCCCAAGGCAAGAACCCGTTTGTTCATGCAAGATGCTCACACTCTGCTCTCCATGGGAGCTCTTCCCCGTTGAACTTTTGAACCACTGAAGCAAATCGAATCATGTAGTTCTACAAAATGGAAACCGGCATTTGGGCAGCGGGAAGGAAGTGTTCCAGCTTCTGCACCGTTGCCCAGGGAGGCAAAGCCAACAGAGAAAAACATTATCCTGGTGACTAAAGAATAAGGGCCTGTTGAGCGAGTCTTGTCTCCCAAGCTTCTCATGTTTTCCTTGTGTTGTCTCTTAGGCATGACCGCAAGTGTGACGTGATATTTTTTCCTGTTTGTCTGTGACTGCCGAAACCTGTGCAGTAATAAGGTTTCCAGGATGGGTGGAGATAGTAAAAACCAGTGCCAGAAATAATATCCCTAGGTTTATAAAGACTATGACAAGGAGATGTACCAGTTCTTACAAATGGGACCACTGCAGACCTCTCCTTGGATTCCCTACCCACAGACTCCCCCAAGGCGGAACTCATGTGCTGCCCTACTAAGAGATTGCAGCTCCTCTGGGTGCACGGGGCTGTATGTAGGGGCATGGTCAGTAGCCACAGAGAGGGGGAGGGATCTTGGAGCAAAGGACCTGGCATGCAGGGCATCTGTGGGCTCCTAGGGCAGCTCCTCTCTTCCCTGAGCATCCCAAGTAGCCAATGTGGCTGAGCAGAGGAGGATGGGAGGAGATCAGTTCACCAGGCTGCTGACAGCAAGTCAGGTAGAGCAATGCTTGGCAGAAGCAGTGAGTGGGGAGCACATATTAGTCCTAACTGGTGTGGTTCAGTGGAAAAAATAAGGCAGGGGAAAAAACCTGCAAATAATAATTGAAGAAATTGGTTGACCTGTTGTTGAAACAATTTTTAAAAAATATTATCACGAAACTAACTGCCTTTCGCTGTATGTTTCAGAACTACCACTTCCCTAAAATGAGTTTAGGATAACCACACCTGCCCTCAGGAATGCTGTGTAACTGGAGTCAGATTTCAAAAAGAGCAGGAGGCCTTTGCACAGCCAAGTGCTCAATTGTGTAGTGGAGTAAAGAATACTTTTTAGCTGATCTTTGGTGAATTTCTTTTCCAGTAGCACATTCTTTCAAATCTTGTTGCATGTCATAAAAACCTAGACTCATAGAATAGTTTTGGTTGGAAGGGACCTAAAAGACCATCTAATTCCAACTTCTCTGCCATGGGCCGGGACATCTGCCACTAGACCAGGTTGCTCGAAGTCCTGTCCAACCTGCCCATGAACACTTCCAGAAAGGGGCAGCCACAGCTGCCCTGGGCAATCTGTCTACTTCAGAATAATGTCCTCGAGCTTGAGAGGACCTCTCTGATTAAAGTGGGGTCATCTAAAATGCTTTAATCTTTCATGCAAAGATGCTTACAAGCTTACAGAACAGCAGTGAGTCATAGGATCATGTTTTAATTCACAAAGCAAAAGTAAAAATTGTGTTCTTTGACCCCAATTCCAGCATTGCTAAAATGCAGGACACAAATAATGGATGTGCTTTATGCCCTGGAAAAAACCCAAATTACTAGCAAGTGATGACATAGCCACTGTGGACAATCATACTGTCGTTCATCACTGTTAGCTTACTTTTCATGTTACTTTTCCTCATTTCAAAGTGGAAATATATCTTAATGATGTTTCTGCACTTTAACTGGGAGCAGGCAAGGTCAAAGGTGCTAAAAGCCCCTCCCATACATTAGAGACACTACAGCTGTACGTTTGCTCTTTATCCTTAATACTGTAGTAATTAATCCTGTTAAGGATGGCATATGATTTATGCAAGCTTTAACAAGAGAACATTGGTCTGTCTTTTTGACTGAGGGCATGATTCAGCAAGTCCCTTTTGTGTTTGCCTGGCTAAGAATGCACTAATCTCACAGAAATTAGCTGTAACACGTCACTGAAGTGAGGTATTTGGGCTGGGTCAAACATGTAAAATCAATCAAAGTTGATTTTAAAGTTGATTTTAAGTAAAATCAACAGCTTTCACTACAACTGAGTTCTTATATTCTGTATTTAGCTTTATACATTTCAGGTATGTAGCCAAGGTCAGGCATCTAGGTGGTGCTGGTCATTGGAGAGGATCCCAAGACAATGATGTGGTAGTGAGGTGCCTGTCATACTGCCCTGACCGAAGAGGGAGCCTATGGACTGGTAAGATTTAATCTCTGCTGTGTACCTGTCTATATATGCCCAGTGAGGTGAATCCAACAGAACTCTTGAGTCTGGCAATCAGCTCGTGTCAGACCATATTGTTTTATTTAAAAAACCCCACAGATTGGAAAAGGCATGATAAGCAAAAGATATATGGCAGCACTGGATGTAGTCTTTGTCTTTTAACCAGCTCTTTCTTGGTTTCAACTATTTATCATTTCTACAAGATAAAATAGCTTTTAATTTTATACTATTATTAAATATCCCAAACCAGCACATCATCTTGAAGTCCAGTAAGCAGCCATGTTATTAAACCCTTGAAAGCATGGGTGTTCAGATTTAAAGTTTTTTGCAGGGCACTAGAGATCTCCACATATTACAAACTTGAAGACGAATTAAAAGAAACATTTCTTAAGCCAATATGCTTGCTTAATCACTTTCCTGCTATTACTGTTGTTTTTGGGTTTTTTTTTACTGAATGACATTTGAATCTACAGATTCCCTGTGCATTATAGCCCATTGACAGCAGACAAAACAAAATACATGTGCTAAAATTGGTACACACATCAATAAATCATGTGTCCCTTTAAATATAGTGAAGGAAAAAGGCTCATATTGATTTACATCAACTCTAATTAGAGTTGCATGGTATTCTCTTCTGAAAAAAAAAGCAGAATGGCTGCTGCTAAGTGAATTGTAGGCAACAGGGAAAACATAGCTAGCTCCTATTGCAGTCAGACAGACAAGACAAAACAGAGAGCCATAGGACTTTGCCAGTTTCTATAAAAGAGGGTCTCTTTGAAAGCAAGGATTTTACACTGTATGTTCTACAGCTTAAATGTTCATTTAATTTTTAACTGGTAAGAAAAAAAAAAAAAAAAACAAACCACAGAAGGGAACCTGTCTCTGAACTGAAGAAATATTGGGCTGCTTTGCAGTTTGTTTAAGGTCTGCATTTTAGGGAAATTTGCTCCATAGACAATAAGAGGGCCTATGATGCCAGCATATTCTGAGGAGAATTAAATCTGTCCCTAAGATGACATCTATCTTCACTTTCTTGTGACAGTTAATTTTTAAAGTCAGATATCTAAATGCTTTGCTCTAATTTTCTGAAATGTGCTGCTCTTTTTGCCCATGGGTGGCAGCTGTTCCTGCCCTCTGTTGCCTTCCTTCAGCCTTCCTGTGCAGGAGATTCAGTGTAGGTAAGGCAGCCTCCTCCAGTTTTGAAGCTCATCAAGTGCCAGGGTGCCAAGAAGGGCAGAAAGTTCAAAATGCTTTTTGGCTTCCTTCTCAGCACTTTAATTCAAACTTCATTTTCATTTGGTACTTTGGCTTGAACATGATGGATATTCCAGATTGGGAATACTTTATCATCAAAACTTGCTTTTGGCACAGTGTGATTTTGACCTTGAACTGGAGGTTTCCGTTTACCTTCTCAGGGTTTGTTCAAGGTGAGATTTTCCAAAGTGTTGATACAAAGAGGACTGTGGAATAGAGAGTACCAAGCTGCCAGACTTGTAGGGCATGTAACATGCTACCATGGGTGAGGAGGGATGCAGGGTGAAGCACAGCATCTTTCTGGACAGCTCAGAGTGCATGCGAGCTAGGGAAATAATTCAGTTTGTTGTATCCCAACGAGTCTGCAAGTTCCTACATACATTTTCTTCTCAAAATGACTGTTCTTAAGACAAAATTATGGACAGATTTCATAGAACAAGAAAAAGCCTGATGCTGAGAAAAATGGGGAGGGCAATGGCTAAGCACCTTTTTTTCTCCCTCTTCGTTTGCTTTCCTGTAAAGTAGCAAACCTTAGGTATTAAAGTGAGTGCTGATCTGCACTGTCTAAATATTCTAAGGCAGTAGGGTAAAGCACAACATGCAGGATCATAACAAAGATTCCAGGGATATCTCATCAACTATTTCGCCATTGCCTATTCTTGTGATTACTGGTGTTCCTCAAAAATGGAGGCCTATTCCCTCACACCAAACGCCTCCAAATTTCTTTTAATACCTTACACAAAGAACATGGAACAAATCTAAGACAGGACTTGGGGGCAGAAATCAGGTAAATAACAAAGAAGATCCAGCTACAAGTTTAGAACACCATACAACCTTTCCTTTAGAGGAAAAAAGCTACCAGAACCTCTCCTGAAGAAGACTCTTTCTTTCTTCTAGCTTTGGATAAAGTAAGTTGCTGCCACAATAGCCTTTCTTTGCTTCACCTATGTGTTTTTCCTCAGGACTTTGTCTCACCCACCCCTTCTCTAACTGTAAATTCAGAGAGACAGACAAATTACTACTACTTGTAGTACCCTCACAGCTAGGGATGTTCCATGGGCCTTCAAATCTCCCTTTAGCCCTGGTCTGTCAAATTCTTACTGTGTGAGGAAGTACTGCAGGTCATTGCAAAGTAAATACTGCTTTTGTTACTGTGGTGTCACCAGCACATGTTACTCTTGTTGATTCCAGTGGAAGCTCTAATTTCATGTTATCAAAGGATATCAGGTCACCCTTTACAGAGAAGATTTTTTATAACAAGTTAAATGTGTGCATCCTTCAAAACAGGAGCAAAACATTTCTATGCCATGCTCCAGCAAACTTGCTTTCTTGATGTGGTGCAGGACTGCTGATTAGCATTTATAAGAACAGAAACATACATTGGTATATTTTACTGGGTTGCATGGAGCCTGAAATGGAGGAGTATCCATGAAAGTGGGATATCAGTGGCAAATGCTCCTGGCTGACATTTAGACAGAAAAGCATACTGGGATTTGCCTTAGGAATGGAGTGTGTGGAGAAGAGTGTGTACTCTTCTCTGTCCATGAGAATAGCTGAAGAATTCCATACTGTTCCTTCACCACATCTCCAATTTTTTCTCATAATCCTCTAAGAATTGTGGTGAAATTAATTAATAAAAATTGCCCTTTGGAAACAGTACATTTTCTTTCCCTTATCAGAGGGAATTTTGTGTGCCATACAAAGTACTAGAAAATCCGTGTGTTTTTAATGTTGCCTATTCTTTGTGTTTATTATTGAATTCTTTTTTATACTGATTAAGATTTGTGGTTGCCCACAAAAGATTAACAATCCATATGGATCACTTATCTAAGCTCAAATCTTGCTTCCAATTAACATTTTCCTACAACTTTAGCTAAGCTTTGAAATTCATATGGATTAAGAGGAAAGCTTCTTAAAAAGGTGCAAGTAGTTAGATATTTTATTGTGTATAAATTGTAAATACATGGTTACAGACAGATATGCATGACATGCTAATGTAGTTTGTTTTATCAGAGTCATAGGTGAATTTAGAAAAATCTGCAGTTCCAAACTAGCAGAATATTACGCAGGACCTATCCCTCTACTGTAGGTAATTTTTATATTTTGGCCTTGTTCTTGAAAAATCACAAATATTCAGTATAAGTTTAAAGTCATGTATGGAGATATGTTTCATGTCCAATAACTTTCAGAGCAGCACATCTGCTGGTGGAATGGTACCAAAAATTCAATAGGAAGTGTGCATCTAGCTCTTCCAGACTCCTTGGAAAATCTCTGTCCAAACATGGAGAAATAAGATAGCTGCAAAATAGATTAAAAACTTTCTTGGAACAAGTTTTATGAAAATTTGAATGTGAAGTATTTTTAAAGCCTTTCCTGTCCCAACTCTCCCTTCTCTTTCAGTCTTACATTCAGCCTTAGCACTGTAGATTAAGATGCTGTTCTTTAAAATTAATTGCATTTTAATGGATAGACATTTTAATTTTTTGGTTTTGTTTTTTTTTTAAATCTTCTCTTGGGCTTTGAGACAGAGTTAATTTTCAGGAAAAGGTCTATACTTTAATGTAGACAGCAGACTGGAAATGCCATCTGTCTGAACCTGTCCAACAATATAAAACTTCAGAATAAGTTCTGAGACAGAATGTTTTCTGTCCAGAGAGTAGAAAAGGTAATTAAAGGTGTCTAAGAGGTGCATGTATCATACAGCTTTGTGGTTTATCACATAGTTGTACAGTTTATCACAGGAATATGACTTCCAGGCATTCCTGGATGTATGTATAATATGCATGCTAGCCCTGGATTTTTTCTGCTGGAATATATTTCATGGGAACATCAAAATCTGTAGAAGTCAGAGCTCAAAACTGAGTGTTATTTCCAAAATATCAATGGTACACAGAATGCTGTCATGGAAACCTTCCTTACAGAGTCCTTAGTGTAACTGGCAATCATCCCACACTGTGCTGCAAAAGCATTAATCTGTCACCACACTGGACTATGTAGTCTATAAATTATAGTCCACATAAAAATTCAGATTTTCCTCATGATACCTTTTTGTAGTCAAATAGTGCAGCCTGCTTTTCATGACTGAATATCTGGCTATACATTGCAAAACTATGTGGGGTCAGATGGACTATGTTACCTTAAGAAAACTGGAATTTCCTCTTTCCTCTAAAACCCATGCTAATATCAAAAACTACCATGCTTTCATGAAAATGTTTTAGCTTGCTCCTGACTTGAGGTACAACCCTGACTTGATCATGTCCCATCAGAATCAGCATTTCATTACTATTTACAGGTGTTTATCCTTCACAAAATCCTTCTGTTTATTAGTTATAGTTCCCAAAATAATTTGTCATTTTCCAGACAATAAATTCAGAGACACGGCACCGAATTTTCAGACAATAAGTCAGGCAACAATTTGTTGTCTTTACTAAGTGCAAAGTATAGCCAGATTAGCCTATTACAGTTATAATTTGATAGTGATACTTAGACTGAGTATGAGAAGCAGATGTAGCAGAGTTTCTGTTTTTATATGAAAGATGAGATTTTGCAATGACATAGCAAGTGGCTTTATATTATGCCAGATTAATTTTCAAGACATGTACTTCATAGGAACTCCAAATTCTTGAGTGAGAGACCACAAATCTATTCAGATAAATAAGGTATGAGATTCTGCTCTGAGCTTACTTTGGGTATGGTTTAAGTGAGGGGAACAGTACGTTCAAGAATGTGTCACATTATGGTTTTAGTTGCATTGTCAGTTTTCAGGTGGAATAGAAAGGCTGAATCACAAAGGTTGAACCAGGGCATTTGGAATTTACATCAGGGAGAAAAGAGGGAAATCATTGATCTGCTCTTGGTTTGGGTTAGATTGGTTCCAGTAGCTGATTCCTAAATCATGTAAGTGGATTTTTTTCTGTACTTTTCGGTGCAGGTTGTTCAGTGCCCAAAGGGCATTAATGAATATTTAAACAGATTGTACTAACCAGAATGTATTTTAAAAGCAAAACCAAAAAACCCTCAACATTTACATAATGGAATTATAATGATTCATAAATTTTAGTTATTATAAAATGTATAAAACCAGGAAGATACATTTTCCTATATGCCCACATAGGCATACAGTTACCCTCTGTGTCCCTTAGAGGTGTTACAACATCTGAAGCAGTGCAGGGAAATGCTACATGTCATTGGCATATAAAGCATTAATAAAATTGACTATTATTTTAAGTCTGCCTCTGAATAAAAAGCCAAAAGAATGCCAACTATCTTCTTTCTCATGCTGCATGTTTGCAAACAAATGCTAGAAATGAAGTTATGTAAGTTATACAGTTCATTGTAGGACCTCCCTAGTTCTCTCTGCACAGCAAATAAAATTACAAGAAAAGAATCACATGGGCTACAGAGGAATTACGATCATATAAGAGTGTAGGATTAATAAAGAGCTGCCAGAAACTTGTTCTCTGTGATTTGGACTGGAAAGTATAAAGATCTAAATGTAGGAGATAATGGGCTTAGGAAGTTTCACAGAAGTTAATGGTGCTTGTAGCATTATGTGGCACCAACTTAGCTCTGTGAAATCTGTTGTGTTCTTGCTCTATGCTGTTTCTTACTCCCCACCAAAAGCTATTTTGTTTAATTGGCTTTAAAGGTCTCTATAGACTAGCTGACCACTGACCCCAATTCTCAACTTCTGTTTTAGTTACATTGTGATAGTTAAAAAAAAAAGAGGGTAAAAGAATATTTAGAATAAGTTATATGAGTTTTCCCTCCCAGATTGTGGGGAAGCTTTCATCACATCACAGAGAATGTGCATCCAACCTAACTTAAAGCTGCACATGTGGCATACTGGGAAAGTAAGTCTCTTTCTCAGATCATTTCCCCCCTAAAAAAGAGATCTCAAGTAAGAGTTTCTGATTTTCTTTTAAATATTTAAATTTCTCAGGATCTCAATTTATGGAAGAGGTCTTCTGCCTTCTGTTTTAATTTCCTCCCTTTTACAAGGAAACTCTTTGTTCCTGTGTCTAAAAGTGAAGAAAAGTACACTTCATTAAGCCAGCAGTTGTTTAGAACTCAGAAGTGTAGATTGGTTAGCAAATACTCTACAATAGTTCTCGTAATGGAGACAGCTTAAAATAAATGGGGTTTTAAACTATTCTTACAGTTTCTAGTGCTCTTTATACAGTCTAAACATGCTGTGTATACTATTCTTTGACTCCACTGTGTTCCTGGAGGGGAATGAATTGGAATATTCTGAATGCCTTATGTAACGTATTTAGAGAACTTTTTTGTTTGTATCTTTGTTTGAATTTCTTAGACGGAATTAATTAATGGCAAAGTATAAAGGCCAACTTTGAAACCCTAGCTGACTTCTACACTAGAGCTCAATTTGTATTCTGCATCAAGGAAATGTTTGGATTTGAAAGAAGGACACCATTATAAAAAAGATTTCTGTAGATGGCTCTGTTCTTCAGAGTGCCATCTCTTTGCCACAGAAGTGCAGCTTTAACCTTTAAGTAATTTGAAATTAAATTAATTTTTCATCAGAGTACATATTTAGTTTCTTGTTAAACTGAAGTGCAGAGCAGGAAATTGTAACCGATTTGGCACAGGAAAAATTATAAAGGTTGGATTTGTTTAAAATAATCCTAATTTCAGAGAAAGGTAGAGAGATTAAATCTGTATCCTGTGCTTTTTATGGTCCTGCAGAAATCTGATGGGGTATCTTTCCTCTTAGGAAAGAGATTGTTTTTCTTTTATCCATATTTGCATTGCAATTTTGTAACTTCCTTTGTACAGAAGTTCTCTACTGAAGTAATCTGTAAGGATTCGTTTCTCAGTGGATTTTTCATGTAGCTTCACTGAAGACAGTGGAATATAGATAATTCACATCAGCTTCCAAATGTGATCTTCAAGAGTTCGATGAAGTCAGTAGGGCAATCCTGCCTTTTGTCTTTGTGGAAAATGGGGTTATTCATTAAATGCTATGTCCTATTTTACAGAAGCCTGAAGCACTGTCTTACAGTATGTTAGCATGTGTGCTTCACCCCTCTGCCTGCTCCACTGTAGGATGGGCAAAGGAGAGCAGATGGAGGTCCTGCTTGCACATCTACGCTTCCCTAGATTTCAGGTTCTGCAGTCAGGAAGGGCTTTCCTCATAGGCAAAGCAATTCTGCTTAAGTGATAACAGAGAAAATGAAAAAGCACAGTTTAATTACACGTACACCAGCTTCTGTATAAAGATCCTGGATTTTCCCCAGAGTATGCTGCAGGAAGAACATTAGTGCTTGGTCTGCACATCGTGGTGCCCAAAGGGTATTTGATATCCAGTATTTGCAGGGGCCTAGACTAGTACCTGTGTTAGAGCTGTAGGACACAGAATGTTCAACAAAGAATGATGGAGCTTTTCAAGTCAGTGCTTTCTGTTCAAGAAGTACAGGGGAATATTTTCCAGTCTAGAGATCTCAAAGCTTGGAGAGGGTCAAACTTGCTGATTTTTTTCCTCATCCACTTATATTCTCAGGCCTTGAAGTTATGTAGTCACTCAAATCTCTGCTAAGTCAGAGTAATGCTCTGGTGGCTTTTATACCTAGCAGGCCTAGCAGTAGGGTATTTTAAGACTTTTAGGTAGATGAAAGATCTTGTCTTTATTCTTTCCAGGATTATCCTCCCTATCAAAGAGAGATTAGACAGCAGGGAGTAAGGTGTTGATAACATCTTTTCTGCTTTTGAATATATGCAGGGTAAAGAGAGGACTGGTTGAGGTGTTCTTTTCTGAGTTTAAAATAGTTTTTTCTCCTCACACTAGTAACTTTGTTTTTTTCCTTTTCAAACATTGCATATTTTCTGCCACATTTATTTATTTATATAGCAGCTTGGTATAGTCCTGCCAAATGTTTAACACTGTCTCAGGAAACAATGGATCATTAAAGACAATTTTATAGCACCAAATTCTGGATATTTATAGCAGTCCTATCAGATTCCTGTTTCTCTGATACTGACAACCTTCCATATTCCTACAAGAGATAGGTAATTAGGAATGGACAGTAGTTGGTGTCCAGAAAGTAGCCCAGCTTCTCCGGCCTATTTGACACTGGCACTCACGAATTTCCTCTCGAGCTGTCGAGAGCGCTGTGGACAAGCCCGTGTTTATACATCTGCAGTACAATGTGAGCAGTGGCACAGAAAGGCTGCTGGGCTCCTGCCAAAGGACCCACAGAAGCAGCCAGATCATCCCCCTGCAATGCAAATACGGTGACAGCAGCATCAGGGAAGCCTGGCCGGGCAGCCACTGCCTCCTGCTTGCCTCTCCAGTTCTGGTACTGGGAGGGTGTGACTGTGACAGGGAGGTCACCAGGCGTGCTGACACACAGGGACCTGGGGAGCAGGCTGCTGTCAGAGCTCAAAGCTCACAGCCACATGACTTTGGGATAGGACTGGCAGTATCCCGGGTCCCTTGCTGACCCTTCACTTTGGGTGTCTTTCAGGTTTGGCTAGTGGCCAAAGTGGGCAGGGCCATTCTTCATTTAAGACCTCAACACATCTTTCAACAAAATCCATCTTCTCTGTGCCCAAATGAGGGGACTGGTGGAAGTTAGAGGAGGAGCACCAGGAGGGCAGTGCAGAGCCCAACGTGAGGGGAAGGGCCCACAGAGAAGTTGCCATCTCCAGCGTGAGCAAGTGCAGCTCCACAAGCAAGGACCCCAGGCAGTCACGCTGTACGCAAGGTACGGTTGTCCTCGGGCAGATGGAGACTGGAAAGAGGGCAGAAAGGGAACTAGAAAATTTCTAAGTGATTAAGAGAGGAAGGTGATGAAGAGAGTAGAGAAACCAGGACAGAGGATACTGGAAGAACATGACTCACTGTCTGCAGGGAAAATGAGATTCACTGAGAAGTTCAGATATGTGGAAACGAGGAAATAGTGATGCTGCAGGGGAGCAGAAGGAGAATTTATTGTAGAATTAATGGCTTGATGCAATTCTGAGTATGCAATGAGGGATTTGAGTGGGAATACCCAATTTGTACAGGCAAACCTGATGTACATTTTTCTTCAAAATTTTGCTCTGCTGGCATTAAGTATTCTTGTCTGGTTCTCACATATCTCCAGATTCTATGAAATTACATTCTTCTATATTTCTGATCTTCTTAGCCATGAAGTTGGAAAATTGTCAAAAAAACAATTTTCAAAACAGATTTTCCCTTCCTGAAATCAGAAAGTATGGGATTCGTTGCATCTTAGTCCATCAGGTTTCCCATCTGTTCAAAGGATTATGGCTGCTTCCATGAAATTAATACATTTATTTCTTTCCATGTTTATTAATTTATTTATTGGAAGAGAGAAGGACATGATTCAGAAGGGAAGTGCGGGATTTGGGAATAAGATGTAAAAGATGTTATTTTCTGATGGCATGGTTAGATCTGCTCTTTAGCATGTGATAAAGCTCAGATATGATTTATTCTCATTTACTTGAATGCTTTTGGATCCCAGATACCCAATGATAAAGGTTTTCTTGGTTTTGTTGCTTGTTTTCTGACTGGACTTTTATTTATTTATATATGTGCAGAATGATTTATTCTACTGGGAGGGATGTCAGACTATTTATTTTGGCACCTAGTTTGAGAATTAGGTTTTTTAATGTGCAGTTGAAATGTTTTCGCTTCAAGTCCCCTTGGAATTGTAAAATCCACCTGAGTAATGATTAACTGCAATAAAAAGTGAATAGTACTTAGCTTTATAAAATTCTCAAAACTTTCCACTGTTTTTTTGAGGTATAGACTGTATCCACATAGATACAGTCTATATCAAATGTATTTAACTTTCCATTTATATGAATCTCTCAGGAGTCATCAAGCTTGGATTTACTGATTTTTATTTTTCTTTTCATTTAAATTCTTATTGGAAAGCTAATTATATAGGGTATTAAGCTCCAGCTGTCTTTATTTTGATACAAAATTGTTTACTGTTTGATTAAGAAGACTTGTCCAAAATAACACTATATATGTCACGACAGAGTACATTTTATGCAAAATGTTATTTTATAGTATTTCCCTACTGAATTTTTTCCTAAGACTTGTTTAGTGCTTGGAAGGCATTCTGGAGAGAGCTGGCTGGTACAGCCATTGCTTCAGCTTCAGAGTGTGTCACTGTCAAATGCTCAGGACAGGGGGGGTAGGATGCCTGTCTGTGGAGTGGCTAAAAATTAAGCCAAGATTAACTCCCTAGGTAGCACCTGCTTGAAAAGATAAATCAGAGCTGGGAACAGTACATAGAGTGATACATCTAAGCCATGTCTGAGTGATGTGTGGGCTGTTGAGGCTCTTCCCTTGTCCTTGGGATGCTGGCAAACCCTGGGAGAGAATTCACAGATTCTAAGAATGTTTAGGTTGGAAGAGACCTCCAAGATCATCTAGTCCAACCTTTGACCAACACCATAATCTAACTACTAAACCATGTCCTTAAGGACCAGGTCCAAATGCCTTTTAAATGCCCCCAGGGATGGTGACTCCAGCAGTTTCCTGGGCAGGCCATTCCAATGCCTGACAGCCCTCTCAGTGAAAAAATGTTTCCTAAGAATGAGTGGATTCATCCCCTAACTTCTTCTGTCCAGACAGACTGGTGATGGCTGCATAAGGCTCTTCTTTCACCTCTTTGATAAATACAGATGATGCAGCTTAAAACACAGCCTTGGTCTGGAGCTGGAAGAGGAGTGGTGACTTTGTGTAGTGACATCCACTTCTCTGACCTTCCTGGGGCTGGCCCCCTCCCCATGAGCTCTTCACTCCTCTCAGGTAGTGGGCTGACCCCACACTGGCAGTAAAATATTACATCCCTGCAGGAGTCTTTCTTGGCTGCCTGCTGCTAAAATCATTCTGCTGAGACTTCACTTTGAGGACTAACGTTGCGTTTTCTTCCAGAAGGTGCAATTTTGTGATTTGTTTTTTGGTCTGAGAGAATGTAATAGTTTTATGTTCTTCCACAGATATAAAGGTCAAGCTTTTGCACTTAAGGAATGGGGTGGAAATGCTATCCTACTTTTTTATGCTTATGACAATGAATGTGATGTAAATAGCTACATTATTAGGCTTATTTCAAAGTATTTTTATTAGGGAATGTGCAAGACACTAGCTTTTCAGTAAAAAAAGTGTAAATGGCCCTTGTTGTGTTTGCATATTTCTTATATTTGCATAAAAACAACTTAATTTCCTGTGCATGTAAGAGCATTTTTATTTATCACAGTAGCTGAAGCACTTTAGTAAGTCTTTTTAGTTGGAAAATAGAGATGTCATTTAGTAGTAATTTTTTGCTCTACTGCTTATATTCCTAAATTCTTTCATAAAAGTCAGTGTATGATTTTATGAATATAAAAAATAAAAACATGGCTGGGGTTATATAATCCTCATTTAGATGCTGGTTTAGAGAGTGGGTAAGTACCATTATACAGAATAGAAAAGAAAAAAACTGATTAACCACCTTGTTTTACTGGTGGTTGATATCACATTTTGTTCAATTTCTTGGTGTTACAAAGCTTGCTTACTCTGTGGTTCATGTACCTGTTAGCAGCAAGATACAAGTGGACATTGTAGAAAGAATTAAAAATGAGGAACTGATTAACTTAGGGTATTTTCATAGGTTCCAAAACTTAATAGCAATTTATACTACCCTATTAAATCTAATATCCTCCTTTTCAATGAAATGGTCTAAAAAATCAAGCCAGTTTCTTGATACTGTTTGCATTTGAAATTGCATAGACAAAATTTCTTTAAAATCTCAGTGATTTTGTCTCATCAGAATTGTGACGGTGCAGCTGTTGATGATGATAACTTTTTATCTTTCGTAGATCTTAGATGTTTCTTCTAAGGGAAGGTATGTAGTATAAGTATAGAACATTGCTCACTAGGAATTATTCAAAATTCATGGGTGCATAGGGATGACACTCAGAAGAGTAGCTGTGGTGGACCAAGGCACAGAAAGATTGCCCTTTGAAGCAGGTGAAGGAAGAAGGGTAGGAACACTCTTCAAAGAGAGAAATGTCATGGTAAAATGAAAACAGAATATGACTAGAAGATACAAACCTATAATCAGATATCTTTTTTCAATAATTGCAGAATATAGTGAATCTTTGTGAAAGAGATCCATAGGAGGAGACCTCATGGCAAGAAATAGTTTTACAAACTAAAACCCACTGGGATGTAATGCTGTTTTTATATAACCTTGTCTTTGTTGTTTAACTCCAGTAACTCCAGTAGTTATGAAAAGTATCAAAATAATGTGAAATAGAAACAATTCCTATTTCCAACATCAACAAAATAAGTAAATATTGGAAAGAACTTAAGCACTTCCCTTTTATGGATACACACACACTCACACATGTATATAGCACATTGAAAGCAAGTCTCATAGTAAAATAATTGTTGCATGCACCTGACAACAGCAGGCCTCTGTGTTTTCCTTTAAGGCCTAAGCCAGCTAAGTCACTTTTTCTAAAAAGAGTCATTTTGAGCATTATGCTCTTTTGCTCCCGATAATTCAATGTGTGAATTATTTCATTATCATTTCACTGTCCCTCTACACACTTCAGGATTTCAAGAAAGCAATTTTATGCACTCAGTATTTAAACACCCACAAAAGCCTGCTGACGATTGCTGGAATTACACAAAAATCCTTCCATGGCTGCAGAGAAGGCTCAGATTCTTCCTGCAAAAGGCTAGTCAGACCTTCACATTTGATATGATATTTATTGAGAACAATGTTAACAGCTACCATATTGCTGTACTCCCACACTGATGCAAATGTTGGCAAAAGCTACTGTGCCAGCTGCCCACTTACACACTCTAGTGGCACCTTTGCTATTCATTAAATCCACAAACTGCTGTTTGAGTTCAATTAATACTCAAACACTGGTGTGGGGTTTTTTTCTGTCTCACATATTTAGCAGATTTCTGTCAGGGAAAAAAAAAAAAAAAACAAAAAAACCACATTCATATGGATTCAAAGCCTGTCAAACCAGACCAAACCCAGGAAAGTTAAGACTTTTTCAATGCCAGGAAATACCCTGTGTGGGTATTATGAGAGAAACAAGGATTAGTGCAGAGATTTGAAGAGATTAAACCTTAATTAAAATGAGCACTTGTACACAGTACATATGGCAGACTACTCTTATAGCTGTAATGGAGCAAAAGTCCTCCTCCTAGAGTTACTCAAGTCCTGCCTCTCATCCTACCCAAGGAGTGGCTTTATTACAGTGACTGCCTTGTTTAGGTCAGTATAGAAACATGCAGAAGACTCCATATGGCATGGTGCTTCTCTGAAACAAGAGAAGGTGGCTTCCGTAATCAGCATTTGTTTATAAACTGCATGGTATTTGCCCTGCTGCTCAGACACTCTTCTCCTCCAGCCCATGATGGCATGGTTACCATCAATGGCACCTGCATTCCCCTCTTTAGCAGGAGTGGAAGGGACCATCATCTCCAGTCTAAGACAGTGTCTGCCTGCTGACCTCTAAAAGAGGCTGCAAGGCCATATTGAAGACTTGAGTTGATGTTTCTTTTAACTTTACACAGGTGAAGTTATGTTTACCCAGTTTTTCTAAGACAATTATGACAAAATAAGACAAAAATTTCTAAGACAAAAATTCTTATATTTAAAAAAAGATAAAGCAAATCTAAATCCAGTGCCTGACACTTCTGTGGCTGTGTAATCACTTTCTGTGTCCCTGAAGCTTCATTTTGATTATCAGGAGAGATTTTATACTCTATAGACTTGTGATGAACAAGAAGCATGTAAAGATCATGCATTTTTTCTCATGTGGAGAAAAAACCTTGAAACTTGTGATGTATATCCTTCTGAAATGGCCACTTCAGTATTTTAAAATAGAAATACAGAATATCAAAAACATATTTTAATGGCATGCCAACATCTTTCCAAAATACCAGCAGTACCGTTCTTGTCTGGAACTTGAATACTAATTCAAGAGGGGTTCTTCTGTAGTGCTACTGTTAGCTTTCAAAACTCCTGCTATTATAATCCATTGCTATTCAGTATTTTATTATTCTCAGTAGGACTTTTACTGAAGAGATGAAACATGAGTAGGCCATAATTAGTCCTTTCAGCAGTTCTAGTTGTGTATTTCAAGCTACTTTCTCTTAAGTAGAAGCCTGCAGGGTCTCTCCATTGGTGTTTGCCAGTATTCCCTTCTACTTTAGTCTGTTTTTTGGTGTAATGTTATTTTAGGGACATATTTGATGCTTTAGAATTAAAGTCTAGATACCCACATTTACATCTCTTAAAGCACTGGGGCTTCTGCTTTTCAGACTCCTCTGGTAACTTCATTCCTTTACGTTATTCAGGGGTTGGTGAGTGTAAAACATACCTCCAGATTGTTGCCAAATTAATTGTTTATAGTTAAACATATTAAGTTTAAATTACTTGAGATACTGTCATAACAGGTATAAACTAATTAGTCTAATCAATGTTGAAATACAGTGCCATCAAGTTCCAGCTGTCATTTTAGAATGTTTTTCAGTGAAAATCCTTCTGTGCTGTTCTGCTGATGCTACTGGGCTGGATCCACCTGTGTTTGAGCCAGTGAATTTCCTTCTTGCTTTCACTCTGGAAAGAAAATACTCTGGTTTAGGGAACTTCATGAGATATTTTATCCTTACACTTTTTCTTCCCCTCTATTCCTTACTTGGCAAATATATTGGTGTTATACACAAATACAGAAATATTTATATTGCATATACATATTAAAAGGTGACTGAACAAAAGAGGGTTGAGAAAGGTAAAAGGAAAAATATTACTTTAGTGCAGAAGGAAATGCAAGAAGTTTGCAGAAGCAGAGAAAAACTCTTTCTTTAGAATTCTAGTAGGCAGTATTAGTGACTTTTAAAATAATAATGATGTCTGCTGGGACATGTACAGAGCACTAAGCTCAGCTATCTGGTGGCTGCCAAATGATACTGCTCTGCAGCCACTGCTTCCAATACAAATAGCTCAGCTACATATAAGTATCATTACTGGAGGCAATCAATCACATATGGAATAGCATTTATAATTATGGTCTGTCATTCTTATACATTCAGTTATTTTTACAACTAAGCTATATTTGAGACTAAAATGTATATTGAGACAACTGAATGTCTTCCTCCTAGAAGAAGTGGAGAAAAAGAAGAGTGCGAATCGTCAGCATAGGTCAAGAAATAATTGAAATTTAGAATTCAGTGCCTGGATGTATTTCATCTTCAGAACCAAAGCACTGCCACCCTGTGCAACCTTTTGAAACACATTGGTGCCTTAGGCTTAAGTACACAGTGAATGAAGGGACCCAGACATCCAACTTCCTGCTTGTGATGGAAAACAACACAGCAAGTGGAAGGAGGAAAAGCTGTAAGAATGTTATAAAAATTACAGATAGTTTAAAGAAAATTGTTAATAGAAAAGATACCTTTGAGCAGAAAGTTAACTTCTTGAAACTCCCTGTGTCTCTGTGTTTATCGGCATCATGAGAGCAAAATGCTTTAAGCATTTTTTAATATTTATTTTGCTGTCAATATCTGTTGCACAAACACTTGTTTTGAAAATTTCCAGCAAGTATGAATTTGCACACTGTGGGTTACCATCTCTCCAGAACTGTCTGAAGGAGGATGTCTGAAGCATGATCAGCTTGGCTGTATATGCAGCACCAGCCAGAAACACAGATTCACTTGCTTTTCTTTAGGTATTAAACTTGTTGAGGTATTCTTACAGCCTCCACCCATGAACATTGCTAATCCCTCTGGTGTGTTCAGGTCTTGCACTCACTGGCTTTTTATCATTTGATCCGAGCACTGCAATCAGGGTGGTTGCAGTGTGACATTATGTAGCAAAGCAAGATAAAGACTGGAACAGATCAGACAGTTATAAAAATTAATAGAAAGGACAAAAGAGCCTCTCTGCATTTGGTTACTCTTCATTCTGCTACTGTTGCTTCTTTACCCTTCTTTTCATTTTTTCTTTTACATTTTGCTCTCTGCCATCAAGATTTTAAGCATTTTAAGATATTCTCTGTGTCGTTTTCTACGTAGCACATGAGTGGTGAGGAATGAGCAAAACTGAATAAATGCACTCTGACTTAGGAGCAACAAGCAATTCACTTACTGCAGGAGGTGCTGACACAGCACATGGGGAGCCTCTGAACAGAGTACCACAGCACCTTTGCAGAAATCAATGTGCAAAGAATGTCAGACATCGTGTGTCACCATGTGGTAGCTGGTTAAGAACAATCTATTTTTCTCCAGCCTGAACCTACCCCAGATATTTGCAATATCTCGACTCCAGTTCTTGAAGCATTTGTTCAGTTTTGGTTCAGTTTTACTTAGGATTAAAGTGAACTTTCTTAGTTACCTCCCATTTCATCAGCTGGACATCTTATTAGCTAAATACCAGGTAATGGGTTATCACACAGGATTCTCTGGAGAGGTGCAACTTCTATGAAGTTTCTTGTATACATTTGAAAGAGGGTGAATTTTATTTCTGTTGGACTTTTACTAGCTTTGGATATTTAGAAGACTTCTGAGATGGCAATACCTGTGTTGAGCCCCCTGCTGTTTTTCTGTTTATATTCTGCTCGTTACATTTTTCTTTCCCAGTCCTTACGTAAGGAGATTACATAAAAGCAGACTTCAGTCTCCAAAATCATTTACCATATTAAACAGCAACTACCATCAGTGGGTCTCTATCAGCTGCCTGGAGCAGAAAGGAGACATTAGGAAACCAGTTGTTTACAGTGCTCATCAATGTTTGCTGCCAGTCATAGGCAGATGTCATCAACAGTCATCATGCAGATCTGAAAATAGAACAAAAGACATGGACAGGTCCTAAACAATTGATAAACTGCCTCTGACCAATGTGTGGAGCCATTCTCTCCACTAGCCTCCCTCCACTAAGGGATTCTGCAGATCTAGACCTAGGGCAGCATGTGGAAGGGTTACTCAGCCAGGGTGCACATCAGGTACTCAGTCAGTACATATCAAGCTGAAGTCTCCTCACCCCTAAGAGTTAGGGTTTCTCAGTGTGTCCCCATGAACTGTCCTAACAGACATTAGGAACATGATCAGCTTGTGCCTGATCATCTTTGCAGCAGTGCTGTGTCAGCTCTAGAAATGGAAAGTGATATTTGGCCTTTGTTGTTCTTCCTTTTTCTCTGTACCCCAGAAAGCACTGATAAGCAAAGATAGCAAGCATTTTGGGGTGGAGAAGGGCAAAGAGATTTTTAGAGCTCCTCTGCCATGTGTGCACTTCTTTGGCTGTCCCAGGCACTGTGCTGTGCCCTGGGTAGGGACAAAAGTGTCAGGGTACAGAAAGGCTCCTGTGCTTCCATCTTGCCCTCCTCTCCAAACCATGTGAACTCAGCATCAAGAGCTCTGAAAGAACTTCTGCAATTGCTGTGTTCCATGGAAGTGGACAACTTGCCACGGTCTTATATTCATACATGTGCACAAATCTGTCTTCCTCTGCTTAGCTCACACAAAAGGATGAAGAGTACAGAAAACAGCTTCCTCTCCCCTTCCTTCCCCCATCCTCTCACAAGGCTTGAGAGAACACTGCCTTCTCCTTTTCTTTGACAAGTGCTGGCGAGCACAGGCTGTTACAGTCACTGCATACAGTGCCTTGGCATCAGAAGTGGTCAGCTGATCCCATGCTCCTGTTTGCTTGCTGTCATGTGGCAGAGAACATGAGAGAAAGGAAGGAAGGCTATCCTGCTGTACTTCTGAAATGAGGCACAGCAAGCACTGTGTGCCCACAGCTCCAGCTGGCCTGCCAGTGTTTGGCTGCTCTTTAGTGAGCAGGCAGAACATTACAAGTGACTTGCACTTAGCTGCTCCCCTGTGCAAACCCCTCTGATCTCCAGCAGGCCTGAAAGACATGATTTAAGGCTTTGAGAAATGTATTGCTTAGCATTTTTGGAAGTGCACAGCTAGCATTCATGTGGTAATGTTATCTGTGAATTACAATAGTGCTTTGTGAAGGCTACCAATACTGCTAAATGTAATGACAGGAAAAAATAATTTTTAAGATATGTCTCTGCCAGATTGAAATTCTGTTTTTCAGAAATAGCTAACTGTCCTCCCACAGTGGAAGAAGGCTGGATGTATCTTTGCTGTTTGCTTCTTCTTCTTTACATTCCCTAGAAGGATGCAAGCAGAGGGGCTTTCTATTTGTTCATCCACTTTCCCAAAACAAGCAGGACACCACAGCAATAATCTTTTGGTGACAAAAATATTGTACTGGATCAAAGTTTCTTATAAGCTATATAGCAGCACAGACTGTTATGCTTTACCTGTGCAAGAAGTAATCTCTTTCTTTAACAGCAGTTGAAGCAACAGGAATTTTTCTGACTGCAGTTTTTGATTTTATGCTTTTCTGATCATTCTCCTTCTCCCTTTTAGTTGTTCCTGAAGTTGTGACACGAGATTAGGGAATCTTAAGAGCTTAACTGAGTTCTTAGCATACCATCATTTCAAGATGAATAAGCATTCATGAAGACAGCCTGCAGGAAGGGAACTGATGTACTATTTGAATGCCCTGACTTTATAATGCATACAAAACTTTCTCTGCAGGAGTGTGCCCAGTGCTGAAAACTTTGCCTTAGGGTTCAGATTCAGTAATGAGGCTCCATGGCCAGTTGAGGGGTAAGAAGAAGAAGAAGAAAAAAAATTAAAAGCAATGAAAGAAGATACCCACAATCATTGTTGCAGCAAAGCTTTTGCTCCTGCATCCCATGGAACCACCACATAATAGGATGGAGAACTGACCCTGCTCTCAGTTGCCTGCCTTGCAGCAGCATGCAGGATTGCAACTTTGGTTTGGGAGCAACTGGCTTATGGAGAGGCAGCTGGCTGCTCTGTTTTGAGATGAGCAATTTTCTGTTGAGGTCAATGAGAGTTTGACAGCATAAGAAGCTCAGACCACCATCCTTAGAGAGGGTGGAGAAATCAAAAATGAGAAAATAGGGACAAGACCATACTTTCTCTCTAAAACTGTTTGAATTATCAATTTCAATTGAAATATATTTCTCCATCAGAGATTTCTCCATCTCTTGCTTTTCCCAGCAAGATGCAAGAAAGGAGGTTTTACTTCAAGATGAATTCAGTTTGCATAAAGCTTGCATAATATCTCCATGCAGACAGTGCTGTCAGAGAGCCATTTTAACGAGTGCTGAAAAAGCCACACCAACTGTAGTCTCATAGCACTGCTTGCTCCTGTTGCTGAATTGTCACTCCTGTCACCTACCAGGCACTTGCCTTCTGCAACCAAACAGCAGCACATTGGGAGTGAGCATCTTTGCCTAAACTGTCTGCTAGTTAATAATGCTTGCTGATGACCACTGTTCTCATAAGTTTTAGATAGCAAATGCCAAAGCACTGTGCTTCAAAATAAAAACAAGTCTCAGATGGGTTGGTTTTACCCATGCTGGCCATCATGTTCAGTGCATACTTGTTTAGATGATTTTTGGCAGTCTTCATTAAGAAGGTAGCTTTGAACTACCTGGTCAGAGGAGTGTGGAGGACACACCAATGTTTGCTTTCACAGCTGGGCTCCCCAGTGTCTGTCTCACATGGCAGTTAGAATCTCTTATCTCTCCTAACCATGGGAAGAAGCCCTGAAGAGATCTTGGAGCTCCTTCCTATGTTTTCTTCCTGAGTCATTTGCTGCCATGTTTTTATTGAACATCACAACTCTGGTGCTGGAAGCAGGAAGGTTTGCTTGCAATTCATGGAGGGGCCAGTCACATGCCTTTTGGGTGTTTGTGGTAACCCCGTTATTAACTCCTGAGGGCATAAGACTTAGTGGTCAGGCTATAGATAGCCTGTGGCTCTGATTGCTGCTAATCTCATTAACCCTCAGACTTAGCTTGATTTATACTTTGATTTGCTTCCCCTAGTTTATAGTGATATATTACTCAGCTTCAAGAACAGAACCACGGGGTACGTGATAAAAAAAAATGGTAATGAAGCACTTTTGTTCAGGCCTAAAACTCCCTGCAGAGAATGGAGGGGTTTGATACAATTCAGTGCCACTGGCACTCACTTCCATTGCAGTATTAGGCAAATGTGAATAGTTCTTGGTCAGTGCTAAAGAATTTCAGTTTTCTCTCTCTCCTTAGACTCACTCTGTGCCATACCTGCCTTTTCTGCATAATTTGCTTGAATAAATCTTTTGAGTGTAAAAGCACATGTATCAGTAAGTTTCTAGCATTTTTACTATAAATTAACATTTAGCTCTGCTCCAAAAGTACACACAGCTTTCATTACTTTGCTAATATCAGGGCTAGTTCATTTCTGGCAGGAGCTGTTTAGTGGTTGTAGAAATTAAGGGGATTTTATGATCAGTTGTTCTATGATATTAGCTGTATCACTGTCGACATGTGTATAATTATGCTGGTGCAACCTCTATATTAATCTGATGGAGCTACAGCTATAAAATATGTTTAAAAGGGTAGTGACTGTTCTAAATGTTTAATAAAATAAACTGTAGAAGTGTAGCATACAAAATAGAAAGATTGATCTAGATGACTAATGCTTAAAGTAAAATATCTCTTCTCTACCTCATTTGCCCTCCCTAGCCCAAAAATGACCAGGTAGATGTCATGTGGTATAATCTAAAAACAGGACTGTCAGTGATTAAATTGAATTTATATGGAGATATATTAATCAGAAGATGACACTGAGACTCCCATCCACTGGGAGTAGATGAGACTAAAAATGGAGAAAAATAAAACCAGAGAGAATTAAGAAAAAAAATGCTGGTATTAAAAGGGGAAAATAGAGAAATCACTATAGTAAATTAGTAAATTTAGGTAAAAAAAAAAAAAAAAAAAAAAAAAAAGCTCATGTAATATATCAAGTTAGCAGCTAGCATGGAAGAAAGAAAGGGAGGAAATTAGAGAAAAAGAATTTACAGATGATAGGCTTTTGATGCAAGTTCAGCAGGTCACCGATAAGCAGTGATCAGACAAGTCTGAAAACAGCCCCGTGTTCCATCACACTGCAGCCACTGTCAGACTTCTGGCATTAAGCAACAGCTGTGCCTGGATAAATGGCCACTTGTTCTGCTTTGCAGCCAGTACTGTCCCTATGAGCATATAGTGTAAATTAAGCACCAGGAACTTTTGACAAGAGGTGAAGGGCTAGTGTTAGCCTAGGAGAGACAGTTTTGCCATATTAGTTTGCTGTTCTCATTTCTGATTCCAGAAAATCCTGCAGATTATCATAGACAGCTGTTGCAAACACGTATAAGAATTGAGAGGGCATTCACAAAGACTAGATTTAGCCTCAGGATGCTTTGCTCCCCAGCTTCCTGTGGAATGAAGAGAAATTATTTCTGAAACAACTCAGACCACCCACAATAAACTCCCACCGAGACCCTTTGCTGAGGATTTTATCACTCCCCACTGGCTGTGGAAAGATCCTAAAGCAAACAGGCTCCTTAGGCTAAAGGTGGTCTTCACAACTCAGCTTTTGTGCAGCCTGGCTTAAGAACCAGGAGCAGTATATCAGTCACTAGCAGAGTTTGGTGTCAGTTCTAGGATTTTTGAAGATCACAGAATGCCTCAACTTACTTTAAGTACTTCAGGGCACTGCATATGCACAGCGACTGGTAATCTGTAAGGAATGCTATCATTAAATAACATAGTTCAGATCTGCCATACACCCAGAAAACAAGTAACAGTGATAGGACATCATTCAGAGCAGAACATGGTTTAATTAAAATGCTTGTGAATGTTCTTACCAAAACAGTGGTATAATCTGTCACTTAACTGCCTGTTCATTTACTTTTTCTAGCTAATCTGCCTGTATAGGTGTGCTATAAAAGCACATCCTTTTCCTTCTGTTCCTTTGCAGTTAACCAGCTGTTTGCATCGTAGAAGTGGGAGATAAGACAATAGTATTTTGCCTTGCCATGTCACCTCAGTCATAGCAGGTCTTGATGGTACAAGAGCTGGCAGGAAGCAGCATCAATCTAGAATGACTATCTTGTGTGCTTATACAGAAGCTCTACAGTAATAAGAAAAATAGATCATTAGAAAACACTGAGGAACTAATCACTTAGACTTTCTTTCTTAAGTTTGTGTATTACCGAACTGTACCTCCTACTTGTCCATCTTCGAAGAGTTTCATGTCATCCAATGAAAGTATTATGAGAAAAATCTAACACACAGGATCAGCTGAGGGAGCTGAAGAAAAGCATTTTTGGAAAAGGGAAGGGCAGAGGAGAGACTCTAGAAAATACTGTAATGGAAAGCCAGCAGAAACATGTCTTGTTCCAATGCAAATGGGAAATGCTGAAGAGTATGTGTCACTGTGGGCTACTTAAAAGTAAAATACGAAGTGCTCTGGCAACAGAAAACTGGAGGGCCACCAAAACAGGCTTTTATATTCCAAGTTGAGTGCACATGAGAAAAATAGCATGAGGATACACAAAAACTGTTGCCAAGAGCTTAAAGATATTATGAAGAGTCTGTGTTTTCTGTCCTGAAGCCATAATAACATAACATGACTTGGCCAAGAAAATTAATTGTAATTAATTTGTAATATGGAGATAAAATTTGAGACCAGTTCTTATTCCCACTGAAACTAATTGGAATTTTGCCATGAAGTTTATTGGGAAGGGGATTAAACTTTAATTAATGGCTTGGTTAAGAAATCATTGATGTAATTGTGAACTGCTGGGAAAAAGTAACTAAGAAATACATAACAAAATATCACTACTTGTTCTAACCCATCTGAGGTGTCCATTAGGGTATTTATAGAACTGATGGAACAGTTGTTAAAAATCCACAGAGAACTGAGGAAGTAGAAGGAGACCAATAAAGTCAGAATGTCACAAGTCTTTAAAAATTGAATTAAGTGTAACTATGGAAACAAGCGTCCTATGGGCATGGCTCCAAATTGAAACAGATAGCAAAAATATTAAAGCAGAGGGGGGAAAGGTATTCATATGCAGGTGACTATTACCATGAGACCCAGATATGACAGGTGTAGTACAGTAAACTAAACAAGACAAATTAGAACCTTTATCCTTCCACTTCTTTAAGATGAAGCCAGAGGATTAGTAAAGAATAGCATCACAACTTTACAAAGGTATTTGATGCCCTGCCACATAATATCCCAAGATTTACAGAAATAAGTCAGCTTAGGCTAAAATTCACTTAAAGCTATCACAGGCTGGCCACTGAGCTGTAGACAGAAAGTAAACATGAATAACAGTAAGCATTGTCAAGAACAAGTGGTTGGTAGTATCCTTTAAAGGTCAAGATCTGGTCCAATATCTGGAGGATAAAGCATTAATTAAATGTGAAAATCATACTGAAGCAGAAAGAATACTTAACAGCACAGAGGAGAGAGGAAATACAGAAGGTAGTAGTTGTTCTCTAGGGATACTATAGATCTAATACAGTAAGGCTAAAATTAAAAGAAAAGCAAATTAAAAAATTATAATGCTAGCCATTAACAGTACTTTGTGCTCATTAGGCAACAAATAAATTTTATTAAGCTAAAAATATATTATTCTTGTCTATGAAAGAATTTATCTTCTTAAGTGCTTACTCAGGCTTTATAAAGCTGATGAGAAAACTGAAATTTGGAAAGCAGCAGCATAAATGGCATTAATGAAATGGCAGTTTGTTCTATGTCTTTCTGCTGGCCTGAGAGAAGCATTCCTTTTTAATTGTTTACGCTGCTCAGAATTGCACACCCAGGTTATATGGTTGTAGGGTTCCATACTCTGAAGTGCTCAATATGAATGTGGTGTGTGGTAAGGAATAAAGGCTTAAATAACAGGGTGTTTCCTTGATGCTGCTGGGTCAGACCAAAGACCTACCTAGCCCAGAGTAGTCTCAGTACTGGCTGACAGGATATGTTTACAGAAAATTAAAAGCACCACGGTCTTCAGTGGCTCTTTCCCAGACTCTACAAATTTTCTAATTAGAAACTCTGAATCCCTTGTGGGTTTACTAACTCTACAGGATTTCTTTTCCATGAACTTTTCCAGCCTCACCTTGGACCAATGCAAACTCTTAGCTCTGACACCATCCTTTGTCCTTACAAGTCTAAAACCAATTGCACAAAGTACCACCTCCTCCTTTTTGTTTGAAACTGGCTGCCAAAAGCTGCATTTGACACCCTCTTACTTTTCTACTGGGAAACTTGGCAAACAGTCAGACTTTCGCCACCTTGCTTGTGCTGCTCAAGCTTTAGTGAATCTCTGTTGCATACCCTCTTGGTTTTCTTTTTCACACACTGGTTGTCTTTTTATCTGAGTAACAGATGAGTTTTCCCCATACAAAAGCCATTTTCACATACTACTACAAAAAAATTATAAATTCAGAAGTAGGTCCCCCAGCACTAGAAGCCATAGAATTACCTAAGAATTGCATCTTTGACATTTTGAAGCATGCTTTATAGCCTTGCAAGAAAAGCCTGAATGCAATTGCTGAAATGAAGTCTTTCTAGCAGAGAAGGAAAAGCATTTTGTGATGTATGAACTTCTGCATACATCTCACCTGAGTGTTTCAAGAAATAGGGAGGACTTCCCAGCATCAAGAGCAACATCAAAGCAGAAAACCACAGACAGACCCTTCTCCAAGAGAGATGCAGCCTCACTGCTGGATTGTGTGTCAGGGTGCCTGGCTGCAGTTGTTACCTTAGCAGAGAGTGGGAGAAAGATGGAGAGAATCCAAAGGAGGGCAACCAGGCTGGTGAAGGGACTCGAGCACAGATCCTATGACGAGAGGCTGAGGGAGCTGGGGCTGTTCAGCCTGGAGAAGAGGAGGCTCAGGGGAGACCTCATCACTCTCTACAACTCCCTGAAAGGAGGTTGGAGCCAGGTGAGGGTTGGTCTCTTCTCCCAGGCAACCCTCAGCAAGACAAGAGGGCACGGTCTCAAGTTGTGCCAGAGGAGATTTAGGTTGGACATTAGAAAGAATTTCTTTACTGAGAGGGTGATCAGACATTGGAATGGGCTGCCCAGGGAAGTGGTGGATTCTCCGTCCCTGGAGATATTTAAAAAGAGACTGGATGTGGCACTCAGTGCTGGTAACTGCAGTGGTAGTGGAGCAAGGGTTGGACTCGATGATCTCTGAGGTCCCTTCCAACCCAGCTGATTCTATGATTCTATGATTCCAGAGCTAAAACTGAATACTCCGCTGTTCTGCTTTGGATTTTCCTAGAGAAAAAAGGTAGAACTGTGCCATCATCCTCTTTGAGTATTTGAGGAGGCTCTTGCTTTACTATCTGAGAATAAACAAAGAGGTCCCCAGTGAGATCCTGTGCCTAGTGCTCTAAGCTGTCATATGTCAATGTCTGTTTCTGTGCACAAAAGGAAGCTGTGTTGCTCTGCACATGAACTGTACATAGTCACAGCTTTCACCTAGGGGCTTTAATTTTTTTTTTTTTTTAATTTTTTTTTCCTTCTTTCTTTCTGTCACCAGTGTGTGAATTTTACTTCAGTCCTGTGGTATTTGAATAGTAGCTTGCACACAATCCTTTGCAAGTATGTGCCTTCACAGGCTTGAAACAGACGCATCCACTAAAGACAAAGAACCACTGGGAAATCGCAAAGCATTTTTTTCCTTGAAAATTCAGGAATTTGTTGCAAAGCTGAGTCAGTTCTACTTTTAGAACTGACCCAACCTGCTGGATACTGGTTTTGACCTTTCCATCTATTTGTCCTTTAATGCATTGCTTTTCTCCTAAAAAAATTTATTTTCTCCCTTGCTTTCCTTTCCTGAAAACTATGTCTATAGCCTTTCTGCCTTCTGCTTGCACAGTCCACTGAGCAATCACATAGGTCTTTTTTATTCCCAAATCTGGAAGAGCTGGAACTCTGAGTCTTGCTGAAGTCTGAGAAAGGAGGTGTCTTTTGTAACTTGCAAAAAAACCTGCTACTGTGAAATACAAAAGTGTTTTCAAATAAGAAGAATGGGGTTGCCTTACAGTTCTGCTGCTGCTGCAGGGCAGTTTTTCCAAAATGGGATGCAGCTCAGGCAGGACAGAACTTTGAAATGGTGTGAGGGTTGCTTTGTGAGGAGTAGAGAAGTGCAAAGTACCTCTCTTTTATTTCTTGAATGAGGTTGTGGGTCCTAGGGAAGAAGCTGCACACCTCTCCAGCCGGATGGCAGCCTCTCTGCCTGTCTGCTGCAGAATGGCAGCCCTACAGCAAGATCTTGGTGGCCTGCCTGGGGGGGCTGTGAGTGCCAGGATAAGGTGTGGGAGCTGAGAATGTTGAATGGAACCAGGCAAAAGGTGTGTGGCACAGCTCATGTTTCCTGGCACAAGTGTTGTGCTAGAAAATGGTGCTTCTCTCTCCTTATGAGAGTTGCAACATCCCCACTCTTAATGAACTAGAGTATTTAGAGGTGAAAATGCTAAAGGCTGCTGTTGTGGCAAATTCTTTGCAAGTTTTTGCAGGTCTGAACATCTGAACACAGGAAAGTCTGTTGTCTCTAATGTTGTGCTGCCACTGGCATACTTCCTATTACATAATGTTGACCCATATTAGTGATATGTGACATTTTTTGCTAAACACTGTCAGGGATAATCCATCAGAGAATACATTTTCTGATTATATGCTGAGACATTGTCATCTCTTAGCACAAATGTAACCTGTGCCTCAGACAGTGCTATTCCTTGTTAAGACAAGTGGAATACATCTCTTTCCAGTAGGAAAAACACTAAGAGACTATTGTGTGCTTTGAAACCAAAATACCTAGGACTAAATTTGCTACAGAATAATTGCACAGAATTGCATCAGGGAATAATTTGAGCTTTAAAAATGTTGAGCCCTAGCCCAAGTGATAGAAGTAGCAATTGGCTGAAGGAAGCATAAAGGCTGAAGTCTGACTCTGCAAAATGCTGTCTCAGGCAGGTCCAACTTGTTTCATGCTTCAGTAAAGTGGAGCTGTGGAAAAGGTTTCTCTGCTCTTCCACTGAAGTCTGCCAGTATTTGTAGAATAAAAACAGTCTTTGCTTTTTTGGGTTTTTTTATTTTTTGTTTTTTAAAGAAAATTGCAGGGAGATAAATAGATACAGCTCAGACAGAGGTTATTGATGAAAGGCAGAGGAGAAATGAGAAGCCTTGGAGGAATGGTGACACCCCAAAGCTGTCTGCTTTCAAAGAGCTATGCACAATCCATCTGTTCTGAAGAACCTGATTTCAGTTGCATAGAATAAAAAGTAGAGGAAAGAAAGCTGTATAAAACAGAGGCAGAGAAGGTAAAATGGGAATTCTGTTATTCAAAATCAGGGCCTGCTTTGAATCGACTTTTTATAATGTAGCAAAGAAGTAACAAGACTGTAAGAGCTGCTGAAGCATCTGCCACATTGTAGAAAGGAATGAATCTGGAACACAAGGCCGAGAGACTAAATAGACCACCTTCAGACAAAGAAATTTTCCAGCCTTACTTAGGACATGACTGTGTGCTAGGAACAGTTGCAATATCTATGTAGGAAATGAATGCTTGTCAGAGCCAAAATTAAAACCTGATGCTGTCTCACCCACTTCCATTTTTTCCCTTAGATTCTACGTTTGACCTCATTCTGTCTGTGCATTCATTCATATATTCCTCTCTTCCCACCTCCTCATTGACTCACTCTATCTCCCTGTTTGTTACTGCTTCCTTTTAATTTTCTCTTCCTTCAAGTTTCCTTCCCACTTATTTCATTTCTCCTCTGCCTGACCCCCCTGTGCACATTTTCCTTTGCAGTAAAAAAACATCAGAGAGACAGAGGAGAAAAAAATAGATGAGAGAGGAAGGGAGGGGGCGAAGAGGAGACAGCACAGAAAGGGTGCTCAGTGTTGCACTTTCTCCCCAAGCTGCACTACAGATCTTTGAAGGTGCTGTAGGAGTCTGGATTCCGAAAAGCTGTTCCTTTCTCCCAGGCAGCAGCAGTTGGCAGTGGCTTTGTGAAAAAGGTGATGCCAGAGCTCATTTCCTCAGATTAGTGTCCCTAGAAGCCATCATAAAGTCTCAAATAATCCCAAACTCCAGCTGGCAGCCACTCCTGATTGACAAACATCTGGCTCTGTGTGGACCTTGCTATTGCGCCAGATCAGTAGGGACACAGTAGGAGGCTGGATGGTTCCTGGACATCCAAAATGGGAAACTAGAACCTCGGGAGTACCTTAGACTTGCTGGCATGCAGTATTCAACAAAACACATCACAGCAGGCTTGCTGTGGGTAGGGCAGTGTTTGGTGAGATGGTGTTTCTCAAAGCACGTGTCTTGAACTGCCAAATGTTGCCAATTTTGGTTTAGTGAAACAACAAAGAGGTGCCAGCAATGCTTATTGTTATGGGCAGTAGGAAATGTGCTGAACTTTACCTGTAGACTGGGATCCCATCCAAGCACGATGGACTTGATCCCAAAGTCAATCCATAAACTGGAGAAAGCCCTGTACCCCCACATCTCTTGAGGCCCTTCATCTTCCACTTTGCAGACCTGTGGTGAGGAGGGAGCCAAGCTCTCAGACCCACAGTGCTGCACAAATTTTAATTTCTTCTCCTATTGCTCTTTATTTAAATTTTCTCCATTTCTGGCCCCGTTCCTGAAGCTGTTAACTGAGGTGGAAGTGCTTCTCCCCGAGAAAAAAAAAAACCCTCTTTTCATAAAAGATCAGTAGAAATAGCAGCAATACACTGCAAGTTATATTTCTCCTCACCACAATAGGAGCAGGAGGGAAGTGTGCAGGGCAGATAGCCAGAAACGACACATTCTTGTAACCTGCCCTGCCATCTACAGCTTCCTGCTTTTCTGGTTTTATCATTTAGCAGCGGATTGTATTTCTTCAAATTCTTGCATAACCGAAGCATCAAAACGAATGCACGCAGCCCTTGCGCTTTAGTGGGATTTCTGTACAGCGGCCGCGGTGTGCTGCGTGCTCGGGGGAGGGGAATCAATACCGGTGAAGCTGTTGAGGTTTAGGCGTTGATGCGGCTTCCCTCAGGCCGAAGTAACACCACGAGGCGCAGCGGGGCCAAGGGTGTCCCTGTGCCCGAAGCCCACCGCGGCTGCTGGCAGGGACTGGCAGTCCACCCACCGGGGGATGTGACCCCCCCCTCCCGCCACCTCCCGTGCCCCCGGGCAGGCCGCAGACCCGGGCTCAGCCCTCTGGGGCGCCTCCCGCCGGACGTTTCTAACGGTCGGCCGCGTGCCCGAGGGGCTGCGGGATGTGAGGGGCAGCGCGGCAACGGGGAAGGGGCGGGCGAGGCGGCCGGCGGGGCCGGAGAACGGAGAGGTCAGGCTGCCGGTGGAGGGCAGCGGGGAGAGCGACGGAGCGCGGCGCCGCTCCCCTCCGCCGTTACATAAGGAGTGATGGGGGAGGGGAGGAGGCCCAGCCGCCGTTTAGAGGCGGCGGCGGCGGCGGCCCCTTTAAACGCGGAGCCGGGGTGCGATGAGCGCGCCTCTCTGCTGCCCCCTCCCCGCCTCACTGCAGTGACAGATCCGCTCCCCGCCCGCCTCCGCCGAGCCCAGCCGAGCCGGGCGGCTCCGGGAAGCGCTGCCGCGCGGCTCTGCACAGCCCATCCGCCCGCCACGGAGCCGGACAGCCCCAGCCCCCGGCGGAGCGACAGCAGCGAGCGGCGAGGGGCGCGATGGAGGCTCCGCGCCTGGCGCACACCATGAGCAGCCCCACTAGCCCCTGCGAGGAGGTGATCAAGAACCTGAGCCTGGAAGCAATTCAGCTCTGCGATAGGGACGGTAAGTCCGGGATCCACACGGCTAAATCCCCGCAGACGCAAGATGCTGCTGCCCTCATGGATGCTAATGCAAATTAATCCCCTTGGCGTATGGTCCTTTGTTATCCCCCATGTATTTGTAGGTGCAAGTGTTCCCCACCCCTCTCGCCGCCGCTGCCGCCACCCTCCTGCCATTGAGAACAAAAGAAAAAAAGAGAAGGTTGCACCTTGCTGGAGGGAAGGGAGGGAGACCCGCCGCTCCCTAAGCCATCCCTTGCGTTGCAATGCGTTCACCCCTGGGCGAGCCTGCTGCACAACCTTGCCCCTGCCAGGAATGGACGCCGGGGTTTATTCCGGGAGAGGCAATAAGGAGAACTAGAGCAGGCACTGCAGGGTCCGGATCTAGGGATGGGGTAGCGACCCCGGTGGGTTTTTTTGTTACCTGCGATCTCCAAAGTCTTTTGTATTGCAGAGCAGCCCCTGTGCTTAAAATGCACGGGCGAATCTGCTGGCTGACGTGGGCTAGAGGAGAAACTTGTTGCCAGTCGCTTGTGCCAACGATGAGACGGGCAGTGGAACGACACCGAGGCTCAGGGCAGGCGGCGGGGCCGATGGTTCAGCACCGCGGACAGCAGCGCGCCCCCGGCGGGCACCCGTGTGCCGGACCGGGCTGTGCCGGGCCGGGCTGTGCCGGGCCAGGCTGTGCCGGGCCGGGCCCTGCTCTGCCGTGCGGAGCGGCCGCACCACCAAAGGAGACCGCAGTGCCCTGGAGGCAGCGGCAGTGCCTCCTGGGGAAGGCACAGCCAGAGCATCGAACAGGCGAAGTTTGCTTTCCAAGTGCAGATGAGGATATGAGAGATTATCTGGGTTGAAGGAACTGAATAAATGTAAGGTGGTGGTGAGGGACAGCCAAAACAATTTTATGTGCTCGAAACACCACTGTAAGCTGGTAGAAGAGAGTAATACCGTTTGTGTACAACCGTGATGGACAAAACTGAGCATACAAATTGATAGTCAAACAACAAAAAGAATTTTTTTTTTTTTTTTTTTTTTTTTGTAATATATGAGCATATAATGAGCATATAATTTGTGCTCATATAACCATATAACCAAATCTTCTCATTTGACATTGAATTATCTAAAACAGTTCCTCATTTTTTAATGTAAAATGTGCTTTGGTTGTGGAATTTATGTTATCTGGTAAATATACCAAGGACTGGAGATACTGTATCTGTGAATGGTACAGTTGAATTAAAGAAACTGTTTCCTTGTGTGTGTAATTTTGGAGCATAACTGCTATAGGTGATGCTTATAGAAACAATCAGCCCAGCATTTTCAGGTTGTTGGGTTTTTTTTAATAAATTAGTCATAATTAAATTTTCCTTTTTTTTTTTTTTTTCTTTATCCAGGCACATTTAATATTTTCTATGCTGAATTTTTGTAAGCCCTTTTTTTGTTGTTGTTCATGAAATAGTCTTTTCAGTATTTTTTTATAGCTGCACTGAAAATTCTTTGAATTCTTTTAATGTTTTAATTCAGATACAATATGCACTTTCATTCATTCATTCATTCATGCCTAACTCACTGCCTAGAGAAACTGACCTATGTTTATAGTAGTGGTCCTTAGACTGTAATTTTGTTAAGACTTATTAGTGTATATCTCTTTTTATTAATATTAGATATGAATGAAAATAGATAAATTACGCAATACTTCATATTTGTCTCCCCCAAGTAATTGCAGTGAAGTACTCCATGTTAAGAACATAAAACTCCATTTGGCTCACCATACTGTAGTGAAGGACAGCTCCTTTTCTATGGAATAGTATCATAGAGGAATGCAAATAAAAAAAAAAAGCATTTTAAAATTTAATTCTGTTTTAGTAGGCTTCATTGGAAGCAAGAACTTTCCTGTAGATTTCTGGCTTTACAAACTAACCATACAGGGTCAGCTCTCCTTATGTTACATGGCTGAATTTCTGAAGGAGGCACCTATACTGAGCATGTAAAATATGCAACTCGGTGCCTAATTTGGCTCAAGACTACACTAGATCATACTTTAGTCTTTCCTACAGGTGGTACTTGTATATCAGAAAGCTTGTTTTAATGGGGATGTAAAAGAAAGCAAAGGCTAGGGCATTTATCTTTTAGATAAATATGCAATACATTTAGATCCCTAATTGTGTACATGGATTCTGTTAGAGCATGTATATTATAAATATTTATGGTTTATTTTAGGGTTTCTGTTGTAAAAGATATAGTTCCTAAGGCATTGTGTTGATATCACTGAGGTTAATCAAAGTTTTGTGATAAGTATCAGTAAATTACATGTAGTGAATTAAAAATAGGCTAGATTCTCATATTTTGAAAATGTCCTTGATTTCGAAGATGTAGTAAATGTAAAGGCAACCAAGTGAATGATAATGTTACAAATTCAACTATGATAAATTCTGAAGCACAGTTTGAAGTTGCAGACAATGCTGCCATATAAACATAAGCAATAATGGAATATTTATACAGTAATGAAATATTTTTTCATGTATTCTAAGAGGGGGGAGTTAATATTGAAGCATTTCATATTAGAAAAGCTGGGTTATAACTCTATGGCAGTGTATTGAGGAGCCAGAAATTCAGGAATGGGAGTGAGCAATTAATAGTATTACAAAAATTCATATATTTTTAGATTTTTTTCAGGTTTTTTTCAGTGTTGTTTTTACAAGAATCGTCACCTCTCTTAATGAAACAAGATCATTCAGAAAACGAATTGGTGCCTTTTTGATATTTTTTTTCAATAAAAACACCTGTCAATATTTAGTTTAAAATGAATGAAACGGTATAAATCCAATTATCAGGTTTTGTTTTCAGCATTCCCTGCTGCATATAAATGCATCTTGTATTATTGTTTATTATTATTTTAGGTGGGTCCACTAGCAGAGCTTAATATTAGTCTGTTGCAGTCTAACATGTTGTTCCTTAGGATTCTGCTGAACTCACTTTACGTAGAGGAAAAAATTGTAAATTTTTTAATTTTTCTTCACTGTATTAAAAAACTGCAGCCATATTTCTGTAACATTAGGCCAGGAAACAGTGTTTAATCTGTGCAAAAAAGTCTGGTGACCTTTCCATAAAATTTGTATTAGACCTACCTAGGGATTAGACCTTTAGTAGATGGATGCCCTATGTGTCATCAGAAGGCCAATTCTATGAAAATATATCTGACTTTAGAAAATCATAAGCCTTTGAAAAAACTGCTTTCCACAGACTTGGCACAAGAGCAAGGTTTTTAGCAGCTGAATTTCTGGAAGCTCCACGTTGAGGTTGTGCAGCGCTCCCCCTACAGACCCTGCACTTCAGCTGCTGGGGTCCTGCCAGGGTGAGGGCAGTGATGCTCTTATCTGCTTTCTCTGATCTTGGCACAGGCAACTGGAAAGCAGAAGACACCTATCAAAAAGCTGAAAATCAAAAACAGAGTAGCAAACCTGCAACAAGGATGTTGGGACTTGGGAGGTATGGATTGGGAGAGGGGCAAGAAAACTGCAAGGCACTTGGAGTTGTTATTAATAGAGACTGAAGCAGTGCTGGTCAAGGCAGGGTAGAAGAGGGGAGACTTAGGAGCTGGGAATGTTTGTGAGAATAAGCTTAAATGAGAAGGCAGAAGTGGGCAAAATGACCCTGAATGATAATAGTAAAAGAAGATGAAGAGACAAGGGATGTAATCCAAGTTCAAGATCGGTTTCCAGGAAAGTAAAAGTGAGAAAAAAGAGGGGGGTGGTGGAGGGAGGTTGTTCACCCGGATGAGATGAATTGGATGAATGAGGATGGAATGAGAACTGGGAACTTGTGATGAGTAAACCTGGAGACCTGGCTGCGAGAAGAAAAAAGTACAAGGATCTGGAGGAGGGAACTGGGCAGTTTGGACCACAGAGGTTAGGAGTAAAGGAATGGAAATAGGTCTTGCTTAGCAAAGAGAATGGGACTGAAAAGGCAGCCTCAGGAAAACCAGCAGTTTTTAAGTGGCTAGGAAGTAGGGATAGGACAGGAACCAAGTTCAAAGAATGAGGCAGAAGTGGCAACGTTTTGGTGTGACAGCCAGGAAGAGATTAATACGTATCAGCATGTGCCATCTTCCAAAGCCCCACATGAACACAGGATACCAATTTTCCTTGCTCATTTGTCAGCTGAGAGGTCTAAAATACACTGGCAAAGCTTATTTTCAGGGCTCATCAATGTAAAGGATGGCCATCTGATACAGCTGATGGTTGGCCCATTAGTACAAATGGTAACATCTGTACCTGCTGCTATGCACCTAGGTGTTCCAGCTCTGCAGGTTACCCATATGGGAACTGTTATGAAGCCACAGGTAGAGTTTTTACCTTTTTTTTTAAGTTGACATTTTGTGAAATTTAAGAAATTGCAGACATCTGGTAAGTTTCTAAGTTTGCAGAGTTTAAGCAGTTCAAGCTAGGAAATGGTGAAATTTTTTTGGTCCTTTGTGCAGAAGTAGCAGGGTGTTGGGATGTTTGTGTTGTGCAGTGAATACCAGGGGTGCTGAATGTCATGTAAACAAGATGGGGGAAGAAAGAAAGGAGATAGAAATCTAGTTCTGACCTGCTGTCTTCCAGACCTTCTGCACAGACCTGAGCAAGAGCTACCAAATTTTCAAAGGGGTTTGTTACTTGTGTTTCTCCTTTTCTGGGTGCTTGATCCTGGTACCATGATGCCGGGGCTTCAACAGTACTGAGTCAACAGCTGCCACTGACTTCAGAGTTTGAAATTGACCACAGAAAGAGCAGTGCTAAATGTTTTGAGGAAAGAGATGTTAAACTGGCAAATTTAAGTAACCATTTTTTTTTTTTTCATAGCCATCTTTTAACTTCTTTGTGTCTCAGCTTTCCATGTGTAACATGGAAGCATTATTCTTGCCTCCCTTCACAGAGATGTTTTCAAAATAAAATAATGAATGTTTGTTAAGAAGCCAGGCACTTAAAAAGCCTGGAAATCCCATGAGGTGCATGGAAAAACCCATGATAAAATTAATAATCTTCTCCTCAGAGCAGAATATGAATAATGTGTAGCAAATAAGTCCTGCAGCTACACACTGAACAACAGCAAATAGCTATTATAAGAAAAATCAGTTCATTATGTATGCACTGTTCATTATGTATGCACTGTTCATTCTGAATGAGTCAGAATTTATGTGGGAAAAGAAAGTATTTAACCATGCAGTTAAAGACTGTATCACAACCTAAGCAGACAAAAGGGCCAATTTCAGGTTATTCACATATGCTTCATTCTGGTATTTTCTAACTATTGATAGTTAAAACTAAACAATTTCACTGGAGTGCTTTTAAAGTTGTTTTTGTTTGGTTTTGGTTTGTGGTTCTGGAGGGTTTTTCTGTGTTCATATATTCAGATAGTATTTGGGTATCAGGATCAGAATTGCAGCTGATGTCTTGGCCAGCTTCCATTGAATAAATCAATTTCCTCACCTTCCAAATACTTGACACCATCAAAATTATTTAGTTTAATAAGCTTGTATAAAAGCATTACATCATACAAGCTAAGATGTCATTTCATGTAAACAGCTTGCATCTGTGGCTTTCCAAGTTATTTGAGCATGTTCTGTGTTTTCTTATTTATTTCTTATTTCTTATTAAATGCTGAATTTATTGGAGCATTCTGAAAGCTATTTCTAATGTTTGTATATGGGAGTTTTCATGGCTGTCATATACATTTTCAAACCCTTTCAAAGAGAAGGATAAAGTGCCATCATCCAGTCTGCATGCTTTTTTCAAGCCCTTTTTTTGGCATTATGGAGCAGTATCTTTGCTGCTTCTGAAATTTTATCCTGTAAGTCTCAGAGACAGAAAATACTGAATTTCTAGGTAGACTCCCAGATGAAGGGCAACTGAGACATTCAAATTTTGCAGTAATTCTTAGTGTTCTGAATGGTTGGATTTTGGAGGTTTTTTGAACTCTGAGAGTTTCAAGCACAGGAATAAACAATTCATATTTTCATACCCAGCATAACGGGGAGGTGCTTTTAACTGTGGTATTTTGATAGGATATTTTGACTGGGTTTTTTCATCTAACCAACTGGAAGTTTGGAGTTTTAAATTTAGTCTTTTCAAAATGCAAACTGTATGACTTTTCTAGGGTTTGAATGACAGGTTGCCCAACTAAGAAATCTATTAATTTAATAAATTTTTGTGTAAACTGGCTGAACTTCAAAATAATGATTGTTTTTCTTTTTTTAAGTTTTTCTTTAATTTTAGTTTTTGGCAAGCAATAATGATGTTTCAGGTAAGAGCTTAGATCCTAGTACATGGCTTAAAAAGCTCTCTTGTTGCAAAGAAAAAATACTTATTATGGTTTTACCTTTACATTCTTACCAGAGACTATGGTAAGATAGTAATGTTCCTTATTGCTAGGACACAGAAAAATACTAAATGGAGCCAAGCAACTATTCCAAAGTCTTCATAAATGACATCTAGAATTGTGGAAGAGAAGAAAACTGAAATATTTGCTTGTGTCTTTATCTTCAGTTCACTACTGCATATATTTTGTCCTACAGTTCTGCCTGTATAATCTAGATCCCCATCTGCCCTACAGACCACTTCAGCTTTTGCAGCAGCCTTCCAAGGTCCCTGGTCCCAGAGCCATAGCTTTTAGAATGAGCATAATTTTGATTTTGTCAGGTGGAGGCATGAAAGACCACATCACATTTGTATTTAAAGTTCTCTAGCACTTTGTCATTCGTTTTTTAATGGGTTCCAGTCAGGCATTGTTGTGTTCAATTGTCTTCAAAAACTTGCTGAAGCTTATCTTCCTGACCTTGGGTTTTCCTTCTGGGACTTCTCCACCTCATTTTCTATTTTTTTTTCCTCTAAAATCTAGAAAGATCTACTTCTTTATCCATTCTTTGTAATTTCCCCCACTTGTTATTATTCGTGGTCTCTATATAGCAGATTTGAAGGTCCTTGCTTTTCTGAATAAGGTAGTTTTCAGTTCCCTTTGTACTGCTGAAGTGGTGCCAGCATCTTTAACCTCAATTGAGGGAGCAATTCTTAAAAGTTCTTACAGTCTGGGTTTGTTTTTTCAGTCCACTTGGTGCAGTAGGTATGTCTGCTGTACTGACAGCATCAATAGCCTTTTGTGCTTTATGTGATCTGGGAGGCTACATTAAATTCTGTCTGAACACAGCCTAGAATCTTCCACTGTCTTTCATTTTCTCTGGTTATAGAAATTTTAATCATTTTACTTGAAGACTTCTTTCTTCAAAAATTGACAAACATGTCTGAAAAAAACAGTGCCAACATTTCCAATACATGGTACTGTGGAGGGCCGACCCTGGCTGGACACTAGGTGCCCACCAAAACTGCTGTAGCCTTCCCCAGCTGGACAGGAGAGAGAAAATACAACAAAAAGCTCATGGGTCAAGGTGAAGAAAGGGGGAGATCACTCACCAAAAACTGTCAGAGGCAAAACAGACTTGAATTGGAGAAATTAATTTAATGTATTCCTAACCAAATCAGAGTAGAATAATGAGAAAAGCAAATCCTAAAAGACCTTCACCCCATCCCTCCTTTCTTCCTGGGCTCATCTTCACTCCTGAATTCTTCACTTTCTTGCCTGCAGTGGCACAGGTGGATGGGGAATAAGGGTTGTAGTCAGTTAATCAGACATTGTCTCTGCTTCTTCTTCCTCCTTCGAGGGACAGATGCTCACACTGCTCCAGAGTGGGGTCCCTCCCATAGAAGACAGTCATCCATGAGCTTCTCTAGCTTCAGTCCTTCCCGTGAGCTGCAGCTCTTCACAAACAGCTCCAGTGTGGGTTACCTATGGGTTGCAGTCCTTCAGAAACAGATCATTCCAGCATGGGTCCCACATGGGGTCAAGCCCTGCCAGCAAACCTACTTCAGTTCGGGCTTCCCATGGGGTCACAACTTCCTTTGGACATCCACCTGCTTCAGCAGGGGGTCCTGCATGGGCTACACATGGATATGCTCCATCATTAACCTCCATGGTCTGCAGGGAAACAGCCTGCCTCACCATGGTCTTCACCATGGGCTGCAGGAGAATCTCTTCTCCAGTGCCTGGAGCACCCCCCTGCTCCTTCTTCCCTGACCTGGGTGTCTGCAGAGCTGTTTCTCACACATTCTCACTTTTCTCTCTGCTGCTGTTGCAGTTGCCTTCCCTCATCTTCACTGTGTTATCCCAGAGATGCTTCCACCACTGCTGATGGGCTTGGCCTTGGCCTGTGGCAGATCCATCTTGGAGCTGGCTGGGATTGGCTCTGCTGGGAAAGGTTCTGGCAGCTTCTCACAGAAGCCACCTCCATAGCCCTCATGCTTACAAAACTTCACCATGCAAACCCAATACAGGTAGATGTATAAAAATGTCACTGTTATAGGAAAATACAAACAAATACAATGTTTATGATGTTGGAACTAAAGAAAGCTCTGATCCAGTATCACTTCCTCAGGTGTCTCTGCAAGTTTTAGTGATACAGTGGAGCATCCTTTATTTTATCTTCAAAATGCTTCCTTCAGCACAGAAGGCTTAGTTAGAATTTGTTGTTAGTGTTGTAGCAGGATCAGTTTTCACAGTGGTGTTTGTAGTTGAATCATTAATCAATTTTATTTTATTGTTTTCACAGAGTGTTCTTGTTTTATTTATGCTTGAATGAACAAGCTGGTTTGGAATGCATATTTTCAAAAGCAATTACTAGCTATACTGTGTTTATAACCTAACAGCAGTTTCTCTGAACCCTGACAGTTCCAGGTGCTGCTCAAAAGTGGAAACCTTACAACTAGTTAGGAGCTACTCTTACATTTCTGCAGAATGGAAGAAAGTAGTATCTGAATTGCATTCTTTCTTGGTTCCAAGTATGGGGTGACATCTGGAGTTTATTTCTCCAATATTGTTAAGTCAGACACAGCTGACAGTTCTAGGAGAAGCACAGTTTGAGGAATTCCCATTTTAAGCTTTGTGTATCAACACACACTCATTAGGAGAAATTTGCAGTTTGCAGTCATTAGACACATCCCATAAATCTATTCCCTGAGCTGTACCCTTAGCTTCCAGTATAATGTAAAAAAAAGTCTACTTTCATCAGGTGGCATATTTTAAAACTGATGTATTTTCTTAACATTGTTGTGTGTATTCTATCTTATTTCATGCAGATAGGCATCAAATTTGAAATTTCTCTCCTTAACTTACAGTTTGTCTGGATTTAATTGATCTTTAGTTTGGGGCTAGAAATACTATTTTCAAAAGATTATTCTGGGATTTTTTGCAGTTCACTTCTATGCATACTCAAAGTTGAAGACATATGGACTTCAAAATCAGCATGATGAAGATGTTAAAAGGCTCTTTCACTCTTGGCCAGTCACAAGAACTGGTATACAAGTATCAGTGAAGTGATTCATGCTGTGTAATTGGTCCTTTTCATCCAAATTATGTAAAGGGAAATTATACTTGACCGTGTATAAGCTGAGAGATAAAATTAAGAACAGAGGCACAGCAGATTGTATTTTAATACTAAGGTGAGTCTGATGACATAAAGTAAATATTAGGCACTTACACTTTTATGATAGAATTTATTCTAATAGTTTAATGTAAATGCTCAGTAGTAAACATGTGCTTTTCAGAGAGCTAATGTTTCTGACAAATTTCTAGCCTTTACATTTTCAGTATCATTTCAAGGCATATCTCAAATCACAGGAACTGAAAATCTGAAGCCTACCTGCTCACTGAATCCACTTCTTCCCAGAGAAGTTCTATGCCTCTTGTGTGGAATATTCTGGAATATTTAGCCGGTATTCCTTGTTCTCTGATGACACAGCTATGACATTACCCTTCCTGAAAGGACAGTTTTGAGTTCAGTAAGACTTCACACACAATTTATTGAGACTGTCTCACAACCCCTGCCCATGTGTAGAGGTTTACTTTCTCTGCTCCCCCTAGATGGAGATATTAGAGGTACATTTCTTTGTTTCCTTTGTCTGTGAACTGCTTTGGAACCTCAACCCCCTGATTATGTTGCTTCTGTACTTCATTCTGTTAAGGTAACGTGGAGTTCTTAAATCATACTTGATTTACAGGAATATAACAGCTTTTCTTGAATATGAGAGCTTAACTTCAAATTTTGTGATACATCAAGAAGCCCCAGTGTGAGCTGTGTAGCAGAAACATGTCTGGTATTCTGTGTTTTCTCATATCTATACAAGTGCAAGGAAGAGAGAGTCAGAACCTGAATGTGAAAAATAAAATGCTGATTCTCGTCCTTCTATTTTTTATATTCTCTAAGGCTCAGCTTTTTGTTGAGTTGCTTCCTTAAACAAACCATCAGCAAACCACTTAGGCTGTCTGGTGAAGCTGTCAGCTGCAATGCAAGTGTACAGTGCTTGAGATGGAAGCCATACAGTGAAACTAGTATGGCTTTGGTATATCTTAGTATGTACTTGGTGTATTTAGCTCACAGAGTTTGGAGTGTGAGTTGGAAAGTGTTAGTCAGGATGCTTTTAAATGCTGCGAATCCAAAAGATGAAAAATTAATCTAAATCTGAATTATTTTAAGGACCATGTGCAAGGGAACAAGGGTTGGCTTAGTGAATTTGTAATAGGTTGGGCAGCTGTTCCTCTATAGGTAATAACTCAATTTTGTCTTTCTGTGAACACGATTGATAAGTTGCTATGATCCAATGACAGATAGCCTGAAAGACAAGACTTCAGAAAACTTTGTAATGGAAATTATTTAGAGTATTAAACTAAACTGTGCTTTTCAAAAAGTAATGCCAGAACTGCTGAAGACCATGACATTCCAGTGGATTTGAAACTGCTGGTTTAGAATTGTTACAGGTTTCTTTTAACTTAATTACATCAAAATTTTGATTTTAGTTTTCTCCTCTTCATTAGACAGTTTTCTTTGGAGAATCTACATGAGAGATCTGTTACAAATGCTGTAGGGACAGAGAAATGATGAGCTGGAGTCAGGACTTATGATAAACCCACACAGTCTATATGCTATGCTGTGTCTGTGTTAGGGGTGAATTCTAACATGGTGAGAACACTGCTTAAAGATTGTTTCTGACTACACTACTCATAGCTGTGTCCTTTTTATATTCTAGTATCTGTGAAAAGCTTGAACTCATTGTAACCTTCCAGTGGATAGGGATTATTTAACATAGTCCTCTTTCATTTCTGCATGCTTGCCTAACTTAATGGAAATAGCAGCAACCTGAATTATATATGAGTTCTCTACTCTTGCCAGAGGTTCAAAAGTTAGTATCAGTCAAGCAGTGACAGATCCACACCCAAAGACCTTGACTATGTAGTGTTGCCCTAGGCAACCAGCTAAAAGTGAAAGAAAACAGCAATTCCAGCTCCTGCCAAAAACAGTCTCTCAAACATCCTATGTCCTTTATTTGTCAGAATCTTAAAGTTGGATCTGCATAAAAATTAAACAAAACAGTAATACAAGTTACACAAGAGTAGAATTTCCTAAATTATTGTGAAAAATAGTATGTTTCAAATCACAGTTAAAAAACACAAAGTAGTGTAAAACAGAGCCAAATCATATTCTTACAAGAGATCTATGTGAAAAGCAGGCAGCAGTCACCAGTGTGCTGAAGTACAGAAATGCTCATTCATGCTGCAGACTGCCAGGGTATCCAGGGAGTTACAAAAGACCACTCATGCTGAGCACCCTCCTTTCTCAAGAAAAATGTTTAGTAAAATTGTGTCCCTAGCCTTGAGTTCTCTCCTCTACTTTTCAAGTGGTGAGTTTTGCCTTTTTTCTGAGCTTCCCTTTGCTTGAAAGAAAAGTGGGTCTTAAATGAAAATCTTTATGTGATTGAGGCAGTTACAGTTTTCAGACAAGCTGGCAGATCAAATTAAAGCTCATGTGAATACCAGGCTGACTTTCCTTGCTAGATTTGAATTTGCATGACTTAACTTGAGGTAGAGAACCCATTTTTCAGTTTGATTAAGATACAGCTGCAGTAAAAAGTACAAGTGGTTGCCAGCCAAAAGAATGAGGTAAGCAAATAGGAACGTGAAGTTCATAATGATAAACTAAAATTAAAGTGTTTGCTTGCCTCTCATTTTTGTTTAACGATGTGTGAAAGAAAAAATCATGAAAGGCCACTCACTTCTCTAATACACAGTTAATATTAAAAGCAGTAGAAGAATAAGGCCAATGCTTTGCCCTCAGTTAACAAAGAGCATTGGAGCAATTAGGTCAGTGACCCAGAGAAGTGGAACTTGGATTGGAATCTGGCCCCAAGCAACTTGTCCAGGGTCAACACAGTCAGTGCCTTCATCTATGAGATCTGTTCTTTTTTGTTGTTCATCTTGGCGACACAGGCAGTTCTGCAGTCATTTGTTCCTCAGAAGAGAAAAATTTCATGCCATAAAGAGCTCTAGATCCCATCCTACTCTAAGATCTTCCCCTTTAGTAATCAGGGGGGTGGGAGTCTGCTGAAGAATGTCACATCCTGTTTTCCAGCAAAACAGTACTGAGATAACATCCTTCCAAAAATGTACCACAAAAGGGGTCTGAGGTCAGTCTGAAATATGGTTAGAACTTGATAAAGATGCATAGATTCCTGACAGGCTTCTCCTGCTAAGTGAACAAAGTACATGTGATGAATGGATCTGCTTTTATAGTAGTATTTCTGATGTAGTTATTTGTTTTCAAAATTTGGAATTCCATTTCACTTGAAGGTAGGCATTGTACACAAATTCTAGTATATGTAACTGGCTGTCAAGCTCAATTTAATTTTTAAATTATACGTAAGTTAAGCTAGAAGATGGTTTAGAGCTTTTTACAGTCATTATTATGTTATTTCCCTTTCACCAGCTAAGAAATGCTCATTTTAACTAAAACTTGTTTTTAAAATGCATCTTGCAGTCAACACATGCTGAAAGCATCTACTTACCACCTATGTACAGTCGGCTTGGGCACGTTGAACAAAATTAGGAGTAAACACTGTGGTGGCTTAAGCATTTGTGGTCTATTTTAATGTTCTCTTTGATTTCAAGAAGGTAAAATTGCATTAGCCCAGCTCTGGTGGTCAGGGGCATGAAAACCAACAGCATGCCAGTACAGGCTGTAGTGCAGTTGTAGCTGGTTTGGACACGCTGAATTTCTTGCGTCACAGAATGTTCCAGAGAAGCTTGTTTTGTTTCAACATGCAAAAAAAGAACCAAACATCTTTAATATAAGCAGTCTAAGAGAGCTTCTGTGAAAACCGTGTGTCAGTATAAATTTTTTTTATATATGAGTCAGCAGGAAGGGTGGGGAGCAAGATGCTGGTATTTGATGGTGTTATTTACACTCTCTCAGCTTACCTGGCCAATTCAGTTTACTTGTTTTGATATCCCTGGATCCCACCACATCTCTTCAGCTCTCAACTACAAAGATTTGGTCAGTCCTTAGAACATGGTAGGATCAGCAGATCTGTGTATCTTAGATAAGGTGAAAAGAAGGCATGATGGCATGACAATTTAATCTTCCAGGCTAGGTGATTTTTTAGTGCATTACATTTTCCCAGTCCTTAGCAAAGATATGTGTACCCACTTGATTATTCACAGCTTTCCAGTGACCTATTTTTATCTCTTAAAGAAATTCCTTTTTTTTTTTTTGTAATTTCCCCTTATAATTGTTAACACAGTGAAAATTAAATTTTGTGTGCTTGTGTGTGCTAAGCATTTTACCAAGTTAACACTCCTCAATTTATGTGTTGAAATAATGTGAAAAGGAAGAAGGAAAATTTGAGTAATAGGGACCAAGTCTTGTGGAACACTAACTGCTTTATAGAAGCATAGAGGCATCCAGTTTTCATAAAAATTTTCTTCTAAAAATATCTATAAGGAGTAAGAGAAACTGTTAAAAAGGTGAATTGTATCTCAGTAGAGATTTGCACCTATTTCCATGTTAGTTTATCAGAAAGTCTAGGTTTCTTGCTCTTACTGACATTCCAAAAATGTGATTTGATTTTAAATTAGTAAAGTATAAATACTAAATCCTTCCAAGACATCAGGATACCCAATAAGAATTTAATTGTAATGAAAGAATAATGTCAGCATTGCCATATTAGCCATTGCACAAGGTTTTGTTTATCAGATTTTGTCAGGTTTTGTCTTATGCTTTGAGTATGCAAAGCTCTTGTGCCTCTACAATTCACTTTCAGACATAAGTGTACATTGTTAGGTATTTGCAGTCAGGTTTTCAGAAGGCCTCAAGTAAGCCAGGTTAAATCCCAGTGTTTCAATAAGACTTTTTAAAATCATTGAGTTACTCCTGAAGATGTTACCAAATGTTACTTAAATTTTTGCTTCACATCAGGGTGGTTCAGAAAGCAAAAGATTAATTTGCACTGAATTAGAACAGGTGGCTGGTAACAACAGAAGAGAACTCACAGTGATATATCTGAATTGTCTTTATAGTAATAAAAATGAGGAAACAAGTATTTTGATACTTATTAATTGTATCATTAATTTTACTAATTTTAATGTGTAACTAATTAAATTAGTTATTTAATAACTTAGGTATAATTACGGTTAGCAAGCTATAAACTCATTCACATTCAAGCCTGAATTGTCCTGAGATGTCTGATCCAATTAATGCTTTCAGAAAAAATATTGTGGGGATAAGTGAAAAATGGAAGTATTTGACACAGAAATTCAAAGAAATTATTCTTGAAAAGTTTCTTCCTTTCAAAGTATCAGTCCAGAGGGCATTTCTGAGTCAGTGAGATATAAAATTCTTTGCTATGTGAGAGCTGAATGTAAGTTGTCCAATTTAGGAAACTGCCTTTCTTCACTGACCAGAAAGTGAGCCTGTGGAGGCCAACCTCCTGAGGCTAATGCTTGTCTTTTTTAGTATTTTCTGTCTTAACACAGTAAGAGTATTAGTGGTTACCACAGTAGGACCTTGTATCAGTATTCCACATGAATATTGTTGCAAGTCTTATGTATAAAATATTTTGTACAACAGCCTTTGCTTTTGAGTTAGAGGATCCATCTTTTGTACAAAATCTATTACAGGTGTAAATCTGCAGGAATCTGTGTCTTGTGGCAGGAATGATTGTTCCTATTTTTTCCTTGTTACTGTATTTACTGTCATTTTTAAGAAGAAATAAATGTTTTATTAACTTTTAACTTTGAAGGAGAACATACAGCCCAATAGTTCTACCCTTGAGAATTTTGTTTCTAAGCCAAAATTAATATTCTACAGAAATATTATAATGGGACTACTTCATTTTTGCTTACTAATTAGAGTAACCCTTGCTGTACAGATACACTTTATTTCCTGTTTAACTTAATGTTACATTCAGTGTCCACTGAGAGAGTGCTTGGTTTGTAAACCAAAGCCCTACAGTTCTCGGAGCATAATTGCATTCCAAAATATGGCAGTATAACTCTTTATTTGCTACTACTACCTGTCAGATTTTCCACACTTGCATTGTGTATTCCCAGTATTAATGGAAAATACACATAGATGAGCATCTCAGTTACTAATCAAGGGAATTGCAAACCTTCAATACTGTGCTGAATGTTTTCTTTCCTCATAAACTCTCCTTCACGTCCTGTCAGGTAGCAGCCAAGTCTGGGCCATCTCTAAGAAACAAGAGGCAGCTTGCAGAACAGGGTTTCAGTCCTGTAGTTGACAGCAGGCAGTGAAAAATGCTGCTTTGGAGAGAGCAGGGCACTGCTCGGTGGGAACTGAGCCTGCCCATTTGTTGCTGTCAGTGTCAGGATTGAGATATTGGTCTGCTCCTGGTTTGAATCATGGGACCACTTGTAGAGTACATTTGTTCTCCATGTGAGATGGGGGAAGAATTGAGTCCTTTCTGAGATAAATTCTGTAATACAGAAACTAGGCAATCTGGAGGTTGCTCTCTACTTTATATATGCAGTGTTTTGGGGTACCCTCTGCTGAAGATGGCTTTACTCAAGGCACAGTCCAGCTTTATTGTCTTTATTTTGCAATGTGAAATATTTCTGCTAAGTCAATGGTGTAGGTTGGTTGGAAAGGGCCAAATTAAGCCTTTTATTGAAACCAAATAACAAGAGAATCTGAATGTTTATTTCAAAAACACTCAGTAAGTACATATATACGTATTATAAATAAGTAATACTTTATTTTTTTTTATTATTTCTTAAATTTTTTGACAGAGTGCATGTTGTCTTACTAGGAAATGCACAGCAGTAGTATCAGACATGGGTAGGAAATGAGGAGAAGATTTAGGGGAGATTTACAGGATTATAGCACCAGGCATTCTCTATTTAATATAGGAACTGGTTTTACAAGGATACTCAACTAGAAAATATTCTTAAATATGCTTTATAAATATAAAAATCTGTATTGGGAGTTAGTTTACCAGGATTCTTGGAGAGGGGAGAAGAGAGGGACTTTTAGGAGTCTGAGACTATCCAGTCCAGTTGGAGAATTCACTCTGAATCATACCATTCTAGTATTGTCAGCCTATATATTTTTTCCAGAATTACAAACTTAATATTTTGCCTTTATAGAGGTGATACATCATCAATGGGCTGAATTATCAAGACAAGGGAAGGTAGATATTTTTCTGTTTCAGGAAGAGGTAGGGGTGTCTCTGTTCATTTTATGGGAGCTATTTTTTCTAAATGAGTTGTTTTCAGTTGTTAGTGTCAATATCTACTAAGAGGGTTTCTTGTCTCATCGTACTTAGATGCTCTTTATGAAGCTGATCCCCTCTCATCAAACATTTCTACTTCAAAAGGTCATAGCTAATGTATTGAAAATATTAACTTCTGAAAAACACTTCCAGTTTTACCCAATGGATAACTTTTAAGATCTGAAAACATGATAGTTTTTTTTAAATGTGATTTTTATTACAAGATTTGGTTCGGCTTTTAGTATGTTTATTACCTGTGCTATTGGTATGGGTATAATGTAAACCTGATCTTTTGGGGTCTCAAAAATTCCTAAGTTACCTCTTTAGCTTGAGAATGTGCTAACTAGACCAGTGAGCTCTTCAGTGTAAGTTACAGCAGGAAGAGACAGGAGTGTAGCTGGGAATAGCCATCTCTAACAAGCATTCCACTGTTCTTGTTTTGTTGTTGGTTTGTTTTAAATCTAGGTCATATTAAATGTAAAGAGATTCATCCCCAGATAAAGAAGCTTCTTAATGTCAGTGATTTCAGATGCAAGGACAAGCATGAGGGTTGCTAATACAGCTCAAAATGCCTCAATGTGTTTTACAAATCCTTTGGGAACAAGTTTTCAAGGATCCATGGCAATGGTGTTGGCAGCTCATGAGAGGCATGATGCTGAGGGGGTTTTTTTAATGTCTGCTCCAAAGGCATCAGAAGTCCATGTTTCCCACAACATGATTCTAAAGACACTGTACAAAGAAACCTCCAACCAGATGATTTGTCTTTGTCCATACAATTGGGGATCTTCTAGTGTGATGCCAAAAAAGGCAAGTTATTTATACACACTGAGGGGGATTCGTAATGGGTTTAAATGAAAATGTAAGTTGCACTTCATTAAGCTGAAGTAATTTGCATCTTGAGGGACAGAAGGACAAAGCCTTAGCAGGAAACAGTCAACAAGAGATTTTGAAGTAAAGACATTTTATCCCTTTCTTCTCTTTTCTGTTGGTTGTTCTCCTGGTATGCTTGGGCTTGGTAATATAAAGCACATTTACATCACCTCAGGGATGTGAAGCTTTCTACTGTTATTTGGACATATCTAAATTTTATGGAATGGTGGTTTCAGACAGATTTCTACTGTTTTCCAAATTCTGTTTAGATATTTACATTTTTCCACATATAAAATTATTAAGTATTTTTTGACCAGACTTGGAAAAAACACCTGAACTGTCTGAATCTTACCCTCCAGAAGGGGAATCAACAATCTGAAAAGCATCCTTATGTTCCTTTGCTGGTCATTCCCCCTAACCAAGTCTAAGTTGCAGACAAATGGTACTATTTAGCAGCTACATTTTGTCATTCATGGTTACTGAAGGGATCCTTTCACAGCTCCAACAGAGAAGAGTGTTTCACCCAGCCCTTCCTTCTTTTACTTTCTCTAGATTTAATGGACATTTTTGCAATTGTCTGAGTAGTTCATGAGTTTACCTCACACTGAGTACAAGCAATCACACTCATTCTGGCTGTAGTACTTGTAGTTTTTTCCCTATATATGGATGGCTATTACGTTATTGTATTCAGTTATTTGCAAGTTCTGTTTCCTGTGAATTTGTTCGTTGGCTGCTGGGTAATTTTTCACAGTGCAGCAAGCTCCATAGTTAATGTTGTGAAGGGTGGTGGATTAGTGTTATGGATGGATTTGACTGCTGAATACGAATCACACGATTCTGGGTACTTTGGAGTTCTGCTGCAGTGTGTCTGATACACAGCCTGCTGATCCACAATCAGATATGTATCAGCATGTCTGATGCACAGCACGAACCTGACTTTTTAAATGTTTCCAAATATTGAATTACATTCAAGCTATGGGAAATACAGAGGTATGTGTAGAGATTCTATATATGAATTAATTGTATGTCGTATCACTTTGGTTAATTTGTTTCCATTGTTAATGCTTACTGGCAGAAATACATTTGCAAAGATATCAGAGTCAAAACATCTACAAGCAAGGTCACAGCAACCCAGGAATGTATTATTTTATTGGTCTAGCTTCATAAAACCCAATTCTGTGAGCTGTAAGTATGATTAGAATGTAGATCACAAATTAGCCCTTTCTTATTTCTTTTGTGGATAACACAAACCATTTGTCTGTGAAATGAAAAATGAGGAGTCACATACTGTCTTGCCCTGCTGTTATGCATTTTTAGAACAGAGGAAAAAGAATTATCAAATATTCTGAAAATATAAAAATTCGGTGATTGTGAATGCTTACTGACTACCAATCAGAGACCGTGTCAAGACTCTTCTCCATCATCCTTCCACTGCTGCAGATGTAATGGTTCAGCTTGTTTTGAGTGATGAGGAAAATCTAAAAAATAAATCCTTTTCTAAATCTTTTCAGCGTGGGTTTATCAATTTCTAAGTCTTATTGTTTGTCTCCAGTAGTGACAGATGAAAGCCATGAATGTTCAATGGGAACTTTCTGCTTTTTTTCTTTTTTTCCCATTCATAGATAACTTATGTAAGTAGAAGATATAATGAGGATACTAAATTAAGTATGTGTATGGGTATATAAATAAAATTGGTTTGGTACCCATTTGGCAGCATTTTTTGGCTCAGCTGCAGCAGTGAGTATCATAACTGCTTTAAAATTGATTAGACAATTTAACTTGAAATTTAACTCTGGATATGGCAGGGAGAAATAAGCCTGTGAACAGGAGCATGAAACATTAATCTTGAAGTTCTCCAGCTCAGTAAAGCTGGCATGTTGTGTTTATTCTTTAGGTTTAAAGAAATTTAAACTTTTATGCATCCAGTGTGACCTATGCACACACAAGTGGTCTTTGACTTGTGATCAAGAATCACCAGGCCCTTTTACTTGTTCTAAAAGTGAACTGTCTTTTTTTGAAACTGGAGGTGTTTCTGCAGCACAGGGGGATGACGTGCCAAATTTTTTTGGCTGGTGAGACCAGATTTGTTTGACTACTAAGTCTTCCAGAAGTTTCTGCCCAAAGGAGACTTGACAGCAGTTTCTATCCAGTTTTGCTGTCGTTTCCAATGTTGAAGCAACAGGAATGTGCAAAGTGGTCGTTATAACTGGGAGCTGTTCTATTTTAATTTGATATGAAGCTGTTCAGAGCAACATTTCCTGTGCTACTTTCATTTTCAATTTTTGCCTGTATTATGATGCTTCATCAAAGAAAGATCATTTTAGCCTTAGTGAGGTGGCAAAGCAGCAAACATGAGAGCAGCCAGTTCTTAGGCCTTTTCCTCCTACTTTCACAACCTTAACAGTTACAATCATCTTTTCAGTTGGAATCTGGGAGCACTTTAAGGTAACTTTATGCTGGTTTTGAATAAGTCCAGATACTATATCTGCTATTTCTGCTTTTAGTAGAGATCATATTACTTGATGTTGTTCTATTCTTTAAATTGATCCTGGTATACAGAAGAAGTGGTTTGATGTGGACATGCTTTCCAGTATGAAAATTAATTCAAAATATTTACCAAAGTAAAAGTGGAAGTCAGGGTACACACATGTTATGTTTGTAGTCAGTTCTACCTGTCAGGTTTTGATATCCATGGTGCTTATGTTTCACTTGCCACAACACACAGAATTTCCAGTTTTAACTAGTGGGTAGCCTGCTGAGCAGTCTTTTCCAGCATTTTCCAGCCAACATTTTAAAGTGGTTTGGTTAACAATATTGTCAGACTTTTTTTGAACCCCAACTTTAGAAGGAGATAGCAGTATTTTCTTAAACACTTGCCTTCTAAGTTGATATTGAAGTTATCTTTCTGGTATTGAAAAGTCTGTCCATTCTTACTATTTTGCCTTATAAATATATAACTATATTCTAGTAGTTGTAACACTTTTGTGATATTAGTCATGGTATGCAGTTATTATAAACCCTGTAGGTACATTAACAGACTAGAGGGGATATTCTGACTCTCCTGTGCCAACCTGGAATTTTTATTTCTTTCTAGTTAAGTACAGTGATGTCAAACACTGTATCTTACATTTTAATGTCATATTCCAATATGCCTCAGGACAGAATGCCATTCCTAACATTAAAAAGCTTAGTTAGAGCTCCATTTAGTTAGAGCTTATGCTTTGCAAGGAAATGCTTCAAAATTGCTTGGTGGTCTGAATGCTGGGGTGTTTGTTGCAAGGGCAAAGGTGGTCTAATACCTTCCTGTTTGGTTCCTAGGATCAGTCAAATCTAGGAGGGCAAGAGCATGCTTTTCATGCTCTGTTCTTTTGTTCCCATGTACATCATTTGCTTTTCAAAAGTCACCATTTACTAATACTAACTGAATCATTATCCTCCATATTAATACCATGGATCATTATCAGGTTGCTATTACTGCCTGTCAACTCAATGGATTTTTGACCTTTAGGCTTCACAAGTATGTATCTAAATATAAGCATGCATTGAAAATATCACAGGTATTTCATATTCTAAATAGAAGGGAAACTGGAGTATTGTTGCTGGTAGTGATAGTGAGGCATTTTGCTTCCTTATTTCATATTCTGTTCATATTTGTTTGTATTTTTAAATCTGTAAAATTATCTTTTTCCACTTTCAAAGAGCTTCAGAGAGTTCAGAAAAGTATTTATTTTGGATTTTGTTGCATCACTAAAAAGGGGTAGCTTAGCACTTAATTATTCAGGTGGTTTCTTTCCCTGACATATTAAAAATTATTGCTAAAAATTACCTGGAGATTTTCTGCTAGATATTTACCTAAACTATTTGTTAATTTCTTAAGCAAAGAAAGTAAAATGATCAGGAGTGCAGACACCTAAAGGTGTGTGCCACACATTATTTCCAAGATTGTACAGAGAGCAATACCCATTTACAGGAGCATTACTGCTCTTCCACTGTCACTGGTGTGCTCCAAAATCTTTTTTGATCCCTGTTACTTTTCACTGTGGTTCTTACTAATTTGCACATCTCCTGAAACTTAAACTACTTTGGCTGTTTGTGACCCAGTTAGAGCTCATAGCTACAGAGTATAGGAGCTTGCTTTAGAAGCAAAGAAGTTGCACACCAATGTATTGTGGATATATCCAGGTTGGCATTTCTGATTGCACGTCTGTTCAGATCTTTATTCTGTTGTTCAGAGTACTGGGACCCGAGCCCACCTTGCTCTCCAGGAGGTCTGAGCACCTCAGCAGCATCACTCCATAATCTCCCTAAACACAGAGCCTACCTCCTGGAAGAGTGAGCATACATAGCCTTTTGTGGGTACCTGGTAGGGCTTTCAGTCAGTTTTCAAATACAAAAATAAATAAATACAAGAAAGCAAAGCTATTTCCCCCCTCTTGACTTTATGAAATCTCATGTTGGGAAAAACACCATGTATTTTGTATGAACAGAAAACTTTTAGTAATGCTATTTCTGAGCCTGTTGCAGCCCATGCAGTGGTTGAAAATGTCATCTTGGATGGCATGAATAGGATAGGATTTTGAGCAAGAACATGCATCATATGACTTTGATATTGTTTGAAAAAGGAAAAAAATCCCAATAGGATGTTTAAAGAACAGACAACATGCATAAAATAGAACAAAAATATTGTTTCTTCATGAAGTCATCAGTAAAATTACTTTATTCAGAATACTAGCTGGAAACCTGTGGATTTTGCAGACTCTGTGACTGAATTTCACATATCCCTGAGGGGAATTTGGAATAATCAAGCTAACATTAATATTCAAGCTCTGAGGTGTTGGTATAATTCCTTGACAACAGATGTCAATAGGTTGCCATGTCCTTAATGTCTCCCAAGTCAAATTGTTATTACTAATAATGATTAGACTCACCTTCTGGGTTCAGTTTTTTATCAGTTATGGTGGAAGTATATAAATACCATCTTTTTCTATAATTAGATGTAACTACAAATAATTCTGACAGTACATTCCCTTGCATCTCTGTATCAACTTCCTGTCTTCCTCATCTGGAAAGAATCTGGGAATTTTCCTCTCTTTCTTACATAGACATTATTTCTTTTTTATTATTATTTTTTATTATTTTCTAATCAATGTTAGAATTTATTTTTTAAGGCCTGCTTCTTTACTCTTTCTCTTAAATTATCTTCTCTATTTTTTCTTCTTTACCCACTGAATTTTACTGTTTCTCCATGGGTTTTTTTGTTTCTTTGTTTGTTTGATTTTGACTTGTGTCACATGTAGTGCAAGATCAGCTAATGTTTCTTAGTTTTAATATTCACAGAATGTTCTGCTGCATGCTCTATTTAGGATCTAAGGGAAGACCTAATTTAGGGTCAATGGTAGTTTGGTCATCTTCTATATGCACTTAGAGAAATGAGAAACATCTTCTCAAGAAAACCCAGGGTCTCAAATGGGCAAAATGAATAGAGAGAATAAGGCCCAGAAAATGGAATTGGAGCATATTTCTCATTTACTGTGGCTCAACAAAGGGATCACTGCTAATTGTTTCATTATGAGACAGTGTATATATGTATACCCATGTATGTATATACATACACCATCTATAAACCTTGAACAGACTTGGTCTAGTTTGTGCTTGAATAACAGTTTTTGGTGGAATATGATTTCTGTTTGCATTTATTTCACAGACGGGTGTGGATAGGGCTGTTACATTAACTGTGAATGTTGCTGGAATCTTATTTAACCAGATAGCTTCAGATGGGTCTTATTCTCAAACTGCAATTGCTCACAGTTGCAGTAGTAGTCAGTCTGCAACCTGCTTTCATGTTATTGGTGCTTATTCACATGAGGAATTTAATCCTTTTCTAATACTTCTCATCACTGAAATGGAGATGTGTACAATTGTTACCTCATCGTTGCTTCTGACTTTGTGGAAGTTTGTTCAGAGATGTGATTATATTGGAGCACAGAAAACAGATATCCAGCAAGCCTTTCACTGAAGGATTCGTGTTCTTTTTTTTTAATGCAGGGAATAAATCACAAGATAGTGGGATTGCAGAGATGGAGGAACTTCCAGTCCCACACAACATCAAAATAAGCAACATCACATGTGATTCCTTCAAGATTTCTTGGGAGATGGATTCTAAATCCAAGGACCGCATTACTCATTACTTCATTGATCTCAACAAGAAAGAAAACAAGAATTCCAACAAATTTAAACACAAGGTAATTTTCATTTTAAAATCAAATTAGAAATTATTGATTTTAAATAGATTAATATCAGTATTTTATTAACGTTTCAAAGCAAAAACATGGGAAACAGGCATTGGACATCCAGCAAATGTGGGCTTTGATTCATCCAATTAAAAACTCTTTTTACCTGAAATAATTTGTGCTGGAAAAATTATTTCAAGTATAAAATTTTAAAAGTTCCAAGCTGCTTTGGTTTCAAATTAAATAGAAAATATAATGTTCTGTTTTCTATTAAACAAATGTATTCATGTGTACACACACATATTGGAGTATTACTACTATATAATTTTATAATTTGTTGCAAGAGAGACATTTTTATTCCTAACTAATTAGTTGTTAATCATTACTTAAACTACCTATTCTGTGCCTGTCCTTGTTCAGTGACAGACTCATGAGGGCATCCCATGTCATTTCAAGAGAAAAGTCACAAGTTCTAATGCACTTTTAGGAAGGCTTCCAGCAATTTTAGTTTGCAGCATTCAGCACTGTGACCTGAATATTCATCTGGCCTCTTTCCTCAAGTCAGTGAGGCAGAGACATATTGAATGTGTTGCAGGATCTGTAGTTATCAAATCCAGCAAAATTTGCTTTCACTTCAGAACAGCTGAAATACTGAGATGTTTAGAGAAACCTGGAATAAGATAGATGGTTAAACAACACAATAATCTACAAATTTAAAAACAATGTTGGCAATATCTCTAAAAGATGAGGTTTTCCGAGGCACAAATAAACATCCAGGCAAATACAGGAGCTCTTATTCTACCATCATCAAAATTACTACTAGTTTATAAACCAGTGGGATAATCAGGAAATATTTCCACTACTTTATCTCATTCTTTCTATTGTGAGAGTATTTTTCCTTCATTTCCAAAATTTATATCACAGTGATGAGACTAGAATTAAAATGGAGAGGAAAAATTGATAATGTAAAAAAGATAAGCCATTAGATACATGTTGTGTGTTTTTAGCAATTTGTACTGTGATAAAGTGTTTAGTCAAAGGAGAGAGGTAGTTGGTTTTGTAAGAACAGAAAGCTTAAGTCTATCACTTAAAATTATGAATAAATTGGATGTCTTCTCTGAAAAGAACTGAAAATCTCTTGGTATTAATCATGTTAGTGACTTTGGTAAAGCTTTTTTTGGGAGGTTTTTTAGCTGTTGTTTCTTTTCCCCTGCCAGAGTGATGGAAGTCCAGACAGCAGACAGGGTGGATGAATACACCACACACTGAATACTCTAAGAACTGTGTCAGAGCACGTATTTGTTACCTTTCACACATGTCTAGTATTAAGAAATTTTTAACACACTTTCTATAATGAATCTTTGTTGAGAAATTAAAACTTGCTCAAATTCAAAATTTGCCCAAACCCTAGTAAGGTTAGAGGCGAGTATCCTTCCTCCCTGTAACATTATTACAGAGGTTTCCCACCTGAAGCTCAATGGCAGACCTGCTGGGTAGGGAGCTGATAACCTAGAAGCTGCAGCACCAGGAACTGAATCCTCACAGGGAAACAGAATCATTTTGGTTGGAAAAGAACTTTAAGATCATTGTGTCCAACACTGAACCAGTCCCCACCCGCCCATTGCCTTCATAACAAAACTGCTGTATAAAGGTGAAGGATATCATTGTCCCTTCCCCTAGCAGAGCTTTTAAGAAAGAAAGGAGCAAACCCTGCCACTTAGTTATAGAAAAAGAAGCATTGGTGCTTTATCTCAGGAGACATCCAGCAGTCAGGCTGTGGGAGGAGACAGGCATCTTCGTGTGAAAAAAAATCACTGTTACTTAACTTATGCGTAAGGTCTGCAAGTGCCTTGTCTCTCTCACAGGTGACAAGCCCAGATAACCACGTTAAACTGCTGACTTCTAGAGAGTTAGCAATAAGTCTCAGTTTCCTCTCATGGCTGTGAGCATGTGAATTGGGATATAGACCTGACCAGATAGGTGGGTAGATAATTGGATGGATGCTGTAATTGAGGAAAGGAGGGCCATTTGTTTGCCTGTGTATCCGGGACAGCTTACATACATGAATCAAACTTTTGATACTTTTTGTGTTGGCAAATATATGAAGTATAGTCAGCATATTTTGGATGGATATAGGGTTTTTTTATTTATGACTATTGTCTTCATATCGGTGAAGGAGGAGATTTTTAATGGTAGTGCTATGTGAAGACCAGAATTCTAATGAGACTTTATCTTTTTCTCAGTTCAATTTGCATACCTCCCTTCTTTTTTTAGAATATGGAAGTACGTTTACTCCAATGTAATAGGAAATATGGCTCAGATATTTAGCAAAACTAGAACTAAAACCTGGGTATGCTGAGTTCCCATAATGTGTTGCACAAGGTGTCCTGGAAAGGGTAGAATAAGATGAAATTGGAGAAAGCTGAAAATGAAGAACTGCTTCTTTGGAAATGAAAAGGGACCATAAAGTAAGCAGCTCTTCCCAAAAAAGGAGATAGTGGGACTCGTACGCATTTCTGCTTAATTATTTAGAGCTTGTAGGTTGGTTTTGGAAGTTATTGCTGTCCAGGTACCTTTAGAGTTACCTACCAGGTGCTGGAGGTGGGGTAGCCATCTGCCACTCCAAAACCCTGGCTCATATGTAGCCTCCTTTATACTTACCTGGGGGCTTAGCCAGGAGTGAGAGCTGAGCAGAAAAGATGTGAAAGGAAGAAATGGAAAGTCCCCAGAAAAAAATTCAACATGAATATTTGAACATTTTTCCCAGGGGAGGTTTGCTGAAGCAAATAACACATTCGAGTAAAGAGTAAAGCAAGAAAAGCAGCATTTCAGCCGCCCCCCCCCCCCCCCCCCCCCCTTCCTAGCCATGCAAAAGATCTTTAACATGATCTTATGTAATGTGCCCTTTTTTTGTACAGTTAGAAGAGTTTCCTGACACACAACAAGAGAGTAAGGCTTTGACGCATGGGGCTTTTTAGGTTACATGAAAACTGACAGAATTAATGGAGGCAAACCCCACCAGCAAGTTGTGGCACAGAGCCCTGACCCAGGTGAAAGCATTTTTTACCATAGCCAAAGTTAAAATGACAGGAAAACTAATGACTGTAACTGTAGCAGCTGCTCACTGCTTCAGCCTTAGCCAGTTCAGTCCAGTGGGATGCCTTTGCAGTAAAGTAAGAGCGTAGCAGGTGAAATAGTTATATGAGGTTTCTTTTATTTTTCCTTGTAATTTTTCTTTGTCTTTTATGTCTAATTTATTTCAGAATGCACAGCTGAGTCCTTAACAGAGAAAGTTTTCTCTTAGCTATTGCTTGATTTGAGAATTAGGGGGGAAAAAAAAATACTGACAACAGTCTTAGCCTTGATTAGCTGTCAATCACATTTCAGTTCTTGTAATAGCAATGCAAAAACAACTTAAGAAGAGGTGGTGAATTGGTTTAATTGCACTGCTGACTTGTGTGTTGTTTTGTCTTTTTGTTTCCATCAGGATGTACCCACTAAATTGGTGGCCAAGGCTGTACCTTTGCCCATGACTGTCCGCGGGCACTGGTTCTTAAGCCCGAGAACAGAATACACTGTAGCAGTGCAGACAGCATCAAAGCAAGTGGATGGCGATTACGTTGTTTCTGAGTGGAGTGAAATCATCGAGTTTTGCACAGCAGGTAACATTGCTGAGGAAAGGTACACGATTGATGCTAGGTTTGCAGTGTGAGTGGGTTTACCAGCCTGGTTGGTCCAGTCGGTGGCTCTGTTACAGTACTCCTGGGGACTGGAATTGTAACTTGAGGCTCTGTATGTGCTCAGTGAGAGCTGGAAGTCAGCTGAAGTGCCTCTTTGTTCCATAACAGCCTGGCTGCCCCAGAATGCTGTGCCTGGCATCACTGCTTGTCCTAGGCTAGGAAAGGAGACTGCTGAACCAAAGCAGAGTGGGGCTGTTTTTGTGCCTCTTGCTTTCTACCTGTGGAGACAAGTGGCAGCTTAAGACATTCTGCTGTTCTCCCTTCTCTGCATGCTGCAAAGCCCCAACCTTCTCTTGAGGAACAGTTTACCCTGGCATTGTTTTATAAGTAAGTCTCTTCCACTGGACTTTCACCATCTAGTGCCAGTGTGCCTGCCTGCCTGAAAGGTGAGAGCTGAAGTGAGTTCTCTGTGAATCTCATGTTTGTTGAGATGCTCTTCTGGCTCCTCTGCAGTGCCAAATGCAAGGAAAACAGCTCTAGCACAGGAAATCCTGAGCTGAAAGTTGTCCTAGGCTTGCAGGGTACTTGCGGGGAAAGGAGTGGGGAGAATCAGACGTGTGTTCCTGCCATTTGCCTGCTGGCACTGTTGGAAACTGGTGCTGGGCTGTATAGTTTCTGTATGGCTACTGCCTGATGTAAGGTATGTGGCTGAGACTCTGTTCCCAATTTAAGGTCTGCATGTCTCTGTAGCTTTTGGACAGCACTGTGGGTTTTCCTGCCCCTCATCATAGCAGATTGTCTTTTCTTTCCAGATTATTCAAAAGTTCACCTAACACAGCTATTAGAAAAAGCTGAAGTGATTGCAGGCCGTATGCTTAAACTGTCTGTTTTTTATCGGAATCAGCACAAAGAATACTTTGATTATACCAGGTAAGAAAGTAAACATATGCAAAACTGTTTTGCAAATTAAGGGAGTAATGAGAATAAGTAAGTAGAGGCAGCTGTGCTAAAGGTAGAGCAGAATGTCTCTATGCTATGAAGAACAGAAAAATAAACATAAAATCCAATTAATTTCTTTCACCTTGCTCAACTCAGCACTTTCATTAGGCAATAAAAGTTAGTGTTTAAAATATCCTGAAGTATTACAGGGTCTTCAACCTGATTATAGTGTATATTATCAGAACAGAGTGGTTAGTAGCCAAGTACTTCTTTTGTACTATATTTCTAATAGTAGGAGTGCACAATTGTGTGCATAGGCATTTACCTCCCTCTTAGAGTTCTGGTTCAAATATTTATTCTCCACCTACAACCACCACATTTCTAGGCCCAAATGTAGGAACTGGGGCTCTGCAATTCAGATGTGAATTTAAACATCACGTAGGGAGGGAGAGAGGATAATGTTTAGACAACTTTACAACTGCACCTCATTTGGAATGAATAAATGGGATGGCTGGAGTTAGGTTCCTTATTCTTGGTGGAGCCACATTGTGCCTTCACACATCCAATCTGAAGCATCATTACAATAGAAGAGAAGACTTGTCAGCAGAAGGAGTCAAAGCTCATGCAGTGACTGAGTAGGAGCAGGGAGCATGCAGGGGTAACCTTCAACCTTGAGAAGAACTTGGATGAGAGGTAAGCAGTGTGTCAACCTCTGTTTCAGCAGTGTCAGAGTAGTGGTAGCACTATCGATGCTTCTTCCACATGTATGGAGGTGGGGCTGCTGCTGTTTTACACAGAATCACAGCATGTTTAGGTTGGAAGAGACCTCCAAGATCATCCAGTCCAACCTTTGATTAACACCACAGTCAACTACAAAACCATGCCCTTAAGGACCGGGTCCAAATGCCTTTTAAATGCCCCCAGGGATGGTGACTCCAGCACTGTCCTGGGCAGGCCATTCCAATGCCTGACAACCCTTTCAGTGAAAAAAATATTTCCTAACCCGCAGCCTAAGCCTCCCCTGGCACAGCTTCCATCCATTTCTTCTGATCCTATCACAGTTTACTGAGAAGAGGCTGTTTCCCTCCTCACTCCAACCTCCCAGAGCTCTAAGGTCTCTTCTCAGCCTCCTCTTCTCCAGACTAAACAGCCTCAGCTCCCTCAGCTGCTGCTCCTCACAGGACTTGTGCTCCAGATCCTTAATGAGCTTTGTTGCCCTTCTCTGGACACACTCCAGCACTTCTATGTCCCTCCTATAGTGAGGTGCCCAGAACCTAACACAGTACTCAAGATGCAGCCTCACCAGAGCTGAGTACAGAAGGATGATCACCTCCCTATTCCTGCTGGCCACTGAGTTCCTAATACAAGCCAGGATGCCATTGGCCTTCTTGGCCACCTGCACACACTGCTGACTCATATTAAGTCGACTGTCAACCAGTACCCCCAGGTCCCTTTCCAACTTACAGCTCTCTAACCACACTTCTCCAAGTCTGTAGCTTACCATGGGGTTGTTATGACCCAGGTGTAAGACCTGGCATTTGGCCTTGTTAAACCTCATACAATTAACCCTGGCCCATTGGTTCAACCTTCCTAAATCCTGCTGTAAGGCTTTCCTACACTCCAGCAGATCAACACAGCCACCTAGTTTGGTGTCATCTCCAGATTTACTGAGGGTACACTCAATCCCCTCATCCAAATCATTAATGAAGCTGTTAAAAAAGAGGCCCCAGTACTGAACCCTGGGGGACACCACTCATGACTGGTCACCAGCCAGGTTTAGTTCCATTCATGACTACTCTTTCAGTCCTACCCATTTTATGTGGGTGTCATGGGTGTACCTGTCTAGAATTAAAAAGTTTTTTAAAACTGATGAAGAAAAAAAATCCTTGAGGGAATCCAACTCCACTTCCCCTAGAAACATTCCTGCTTTGAAATCATTAGTACATGCTCAATTCTGGGAGTATCTTGTATGTTCCAGAGTATGGGAGTTTGCTCCTTTTCCCTTTTATGGTTTGGAAGAATTATTTCACACAGTGACAAAGTTACTCAATAGAGGTAGAGAATAAATTGCAGTTGGTTGAAGAGCTTTGAGGACTTTGTAAATCCCTGTTGCCATCCTGGCCTAAACATCACAGATGGGATATGCCCATTGTGGTTCTAATTCTCTTTTTACTTTGTGTTCAGCTACATAATCACAGTGCATCTGACTTTGGGTTCATAGAGATTTGAAAATTGCCACTGAGGTGCATTTATAGCTGTAGTTGTGGTCTAGTTCTGCCAAATGTGACTCTAATTGATTGCAGTGTATCTTTTACCCTCCCTCCTGTTATATACAAATAGAGACCAGCCTGTTTCCCTCTTGGCATTGCACAAGAGACAAAAAGCTGTGTTTTACCAGGTCAGTATGAATCAAGAATGCCTCTAACTCTCTGATGGTTGCCTGTTCCAATCAGAAATGTACTTCTATGGTTGGAGGGGCTGATCCTTTCATGATACACCCTTATGGATAGTATGTTTAAAACAGTAACTACAGGCATCCTTTTTAGGAAGAATTCCTTTCCATACCATATCTGCCAATGACCACTGTGGTGTTATAATAAGTAAACAAGCTTGAAAAGCTTAGAGTAGCTCTAGCAGCATTGCCAAATAAGCAGATGGCACAGTGCTAAAGCAGCAGCCCCTTAAATGTAGAATTCGAGGTGTGAGCTTCTAGGTAGTGTTCATGTCATTCTGCTGCTTACCTCGGCTGGGTAAGTAGCTCAGATCCTCTGGAAGAGTAACCTATAATTAGCTTAATTGGCCACTGGATGTCAGTATCTCGCCACAGAAACAGAACTGCAGGAAACTTGACTTTTCAAATTGCACAGATGGTGGTTTTTCAAGTTGATTATTTTTTCTTTTTACTCCTTAGTAATTGGTTCAGTCACAGTATACAATTGTATACAACTGTATTCACAATGTCTTGTGAAGTAGGGCATGATACAATAGCTACATACTATTTGACCAGCTCAGAAAACTTAAAAAAAAGAAGGTTTATCTTAGAGTCAAATAAAGATATAAATATGCTGCTGAGGAGATTAGAAATAATGAAAAAAAAGTCAGTTGGAGACATTATTGAGTTGATTAGAGCCTTTTGATATGTTACACTGAATCTGTTTGCTTTGACCAAGTGTAGCCTCCTACACAGCACCACTGTATACTTGGAGCTATTTGAGCTTAAAGAAAGAACGATCTCACCCTTGGCTGCTTACCCTCTCACCAAAAGAATTAAAAAAAAAAAAAAAAAAAAAAAAAAGATGGGGAAGAGAGAAGAGAAGGGGAGGGGGGAAAGACTCTTCAGCTCCACAGCCTGATGCCTTTTTAATCTCACAAGTCTAAGGCATTTTCTAAGTAGGCCTAGTAAATCTGGTGTTTTGCAGGACTTAATGTTTCTCTTTCTGGTATCCCATGGTTTCAGGGGCAGAGAGAGGCAAATCTGAGAGCAGCACGTCCAGAGAGGTGTGGGGTACAAGTTCTGGGGAGCCTCCTCTTCTACATAAAATCTCAGGAGCTAAGCAGGAATAAATGGGGTGGTTTGGCCTGTTCTCCTAGATATATCAGGCTAATGCTGCTGAATGCAATTTGGGATTTAGGGTTCTAAAAATTCTTGTGTTATATTGAATGTTTTCACTGGAACCAAACTGCCCTCAGCTGACAAAAAACAAAACCAATACAACCAAGAGTGAGTCTCGTACATTTTTGCCCCTCAGGACGAGGGACTGCAGAAACTGAATAGAAACCAATGAGAAAGCTAAACAAATTACCTAATACTCTGTGCCCATCTCTGCTTTTATTTAAGTAAGCAGTAGACAACTTAGACCTGAAATTATCATTTGGGGGAAAAAATATGTCAGAAAGGACATTCCTTCCTACAGGCTTTCTGAAAAACACTTGGTACTAACTTTCACTGTCAGTTTTCTAGATGAAATATATACAGCCTATGCTAAAAACACACACATTAACAAACAGTATATTCAGTATATTGAGACTGGCTGGCTTGCAATTTTCAGCATGTGATTAAACTGTGGTTTTTTGCTAGAATTGTACTGGAAGGCTGAACTAACAATATTAGTGATTTGGGGGCTTTTTTGCTTTTGCTGTTCTTTGCCTACATGTAATACTCACAGCTGAGAGAGAAGCCAGACTAGAAAAGAGACTTTTCTCCTGAGCAGCAGTTATTCTAGGTTTTTTCTGCGTCCAGTGTCACTTGATTTTCTTGATGCTAAGATCTTGACTACCCACAGTTGTCAGTTTAACTTTTTGCCTTTGTGTCCCTTTAGCAGTTACCTAACAGCACCACGTCCTAACTTGCCACTTTTTCTTTAGTGTGTGTTACAAAATAAACAATACCAGTCGTTCATTTGTAGAGAGCATCATGGGAATGCTATGCAGCCCTCTGTTAAGGATAACAGTGGCAGCCATGGCTCTCCAATCAGTGGGAAGCTGGAAGGCATCTTCTTTAGCTGCAACACTGAATTCAACACCGGGAAACCACCACAAGATTCACCCTATGGAAGATACAGGTTTGAGATTGCAGCAGAGAAACTCTTCAACCCAAATACTAACTTGTACTTTGGAGACTTCTACTGCATGTACACAGCCTACCACTATGTCATTCTTGTTATTGCCCCTGTTGGATCACCAGGAGATGAATTCTGTAAGCAGCGCCTTCCTCAACTAAATATAAAAGATAATAAATTTCTGACCTGCGATGAAGAAGGCGGTGTCATGGTTTACCATCATGCCCAGGATGTTATTTTGGAAGTAATTTACACTGATCCTGTGGATCTCTCCCTTGGCACAGTTGCAGAAATTACCGGTCACCAACTAATGAGCTTGTCTACTGCAAATGCAAAGAAAGATCCCAGCTGCAAGACCTGCAATATCAGTGTTGGACGTTAAAACTTCCCTCGTTACATAGGAGCTTTCCAACCTCTGTTGCCCATTTCCATAGTCAGACATTTTTGTCAGAAGCATGCACATTGCCACTGTCACCAAAAGCAAACACGACTTCAAATCCTCCAATAGCATTTTTAGTATTTCTTCTCTCTCTCTTTCCCTTCTGTTTCCCCAATGCTTTAAATGATTAGGAGTCCTGGATTTCTTTCTGGCAACCATTTATACCTAGATGCTGCAAAAATTGTCTTCTGTTTCTTGCCAAACATAACAAAATCCTATATAAACTGCTTTAGCAAAATAAAAATAACCGCTTATAAATGGTGTTTAAATATGCATTCATTTTAACTACTGAACAAATGGTTCAGTAGTATCAGTTTGGATAACTCCAAACAGCATGAAAGGTCATAATTGCAGCATGATTTAAATTTCAAAGCCTAGAAACGTCAGCACTTCCAACGTGTTGTTTGACAGTGTTATTTATGTTATTTATGTTAGCTAACTGAAAACAGAAACTGTGTCTCGACATAATAAATATAATAGAAAAATATTTTATTTGTACTGTTGTATAAAATATTATACAATCATATAGAATATATAGATTGCATTTTAATATCAATTGTATACATACATCATGAAATCATTTTCCCTTATCAAAGATGTAGTTTGTAAACTTCAAATAGCTCTGTATCTGTTCCTGTTGCTCTAGATGACTTTAATTAAAACAGATTTATGAAGGAGACCATTTCTGATTCATCAAAGTTGTTATAAATTATTGTCAGTACACTGAGACAACAAACCTCTGAGAAATAAAAAAAAATTCTTTTTTAGTATTCATACTTCTTCCTCCAATGTACTTGAAAATGTGTATGTCTTCCAAATCATGCTGAGCCATTACATACAGTATAAATACAAATATGGTTGGTACATAATAGGCTTTATAAAATGAAGATCCTCTTACCATGATAGAAAACAGGTTAAAGCAAAACACTAAACATTATACTTTTTATTCAAGTCTCTTTTTTTGTTTTGGTTTGGTTTTTTGTTGCTCTTGTTTTGTTTTAATTTTTCCTTCCTCTGTGTCTGCACTAGATATTTACCAGAATCCCTGCTTTTCATTTCTAGTACAAAACCCACGGCTAATACTTCTGTTAATAGTCCACTTTTCACACAAATGATCTATCACAAATAGTGGAAAAAATCTCCTTAATATTACAAAGTATGGTGCTCTGAAAGTTAAGAAAGATGCATAATTCCAATGGAAAAATATCTTTTTTTTTTATAATCTTATTTTTACTAAAGAAGTCTAACATTCCTCCTCGGATAACTGTGACACTCAATTATATACCATCTACTTCATCTATCCAAAATACCTTAGCATAATGCAATAATCTAGGCTTGGTTTAGCGTGTATATATATATACATATATATATATAAATATGTGGCAATATATAACACAAGAAATACTTAGACATTTTACAAAGTGCATGCGTCTAAACAAGCTTTGGTAGTTAGAAAAGCAAATGTTTTAGCATCAGGCAAAATAAAGTGCAAAGTTTAATACAGAAATAAAAATTAGCACATAGTTTATCTATTTACTGAATTTTAAGTACTGTGAGCCAGGTCCTGTGAACCATAGTGAAAAGAACAGCAGCCAGTACATTCACTTTATCTCTTCCCAGCAAACTCTGTCTATGTCATAGACATTTTCTTTTATTTCTAAAAAAAAAAAAAAAAACTAAAACCTCCATATCATCCTTTTTTTTTTTTTTTTTTTTTTTTTTTTTGCATAGGCAGTATCATTTTGCTCCCAAAATGTTAGCTCAAATCCTGATTCTTTGGGTGCACTTTTCTTTGAAGCTATCGGAACTTAATGGCAACTCTGTCTTGAAAGAGAGCTTTGGCCTTGAGTTTTTCCTTCATTTCTTTTAAGCTCATACTTCTTTTTATCCAGTGAATCAGCAGACTGAGCACTGACAGTAATAGTTAATGTGCATGTTAATTCTGAAAAGAAATGTGTGGTACATTACCACATACTAAAATGTACTAAAAACTTGCAGAGCATTTCTTCACACTTTTTAAAACAAGGAGCGGGTCAAACTGAAATTCTACTTCAATGTCCTTTTAATTTCTAACATTCTCACAGTGCACTTCAAGTTTTTTTCAAAAGGAGAAAAATATATACTACAGTCCACACACCCGTGCTTAATATTCCCACATATTGCTGTCCTCTCTCATCCCAGTTAGTGTAACTGGTAAAGTGCATCAAAAATTTCAGTGTGTCAAATAATTGTGCAGCAGAACAAGACTTGTAAAATTACTTCCTCTCTCTCATTACTTGTGTATTTGCTTTTTTTTTTTTTTTTTTTTTTGCTACAGAACAAGACCACAGCATTGCAGTAACTTCAAATTGTTTTGGAAATATCATGCTTACTGATGAGGACCTCCAAGAGCCTAATTTTGGCTTTTGTGTGCTTGTATTCAGAGTATTCTTCAGCCATTGGCACACGATCTTCTTTTTGAGGACTCCTAATAAAAGCAAATAAAAGTGCCATCACTTTTAAGAGTAAGAAGAGAAGTAGTCTTCAAAATTAATTCTGCAACAACTAATGTGGATTGGGCTAGGTTGGATTTTTTTTTTCCCCAAATTGTAGGTGACTAAAGATAATTTGATAGGGCAAAAAAGCTCAAATAGACAGAAATGAAATAGTATTTAAAATACTGACTTTTCCTATTACAGGTAATATTTTTTTTCTCGTTAGCTATGCAGCTACCATTTTTATTCTAAAAATTTTGTTCTAAAGTATCCAAAGAAGTTATTACACAGTGTTTTGAAAACTAACCAAAATGCTGCATGCACATCTCATCACTATATGCACACATTCCAGAGGAACTAAGAGGGGAGATGGATATTTCCACAGAGACCAAAAGGCTCCATGCCATCTTCCAGCTGCAGCTTCTCTGGCCTGCTCAGCCAAGTGGGAACACCCCTGTCTGTACAGCAGCCTGAAGGGGAGGAGGAAAGGGCTTTTGTTGAGCTGGTTATTTACCTTCCTGTCTGTTTATAGAAGTGCTCCTCAAACTCTCTCAGAGCTTTGCGAAGCCTTTTCTTATCTGCTCTTGTCTCTCTGAGGTGTTCAAGCAGAACAGGCCTGTAAAAGAGATAAGAGAACATGAAACCCCTCATGTGCCTGGAAGTATTGTTAAAGCTGTGGCTTTGAGTAGTAAGCAGGATGATACCATGAGCCAGGGCAGGCACTGAGCTCAGTGCCCCGTGACATTCCACCATTTGCTTTCAGCTTTCAGCTCCATATCCATCTATAGCTGGCTATAACATCACACATGATAAACAGCCATGCTCCTTCCCATTTACCAGTATCCCAACCCTTCTAATACATTGAAGGCAGAAGTCCTGTGGACAACATGGGAGGAAAAGCTTTCAGGATTGTATCTTGCTGCTGGTCTTAATTCAGTGTGGAGTTAATTTGAGTTGACAGGGCTCTGCAGCTTCAGGGACACGCTTTGCAATTCTGTAACTGAGTTAATAAAGTCAAGATCCAAGCCCTAATCCTAAAAGCAGCTTTTAGCAAGTGTTACTGTGATCCAATGGTACCCAGAATCACCATTTTTGGAGGCCATATTTTAGCCAGTATTTGAAGAATAAGGGTGGATTTTATTTTTTTTTTTTTTTTTTTAATTAGAGAAAGAATTCTGTTACAACATATTCAACTGGTGGTTTGTGGTTTGTTTTTTTTTTTCCCTAACAAAACAACACAGAAGTATCTTCATAACATTTGTGAGCAAACTATTGCATACACAGTTGGGTTTTACATAGATAACCAAGATGTTTTTTTTTTTACTCTCAACTTAGGTAGAACCTTGTCAGCTTCATTTATGCATCTAAGAGCTCCCAATTAGAAAAAAAAAAGAAAAAAAAAAAAGAAAAATACAACATCCTACAAGCTATGAGAGCAGATCTGTTTCTTGAAGGCATATTCTCCAATGAGTTTGGGGGCTGTGGTAGCAGCCCATGCTCATCTTGAGATCTGCTGTCTCTTGCAACCCTTAGCTACACATTAGAAGGAGGGCTTTATTTTGGTTTTGTAATGGAGGGTAGAAGGGGTGGTGTTAAGTTTCCTGGACATCCAGACACTAATAAATATTCTTCTGCAAGGAATAACCTGATTTTACACCAAGCCAATGTCCTGCCATGTGATCCTTGACTCAGCTCACCTGTTGCTGTCTGCTTGCCTCACACCTCTGGCAGTTTTACATCACTCACAAAGTCCCAGTGCACACACACAGCAGCAGAGTGTCCTGCCTTGCATAGCTGTGCTGTCTCAGATGATAAGTAGTTAGATATCTAATTTATCTAATTTTTTGCAGCAATTATAGGTAGGTCAGTATATCTTTACAAAATCATTATTTAGTATCTGCTACTCTGTAGTCACCTGTCTTGTATACTTAATGTCCCTTCTCCTTTCTCTTCATGGACTTGGCACAAAATTGCTTGAATAAACATGTCAAACCACAGGTATTCTGCCCAAATGATGAATATACCCTGCCTCTTTTCTCCCATAAGAAAACATAGAATACTGCCATGCAATAAGTATGGATCATGGTTCATTTAAAGGTTACATAAAATATTTTTAAACTTTCAGGAGAAAAAAAAAAAAGATGGAACTTACATTGTTGCCTCATGTAAATTGGACATAGACAAGGCTGTCTGCCTTAAACCTTTCTTTTCATCCAGAGGTGACACATATGGAGTCTCACTTTCCACCTGAGAGTAACACAGGTGCTCATCGACAGGGAGGCAAGATACTGGGCCAGATGATAACTCATGGCTGCTTTGAGAATGGTCTTCATCTGAGTCTTCCTCCTCCTGCTTGTAAAATATAAAGCATCATTATTATGCAGTCCTCAACATAAGAAGGACATAGAGCTCCTTGAATGGTCAAAGGAGAGCCAAAAAAATGATCAGAGGGCTTGAGCACCTCCTGTGTGAAGGCAGGCTAAGGAAATAGGGGTTGTTCAGCCTGGAGAAGGGGAGGCTTTGATGTGACTTTGTAGCAGCTTTCCAATATCAGAAGAAAGGTGGTTAGGGCTTTTTGTGCAGGTGTGTAGCAAGAGGACAAGGAGCAATGTTTAAAACTTGAAGAGGGAAGATTTAGGTAAGACATTAGGATAAAATTCTCTCCTGTGATGGTGGTGGAACACTGGAACAGGTTACCCAGGGAAGTTATGGCTGCCCTCCCCATGGAAGTGTTCAAGGCCAGGCTGGATGGGGCCTTGAGCAACCTGGTGTAGTGGTAGGAGTCCCTGCCTATGGCAGGAGGGTTGGACCTAGATGATCTTTAATGTCCCTTCCAACCCAAGTCATTCTATAATTCTATGATTATTAAATATCTTTATATACATGACCATACTAACAAATTACTGCACGACAACATAAAGAATTAGGATCTAACTTCATGGGTGTACTAACTGAAATAATTTACATATACTGAAATGCCCATTTTAAAACAAGATTGTTCATGCAAGCTCTTGTGCTCCTTGACTCTGCTTCTGGGTGTCTGCAGCCAGCAATTTTTATAAGGAGCAAAGATTTAAAGAACATTCTGTATTTAGGGAAGCACTGCAGTCCTGCTGGAAGTTGTACTCCTCTTAAGTACCATCTACTGTTTGTATTAAGTCCAGAAATTCTGACTGTAACAAGAGTAGGAGGTAGAGATTTTATAGCTACAAATGCTAACTACCAAAACAGAGTGATGTTGCTGGCTTCCTCACATTCCTCCTCATTCCTCAGAAGAAAGGTTGAGATTTTGGAACTAAGGCTTAAACATAAGAACTCCATGGAAACTCCTTAGAAATAATACAAAGGACCTTCAGTTGTTTTTTAATAAGATATCCATGTGCATAGATCTAAAGCTCCATTGTCATCTAACATGAAAATAGTTTATCATTTTTAAATCAACCTAGCCCCAGTCACTCTTAGATTATTGGTTTTGATAGAGACATCCTAATTAACTTCCAATTAGTTATCTCACCTCTGAGACCAGTGCTGTTATAATACATTGATATAATATTAATTAGGATACCAAAAATTATATGCTATATGATTGCTAGGAGTATTGTCAAGAGCATATAAAAGCTATAGTGCCAGCTTATGCTTCATGGACACAGGTTTTGTTCTTGGTTGCATCTGTTTGCCATAACAGAAAACTAATGCAGCCTCTGACCTTGTAACCAACCATCTCAAGTGCCTGCTTCAGAAACTGCTGGTGTATCTTACACTTTCTGGTATGCTTAGAAGTTGAATTTTACTGAATATTTTCTCTGCTTGAAAATATCAACATCGCATATTAACTACCGAGCATATTCTTCCAGTATCAGCATTTCTATTACTGTCAAACTCATCTAAAGGTACAAATGAAACACAGCATTTAGTATGTTTTCTTGACAATGGATATGAATACTTTCAAACTTACAATTGTGGTGATCAAAGATGGAGTTGCAAGAAGTTTCTTGATAATTCTGTATCTGTCATAAAGAGGTTTCATGAGACCCTTCTCCTGCTTAGTTACCTAAAGAGAAATGATAATGAAACATACTCCTCAAATATTAAAAATAAAAAATAAATAAGTTTCTCATTTGCTCCCTTAAAGCAGAGAAAGGTATTAGAAGAGTACGACCCAATGTGTGTTTTGCTTCCACAGATATTCCATGGGAACCTTAGTTCAATCCAGATGTCTAAAAGGGACAATGGCAATCTCTTTCCTAAGGGAAAATACCCAATGTGGATCACTCCCATCCTTGAGACAGACTGCCCAGGCAGAGAGTAAACTCTTTTCCATCTCCTTCTGAAGGTGCTCACAGAGCTGTGAGAATTAAGATCCATTTCTACTCTGCATTGCATTGATATCTCACTTCCTAACTGGAATAATGGCACCAGGCCAGCTGGTGTAACACTGGGCAGTCTGCTGGGGCCAGTGGGATGAGGAAAATACAGCTGAGGGGATAGCTGAGAATCCAGCCTGAGGGAGGCAGCTGGCTCTATGCAGAACTGTTGTGTGCATTCCTCTCCGGAGCTCTCTTCCACAATTGGAATTAGCCATCTGCTTATGTAGTTTGCTCTTTTATGAGCACTGATTAGGAGGAGAATGTGCTTTTAGCTCAGGTGTTGAGATTCTGATCCAGCCACAAATATTTGTAACTGAAAAAAAAAAAAAATCCCTTATGAAAGCTAATTGTGCAGTAGACTGACTAGAGGGTATAAAAGGAAAAAAAGCAAATCCTACCAAAAAAACCAAACAACAACAAAAAAGGCACTGAGTTCTCACAGATATCAGTGCAGGTATCATACTTTCCTAGAATATTTTGCATTGTTGAGGCAGCATTTATGAATAGTTGTAACTGGAAAACTAAATAAATATTTTTCTCACACATTCGAGGGAGAAATCAGTTAAAGAGATCTGTATTTGACAGGTAAGTTCATAAATAATAGAGAGCATCCCCCATTATATATTAAATATTATTTAATAGTAACAAATTAGAAAAACAACCATTCTAGACTCAGATACTTGGAAAACTGCAGCGAGGACATTCCTCAACTTTTTAATTATTCATCAAGAAAAATAGATTTGCCTTGGCTGGTAAGGGATGAAGAAGAGAAAGCTTCACCTATGCTAAAGAACACATTTAGAGTGGAACAACAGATTCACAATGAAATCCCAAAGTATTGGGATACCATTGTGATACCATTGCTAACACTCTGTAAATGCTGAGTGTTCTAGAAAAAGATGCTGTCTCTAAAAATAAAATGGAAAATAATCTGATCAACCAGCAGGAAATTACAGGTGGGCAGTGTGCCTCTGTAGAACTGCTGCAGGGGAGCTGCAGCAAATGCAGCCCTTTATTAGCAGTGGGGACAGGTGTGGGGTTTCCTCCTCAATTGCACTTCTGGCTCTGCTGGGCTGAACACCCAACACTAGCAGCTTATTTCTATTCAAAAATCCCAATATGAATCACTGGCACCAGAAAGAAAAAGGCTGATTTTTCAGCAATGTGGCTCGTCAGTGTTGGTGATGTATCAATATATGCAGAGGTGTCTGCTGCAGGGAGCACAGTATTTAACTGGTATCTCTCTCTCTTTTCTCCCTCTTTCCGAGGAGATCTGCTCCTGACGCTTCCATGCTTTCCTCTGGGTTGGAAGAGCAAGGAGCACATGAAGCTAATGTAATTTTCCATAGTGTCTGTCTCTCCACAACATATCTTTGTGAATTAGAGCCAAGTGTTTGGAGGGCTGGAGAGAAGCTCATCCACCACAAGAAAGAAATGTGAAGAATGAAGGAGCTTGAGGCTGGGGGCAGGTCTCTCTGCAGAAAGCCAGTGACCAGCTCTTGTACTGACAACTTGGAGAAGTGTTTTGACAAATTAGCCTCTACTTTTAAAAAAATGTATCAATCCCTGAGAAAGTGATGCTTGTCTAATACCAAAGGAGTGCCTTGCTATTAACTTCAGCAGGAGCAAAACCTTTCTTGCTTACTGCCCAAATGCAACACAGTGCAGAACTACTAATCACATTTGTCTAAAAGGTCTGAATGCATTAATCACTCCAAAATGATCTGACATTCATTTTAAGAGAAGAGCTGCTAACTAGAAAGTAGGAGTACTGAAAGGCAGCTAATCGGTTTACTTATTGCTAGGTCTGCAATTAATACAAGATTAATTCTTTCAAAAACTATTAAGCCTGGAGAAGCTGAATAGTTAGGAGGAAACAGGGAGTGATCATTAATCTTGATTTTACACATGAGAAATCACCTCAAGAGGGTTTAACATTTGTGCCTATTTCATTAGCTCATTTTATTATCAGTCTCAAAACTGGTTTGTATTGAGCTAAGCTCAAAATGGCTGATAATTTCAAAAGCAAAGACAGATGAAATCACAAACCACAGAATTGCCTGAGATATCTTATAACTGTTAGCTGAATACAGCAATATGAAATTCAATGCTAATTAAATAAAAGCACTGCTTGATGGCCAAGTAAAATTCTACAGCTGAACTTCAGGTGAGAACTCAGAAGGCTTTTATGGAAACATTACCCTTGCCCAAAATAACTACATCTTGAAAAAAGAAATGTTTACCTGCTATTAGTTTCCTAGTAATCTGGCTCAGATTCTGGTAGAGGAGCTAAATGTTATCTAAAAAATAAAATATTGCATATAAACAATATCTACAGTAACACCAGAGCTTCATGTAGCTGAAATGAAGCCTTTGATCTCTGCTGCAACCACCAGACATCCTTGAGTCATTTCACATCAGTGCTATAAACCTCATTCTCCCCAAAAAGCCCAGGATGATTCATAATCAAAACTCCAGTCTTTTTTAATGTTACACTTACTGGACCTACTAAAAAATATAATATGGAAATAGATCAATTTGACTTCATATGTTCCTTCTCAAGCCTCTCTTCTGTAGCATTTTCATAGAAGTGTTATCAAACACCTTTGGTAGCAAATGGATAGTTCTCTCAACACAACTGTTCACTACATGAATACCAAAAGAAAATAAATAAGATCTTTAAAAAATAAAAGTTCAATCAACTGACAAATGAGAGAGATTGAGTCCCACATCCATCTTAAGAGAGCTTTTATGGACAGGACTGCCTCATTGACATCTCTTTTGGTGTCAGCTGATCTCACTCTTTGCATAATAAAAAATTCTAGCAAGTGAAAATATCATAAAGTCTGCACCGTTGGGATTTTAGGACTATGTACAGAACAGCGTGGGTTTGTTGTCATCTTTTGTTTTGCTACAAAAGAGTTCTGGTTGTGAAACACTTTTTCCATTGGAGGTTTTTAAAAAAGTAGTGAACAATGAAAAGGTTAGCCCCAGATGCTGGAGCTCAAGACCTCAGAAGCATAGCATTGTTACACACAGTTCTAGTTTTTATACAGCAACTAGGTGTTTAAAAAAGAAGAATAGAGACAAAACAACACAACAACGTTTATCTCTTTTGGGTACTTCCTGATGCTGAAATCCACACAGAATAATGTCTTAGTTCTACAGCTTAGCATTTAGTTCTTCATTCCTCCTTGTCCTACTCACCCCCTCACTTTTTTTTTTCATCAGCCACAGTCTAAATTTCAGCATTTAGATTTTAGGTACATCTGAGGGCAGAATTTTTTGTCTTCCTTTGCTCTAAGCATCAGGAATAGCAACATAATGTGGTACCAAGAATATTAAAAAAAAAGAGCATTTTTGTGGACAATGCGTATTGCAGAACAGCTTCAGATAGACCCTCTCATGTGCCAGTACTGTGAAGGTAAGCAGTTTAAAATGTGTACTAGTTTAAAAGTATAAATAAATGTCCCAGCCAAGCATGTTCCATGGAGTAGTGCTCTTACATTCAGAAGAGTAATTGAGAATGTTGAGAAGAGCAGAGGCAGTATCAACACAAGTAAATGTACAAGTGCAAAGCAGTCTGTACAGTTGTGCTATCCATGTCAGCTTAGAGTAAACTTATCAACTGGGCAGATGGGCTTTCAGCATTTCTCAAGTGAGTGGGGACCTTTATTGTCAAAAAATTAAGTAATGTTTTTAATCACAGTTTCTGTAGACTCCACATGGGACTGCTTTTTGAGTCACCATCCCCAATACACTGGAACCTGCCCTCCCTGAGCACAGAACCTCAAGCAGGCAGGTTTCAGCAGTGCCAGGCAAACAATTTTATACATGCACATGAAAAAAGCACTTAGCACTATTAGAAAAAATATTCTGCACCTCTTTTTTTTATGTGCAGCTCTTCACAGAAAAGTAATTTCGGACAACTGCACTAGAGCTCCCATCTTGTTAGGGAGAAAATGCCCTGCAGTACTGAAAGACACAGGATTCACATGCACCAGCATATCTGAGACAGCTGCACACTAATTCATATCTGCCTCAGATGATAAAGTTCTGAAAGAAATGGCCACACTTGTTAAATACCTTAATAGCCTCTGGAAGGTTGAAGTGTTGTCTTTTCTCCTTTAGTCGTCTCAATACACTATCCATGGTTTCTTCTACTGAGGAAGATGGTTCTGTGCTTGTGGCCTCCTGTGTCCCAGCATCATGAGAGGTCCCAGTGCTTTCACAACGGTCATTTCTTTGGGGTGCTCTAGAGGGACAGTTTTGCTCTTCTGAAATTTTGAGTTTCAGCTCTGAAAGGCAAGTAAATAGACTGGAAATGTTTGCGAAGTTTCTTCTGACACTACAGGAAAAAACCCACACACCTGTTTCCTGCATAAAGGCATAAAGTTATCATGCCACAGTTGTGTAGGGAAGTAACTCTGCTTCACTGCAACATGTAACAACTTCCACCTGATTAAGTTGAAATCCAGTGGTCAAGGAGTGAGATGTGTCCAGATCAATGAAACTTAATGCATAAATGTATTTCTCTTTTTCCTCCAAACTGATCTTTGAAATAAAAGGTATTACCATAGGTGAGGACTGAAAAGGTTCTGGATTAAAGAGTGAGGTCTGAGTAGGAATCAGTGCAGAATGTCAGAGGGAGTGACATTAAGAAAGAGACGTAAAAGGGCAAAAAGCACTTGAGAATATTTGTGGGACATCAGGTGAACAGAGGGGATATGGAAGCAAAGCTCTCTTGCTCTTCCTTCTCCTCACTAAAACCATGCAATTCCAAATGATCTGAATATGTCCAAGCCAGCTTGTTTCAGGATGCAGCCCTTCACAGAGACCTTCCTGGACAAGGGGCAGTGTCTCTGTAGCTGCCTGCCCCGCTCTCCCCCCAGCTGTGCTTGCCTGCCCTGCTGTGATGCTGCACAAGTGAAGAGAGGAACAAAGGTCCTTCCCTAAGAAGGGCTGGGGAGGCCATGCTGTGTTACAGAGCCCACCATGCCAGCTTCCAAACTGCTGGAGCCATGTACTCCAGGTCTTCATAACCAACCCCACTCTCTAGTGTAGTTTAAACCATAAACCTCCCTTCCAGAGGCTGCACGACCATCCCAGCCAGGTCACTGAGCTGGTTCTCACAAGGGAAATGAGCCACTTCACTTAAATGTTTTCCTGTAGCAGAAGAGCACCTGAGCAACCCCACAAAAGACTTATAGGTTACAGTATGTCCTAGTTTCCCAGTCAGCAACCTGCCTGGATGCAGTAATGTGTGTAAGTACATCAGCTTGACACCAAGCCAAAAACCCTGGAGCTGTAGGGACCTGCACAGAGCAACAGGAAAATTAAATTAAGGTCTGAATTAGCTCCTATAAAGCCAGGCCCCGCTTCTAGCATATGGCTGGCTGGTGAAGGACCTTGAGCAAGGCAGAGACTTATAGCTTTAAATGTGTTAATTTTATTGAAATCCTTTCAGAAATAGTAACATCATTTTCTTAACTGTGGCAGTCTGAGGATAGAAAACAGATTGGCAGGGAAAAATAGTAATTTCTATTATACTCATAGAGCTAGGAAGGATAGGAAAGGCTTACAAACTTGAAGGAGAACCAACAAGTGCTTGAGTGTTTTTCCATTTCAGTTGCACATGTCTCATAATTCTCATAAGTCTTGCATCTCTTAAAAGCAGTGCCATTTTTCAGGATAATAAAACCAAGGGTGTTCATAGGATTAAGGTATTTGGGGTGTGCAGATCAGGCTGATCTACAGAAGCCAGACCCCTAGCAAGCTGAAGCAATGGGTAAGCCAGAGAGTTGATTTTCAGAACCTTAACTAAGCAGATTGGCCATTCCCTCTCATTTGCTCATCCTGGATTTGTAACACAAGGTTCAAGACAACATAAAAAAATATCTAGCAATTAAACATCTCAAAATAGATTCTCTAAGGGAGCACTTTCAAGGAGAAATTTACCAAAAGATGAGTTTCTAATTCTTTATTTACTACACTCATACCCCCTGTATCTACATTATTACTCTACAATTGGATATTCTACACTATATCCAAAACAGAGATAAACATAATACTACAGTTTAATCAGTAGTGTGAATCTATTTATAATGAGGAAAGAAGATTTAGATAAATCATAAATAGTTTTTTTAAAAAATAATCAATCAGTCATGGCTACATACTCCCTGAATGCAAGCATGTGATACACCCACTGACGTTAACAGTGTGGGATGCGGACATTCAAGGGCAAAACTTGACCCTTTAGGCCAAAACCAATATCAGGGAAAGATCCATTTTTCTGATTAAATAAACAAATAAATAAATCAGGATTTAGAGTTGTGTAACCTCCGTCCTAAATAAACATTTTGTACCTACATTTGCACTACTGCAAGGGAACCTTTAACTTTGTAGTTCTGTATTTCACTCACAAAAATATTCAGAATAAAATTGTCTTTTGCTTGAATATTTACAGCGATGAGGCAGAGATGTTGTCTTTTTCCCCTTCTCCTTTTTAGCTTTGTTATGAGGGTTGAACTGTCTTACTTCAATCCCTGCTTTTAGGAATGAAGTCAATTATCTTTGTCACTAGGAGAATTTCTACCACACACTAAGGAAAAATAAGCAGAACACTGAAGTCAAAAAATAACTTCAATATTCCAGGTATACTCATGCTTCCAAAAGCTTCAGCAAAAAAATGAAGCAATATGCTAATACATACCTTTGAGCTGCTTACGGCCTTTGGCCAAATCATTCATCCATTTCAGAACTTCAGGATTGGAAGTCTTGTCACCATGTGAAGGCTGAATGTAAAGAAAAAAGGAAGAATAAAAAAGAAGGAATTGATGTTTGTACAATTAAACTGATAAAAACCTATGCATACAGTGTCCTAAAAATGTCCATAGTTCCAACTGCACTACATCACAGTGTCACAAGGAGCATTTGGTTTGATGATGATACTTATTTATTGGGCCCATTATCTCTCCCCATGGTGGCACAGTGCTTCATGGATCTGAATATTTTGGCTAAAAAAACCCAAAACATTTACGACCTTGACTAATTTCTTAAAAATACTGCATGACTTTGCAAGAACTGATCAAACACCAAATCTAAGTCAAGTTCCCAAGAGATTTCCAGGATGGTAACCAAAGCACTCTGTCCCTTCTGGGGATAATTCCTTACTGCTTAAAGGTAGGGATTGTCTTGGAAAACAGCAAGTTAAAAGATTTAACCAAATGGCTTAACTAATCAAATGAAGTGATTTCAGAATATATGAAGTGATCACAGAGTGATTTCAAAAGCAGCATACTACGAACCCTTTGTATATCAGCTATTTCTTTGCATTTACAAATTGCCTCAAAATTAAAACCAGTTTACTCTGTAACTTTAAAACTCAGCCACTTAAATGGCAAAACAGTTTTGAAAAAAGACATGGCTGAAATAAATTATTTTCTGGTCACAATGTGATGACTGTATAAACATGAAATTTTACTTCTAAAAATATATTATGACCACGGGGTAGTACTACTCACAAAAGTACATTTAAGTTTGCAGTTGTTGCTGAGATTACAAGGTAATATACAATTACCTGAATTTTCATTTTAATGTAGTTATAAAGTATCACAATCTTCCCTGTTTCCTGTTCTACACATCCATAGCATCACAGGTGTCTCTGTGTGTTTACAGTGCACCATTGACATTGTACAAATGGTGAGCAATGACCTTGCATGCACTGCCCAGAGCACACCACTAACCCCAACCACCCACCAGCAACACACCACAATTTCTATTTCCCTCAGCTTCTGTTGAGCACTGTGCTTTGGAAGTGTAAAAGAGTCTGCCTGAATGAAGGAATCTGCACAGCAGAACAACAGTTTCCAAGCAAATTACCTTTATCAAGTAAATAAGTAGCTTTTCATCTTTTGAATCATTTTGGTTCACAAGTCTGTCAGCTATGTTTCCCTGGTTCGCACTTTTCACACATCTATAAGATGGATACTTTGCAACAAAGGCAATGCACAGAAAATGCAAATTAATCTCAGAACTACTTCACACACTTAAAGATGGTAAAAAGATAATCCCTCAATGTGGATCTTCCTATTTCATTTTACCAAAAATATCCTTTCCCTATCATTACACGTTTGTCTACACTGGGATTCTTGGTTGCCTTTATCTTTTCAATTATTATCTTACCAGGTATTTTTTTTCTTGCTCAAACTTTTCTTCATACTTCCTAATTTTTCTCTTGAGACTCTGAAGATGCTTGGTAAGTTGTGCTACTGTTTGTGGTTCTTTGCACTCCTCACTGTTACATCTAGAGGAACTCCTTGGCCTGTAAAAGCCAAAAGCATAGGTTAGCTGCATTACAGACCTGGCTATAATGGATGATGCCTTGTTTTAAGCACCCTTAATGCTTTCCTGGCACAAGTTTGGTTTCTGTCTGAAACTCACAGCTTCATCTCTGGAGACCACACATGTGAACTGTCCATGTGTTCTATTACACTCTCATATTTTAATGAATGACTCAAGCTATACCTCTATTACAGCTGAAATTTTTAGTATTATACCTTAATAGTCTTCTCTATCTCATGCTCACTCATCAGACTAATTACTAACATTTAAAACTATCCTTGCTAACTATAATTAATAAAGACTTCAGACAATATTGTACTGTGTTTTGACTGAATCAGTAGTCCTATTTCTGGTATTGCATATTAACCATGTCAAATCATTCTACAGTATGAACATCTATTATTTATGACAGCAGTAACTGAAAAAAAACATGAATAATTAAAGATGTCACAGTTTAACAAACCAGAACAATGGGTTGTAGAAAAATTATTTAAAACATATAAGAAAAAGTACACTTTCTTACATCATGAAAGGTTGAGCACTTGGTGGAGAAGGGGCAGACTCTGTGTCTAGATTAAATCTCTGGCTTTGGCTGAAGATAGAGCAGCGTGGTGACAAAAGAGGATTGTCTCCATCTGTAAGGTGATACAGCAGTCGACTGATCCCTAGAGAGTGATGTTCTTGTGGGCTACTGTCCATCTCATTTTGCCAGTCTCGATGGGCTGGCACAGGCTCTAGAAAGAAAACAGAAGCCAATATGGACTGAGGATCACTCACAAGATCTTTGTCTACCTAGATAAACACAAATCTATACTTACTGAGGTATTCAAAGCATAAGTACTCAAAGTAAACAGCAAATAGTTCAGCAAAGTATCACATGTAGAATAAACAGAATACTGAGGATGAGAAAATAGAAAGAACAATTACTGGCTTAACATAAAACATTTTTGAGACCCACAAGAGAAGTTTGTAAGCTATGAAATATAATATAAAGATGAAGGGATTCCCAGAATAGTATCTTTAACTGTATTTTCATAGATCTGTTTGCTTCTAACAGCCACATTCATGCAGAAGATAATGAACGTACAAAACAAGTTTAATTTTATGATTTAGCATCTTGTCCTTTGGTCAAGAGAAAGGCAAATCAAAAATATAATATGTCCTGATGCTAAAATCCTTCAGCACCCTGCAGAATTTTGTTAAGGTTTGAAGGAACATACACGTGAATCTAAAGAACACAGGATATGAAAATAACTACAATAACCAACATTTGATTTAGTTATTTAAGGTTGTGTGCAGTGGCTGCAACTTGGAAGAGTCACACTGGGAATACTATGTTAATATTCTCCTTGACTGTAAAGGGAAACCCCACTACAGGTACCTCAAAAGGTAAGATTTGTTTTATAGAGATGGTCAGAGTAGACTACAGAATTATTTATTCTGGACTGAAAAAGTAGGAATTGGTGAACCTCATCACATTGATTCTCTTTGTGGGTAACAAAAACAAACAAACAAACCAAAAAAAATGGGCACGTTACAGAGCCTCCCTCCAGGGAATCTTCCTTTTTCTGCACCTGGTCACATTAACAGGAAGATCCATTGAATTTTTTTCTTCACCCTCAGAGGGTGAAAAGGGTAGGTTGGAGGGGGTGATCTAACCTAGTTAGTATTTTGGCTATCAGATAATTGTGTTTTAAAGATGTTTTTAGGAAGAAACTTCCTCATAAAATCTCTCTCCCAAAAAACAGTTACTATATGTTAAAACAAAGAATGTGCTCTGTTTCAGCTTTGCCTACATAAATTTCCATAGTATTTAATACTGATATTTAATATTTTACACCAACTACATTATGTTTTTCCTCTAAACCCATGTTTGTTTTCAGATAAATTACTTTATATTTCCAGGCAGCATGTGTGTTACTTTCAATAAGTATAATATTTCTAACATAGCACTAATTCTAATACATGTCACTGAATCTTTTTATTCAATAGAAGCCTAAAACTGTACAGAAAAACAACTGTATGTGGATTTACTCACAGAAGAGCAGGCAGGTTTCTAAAGGTTTTTTCACCTTTGCTTTTTTTCAATTTTTTCTTTTTTACATGGACATGACATTCCCATGGTGAGTGGGTATTTCCTTCAGGAATGTAATAGAACCTTTGTAACACATTTTCTTTAATCTCTGTCCATCAGATACTGAAGCTATAAATCCCTATTGCTGCACTAGGACAATGGGGAGAAACCAGCTCTGAACAGTAACCTTCAAAGAAAACAATGACTGATTTCAAAAATAGTCATTACAGTGGGCTAAAATGTTATTTTATCAGGCACTGTCCAACTGTTTTTACTTTACAGATAACAAAAAAACTCAACTGTGTATTGTATAATTAGTCTGTCATGCAAAAGGTACTCATGACTTCTGTTTTTGTGAGTTCATCTCCTCTAGCAGCACCATCAATTATAATTACATTCAGCCTTTTCACAATGAGTCAATGTAGTTGATTATTAATTCTAACCTAGTATCTTTCCTCCAAGTACTTTGTAGGTCAAACTGAGATCCCCAAGATGCTGTTGCAACATCCAAAACCTCTAAATCATGTAGGAGATTCAAATCCTCCCATAGAGTTCCAGAAAGGCATCTGGGAGAAGCTGGGGTAGAGCATTGTACCAGACATAGGAAATTAAATACCCATACAACATACTGTGATAGAGGCTGGCATAAATGTTCTGCAAACAAAAGTGTTGTCTCTTTCTGGCAAAAAATCTTTCTTTACCCTGTAAGTCTTAAAAAAATTAATTTTTTGTTGGGTTTTGCTTTTGTGGTTTTTGGGGGGGTTTTAACTTCTCAAAAACAATATTGCCAACAGGAAGAAACCGGCTGCCTCTCTTTTATTTCACCATCTTTGAACTTAAAGAAATAACCACTGTGAAGCAGGTTGACTAAAGAATAGTGTCAGTATTTTTCATGATCTTATATGAAAAGGAATAATTTCTTTATATTCATATTAAGTAGCAGTCACTTGATTTTGAAAGGAAAATGATGTTACAAAAAAAAAAAAAAAAAAAAAAAAAAAAAAAATTCAGTCAGTCTTTGTATGATAGGTGGAGGAGAAATGTTTCCAGCATTTGCACTCCTCTGCTTTTCTGTGCAGTCCTCTTGCAGGAGGTATTCTGCTGATAAACTTCAAGGCCACAGACATTTGCTCCTTTTCACATTCACAGACAGGCAATATTACTTGGCCCAACTCATTCTCATAAATAGAAAATCACATCCAAGACTAAACACTCCTGGAAAATTAATGCAAAGGACAAGTAGTGGCTGGAGCACACCCAGGGTAAAACCAAACACACAGACCTGCAGCAAGTTCAAGGAGCTTTTTATACTCAGCTAGAAAGTGAAAAGGAGACAACCTGAATTTGGGTGTCTTTCTCAAAGGCCAGGGCCCTTCCATTGCTGTGGCATCAGGGCCTCCTGACAGCACTGCTACACACAAAAGCTTGCAAAGTCTTGAAACTTTGAGATGGCCCCAAGAAAGGTTTCAATCCCAACCCCACCACAAATGCATTAAATTGCTACCTGCTGTTCAGAAGTGGTCAGCAAGTCATTCAAACCACTTCAATTTTGTAGTCTGATTACTATAATAGTGGAACAGCTCAGGATGATGACAAGTTATAACCAACCCTATTTTTAATTGCAACTTAAGGCCATCATCCTGCTTCCAAGATCCTAAACAAGGTACTAAGCATTATCCTGAGTACCCCATGGGCTGACCAAACATCTCCCTGTGTTCCTGTGTCTAATATAATTCTAATTCTAGCCTCTGTTATTGCCAGAAGTGAGAACTAAAGCCTCCTCTGGCCAAGTCAGTAGATTTTCCCTTAGACTGCAGCTCCTCCTCCTTACTCTATTCAGTTCATCTTAGCACTGACAAGAGCTCACCACATTAATTAAAGCCAAGGTCTTATAACATCCAGTATGCTTCATAATGTGGAATTCAATCACATGCAGGAATATATGATACTCTAAGAAAAACAACAATACACTGAAAACTCTTGTCTATAAACAGGGTATTCAGATGTAATGTGCCATTCCTCAACATTCCTCACATGTCTGTGAATGCCAGCATCAAGATTTTCCATTTAAAAGACATTTAGAACATCTTGTAGCTAGTTTCAGCTGCTCACCACTGAAATCACATACTTTCATGTGTTTCAAAGTAAAGTGGAAATTTCTGACTTTTCTCCAAAGCTAAGAGTTACTGCTCTCCCCTCAGGATCTCAGGATCCCAAAATTGGCATCCTGAAGTACCCTATCATTTCACTAGATTGGTCTAGCTTCACTTACCGTGCACATAATGTATTTTTTCAACATTTTCTATACTAGGATGGGAAACAAAAGAAATTCAATGGACTAGGCAGTCAGTCAGGTTTCATTTTTAAATAAAAAGGCTTATAACTAGAGAGATAGTATATATGGCACATCTGCTAAAAACTCAGTTCCTAGCCTGGTACAAATCTCTAGACTTCCATTCAAGCTTGAGCCGAAATAGCCTACAGTCCCATGTGAGAGTATCAGAAGATTTGAGTAGTAATTTAAGAGATAAAATAAGGACTAGCTTTATTTATGTAAAATGGCAATTTATTGGGAAAAAAACAAACAAAAAAACCCCCAAAACAAAACAAAAAACCAGAAAAACATCAAAAACAAAAAACAAACAAAAATGCTAACCACAAAGTAGATGTTAACAGGAATGAACATTTATAAAAATCCATCAAATGAGCACGATTTAATCACAGAGTGAGTCTGAACTGCTGAAGTGTCAGAGCATGCTCTGAACTGTGTGAGAGAAATGATACAGAAATCATCATCCAATATTTGCCATTGTAGCTGGAGACAGGCGAATAGGAGCTGGGAGGATATTGGATGTAGGGGTCACTAACAGTAGGATTTAAAAGAAAATTGTACCAAAACAGCAAAAATAAGATACGTAAACAATTATTAAGCATCCTAACAATGAATTATGAAATGATAAGAACAAAATAAGGGAACTACTGGACAAGGAGAAAAAACTCATTCTCCAATAAATGAAAAGAGTCAGTGCAGATTTTGGATGGGCTGCAAAATGCCTGTGCAGCTCAGATAGCAGATCTGCCTCTGCCTCAGATCCACACCAAGGGACTAGCACCACTGCAAGTGCCATACCCATATCCAAGAGATATTGTGGTATTTGCCTAGCTGGGCAAAAGCTTTTTTTTTTTTTTTTTTTTTTTAGCTAAAACCTAGGACATTTAGTATTTTTTCCATTATTTCATCTCTGTAATAATTTGAAATAATTCAGATTCTACATATCATTTTCCTTACTTATGCAATGCAAACCTCAAAACTTCAGAATTTCTTAAACAGAACACTACGATTTGTGATTTTTTAAAAAAGTTAAATATTTTACTGTTATTTCTTGCTGAAAATTCTGAGCAAATGGCTCCTGAAATAAGTTATTCTCAATCCAGCCTTTATTCTGACATAAAATATCAATTGCAAAGGAGTTACTGACCTATCTGCCTTAATTTAGACCATACATGGTGAATGATTTAAGTAATTGTGTATTCATGTTGCTTGCCTGAGAGATGCATTAGTCACATTGCCTTTGACCTATTTTTTACAAACAGTGATTCCTCCTCTATTGAGCATCACAACTCTGTCAGCCCTGTGACTACAAGCTGTGAATTGACAAAAATAGTGCTGAGCCTTAGGGCTATTTTTTTTGCACAGACTGGTTTCCATATTGAGAGGAGAGGGAGAGATAACACACCACAATTTGCCTAGATGGGTAATAATGCAGATTCATTAATTATTAAAATCCACATGCTGTAGAAATCACCTTTGCTATCTCTCTGATGATGTATTAAATTAAAATCAATAATAGGAGAAATTAAGTTATATTGCTCCGATAAATCACAAAAATACAATTGCATGATATGGCAGGTGAGCTCACACAATAGAGACATAGGAAGTAAAGAGCACAAATGTACTTAAGAGAAAAAGAGGAAAAAGAAAGAAAGAAAAATTAAATAAATCTAAACTAAAAATAAAAGAATTTGGATTCTTTAAACCTGCCTAAAAATCAAGATTCCCAGAAAAATCCTCAGACAAACAGAAGGCTACAGACATATATTTCCATTCTTTTAACTGGGATCCCCCTCTTTTACACTACATAACATTTGCAGCAGGAAACGGTGCTGTGCATTAGCTCTGCTGTGTTTCTCAGAAGGCTGCAAATCTGATATTAAAGTGCAAGTCACAAGGCTTTTTATAATTGCAAATGAGAACACATCATGGCACAACTGCTTACCTCCACAACTGGCCCCATCAGCTTGCACACTGGTTTGGGCTGAAGAAGGGGCTGGATCCTTGGGTGCAGGCAGCTGAGGAGTTTCCTCCTGGGTTGGCAGAAATGCAGAGCACAGATCAGTTTCAAGGGCTTGTAGCTTCAACAAAGAATTCTGCAGACAAAAGCAGAACATTGGGCTAGAGAGAGAACAACAGAATGCAGCAAAGGCTCTTCAACTCACTGAGCCCATTAGCAGTGCCTGCAAAGGGGTGTTCACTCCCAGCTCTGAGGGGACGTGCTGGAGAACAAACGTGCACAGTTCCACGAGTTTCTTGACTTCTGGTTATTTAAGTCCCGATTTACAGAGAATATTCACAACACGTGGGAAAGATGACTTTGTCAGCAAAAGACGATTTATTCTTGGAAGCCAAAGAGATGGTGTCCCTTTTCCTGGTCTTGAAGCAATATACCAAGCAAGCAGTTCATTCATTGGGCTGACATCACGATCTGATGACATTATGTCCCTCCCCGTTTACCATTCATAAAAAAACAAATCTCCCACCCAAGCCTATTGTGCAGCAGGCAGTGGTAAACAAAGAGTTACTGAGAATGTGCTCCCTCATTGGATTCTTGGAAGAGATATTTTTTAATTGGCTTTTTTAGACATACTCCTCTATGCAGACGTATCTTTTATGTAGGCTGCTGCTTCTACAGGGCAACCTAATCGTTCCCTATCTGGTGCAAAAGTAAAATTAACAGATTGCTATCACTTACTGCAGAAAAATCAATGAGGACAAAGCTAGTTAACTATAACATCACTTCTAGCTACTGTGTCATGGCTGGTCCATTTTCTATTTTAATCTCTAGGACAGCATGTAATATTCAGCTGTACAATCTGACAGAAGAATCTTGCTGTGATGTAAATGCTGTGAAAACCCTAATCACCATCTGAGCAGGCAAAATGAGTCACTGCCATGCCCCATGCATTCAGTTTCCCTCTCAAGTGAAATACAACTTGAAACATAAAACAAGTTAACAGAAGAAAGGCTGACTTAATATTCACACAGTTGGCACACACAGGATTCTATGTAAAATTTTAAGTCACTCAAATGGTATTTGTGAAGATCAAATTCTGAAAAAAAAAAAAATCTAAGTTACAAAAGAAAAAAAATTCCTTAGGCTTATACCCTGAAAAGCTCCTTTCCCCATTCTGTGAAGTACTTGAAACCCAATGAAATAATAAGTATATTCATTGAGATAGTTTTCTCCATATAACAATGTCACCTATGTACAGAGTAGTTGAATATTGATTAATATAATTTTTATTGTAATAAAGCCCTTTACAAATGCAAGGATGTCAGTGCTTTTAGGTAAAAAGAAAAAAGAAATTTAAAAAACCAAATCTAATTTGGTGGAGAGCATCAGGGTAGATTTCAGCCTTAACCCTTTCATTCCTTTTATAGAATTCAGGCAATAAAAAGGGATCTTTTTCTAGGAGAGACCTCAAACCAGGGAAGTTTTGAAAAAGCACAAGATCACTATAACTAGGTCCTGCACCCCTCTATGTGCTGTTAGAACTGCTTCAAAATCCATACCCTATTCTGCAAAATAGATTAGGTTGCATCAAATGCTTTGACTTCAGCCTCAATTTAGGTCAAAAGGAATCTGGGAATATATTCTTTCTCCTAGTCCCAGAGCAAACAAGAGCTCTGGCCATGCCTATCAGAAGAGACTGATATTACAGACATGTAATCAAAGAAATAGTTTGAATTATATATTTTAGAATTAAGGTCCTCTCATCTGTTGTCAAGATACATTTTGACATTTCATCCTGCAATACCAGGAAAGAAGTGATTGCAAGATCGAGCACTTATTATTCACAATGAACTGTCTAAATGTAACAGTATTCTTTTAAAAATGGCACGATAGATCTGTCTCCATGACCTGAGGCACAGGACACTTCTACTATTCCCAGGTACAGGTTGCATTAACAACCTGCCATTTGTAAGGATAATTTACCCATCTTGACCATCATCTTCACACCTCTTGACTCATCTTCACATCAGTTTCTCCAGGACTCTTGGATAACTGGCATCTTATCCTTGTCATTTACTGACGATATTTGGTCGAATATTTTACATTTATACTTCAAACTGATCTGGCTCCTTTGACCTGTCTGCTAGAAAGTTTATACCAAGTGTGCGAATGTTTCCAACGTGGGATTTACCAGCGAAGACCAATATGAGGACTTCACTCAGCCTCTCTGTTTATGGCCATTTCACCTCAGTGCCCATTTTATATGTCAGCCAGCCAGCAGCCCCAGTGATACTCCATCTGGCTTCTGCTTTTGATGTATTTAGTAGACTTCTTACTACCAATCTGAGCATCTCTTATTGTTGCCCAAAGTCAAAACACAAACCAACAGAGTGTCAGTTTATGCGGTGCTTTATTCGGGGCCCGGGAAACCTGAGGACTGGCGTCCCAAGTCAGGATTCTGACGATCCCCATTTTCGGTTCAGCTTTTATACCCTTTTTACAATGAAACCTTCGTGCGGAATTTCAGTTGCGAAACAGTTACATACATCATGCAGATAACAATAGAGAGACATCCACGAACCACAAATCTCTCATACTTTTTCAACTTAAGATATTGTTTTGACTGTCTCCCACCATCAACCCCCCTTACATGCGTAATAACCCTTATCTTCAATGTCAGTTTACTTTTCTTCATGTTCATGCTCGACTAATCCCTTTTGATAAGCTGTTCCCCTCTTCCCAGCACATTCCTTGTTGATAAACTGTTCCCCTCTTCTCAGCACATTAACACTTTCCTTGTCAGTTTCCTGTTTTTCTGTCCTGCTTGACCAGTCCAAACCTCAGCATAACTACTTCTAAATTTCCACCTCCCCCGCCACCTGCAACATTATGAGGCATTTAAAAAAATCTTTAATCCTCTACAGAGCTTACTTGTATTAGAGATCAAACAACTTAAACTATGAAACTATCTCACCTTCAACAGTGTTCAAGTGGCAGTGAATCTTTGTCAAGAGAAGGGTGCTGACTTGAATTATGCCCATGACACTGTTTTGGGAAGAGTTTTCATTACATGACAGGCCTCATTTTCCACTGCTTCTCAAACAAAGTGGCCATGGAATTATCACCACAAATGGGCAGTGTTTTATAGTCATTAATGTCATAGAATCACAGAATGGGTTGGGTTGGAAGATCACCTAGTTCCAACCACCCTGCCTGGGCAGGGACAACTTCCACTAGGCCAGGTTGCTATGTCATCTAGAAAAAGATGACTATACCAGTTACAGGTCATTGAGGTCCTTATCATGAGAAGTGCTGATGGCAAGTAAGGAAAACATAGGTAAACATACCAGAAGAACATACCAACAAGGTGAACATAAGCAAATATCTCATAAGTATACCTAACTTTCACAGACTGTTATTTCACTCATTTGACAAAAAAAAAAAAAAAAAAAAAAAAAAAATCCCATATAAAGACAAGATATTCACTTGGAATTAAGGTTTCTTATGACACATATTTATGGTAAGTTCAGTATAAAAGCATTCACACATACTACACTGTTAAACATTGTATTTTGGCAATGCTTATGCTATAATTCACCAGCTGATTTATATTCAGTTTCTCTAAATGATATTTTTCACCCATTTGTAAAAGGTGGGTGGATAGCAAATTTTCAGTCCCTGCCAAATACTAAATAATAATAATAATAATAATAATAATAATAATAATAATAATAATAATAATAATAATAATAAATGGAATTACCCTACATGACTTTGTGAATATATTGAGAGGAATTTGATGTAGGGAGAAAAAGATCATTTTGATCATTTTGATGTTAACAGGGAGATAATGATTCTGGAGTATACCATCTACCTCATCTTCTAAACTACAGATGAGTACTACAGCACTGCTACAGCACAATATGTGTGAAAAGCCACCACGTGTTTATGGGAACACACAAAAGGTGATATAGCCTTAAGCAATGGCCAAGCAAAGATCTGCCCAGCATCACCTGGGCAACAGGAGCATCCTACTAAATGGGAGGGATGTCCTTGCTGCCTGCCCTGTTGCATGTCCTGTCCTCTCAAGGTTATCTGAAAACTTACTGATCGCTTCCAACTTTCCCCTAATTCTCCAGTACTTCCCAGTACCTGTACAGCCCTGATGTGACTGCAGGTGTCCTGCCACAGTGGTGGGGATGTGCACCCTTCTGTTGCACACACTGAGCAACACATCTAATCTGGGTATAAGCCAGCCTGGGCACATGTTACTTATAACTCTTCCATGGTCGAGACCTGCCCCTGGGGCTCACCTGACTGACCTCTGCTCTTGGCCACTTAAAAGAAGTTGCAAAACATGTTAGAAAGAAATACCAACCACTAAAATACAGAGAGGGAAATGTTAGGTCATGGTGAGTGGCATTGTACATTTCAGTCAGCTCTTACGTGAAAAACCAACATCACTGAATTTAAGTTATGGCATATGGTATCAGCTAATGACCTCAGTTCCAATATTGCAGATTTGATGCTCATTCCAGCTTTAATCTGATGCCTAACACTAGTGCTGCTGATTCAGTAATTCCTGATCCATGCTAATGCATGTTTGAAAAAGAAGCAATTTCTCTCAGACAAAGTTTTATATCTATTCTTATGTCCTCTTAAAGTAACTGAAAATTGGAGGATCTTAAACTATGCCAGTTCCAGTAGAAGAACAAAACCATCTGTCACTATCACAGATCAAAGATAGTGGGAAAAATAAAGACATTTACAGGAAGACCAAGAAAAGCAGGAAGAGAGGCAGTGTGGTACTTCTATTTGTTATTTTTGCTAATGTTTTGAGAAAAGTTTGTCATTAAAGTATCATGCCTCTTGCCTGCTGGAGAAAAAACAGCACAAAAGGATTGCCAGCTGCAGAGGAAGCTCAGCCTGTAGTAAAGAAACCATCTTTACAAACAAGTAAGCCTGCAGAATGTACCCCCACTCACTATTTTTCTCTCCATCCAAAGATTATTGAAAATTAAGAGCTGAGGTCTGAGGGCAAGGAATTATTGGGATGATGAATAACCTCTTACACCAAGAGACAAATAACATGTGCCTGCTGCTAAATCCCTCTGAAGAGTGGGATACTGAATGAACGCACTCCAAAAATCACCAGAATGCTGTATCAACGAATAGCTTCCTGAAAAAGTTTATAAACTTTTTCTTGGCAGGTGCCATCAGTAAGTCCCCCTCCAGCCAGAGGTCCCTGCATGGAGTGCTGCAGGACCAGCACCATGGGACGTGTTGGTGAGCACATTCCAGGGGCCCAGAGCCACAGCAGAACCAAACCTGCCAAACACTCAGTGCTTGCTGTATATCTGCAGGGAGAGCAGCCAGCCAGCCAAGGCCACAGGAGCTACTGCTGGCAGAAATGCTCCCTTTCTGTGATAAAGCATTAGTATCAGCAGCATCCTTTGTTTCAGCCTTGTGGACATCCTAAAGGCTGGCAAATTTAAGAACTGAGGGAAGAGGGAAAGGGAACAGCTCTGCCCCACCCATGGACCCTGCCTGCTCTCAGGCTGGAGACTGACAAGGAAAAGAGAAGAGAAACAAAGCCCAAACTTGGTGCCTTCTGCAGAAACTGAAACCACCTTGCCCCACACACAACGTTTCTGAGGATTATGGATGCCTGCCCCCTGCTCCTGCCCCACGACAGGAAGGCAGCTATTCTATTATATCCAGTTTATTGCTGGATTTACTGGATTTGCTGGATTTATGAAATCAGATGAGGCAGAGAAGGAGAATAACCTTTCAGTATTTAATGGCCTTTGAAGTTATCCATAAAGAAACAAAACTGAGCAAATGTCAATGTGCTCTATTTCTTCACTATTAGGAAATTAATGCTTTCGTATGTTACATTAGAACAGTGATGCATAAAAGCATCTCCCTTGTTTTTCAGTCTTACAGTTTGGGCTAAAGTAAGATAGGCATATTTTATGTGAATATAAATAAACCTCTGCAGTGTCTGCTTTGGCAATATTTGTGTCTTAAGGCATATGACATTTTCAATTCAGAACTTCCTTTACAAACAAACAAAAATAAAATAGTACAAGATACTCCTGGGTGAATAGTGAAGAGAAACAACACTTTCTCTAATCCAAGAAGGGATTGTTTTCCTATGGCCCATCTGCATTTGGGTTTGCAGTAGAGCTAGATACAATACAATCTAGGATTTTGCATAAGAAAGCACCAGAATATAACCCTTGTTCCTTCCTCAGAAATTATTAGCAAATTATTATAATTTCTCATCCAATTATCTGGTTTCATATCTTAATTTGATTGTATTTATAATAATATTTTTGTCTTAACCTTTAAGGAATTTGCAAGAATTTTAAAAGGAAGATGTTAAGTGGAAGCTTTGGTGATTATTTGCAATGATACCTCTCAAAAGAAACAATAACTTAATGATTTCTCTCAGAGCAGAGCTTTAACTGGTTAGACACAGGCTGAGTGTACTGCCTTATATTGGTCATGGAACATGCCTTACAAGTTAGCATTGAGATTTTCAATAGTGAGCTGCACAACAATACAAATACACAGGAAATAATTTATTTTAAGGAGAAAACTAAGTCTGAATTCCTTTAAAAGGATACATTGTGGTTTTCCCCTAGTGAAAGCCAGGCATCTATTAATAGCCAAAAATGTTCTCTGTCTCATTTTGGAAACAAAGCTCTCTTTTCCATGGTTAGACAGGAATGGGATTCCCTTCTCCCCAGCTTTTCTGTTTTTTCCCCTGCTGCTGTTGTTCTGTTTTCTTGGTCTACTCTTAAAAATATTGCCTGCTCCTTGTTTAATTCCAGCACCCTTCACTGCCCTTGCAGTGTGTACCATACTCTGTCCTAATATGCAGATCCCCTGGTTTGTGGGTGACATTTTCTAAGGCTTCTCACTCTGAATAATTGCAAAGTTTCAGTTTAGCCTTCAGTACATTGCTAATTGTGAGAGCCCAGCCCAAACTCATTCGTTGGTTGACACGATCACACCAACAGCTCCTTTGTGCTCTGCTCTCTCACACTCTTCCTGGAATAATCCCTGTGAAAACAGCTCTTGTTTCAAGCGCCACAGGTCCTACTTGGCTTTCCTTGCTTCCTCTCTTCACTCCATCTCCTCCTACCACCCATCTTACAACAAGAATACCTTCTAGACTACATTATACATAGTTTATTTATGCAGGATGTAGCAACCTTGAGAACTTCTTATTTTTAAACAAAACATAATTGATAGCTGAACATTTTAGAGCTGTAATATGAGGAAAATATCAAATGGTCTTGAAACACATCATTTTACTCAGTAAATATTATATGTCTAATTCTTTTAAGAGCACAGTCAGAAAGCATCATAAAGTTGGCTTAGAATATTTTTTTAAATCTCTTGCTTTTGGCTTTAAAACTATTGTAGCAGTTTTGTAGCACTTTTTTTTTTAAGCTTTTCTCAAAAAACATCACTAGAATGATTCATTATAAAGCTAATCTATGGTTCTCAAGTGATTACATTACTCCAGGTCTTTAGAATTAATAAAACAAAACATCTAATTAAAATCTGTAACATTATATTTCAACTTTTGGTAAAGCTTACCTCATTTAAGTTGTAAAATTGCTCAGTAGCTTCTTTTGGTGAAATGTATGTGTTCTGATCTATTCTACAAAACAAAACAAGAATTTTCACTCAATAGAATGCTTTTGTGTGTTGCAAATATCTGCAAATATCTTTTCATCATGTCTGTACATAAATTAACTTATGGGATAAAGTTGTTTTATTAAAGAAATAACATTTCTATGCAAATAACATCTGTATTTTATACCTCATTCAAAACAACAGTTGTTTAATTGGAATCCTAAATAATATATTTAAACTGTGAATGATGCCCTGGTAACTATTACATTAAAATCTGGGCTCACTCTGTCACACACAAAAAGTTCTACAGAATCATTATCAGGTTTCAGTATCTTGGAGAGCTTGTAGGGTTAAAGCCAAGAAAAAGCTCAAACATATGTCTACATCTAAGCATGATTTGTCCCACATGCTCTAAGTCAGTAACAGTAGCTTTTCTTTCAGAATCATAAAGAATAAATCCATATTTAAATTTGATGGTATTTTTATGATTCCACTCTTCAACTTTCTGCTTAAATTCTGTTTTGGAAATTTCACAGAGACCCAAGGGACTCTCCTGAGGAGCTGGAAATCATTTGAGGATGACAGACATCTACATTTTCTAATGAGTGCCACTTTGCAGCCATCAGAGATGTCTGTATCTTTGGATTTCCCTCAGTGTTTCACTTCTCCACATGAAAACAGGAAAGGAAGGTCCTTGTCCAGCAAGGGGAAAATCTCTTTCCTCTGACTACAGCTCATGAGACAAATGTCCCACATCCAGGCAGATGTGGTTGTGACCTAAAACTCCACACACCTACCAGCCTGAGGATTAGATACAAATCCACAAAAGGAATGAAACTGAAACCTAAATTTTTTTTTCCATGGATTAGGTAAGCAACCTGAATAGCTTCATATCACAGCTCAGTCCTTTCTGTAAGCAGAGGTTTTCCACACTCAACTTCCAAGTCTGACGAGGGTGTATCACAAGTTACCTGGCAACTCACCCAAACCTAGAAACTGCTGCTGTCTCAGAGAATGGGATTTCTCATTGTTGAGGGGGTGTCAGTGCTGGCCCCTGAGAGACTCATTCACAGACATGAGCAAAACTAACATAAAGCCCAGATTCCTTTGGCTCCTTTGGAAAAATAATATCTGTTTTTCAACCTATTGTGCTCAGTCGTCCCAGCAAAACCTATCAGTTTTAGAAGTCTCTGGAGACCTCAAAAACAGCACAGACAGATGCCCAGGCACTTATTTTAGTTCTTCATAGACTTACAAAGCATTTAAAGACTGAAATGCTGGATATCCCTCTGTCCTTACTAAAACAGATACATTAGATATATTCACACCAGGGTGAGCAGCCATTTGCCTCCAAACAGGATCCAAAGTACACAGTTCACCTGGGAACAAAAAGCAGTCATTTTGGTGGTAGCACAGCTAGCAGCAGAATGGGAGGTATCACAGGCCAGCCAGCCTGCACCTGCTTCAAGATGCACAGATACAAAATCAAAAGTCAGCAATATATTTAAGCAGCAAAGGGCCTCGGCTGACTGCTGCACAAGCACCTATCTACACCTGTGTCTGAGACAGCTGCAGGTTCTTGGTTTGGGTGAGTTGCCAGGTAACTTGTGATACACACTTGTCAGGCTTTGAAGTTGAGTGTGCAAAGCTTCTGTTTGTTTTGGGGAAGGCGTAGCTGTGATATGAAACTATTCAGGTTGCTCACCTAATCCATGGAAAAGAATTTATTAGGTTTCAGTTTCATTCCTTTTAGCTCTTCACATATATATATTTTGTAATCTCACCTGAAAGTGAGCAGCAAATGTCTCCATAATGTGAGAGGAACAGAAGGAAAATGGAATTACAGAAACAAAAAGGATAAAGCCTAACAACCAACCTCTATCTTTTAAGCAGCAGAGAGGACTATAAGGCAGCAGAATAAAGTTATAGAAAGTTTAAGAAAACTGAGTTAAAGAGAAATGAGAAAAAGCATGGGGATAGCAAAAGGACTAATTCAATAGGAAGTTTGAGTTTGGTTTAATAACTTGTAAGGAAGGACCTGCAAGGCTACGAACAGATTAAATAACTAATGGAGAAAATATATTTAGAGTGATTTATTGTATTGAACCAGAGCCAGACATAAAGGAAAGGAAGAAAAGGACATGTCGCTTCTGGTATTCCTTTGGATGTCTCCTTTCAGGGTGCATAACACACAGCATACATGAATTTTCTTTGAAAAAGGAAAACAAAATACCTAAGTACTAGAAGCAGTTCTACAATGGCAAGTTTTACACAATTCTCAGCTGTATCTCTCATGGTTCTTGCACTCTGGAGAGTAAAATGTTCACAGCACCTCTGAGGTACCCTCTCCACAATAAGGTTGATGTCTGCTGTTTCAGGGATGCAGAAGTCTTGCATTTTACTGTTTCTTTCTCACTAAAAATACTGCAGTAAAATGCTCTTAGTTCTCCATCCATTGGATTCTGAAGATACTGAAATCATTGTAACTATTTTTGTGTGAAGACCATTTACATTAAAAGTCATATATGTACACCAAGCTGAACTTACTCTACCATGAGAGTTTTGTTTTCACCATGATTAACTGCTCTGCTAGGGAAATGCAGATTATCTGACTGTCACCAGGCAACAAAGGGCTTACAGTTTAGTAACTATGGGTTGGATCCTACTCTCATTAAAAGTTAATCACAAAATATCCATTAACTTCAAAAGCATCAGGAACAAGCCCTAATTTTCCATCTGTGCTGAGTACCTCAAAATTATTTTAAGCCTTAGATGAAATTTTGAATAATTGCAGACAACCTTGATTTTGTATAATTTACACATGTAAAAATGAAAATTGAATTCTCTCTGTGGCTACTACTCATGTATGTGTTATATCATGCTTTACAAAATATGAAAGGCCTGGTTTCTCACCTTCCCTATAGACATCTGGCTTTGGCAGAATTATCCTGTTCTGCATGGCACAGATGGCAAAGATGCACCACAGTAGCGTGAACATTTGAAGCTTGTGGATATAACAAAAAATTAAATATAAACACTAATTATCATAACAGTGCTTCTACCAGACTACAAGGGGAAGGTCAAGTCACATGAACAGTGTGTTTAAAAAAGAGACCAAAGTCTAAGAATTATTGAATTATGCTTTGTTATTGAATTATAACTTCCAAGCTTGCATAAAATTGAAATAAAAGCACCTAATTTAAAAAACTGGTAAAAATGTTTAAAGACAATCTAAGTCACTTCTTATTTCCCAGACTAAACCTAACAAAAAAATGAGCATCATCTGTAATTTGTAAGTCCCAATACAGTCCAGCCCTGGATTATAGTAACCCCATCCTCAGGAGACTTCCATGTTCATGCACCATGACGCCACATCTGCTCAGTGGCTTGTGCCAATCAGTTCATTGTTGATAGCAGGGTAAATCCTGGCAAGCAAATCACATGCTGTGTGTGATGGAACCTCTTTTCCATATTCAATTCAATACTACTCTGTCCCAGTACTCCTACCCTGTTTCCAGTCTAGCAATCAGTTTCCCCCTTCCCACCATGAGGGTGGGTCTAACCAGGTTAACAGCTCAGACTTATTCAGCCAATCCAGAAGTTACACCACAAAAGTTCACAGAAAGGCAGACCCCAAAACCAAAGCACCTCAGCACCAGGAAAACAAAGTGGGCCTTTCTGAGACCTCCTCAAATGGCAAAAAACTTGATGAAACTCAGTCACCACCTTACTACAGCACTGCAGGTGAGTGGTTCAAAAGTATCCATACGAAGAAATACAGAATTGCAACAGGCTTTTGGATGAACACTAAATGCAAACTTGCAATGAAAGCACTGCCACTAAGTTCCCAAGGCTGTTTGAAGACATCTTAGGCTACTCCTTGGGCAGCTTGTTCATGGATTTTCCATGTCTTGATACAAGAAGTATCACTGGAATCATAAACACCAATATTTTAACATAAAGATTCCTGAAGAGACAGTCAGGAAATGCTAAGTCATTTCCCAGCAAAGCAATATTTCACCAGGAAATCCTGATTTGCTGACACAGAGCTATTTGCAGACACATACTGGTTGTGATGAATTTTTGCCAGGTCTGAGGCAGGACTTTGAGGGAATCTGGCCAAGTTCTCTCCCTGCTCACCTGGCTGCCTCTGTGGGAAGGCAGCCTCACAGTCTCTGCTCACTCTCCCAGCCCCACCATATGGTGCAGAGGCACCAGCATTTCTGCAGCTCCCCTGCTCCCTCCCACACATCCCTGGGCTGTAGCTGTTCAGTAGAAAGTGTGGAAACTATGTGAGTCCTGGCTTGAACTGCACTTTTAAAAGCTACTTGCTTGAAAACTGGAATACTGAAATCCTCACTAGAGTGTGATCTTATGCCAGGGCACATGGAAACCCTGGAAGAATCTGGCTGAGCTTGAGATCCACCAGGGCAGCCCAGGGCTCCGAGCATTTCCAGTTTTCCTGGAGTCATAGTTCTGACAACAAGTACCACTCCACAGCCTCTGCAGAAATTAGGGATCAGCTTGGGGACCACCTGAGACCTACTAAATGAAACCACTCCCATATTATCTAGGGTATAGAGATAAGAGGAAAAAATCAGGGTTTTTCCTTAGCAGAAAAACCCCTCAAAGTGCAGTTCCCAGTGGAGTGAGTGGAATGCAACCTTTTCTGAAATACTGACATTCCCACCTCCTGGAAGTTCCACCTTTCAGACCCTCTCTGAGTAACAGGCATCTGAAGCAAACACCATCCTCTGTTCAGGTAACTGCATACACAGCTCTGCAATCCACAACAGTTTTGCTGATTGCCTTTGAGAAGGTGATTGGTAATACCAGCTTTTTGTAATCAAATGTTCTGTTCCATACTGGCTTTCCTGTTCTTTCTTAAGAAAAGGAAACTCTCTATTGTAACCTTGTTCTTGGAGCCTGCATATAACTTTTATCTCCCAAGGGTGCAGATTATATTGCACTCTGATCCAAACCCAACTACACACAATAATGAGAACCGTATTCAACGTAATTGCTAGCAACAGTATTAGAAATTCATATTCTTAGAATAAAATATAAATGTTTCCTTCCATGCAGATGGCATTTCATATTCTAAATCATTATTGATGTTCATATGTCATGCACGATAAACACCTCTTGAAATTAAAATCCTTGATTCACAGGTCAGGCATAGCTTAACCAAGAACAAGACATTATTCCCTCATTCTTCTGGCTGTAAACCTCTTCACCAAGTCTATTCTGCCATTTTCCTCAAATCCTACTAAAACTTTTGTTACTGTTTCAGTGATTATCCTGAAATGAAAGCACCCCTCAAAAAACTAATCAACACATATACTTATGTCTCATATTTCTGTAGATTGTTTCTCATATATTGCCTGTTCTCCTCTTCTCTGTCATGTGTCTTTTTAGGAACACCACTTGTCAGGTTATCCTGAATCTAAATTGTTCTGCTTAACAGGGGCCATACTGAAAATTTTTTCATATCTCAGTAGGTTTCAGTCCATGTTAAGAAAAACTGAAACTATGCTGGGTTTAGATGCTTACATTCCCTAGAACAAAATTTTGAAAACTCTGTACAGTTTGGAGCCATCTGAGGCCTTTAAAAACCAATGAGACTAATGACAGAGCTACAGCAGTCTGCAGAAACTAAATTAAAGCAGGAGTAACAACAAGCTACACTAGAAATAATCAACCTTCCTTCTTAGTACAAGACAGAAATACTTCTCTGATCCTACACTCACTTATCTCTTAGAAGGGCCTTTCCAGTGGCATCCCTGCAGCAAGTGTGGCCATCTCCTCTTCACCAAAAACCAGAAAGCTCTTGCTTTATGCATTAGGGATCCCAGGAAAATCTAGTGTTCCAAAGCATTGATAATTTTACCAGTAATCTAGCAAAACCAGGATGGTAGACAGTGAAATTCAAGTTTGTGGACTAGCAGATGTGTTCTGTCAAAATCCAGCTATGATTGTTGCCGGCTGCCAAGACTGACTACTTAACCTTTGCCATGTCCCAGAGCAGGGCAGGCAGAAAAACAAGGCCAAACATCAAACCTTGGCAGCTGTGGTCCACAGCTTGTTGCAGGAACCAGTTCTGTGATCCTGATGCAGCAGCCAGAGATCTGCACGAGTGTGTAATTGCTCTGGCACCATCAAAGCTGACTGACAGCAGAGGGATAGGGCAAGCTGCCGGTGACCCTTTCAAGGAGTCAGCAGACACAGTGACCCCTCAAACCAAGACTGGTAATTCAACCAAGTCTGTAATTCAAAGTGCTCTGTCCCAGCTGGTTGGTGGGAATGTTTTTTTCCAAGGAAAGTTAAGTCAGTTACAGTAAATAAAGTGTGTGAGGCCAGGAGCCATGAATTAATGTTTCAAGTTCCTTATTTGACAGTAACGTTGCCTCTGTTTTGTTATAATGTAATCAAACTAACACATGCCAAAGTTGAGATCTGATCACTATGTTTCCATAGCTCTTAGCAAGGTCAGTCCAGGTACTCCTATTTAAAAGATTTAGCTGTTGTGCATAGCAGGCTTTCCAAGGACCTGCCCTGGTGTTGGAGAGGAATAAATAGCATAGTAAACAATGGTTTAATACCAAGCAAACTAAAAAGGCAAAACTGTTGAAGTGGACAGAAGAGCTTTGCTTGTGATTGCTGTTTTATTAATCCACACTCTACTCTTATCTATTCTTATCTTTGAAGTCCATGTTTCTTTCATCATGTGCCTTTCATCACTCAAAATTAACCAATGTTATTTCATTATTTACCTACACAGAGACCTCCTACTGGGGCCATTAGGTAGGTCTAACTCTGATTCCAAGCTCATTATGCTCCTCTTTACAAGATTTTTTCTTAGTATAAAGAATGCTAGAAAAAAGAAAAGCCAGGCTTCTGAGACTGGGGCTAGTTACAAAGAGTGAGATGCAGTCACAGTTCCATAACCAAGCACTGGAGAGTGAAAGCAGTTCTATGTGAAAGCTAATTAAGTACTTGGTCATTCCACTAAAGTCCCCTTTGAGAGCACGAATTAATATCACTTACAATGCTGCCTACTGAAAGCTGTGATGAAGGCATCATTTCACACAAAGCATCAAACTGCCTTTAGATGGCTAGTGTCACTACCAACCTAGTTCTGACCTGAAACAGACCTTGAAGGCAATGAGCTCTGTCATCTTGGTGTGCCCTGACCCACTGAGCATCCCTGGGTTGTACAGCTGCTGCTTGGGTCCCTCCAAAGGGAGCCAGGGCCTCTGACACAGCTCCAAGGCTGTTACACCCCTTGAGGAAGAGAATAAAGACCAGAGACCCAGCCAACCTGCATGAAGCTCTACGTGGACAGCAAAGAGGGACTAACCAATACCTGAGCATGGGAAATTTGTAAAGTCACACCCCATTTTCAGCATTTTGTATGGCCATGAAGGACTGGAGGTGCAACTGTGACTTGCAATATTTACCAGAGCTGAGATTTTTATCAGCAGCTGTGTGTCCTGCCATCAAGACTCAGCTAATGCCTGACCCGAATACCCTACACCCTTCACAGCACTGGAACAAGCACAGTTGCCACAGGACCCACAACCAGAAATCTACATAAATGCAGAACTATGCTAAAATCAGCTGTGCTGGTTCCCACTCCCATTTCTCAAAGACCATACAGCTTTGAGAAAGAGTGAGGCAAGTCAGCATTGAGGTAAAAAGAAGTACAAAGCATTTTCAAAACCTGGAAATGGAACTGAAGCTTCTGAACTGAGGATGCTCCTCTTGCTTGAAATATAAATGGTTTAAGGAATAATGACATTTTCATTCTTATCTTGAGCCCTTTCCCTTTCTCCAAACAGTTTGAGCCATATAAATACAGAATATAAGTGTCGGTGAGAGCCAGGTGTCTGAGTATTTTATACAAAAGGCAACAAATGAATTAGCCTTTCCTACAGTTAATCAGAAGTTAAATGCTCTGCATCAGCCCAAAGCTTACCTTGGTTGAGGTCTCACAACTGCTTCTTGGCTTCTTAAAGCCACATTCTGTGCATGGTCACTAGCTGAGGATCCAGCCTTTCTTTGCCACCCTGAGAGGCCTGGCAATGCACTTTCCAGCTCCTATACAAAAAAAAAAAAAAAAAAGAAAAAAAAAGGAAAAAAAAAAATTGAATGCCCTGTCAGGGTTAGCTGAATATTTTGCTTTAAGAAAAAAAGAGCTCTATGAGACTGAATGCTGCCTGTTGGGGTTCTTTAATAACATAGTATGTCCTTCCCCTGTAAAAAAGGTTTTGAAATCAAAGCACACTGTATTCCACTTTCTGCCTTTTAGATAGTTAATTAGTTAGATAACAGACATCAACTTCTGAGATAAGAGGTGCTAATACAGAGCTCGATTTTATTTTATTTTGTTTGTGTATGCTTTAATATTTAATTTCAAATTATTCACTTTTACTACTTTGGCATCATCAGAAAAATTTTGGCTGATGAAAGCAAATGCATTTCTCTTTAATAAGATTTGTAAGGTTTAACCAGTTTCCTTTTTCCTTTTGTTTTTTTTGCTCTCCCTAACACATGCATAGCTTTATCAATAGAGGAATATTGCAGGAGTAAAAGGCAGGGGGAAAAAAGTCACATCAATCAACCTACCATGCAGAAAATGAAAAAGCCAGTTTGGTCCCACAGATTGAGGAAGAGGGTAGCAATTAGAAAAGTACCCATCTTATTACAGGGCTTTGAAAAACAGTTGTAGAGCTATGACAAGATATGTTCAGCACTTTTTAATTCCCTTTCCTCTAAAATACATTATATTTCCCTTTAATTGCAAAGGCATAAGTTTATATAGTTACTTAAAAATTTATAATCAAAGTGGGACTTTTTCCTACCTCTTTATTAGCTTTTATCATATTTTATACTCATATTTCATTCTAATAGTCGAAAAAATTAAAATACAATATTCTTTACAAAGCAATAGCATTCACTTCACTGGTAAAGCAATGTATCTGACTTGGCTCCAGCTTTAAAGCTTACTTGGCAGCATGGAAGTGAGATTTTTGGGTTAAGACTGTTTGGATGGGAACTTGGAGGGCTGAGGCCATCCTGCATTTATGTGAAGAGTGACTGCTTTTACCTCCATCTTAGTCTGTGCCATTTTTAGAGATTATGAATGAAGCTTGTTTAGGATACATAGTATTTAAACAAAAATAAATTACACTATTATAAAAATTGTAACCTTTGGGCTTCCGTGAGATAAATCACTTCTGTTTCACAAGCTAAAATGTTTTAAAAATCTGTTTTCCTTTTAAAAATCTCAGCATGTCATAACCCATCTCTGTCAGAGCATCTGTCAATATAGAAAACAGCCAGGACTGAAGTCTCTAGCAGAAGTGCCTCCTGGCTCTCCTGAGAATGACAGTTCTGACATGAAAATAAGCAGGCACATTTAATGGACAGGGTAGTGAACAAATTTAATCCATGATGGGATATCTGGTTTAAATATAAACAGACTATACCTAAAAAGCTGAAGTGGAACTTGCAGACTGCCTGACACATTTGTGTATTTGTGAAGCTAATGTTAGGATCAGCTCTATTTTTCTGAGTTCCTGTGCATTTAAACCTCACAATTTTAATGTCAAATTACTGAAAGTTCTTTGAAATCCATTCAACCTAAGTACTTAATTTATACTAGAAATATAAAATTTCACACAGTAGTTTTCAGCATTTCCATGTCTAGGCATTGATTTTTTCAAGATATCATTTTATTTTTATAGTTGTTTACCTTGATAATATGACTTGAAAACTGAACTTTTTACTATATCAACTATCTAGCATGTTTAGTGTAATTTTATATCTCTGTATCAATAAGGAATTCAAGGATGATTTATTCATTTAATGATCTGCATTCATGACTGTGCATCAAAGATGAGTGACAGAAGAAAGCATTAGGCAAGGAGAGCAGACTTCCCATTCCTTACCATCTGTTTTCACACTGACTCCCTGGAGTATGTGCTGAGCATATGCTTCTTCATCTCTTTAATTCAAATAATTCCTAATTGATCTGATTTCCTATAGATTAACAGTGCACAATTGCTAGAGAAGATCATGAAATTATAGGAAAGATGACAACAAGTAGCTGCAGTACAGCAGTGTAAACACATTCCAGCAGACTGACTCTCTTCCCTTATTCGGAAAGGCTAAAGCTGCCCCTACACCCACCTCCTGCCCCCAGAGAAATAACTGTATGCAACACCCAAGGTCCAGCTTTACTCTGCTGATATTTTATCTGCTGAGGAATGGCCAAGTGAAGTCATTTGGTACTGTACTTTTATTAGACTTGGTCCTGTTAATCATCACTGCAAACTCAATACCCTTTTCTTCATCAAGACCTAGGGGACATGACCACAGTTCTACATTTGTGTCAAAAGGCACAGGAATAACAGTTCAGCCCACAGACAGCCTTGTGAAGCTTAAAATCCCCAACCTGGCCATCTTTCCTTTCCTTGAACACAGCTGTCTGTTCCCTCTCAGTGACATTCCTACAGTGGAAATCCCCTGGCTTCTTTCTAGTAGAAAGTCACACAAAATTGATTCCCATCCAAAGAGACTTTCACCCTTCCGACACATGCAGGAAAATTATTTATTTCCTAATAGCCTATTGTGGTTTTAAATTATTTGAAAATTTTCTGAAAAAGCAGCTCTTGGGCTTATAAAACACAGGAGCAAACAGCAAACATTTCCTTAGGTTATCAGAGCAGCACCTTTCAAAGAGATACTGTCACTGCAATATTGTCACTGATTGTCTGATGCCATGGAGAAGTCAGGTTGGGAAAATGAAGACACTGTCAGAAACCCACTCTATCAAGAAAGCCAAGAAAAGGAGGATGAACAGTTTAATCACAATGTGCAGGCCACCATTATTTTCTTTCATAATTACATGTACTCAGATATTGCTCTTTGTTAATTCAACATCAGCTGCTTATAAGCACATCATTTATCTCTTTGAGTGGCTTGCTGGCAGGGTGTTTCACAGAAGGAAGGTACATGCATCTGCACAGTGTTTCAAAGCATCAGCCTGGCCCACTTTTTCAGATAATAACAACCTGCTATCTACACATGTAAACAACAGCTACTAGAAACAACACAGCAGCTCTTTGGTTTCTTCTTCACAGTGGAGAGAAGCAGTTGCTACCAGCTCATGGCTAAGGCTGCACAGACAACACCAACGGGCCTTGGGAGGTCACAATATATCAAGGGGCCCAGTGAGAAACCAGAGACAAAAGCAAAACCTTCACAGATTTCTGCAGGCACAGCCTCACTTTTCATAGGCACTGTCAAGAAACCCAGGAGCCAGATGCATGCTTCTTTAGGAAAAAAAGCCCTTGAGGTAGCTGAAGATGCAGCAAGGCAAATACTCAGGGTCCAGGAGCATGCACACCCTTACTGATGACAGGGCTATGCAAAATGAAGGGCTTGCTAGATGCTTACCCCAAAACAGCATCCTCTGCAAACCCATCCAAGAGGCAAATTCTTTCCTATACAGCAAGCACCACTGAACTCCGTGTATAGAAACAGGATAACCATTGAAATGTCTTTCACAGTACTAGGATACAGAATTAGCTGAGTTTCTTTATGGAGGGATATTGGCTTGGTGTTTCTTTTTTATATTACACTCAAAGCTCTATACTACTTCTCATCTGTCAAGTACTCCCATCAAATCAAAGGTGAGATAAAATAGTGCCTACATATCTTACACCTTCCAGTACATAGACATGGGAGCAATGGGTAGTATGGGGCCCCAGGACCATTTTTGTCTTTCATAATTCAAGCCCTTGAGTAACGTGACAATCATCTGCCTGACATTGTTTTCCTTCCAGAGGCTGCATAAATAAGTTGCACTGATATTTTATGGCAGTCTAATTATATACTCAAAATTTTTCCCATGAAAGGATATTAACATTTTCTGTTAACCTTTTCAGACGATGTAAAACACCACACAACAGCAAATCTATGCTGTATTAGCTTTCATTGGGTAGGAGATATATGCAAAACATACAGATATATGCAGCAGGCAGGCAGGAGACTCAAAGTAGCTGAAAGAGCAACAGATGATCTATAGGACAGATCTTTCCCTGTGTATAACTTCACAAATCTTCATCCTGATATGCCTCCACTTGCTCTTCATGAGGCAAATTTTCCTATCATTTTCCTGACCTCCTTATAACCATGAACATCTCATGTCCCTTCAGACTTCATAAAGCAATACAGTTAAAAAAAAGTAGTACTTATTACTTCACCTCAGGGATGAACTCCAGTAAAAAACATGAGGACTAGAGCAAGAGCTGACACTGATACTCTGAAGGAGACTGTGACAGTACCACTGGGGTCCCATTTGCTTTTACTTTTTCTTCTTGGATTCAAAAGCATAGTCCTCACTTAGAAGGTAAGGCATCCCATCCAAAATTATGAATACCCATTCTAAATTTGGAAAAAAATTAATAATGGGCTCAAAGCATTTCAGAAGAAGCTCTGCAAATCTCTATTCACAAGCAAGAGAGTGAAAATAGACAAATGCATTATAAATCAAAGAAGAGCTGTAAACACAAGTATCTCTCAGGCCTTGTGCTTATGACAGGCCAGAAATTCATGGACATTAACAATTATCTTGGTTATAAGAATATATCTAGCTGAGGGGTTAAACCTAGCTCAGATCTCTATTCATTACACTGTACATGAGACACAACTGGGAAGGGCTGGAGTACAATAGAGGTAATTCCTGCAGCTACTGGGAGGTGATAATTCTGGAGTTTAGGTAGCAAAGTACCTCTCAGGCAGAAGCAGCAGCTTCTTCATTTCTAATCTTCTTTTATAGCCTTTAGAAAAGTTACAGTTTTGCTCCCCTCAGCTCAACCTGGGAAATCTTGTGGACAAGAGCACCAATACCAGAATCCGCACTGGAATTTTTTACTTAAAGATCAGAAAAGCATAAAGACAAAGGGAAAGTACAAAATCTCCCCACTGGCAGACAAAATACCAGCACAAGAAATCCTCAGTCAAATAAACCAAGCAGAAAATGTCTAAAGTTCTGCAACTAACAAGATTTTTAGATCTGAAGTAGTCACAGGGAATCAAAGAGAGATAATTGCACATCTTCAGCTATGGTCTCCACTCATTTCTGATAGCAGTTGCAACATACTCTGTATGCATTTGCTGACTGAAATAAATTGTCTGTCGTTACAGACAATTCCAGGACTCCAGCTCCCAGAAAATCAGGGTGGATTATGGTGGGGTCTCAATCACATCATGGATTACCAGGGACTCTCACTTTGCATTTCAAAATGTGTGTTTGCTCAATGTACCATAAAACCTGCTCCTTGGTAACCTTAGTTCTTTACCTGGCTCTCCTCGTGGCTTTTTCCATTTTCTAGCTTTGCAATGGCCTTAGGTTTTCTTAGCTTTAAGTTGCCCATGTCAGGCTTTAAAGCGTTGTCAATTACAGCCTGCTGCTTGTGCTGCTGAGTGTCTTGCAAAGGCAGCTGCCTTTCCTCTAAGAAAGCAGTATTGTCCGGAAAATTTTCTTTGTTATCATCTCTGTAAGAAAATAAAATTGAAATGCATCAGGCAGTACTTCAGACACCTGTCAAAATATTATGAAGGATGAAAAGCAACAAGTTCTTATCTATTTATGGCATTTTAATTTTACCCAGTTGAGTAGTCCACGCATCAACTACTGCATGTGTTAGCATCTGAGAGGCTAGTGTTTATTGTCAGCTCACAAGATAACTACTAATATCATTGTACATTCATCTGAGGAGCCATTTAAATAAGACTAGCTTTAGAGGCACTAGTTTGAGAGTTCATATTCCCCAAATAAAATTTGAAAATCTAAAATCTGTTTCATGCAGAAGACTTTTGCCCATCTAATTCACACTCAATTATAATTTCACAAAAATGTTGTCACATACAATAATTCCTCCCCATAGTCACATTACCTTTTTGACCATTTCTATTTTTCAGGCCTTTTGGACAAAATGAGGGAGGTGACCCTGCAAAGCTGGGTTTTAACAGCTAGATGTGTTCAACACATTTAAGTGGAAGGGATCATGTGCTCCCAGTGTGGAGAAAAGGCTCTCCAGTATAATAGCACAGACACTGCTGCTCTTGTATTGCTCAGGTAACCACTGACAGATATTTTCTAATCTCCAGATAGCCTGCAGAGTGCAACTTGTCCTAAGATACTGCTAGTCTTATCTACACCCAACTTAAATGGGTCTAATGCCTTCCACTGGTAGTGTCAGCCTGGAATCACTCAAAAATTTACTGCAATGCAGAGTTCAAGGCTGCCTGCTTAGCTGGCAGGATGAGCAGGTTGGCATTACTGCTTAAAAATCCCTGGCTGGTGATTAGTTTGCTGGTGGAATTTCAGATGTTAGCTTCAGCTGGTAAAACTCTAACGTCTAGCTGAGAGATGACCTCTCTCCTGGTGCGAAACTTCCAAAATGGAAAGAGTCAAGGACCATTGAATTACAGCTCCCTGAGATTTTTTTTCAAAAGCATGACTTGCTAATTCAGTGTTTTCTCCTAAGGATTCTGAGCTGCCTAACACACTTTCCATCTGTTGCCGACAGTATTCCAGATGGATGCTCAGAGGGTGCCTATGGAGTTAAACACCATTCCTGTCCATGCCTTCTTTGTGAGTGTGGGCCAGAACAGTTGTTATAGTTACAGGGTAAGGTGCTTTATAACCTACTGGCATTTCAACAATTTGCAGAATGTTGCTAATTTTAAGGTATAATCTGATTTTAAAACCTTTCTGAAAGGTTAAGTAGCAGTCAACACACACTAACATAGCCACAAGAGATATATGCCTCAAGAATACTTAAGTTAAAATTTGAAGGATTTTTTTTCACAGAGACACTCATCAATGAGCATATCCTTGCACAGTTGCAAAACTCTGCTCACTGCTTTGTACCAGCTGCTGTACAGTAAAATTCAATGTATTAGCATCAGAGCTGCATCTGAATGAAAGTAATAAGGTGTAAATTAAGAACATAACACCATAATATATTTACCCAGTAAGAACAGTGCTTAATGTTAATATTGTTTACACAAAAGTATGTGCAAAAATACATTGTTCGAAAATACCAATAGCATTAGCAGGTAATACTCCAGAAATTCTGCATCCTCTTGAGAACAAATATTTCTTTCTAATGTTTGAACAGAAGCACTCTGACAACTTTATTTTTTTGACAGTAGATTTCAGACAAAATTTGCAATAGAATAGCTGGGACTGGAACTGCCTGCTTGATCTTCATATAGAGAGTCTGAACTGAATCCCCATCACACCTTGAAAATGGACACAAAATAATTGCTGACTTTCTTCCAGCTGCAGAAATTCAGCTTTTAGTAACATGACAGAGGAGCCCAAAGCATAATATAATTTTTGCTAAAATCATCTTACTTGGGGCCATTTAATGCCATAGGTTCTCCATGACAGTCTAAATTCCAAAGGAATAGGAGGATCTGAGATGTTAAGTATATATAATTTTCAGTCAGATGGAAATAACGATGACAAAGAATTCAGAGGTTGCCACAAAAATTACAGGAAAACTACAAGAAATTCTGTATTTTGATTGCTTACAGTATAATTGACATTAAAAAAATTAGAAACAATTAGCTAAGGGTGTTTTTCTCCATGACAGTCTAAATTCCAAAGGAATAGGAGGACATGACAGTCTAAATTCCAAAGGAATAGGAGGATCTGAGATGTTAAGTATATATAATTTTCAGTCAGATGGAAATAACGATGACAAAGAATTCAGAGGTTGCCACAAAAATTACAGGAAAACTACAAGAAATTCTGTATTTTGATTGCTTACAGTATAATTGACATTAAAAAAATTAGAAACAATTAGCTAAGGGTGTTTTTCTCCTAGACTCACAGAAATATTTGCTCTAGTAGAAGTGTCATTCCTTGTGCAGCAGGGAAAGAATCCCTAAGTACCTTCAATTATAAAGTGATCCTTAGTCTTAGAAAATGAACCAGCAGAATTTTTTCAGATGCCTGAAGAATCATTATCAATTAATGTGATTACTAAAATCACATTCCCCTAAGTCAAAAACACCAGGCTACCTAATTAAAAGAGAAGTCTGGATGCTAACCATAGTGCTCAAGACTATTGTGCAGTATGGCTGAACTTTGTGGAATGATATGACTGCTAAGACTATGAGCAGTCTTTCTTCAAATAAACACACATATATATACACACATTACTAAGAAATAGGAATTTGCCTTTTTTAGGTTTTATTTCTGGGAAAGAAGTGGGGCCCTCTCGTCACCCTCTGTTCATACTCACAGGTCACAGACATGAACCAGGCCTGGGTCACCTGAAGTTTGCTGGCAGAGGAATCTCTACATTATGGGGGAAGCAGCCTGTAATTCCAGTTTCAGAAGAGCTGCCCCACTTAGGACAGAGCACATTAAGTGATTAATTCCTAGTTCTGCATGGTAATTTGATGGCAGGGGCTTTAATACATTCCTCTTTCCCACCAGCCTTCTGCTAGTATCTATCAAAAGCCAGACTGCAGCAGAAAATATTTAAAGGGATACTCGAGTGTCTACACTTCCTGACTGCATCAGCACATGAATGAAAGCATTTGCTGCTAGCAACTGCTTCATGTAACTAATTGCAAATCCCCCTTCAGTCACACAGAATTCCTGCAGCAGGTGCAGTTGTCCCCACAAGGCAAAGTGGGATGATGGATGGAAGACAAGAGCTGATGTACAAAAGGGATAAATCGACTGTAGAACTATAGTTGCCTTTGCCTCCAGATGCCAGCCACACCTTTTCCCTCTGGTCTGTCATTAATTGCTTTATGGATCTCTGACACCACCAAGGGGTGAGGACAAGACATACTGGGGGTATGAAGAAGAAAGCTGAGTATGGAAGGAACCTGGATAGAAAACATGATGGAAAGCTTGAGACAGAGAAAAACATTGCAAGGAAATACACTGTGAGGAGGCAGTGCCAAGGCCATAGCTGGATGGACAGAGCTCCCAACATTGACATAAGAGTATGGTAAGATGTCACCAGGAGTGGTTATCTTGGCTTACCCTACTCTTACCACAGTCAGCAAAGGCAAGAAACTCCCCAAAGGGACAAAATCTCCCTCCTGCCTGTGCCACAGTAAAAGGAGGTGAGAGGAAGCAGCTCTGCTATCAGCTAGCCTCACCTCCTCCTCTCACCAGTCACCACACTTGCCAATCTTCAGTCTTGAAAAACCATTTTGGCAATGGGGAGCTCTCTGGAGGAACAATAGGTGACCGAGCACAGGTTCATCAGCCAAGTCTAAGTGTGGATACTTGTGTATGGGGAGGTGCCTTGATGGCTGCTTTTCCTGAGCAGGCTGTAAAAACATGACATTGAGAGGTAGAGATGCTGACTTAGCCTGCAGCAACTGATAAAAGTCATAAAGTGAGATAGAACTTTAAACAAAATAAACGAGCATGACAAATTGTATTTGAATAACTGGATAGCAGCACATAGGAAAGATAAGCTGTAATGAATCAGGGAAGGCCATCATATAATATGAAGATTGTGAAGAAATTCAGAAGCAACACTCTAAAATTGTTACTAGAAATTTTTCTCTTCATAAAAGTAAATATCAAGCAAGATAGCTGACTCATGCAAGACAGTGCTTGAGGCTAAGACCATAACAGGACCTTAAAAAAAATTAATCCATAATATAATACAAATATCCATTATTAAGGCACAAAGTGTTTTTACTTTGGCTTCTTTAAGAATGCAGTTTATGTGTTTGTGCCACCTGTCTACATATATTGACACAGGCATGCACACACTCCTCTCACCTGTAGCTTGCAACTCTTGTTGTTTGACTTGAGATATATTTAGCAGAAGGCTATTCAAGAGTTTCATAAATTTTATGATAGCTTATGACCACTTAGCAGAGAGGGTTCCCCCAACTCAGAACCTAGAGCATCATCTTATTCGTTCCTCAAATGTCAGAAACAGCTTCAAGTCATAAATCCACATTGGTTGAATCTCACATTGGAGAGGAACTATGCCTTTTGACAAAAAAAACACTGATGTAAAACCTTTTCTTTCAGTACCAAATCTACTGACTGATGGATATGCCTCTTAAAAGTAAGTACATCCATTACTGATACTATGGCACTGGCCAGAGCCAGGTCAGAGATGGGATCCCAGTCTTGATGAACTGCTGCTCTGACTTTTTATAGTACTACCTCTTCATGTTTATTCCAAGGATCTCTGATTTAACAGCATTAGATTTTTTTAACCCTCTTCCATTTACACCTTTCCATAGAAGCTATTTCAGTAAAACTTGAAAATTGCTTTCTTTTGCTGACTTGAACTTTAAGATGTTCACATGAACACCTTCTAAACCAGGCTGCACGAGTGGCTTGCTGGCAGCTTAGCAGCCTCAGGCACTTGCCTTGTTTGGAGAAATGTTCCTGAAAATACTGTATCACTGATTTTATATTATTCTGGAAGCCCAGATTTTGCCTTTGCCAGAAGGGAAGAGAGACATTGTCAACTTAAGATGTATAAAGTTGCATGGAAAGTTGTCTTCATTCTGCTAAATAAAAGTAACCTATTTTCAGCTATCACCAGCACAAACTGGTACTAAAATCAGTATCCTCAGCAGTTTTCAAAAGCAGGCTTAGGAGGGAGGGTCTAAACAAGATTTAGAGACATCAACTCTGGAAACAAAGTTGTTCATCTGGATGAAGTTTTTCCTATGTCATTGGAAACGGAATGTCATTCCCTATGTCATTTCCATTGAGAAGATTTAAAATTAAAGTCTCTGAAAGAAAAAACAAGAGCTAAAAATAAGGGAGATTCGACATTCAGGCAATGCCTGGCCCAGCCCCTGTGCTGCCTCTCAGCTCAGCACCTCTGTACTCCCCTCCCTTTCCCCATGGGCATCACTAGTACTACACGGTCAGGTAGCTGTGTGCCAGCCTGGCCCTCGTCTTAATGGTCACAAGAAGCACAATCACCAGGTCCCAGAAACCTCAAGGTGAGGCAGTCAAAGGGGTTGCTCCACCACAATCTAAGGGAAACAATTCATGTACTCAGAGACAGAGAAAAGGGAAGGAGAAAGCACATTTTTCATGTTTTGCTATCTGTAATCTGGTTATTCTTGAATGCCAGAATTTTACAGATCACTGTTTACTGCCTAACTAACAGAGACACAGGAAAATATTTTAAAATTACAATTATTTATTAGCTGCTGTTAAATATTTCCATATCTGCCACAATCACAGAAAAAGAGTGACTAAATTACAACATTAAATGAAGCAAGGCAATTTAAGCCAAAAAAAGTGAAGCAATGTATGAGAGAGAAATTATTTGGATCCCTATGAAAGGTTACTGTAATGATTTTGAAGATACTTAAGGATGGCTCAGACAATTAAAACTGGGCCTGTTTTCAGAATGTATCCTGTCCCCACCACACTTAGGCAAACAGCTCACTGCCCAGCTAAATTATTTGGGTTTTTTTTAATTATAAGCATTTTATCACTTTAAAACTCAACATATATACAAACAAATCTACAAATCCTTTCCCTCCTGAGAAACTGCTTGGCACATTATTGCTGATGAATTTTCCCTAAGAGGTTTTGAAACAATGAAAAGCATGAAAAATAATAATGTAGGGAACACCAGAATTGAAGTGGCTTAGCAAAATAAAACAAAGACTATTTCATTGGTAACAGTTCCTAAAGCCTTTACCTTTCCAACTTTCTAATGCTCTCCCTTTGTCCTGTTGTAAAGCAACAACAAAAAATTATCATATATATCCTTCTGATCATGATGTATATGAAATGACTCCTAATGAGTTCATGGAACTGATTACAAATAAATTATGTATTTGGGACTTGGCCTAAGTAATGTATAGTTATTTTTTTCAAAATATTTCCAATTCTTTTTTTTGCTAATAATGCTTGAAGGAAGTACAGACCATGTGTTCTGAGAAAACTGACATACCCATCTTTATCAAGATCATCAGCATCAGAAATGAGCAATATTTATCCTACACTGAAAATCATACATTTAACCATGTGTGATGTGCATCAAACATCCACTCTCCCAGAAATGTATTTCACTGCTAGATGGTCCCCAGGTTATGTAAAGGCAGCTACCTCATGCAATCCTTCCTATACAGCCAAAAATATACATAGATCACAGAAAACCAAATAAAATACATGACAGATAGCTTGGGACTTTGCAAATACTGCTTACAATTATCCTCTACAGTCACTAAGCTCGTGATTCTTATTTAAAAATAAGGACATCTTTAAAGCATTCACTTACTCTGCTAAAGCTGTCGTGTTGAAGGAACTATCTTGAATGCTGAAACAGAAACAAGAAAACATCAGATAAGTCAGCAAGGCAGGCAGGCTTCCTGTGTCCTTCTCAGTTGTGGGAACATATGCACAAACACAGCATTGCAAGGCAAGTCTCTGTGTGTTAGCTCTACATACACGACTGTATCTTCAGCTGCTCTGCACATGCTCATAATCAAGTCACCATAGGGATTAGTCCTAGAACACTCACAAAGCCCAACCAGCAGAGCTTTGAATTAGTACAGGGATGCAGGTAGGCAGTGAGCCTCAGAAACGGATCATATTATGTTATAGCTGTAACAGTGCTGCTGATAAAGGCTTGGGTTTACAAACAAGTATTTGGCATTTTGTCCTTCAAGCGTTTGCTCTATGTAACTGGCTCATCAAATTCAGTTGTTTTTATTACTTAAATAGCTGTGCTCAGCTAAGATCTCTGGAGGATTTTTCTTCTTGTTTAGTCTCTTACACACTCAGTTCATGGCCAAACCCCATGGGAAGCTATGAAAAAATAAACTGGCAGACAGGACAGTTCAAGTAGAAAAAGGTTATTAAGCTAACAGCAAGCAATAGCAATAGATGAAACCATTCCTGTGAAAGGAATAGGCTGCTGTGCTCCTGAAGCAAAATGTTTCAGACCTGAGATAATACATTAAGCAAGGGTCAGCTTAGGATGCTGTAATACTGCTGGTTCTGGGGCAGGAGTGGAATGCCCCCCTTGAAAAACATTTCTCAAATCCAGTAAATACCCTGGTGGATCATCCTGAAATCTTATGGCAATATTAAAAAAAAAAAAAGAAGAAAAAAAAAAAAAAAAAAGAAAAAAAGAAAAATAATAATGAGATAATAATAATCTCATTGCTGCATACCAGATCTGGATTTTTTGTTTGTTTGTTTGGATGGGGAAGGAGGAGATGCAGACAACACAGCACCTTCTGAGCACTCCTGTTTGTGACAATGGCAGCAGAAGCAGAGCAGGGATGCAGGGCACAGCAAATCCTTCCCCCAGCAGCTTGTGCCACTGCCTGGTGTGACACACATTTCCCAGCAGCAGCCTCCAGAAGCCACAGCCCTGACAATTTCCCTCCCTTACAGCTCTAACAATGGATCTTCACCTCTTCCCAGCCTTCCTCCATGATGCAGACAGTATTTCTTTTCATTATTTGTATGTGTGTATAAATATATATATTAGTTTATATAAATTACCTGGGGATCAGAATATCACATCCAGTCTCTAGGACTTTTGCCCTACTGAGTACCAGGTTTTTTGCAAGATGGGTGTACACAAAAGATAAATATAATGGATAATATCTAAATCTTGCCTTAGACCTAAAATTTCAATTATTTTTTTCTCCTTCTCTTTCCAGTTTCTTGGGTCTGACAATACAAATATGTCATTAATGTTTTCCTCTTTGCAGGAGGTATTCTTCTAGCTGCTGTGGCAATTGTTTACATGCTCAAAAGGTAGAGGGCCATTAAATAAATCTGGTATTATTTTTACTAAATGTATTTCACAATATTTAAGTGCTTGGCTCATGATTTTTAATGGTTAGACTAGGTTTGCATCTAGTATCACAAGTCTGTAATGGAGAAATCACAAGTTTTTTTTCAAAAAGTCACACTGATAAGAATCACAGCTTGGTTAGAGCAGAGCTTAATAAGAGACTGGGTATTTATTCCCAATCCCCTACATAGAGCCACACAAGAAGGGGAGCAAACAGAGAACACTTCTGTAAGCAGGACTTCTCCATTTTTACATGAAAGAGTATGTTTGCACAGGGCATGGATTAGCAGAGAACATGACCTGTACAAACATACTGCAGAGCTCTCTTGCTATTACTAGTAGCAGAGATTGGGTGAAGACTGGTTTGCAAAACAGAGATGCTCTGGACTGAGAACAAGTTTCAGATGTCAGAGCTTTTCCATTGTTTGTCTGAAGTCCAGTGTTACACAGCTGTTGCTTAATCTCTTCTAGGCGAGTGCTTTGCATTTACTTCAGGTCACTCACAAACTTGAATTGCTTTTAAAGATGGTTCTTGACCCATGCTATCAGATAGTCTCCTCCTGCAAGGTTGTGAAATAGTTCAACAGCAACAACAACAAAAAAATCATGTAAACCAGAATAGTATTAATAAATACATGAAGGTAAAGGCCAGCTACAGCTAGGGTCCTGCTTTGGAGCTAATCTCCCCAACAGATGAGGGCATCCTGCTCCTGGGAGAAAGCAAAAGAGAAGCTACAGTAGACCCACAATAACTTCTCTTCCTCCCAGAAGGAGGAACATTTCTATTTTGGGTAAAAGCTTACTTCATTAGTGGCTTGAGCCTACAGGTTGATCTCACCTCCTTTCAGCTGTTTCCTATCCACATGGTCTGGGTGAGACTACAGCAGGCAGAGCCCCTGGCCTTGCCCTGCCTTACAAGGGAGAGTCAGAGGTGTTTTAATCTCTATTTCTGTTTCCCTTTAAGTCCGTGGGGCAGGGAAAATGTAATACTATTGCTACCTCCTCATTTTCAATAATATCATTAAAGTCAATTAGGCCTGTAATGCTATAAAACACCATTCTTCAACTAACAGAAATTCTCAGTGTCAGATATATTTCATCACCACATTCAGATGATGTATCAGGTCCCTCATCATCCTGAAGTCCCAATTAAAATAATATTACACCTACAGGTAAAGTAAGCTTTGGACCTCAGCACTGAGTAGCAGACCTACTTTTAAAGACCATAAGTTCTAAAGTTATTAAACTACACCTTTCTGAATTTCTGAAAATAGAGGCTTTGAAACCAATTTTATCTTATTTATGCTGACTATTTTAAATCATTCATATTTTTGCAATATGTATGGAAAGATACTTCTGTTAAAAACCTTCTGATTTTATACCCAGTTTTGCTCCTAAATTCTTTTGCCAAATGTTGATCAAGACAAGATAAATATCACATGCCAGCTCTCAGCTGATAACAAAAATGCTGGATAGCTCCAAAGCAAACATCTATATGTATTTTGGAGAGACCATGATTCAGAAAATGTTGTTGTTCTCTTCTGAAAATTTGACTAATATATTGCCTATTTATGGCTGACAAATACATTGGCATAGAAATTCCATTCTTTACTTGGTTTGTATCATAAGGGAATTACTGCTAGGTCAGGAAGAAGATTGAAATGGGAATCCCTGAGCCTCCAGCTCAGTTTTGCATGCAATAGAGATGCAGGTTCAATATAAATGATACGTTCATAAGATCAGAACAGCATTAGTTGGCACAATAAGTATGGATCAGGCAGGGAATGCTTTACAAAGACAGTATGGTCTCATTACAGAAGACTGCAAGAGAAGAGAGAGATGTTGAGACAAAAGTGAGCAGAAATAGTTCCGGCTTCAGGAGAACAGAAGGGAGTGCAACAATCAAGATCAAAAGGCCAGAAAAAAAAGGAGGAATAGTGAAGCTTGCAGAGTTACAGTAGTCTAAATGATCACAAATGCACATACAACCCCCTGCAGGCTTTCTGGCAGTCTGGTTTCACCCACAGAACAGAACCCGTTTCATTTTCAAGAATTTGCTCATCTCAGTAAGTGACTTTATTCTCTTCAAGGCATTCTGACACTGGTAAGTTATGAGACCTCTCAGCCTTCCCTACAGAATTGTGAAGAGTTTGTTTTGGGAAATAAACTGTATGTTAGGGGGAGAATTAAATTTTTTTAAAGAACTCTAAACTCTCTAAGGTTGTGGGGAAGTTAGCGTTTCTGCATTTAATATCTACTATCTAATGACAAATTCAGTGCAATCCTATAAGGTGCAATTAGCATTTATTACAAGACTATTTTCATTATTATTATTTGTTATTCCACAGAGTCCAAAGTGCTTGTGCTGAAATTGTTGCATCAGAATCAATTACATTTTGTATTATGTTTAGGCCATACAAAAGAGCTGCACTGTGGACAGATGTGAGAGATATGGTATGACACACTCTGCACGATGAGGAGCCCAAGAAAACTCCTTCCAGCTCTGGGAAGAGGCTACTCATATTCTCCTGCCCAAATAAAGGGAAAGTTGGAATGATCACTGGATGAAGTCAAGTCATCCCTGCCAGCTGAGCTCAGAGACTCATAAAAATATTGAGCAAATTTGTTTGCCTTAGAATATGTGTGTTCCTGCCAAGTAGCAGTACCCTGAATGGCTCCAGCAGTCCTCTTCATCTCCCTCTCAAATTGTACCAACAAGGAGACACATTCAATCCTACCTACATGCCATATGCTTTCATGGACAAAATCCATTCAGCTCCATGATGGAGCAGATTAAATAGGCTTGCTCTCCGGGTCACACTGCTACTTCTGAGGTCACACTTAAAATATTTTTATTTAAGCAAAGAACAACCTGAGAGATTATGTGACAACTCATGTCTGCCTTCAGCAAGTCCATTCTTTTCCAACATCCAGGGCTTTCTAATGGAATAAGAGCAGGGCTCATTCTGCAGCAAAATGTTAGCACTGTGTATTGTGCCAGTGTCTTGCTCTTTCTTCAAAAGTAATCCTGCAGGGTATTTTTGCTCTTTTCTAATCATTAAAGCATAAAGCAAGGAGCTCCACGTGAGGGAGAAGTCACATTCCTTGTTCCTGCAGTGACAAATACTGAATGCTACACTCTGCAGCTCAAAATATTCTTGTGTTCACTGATGCTTTCTTGATGTGCAGTCTGCCTTTTTATAGGTAACATTCTCAGAGACATCAGAAAACATCTTAAGACAAACTAAACTAAAATATAGAAATTAAATATAGGAGCTGGATAGTGAGTACTCAGTCCAGTTTCTATGTCTGATTTTCTCAGTGACCTAATTAGCACAACATCTGAGTGAATGGGCTGGTGGGACACCCCTCTGGGGGTGGGAGGGAAACAACATTCAGCTGATTTTGCTGTATGTCTTAAAATGCACAGACAAATTTATCATCAAGAGACTCAATCCAAGTGTAGGTACAGATGCTGTTGTCATAATTCAGTCCAGGGCAATTCCACAAGGCATAAAGCTTTGTGCCACTGCACAGACCCCTTCAGGGTTGTATTTTCTTAAGACATTTCAGTGAGCAATCAAACTGCACATGCCTCTTTACTCAAGCCTTCTAAGCAGTGAGCCAATGAATCCCATACACACTCCCATATTACTCCCAAATTTGTACTGGTGGAGCTACATCTGCCCTGTAGCTCAAAAGGCACAGCCATACATCAGTCAGATCCTTGCTCTTTTGAAGGGAAAAGCATCATGGAAATGCTCTGTTTTGTGAGATTGGAAATTCTGATTTGTGAACCACTGCAGTCCCATCACTCAGGTTACATTTCTGCAGCACACACCTGAGCAAGCAGTAACCTTGCCAAAGGGGAAACCTCCCAAGAACAGAGGTAATGACTGGGAGCAGGGAACTCATGCTTAGCTCCCTGCTGGAAGGCTACAATGCTACTGGTGCCCTGGTTAATTAGCATAAACCTACTTCGAATAGGCCTGGGGACTTGAGGAAGTGAATTAAGCTGGAAACACAGAACTGTGCCCCTAATTTTGTTATTCAAGAACAAGCTGCTTTATGAAGACCCACCAGTCCTGCTGAAAATCTCTGTAGAGATGTCCAAGAATCATTATCCAGCGTGCACCAGGCTGCACCATAAACCTGACTGTACCAGACAAACTGGTGCTAGTGAATGAGAAAGTATTGGCACTAAAACTTGCTTAAATGTAATCATCTACAACAGATAATTTAATATTGTCACAGATGACAACACTATTTCCAGCAGGTTTTGAACAAAATCAGGCTAGACTCAACAAAGCACTAATTCAAAATCAGTTTTTCCTCTGAGAATTACAAGATGGGAAAAAATACAGAGAAACAAATACCTAAACTCTTGATTCCACTAAGCTACCCAGAATGCTTCAACAGATCACTACACCTAAAAGTAAACACTCTTGTTTAAGAACAGTTACTTAGTTAAGAAAACATCAAAGTTTCAAGAACAACCTATCTGAATAATTTGTCTTCCTGGTGTGTCTGGAAGCTCACCATGTTCCTCTTGCTTGTGATAGTAGGAAGAGAAGAAAAGCAAACAAAGGCAGAGCATTAAAAAATAACACTTCCTTTCTGGAGGAGAACATGTGGGGAGAATATGTTGAGAAAATGGTAGCGATAGCTTGTTTGGTTGTTTTTGTGGGTTTATTTTTGAAGTGGTGGGTTCTAAAGCCCTGCTTCCTCTTGTTTGTCCCAGCTATATAACAGTGCAGGAATCCCACAGGGCCACATTCCTCTTTTTTACACTCCCAGACTGACTACTTCGAGGCCTACTAAAACAGAAAATATTCACAGTATTAAACAGTGTTACATGCACTGAAGTTATTAAGAGGAATTGGCACCTTGTGAACACCAAAATTTAGGAAAGCCAGAATTATGAAGTTCCATACATCATGTTTCTTCAACAACCACAGCAAACTAGACAGCTCAGCCAGGAATGGATTTTGATCTCAAGAATTCAAGAATTTCCTTCTCTTTCTAGAAGTGCAGATCTTGCTGAATAATTCAGATGTAATCACATAGGCAGAGACCAGACTGTAACTTATGATCAAGAATGCAAAATTAAGGTGTAAATGTATATCTTTCCCAGCATTTTCGAGTACAAAATTAGATGAGAAGGTGAACTTGAGCTAAACCACATTCTCAAAAAATTGAATATTTGAAATGAAAGGGAAAATCAAGCAAAGAGCTGCTCTTACATTTAAAAACATTAATGCCCTTTTCTGTTAGTCTCTGGTGAGGCCACACAATGTGACAGACACAAGAAAGGTATTATGTATGAAGCTATATGTGGAGATGATTGTTGTCTAGAGCAATTCTGAATATGCTGGGTATTCTACATGTTTTCTGAATGCAGAAAATAAACAAGCAAGCACACTTTTTTTCGTCCATCAAATTGCCCTTTGCAGAGCTCTTTCTCACCACCTGTGAATCCAGTTGTGTAACCTGTGTGCACATACACACGCATGCAGAAACATGTTTATGTTTCTTCCAAACATTCATTCACAGAACAAACCTAAAAGACCAGTACTTGCCTTTTTCCACACCTGTCTGCACTATGGTTACTTATGAAGTTCTTTTCCTCATAAGGCACTTTTGCTCACAAGCCTCTATGTAACCAGTAGAATAAGAAGATACTACCTGTAGCTTTATCTTCCCAGCAGCACAGAAGCCAGAATGAGATAAAACAAATTCAGTACCAGTGTAGAACTCGTGTAATGAAACCAACTTACAGCAACTGCTGCCTAATATCAGAGCTTATTTTCATCAACATAGAGGCAGCAAGTGCAGATAACATTAAAAACAGATTCCAACTGAATCTCCTCTAAGTTTGTAGCTTACAGAAGGTGTGTTTGAGTATTTCTCCAGTCTAACTACAAGCAGAAAACATCAACAGGTGGTTCTCAGAGGGCTGAGCTGCTGCAGCAATGGTCCATGCAAAGCCCTGCTAGCTTACACCAGCCAAGGATGTTGCCCACAATATTTATCTCTCAGTAGGGCTTATTCCTTTGTGATACGCCTGAAAACTTTTTGAGTATAAAGCCATAGAGACTCTTCTAGCCTGTGAACAGCTCTTTTTTCATAGCTTACTTCCTACTTTTCTTTATTGCACTGCAGGAAAATCTAACTGGTACAGCCAGATTATCATGCATTAATATACCAACTAATCAGAGAGATGAAATGTAAAACCACACCATTTATGTGCTACTGCACTTCAACACAAACTACTTTCTATTTATGAATTTAGATCCTATTCAGAGAATCCAGGACAACTGTTACTGTTGGTGTGACACCAAGAGTGATTACTAAAATTCAGACAGAGAATAGTAATAAATACTGTTACAAAAGTATAAATTGTAACTTAGGACTCTTGTAGCATAATAAATAACCAGAACTACTACTCATCTGGAAACAAAAAAAATACAGGCAATAATGCGTGGATGTTTAGGAGTGAATTTTGCTTTACACTGCATTACTCTGCATATCTGATATCTAAAAATAATAATAATAATAAAAGTTAATACTGCTCATTACAGCTGAAAAAAAATGAGAAATCTTAAATCTTCATTTGTACACCTAAGATACAGCTGTCCAAGACACAGGATACTACAGAGAGCATTTTAACCCCATTCAATGCAGTCAGGATCTTTATACATATGAATCTTGTTACTCCTTTGCCAAGTGTTTATTAATTTAAGGGCCTACTAGGTTCAGAAAAGAGGCTGATATCATGAAGGCAATGTTGATGTAATGTATTTATTTACATGTTCTTTTCTGGACTTCCTGCATGAATCAAATATAAAATCAAGATAGATTCAACTTCTAACAGCCCCTCTGAAGCCTCTTCTGACCCATAGTAAAAGCCTATCAAAAACTGCATTTAGTTTTCTTATTACTGGCTGTCAATTCAACGGAATATTTTTTCCCAAAACATCTTACTTCTCGTAGAAAGGAAAAGCCATCCTTATGGCAAGAAATGTTGGACAGGGAGACATGGAAAAGGGAGGAAAAAAAAAGGGAGGAAAAAAAAAGGGAGGAAAAAAAAAGGGAGGAAAAAAAAAGGGAGGAAAAAAAAAGGGAGGAAAAAAAAAGGGAGGAAAAAAAAAGGGAGGAAAAAAAAAGGGAGGAAAAAAAAAGGGAGGAAAAAAAAGGGAGGTAAAAAAAAAGGGAGAAAAAAAAAGGGAGGAAAAAAAAGGGAGGGAAAGGGGGGAAAAGGGAAAAGGGAAAAGGGAAAAGGGAAAAGGGAAAAGGGAAAAGGGAAAAGGGAAAAGGGAAAAGGGAAAAGGGAAAAGGGAAAAGGGAAAAGGGAAAAGGGAAAAGGGAAAAGGGAAAGTAATGTGGTGGGCAAAAGGAATTAAATTGGCATTGAAGAACAAAATAGGAAAGGACAAACAAAATCCAGAACACATACACCAAACAATATAAGCAAACAGTCACAATGTATGACACAGTTGTGATGGGTAGTTGGAGGAGATCCTTTCACTTCTGGGCATTAGCTCATCTATTTTTGTGGGGATTTATGGAGCTTCAGTTGCTCGATCTCATTTTCACCACAAAAAAAATTTGCATGGTAATGAATAGCATAATTTTTTTTTTCAAAAGTTGTTCTGCATTTCTGTTCATTAGAATGTAGAGACAATGACACTTGAAAGCCACTGATTCAGACCATTAACTTTTCCAATATCATGATCCATTGACATAAGAAAATTCTCATCAGTTAGGGCACATTCCCCTGCACTTGTATTTCACTGAAATGATGTGAATAAGGCACACAATATTAGCAGCCACACTCAGTGGTAAACTCCTGCTCAGCTTTACCTTGCTCTTTTAATTTCTTCTCATAGTAAGTAGTTCTCTCCTATTTAGCTTCTCTTTCAATCCAGATCAATCTTGATCTGTGCTAGTGTCCAACCACCTACATTTTATCTTACCAGAAGGACTATACGTTACTCCTCAGCCCCAATAACTTTTTTTTTTTTTTTTTTTTTTGGAGTTTGAGAAAATGTTTAATTCTCAGCACATTTTGTTTTCTTCTGTTTTTCGCAGTAAAAAAATATTATTTGTTTTTCCTTTTAGATTATTTTTATTGTCTTTCAGAGCACTTTAGATTGAATGAAAGACAGGGGAAATTCTATTTCACTCAAATATACATTTTCAGCAGATTATGCGTTTCACACAGTAAAACAGTAAAACAGACAGGACATCACTCTACAGAAAATAAATATTATAATCCTGTTGCATAATATTCATCTTTGTGGCATAAAACCAGAATAAAATCCTATAGAAAATACAAGTAAATGGCCAGATATTTGGCCATGTAAATGTGTGAACAGCTACACATTTGAATCTACCTTCTATTTAGTAGAAAACATTTTCTTTCATGTAATGTTTTTTTGAGGACGGGATAAACCTTTGTGGCAGGGACAGGAACACAGGGAATGCGGGATCTGATGTCTTTACCAAACCAAGAAAATATCCAAGTAACCACACACCATCTGTGCTCCTGGCTTTTTATCTGCATACTGCTTAAGTCTGTGCACTTTTATCTTTTGATGGCCTGGTTCCCTTGTAGTGCAAGAAACATCCTGGGATAGGGCCGAGGTCCAGCATGCTTGCAGACATGCCCCATACCAGCACCACTGGGACATCTCCATTTCATAGGTAATGGAGTTTTACCTGAAAGGAGGTTGGAGCCAGGGGGGGGTTGGTCTCTTTTCCCAGGCAACTCTCAGCAAGACAAGAGGGCACGGTCTCAAGTCGTGCCGGGGGAGGCTTAGGTTGGACATTAGAAAGAATTTCTTTACAGAGAGGGCGATCAGACACTGGAATGGGCTGCCCAGAGAAGTAGTGGATTCTCCATCCCTGGAGATATTTAAAAAGAGACTGGATGTGGCACTCAGTGCCATGGGCTGGGAACTGCAGTGGGAGTGGATCAAGGGTTGGACTTGATGATCTCTGAGGTCCCTTCCAACCCAGCCAATTCTATGATTCTATGATGCTATAATTCTCTCCTCAAATACCAACATCTGAGTTCAGACACAGCCAGACCACAGGTGATCCACCATCCGTGGCACCGTGAAGAAGTCCCAACCACAGCCTGTGATTTTCATAGGGCCAAACTTGCAGCTCTTTCCAACACGTAAGTCCTTATCCAAAGACCAAGACAAACCTAACTTAATGGGATTTTGTAGAGGAGCTTTCTTTCTATTCTGACTAAGAATGTCTCATGGAGGCCTCCCGAATTAGTTCAGTAAACTGCCATAGCACACAGTTAGGACAGGACTTAGTCCTGCAGTTATAAATACATTCCATGTTCTCTTTTCCCATTGGTTGTCTTATTATATTCTCATCCCAGGTTAACAATAGCTTTTAAGCTTGAAAGCAAGAATTTTCTCTGGGATAAGCTTTAAAACAACTGATGACACTGATCAAAAGACCTCTTCTCACACATATTTAGTCCTGATTAAAACCCTTTGTGACTCAAGTATTTCCTGTATAGAACTGCTGAAAGGAAGTAGAAGCATATGGGAAAGACATTTATGCAGCAAGGAGCTTTTCCATTTTGCTATCTATTTCAATAGTTTTGTTACAAAATGGCAGTGAAAATAACTTCTCTTTTGAGGCATTTAAATCCTTTTTTGTAAAGCACATCAAGGACTCTTCCTGACATCATCACATTTTCTAAGTCAAACTGTGTGTCCCCTGACCTCTCTGATAAACTAGAGAAAATTGTTTCTGGTTTTACATTATTCAGCCGAGAAGTGAAAATAAGAAAAACATTTTTATTTTAATTTTCATAATATTTTTAACTAGCACTCATGCAGCACCAGTCAGCAAGATACTGGGCCATGAAGAAAGCTTTATTTCTAGGCGAGCTATCCATTTTTTAAGAGAATTAGAGTTCTAGAAAAAATCTCAGAGGCAGAAAGAGTTAAAAATAATGAATAAGCCTTGAAACAGTAAGATATTTTTTTTTCTGTAGGGTACAAGAAAATGAAATCTTGCCTTTATATTAACAAAAAAGCTGGCAGTACTTATTTTTAAATAGCAGTGAATATTGCAGTATAAATGTAGGCATACACAGGATTATTCAGAGCTACAGTAACTTCCTTTCCTTTGCTGATGCTTGAAGAGCTACAGCCTACATTTTCTAACCCAAATCCAGGCTCCTAAGCCCACATACAAGCACATACACAGTTTCAGACTATTTTTAGGTAGCCACCAAGCTGAAAACAGTTGGCCAATACACATTATGCTAATTTTATGTGGAGAATGATGGTTGTAAAGCCTCTGGGATTATGCCTAACACTACAGCTGTGTTGATGCATGTTCACTACAAATATAGAAGGAAAAAAACCCCAACACATCCAAACCCAACTTCAACAGTTATTAAGCCATCACCCCACATATTTGTTCCCCCCCTCTTTCCACTTGTTTTTTTTGTTCCTCACTGATCATCTCCATCCTGTGTAGCTACCCCAAAGCTCCTGATTCAGACACTGTAGATAGAAAAAGGGTTTAGGTAAACCAGGATAACTATTTATATCTCCCACTAACCCCCATAGAAATTGTGAAAATCATGGATCAATACTGAGGTCCCTTATTGCTTTTTTCCTTAACTCAACACCTGGCACATTTTCATTGCTTGTATTATGCAACTGGCCACTCAAGTGTTCTGAAAGAACAGGCTAAAAAATGACATTTTAAACTGCCCAATGCAAAGATGTATTCAGACAGGGCACCACACAAAGTAAGGAAAAGCCATTCTCCCAAAAAGTAACAGTTCTTAATGCAGCATTACTCATAGCTTCAAGGAGAAACAGGAACACCAGATAATCCATAGCTACTAAAAAGTAAGCATGACTCAATTCGAGTGACTCATGGTTGTGACTAACCTGGCTAATAGCTTTTTTTAAAAGTCAGCCTTTAAGTATTTTGTGTGTGCTCTTTCTCAATTGCTTTGTATTCCATAATTTAAAAATTATTACCAAAGAACAATCACAGTAGAGATCTAAGCAAATCACATTGACACATAAATGTATCTTAAAGCTCTAACTAAAACATATGGTAAGAGTTAGGAAAGTGTATTTATCTATAATGTAGTAGATTACTTCTTAGTCAAACACAAAGAAGTGAATGTCAGACTGGAGGGATAAAGAAGTGAATCATCCTGCTAGCAGGTACCTGCACCCTGCCTGTAGGTGCTCTACAATTTGTTGCTCAATTGCATATAGTTTTGTGTTTCTAGCAGAACAGAAAAGAGTCCTCTCTCAGCAGCAAATTCAGCTGAGGTGAGGAACAGCAATGCTTTGTAAGAGAGCTTGAGGATCAGTCATCTTCTGGCAAAAAGGGTTTGGCATTTTAAAATCAATGGGGACATTAAGCCTATAAAAAGGAAAAGAATTAATTAAGTATTAGTCCATTTTTCAACCTGGGATAAACATTCATTGTTAAAACAATGCCCCACAACAGATTTTCAAAGTTAGAAAAACCTACTGTTTACACTAGTGATATAGAGTAGGCAAATAAATAGTTCATTTTTACAAGTAGTCATCAAGTCAACCAGCAAGTAGGCAGGACCAAAGGAAACGAATTAAACCTGTTCTCCAAGTGCAAAGAAAACTTTTTAAGATCAGCCCTTACCACAGTGTCCTGTCACCCTTTGCAGGACATTATATTCATATCCACCCATTGCAGCAAGAACTAATGGAAAAGGCTGTGAAATCAACTGAAGAGATATACTGAAAATTCCCATTATACCTTGCTGCAATCCATCTTCTAGTCTATCATTTGGTGAATCTATAGAGGTACCACATTTCAAAATTACACTTACGTCTAAAACTACACAAACAATAAATCACCCATGAAACATTTCTCAAGAGTCGCTAAGCAGGTTTATCTGATGTTGTCACTAATGGAAAGAGGATTAATGGGCTTTATTATTATATATTACTCTCTCCTTGACTGTAGAAAATCCAGTTGCTTTCCCCCAGGTTTGCCTTAGGTTACCTAAAGGCCTTGATCTGAATCCCTACTTACAGCCTGAAGAAGGGGAAGCACAAGAAATAGAACAAAAGGTTTGTGCTGCCTCTTGTGGAATCAGGCAGTAACCAAGGACGTACTGAATTTGATCCATACTGTATGAAGTATTGGATTGATTGATTAGCAACTGCTGTAGACCAGTCAAGCTTCTCTCTCTGATATCTTGAAGAAAATTTCCAGGGAATTTGTCAGAAAACGTTTACTTAAATGTGCTGATGAACTCCTGAGTTTCCACTATCCTCAGCATCCTCCCTTATTCGCTGGTGCACTGTACACATTTCAAAAAATCTGGAACTGTTTCATACTCAAAAGTCTGATAAGCTGAGTGCAACACTCATGGTGATAAAGCATAGAATACACCTTCAGGAGTTTCATCTTATGTATCAAAGCTGCAGAGGGTCTGTAAATAATAAGCATGCCACTGCACATATATTCAATCTCTCACCCAAATATCTTTTGGCTCACAGCAAAATAAGACAGTAAAGAATATACTCAGCTTACTTTAGGAGGTGGTAATTTTATTTTCTGGGAAAATTTAAATTATGCAAAACCTGTATTATGCAACCTTGCATTTCATTAATATTTTGTTTGCTGGCAGAAGCCTGTTCCGATTTTCAAAATCCCTATGAATGTAGGGAATTAAACCCAAGAAAAGGGTGAGTCACAACACTGCTGCTACTTGAAATGACTAATCATCAACTTTTTTCATAATGTCCTCTGATCTGTGCAAAAAATAACTTTCTGCTTTAACAGGAAAACTTTGAAAAACAGTAAAACTGGAAATATGTCCCTCAGATTTAGTCTCAAAAAATAGTGGCAGTTTTCCATATTGTTCAAAAGTAGTCTTAAGAAAATGCAGTATTGATTATCAGTGGCAATCTGTTTACACAGCAATACAAAGTATAGAGCTAGAATATAGAGCTAGTATAGAGCTGGACATACTCCCTCCCATGTCAATAAAATTATGTACAAAACACAACACACATACAAAAAACTCAGTAAGAATTTCAGAGAGCTATTGAGGAATTCCTGCAGATGTTACTCAGTTATCTGGACAGGCTTTTCTTTCACCTGGCTGTACTGTAACAGTGTTCAAATGCAAAGTCATGGCAGCTACTCTTGAGCTTCCTTCTCACACTTTGACATGAGGTGAGTTTCAGAGGACTTCACCAAAAATAGGGAAGCTGCCTGCTCCAGAAGCACAGGCCTGAGATATGCACTTATCAGTCAAAGCACGCAGGAAATCTCATCCCCAAGTTCATCTATGTATTTTCCTATAATATATATTAAACTTTCAATGGGAGATTCCTCACCATGGAGATTAGAAGCTAGATTGGATGCATGCAACAGAAAGTTCTGCTTTGCTGTACTGATACCCTAAAATTATTCTTCTATCTCCTACATTTTTGTTGTATTCATTTCACCTGCTTCATCTAATACTTGCAAAGTTCCTGGCCTGTTCACTCTCTGGAGGACTGCTTCTAACTTGGGACAACTGCTATAACCTTAAATGTCATTATAGCATTGATGTAGGCAGCACAATACATTTCTTGGTGCAGAGCAGCTATCTAAGCCATGAAACATTATAAGAATCTTAAGAATCACATCATTCCCTTAACTCAAGCAATTGTCCAGACACTGTTTCCACAGTGCACAGTTTTCAGAATATCATTTTTTTGTTAGGTCAACAAGACATGTGCCTTAGAAGGAAGAAGATACCCATTTGTAAGATTAGAAACAGCCACACAATTCTGAGACTCTGAAAAGCTATTATTAATATAGTAAAACATTCTTGTAAACTCATTTCAGTTACAGACATAGGCAACATCTACATAAGTATTTTCCTACTATCACTCACACAAACAAATTAGAACTATATGAAGCTCTGTTCAAATAGGGTTGATAACATTTAAACTGAACTGGTTTTAACATGGCTGATAAATCCCTAGACATTGAACATGAGCTTGAATATTCCTTTTCAGTTGCTATTCAAAGCAAGATCCAAACTGAAAGGGTCTTGAGCCTTAAACAAAGAGATGGAAAAAAATTTTGTTGCTTTCTTACAAGACAGTCTAAAACAAATGGAGGGGATGAAAATGTTAGTGTCTGCCAAAAAAGTGCTGATGATCCCAAGTTTACTGCCAGCTAAGCCAGTAACCTGTTTGTTCCACCACTTCTGTATGCAGGAAGCCTTGCAGCCCCAAAACTAGATTCAGGGCAAGGTGAAACAGGGAGCACTGCTCTTACATCTGGGAAAAAAAAAAAAAAATTAATTGACTGCTGTAGACATAAAACCTATTAAAAACCAGAAAATGGTAGAAGTACCTCAGTTCATAATTGTCAAGAAGCTGACAAAGCCTGTATTTTTCAAATAGGGTATGAAGGTGAACTGCAAGAAAATGGAGGGGGCAATCAGCCTTATGTTGAACTTTAAAAAGAGAATATAGACAACTGAAAAGACTGAGTCCCGGTGAGTTTCATAAGCACAGAAGTTAATTATAATAACAGAAATACTAGAGTAGAAAGAAGAAAAAAAGATTGATAAGAGCCAAGGTAATTAATCTTTCCTGTATTTCTAGACACACAGATTACCCTTCTTTATGTTTTCTTTGTTATTTTGGTTTGGTTTTTTGAGGGTTTTTTTGCAAAACCTATAATAAAGACTCAAAACCAAACTGTTTAGGTGAGCTATCTTGTGAGTGCCATTCTTACTGAGCACTGTAGAGACACAGTCATGCTCCACATTGTTTCCAGATGTATCCAAACATAGGCTGGAGGTTCTCTGAACATTTGCAACTATAATTAATTCAGATAACTATGCTTGCTTTACTTTGCATTTCATTCAAACTGTAGATGTTACATTATCTTTTTCATTATAATAATGATCAGAAATATGCATGACCATAAAAAGCCATCTGGTAATTCTAGCCATGGCATCAAGCCCAGTGACCACTCTTTAACCTTAGCACCCTAGAGAGCTGGGAGTCAATGTTGATAAAATACATTCACAGACAGTAACATATGTAAGCAGGAAAATATAGTCTGCAATTCTTCATTTATTTATTTATTGAACTGGATTTCTGTGTGTGCAGCAGATCAGTTGTTTTTAAAAGTATGCCTTTAATCCTTACTTGCATAAAATTATGATTAAACTAATGCAAATTCTATAGGAAACAGACTTTTTTCATATGTGCCTACTTTGAACGGGCAGTGTTCTAACAACAATCTGGGTTTTAGAAAGCTCTGTGGAATATTATTTATAAGTTAACCTTATGAGTTTGGAACAATTAGAAATAATTACAGAACTGACTGATAAGAATTTGGATTAAAATTAAAATTAGAATTGTCATAAAATGAAAAAGATGTCTTTTGTACCATTTTACCCTCTGGATGTGACAAAAACTTGATTTGAATTGGTTTTAAAGTTTTCATTCATTAACAGGACTGTATGAAATTTTTTTCATATGCAACTATGAGTATAAGATTTACATTTTGATTTGTATGGGTGACAGCAAATTTACATTTTAATTCAATCTCTCCTGTGACCAGCTCTGATTTGCACATGTTGTGCACATAGGCTTTCACTCTAAAAGAGAAACAGAAATTTGGGTATGTCTTGTGTTTGGAAGATATTCATATCTTCAATAACAGAGACTAAAGAGATAGAACAGATGGGCAGATGAGACTGGGGGACTGAAATAAATTAGGACTTGATAGTACCTGAGTACTAATTTAAATGGAAGATTGCATGTTTTCAACAGTGAGCATAAAGGAGTCTTGGTCTCTAGTTTGTCCAGCTGGACAAAAAAATTCCAATAATACTTCTTAATGGATTGAATTCTTGTTTTTAAAAATATTTGATTTTTGTAAAATGCTGAAGCATGAAACCAGAATATTCCCAGCTAAGTTAATATGAGTAACCCCTGTATGGGTTTCTAGAACTAAACTAAACCCACAGTTGTTCAGAACTCCCATCATTTAGTCATCAGTGACTGATGAAAAAAAGAAGTGAAAAGTACCAACATTACACCCATTTTTATCCAAAATAAAACATTTCCCTTTACAGATTTTTTGAAAGGAAAAAAACATGTAACAGTCTCATAGAGTGACTTACAAAGAAAAAGTAAGAAAAGAGATGCTGGCCCTCTTCCTATCCTTTTCTCACTTTCTCAACCTCCTACCATTCACATACCTCATGCACAAACACAGCTCAATCTGTCCTGGACTGTGAATATGAACGTTGGCTCTTCACCTTATTATAGTTTGATGCAACTTACAATTTTGGATCCATGAGAACCAAGTCCAACCACAAGAAGTCCAACCACCAAGGGATGGGTGCAAGCATAATGTTTTACTAGATAAATAACACAAGCAAGTGATAGAACCCTGTGAAGATAGGGCAAATATGCTGCAAGACAAAAGAGAGAGAGAGAGAAGAATGAGAAAACGTGGGAGTGGGGGGGGTGACAGAGACAGAGAGAGAAGAGAAAAGAACGAGAGGAAAAAAGTGAGAGAGAAAGAGAGGGCTACCACCCTCACTGCTCCTGTGGTGTCCAGCGGTCTTTCTTTGGGATGGTGATTGGATTCCAGCCGGGGCAAAGGTCCTGGGTGGCAGGGTTGTGGTAGGTGACAAGTGAACAGTGTGGTGTTCCTTATATGCACCGGGTTTCCCATCGCTCTCGAGGCTGATTCAGGCACCTGGGATCTCACCTCTCAGGAGGGTTCCCTCACCCCACTGAAAAAGGCCACTGTTGGGTGGCCCATGGTTGCTAGCAGTCACTAGCCAGCCTGCCAACTCCACTTGGGCAGGAACCTCCACTCATCATTTTCAGTCAGTTTGGGCCTAGGCCCCAATATTTCATTTGCCACACTGTCGTTCGGAGCAAAGACTCCACTGGATCGAACCTCACACACCTCCAGTTTGCCCTAAACTGGGATACAGAGAACGAATCTCTCCAGACCTCTCCTGTTAAACTGTTCCAGGTGGTACCATAACACTACACAAGGGAGGACTCTGGGTGCATCTCTGGTCTACTGGCACCAGACGGACAACATGGATCCCATTACCCAAATTTACACATAATAGAAGTATTTCAGTGAGCTTAGAAAAGAAAAATTCCTTGGAAAGTTAGAGACCAAACTTCTCATCAAATGCAATCTGCATTTTTCAGTCAGTACATTATTCTGTTTACACAGCACAGGAAAGCTCTGACTGAAATATACATTGGAGAACAGAAACACAGCCAAGTCAGACTCTGGCTGGAGATTACCTGAAATTGATCCAAACATCCTAACACTAATTCTGCCTTACATTTAAGATATTATGTCAGCTAACAGGAAAGAGTAGTTCAGGAGCTGATGTGTCATTCCTGATCCCTGAATGCATCCTCACATATGTTCAATAATTCTGTTCATCACATAAGGGGAAGCTTATCACACCCTGAGACCTAGTCTTACCAAACCCGTAAAAAAAAAGAAGATGCTCTTCTGAAGGATGAGGAAAGACATGTCAATCCTTTTCCAACTTTTTTTCCAACTTTGACAGAATGAAAAATCCAGTGCCATTCAATAGGGATGCCCTCCCTCAGTAGACTACTAGACAGACATTTGTACAGTATTTTTCAGAGAGATCCTAGGTTATAGTTTACCAGTATAAGTGCATTGCTTCCAGTCAGTTCATTGCATGGGTAAAGGACAGTCACAAAAATAGGTGTGTAAACAGATGCATCCAGTTTTAGTTTCTAAAATTCACCAGTAAAGGCATCAGAGTTTTAAAACTGGCACCAGAAATCCTATATTTCAGTGGCACTGAATTTAATATTCTTACTGCTTTCAATAATTTTCAGCACCAATATAATTTTCAAGTAATGGTATTCATTAGAATACTAATGGTGCTCAGCAGCATCAAATAGAACAGTATGCATAAAGCTGCTTTAAGGTCAAATCCAGCATACATCCACAAATGAAACAGAAGAGACATAAAATGGAAACCAACTCAAGATGGAAGTCTAGTTTTGACTAAGACAAATCAGAAGTGTTGGTAATTAATTATTCCCAGTGAATTAAATGAGATGTTCCTCCTGCTTGGAGTACTGTACACTTAATATTTCACATCAGCTGGAGGAATCACATGTGTCTTGATTTTCCCATATGGAAAACTTTGACTCATCTTCCCAGATGAAACTAAAAACGTTAGCATAACACTCATAAGCAAAAAGCAAAGAGAAAATATAAAAATTATCTGTTTATCAGCAGTTATAAATATTTTAAGCTGAGTATTTGTTTAGAAAGGCAAAACCAGAAGCAACATGCTCTGAAGCCACTTACTGTTAGAGCAAGCTGTGCTTGACACACCACCCCAGGGGGATGTGACAAGGGTGATATGAAATAAAGCTGAGTCCTGCGTGGCCTCCAGTCACCTGCAGGCCAGCTGGCACAGTGTTCAGGTACCTAAAGCCAGACAGGTCTTTGAATACAACAGTGGCCTTCCATAGAACTAGAGCAGAACTGTTGTCATGCCCCATGGCTCTAACATGCCCAGCATACTCCCGGCTACCATCTGCTGCAATGCAGACTTGTTATGCCTGTCTAGATGTTCTCTGGGAAATTGATCAGCTAATTTGTGGCCTATGGACTACACTGTCAGAGCATCCTAAACTAATTTCTCAAATTCTAGTGATGGGCTCCATTAATTTTATTAAAACAGAACTTTCACATCAAGTATTTGATCTGTTATTTTTACAAAGCCACTAATCCTCCGGAAGATAATTTTTATCAAGCATACATTATATTATGCTAGGATACAGTACATATTCTATTCCAAGTTACATAAATCCTTTGTGCAATCTAATGATCTATTATCTCTTGTGATACCTTAATGTACAATAAACAGTCCCAGAGTCCCTAAATTATTCAGCATGATGTGGCTTCAGAAGCAGAAATTGCTCATATTTCTTTAGATGAAATGCAGTTGGAAGCCAAGTGGTTCTGTTTATTTTAGCTATACACTTACCTATATACTCTAAACTATTCTAGGAGGTCTGAATCACTCTTTTACCTTCATGTCAAGCCTCACAAAGCACATCACAAAACCTAAGGAACTATGACAGATGACAAAAAGCACTGATTAGCTGACGGTAAAGAAAAGGGAGATAAATTAGTTAAGTGCTGGAGTAAATCACTCAGGGATGTTGCTCAGTCTCCATCTCTGGTGAAGAGATCAGGCTCGACAAATGTCTGTAAGGAATGTTTTAAGTAGAGTTTATCTTGCCTTCAAGCAAAAGTATGGATTAGACAACCTCCTGAGGTTTCTTTCGGATCTGTGAGTCAACAAATATAGCAGCAGTAATTGCTGCCTTTGGAGTTGCCTTTGTGGCCTTTATAACTCTAAGGATAACACTGAAGAACTGCAGCTACTATAGCTACATCACAGAGCTACTTCACCTTCTACAGGGCAAAACAGTGACAAACAGTAATTGTTATGAAGCTTGCTATAAGATGTGCATTTTTTTTTCTTCAGTTGGCTGTACCTCACCAGATAAGACAAAGTGTTTTAAAAGATTTCAAGCAACAGGCTTACTAGCTGGGGCCGGCAAAACCTTTATAAATCATCTGGTGAAAAGTAAAAAGCAATATACTTCCACAGTTCAAGAAGTTGCAGGTTTGAGAGCTGCTTGACAGGAATGAGGACTAAAGGAAGGCCTTCTGCACTTGTAGGTTCCTGGCACTGCCCCAAGACCATCTGTGCCTGTGGAAGGAGAGTTTTATCTACTCAGTGTATTAAACTTTTTTTCAATACTGCATCTCAGCACTTATACTTCTTTTCTTCTCAATAACCTGTCACAAAGCAGCTGCTAGCAACTAAAATAATGGTTTCCATTTTAAAGTTTCCTTAGTTGGAGTTAAAGGATGGAAATACCAGCATGAAAGCCTAGCATCCATTTTTATCACACCCTCGCAGCCCAACACCACCAGGTCAGAAACAGGTTTTCAATTTCTGTTTTGGAATTCATAGACCTGCTTCAGGAACACACAGTTCTGTGTGAGCAAGCAATCCAGAGATAACTGATACTGTAATCCTTGTGCATTTTGGAAAAAAATGGGAAAGTTTTAAACTAAAATAACTATTTCAAAACCTGAAACAATTCATTCAATTGTACCTTAAGTATGGCTTGAAACATAATAGGGAAACCACAGAAGAAAGCATTTCCAAAGTTCAGTTTTTCTTCTTTCACCACAAACCTCAAAATAAATGATAACTGATTTAACAGAAAAATAGCCTGAAATACTGAGAAAAGCAAACAGGGACCAGTTCTGAGGGTAGAAAACAATACTCTGCTTGTATTTTATTGTTATGGTTTAAAGTGAGCACCTGACTCAAACTTTATGAACTGTCACAAGAGAACAGTAGCATATATTTCCTTTTCACTATTAGATTTTTGTTTCTATTTGTAAGACCTGATTAGTCCCAAATGTTGAAGGAAGAAAGTAACAGCACACATGGCATTAAGGAAAGTTTTGCCATGCTTCAGAGTCTGCAATAGTGGTCAAAGCAGCAGCTGCTTTGCAAAGTAAGAGATGTAAAATCTATTTTGCAATTTGTTTTTCATTAACAGGACTATTATAAATGTTTCATGAGTTTACACACAGTCAGTACTTGGGCCAATTGATTCCCAGAAACTTCAAAGCTTTCTAAACTTCCTGAAAACAGTTTGCAGTAAATTTGGTTTCACATCAGGAGAGTCACTATTACTATAAAGGGAATAAAAGGCAAAAATGGGTTACGGGTGTTTTTCTGGCCTTTTTTACAATCACAACTTTATTACTATGAAGTACTCTGATCAAATTTCTCTACTTGTTTTTTAAAGGCACTAATTAAAACAGAATTCTTTGATCATATAGCAAATAAATTATGAAAGATCAGTCAAACCACTACAATTCCAAAATGTGGTAAACTCTTAGGAATAATTAGAATATACATTTTTTTGAAAAGAAACAAAGATGACATTCAAACAGACATAGTGCAAGTCTTTCCATAACATGTATTGAATGGAAAACAAATATTCCTTTATATTTATGCACACACAGATGTACATAGATACATTTATATGTTTCTTCCATATATTCTCCCTGCTTTCTGATGTTTTTATTTTTAATCCCACTGATGAAGCACAACTTCAGAGTTCTGCTCCACTTTGTCCCTCCCTCACTTTTCCTTAAAGGCTATCATGTTCACTAGTAGGACCTGTGTCGCATCATTGCAGCTGGAATAAAGCACATTTCTTATGGAGTTTTGCATCGCTGGAGCATATAAGCGATTTCAGGATAGAAAATGATGCAAGTAATGAGTACCTTTGGGATCAAAGACCTTTATATCAGCTTGGTATAAAATTTTAGTAGCTCTTCAGTGAGTCAGATGCTTGGATCTATTGATTTATCATTGAGATTTGGTTACTAAATGCCTATCTATGTCACTTTTTACAGTACTGCTTTGGAAAATGTTGAAAGAAATCACCTCCTAGAATCTGTCACCATGAAAGTCAGAGCCCTAACTCATCTTGAGAGCAGACAAACACCCACATCAGCAGCAGCACCAAACCCTTCTGTTGCAGACTAAATGGCAGCACCACCAGTATACCCACTGGAAAAATCAAGGGCTCAGTGCATCAGTGGTCTCATTGCCCAGCTCTGGAAGGGCTCAGAGCACTTCACTGCCCACTCTGGAGCATGGCCAAACATTCCTCAATGCAGCATGTGCTGTTCTTTCAGCATTTGGGAATAATCAGCTTTTACAAACAAAACCAAAAATGTAATAACACGCAGAAAACAAATTTCACAATTGACAACATCTGGCAGGCCATCAGGTTCTCAGTGAAAAAGAGGATAATTTTCATGGACACTGAAGAAAAGAACTCAAGAGATCACCATTGTCTTTTTTGTACGTCAGAGCTTGGAAAACTCTTCAGGCACAAGGCAATGTTTTTCTATCTCATTGAATTTGATAACATCTGCAGAAACATTGTGCTCTAATCAGCAGAGATAAACCACATAAGGAGTAACAGCAGGGTCATCTCTGTGATACATCAACACTTATGATGACTGGCAAAGAAATCTCAGATTTTCTAAACAAAGGGACATATACCAAGTGATGAAAGACATCCTTTGTCACACAGCTCAGATGCCAAGATTTATGTCAACCTTAATAACCATGTAAAACTAATACTTGAACTGCCAGAGCATCACAAGTGGCTAAATCTACATCCAGAATTATTCAGACAGGTTTTCCCACATTTTCAAATATTAACACAATGCCATTCATTATAGACAGACAAACAAAAGCATCTGAACTGCAGCAGTATTGTCTTTTATGACTTGGTATTGTGTTTGTTGGGGTTTTCTCTTATTTTGATTGTTTAAAAGAAGAATAAGTATTGACATCTTGAGAACTTTGCAGTTGTCCTGGAGTCTTTAATCTTTCTGGCTGACCTAATATAATCAGCCTTTACTTATATTTCATTGATTGTCTTGCACATACCCCTGGTGCAAGAGCTTGTTAATGGTCATATTTGTACCAGACACCATGAAATATAGTCTTAGAAATAAATTACTTTCTTATGTAGAAAACAAAAACCAAAAACAAAAGAAAAACAAACAAACAAAAAATGAACAAAAAATCCCAATTAAAATGTGAAAATATTTCAAAAGGTGTAAAATTCTCCTTTAACACTACCTTGAGGGAAGTAAATTTTTCAAGCTTTAAGTGAAAGCCAGTATGGCCACTATCATAGAGTTACAGACTCACTAAAACTTGATAAACCTCCTGCGAAATTTCTTCTTCCTTGCAATTTCTGGAAATTGACATTTTATAAATTCACATTCTGGGACTCAAACAACTCATTTTAATGTTAACACAGATGTTGGTGAATACATGCAATATGTTTATATCAATTATAGAAGTATTCTTTTGGTAAAGAGTTTGCTTCCCATGTGTTCTTTCTGCAAAAGTTCCACCTACAGATAAAACTTTCTACTGGAGTTAGATCCTGTCTCCATGGGAAAGAGGCTCTCCCATCCCATCACTGCCAACCTTTGTATTTTTCAATTGGTCCCCTGCACAGACTACTGCATTTATGTGAGAAATTCATCTAGGAACACACTGAAACATTAAAAAAGCAATAGAAAAGGATTACAAAATGACAAAGGAAACTTGCCCAAGGTGAATTTTTTATCGTTCAGTTCCAGCACTTGAGTTTTTCAGTAGCATCCACCCATGCTTTGATGTTATTTTAGAAACAAGTCTTACCAAAAGTAGAAATCACATATTGTCTGTGGACAAGCCAGGAAAGCATATGTACTGGAATACATTTTTTCTTATTTTATATTTATTACATATATATTTTTAAGTCCTTGGATGAATTGTTTTTTCTTTCATCCCAGATGTTAATGAAGCAATTTATAGTTTGTTTTATGACTCATTATGAGTCAGCCAAATTATATCTGCCTCAGGTTAAGAAAGAGCAAGATTCACAGTGAATTTGGCAAATAAAAACCCCTCAACAAGTACTCAAGACAATACTGAGAAACAGGTTGAGGACAGAAGAACAGAAAAGAGGTATGTAATGAACCTGTAATCCCATTTGCCTCATTTTTGGATCAAAAAAATAATCAGAGGAGCCACTGCTAAAGAAATTAATGTACATACACAACATTCTTTGCTCCAGTTACTAGAGAATACTTCTCAAGCATGGTTTTTTCCTATCTCTGTGATTTGGAAAACACCTTTATCTGGGCTTTCTAAGAAAAAGTTGAATCTGACTTTGCTCACTGTAAGAATCTCTGTGCCGAGGGATTGCCAACAGTACCTACTGACCTGCTTCCTGAAAGGCTGGCTCTTCCAAAAGGTTTTACCCAGAGAACCTGAACAAAAATTCTTCATAGTTTCAGCTGTTGTCTAGCTTCTTACTCAAAGCTGGAAGATGATATTTCTAAATTTATTACAGAATTCTCTCTGGGATCCAGGGCTGAAGCACTGATTTTTCAGCTGATGTACACCTGAAGCTCACCGAGTCAAAAATATGACAACAGATGTTTTGGCAGTTCCAGATAAGGCAGAATCCAGGTCCATAAATTTGGGGGATTTTTATTTATGTATTTTACCTGCAGCTGTGAATTTACTTCAGCTTAATGATTTGTTATTAATCTACTTGCTACATTCCAAACAAATTTCTGAAACATACTGCAATAATTTAATGCATATGGACTTTTGCTTTTTGAAATTTATATGCACTTACCTTCTCATGCAGGTTTCTTTTGAGAATCTTTTTACTCATCACCATATTTAATGATGGAAAACATAAATCAATAGCTTCATATGGTAGCATTTAACTCAGTAACCTTTAAAGAAAGCAATCCCAGAAATTTTTCATGCTATTTTTGTGGAAAGCTATTGACACACCTGTGGCATTTTATAGTTCTGTGAAAAGCTTAAAATTTTCAACAGTTTGTTATCAAACTATTTCTCATAGTTTGTTCAAAGGAGCTGAGGATTGGTACTTTTCAAAAATACTATGCCAATCACTTAAGCAAGGGTATAATCTCCAAGAAAAATCAGTTTCTAATAGAAAGAAAGAGTAATCTAGCATATTGCAATAAAGAAAAAGATGGGAAAACTATATACGGGGTAAAAAAAATCAGTACAAACTGCCATTTCATTTTGCCTGGGAACAGGCAACCACATTTGCTGTGGCCACTGCTGTGACTAAAATACAGCATGTACATAAATCCAAGTTAATTTTAAAATAGTAAGCTCAGCTACAGGCATTTCTGACTTTGACATAGTATGGCCAGAGCTCAACATGAACTTCTTTTTCAGTATTTAATTAAATGCTAACTTGATTCTGATAACCTGCATGGATCTCTACAGCCACACTGATGTTGGCTCAGCTAACTGGAGTTGCCTAACCCAAAACTGTTGTTTTACCTACATTCTACAGAAGTTTCAGCTATAAGACTGCAGTAGACAAGTAGACATATAGAAGGTTTTAGAGCAAAAATGTAAGTCCAGCCACTGATACACTCTGTATAATAAAATGAATACTGTTCTGCTTTTCAAGTGTATTTGAAAACAAAGTAATTTTTGGCATCAATCTGAGGAAACAAGTTCAAAAAAGACTGAAATAAACAAAGTTATTTCTAAGAGAGAGAGCACAAAGTGGGATGTTGATGTAACATTTATAAGAAACCTGTATTTTCTTGGTGAGCACTTCATAATACTTTCATTACACTCTCTCACACTTTTCAGCTCCACTGCATGGCCACTAAACAAGCTGTTCATCACACAGTAAATTGCAGGACAAGGGTGCCTCCTCCCATCCTGCAGCTCAAGTGCTCAGAAAGTGCATACTCTTACCACACCTCTGGCTCATGCACCCTTCCTTGACTCCATCACAGCCTTGGCAGGAGAAGGTGTAAATTTACCCCCTACCTGGCAGCCCAAAGATATGTATCAGCTTCTTTGCCAAACTATGCTATATTTTCTCTAGGGCTTCATAACACCTGAGACTTTATGCTTCAGACAGATATCATCCAAGAGTCCACCCACACTGTACTTGAACCATCTGCTTTCCCAGCATAGTCATATTACACTTTTACAGGTCTTGTAAAATCTTCAGTGGCCTTTCTAGGTGCTCAGATGCAACCGGGATGAGGGCTTGAAATATTCTCAAAATACAACATTCCAGAAAATTTTATAATGTACCATTTTAACCATATACAGCTTATTTATAACCCTGTTACCACCCTTCAGGGCAGCAACTTGGTCTTCTGAACCAAGCTCTTAAAATAAAACACACAATAAAAACAAGAAACCATGACACAAACCATTCCCACAGGATTTGAACCAATGAGAAGACTGAAGTACTCCTATGATTTTGAAACAAGACGAAACAAACCCCTGAATTTTCTGCATCAAAGAATTAAGAAGAAATACAATATTCAAAAATTAAAACACAAAGTAGGGATGGGGGATAGAAGAGCATTCTGACTGCTCCCATGAAAACCTCTGTCAATTGACTGCTGTTGAGAGCAGCTTGTAGTCATTGATTTGATTTTCTTAAGGAGGAAGCATGGAAAAAATGAAGCATTTTGGAACATTGAGGATTTTACTGGAAAGAGATTTAGCCATGAGAAAACATCTGCAGCATGCAGTTTTAATGAGATTCTGAATCTTTGTCACTACATTGTATTTTTAATCAACAAATGGTAAAAGATGAAAGCTGACAATTGTAAAAGCTTAGTTAGAAGTTCTTCTTAGCCTCTTTTGGTGAAGGAAGAATACACAGTCATAAGAAAGCAAAAATAACACTATGATCTGAATTTTAGTCAGGATATTGTTTTTCCTGTTAACAGTTTGGTATAGTCTCTAGAGCAACCAAGGTAGAAATGTAAGCAGCAGACTACTCAGAGCTTTCTCTGGAGACAACTAGCTTTTTCCATGCTGAATCTAAAACCCAACAAGCTTGTATAGTGCATTTTTTCCTTCACATAACTGTCAAGATGAAAATTATCTAACACAATTCTTCATTTGCGCACACATTAAAGAGTAAATGATCCACATATCAGCCTTCTCAAAGTTATAAAAATATTTCTCAAAATATCAAACAAACTAGATACCACAAAAACATTTCAGTAGTGTGATTGGAGGCTTGCCTGCTTTCAATGTAATCAACCATCTTTTCCTTTTGATATTTGAAGTCTTCCACCTGCAGGCTGTTAGCTTTAGTGCTCCTCAGATAAAGAGTCAAAAGAACTGATAAATAAAAAAATACCAGGCAGCCAACAGAAACACCAGAGGCGACATGTGAAGTTAGCCAATATGAAGCAGCTTAGCATGAACTTTCCACTAATTCAGGAACATGCTATTTGTATGGAAAACATCAAACCCAGGAAGAAAAATGCTGCTGCTGACATAGCAGTTTCAACATATTTCAAGGAAACCAAAACAGAAATTCAGAGAGCTTGCTTTTATGAAGGCTATAGTGTGAAGTAGTAGGAAGAATAATGGGTTGTTTTTTTAAAAAGAGGCTATTTCCTTTGAAGCCATTGCTATAGGACATGAAAAACAAATAATTTTTTGAGATACTCTCATTTCAATATATCACCATATTACTTGGAAAAATTTTATATGCAATATGTTTGATGCAAAAATTCTAAAGCTTTGGAAACCCTAAATGAAAATGGAAAATACTTTGGAAAACTAGATGACAAATGAATGTCAGTGTTTCATATAAAAAACTCCAATATCACAGAAAATAACAAGCAGGCACTGGAAAAAATAACAACCTTAACAATAAAAATTGCAGATTGACATGTCAGCCACACGTTCATTCAAAATCCTGCCTAAGTCACATGTAAGGACTGTGTGAGTTACACTGCCCACTGCATCAGATCACAATAGAAACACAAAGTTAGCAATCCCCTAAATCAGTGTATCAGAATAAAGGATGAAAGTGGCATTCAGTACTGACACATAGCACACGGTCTGAAAAAGAAATGAAACACAGTTGCCTTTAAAAGTATGATAATGAAATAGCCAACATATGCAGTTGTATAAAGTAAAAAATGTACTTCAGCTTGCAAAGGGCCTTCATAACTCCCACAGTACTCCTGCAGCTGCCCTGACTGTGCAGTGCTACCACTCATTGGCACAGGGGCAATGCAGGGAAGAAAGCAGCAGCAAGCTTAGGAGACCAAAACAAACCCCAGCTCCAAACATTAAGGGTTTTGGCTCCCAAGGCAGTGTCCCTGTGTACTGCTGGCTTTTGGTGCTACACACAGTGCTACCAAACACAGTGCACTTCTAGCAGGAGCCAGAGAGCAGCTGTGAGCTTGGTGCATCTCTGGCTTTGACCACAGGGCCTGAACTCACCTCAGATCCAGCAGCCTGAATACATCACCCACATGTCCAGTATCTTCATTACCCACAGCTAGATTGCATGAGATGTCTCACCTTGCTCAGCAAGAAGAGTACACATGCCACTTCTGAGTTCTGCAGTCCATGAAAATGGTAAACTAAAATATCCAGAGTTTCTACTCTTCCTATAAGTCAGTAACAAGCAAATCTTTTCCCAGGTGGAAATGGTCTCATTCAGGAAAGGAGGGCCAGAAATATATTAATACATCATTGCAGGCCTGTGCTAGTGTAACTTTATATAATAACAAGCTCTAATTAGACTAATGTAGGCATGACTGAGAAGTTAGATGAAATCTAACTATATAGTTACTAATGAATTTCTGACATTGGCCACTGTCACAGTTTAGGCCCATCCAGTACCAGCCAGGCTTCCAGTCGCTCACCCCCACCCCTACTATGGTACATGGAGGACAAAATCCACCTCAAGGCTTGTTAATCAAGACAAGGATGGGGAGGTTTGCATTCCCCAATTATGGTAGCAGAAAACAAAACAAAACAAATAAAAACCAAAAAGCAAACAAACCAAAACAAACAAACAAAAAAAGCCAACCAACCAACAAAAAAAAACCCAAAAAGCAACAAACCAAAAAAAAAACCAAAACCCCAGACTCATCTTTGGAAGAAAAAAACCTAATTTCATCTATCAGGAGAAAGAGAGAACATGACCAGATCTTAATACCTTCCACACCCCTCCCTTCTTCTCAAGACTGAATTGCTTCATTCTCCAGAAGCACAGGGGATGGGCAGGGGTGGTTTAGAGTCAGTTCCCCACAGTTTGTTTCTGCTGTTCCTTCCTCCTCAGGAGGAGGACTCCTCACATTGTTCCCCTGCTCCAATTCGGAGTCCCTCTCACGGGACAGTCCTTCACAAAGCCCTCTGACATCTGTCCCTCCCACCAGACGCAGTCCCTCAGGAACTGCTCCAGCCTTGGCTGCCCACACAGTCACAGTCTACTTCAGGAAACCAGTCACCTCCTCTGGCATGGGGCCCTCCACAGCTGTAGATTCACATCTGCCCCTCTATGTGCTCCTGGACAGGCTGCAGCTCCATGTCTGTCCCCCTGTGGCAGCAGCTCTACATCTGCCCACCATGACCTCTCCAGGCACTGCTCCACCGTGCTGCTCAACGGGCTGCAGGGGGACAATGAGGTGCAGCCACCTCACCACAGGCTGCAGAGAGATCTCTGCTGGGGCACTTCCTCCCCCTCCTTCTTCATTGACTGTGGTATCTTTGCTCTGGCATTGCTCTCACCTCCTCCTCTCATCTGCAGGGATTTTTTCAAAAATTTTTGCAGTTTTGTTTTCCCTTTCTTGAAATCTGTTACTCCTGAGGTGCATCCAGCTTCCCAACATCTACTCAGCTGTGGTCAGAATTGGAACTGAGGGAATTTCCAGCAACTTCTAAAAGGAGCCACTTCCGTGACCTCCCTGCTTCTAAAATGCTACTGCACTAACCCAAGGCAATCCATAGACAAAAAAAGATTCATAGCCATCTAAACCATCAGACGTGGTACTTGTGAAACCCTTTTCTCTAACAAAGAACTGTCTAGAAGCTTTTTTCATTCTAAGCTCAGTGAAGTGCCACCAAAATATCCCATAACATCAGAAAGAGAACACTTTGCAGAGACACATGGGTTTCAAGACTTATTTTTTTAAATCAAGAATTTTTTTTTTTTTTTTTTTTTTTGTTAAGAACTCTGGTGAAATGTGACGAGAGAGCAACCCAGAGTAATCTGAAGATAAAATCTTCTTTGAGACAGAGTACAAAACAGTCTCATGACTAAGTCAAACTCTTGGCTAATAACTAACTAACACTTTCTGTTTTGGGAAGGAATATTGAAATGCAACAGAGGAAGAAATAGTCGTATTTTTTAAAACCTAAAGCGTATTCACAGAAACAGACCTCAAATCAGAGAGCAGAAGGGGAAGGGAGGAGAAAGAAGCATCATTTGCTGATGACTGCTGCCTGCTGGACCTGCTGGTGAGGCTGAAGGAAGCTGACTGCAAAGGTCAGGTGGAAGAGTCACGGATAAGAAGCTTTGTCTTTGAGAATCTGAGGCTCCCTTTGCCTGTTAGAGTTGAAGGAACACTGGAATACGCTCTTAGTCATATGATTTAGTTTTAGGTAGTCTAGTGAGGAGCAGGGAGTTGGAATCAATGAACCTTAGAGGTCCCTTCTGACCAGAAATATTCTGTAGTTCTGTGATCAGAAAACTGGGATAGGACAGAGAGGAAGTTTACTACCACTAGTGCTGCCTAGAAGAAAAAATGTTTCCTTAAGAAAGCTTTGAACCCTCTTCAGTTGTTTCCTTCAGACATCACACATTTCTAACCAATGAACAAAGTTTACCCAGGGTACCTGGAAAGGTTGGAGGTACAGCACTGATCCAGAGTGCAGAGAAACAACTCATAAGGGTACCAAGGAGGAGTAATGGAAGCCCAGTTGACTTACAGACAACAACCAGAACTGGAAGCCCCTGCACATCCAAGGACCCAGTGTGGGGCCAGAAAACCAACGGGACAAGCATGGGTGCTATACATAGTAGTGCCATGGGCATTAATCCTCTACACAACAGCAAAAGAAAATTTAAATACATATTTAAAAGCCCTCCTCTATTGCCCACCTGCACAGAAATCTTACACTTTGGAACATACATTGCATAAAACATTAAGGGGTCTCTTCCTCACACCGAGGGTCTGGACTTTTATTAATGCTTTCTTTTATTTCTTGCGGGGAAAAGCCTGCAGCACATGATAAGAGGATACTGGGACATTTGCTTAGCAACAAAAGTTGTCTGAGCCTTCCCCACAGAATGAAACTTCAAACCATCTACATGGTAAAAGAAAAAAGAAGCCCTGTTAATTAGAAAGCCTCGATGGCATTCCTAGCTGGTCCTATCAAAACATTTTAGACTTCATCTTTTTAATTACCCCCAGAAATATTTTATCATAAATGTTCATGACTGTGCAGTGAAAAGCAATCCTAAATAATGTTTTCATTAGCCACCAAAATTATTTCACAACTTCAGAAGAAGCTGAAAACTTAATTTATTTACTTCATTGACATTAACCATAATTGCATCTTCAGATCACAAAAAAGTAAAAGGGAAACAGATAGCATCTCACCCCAATATGCTAGCAAGGCAGGGAAGTTGAAATATATAAATATTGGTGCAAATTAATAAGTGTTTAATAAAGTATAAGGCAAAATCAGTCTTAGTATATTTCTGGTGGTTTAGGAATGCTTTCAAACTCTAGGTTCATTTAACCTGACAATTTTTTAGTGGTCCTGACATTGGTTATTAACTGAAATAAGTAAATTTTTCAGAAAAATCACATAAAAGAGAACAAAGAGACACAAAGAATAAAAAACAGAGGCTACCTAATACTGAAACAGCAAGAATTAGAGAAAAACAGATACCTAGAAGTCAACAAACCATCCTTGAGAAACAGGCCTTCAGGACAGAGGAGAGGGATGGAAAGGAATTTATCTTGCTTATAGCCTTGTGCACAAGGTAGAAAGCACTGACCAATTGGACTCACTGTATTACCATACATCAGCATATTATACTATAAGCATACTAAAGAGGGACCCCTGCTAACAACAAGCTTCCTACTCCTATGTTTACTACTTATGTCTAGTAAAACTTTTAAACATTTTAAAATTTTCTCCCTGCATAGTTTCACTGCATCTTCATAGACTTCATGAGAGACCTGCCCCCTCCTCCAAAGGTCATAGACTCTCCTCTTATTCTTGAGGTCCAGCCCAAGGTCCCTATTTAGCCAGGTTGATCTCTTTCCCTGTCTACTTATTTTTTGGCACACTGGGACAGCTTGTTCCTGTGCCTTTAAGACTTCTGTCCTGAAATGTGTCCAGCCTTCCTGGACTCCTATATTCTTCAGGGCAGACTTCCAAGGCATTTTGACAATCAGCCTTCTGAACAGGTCAAAGTTTGCCCTCTGGAAGTCTAAGGTTTATTAACCCCTCTCCTTTTTTCTCCAAGGATTAAAAACTCAGTCATCTCATGATCACTGTGCCCTAGATGGCCTCCAACCTTTACTTTCCTCACAAATTCTTCCCTGCTCTCAAGAAGCAGGTCCAGAAGGGCACCTTTCCTGGTAGGCTCACTTACCAGCTCTGTGAGGAAATCATCCTCCACACATTCCAGGAACCTCTTGGATAGTTCCCTCTCTGCTGTGTTGTACTCCCAGGAGATATCTGAGAGATTAAAGTCCCCCACAAGAACAAAAGCAAGTGTCTGTGAAATTTAAAGCCCCATCAATGAGTCCTGTTAACTCTTGCTCCAAAAACCTTTTCCCTTCAGAGACAGGTGCATCCCATCTACCACTAGTAGGCCAGGTGCCTCATAAAGCAGCCCAAGATTAAAAAAAACCCAAACATTTATGTAGGCATCTTCATCAAAATCATTTGAAATATTTCCTGCTACATACACTAAATGAAAATACAGGACTCAAAAGTGCACACATGCATCAATACAGCAGAACTGAATTGACTCTGAGAAGTGGAGCATATTAGATATCTTCTTTTATGACCTTTTAGAGATGTTCCTGCATCTGCTTAGTCTGGATCTATCCATAAGTGCCTACAGACAATGCCCTAAATTACTAAATTTTCTTTCTCTTTCCCTTTCTCTTTCAGCTTGATTGTGTAAAGAGAAAGATTTTATGCTAGCAATATTTCTATTAAAACCAAATAAATATAATTATAAAAGATTAGTGTAAATAGTGGAGTAGCAGTAACAGCAATGAAAACAGATCTTCTAAATAAGTGTGAGGGAGCTGAAAAGGTAGTAGCATACAAAATTACACATTACATGGGGGTAAGGCTACACATGCACAGGATGGGGAAGTAATATTAAGTTGATTTACTTAAGCCAGCAAAAAAAGGCAGTGTGGATGTATTGCCCCTTTAACAAGGTTTATTTCAGCTTAATTCATATCAAGCAGAACAAAACCTGATCAGATTAAAATATACTCTGGAAATTTTCACTGAGCACTTCCCTTTGCTCTTCAATTTTGTCATCTTTGATTTTCACTATAAACTGCCATTCCATTTGTGTATTTTATGAAAAGAGTATTAGAAGACTGTAGAAGGGAAGTGAAACATCAGCCTTGTGATCTCTTCCTTCAAAACACACTTCTCCATTTCAAACTTTTTTGTGGACTTTGTTAATTTTGGCACTTTTTCTTCTACTTTTCTTTATTTGGACTTTTTCTTTACAATTTGTTAATCTTCTAGCAAATTTCTAACAAAGTTTTCTTGATAGGTGGGGCAAGGTGTTAGCTTTATAAAGTTAATATTTTATACTCTAAGCTTTCTGGTTACTTTGGACACCCTTTTGAAGAAGGAAACAGAATTCTGTTGGGATTGGAAGGTGTACAATGGAGTTAGGCAGGACAAAAGACCAATTTCCCACAATAATAACAGTTCTGTTCATGCTTACTAGATTCAACAGTATTTAGTATCATGTGATTCAGACTAGTGACACTACCCAGGTTATACTGTGGTGCCAAGGGGTTTAAGGATAGCTGCAGATATGCTTGAGTTTAGCCAACAGTGTTGGTAAACCTAATTATATTTAAGAAATAGGTTTTACATGAAAAGAAGTGACAAGAAACAAAGGCCAGCAGAATTCAACTGTCAGAATTAATTGCTCCCAAAAGAAAAATATCCTGCAGCATTTCTAGAATCCTCTATATGCTAGCAGTCTGTAGCCAAGACAGACACTTCTATTTGCCCTCAATAACAAATTTAATTTAAAGGACTTAAAATTCACTGGCTAAGCATATTAATAGACATCTATCAAACATATTTCTGTGTATCAGATTTGTACATGCAATCAAGTAAAGTCTCAATGAAACAAACCAGAAAATCAGTTAATAGGCATCTTGTGGTAGCATAGTGATTTGATTTAAAAGGGTGTAACACTAAACCAGCTAAATCAAAGTCAACAGCTGTTACACAGAATCAAAGTAATGGAAGTGTGTAGCTTTTTAATCAAAAATGTGAGTCACCCTCACTTTTCCATGATAAAAGGGATTTGATAAAAGTTGGATTTTCAGAACAAGTTTTAGTTCCAGAAAATAAGAGCACAGGATAGAAAACAAGGTAGTAACTGGAAAAGGCAACTGAAAAAGGCAATCCAGTTTTATCTGAGAATGCTTATATCATAAAAGAAATGAGCAATGCCATACGAGCATAATAAGCAACAAATAACATATTTAATGCCAGTTATATGTGTGAAGGCAAGTGCATGGTCATTAGTCTTGCTCTCAGATCCAAGGTAGCCATGAATTTTGGAAAGTTAAAGCAGATCTACTGTGTTTTCCTAGTCAAATCCTCATGATAACACCTTTCTTTACTGATGTATTTACTAAGAAACTGGGCAGCACTTAAATGTGCTTTGACTTTACAGAAAAATAATTTTATGGTAAACGAATACGAACACTTTGGTTCTAAATCTGAAAATTACACAGTACATCAAGCAGATTTCTGAATTACAAAACCTATTCCCATCACAGCAGGCAGAGGCTCCAGCTATCTCTTCTACATATTTATTTCATGTGTATTTGTGCAGTACACATCTTTTAGGTAGCAGACTACCACATCTAAGAGCTGGCTTCAGATGCAGCCTTCTTTCAGCACTGGAAGTTTTTTTCAAGCCAACAAGGCTGCTCAATCCAAACAGTGAAGCTGCTTGCTGGAGGTCTGGTGATTTCATTCGGATGCCCCTTTCTCTGCTCAGACAATAATGTGCCATGCTAACTCAGACTAAATGGTCACATGGTTAGGTTATCCTATTTTTCCATAAACAAATTATAAAATACATTTTCACTCCAGCAGCATGGCAGTAACAAAAGGCTGAGGCTTCAGCTTTGTAACCAGTACCTTTGAATGGGCAGAGGATTTGACACGTGCGTATTCACCAAGAACATTTGCTTAGTGTAATTTAAATGAAAACAACTAATGAAGTTTATATCAGCAATTGCCCCATTTGCTAATACTTATTTAATAGGGCATATATTCCAAGACAGGCGTACGCAAATTAATTTCCTGGAAAAAAAATTGCTGATCTTTGCCAGACCCTGGCTGTAAAACAAGGAACACCAGTGAATGCTGAGTTCTCTGAGAAATGCCAGTCTGGCTGTCCCTGGGACATATAAATTTGGTTTGAAATTTTCAGCAGACATTTCACAGTTAGCAAGAGAAACTCATGGCAGATGGAGACACAAAAATATTTGAGCAGGAGATGGTTTTTCACTTAATCCAAATTGTATGTCATAAACTCAAGATAGAAAACTTGGCTTTATTTCCACTCTGTGATCCAAACTATTACTTACCAGCTGTGTAAGATAGAAAGGACTGAGATTCAGTGTGATCAGAAGAAAAACAATTGCCAGTTGTTCCATTGTGATAAAAAATTTAGAAAAACCCAGAGTTCCTATTGTGTATGAAGCTAGTACTGTATCTCATATCCAGAAATTGTTTAGGACAACAAGCCAGTCCTCCACCAGACCTAAACAATCAGTACGATTTAGAGGACACCCTCAGAAAAATTATTTCAACCACACCTATTAATTTGATGGGTGATAAAGGCTTAGCATTGGGAGGTACTCTCTGCTGGCAAAGAGAGAGATTATCTTTTGAAATCTTCTCCCTCAGCTTTCATCTCCCAAGTGATGTACTGTAATCCCACACTGCTCTACTACTATTTCATTACCTTTTGGAAATGCCAGCCTGGCTCTGCTTCAATAGCTTTGTCTCAAACTTTGAATTATTTTTCCTAGTTCTCTCAGAAAGCTATTTCCTAACTAATTTGGTCTATTAGTCTGCTGCATTTCTGGCAAAACAAGCAGAATGTTAAGGGAGACACTTCAGCAGGGTCTGGCATTTCAAAATATCTGGGAAATACTTGAAGTTACTCTGAACTATAACATCTTTTTCTTGTCTTTTTCACTGCAGAGAATAATAATATTCACTGCATAACAATAAAATTTCACCGCAGAGAATAATAAACTTGGCCTCCATTGTGGTGTTTCAGTGGAATTTCAGGAAAAAATCCACAGAATTTAAAAGACTGGAATGCATACCATGATTTTGCAGTGACTGTTAGCTTAGCCCACATATTTCTACTCCAAAATGGAAATAGGGGTGAGAATGCACTAGTGTATGTTTAAGCCTTAGGGGCCAAAATATTCCCTATAGAAATTTTTTTGCTTAGCTATGGTACTGTGGACAGACAAGTCAAATGCTGGAGAAATTATGCACGAAAATCTAGTGTTGGGGCATAACATGATACAGTTTGCTCACATAAACACAAGTCTCATAAAAGCCAGATCTTTCTGACAGAAGCTCAATAAAGGACTTCAGCTTTGTTTAGACATCAGTTTTTCTGTCTCCAGAAGATTTATCCATCTGCATAAAGCCCCAACTCTCTTCAAAAGAAGCTTTCAAGACGGTGACTTCACTGCCAGCCCCCTTCCCAGGAGTAAGCACACATAGTTATTGATGTATGTACTCTGAATCTCAGCCTACTGGTGCAATACTTCCCCAGTGCCAACCCATGAAACACCTAATGAAATTAAGCAGTTCAGCTTTGCAGCTTAGGAAATACCAACATGTGAGCCATGATATAGCTCTGTATAAGCAGAATAAAATATTACAGGAACAGTGAAAAAAAAATATCCAGATAACCCACTCAGGAATCAATAATACCTTTGTTCTGGGGTCAGCTAGTGACATTGGCCTTCTATGCCTCCATTGATTTGCATATAGGTGATACACTTCTGCATTAAGACTTGAAGAACTTTCTCTTTTTAGGTTGTTTCCTCAACCAACCAGCTATCATATTATAGAAGTACATCATATGGATTGGTAGTGAGATATCAAAATTTTCCACGAAGCAGTTAAATACCAGATGCTTTCATCCTACCTTACTAATATGAGTCCATCTCTATCTTCTGCTTTGTTCTCCTGCGTAGAAAAAAGAAGCAAAATTTAGACAATTGGATTTGAAGTCCAGCTTGGTCAGTTGGTTCAGTTGGGCTGTTCTTGCTCCTATTTTCAGGAGGAGAAACACTTCTTGTTCATGTCATAATCTAGATTTTTTTCCTGTCATAATCTAGATCACACCCTATCATTTTCCTAACTTGCAGCTCTGTGAGGGAGCAAGAGATGATTAACAGAATCATAATAGGATCAGCTGGAAAGGCTGTCATTTTTAAAATATTAAAATATGACTTTTAGTTGCTACTAAATTAGTGGGACCTTTCTACATATTATGAGGCAGTAGAATCAGTAGAAACACAAAGTAAAAATGTACTAAAAAAACCACACATGTAAAGCATTCCTGCACACAAGACTTCTTTTGAAAGGAGAAAAATCTAAAAATGGAAAGGAAAAAAAAAAAAAAGGAGGGAAGGGAAGCCTGTTTATGTTTTTATTTTCTGTTTATTATTATACAATGGTACAATGGTAATAATTCTGAACTAACAGGGTGACCTCAGCTTGGATTCTTGAGACTGTTTTCCCAAGCCCAAACTTTTTGAGCTTGCTGTAGCCTGAGTGCAGTCATCCATTCTCCCCAAGATATCTTGTCTTTGCAAGTTTTCACACTGATGGCTTGCATTCCATATGTTAAATTCCCTTCTGTTCTGGGTACCTGCTATTTTACACAATTTTTAATAATTTACACAATTTTTATAATTGGTAAACATTGGAACAGAAGATATTAATTCAAAACAGTAAAAGCTCTTAGTTGAATATAGGGGGCACCTATAGGAAGCACCAAAGTAACCAGGTGGGAAGGATTTTAAAAGACTCCCCAAAGCAGCTGGAAGTTTTGCTATTTAAGACTGAAACAAGTTTCAGCCTTGAAAGAACTCAGTGATACTGTTTAATTTAAGAGATAATACAGTTTTATATCAAACCCCAAAACCCTGTTTAATCTGGACCCCAGGCAGTTAGCAATGTAATTGGAAATTGGAAAAACTATTCTGGCTTTGCTACCCTTTTCACTTCTTTTCATCTCTTGTGAGTTTGTGAGTTTAATTTCAGTAAGTAAACTGAGGCAGTACATAATTAAATTTCACACTTTATATAACCCCAAGTTTTCTACTACAAGCAAAATTTCCAAGCTCCTTTGAAAACAAGGTTGCTAAGTAAGTACTAGGGGGTAATTTTGATCTGAAAGTTGCACATTAATATCTTCACATATCCCTGTACAATCACAAAGACATATTAAAAAGTGTTAGGATTTTTTTTCTTGTTCTGCCTGATGCATGTTAAAACTTCAGTTTATATTTGTTACCTGACTACTCTGGCCTGATTCCTTCCTCCCTTCTCAAACTCAGACTCCTCTGGGGAGGAAGACTTTGTCCTGTTCAGTTCTGATCACACTGGCCTGGAAGTCAGCTCACTGCTTACCTCAGATTTCAGCTGACACTTTGCCTCAAGGGACACAATTGTTTTGGCACAATGCATGCAAGATAGACAAATATTTTGAAGACATGGGAGTTCCTTTTAGTCTCTTTTTCTTTTTTTTTTTTTTTTTCTGAAAATTCTTGTTCATATCTCATCTCTAAGGTTCAGAATTAATGTGTGTTATTGTGCTCATTAGCAGAGTAAAACTGACTTTTGGGAAGCTGACTTTTATCAAACCCAAGAAAATTCTGTTCTTTATATGCCACAGTTTATTACCAGAATACCATTGGAGCCTGTCAGTGCTCTCCATGGAGGTAGGCAATACTACCAAAGTTCTTTCTTTAAAGAAAAGCAGTTTTAACCACCTACATGGGCATTTCAAACATCACCTTCATCACTAGACTTAACTGCAGAGCTGCATTCACGTGCCCCTTGCCCACCTCCTGTTTCCTTTCATTATTTCTGTGGTCAAACATCCCAACCATGGAGCTCAAGCAGCATGGCAGCTGCTGTGAGAGCAGCACCAGATCAGTTGCTTATAGAGCAAGTTGTCTCAGCAAGACTGACAGTCACCAGGGATATTGATACTTCCCAGCACATCTGACCTGCTTGGTGGTGGAAAACGAGCAAATAGGGAGCATGGCTAAAGTCAGCTCCTAAGAAGCACAGAAATTTAATTTTCCCAGTTACTCTTGTAACTTCTTTCCACAGGAATGAGGAGAGACACTGTTTCTTTTCCTGCAGAAGTGAAAGATTATATCCCTCTGCATAACACCCTCTTGGAGCACAATAACACATACTATTGTTCAGCAGACAATATAAGATTAGAATTACATTCACAATTATTTGTTACAATTTAGGTTAAATAATAGAGAGGGCAGGGAGTCAGTCCCAAATGATGGCACATAGGGAAAACCGTACTGCTACATTAAAGATGTACTTTTAATTAACTTCTATCTGAATGATTATAATTAAAAATTTTACCTCGGGTGTTCTTAGAATAGTTACCTTCTGTTTCCTTGTGCAGTGCATATTGCCAGGCAATGGGAATGAAGAATATTTCATAATTTGAATATTTTCTCAATTATTTAAAATTTTATTTAATTGTTTAAATATTTAGATTTTCCTTGTGATTTTTGGTCCTTTTTATATTCCTGTGGGCTTTTCCAAGACCTCAGAATTTCCTTTCAGGTGACCAAATGCAATCCCAAGCAGTCACCAAAATATAGGTTGCGTTTTATTATGTTTGGATCCAGGAAAACCAGTTGGTACAGAGAACTACAAATTTACTTCTGGACTTAGAAATAAATGGCTTTTTTTTTCTCATTACACACAACGTACTAAATTCCTTCAGTTTTGTTTTGGAGATCAATATCTCCTTTCCTGTTGCATTTGTATACAGATTTTAGCAGATGACTTAGCTGCACACAAGCTGTTGCAATGTGTACTTTATACAAAAGATCTGAGTAGCTATCCTGGTGTTACTGAAGACTAATTGTGCAGGTCAAAGCATTAAGTAGTGATTCCTTGGTTTCCTATTAACATTTCTGCTGATAAAACAATTAAAAATAAAAAAAAACAAAACCAAAACATTTTGAACTGGCAATTAGAAAACAGGCCAAGAGAAACAAGAGCCTACTTCATCAGCTCTGCAAAGGTACACTGGGTCACATTTTTCCCATGAGTTTGGAATTCATATTTCATCATTTTATTAAAACAGAAAGGTAGAGAGGGCTCAAGGTAGAATTTCATAAGGGAAGGAGAAAAATAATGCACAGAGGGGAATGATTGAAGGCAGAGAGCCCTGCCTTCTCTTACGTTATTTCCTGACAGATCTACAGCGCTTTTTCGTATGCAACAATACATCCTGAAAGTCTTCCTAACCATATCGTCCAGCCTAGGGAAAGCAAGCAATATAAAAAAAAATAAACAGGACCATCCATCTTTTCTTATGTTTCTCTCTGATGATCTTATCTTAATATTGACAAAATATTAAGCCAGAGGCAGGCGTAAGAACCTGCAGAGACCTTTGAAGGTAGCACCTCGAGACAAAGCAGCAGCATCAAATGACATAGATGCTGGTTTCAGTTTAACAGACAGAAACAAAGGTGTTTTTATCACATTTACAGAGCTGTTAGTGTTCAGTCCAGCTAAGAAGCTTTAGGGGAAGAGGGGAAGAAAGCCCCTCAACATTTCTCCATCTGTATACATCAGGAAAGTACGAGATAGATGGGTGGATGAGGGTATGGGCTCACCTGCATGCAACACAGCATTGGAGATGACCCTCCAGCTACAAGTTCTCATTTAACACACTCATTTAATATTAGCATGCAGGGAAACCTTTAAAGAGCATTATAAAAGTCATGAAAATCCAGTGCCATCTAATGCCTCCATTACAGTCTCCTCCAGCAGTCCCCCAGAAAAGGCAGTCTTTATATATGACCACGTACAACAATTCAGCAGCTCCTATGGATATTTTAATAAAAAATTATAAAAGTGATACTAGAAACCCAAATGTTTCTGAGTAATTTATTTCAGTTACCATATGCCTTCAGGTTTTGTGTTTTTATTTTATTTAGATAGACAAGAATTGAGTAACATATTTCCATTCAGTCAGTATTTGGAAGTAAATAAAGAAATGAGACTTTTCCTTAAGTCTTCATTTGGGACTACAACTCCTCTTTTCTTTCATTAAACCCCCTCCCCAAAACTAAATAACTAGATGAAAATTAAGACTTCTTTGAAATAAACTTTGGGATTTCTCTGTGTCAGCTTTCAAAGACAGGCAGAAACATTCAGTGTGTATTTATTTAAACTCCTGTCCAGAATAAGACCTTGTTACTGTTGGCTCTTACCAAGCAATCCTAGAGCATAAAGCAACTTTTGCCAAGAAACACTGAGATTCTTCCATGTAGAGTAATTCCCAAGCTTCTGCCTGTCTTGTTCCCACAGTGCTTCATTAGCTGAAGAACTGAATAAATCTGGTTCTGTTTACGTAAGGACAGATATTAATAGAGTCCACGCTCATTTCCTTTACATGCCAAGCAAGGACATACAAAATGACCCATTTAGTTAACACATAGGTGAAACCCTTCCACTAAGTGGCCACTAAGGTAAGTAGGGTTAGGACAGAAAGTATAAATTTCAATGCAGTTTGATTCTGGAGGCACAAACTGGATTATACATAGAAATCACGTTGAAAGTGCTAGGACTGTATTTCAGTAATTTTAAAAGTTCAGCCCTGCTTAGCCTACATTCCACCCAGATTTTAGCAGAGTTCTCATCCATCTTGCTCAGTGTGTGCTAGAGGAAAGCTGTATTTGATGCACTAAGCAAAAAGTGATATGGAACTCAAGAGCAGACAGACTGAACAGCCTGTGCATCCCATTCTCAGTTCTTATTTCAGTGGGGATATTTGCCTGAGATATGCATGGACCATTTCAGCAGTACCTTTGCTTATCCAAAACTCACACAAAGACAGACAACTTGGGTACATGGCAACTTTCTGGCTTCACAAGAATGACAAGGAGCCAATAAATGATACTTATTTTGTATTCAAATCCAAATGAATCCCATCTTGATCTAAGTGTTTTTAAAATGTTTGTTTGAGGATGGGATGCACAGATTTTTAGAATATATCTTGACATTCTGTAAGGCAATCTAAGAAAATAATTTGAGCCAGAGCTGGCAGGGAAATCCATCTCTTTTTAGCATGCAAGCTCACAGAACAGCTAAAAAGGAAAGCCAAGATGTCATGGAAGAGATTTAAGTTCTGAGCCAGGAAGTGCACTGTGTCGTGGCAAGAAGTGTAAAATAGGATATAAGGAAAAAAAGAAAGGGGGGAAACTGTCTACACTCTTTCAGATGTTGTCAACACTCTTCAGACGATGTTGTCGTAACTTCTTCCTTTCCTATTTGATTTTATTTGTAGTTGTTGTTAAAAGAAACTAAAAAAGAAAAAAAATCCACAGAAATTCACAGAAAAATATTAGCAGTATGACTTAGGCCAGAAAAGTTACTTTGGATTACTTGGCTTAATTAGAAAGATTTTTATAAGGGACTGTCAATGTATAATTCAAGCAATATAGCACTTATGGAGAATGACAAAATGGGGAAAAAACTCTGAAACACTTGAAAAACATTTAGAACAAAGGTTCAGATTTTAAAGGATATTGGAAAAGTTTAAAGTTGTCTTCAGTTGTTCAAAACCTGCACGCATGACTTAATATGCACGACCCTTTTAAAGCCACATATTGGTGAAATTCTCACCTTGCTGTGTTTCTTAGAATCCGTCTGTCTTTGTCCATTCACTAGTTGTGGGGTATTTCTAATGCTTCTATTGAGGATAGAAATAAAGCTTTAAGCCAGTATTAACACAAGTTTGGAAATATCCCAGGTCCAAGAGCAACAGTGCACAGGAGGTGTCCGTCCTGCTCCCCATCTCTTATGCACTAAGCACAAGCAGAGTTGAGACCGAGAGCTTCAAAGGAGATGGAAATACATACACTGCTTGCTCTCTTCCTTCTGTTGTACTACATGTTCTCCTCTTTCTGTGCAAGAAGAGTGGAGATTGTTTTTTTTAATATCAAATTCTGAGCTTACACCCATCGAACACAGGGAAGTGATGTTAATTATCAGTTCCTGATGTTTATCCCCAATGAATGGCATTGGTAAGAACACTGTATTTGCTCTGACAGCATCTCCGTGCTGAGAACTGAGTGGGAAAGCAAATCTCTGAGATTTGGTTGTACTGGTGAAATGAAACACATCCTCAGTCCAGTTTTGATGAGAAATTCCATCAAGGAGATAATAAATATTTCCCAGAAAATGCTTATCAAACTTTGCATGCAGCTATACTCAGTTTTTACTTTGATGAATTGCTATTTTCCACCTGAAAATCTGCAAAAATTATGTGGTAAAGGGCACTGAATCAGTAGAAGCTTAACAACCATTGAGGTAGCAAGTGTGCACTTCCATGTCTTTCTTCACAGAGGTGAAGGAGAAGTCTCAGAAAAACTTCAGCAGAGCCAAGGTAGTTAATGAATAATTTGACTTAAGGAAAAAAAGTCCCTAAGCCTAATGAGTCTTACAGCTATTCTGATGGCATAAAAGACTGGAAAACATCAAATACAGTGTTAACAAACAAGGACCTGTGGTATTTATCCCTATGGTGTCACTACACGAAAGAGAAGAGTTCAACCACCTGGGAATGTAAAAGTTATAAAGAGATATGGAAACATAACATTGAAAAATGTATAAATCAAATTCAACCATTAATTCAACTCGTTCTGCAATGTGCTTGTGTCTGCCAGTGCTGCAGTTAATAGAGAGGGTATAAAGCTCAGAATGCAATTAAATCTTGGAGGAAGCACAGTTGGAGGCTGTGGCAGTTTCTATAGCAACCTGAAAGGCTCAAGACTACTAACAGGAGATTAATTTAAAGGCAAGATAAGTCCATAAATATAGCTCTTACTTACAATTTTCTTTACTTTGAAACAGGAAAAGTATTTTCCATTCAAACAATACAGAAATGCAATCGGATATCCTGCTTGTTATTTACTAGGGCAAAAATAAGCTTTAAAAACGCTCTGATGGAAAAATTCTGACATCAAAATCAGGGAATCAACCAAACTTCACCAATTAATTCAATCAAAATGGAAATAATCTGAACCTGAATGCTGCCAGAAGATTAGAATGAGGCTCCAGGAGAGGGAACACGACAATTATAAGAGATTGGCAATGTCAATGAACTCTCTGTGTATGAACAAATCCTCTATATGATTTTTTCTGGATTATGCTTCAGATCAGGTTTTAAATCCTCAGAATGGTGAGGACAAGATAAAGAAAAAAATGGTTTATCTTCCCTTTTTTTTTAACACCCTCTTCAGTAAGAAAGACAATATTGAAGAAACCTCATACAATATTTTTCCTGGCACTTAAGAGCTTTTATTCAAAGGTTCAGCTGAGCCACCCTGGCAACAATAGCCCCATTCCTAGTGCAGTCAGTTGCTCTGAACTTGTATGACTTACTAATTTGACAATAAATTATACATATGTAGGATATTCAGGAATACATACCCAGAGGAAAAAAAAAAAAAAAATCAAACATTCTTGCCAAAAAAACACAAACATATTCTTGGCATATATTCTGTACCCTTTTGAACAGTGGACATGACAACACTACCACAGTACTGAAAAGAGTTTTATTTATATATATATATATATACATACTCCAAGCCAATTTACTGTATCCATCTTGGTGAGTAATGCAGAGCTAACATGAGCATCTCTGCATAGCACTGAGTTGACCTGCACAGCACCTCTTAGCATCAGCCTAATGAAAGGAAATAAGTAGCACTAACCAGGTACATCATTCATTCACAAAGTGTCCTCCAGTGATTTCTGTGGAACACCTGCCTCAGGTAACACAAACCTCTTCAGCTGACCCAACCATGTCTTCAACCCCCCATGAGGTTTTATGTGCATGGTGAGGTTTTTTTGGTCAGAAGTTTTTGGCTTGTTGCTTATTTGAGGAAAAATGTATATATCTTGTGAAAATTTCAAGAAGTTTTTTATGCAATTCAAGGTGTTTGTTCCACTTCAGTGAAGCAATTCTAGCCTTCCCAAGCACCACCAACAGTAATGAGACTGGCACAGCATTACTCACATTGGCTTTTTGGGGTTTTTTTGTGGGGTTTTTTTTGTTTGTTTGTTTGTGTGCTTTGTTTTGTTTTGTCAAAAGCATACTAGATTCTCTTCAGTAAGTAAAATATTTTATCCTGCAAGATGCCTTGAAAGTACCCTGGTTCAGGAATAGTATTATCTTCTCAACAAGATCATTCCAGAGTCAAAAGCAGCTTTACTCAAGGAGCTCCACCTCCTCAACTACACAAATCAGAGTAGAGGTGGCACAAGAATAACATTTTTAGTGGCATAGCTGGGCACTGGTTGATCCCCTGAGGACTTGTAACATTTGGACTGAGGCCCTCAACCTCTACAGAAAGCAACCAACAGCAAATGAAGAGCATGAAATACACTAGGCTTTTTTCCAACATTTTCCCTTCTTAGGGAAAAAAAAAATATTTGCAACAAGAGCAGCAGGACCAGCCCAATACTGAAAAATTTTCTCCTATTGGTGTTAATTTAAGAAGGAATAAGAAGTAACAACAATCTTGCCAGTGCCAAGCATTTGTTCTACTTTATAACAGCAATAGTTTCAAAGTATATAACACTTTTTCACTTTCAAAGAAATAAAGTTTCTTAAAGGGGAAATAAAAGGGAGGAAGAAATAAAGGGGAAATAAAGGGGAGGGGAAAGGGGGAGTAGAAAAAGGAGAGGGGAAAAGGGAGAGAGAAAAGGGGGAGGGAAAGGAGTGGAAGAAAAAAGGAAGAAGGAAAAGCGAGAGGTAAGAGGGGGGAAAACTGGGAAAAAAAATGGAAAAGGAGAAAAAAGGTGGGGTAAAGGGGAAAAGAGAGAAAAAAAGGAAAAAGGGGGGGAACAGGGGAGGAAACATATAACTAAACACTTTATGGCAACTTCCAGAATCACTGTTTTGTTCTGTGTGGATGAGCTGCAACAAGGTGAGCTGAGCTCACCACTCACAAATTCTCAATTGAAGTGATTTGTAGGTTGATAACAAAGAATTAATTTATTCTTCTATTTTCCACTACTAACTTTTCTCCTTTTCAACCAAGTGAAAAGGCACAACTGAAGACCATACAGAAGACCTTCAACTCTGAAGTTAATTTTGATTTAAAAAAGAAATCCCGTGCTAAATAAAAAATTCAAAGACAGGAACATTACATATTGTAGAGTCTATTACATGAAAAGAAATTGAAGAAATCCATCATTCCACTCAATATTCTTAGGAGCTGACCTGTCCTCTAATTGAAGTTCCCGTATCCCATTTTGAAGTTTCTTTTCCTTTTTCTTAAGTATCTGTGGTGATGCCAAGCATCTCAAGAGACTCAGCTCCATACAACCATAAAAAAGGCTGACCTCCTCTTCAGCACATAAGGGTTTGTACATTTTTTTTCTCTTATGAAAAAAGAATATGAATATGAATCTCATTTAGAAAAAACTGTAGGCTTCACTGGATGATAATATAGCAATCACACTTTGAAATATACATCTCAGGTGTTAGCATAGTGTTTAAAAACAGAAATCAAAAACTTTTTTTCTCTTTTTTTAATTACTTTTTAGGCCCTAAGCACCATTCTATGGTTATATGATTATTCAGAAACAGCGTATCTCTATTTAAGAATCCTCCTTGTACTGCTATAGACATTAGGGAAAAAAAAATAAAGACATTGCAAGGAATGACATTCTCATGTATATGGATTTAGATTTTGTCTACTTACACTTTCTCTAGTTGGAAGCCCAATGCCTTGTTACCCTGTGTATGAACACAGGGGAAAAAGAACACTGAGAAGTCAACATTGTTTGCTGCTGTTACTAAATAACCCATGCTCCAGGCAGGTCCAGAAGGAAATGCTTCTTTAGTTGACAAGTTTGCCTGCAACTACGAAGTTGCTAAAAGCGTTTTTATTCTTCAATTTGCAAGAACAAAAAAACTATTATATCAGTAACACACATATTACACAGGGCAGGTGGAAAGAAAGGCCAAGTGTAGCTTGATGGTGCAGAATGCAACACCTTGTGATCTGCCAATGAACCATGCTTAGTGGTTGCAAAGGGTAAAAAAGTAGATATACAGCCCATCTAATATTAATTTTAAACACAGTTTATCTTCCCCTTGTCCCTCACCCCACACCAAACAGTATTTTGGTTAAGCATGGGAAGTACTACAGAACAGAACTGATCAGCAAAATTGCTAGGAATTTGGTTAGACTAAATATTAAGAACATGAAAGCAAGAGTTGGAAGAAAAGTAAAGCAACAGATCAGATATTTCATCCAGGAAATATAAGGAGTTCTAAATCATGATTTCTTCACTCAGCCTCTACCATAGATCTGTGAAAGTACTCCAGGCATCATGGAGATACTCTGCTAAACCAGTGTTGTTTGGTTTTTTTTAATATATTTTTTTCTTCCAATATAGTACCATTCAGTTTAATGCAGTTTAATGTCAGATGAGGGTGAAAGCACATAGAGAACCTCCACAAAAATCCTAAAGCTACAAAGCTTAGGATCTATAAAAAATTCCCTATGTCATCTTCTGTCATCCACATACATACCTTTTTTAGCTTTACCAGTTCCCTGTTTCCCTGCCTGTAAGTTTCACACAGGGATCAGCCTTTCCCTGACCCAGTACCTCTCCTGCCTATTCGAGGCAGAGGTGCATTTTTCAGCCACCCCATGGGCAAGATGGAGGGGAGGCCATTTTTTAACCTCTGAATTTGGCTCCCTCCCTGCCCAACTCCCCATGCAGGGATACTGGCAAGGAGCACCCAACAGCTACACACAGCCCAGTGACAGCAGCAGCTCCCAGGCAAAGCCCCAGTTGCATACTGGAAGCAATGCAGCAGCAGCAGAACCTCAAGTATTTCCTTATCCTAACAGCTTACAGAAAAATTGAGTTCTGATCAGCATCCAGAACCCTTGTGTGTGTATCTGCAGCCCCCTGGGAACAGGGCAACACGTAAGCAAAGCAGATGGTCGAGTTCAGTGAAAATTCAAAGGTCAGAATTTAAGTTGTGGCAGAACCTCAGCACCAAGCATCCATCTGAATTATCAGCCACACGAGCCAGCCAGCCAACCCCTGTGCACAAAGCCAAACTGTAGCAATGTTCTTTAATTTAAAAATGGTCTTTGAACTGCTTAGAAATGCATTTAGAAATGAAGCCCATGCAGAGGTGTTGTGTTTATTTGCTCTTATTAGAACTTTCTGAAGTATCTCTGTTGGTTTTTTCCATATTACTCTTACAGGTTTTTTCTGCTTATTTGTCCCCATTTTTCCACAAATCTCTCTCCAGGCATAGCATGCAACTTTGCTATACATTTCCTTTTGTTTTACATAGTTTTGGTTCAACTGCATTTATATTTTTATTATAGACATATTTCATCCTTTTCCATTTTTCATATAAATAAAATAACAAAAATGTATCCACTACTTAGTTTGATAGCTCTGGAAACCATTTAGCAGAACTGCTGACTCATAAACATGTATTTTCTTCTTTATTTGAAGCAAAGAAATTAAATATTGCAGACCCTTTATTTGGGGTCCTGCTGTACAAAGAAAGTGAAACTGCATTGACTATAATATCCTAATGGTTACTATCAAGATTCAGCAAAGTTTTTCTGCATGAAAGTACAATATGTTCTAGCCTTTATCTTCTCTCAATACATGTTAAGCATGTTTGCATCTTCCCTAGAAAAGGTGAAATAAACTAATTAGAGAGGAGTAAAGCAGTGCAGGAACTGCCAAGGGGAAGGGAGGGTTGTGTTTGAGGGCAAGGTGTGCATTCAGAATATGTCTATTAAAATCACTGTTGCACAGCCCTGTAAATTACAATTAAATTATCTACAGTCAAATAAATAAATAAATAAAAGAACTGTCTTTCTTTTATTTTTGTCTGGCTGTGGGATTTTTTTTCCAGGTTTGCATTGTTCTCTGCATTTCTTGCTTGCTTTTCTGAAAACATTTACCACTCCCATTCCTAACCTTGTATGAAACAAAAAGCCTCCAAGGGTTTAAAATAATGTCTCGTTTTCCACCATTATTATAGCCAATAACAAATAAAAAGGCTGAAATATTTTAATGCTTACAAATCACAGGTTTTGCAGTAGAAATACTTTTAACTTCTCAAGGGATGATTTTCCTGTAAAAGACTTCACTTGTGATGTTTTTTCAAAAAAGCTCAGATCATTAGCAAGGAAATCAAATTACTTGTGTATACCAGAGGCAAGGAATATAAAAGTGGAAAGAGATTTTATTCAGTCTTGCTGAGGTAAGGAAGGTGACACAAGGATAAAAAAAAGGCTTGTATTTCATAGAGGTTTGGAGGTGAATTCATACCCTTCCTTCATGCCTGATATTAATAACTGTCTGAAGAAGGAACAGACTGATGTTCTGATATGTTACAAATATAGAAAAGTAATACCTAATTTCAAGATAAGTACTCAGAATATATTACAGGGTTATGTTCAAAGCACATAGAGCTTTAAAGTGAAGGAGAACAATGCTGACACCAAGTGGAAGAAAATGCTGCCTGCTCCATCCTGTTTTAACCTTGAAATGCCTGAAAACCTCAGAGCCACAAGCCTTAGGTTTAAGGTGTTCTGGTAAATTTTTTACACATCAGAGGAAGACCAGCTCTGTCAGCAAAAATTTGTATTATCCTAAAGTGTACACTAGCTGATTAATTACAATTCTCTTCCTTGTAGCCTACCTGATCTTAGCTTCCACTTGGAAAGCATCAATTATTGCTCCCCTTCACAACTTGCAGGTCTAACTCTTTACTCTGCAATCTACAGAAGTTTTGTGAGACTGAATATGGCAAGAGCTTTTGAGAGGCACTGAACTAACAAAGACAAGTCACTAGGGAGCTGGTTTCTGTACAGCATCCTGCCTTCAAAACATATTTCTCTAGCCAGGATTGGTCTGCACCAGCAGCCAGTTTTAGAAAGACCTTCTTGACTTTATATCATTATTGAATGACAGAGTGATCAGTGTAATCAGGTAGTGTGATTGCCTGAGCTCTGGTTTTGTATTATTGATTGCATTAAAGAATCAGAGTATTTCTGTTTGACCAGCTTCCCTTTCTGTGCTCAAGCTGCTGGTTGCAGCAAAGCACAGCTGATGGCACGCTTCTCATTACACACAGCCTCTGCTGCCAATATTTTCTCCTAGTGCAGAAAAAAAAAATGTAAAAATCTACATACTGGGTAGAGATAGAAGACAGAAAAGTGGATAGTGGCAAAATCCACTAGGCCATACGAATGGCTTGAAATGTGTCAGCAATGCCCCAGAGCACTTGTACAGAAAGTCAAGAGAAACCCCCAAGCAATGCTGGAGCAAACATTAAGTCAGTAACATTCCCCTCACACCCTGCGGTTCATTAAAAATGGAGAGCAGGCATGTTTGTTGTTTCCAAGCTACAGATCTCCAGTACAAAGGACAGTCTGCTCCAGAACACAGGCAGAGCACAAAAATAGCACCTCACTCCCTCTGTGCCCTCTTCCCTCCACTGGGCAGAAAAGTTCTGGCTCTGACCACCTTGAAGGAGTAATGAGAACTCCAGCTACATCCACTTTGGTTGTTTAAAGTCATGCTTACTGCAGCACTTTTTATCAAATCCTTATGCCTATAGTCAGTAAAATATTCTGTACTGTTTATCCAGAAATAAATAAAAAACCCACAACCTTACAATCTACTGGCCAAAATTTCTGTGGAGAGCTGAGTCCTCCTTTGATCCTCAATGTATAGTATTTTTGACCAATCTTTTGGTTTTTGAAGTACTCATATGCAAGATTAAAATTTAATGTCCAATAATGTTTTGCTGGCCTTACAAATGTTACAGAAAACAGTTTTTCTGTAGAATAGAAATCCTATGAAGAAGTCTTTCTATAGTGTAACAGCAGTCCCTACAGACACACTGACCAATCTCCTGCAGTTCACATGGTTCTTTACAGGATTTTTTTTTTCCCAAATAGCATAGCAAAAATAACCTAACTAAAAGTTATAATTGCTAAACAAAGAACTTGAAAGTAATCAAGACCAGTTTATATTTAGGAAAAACTGTTAAGAATGACAAATACCTCTTTGACAAGACAATTTAGTTTAACCTGGAAATTTTGGTTTACTAGGTCATGAGATAATGTGTTTTCTTGATTGTTCACTTGTTCTGAAATGTTTCAGATAATTCCACAAGCATTGTCATGGAATTAGAGAAGGGAAATATCTGTTTAATTGTTGCTATCCTCCAAACTGAGGACAGTCTATTTGGGAGACCACAGTTTATTATTTTTTTTTATGGCAACATCAGATGAGAGTGAGGAACAATATTTGTTTCAGAGAACAGGGATAATGCTGAAACATCCATTTCCTCTTTGAAAAAGGTTAAAACCCAAGACTGACAAAGCTTTCCAAACCACAAAAGCCTTCCCAACAAAACCATAACTGAGGTAGATAAAGTCTCCATGAAATATTTAGTTGCACAGTGCTGCAACTCCAGCTCCAAACCACACTGCAGTTTCAGAAATTCACTCTGAAGTGTCTGTGGTCAACCTGCAGGTCTAGGATACTGTCCAGCTTCACTTCCCCAGGCCCCTGGATCTCTGCAATCCCTTTTTAATGAGATTCCATGGTTGTAAAGGGTGACTACGTGAAATCCAATCAATAAGAAATCCCTACAGTTTTGCTGAGGTAGAGCAAAGCATGCATGACAGGACAACAGAAGAAAACAAGAAATAGAACCAATTTCCTCAGGGTGCAGGCTATTCTTCCAATGAATTGCATGATTTGATGGAGGTATTAGCAGTGGTTTGTATGCACCCACAAAGTCATGCTTCATTTTGTTTGCAACACAAAGGCAATGTGCATGTTTTAGGATTTATCTACTTATCTGTTCTTTTCTGTCCAAAAAGAATTTATAGAAAAACACTCTTGGACTAGTAGCAAATAAAATTGTATAGTCAACTTTTATCTAGAACATAAGATTTAGAAATTATGAGGGCAAAGAGCATGAAAAAATGTGATTAGCAAAGTTTGGTTGATAATTTCATTACACTGCAGGAGTTGAGCTGCTATACTTCCATCACAGCTCACGATACACCTCGGGTTACACTCAGTTATCTGGAGAGGCCTTAGGTCAAAACAGGCACCTAAGGGTCTAACCTCTTCCTAAAGAATGATTTAAGCCAAACAGGAAAAGCAATTCAGTACCAGTATAGCTTGCAAGACAAGCTTTATAGGACAGCTTTAAACTCTAATGGATTGTCAGCTGCATGGCTTGTTTGCCAGATTAGTATGGCTTTAATTTGTTTAAGCTCAACTAAGGTAATGTTTAATGTTGAAGCAGAAAAAAATTAGGCATCCAAACAACAGAAAAAAATCCCAGGAATTAAGTAGTACAGCTGCAAGTATCTGTCCAACTACTTCAAGTTATTTGATGAGAAACAGCCAATAAAAGCAAGTTTCATTTCCAGGAAGAAACAAGGGATCTAAGCCAGGTTTGCCATTTCACTTTTTGCTTGCTTTGCTGGAACTAGAACGTGAACTTTTAATATGTTTAGTTTGTAAATTTAACTTTGATGTTTCCAGCTTAGTGGACTGTGAGCAGTTGGTATATTATGAAAGATGAAGGATACCTATCCAATGTGCTGAGTTTCCTGCCAAAAATTACAAAAACAAGATCAACCGCAGAATACTGAATTCCCTTTTCACCCACAGACAGGATTTCTTTCATAACCTTACCTCAGACCAGGAGAGTGCCTCATGGCTATGCCTTGTCTGAGGTTTTATTAAAAAACTTGAAAGGATCTTTTCAACAGAATTTGTTCCCACAGTACCACAATACCAGACAGACTGTGACATTTTGCAGAATTACAGGGAGTGAAGTTGCTTCCAAAGCAAAAGCACTGCAATAGAGAGCCAGGTTTTTTGCTTCTCTAATACCTTTCCAATTTCCTTTAGCTGCTGATGCTTCATCTAGTTTTGCAAGAAGCAGCAGATACAGTAAGATGGCTAATATTTTATCTTGCATGCTCATTTGAGTACAGGTTGCAGGAATTCTCAAGGATGGTAATGACATGGGAAGGGGACATCTTCAAGAGAGTAAGGGGAGCTGGAGGCCTGGGGCCCAACACTGTCTTTGGATGAAACAAGCCTAGTTTTAGATTTGGGAGCATGTCCTGTGACATAGGAGAAGTATTTCAGAAACATTATTGTATCAGTGTATCCTGTTCTCTGTACCCATGGCTGTACAGGATTTATCTTTATAATGAGGTTCTGATGAGCACTACAGTCTCAAAAATTCAGTTTGGGATATATAATATGCCCTAAATACTTAATCTGGCTTTGTATCAGAAGTGTGCTGGTTTTCTTTAACAGAGATAGAGAAAGAAGCCAGGAAACTAAGGAGTCACAAACATGAGCAGCATGATCTATAATTACATGCAATGTAAATTTCTTCCACAAGGCTTCACTTGATCTGTGGTGCACTGCTATCAATCTAGTACTGAACTTCAATGAATTGTAGTAATGCATGGTGCAACATTAAACTGTAGGGTTTTGCTACAAAATTTCCTTCATTATTTTTTCTCTAAAAATTAATTTCAAGTTAAGCAGCAGTAATACATCACAAAGTGAAAAAAAGACTTATATTGGCTCTCTCCCTAAACCTACATTTCTCTATTTACTATGTTTCTCCATGAGGAGGTTTTTGACAAAAGAGACAAAAAAATAATGAAATTACTAACAGTATTTTAGAAAAGAATATGCCCAAAGAGAGACTGAAACATATACAATAAGTTCTGGAAAGGTGAGGGGGGTTTCACTGTTCTGGTTTTGCTTTTCTGTATTGCCAACAAGCAGCCAAACACACACAAAAAAATAAAAAGTGGAGAAAAATCCAGTGGCTTTGATCTAACAAAACTCAACATTAAGGTGTTTCAAGTGGAATAGCCTGGGGCTTTATTCCTGATCTTTTTGCACTTGCATTTTTTAAAAACCAGAATTTTAAACACCTACATTTTCCCTCTATCTTAGGCACATGATCAATATTTACATTGCTGGTGTGATGGATACACTTGACCTGTTAACCAGACTGGTAGTAATTTGGTACAGGGTCCAAAGAAGGTAAAGGCCTGAGCCCTAGCTGGGCCAAGAACTGCTCTATTTCAAACCTGTTCTCTGGGAATCAAAGGAACAGTGAACACCAAGGCCCATGAGCTTTGAACACAGACCATGCGATTAACACATGAAAAGCAATGAGTGGCTTTCCCAAGACTCATTTATCAAGGAACAAAGAAAGTTGTGGGTATGAGGAGTCTTGTGCACACCTTTCCCATCCCACATAATTTGGCTGTGAGCCAACCACTTTATTCTATAAATATGACAGCCTAGGTGAGCCCTCTTTGAGCTCTCCCTGCCAGGCACCATGGCTGCGTGGTGGTGATGTCTCCTTGAGCTGGGACACCTCTGTGTTGCTCCCTGAGGCAGAGAGGTCTTAAACTAACAGAAGATCTTTGGTAAATATCTCACATAACCTTGTGATACTGGGGTTGTTTATTCTGGAGAAGAGGAGGCTCAGGGGAGACCTCATCACTCTCTACAACTCCCTGAAAGGAGGTTGGAGCCAGGGGAGGGGTTGGGATCTTCTCCCAGGCAGCCATCAGTAAGACAAGAGGGCATGGACTTAATCTCTGCCAGGGGAGGTTTAGGCTAGATATTAGGAAGAAATTCTTTACAGAGAGGGTAAAGATCTCAGAGGTCCTTTCCAACCCATCTGATTCTGTGATTCGGTCATGGTAACTTTGATTTGTGCCTTGGTAGTTTTGAATCACTGTTCAAATGATTGTACCATGCAGTGGTAGAGGGAACTTTGCAATCAAACTTCGTTGCACTTTCACAGCATCATATTAAAACCACTTTTTCATTGGCTTTGAGTGTTTTATTTGTTTTGTTTTTGATACTGTCAAATATCTTTGACAGTGGTTCTTTCAGAGCTCTAAATCATGGATTTGTGAAGAGCTGGCACAGTAAGCAGGATCCTAAATCAGGATGTGTGACAGCAGGCAACAAGCTACAGTCATTTATTACAATATGTGTAAGCAAATTTCTTACTATTTCTAGGTTCCAACCTAACAAGGCACTTTTGATTACTTGCTGAACAAGTTAATGAAACTTTCTTACCTGAAGCTCATCTGCTAGTCTCTGTGAGAAACAAGGGTTCAGGTCAACAAAAAGCATCTCGTGGTGTTGAAGCAAATACAGCAGCAGGCTATTGTAAAGCTTCTGTTCTTCACAAGCCAAGGGACTGACAGGGATCCTAAGAGAAAAGGAGATGGATTAAGTTTAGGAGCTCTCAACTCAGAGGCTAGTAATGAACACGGGGAGCCTCCTGGTACCCAAGATAATTCAGCAAAGCAGCCAGTTGGTTGAGTTCCAGACTCATTTCCAGCAAACAATTTTTGGGACAGGGACTAACTTAGTTTGGCAAGTTCACAACAGTGTGACTCTCACAGTGATGGAGCCCCTGTTTGCTGCCACAGTTCACAACACAATGAATCTTCAAGGCAGCAGAACAGCCAGAACCTGACAGTAACTCAGACATCAAGTTCATAAAACCAAGGATGAAGAGGACCAAAATAAAACAATCAAAAAACCCACCACTTAGTTTGTGAAGGTGAATTAGTTAGAATTATCTTATTACCAAAACTGCCTGAGAAAAAAACAAAACAAACACACATAGGAAAGAAGCTATTTCAGTGTAATCCTTCAGAATTCCAGACTTCAAACACATCATGCAGTAGAACTTCCAGAGGCTCTACATTAACAGGTTGTGCTTTGGTTGGGTTTTTTTCCCCTCTATCTCTGTTGTTGTGGAGGTCTTTGGGGTTTGGTTTGCTGGGTTGTTTTACTAAATGATAGTGTAACTTGTACTATCCATGAAAGTAGAGTAAGTTGGAATAATTTAATTAAGGTCAGCAGATTCCTTCCTGCTAATCTCATTCCTGGAAGGAACTGCTTATTCCTTCATGAACTATTTGTAAGCTTGGAGGGCATTTACATATATGCTGTCACCTTAATTCAGCTTCTCCAGCCATGCTGCACCAACCCAGATCTACCCAGCCCATTATTTAAATAAAACTAGAAATTAATAAACTCTAGAGGCTAATGTGGACACACACAGAAAAGTCATCTTGTTTGCCAAATAAGTACATCCATTATTCATTGGTGACTTCAAAGTACAAACATACACATTGGACTCAGCCCAGTTGCTTTCATTTACATTCTCTTTTTGTAAACTTACTCTTGCTTCTGCAAGAATTAGATTTTGGGCTCCTTTTGAAAAAAAGGCTGTTTAAGAACTCCTCTAGCCAGGCACAATATAGAGAGATTTACAGTATAAACTACTATGTCATCACCTCTCTTTAGGGTTGGCTAGCATTTCTCCTTCTTGGATTTGTATTCATCTCAGGACAGACTCAGTTTCTCCAAAAAACCCAAACCTGCATGGAAACCGTAGCTGACCAAGCAACAGCTTTTCCTGCATAAACCAATCCTAAGAGATTATTCATCACTTACACAAACATTAACATCCTCAACTTACAAGCCATATAAGCCATATTTTCAGTCCCTTGCCTCCTTTTTCAGCTTCTTTAACTTTGACATACATTCCTGAAGCCATCTCTACCAGATGTTAATTCCTTACTAGCAAGGAGCATTACCCAAGTTGTTCCCAAAGACAAACAGCTCTTGTCCTGCTTACCAGGTCACACCTTCCCTTACCAGCAGCCCATATTTTTGGCACACAGATCTCAATTCATTTTAAAACAAATCTAAGACATAGTCTAGGATGCAGCTCCACAGCTGACTCCAAATCTCTGTGTCTGTTCCCCCACAGATATTCACTGGGGGTGGCAACGGGTGGGTATTCCAAACCTTTCCTCTGCATCCACCTTCCACAATGACTTTCAATTAATTTTGTAAAATAATCACTTCTTGCCTCTCCAGATACTTCTGCTGCTAGCAGAAACTATATCATCCGGATGACAAAGGAGACACCATACTCACGCCCTGCTGAATCTGGGGACGTGTTCACAGCTAATGAAGTGTATTCTGCATTTCACATAAAAACCCTGTTACGAGTTGTAGTGCAAATCAAACACAGGAGAACACTCATTACAAATAAGAAACAAGTGAAAATCAACAGGAATCAGCAAGTGGTTTCCTTGAGTGGAAATCTTTCCCAGTTGCCTTGCTACAAAGTGCAAGCCAGAAAATGCATAGTCCCTTGCCTTGACTTTTGCTCAGATCTGCCGGAGTCACCTACTGGCAGAGACTTGTCAAAGAGGCTTGCTACAAAGTTACACAAAGCATGAGTCACAGTGAGTAGAAGCAAACAACTGGTTGGCCAGCATCCTTGTGCATTCATGCAAGATTACTTGCTGAGGTTCGCAGCAAAAATCTCTTTGCTAGATGACACATAACAAAGTCCCCACCGAAATTTAACATCAGTGGAATCTCGAATGAAAGCAAAGCAAAGCAAAACATCCTCCTTGGCATTTACACAGATGAGCGGGACATAAAACAGCTCACAAGGATGAATGGCAACAGCCATAAACAGTTCATAGGATGAGCAGAAAGAAATCGACAGTAGAAGCTTGATAGAAAAGTGGAGCTTAGCAAAGGGAGTACAGGGAGAACAAGTCAGCCTCATACTTGACCTACAAGCTATGGTTTTGGTTCCCTTACCTACAAGAAGGGGAGGACATGAAAGGTGCATCATGCAGATGTTAAGACTGAAGTCTCAAAAGAAAAGAAAAAGATACCAGGGTCAAAAATCTGAAAGAAAAGGAAGGTGCTGGTGCAGCAACTTAACAGCAGTGAAGATCACTTAACTCAGTCTCACAGGGAAAAAAAAGAGCATCAGAGAGGGAAGCCAGTAGAAGAAATCAGGAGCTGTTTTGCAAAGGAGACTAAGGTTAAACTAAAGCATTTTACTCTGTTAATGCTTTTTTGAAACATACCTTCTTTTTTACTCTCATTTTGAGTCCCACCATGCAGGAAACACATACAAATGGTATAACAGAATAATTTCAATATTAAGTTGATTTTATTCAAAACATTCAGTTGTAGCAAGACAAACCTCTTCTATGGATGCAGCGCTCCAAGGTCCAACCAGGTGTCCCAGAAGAATCTCACGAGTGGTGCTCTGACCAGCCTGGATCAGTGCTACTGCTCCGAAGGTGCTACCAGCCCCCTGGCTTCCCCAGGTGTGAGCTTTTTATTGGCCCCCTAATCCTGCTCATGCGCAGTAGGGGCCTGCCCTGATTAGGCACACGTGGGATTAACACGAGGTCAAGCCCACTACCTGGCAATTAGTGGCACCTGGTTGCCTCATGTCACTACATTCAATCATAAGCAGCATTAACACAACACAAACAAAAATAGAGAAGAGACAGCTTATTTAACACTTTTTTTTTTTTTTTTTACACAAGTAGTGATAATAGATAATAGCTTCTTAGCATTTAAAATTCATTATATTAGAATTTTTGTGATCCTGTAATGAGACTTCTAATTTCATACCCAGACTGAGAATTGTATTTTTGTGTTGCAATTACCATAGTTAATAATTGTGAAGTACATGCAGTTTATACTTGAAGGGTAGAATGACCATCAAGTTTTATATTCTAATTGTGTGTCCTCAAGCCCCATATGTGGTCTGTTTTCCAAGTACTGAAAATTCCAATCCAGTCACTTTAGTGAAACTATAAGCATGACAGGTCTGTGAGAGGCCACTGATCTCACTGTTTGGAACTTGCCTCAAAAGGACAATTTTAAGGTGAATAGCCCTGGTTGGGTGGAGGAAGATGCTGATGTACCTGGGGCCTGGCCTGAGCTTAGCAGGAGGTGACTCTGGGAAAGTGATAAGAATGACTGGCTGGGTGGAGACTACTCCCCTTTTCTGAGGGTCACCTGCCATGCTGGGATGTCCCTCCAGGCACGATTACCCTGGCCAGGGTGGAGGAAGCCACCTTGATTGTACTGATGCTGATGTACCTGGGTAAGGTGGCTGGAACAGAGCAGGGAGTGGCGCCTGGAAAGAGATGAGTGGGTGGGGGACTGCACCCTTCTGCTGAAGTCCCCCTTCCAGGCAGCCTGTCTGCAATTACTCTTCTGCTAATGACTCTGGCTTCTGCAGGAGGCTTCTGACAGCTGCCCCTTCAGAACAAAAGGAACTCAGGGGTATATCTGGCTGTCCATGTTGTGGCTGTGCTGTCATCTCCTCACCCACCGCCATCTCACATCAGACCCTGTCCAGGATCAGTGCAACCTTGAAGAAACTCACTGGATACCTGGACCCCTGGTGGTGACTCCCTGTCTCTCTCTCTCTCTTATATCTTCTTTTCCTCTCTCCCTTTTTTGCGGGGCTCTATGGCTTTGCTTGTGTCAATTGTCAAATAAAAGTCTGCTTGCACCCAACCCTTCTACGGTTGGACTTTGTCTTGCAGATCCAAACCAAAATAAATTGTAATCTTATCCCAGACCGTGACATGGTCTACACAAATAAAAGCATCAACAGATTGAGACACGTGATAATCATGGACAGGATTTACACTTGAATATAAAAAGGTCAAAAATTTCAAGTAAAGTCTTATAAACAACCTAGTTTACCTTTCTAATGTCAAAGAAAGCAGAAGCAATCGCATAAAAATTCAAATTGCCAAAATACATGCAGAACAATTTTAATATCTGCAACAAATTAGTGCCATAGGTGGAGCTGGCATAATATCCAGAGGGTTATTTCCAACAACTGCATGCAGTTGTTTTGTTATTTCTGCAGATTAGATCTAGAATTGTTTCTTCCACAACCTTCACACAAGTTCTACCCAGTGTGTCTCACTGGCCAGCGAATCTACCCTCTGAAGCAAATGTTTCAAAATATGGTTGCTAATTGCACTGATTCTTGCTCTGAAGGACATGAAGAACTTTATTCCCTGGGTCAGCAGATGTGGTTTGCCACATCTGTGATAAAAGATGTCTGGGAGTTTGTAGTCTACTACAGCAAAATTAGAATTAGAACTTTGCTGTGCCACAGGACAATACAAATGGTTTATCCAAAATCATCAGAGGCCTCAAGTCACTCAGCAAGAAGTAGTGCAGCAATCTCACTGAGAGAAAATGCCAGCTGCAAGGCTCTCTCTCCTCTCTACCCAGCTACCAAAGAGGCTTTTCACAGTCCTAGAAGGTAATTCTCCAAGGATAGCACCAGGTGCATGCTTCACAAAATATGAGCTCCAGACTTACTGGTTTTGTTTCCAGAGCTGGTGAGATCACAATGACTGTAAAAAACTGGAGTTAATTCTCATAGGGCAGATACACTTCTATTTATGGTAGCTGTGTTGTCTTGACAAGTCACTGGCAGGGAAATCCGATACTGATCCTTTTCAAGGCTTCTCAGCCAGGTCATTGCCACAAGCATTTAGCTTAGCACTAAACATACTTCAAAGAACAGCCAGAGAGGCATGTTCAGAAGTAGCTGAACTATCTCCCAAAAGAAAGTGGGATACTTAAAAAATGAAACAGCTCATAAGTCAATAAGGGAACTCACTGGATTCTTTTGTGTAGGTATAGAAATAAGTGGGCATGCTTTCAGAAGATTTGGGAACAGATGTAAAGGAATAAAATATTCTTATGTGTGTGTATGAACAGAAGCCTCATGTGATAGTGAAGGAGGGCTGACGGCAGAAGACTGACAGTACAGTCCCTGTTGAATTAGTGTGGGGGTCAGGGGATTTTTGTTGAAGGACTTTGGCATTTAGCCTTTTACCTGTTTATAAGTATCACCACATAACTAACCCAGACATCAGAAAGTAACCTCATTTTCCTATACTCTTTTATTAATTTTAGCATGTAGATATTAAGCAACTTGGGGTTTGGCAGTAGAACAGCTCTGTTCCACCACTGAATATCCTCCATGCTGAAGCCTGTTCTGACAGGAGTGAGTGGCACAATTCCTACCACACTGCATTTTGTTAGATTCATCTCCATGGCTGCACTTCTGCCAGAGTAAGGGTCCTGTTTACTTATGTCACCTGCAAAAGTTATAAGCTGGTACATCTGGTGGTGGGCCCCCAGAGCTGGTAAGCAGACAAGAACTTAGATACCTACAGAAACAGCAGCAAGGCTTAAGAGTACAGTTCCTCAGAACAAAGCCTGCCATTGATTTCTAATATGTTTAGTACCAATTTTGCTAAAGATATCTTTTTAATACTTTATTTGGCTTGCCATGCAAAAAAAGTGAAAAATAACATGTCTACTGCATAGAAAACACTAATTGTTAACAAATGCATTTTGTAAAGTGGCATTGGCTTATAGTTCACATTAATAGCTATGATCCACTGAAGCAAAGGTTTACAAATTAAAAGAGAAATATAAACATTTTAACATCCTCCAGTGTCAAAATGAAGGATAGACTCAAGAACTAAACCAAGTCCACTGAAAAATCCCCCATTATCAAATCACTCTAGGTTGTTCCTCCTCATCATCTTGACCTGCATGACATATGCCCTCCTACCTTTCTCCTTTAGCATCCAGTTATGTGCCCACACACCAACATCCCAAACATAACTTCCCTAGCTCCAGCCAAGCATTAACTTCAGGCAAGCTCAGCTGGCTTCTGCTCAGCTGTCAACTTGCATTTCAGTGCCAAGGGCAGAATGAATTATTTCTTTCTTGATAGCAGAGATTCCTTTCTCTGATATCAAATGCTACTACAAGGTCAAAGTCAGCCTAAGCTTTTCAGAATAAAGGCTAACAACTAAGTAGCCTCCACAGCCAGCACTTAGCTTGGATAAGAAAAGAGTAGTACCCATTAAACATCTCTCTGTCCCTCATCCCTCTTCAGATGGTTTCTTGCTTGAGGCTGGCCTAGCAGAATGAAGAATAACAGAATGCTCAGCCAGCTCAGGATTGGTCACATCTGCCCATAATATACTCTATAAACATTTAACTTCCAAAATTATGCACTTACTATTGGATATACAGTTATGACAGAAAGTCTCATTATGAAGTGTGATCTAGTAGCACTACTTAAGGTGGCTAAATAGAGAGTACTCACTTGAAAAGAGCAGGTCCAAACACAATGGCTAGGTTTTCCAGAGTCATGAGATTCACTGCACTGTGTGATGCTACCTTTAACAGGAAAACAGACAGGAACTCAAGAAGGTTTTGATGGGCTTTAGGCAAGGATCTGAGCAACTGTCTCAGGTTCCCTATGCATTCCGTTTTGTGGATTTTGTGCTCTAGGGAAAAAAAAGAAAAAAAAAAAGTTATTACATAGTCTTAATAGCAACACAGTTTCATCATATGCATTATTATAGATCTAAGAAAGAGGGAAGATTTTAAAAAATACTAGAGCAAAGTCCTAAACAAAGAATTTGTACTATAAATTCGGACAATTTACACATATTAATATTTAAACACCCTGGATTTTCCAGATATTGAGATTTTATATACATTGTTTCTTCTCTTCTTCCTGTTGTGACAGAATCATTTAGCATTTGCTGCTTTTTAAATGGAATTGCAGGCAGTACTCATGGACCTGAATCCTTAAAGCTTCATTTAAAGATGATGCACAACTGTCAGGCTTGACTTCTCCCTGGAGATTTTACACACTCTGTACGATTCTCATTAAGAGGGATAAGAAATTGTACCCTTCCAGAACCACAGCATCTTCATTTCCTGACTAATTGGTAGTTCTCCATCTCAAAACATTTTTGCTCTATAAATAAGCAACTGTAGTTACACAAGAGATGCTTAAAAATCTAAATTGGGGATACTTAGCACTTTCTTGGTTCTCATTCTTCAAAGATGAAGGCAGAAAATGGGTTCACAAACAACTCTGTTTGATCAGCAGTTCACATGGTGATAAAGTCTCCTGGTTATTAGAGCTGAGATGACAGTGCTGCTCAATAACTGGCAGCTGATGCTCAAATTTGCCATAGATCACCAGGACACATCTGTGTTGCTTCGACACTGTGAACAGCAAATCATGCCTGAGGGCAATTTTAACTCTAAAAAAATACATTTCATAAAAGCCAGGACTCCATGGTGTTCAGCCTCTTAATGAGAGACACTGAGGAAAAGAAGTAAAATAAATAAAATAAATAAAATCTCAAAAGAACACAAAGACTGCTTGGGGTAGTCAAAACAAGGTGCTTACAAAAAAACTTCCTCTTTTTTTTTCTTTTCTAAACATAGACATAAATTACCGGTTAACAGATCCAGTTTGAACAAAAGAAACCTTCAACCTAGCCCACAAAACCCATTTATTTGTATGCAAACATCTGAATTAATTATCACTCAGAATTACTGGCCAGAATCCACTGAAGTCATTAGCTCAGCTATTATAGATATGAATAGGGAACTAGCTATAGTTTTTCAACTTAGCTTTGCATTTTGAATGCTTCATATTGCTCTACAGACAGCTATCCAAGAATACTGAGAAAATTAATAAAAGGTACTAAATAGGAGCAGGGATGTATTACAAAAGGGTCCTGTACAAGGGAAGGTTAGAGAAAGATGTTTCCACTTCTATAAGAGAAGTGACTATGCAAAAGCATGAGCACCATTATAAAGGATGATTAGATTAAAAGTAAAAAGGTGTCAAATTTTAAATGAAAGCATGCAGAAGAGACACTTTTTCAAATAACACAGGATGGAATTGCAGGATGCCTTTGCCACAGAATTTCGAGAAGTTCAGAAGTCTTAAATAAAAAGACTATAGACAAGGTCACAGAAGATTGGTCCATCAAAAGCAATAAAACATCAATCTGAGGTTAAGGAAATAGAAATCCTTGCTTATAGGAAAGTGCAATGAAGACACATTCTGTCATTGTTAAAGAAAGGTCAGAAGCTTGGAAGGTGCCCACTCTTTACCTTGGAAAGTTTTTAGCAAGCCAGAACAGATGTTGTCTGGAAAAACAGCCACTGGCAGTTCTTTCAGAAAGAGTTTCAGGAGGCTGGCCACAGAATCAACATCCGCATCGTTAAAAAGATCTACTTTTTCTCCCTGGTTGTATTTCTGCTTCAATTCCTTGATTTTATTTACTGAGCCGCTGATTCGAAAAATACCAACATGCTCTAGACCTGTTTAAGAAGAAATATGGAACAGTCAGCAATGGTTGCATTACCACACCTGTGTGACAAGCACTGGGCCTCAGAAAGCAAGAATTCTTCTAAGAAAACATAATAACTTTAAAAATAGACTCTTCAGGAGCTACAGCTTAAACAAAGAATAATACTTTTTACAAACTGATCAGAGAAATCATGACCTTACCACATACTTCTAGGTATTCCACCATCTGTGACACAAGAAAGGGAACTCCACATTTGTTTGTATTCTGTGTGAGGGTTTCCAAAGGAACACCAAATGTCTGTCTTTCTTTGCTGAACTGTAGATCTGGTGAAACTTTATTTGTTGCTTGCCTGACTCGAATAGAAGACAATGATTTCTGGGGAATAAAAACAGGCAAGTTATAAGCAGAAACTGGTTTTTTATTATGTTATTAGGTAACATAATTGTTCTCATTATAGCATCTTCATAAAAATCTTAGCATTGTTCTTCTTCTGCAGACGTGAGATGGGATCTGTGATGGAATAAATCCTACCAAAACCCATCCACACCATCATTCTGAAAAAATGGGGCTCTAGCCCAAGGCAGATATTCTCTTTAGGGCAGGGAGGGGACCCCTTCCTCAAGAAGGGCCCCAACAGTCAGCTAGATTTTTTTTTGTAGCATAATCCCAACATGTTCTAAAACCAGCCTGTTCTTAAATGGTTTTATTACTATGTTTTCAGAAGGAAAAAGAAAAGACTTTCTTAGAGATCTACAGCTGACCCTCTGTAGAAAAGCTGTTTCTCAGCTCATAAAGCACACACTTTCAGCAAAGCACAAGCTAGACCCTGAGGCCACGTTCAGGCATGCTGCCATGGGGACTGCAGACAAACACATCCTGATACAAAAAGAGGCCATTTCACTAATTCAATACCTAAGCAAGCTGAGAAATTTATTTTAATGCTAAAACATTAATAATTATGTAAAAGAAATCAATATCAGCATGTATCAAGCATGCCTTATTGCATTTTTATATACAAGCTACAAGGCAATAAAAATAAATTATTATTATATTATTCTAAATACCCCCTCTTTCCCATTTCAGATGCAGCAGCTGGGCTGGGGGAAGAAGTACAGCTTTCTCAGAAAGGAGAGACATAAGAAAGGACTCAAGAAGCCAGATTTAAGTTAACTTACACAGAGAGAGGCACCTGCTCCCATATTAGAGTGCAGGAGAGTATCAGTATTTCAGCTGTGCTGCTCAGAAGACACCATCACCTTCCATCCCCTCATAAGTCCCTGCAGTCCAGCCAAAGCTAAACGCAGCTATTGGGCTATTCCTCTTTAACTAACCTATTGCAGCATTAATTGCCAGGCATCATTTTAACCAGTGTTTTTACTCCAGATTTTGTTGAAGGTAGAAATTAACTGCTAGCAGAAACGGATTTCATGTAGCCAATGTTTGTTTCTGGAGTCACATTGCACAAGGTGACGGATGTGTTACCATCCAGAGATGTTTCCATGGCACCTATGACACACAATGCACAGCTTGCTGAAGCACACTGTTCCTGTTCCTGTGGTTACTTTCGAGTGGGCTTTTTCAATGCACATTTTCAGATATCCGTACTATGTGCTGTCCATGCTGCCTGCTAGCAGCAGTAAGTAAAATATTTTGAGACTGCCCTCAGTGTTTACATATTAGAGATAAAAGTTTATATAACGCTTGCACAAGCATTTTGATAAATACATGAGCAAGGATCCCTCCAGCCTCTGAACTAAGGAAGATGTAAATGCTGTTAAGCTCAGCATCTTCCTTTCAAATAGAAAGCTTCTCCTAGGAAACACGACGCAATGAAGCAAAAAATGTTTCTGTTAAATCTAATCGGGGGAAGATTCTTACTACAATTTTGGTAGACACATATGAAAGAAAAAACAAAAGACACCAGGGCAAAAAGAAAAAATACAGGTCCTGAGCCAGACCACCTTGGTGAAATACTGGAAAAACAGGACTCACTCAGTCAATATGCTGGCTTGCCAGTCAAGCACAGATAGAGACAATTCCATCTTCGTTAGCAGAGAGAATAGTTAGAGTGCAGACTTTTAGCACTCTTACCTCACCACAAGAGCCCCTGCTAGATCTGGAAACTCTCTGGTTTAAAGCTTTCTTCCCCACCAATCTGATGTTTCCCTGCCCACTGCCATGAGAAGAGACTGCCCAGAACTGATGGCCTTGCTTCCACGTAAGTGCATGCCAGCCCCCAGCCCCCACCCCCCAGGTGCAGACAGTACATGGTTTAATTCAACTAGGGTTCATTTCTGGGCAAAAATTCTTCACTATCACCTCTGCCTTCTCCATATCTGTGCTTTCTAGCCCTCAGAAAATTATGCATTTACCCTGCTGTGGATCCAAAAGGCTGACTTGGCTGGCCCAATGGACATTTAATCCCTTTCCTCACAGCACATGGGCTATTCCCACAACACAGCTGCCTCTCCTCAAGCCCACTTTGGCCAGCAGCAGGCACAGCTCAGCCTCCTCAACATCACTGTTCCCCCTGGCCTCCATCTCTGCTCTGCCCATAGGCTGAATGGGGCAGATGCCACCTTGCCCAGCCTTCCCCAGGACAGCAGGAGAGGGAAACCTCCCATCCCATGGCTATCTATCTACTGGTTCCTGTCCACCATGCCAGTTAGTGGCAGCCTGGCCTTCTGGCTGCAGGTATGCTCCACCTGGATCCACCACCACAGCTGAGGCTGCTTGAGGGCTACTTGAGGGCCCTCTGGCATGGCCACCTTACAACATTGCCCACTTCACAGTTTAGCTTGTTCAAAGTTGTGGGGTCCACTGGCAGTGGCAAGGCCAATGGTGCTGTCCTCCAACACTGCTCAACATAGAAGTGACTGCTAAAAAGGAGAAGAAATGGGGTGTTGGTCTTCCCTTCCCTCATACAGTGACTGCCCTCTGCCACAGCAGTACTCATTCATACAAGGGGTATTCTGGTGTGCAACATCCCCTCCCCAGTGCATTCAGATCCTCTGCCCCACCAGTGCCCTGCAGCTGCCATAAACAATGCTTTCCCATGTCCCAGCTTCTCACATACTTTACTGGTTTGTTTTCTAGGCAGCTGGGACAGGAGCAGTTCCTTTGAGAAAGACAAAAGTAGATGGCACTCAGAGCCACCAGTGTCCCAGATAACCATAGGCTGGCAGAGACTTGCTCTCTTTGGAGAGCATCATCTTCAGAGAGAGCAAAAAGGCCCCCCAGCAAAAAATTATAAAGTAAAAAATTAACAGCTCTCTAACTCTTTGCTCCCCACCCCTCAACACATTTCCACCCTCCATCTTACCCATTGTCATAGGAATCATCCTGCTGATGTGCCACTCTACCCTGCTTCAGCTGAACTTGTAATACCTTTTAAATACCTTTTAAAGCAACAAATTCCCTGCCTCAGCAACAAGCCCATTTTTTTTCTACTGGATCATCACAGGGCAAAAAAGGCAGCAGTGATTACAATCAGCCACTTGGCCTCTACTGCTCCTCTAACTGCAGTTAATAAAGAATTTGTTTTCAAGACCTGCCTATTGGGTCCAAAAGTGAAATTCAGTGAGATTTACAGAAAAGGAAGACATTTCATTTTCCCAGAAAGCCTGCAACAGCTAGAGGGCACACGAGGCTTGCCAGAGAGGTGGTCCTGCAAACCTCACTTCAGACCCAAGCCCTGGGCAGGATTTTTCCTTCTGTACTAAGTACAGAACACAGTTCATAGGGATGATTTGTCCTGGCATTGCTGTTGTTCATAGATCAAAAAGCTGCAGTTAGCACAAATCAAGCATATAACTGCTCATACTGTGTAGCTGTATTTTAAACCCTTCTTTCACAATCTCTAGATCAAAGTCAGTCCCCTCCAGGGGGCTGACTTCAGCAGGACTTCAGCTATTTGAATAGGATGAATGGTACTTTCAGCAGCCACCCTGACTTCAGGGGCCTCATCTAAATTAAAACCAAAACTTTTGGGTCTCTCAATACCCTGCTGCCCAAGGCAAGGCTTGTAGGAAAGGCATTGCCCTGTCCTGGGCAGTGTGAGGGGCTGGGGGAGCACTGGGCATTGCTTTTGTACTCTGATGGCTTCCAGTTACTGAAAGTGCTGCTTTTGAGGCTTGCTGAGGTCTCAAAAACATAAGGAATAAACATGATAGGAAAACAGCAAAGTTTCATTTTCTTCTTTATAGAAAGGAAGTTGTTTTTTTTTTTTTTAACAGAAGCATTTAGGAACAACAGTATCTCTCTGAGAGAGGGCAAAGGTAAATCCACTGTCAGAAGCAGTAAAAAAACCCAATAGAAGCAAGAAAAATAATTAACCAGGGCTTTACGGTTCATTTCAGCTTCTTTCTTCAAAACTGGAAGCAACCTGTTCTGCTTACCTAGGGATCTTTGTCTTGGCTTCAGGAGTCTCCAAGTTTCTAGCCAAACAGGAAAGAAAGCCCTTCCCTGGTAGGCAAGAACTGAGCAGTTGGAGTGTGTCCCCTGCGGGGAAGCCTTGGTGGGGATGCAGTGTGGGCAGTCCTGCTGTGGCCAAGATCCAGCTGGAGAGGCTGCAGTGGCTCTGGATGAGAAGTAAACACTCAGAAAATCAGCCCTGCTGATCCCAGCTGAAAAGTAGCTTGCAAAGACCAGGCTTGGAGCCTTGAATGCTCAGTCAGGGTAGAATCATGGGGTTCATAAATAAATCCATAAAGCATGACCTGAAAAAAAAGCAATTCAATCCACTTGCAGCTGCTGGACAGCCCTTACATGACATGATTCTCATTATCCAGTGACAACTTCAAAAGCAACTTTTCAAGGACACATGGGTATACAATGCTGATTAAAAGTCAATCCATGTGGTTTTCATTTAAAACATTGCACACCCGTAAGTGCTGTGATTCAGTCCCACTGCTTGTCTTCTGGTATCTGATGTTATCCTGAAACAGAATTTGTGATGCTTTGATTTTAGTTGTCTTGAGGCCTTGATGTATTCAGTGTTTTTCTTATTTTTTCAAGTGGGTAACTGCAGAGAAGAAAAAGCCTTCCAGTGTGTCATAAGGTCAGAGAACACCATAAATACAAATTAATCAGTTCATTAAAACATCCCTAAATGTTTCTCAACTGTAGTAAACACTCCAGACCCTCTGGAACTAGTCTGCTGGAGTTGCTAAATCATGCCATTGATGGAGGCAGATTATGCACTGACTGTTGTATGCAGAACACTGTACATTACAAGTTTACATATCAACCTATGGGTGATCTGTGGTGCTTTAAAAACCTTTTTGTCCCACATACCAAAATAAATAACAACACAGTGAAAGAGAAGGCCACAAGACAACCTCACAGCTAATGGTGTTGGGTTTTTTTTTGTTTTTCTCTTTGTTTTGGTTTGGTTTTTTTTCTCAGCTTCACAACTAGCAAATCAGCAGCTGTGCCCTGACCAGCCAGTCAGCCTCTCCTAGCTGAGAGCCCTATAGCATTGCATCTCTTTCCCCTCACCAGTACTGGTGCAGTGTGGGGTAAAAGGGGCAGACAGACCCTATAGGAGCTGAGGCAGGTGGAAAAGGCACTGTGAGACAACAGAGCATAAGACTTTGCTGATGTTGCAGCAGGAGACATAGAACTTCAACACATTGTTCAGAGCTGCTTTGAAAAGCACAGTCTGTATTGGGCGGGGAGCTCAGACAGAAGTCATTGGCATAAATAGGAACAATATTTCTCTGACACGGAGATTTATATGGCTGAAAAAACAGGATGAAGCACCATGACAAACCTATGGACCCATGCCAAGTGCTGACCTCTTCCACTTAGAGCTGACAACTTCAGCAAGACTGGAAACGGTAAAATGCTCTGGCAATTTGTCTGAAGAGAAGGAAAACAGAAAAATTATTTTGTCTGCTCCTTGACTCAAAATGGTCCCATTCAGTAATGTATTGCTTCCTTTCTGTATGTTATCATTTGCTAATTGCACTATGATGCAATGGTTGAACCATTTCAGCCCTGACAGCCCGTGTGCTCTTACCCCATAAAAGCAACCCTGAATTATCACAAAAGAACAGCCAGGGACAGATACACACAGATAACTTTCCATCAGATAAACCCATCTTACTGACTTTCAAAGCAAGTTTTCTTTGCCACCCTAGAGCACAGCATTTGTGTATTTTATTCCAGTACATCATGAGTCACTTTAAACTGAAAAAATAAGTTCCAAAAGACTGCACATTTTAAAGTATATGGAGCTGCTAGAGAAATTACAGTGAGCCTCAAATAAAAAGAAAAAATGGAAACAGGAGCTACAACAAAAAAAAATCCACACAGGGAAAAAAATTGCATTTTTATTTTAGTTGCTATCATCTCATTATACATTTTCCCATATCTTAGCTGCTAAAAGCTGTAGTACAGACTTTTAGGGTGGCTGCCACATATCCTTCATCACAATATTTTGACTGCCAACTATGTCTACTTACCAAGCTATATCATCAAAAAGGAAAAATTACTGTCCTGACAAGAAAGCAGCTCTCCCTTGCTGCTACACGCATCGCTTTTCGCTGTGCTTGCAGAGGGAGTACACAAGCCACAACCTCTTCTTCCAGGCAAACTCTTGTCCAGCTGCCAGCACTGCCCTTCCTAACGTGATTGCTGCTCACAACTGATCAGATGGTCTCCCTGGGGTACGGATGCCCAGGGGCAAAGGCAGGTATTGTCTCCACAGCCAGCACCAGAGAACTGCCCCCTCCTCCATCAGCCAGGCACATGTAAGGCTGGTGCTGAGCCTGAGCAAGTATCTCCTGAGTCACGGAAGGCTCTTTGTTGCTTTAGATGCAGCACTATGTGAGCAAACCTGGCAAGCTTGGAGTTGCTTCTCTATCTGCGCCCATCTCTGGCAAGGGAGATGTTGGTGTCCTGTGGTGGCTCAGAAGAGCCTATTTCCAGGCAGCTGAATTACAGACATGTGGAGAACTGCTCAAGGAAACAGTGGGAGGCACATGTTCAGACTGCATGCTTTCCTTTACCTACCCCCCCAGCCTATTAAAACTCTCGAGAATAACTTTTCTGTTAAAGGCTTTAGAAAAGCATGCAGAACACTGCACGCTTCCTGGGCAGTTTTGCAGAACTAAAAACAACTGGCAAGTGACAGATCAATAATTGTCATCACTCCTCATGAAGGCTGGATTGGAGCCTGCCTGTCTCTGCTTCCTGTTTTGAATTTAATTTTTCTTCTTCTAATCTCCATCCCCCACCTAAACCCCTTAATTTTCTTGAGGCTGTTCCAGGGAAAACAAGTCAGCATTCAAAATTCAGTATTACTTCATTTTCTAAAGGCACTATCTTGCTGTTGCAGCTAAAGAGCAGAACATCAACAGAAACAGCTGTGGGCTCAAAACTATCATAATAAAGCAAGTAAAGCTCTTTTCCAGGCCTTACCAATTATTTAAAAACTGTTTCAGTCTATACCATTAAGTTCAAGCCACACATTAATAAGGCTGATACATTAATAAGGCTGATAACTGAACTGTCTACTCAGGGATCTGAGTGAAAGCAAATCCCAGACTTTGACACAGACAATAAATTTGAGAGGAAGAATATATCCAAAGTAGATGGAGGCACAGCTGTACCAAGTACAGACTGTCTGTTACAGCTAAGCACAGACACAGGGGCTATTCTGCAACTAGACACTAACCACTGTTCCTTATTTGAGTTCATATGCCAGTGTATACAGTGTATATTGCTTACTGGAAAAAAACACAGAAAGAAATAAAATTCAACATGGGAAGAAAAACTGCCCTCCCTCCCCAAAGTCTTACCATCACTGCCAGAAATTCAAGTATGCAATCTGCTTCTTGTAGTTTGCACAAAAAAAGGATGTAATGGCAGTAGCACTTTGGGCTGAAAGCTTGTATTTATAAAAGAATTTCTTCTTCTTTTCATAAGAATTTCCTTGTCATTTGCTGCTGGTTGCTTCATCTCACTTTCTTCAATCTCAAGGAGAAAATCCTCTGCACTCTTAAGCAGCATCTTTGCCTCTTTAAAGTGGGTTACAGCACTAGAACTTGGTATTTTCTAACATTACAATTCCACTGGAATGCAGACTGACTCAAAAATATTTGGCCTCTGCTGCAGGTATTTTCATGCATGGTTAAGGGTACTTGGATTTTTTGCTAAGGCACTACAGCAAGAGTGAAGCAACATGACTCAGTTAATTGACTACAATTACTGAACATGCATTTAAATGTAATCAGGAAGTAATAAATAAGGAGAATTTTCTTTCAGTTTAGCAGATCCCACATTTATTTCTCAAAAAAACAGGAAGCTGGGGAAAAAAAAAAAAAAAGCAACAAAAAATTTTTGTTATCATGGTTTGTTCCATATCTGGAACAAATTTGATTTGCTGGACTAGTTTTAGCAAAAGCTACAAGTTATAAAGAAGAAACCCAACTCCCTAAGCTAGGAGACAGGGATCAGAAGCAGAATGACCTCCCCATAATCCAGGAGGAGATGGTCAGTGACCTGCTACACCATATAGAAGACATCCACAAATCTATGGGGCCAGATGGAATGCCCCCAAGAGTGTTGAAGGAGTTGGTGGGGATGCTCACCAAGCCACTTGCCACTTATCAGCAGTTCTGGCTGACTGGAGAGGTACCAGCAGATTGGAAATCAGCCAACATAAGAATGGAAGGAAGACAGGAGGAAAGGCTCTCAGATAATACTCAAGATGCTGGATATCTTGAAATCTCTTATTTGAAAGTAAGCTTGCATTAATAGGGAACTAAAAAACAAAACCAAAACATCAAATCTTAGATCTTGTTCATCAATTAAAGTCAAGATTAGTATGGTCACAGTGCTCGAACTGGCTAGGGACACGTACTGCCTGCAACAGCAACATAAAATTTAGCAGCCAGGACTCTTTCCTCACTGCTGGGTCTGGTTACATCAGGGAACTATCACAGATCACTAGTCATATTTTCAAACATATCAAACTGCCTAATAATAGATTCCATTTCCATTGCAAAAGTGTGCTACATATTGCTCAGTCATCAACATTTATTCTAGCTGATTTTTTTTTTAAACACACTGACATCAAATTTAACATCAGTTCCATATTTAAAGTGCTCAGAATGCACTGTTGGCAGGAAGTGAGAGACTTTAAAATAGATTAATCTGAAGGCACACATACCCTGACTATATCCAGTGTATCACCAGTTTTTTAAGATGTGTAAAACATGGCTCTACTTGTATATGCCTGAGCTGAAATACAGCTGTCATACAGCACATAGAATGAATGCAAAGCCACATCAGATACCCAAATCTCCAATTTGGAACTGAAATGGCATTTATGCCTATACCAAATACCCAGTATTTTTTCCACAGGGAAAAAAACCCAAAAACCTCACAGAGTAGTTACACACAGCTGACAAAAAAAAACACAAACAAACAAACAAACAAAAAAACCCCACCCAAACTAAATGCACCTTTATACCTTTATTTTGACCAAAAACGGTCTGAAGCCAAGCTGAATTTTCCTGTCTGGAACCAGAAGAGGGAATATTACTTGTGCTTACATCTGCCCCACTCAGATGTTACATTGCTCTTGTTTAATGAGGTGTGCAAACACAGTAACTCTGTGCATAGCACACTGACAACAAAGGTTGCTCATTACATGCCAGTTTTTTATCTTTAAGGATCATTTATGAGCACGAATCACCACACACATGAGGTAAATAGTACTGCTAAGAACTATATGGGCATTTACAGAGAATAACTCAGCACCTCAGAACTTCCACATCATCCCAGATTGTCCAACAAGCTCCATTAAACTTAAAATCTACACCAAGAAACCAAACCAGGCAGGATGTGCCACAGATGGACAGAAGATTCTGTGACTACTACACAAGGGAACCAGACACAGCTTTGGTGTGGAAGAAGCTTTGAAGAAGCAACAGCAACTGTGCATGGGATGCAGGGCAGTGCCAGCCAGGTAAGTCACCCTGCCTCTGCTCTAGCACCTGCCTGGCTCAGGAAAGACTTCAACATCACACAGCATTTGCCCCAGTCATGCCAGCCTTGGGTTAAACAAAAAGCAGAAAGCCAAAACACACACAGAGCTAGCACACAGCTAGAAGGCATCCAGGCAGTTTCAGAGGCTTTCCCTTCACGGGCCTGTTTGGTGTCCAAGTGTTGCAGCTATTTCCACCTCAGCTTCTCCTATACCTCTTCTGTTACCATCCATGCTTTTTCATGTTCTCTGTTAATAACTTTTCTCCTTGCTATGTCCATTCAAAAAAAATGACAGAGCAAAGATGACATTGCTATCATTTTTTTTTCTTTTTCATCAGGTCTGCCTTGTTGAAATCTCTACTGCTAAGCTCTTCACAGCAAGTTCAATCACTGAACTGTAGCTGTACCATAACAGATGGCCCCAGTACTTCCAGACTGAACATGACCTGTTTAGAAACACTCACCTGTGGGCTCCTGTGAGCACACCTCCAGCTTCAGTCAAAAGATTATGAATTTCCATAACCAAGCCAACATTTCTTTTCAAGGTTTCAACAATCATATTTATTCCTTGGTTTAAAAGGTTTTGGTTCAACAGTTTTATAAACAGACTTCACAAAATGTGCAATATTTATAAACATCATTCTTAGTTGCAGTAGTCATAAGAATCTTTCCCCAGGAAGTTTACTTCAGTTATGTGACGCAAGGTCGGTTTTGCTCCCCCTCTTCTCCCTCCCCCAACTGGCACTTCACTGTAAATTGGAGAAACTTCACAAAGACAAAAATTAATCTAAGCATGATGTTATAAGCACCTTGCCACAGCATTACCTTCTAGTAAGGCAATTTTTTTTTGTTTTATAAAGTCTGATTGTGCAAATCAATATATAGGTGACAGAAATGTCAGCCTATCAGGATCAGGTCTCATTGTTGCTTCAAGGTTTTCACTCTTCTGAACTGCCCCCCCTCCCTTAAAAAGAAAAGTTCAGCTGATAATAAAGCTGAATATATCCCTTACAGAGTGAAAAGAAATGACAGTAGACACAAGGCTGGAAACACAGTGTATAGTAGACGAAATAAGACTGTTCTCAAAAATAAAAAAAAGAAATAAAAGAAGAAAAAGAAAGTGAACAACAAGCAAAAATGGAATTTTTCTAGTGGAAGAGGATTTGGGGCTTCATAAATAAGTGGAAAATTACTAAAATACTTTGCTATACCATATAAAAAAGCACAAAGTGTTTTCCAGTTGTCACCTAAGTGCTAAATGCAACTTTATAGGAGTAAGTATTTGGAGGCATCTTTGAGCTCTGCTTGGCACAGGCATTCCAGCAAGGTAGTGCTGCCAACAGCAGCAGAAATCCACCCAGTGAGACGCAAAGGCCACTGAAATAGAACGCAGTGTCATACTCCTGTGTCCAGTCGTAAAACCAGCCTGAGGGTGAAAATAAGAGAAAAGAATCAGTCAGGAGTGTAAACACAGCACTACAAGTCAGAGAAAACTCACAAAAAAACCCCAAAAAACCCCACCAAAAACCAAAACAAACAACTTGCCCCAAAAAAGCCAAAGCTAAAATGCAGCTTGACCTCTTAAGACACAAAATGGACTTTTTATCAAAGCCAAAACCAGAACATAACCAGCTTTGCCAGATCAAGTGAACCAGGCTTTATTTTTTTGAAGATTTTTATTTCATCTTTCTGTTGTCATTGGGACCAGCTAGAACTACCCATAAGCAAATCTCATTTTGTCTCATCCAGACAAGCTCATGTTCATTTTATAATATTTACCTTGACCTTACCTACAATTGGTGGTCCAAGGCTATTTCCAAGTCCAGCAAAAAACATCAGTATTCCATATGCATGGGTCAGTTTCTCAATTCCCACAGTCTTTGTTGTTACATATGGAAAAATTGACCAGTTCCCAGTCAGAAAACCCAAAATTGCAGAAAGCATCGCTAATGTAAGGTAACTTTTGGCAAATGGAATTGCAAACAAAGCCAGTCCCATCATTATTAAGGTAGTTACATATAGATATAAAGTGTTAACCCATTTAAAATCTGCCAGTATTCCTAAAATAAGTTTGCCAACAGCAGTCATAATGCCTATAATGGAAATAAGGGGCATATGATAGTCATCTTCATTAACATTTGCACTTCTTGCTATATCTTCCATGAGCAGAGAAGGAGGAAATCCACCAATATCAAAGAGCAAGATGGCAACAAAGAGAGCTGAGAACACTTTGTTCTTAAAAAGAACCACAGTTTCTTCCCAGTAATTCAAATAGAGCTGCCACTTCCTTTTGGCGAGTTGCTTGCAGAAGTTTGTCTGTTCTACAACTTTCTTTTTGTAAGTGTCTTTCTCATTGACATTTATCGAGCTTAATACATTCTTATTTAAAATGCAATCCTGCTTGTTATCAGGTGTGTTCACACATCTTTCGTCAACATAGCCCTTTTCAAGGATGCTTATATTTTCTTCAACAGTCTTTTCTTTTTCATGGTAAGCAAAATATTGATCTGGGACTTTGTCTACACATGATTTTTCTGATGGAGGGGAACCATATGACTCCAATGGTCTCATCAGGCTGCCACATGCTAATATATTTAGAGATAATGCACCAACGATTAGCAGACAACCATCCAGTCCATACAGCTCGATCAGCTCTCTTTGCAATGCTGCATATATGAAGAGTCCAACACTTGAGCCTATAAAAGGAAAACAGAAACTGAGAACATTCTTCAACACTAACAAACTTCTATAGTTCAGCAGCTAAATATAACTGACACAGGTATGGTAAACCATCTATAAATTTCAGTACTAGCCACAGCAAAAAAACATCATAAAATTTACTCTAGTTTTGTCTTCCAGGTATTAAAATTAACCAAGGCTCAATTAGGTCAGGCCTTAAGACAAACTGCCTGGAAACCCAACAAAAGCCACTGAAAATTATTTCAAGGAACACTTCTGCAGAAGTTCCCTTTTATTCCACTGGTGTGGATCTGGCATTAATATCTCCCAGCACTGATTGTACTGAACCAGCTTCTCACTAACAGATACTTGGGACAACAGCCTCCTTTAGCAGTTCCTATGTGGTCCATTAATTTAGTAACTCCTCTTGGTGTAAAGGACAACATGAAACAACCTAAAGACCCAGAGACTGGATGAAAAGGACTGCTGAGTGTCCTTCAAAGACCTTTCCTTGGATTATCAGAGGTTGGTTTTTCTAGGATCCCTTGAACATATATGGGCAAAAAGCTGGAATAATTTTCTGGAAGATCTCAGAATTTAGTCTCCTTTTGAATGAAAATGAAAAGATTTACAAATGTAAGCACTTCAAATACTCCTTTAAAGATACAGATAATGTGAGGTTATGCTGACCCAGCATTTACATCCTGCATCTCCATACTCCTTCTCACCTCTGATTTCATGTAAGAGAGAAGAGGGAGAAAAGAGCCTTGTGGAAAGTTCCCTCTCTTATTACCCATGGCATATAGGCCAAGCTATGCATTAAATTGCTCCCATTTTAGTGAATATCTACACCTGCAAGCATAGCTACTATTTTATCTGAAGCCTGATTTTATCTTTTCACTGCCGATGATGATTTGAATTAAGAAGTACTTCAGGAAGTAACCGAGAAAAATATAATCTGCTGTTCTTTATTGCCAGAGTAACTAGCTGCATCAGAATTGAAAAGGTAGAGAGAATGATAAAAGTCATACCTGTTGAAATCAGACCAAGTGCAAGGCCTCTGCGTTTGTCGAAATACTGGCAAGTGATAGTAACTGTTGCAGTATACAAAAGGCCACATCCAAGCCCTTGAGGAAAAGACAGAAATAAAACATTCAGCATACTCTGGGAAATGAACACCCTTTTTCAGTTCCCCAGAGAGCACACCCTGGGTACAGAGGTACCTTTTAACTCTGTCTCAGCATCAGCCATACCAGTCTCATACTGCCACAGCCTTTGGGCTGCCTGCACTGTGCCATCTCCCTCTCCTCCTACCATCCCTGGCTGCAGAACCTGCATGGTGCAGCCTGGCTTTGAGCAGCTCACCAGCTCAGGTTCTGTGCTACGTGGAAGGGTTATTGCAGCCTTCAGTCCAGGGGCTGGCCCCAGGAAACAGCAAAGCTGAGTCCATGTGGCACTGTGCCCAAACCAGCAGGCTGCTGCAGAGAGCTGCTCTGGGGCTGGTATCAAATTAACTGTGTCAGGAACCCAGGCACTTGGCTGGGCAGCAGGGACCCAGCACAGAGGGGCAGGTCACCACCTGCTAGAAGAACAGGACTTTCACAGTGTTGTGGAGAAAACATTGCTCCCTAATGAACCCTAATTCATCAAATTAGAATGAGTTCATTGCTGAAGAGGTGTTATTCTTTTAAGGCTGGCACATCATGCCTGCAGAAGATCTTCAGCTTCTTCGTCTCTAACAATCAGGTCAACAGAAGACAAATTGTTTTCAAATTCTGATGAACATATGTATTGCCTTTATCTTTCATACATGGTGACAATGTGCCTGTACAACACCTCTCCCCCAGAGTAAAGTATTGCTTGATGAATCAAGTCCAAAAATACCACTGCCTTCATGAATCAGTTTCCCATTTCAGATTCATAAATCAAGACTCAAAATACTAAAGATTAATTCTCTATATCAAGGAAAGGTGTTTCTTACCAACAACAATCCCATACGAAATATATAGAAAGTATATATTAGGTGCAAAACTGCTCATCATGAGGCCCCCAGCCACCATAAAGCCACTGAAAATTGCTACTGGTCTTGCTCCAAAAGATGATACACATATACTGCAAACAGGACCTAGAGGAAAAGCAGGAAAAATATTCCTAGTAAATACCAGCATCAGTGAGAACTTCTAAAAAATATGTCTGTAGAAATGTTTCTAGCAATAATTATTTAAATATATATTAAACAACAATTCAGAATACTAATTTTTTACAGGAATCTTTAAAAAGAATTAGTTGCAAAAATATGCAAGATCAGGCTTGCAAGACTTTTTCTTCTCAAGGAGAAACTGACATCAAGACCACAAAAAGGTACAAAGGTTGGGAGGGGGACAGCAAGCAACACCAACAGTAAATACAGGATGATACATCCATAGCAGACTGTATGCACTGGTAGGGACTTGCACAAAGTCTCTGAAAATGATCTTTCTCTTTAGGTACCAAAAGAAGTTAGACCATGAGCCAGGCTTTAGCCAAGCAGGTATTTTTTGACAGAGCTACAAAACTGTTCCAGAAAAAAATGGTATCTGTGCTCAATATAAGAGATTTATAAAACTGAAATGGAAAAATGGTTAACTTCTGATTGTAATCATGCTACAAATGCCACCTGGTGCTTATACAGAGGAAATACTTGCAAATATACTAGAAAAAGACAACCACTACTCATCTCTACTTTTCTAGGGAATTAAATACCCATGTATTAGTCATTCTACTAAATAACTGTTTACTACCAATCTCAGTTTCTACTGTCAAACTGCAGAAACTAAAAAGTATTAACTGAGAATGTCCAGAGCAATGTCCAGAGAGGCTTCTCCCACTCTTTACCCCACCCTCCCCAATATTTCCTGGTACATTGGTTCTTCAGAACAAGAGCTAAGTGCAGGCAATATTCGTACTCTGACTCTATTCAGCCAGTTCTCTTCTCATAGAAATTGTAGAACAAGCACTTATTTTCAGCTGTGTGGCCTGGAATACACCTTTTAGTTTGCAGTAGTGTGCAAGCTTGATGCCCTGCATAAATAAGCAAGAAGCAAGGGACTTGGCTTGCAAAAGAAAAACTCTCATCTGAAATCCTACAGTTACAAAAATTCATGGGCTTATATTCATGGGCAACTCCTCTGAGACTCGAAATTAGATACAGAGATGAATGGTATTGTTTAAGTATCAACAAAAAACACCAAACCCTGACCACCTCACCTGCATCTTATTCACAGTGACACGAAAACACTCCACAGTCAATATGGCCTGCAAAAGCAGTAACTTTGGAGTATGTCATTCACTAAGTTTGGTTCTCCCTGACTCACACACTGCTGAGATTCCCAGGAGATGGGAGGTGAGCTCAGAGAGGTGATAGGAGGTAACAACAGTTGGAGCTGAGAATGGTGCTTGCCTAGGTTTGCAGAGAGGAGCTGGGAATGCAGGCAAGGTCTGTGTGTGGTTAGCAGCCATGGGACAAGCAGTTCTGGCAGACAGGAGTACAGATTCATTAGCAGGTGAAACAATCCTCGAACACAAGACAGTCAGAACTTTTGTTCCATGTAAGAGCGATCTGTCCAAGGAATATAGAGGGAAACAGGTCTGAACTGGAGCTTCTCCAGACAGAGTTAAAGAAGAATAGAGAAAAATGTTCTGCCAAAGTGGGGTTTATTTGGATTTTGGAAACGATGAAAAGGGAAGATGTGAGCACTGACTGCTTCTCAAGAGTCAGCATGCTGTGGGAATGGAAGTCAGCCAGAATAACCTGGGCAGAGCATCTTGCCAAGAACAAGAGCTGAGAGTGTCAGATTGTTGCTGGTTCTCAGATTTAATTACTAGAACTGGCAAATTAAGATTGGTATGTTTCCTAAAACCACAGGATATAAAAATAAACAAAGGATTGAATCTGTATTACATAAAAGATTCTTCTACACTAAAAGAACATTAGGTAGTGTTAACATAATTTAATTAAGCAGTGAAATTTGCACTCTTCCTAGTCTTTATGTCTCACCCACTACATTGCTAGAATAATCAGGATTTCCCTTCCACCTGTTCATCCTATTGTGACACAGCTACATTTAGAAGGCCACTGTCCACTCTGGGGTGGTGGTACTGGTACAGATCGCCTGACCTCTACTAGAGGATCTGAGGTGAAGCTGGACCCTCTCTGACTCCAAGCCAAAAAAGGGAGACACAGAGCTGAAAAACTTATCTTCATAATTTGACAAGGACACTCGCCTATGCAACATCATCAAAAGCACTTCTGACAGGGTCCAAGGAGATGCTCTTCTAGCTTCTCCCATTTACACAAAATAATCCCAAAGGAGAACAGAAAGTACAAAGAGATCTTTTTTGCTCTGACATGGAAAACAACCTGCACAAAACTAAAGAACCTGCTCCAATAAGCTCAGTATTAATGTGTCATCTCACACAGCAAGAGATCTGGCAGCTCAGCAATGACCCTGCTTATAAGAAAGAACTCCAGCATAAGCATTAAAATAGTTATTAAAGATCTCCAGGATGAAAAGAAAACCAGCTCTGTCTTCTCCTACACGCTAGGTCCTACTTTCACACTTCCCTCATTGTACTGCCAGAAAATAAGTCACAAAAGAAAACCCCCATGACAGCCAACATCTTTGTTATTTTCCCTGCCTCCTTGCATTCCTTTCCTTTCTGTGTTTCCCAAAGAGCTGACATTTTACTCCCACCGTGCACAGTACCTTTGGTTATTACCATGGTATTTGCCCAGGAGTTCACTGTACAAAAACATGTTATTCTCTACAAGTAATTCAAGAACAATGGGTTCAGACAGTTAATTTTCGTCAAACATCCATCTTTTCCAGAGTGGGACTGAAACTTGGGCTGTGAAGTCCTGCCCTGTGGATTTTGTTCAAATTGGGCATTCTGAAGAACAGTAAGAGTCTACGTACACATAAAAAAACAGCTCTTCAGAAAACATAAGGGTTTTCATTTAGTTTAGAATCTTACAGAAAGATCCTTCCACTGATAATGCATTTCTCACAGTAATGTGAACATGAAAATAAAATCCCAGGGGCAATCCTCAATAAGAAGCATAGAAAATGGCTTTTAAGCCAGGATTTTCTTCAGTTTGCTGAGCTACTCTGGGACTTAACACTATTATCAGAATAGTATTTGAAGACATGGATCAATATTTACCTCTTTTAGAAGTAAAATCCCTTGGGACCTTTTTTCTTGCAAATCATACATCTTAAAACTACATCAAGCTCTATCAAATAAGATACCAGTCCAGTTTATAAGAATGACAGCTGCCTCTAGGAAGAAAACTGTATGGTTCTGAAAGACCTAAGAAACCAGCAGAGGCAAAGCCACTGCTCTCCAGTACACAGCCTGCCAGTGCTCTATAGCCAGTAATACAATTATCAGGTCCTGCAGGGGAGCAGTCAAGCAGATCCCTGAACAAAATGGGAAGCAGCAGCAGAAAAAAATCAGCTCCCACATTAGATCTTCACACAGAGACCAAAGAGGAAGAAGTCCTAGGAGGAATCATTTATATGTTGATGTATTTTCATGATTTTTTTGAATCAGAAACATGACACTTGGTGAGATCTGGGTGTGACTGTGAGTCCTTCCCAAGATGTGAAAACAAGCCATCAGTTGCTCACACAGGAACTTTATAAAGACCTTGATCTCCTGACCTCCTAATGTGCAAAGCTGGTTTGTTTAATGGACATCAAAAACTAACACTGTTCCTCAGCTTTCTCACATAAAGAGAAAAATATCTTCCAACTAACACTCCTTTCCTTCGCTTCCCATCTCAAGGGTCCTCCCCTCCTTCACCTCATAGACACAGCAAAGCTTCTGCTAAACAAACAATACCGGACAACTGAATTCTTGTTATCTTCTGCATCAATCCGACCCATACTACTTGTTGGTATCTGTCTGAGCCTGTTGAAACTGTAGGGTAGAAGCCATGCTTCTGGCTGTAAGACCTACTGGACAGAACACAAGAATATATTTTGCATATTAAATGCACAAACCTGGTCATAATAAATATAATTTTCTCCAATTTTTTGTACTTTAGATAACAATATAGATCAGAAAAAAGCCTTCTTACACTGGATAGCAACACACTCCCAACTGACCACTCCTTCCTGACAAGGTATTAAATACTTCTCATCTTTGAAGGAATCTTTGGGATAACTTCTCCTTTGCCCACAAACTGTGTAAAGCTTCCATAATTTACAGTGAAGGTTATCTATGTGCAGGGCTTTTGTCCAAAAATATGTAGATGCTGCAAATGGTTTTCCAGAGTTGTAAAAGTGATGCTTGAAAACACAGAATCAAGCTTTTCAAACATTTAACACTGGAAGCTTCAGACTAAGAGAAGCACCCCATTAATTTACCAAGAAATGCCTTTCAAGGGGAAATCTTCCCTTTCTGCTTTCTCCATTACTAAAGAAGAGGGGGAATGGGAGGCATAGTGCTCATCTGGCTTGCTATGCCAAGTACTGTGAAGTCAACACTTACTATAACAGCTGTGGTGCCAATTACAGACACCAAAGCCTTTCTTTTGCTTTTAGCAAGTATAACATGGATTTAATTTCAGGCTCCAAATAGATGGACAATTAAGAACACTTGGTGCAGGAAAAATACATGGTCTTCAACAACATAGTAAATATTCTCCTCTGGGCTATTTTAGTAACAGAAACATCCTAAGCTCTTTCAGTTTCTTCCTAAGCAACAAAAATTACACCATCCATGGAGATATGTGCCACATCTGCTATAGCCTGATCAGCATTAGGACACCTGATATTGTAGAGGAGGTCTTGCCACTGCCATGTGCAGTGACAGTGATGCATTTCTGTCACTGGTTTAGGCACAGTTCTTCCAATGAAGGGCAGGGCAGGGCAGGGCAGGGCAGGGCAGGGCAGGGCAGGGCAGGGCAGGGCAGGGCAGGGCAGGGCAGGGCAGGGCAGGGAAGGGAAGGGAAGGGAAGGGAAGGGAAGGGAAGGGAAGGGAAGGGAAGGGAAGGGAAGGGAAGGGAAGGGAAGGGAAGGGAAGGGAAGGGAAGGGAAGGGAAGGGAAGGGAAGGGAAGGGAAGGGAAGGGAAGGGAAGGGAAGGGAAGGGAAGGGAAGGGAAGGGAAGGGAAGGGAAGGGAAGGGAAGGGAAGGGAAGGGAAGGGAAGGGCAAAGCAGGGTGGGGCAGGTCAGGGAAAGGAAGGGCATGGAAGGGAGGGGCAGGCAAGGGAGGCAGGGAAAGGAGGAGGCAGGGCAGGGCAAGGGAAAGGGAAGGGCAAGGGAAAGGGAGAAGGGGAAAAGGGGAAAAGGGGAAAAGGGAAAAAGGGAAAAAGGGAAAAAGGGAAAAAGGGAAAAAGGGAAAAAGGGAAAAAGGGAAAAAGGGAAAAAGGGAAAAAGGGGAAGGGGAAAGGGGAAAGGGGAAAGGGGAAAGGGGAAAGGGGAAAGGGGAAAGGGGAAAGGGGAAAGGGGAAAGGGGAAAGGGGAAAGGGGAAAGGGGAAAGGGGAAAGGGGAAAAGGGAAAAGGGAAAGGGGAAAGGGGAAAGGGGAAAGGGGAAAGGGGAAAGGGGAAAGGGGAAAGGGGGAAGGGGGAAGGGGGAAGGGGGAAGGGGGAAGGGGGAAGGGCTAAACAGTGGCCTCAGCAGTGCTGTTTCTGCTGCCAGCAAGAGGACAGAAATCGAACACCAGTCAGCTAGGAAACTCATTGCAACAAACAAGGTGCTGTACTGGCTTTCTATGTCACAGGTCTAAGTTTAGCTCTTACACAAGTCAGAAGTAAACAAAGTAGAAAGCAAATCAATACACAAATATGAAAGGACTCATGAGCATCAGCCTCTTCAAAAAATATTTAAGACTACATATACAGAGGAAAGGACAGAGGACACAAAGAACCTTTTTCTGTGCCAGCTGGTACATATATAAGGACATTTCCTTTTATTTAGAGAAATTATGGTACTAATACTGCAATTACTGAACTTACCTCCCAGTGTTGCAGAAGCTACCTAATGTCATTTCCAGTGCTATCAATGAAAAAACCTTTCTGAAGAAAATGGATACTAACTTATTCCCTGTATGTAGCTGGGAATCTATCAAGACTGTCTTTATCTTTCCAGTCTGGCACCTACAGCATCAGAAAGGTGATGTTAATTTGGAAAGGGCCCACAACAGAGTTTTAATTAAAAGAGAAGCTGTCTCCTGTATCAATGGCAAAAAAAACTGTATCAAGGTACAGGCTTAAGAGAAAACTTAGAGGTAATTTGATTGCAGTCTCTGGAGATGTAACCCACTAATTCAGGGGCACTTTGAAACATATCACTTACAGATAACACTAATCATCATCTGAAAACTGAAACTAAGCACCTTGTATCACAAGATTACATACTTTTAAGGAGGGAGTTAACTACTCAGAAAAGTTGTAACAGATGGAAAACGCACTAAACATATGTATTCTAAAATAAATGAGAATTACAGTATTTTCGGCATACAGATTTCTTTAAAAGTACCAATACTTGAAAATATATCTTTGGGTAACTGGGTCAGAGACTGGAAACAGAAACAAAGGGGGACAAAGGAGAGAACAACAAATATTAAAAGAGTCAAGTTAGACATAGTAAAAAGCAAGGGGACTACCAAAAGGCTTTGGGGTAAAGCTGTCCTGTTACTAACATTTACACTTGCAATATTGCTGCTGAAATCAGCTTGCCTGTGGAGACTGTTGAGTTAGTAATCTATAGATAGTATCTTTTCACATACATGAAAATATGCTAATTTAGAAAAATGTTATTACCTTGATCAGCTACTTAATATAGACTATAAAAAACAATGGTTACACCTGGCCTATAATACTGGGACCTACAATAGCAGAGAACAGAACCAAGTTCTCTTTTCCTATATTCATGAAGAAGGCCTAACTTCACAATGTGTTATGTCAACAGTTCCACACTGACAATGTTTGTTCTTTATGCTGGTGACAAAGTCTGAAAAAGGCCTGCTATGAAAATTCTATGAAAAATTGTGACTTGTCAAAAGCATTCTAGTTTTAGGTAGAGGTTATACTACTTAACATGCCCTTTAGAATCATAGAATCCTAGGGGTTGGAAGGGACCTCGAAAGATCATCTAGTTATCATTAAGGTCAGATCCCAGCTTAGTAAGACAGCAAGACCTTCCATTTCAGATATATATATATATATATATGTATATATATTGTTTTCAGTCCACTCTAGCAATATCTATGCAATTAAATGGCCCTTACTGCACTTTTTTTTTTAAGGTATTAAAAATAGGAATAATTATTAAGCTTCCAAATCCGAAACCAAAAGAATATAAACACAATGACAGGCAACGTTCCTCCTAACCTGTCAAAATTTAAAATAATTTAATCATTCCTTATGAAAAAGCAATCACAATAGCAGCTTTTATTTGTATTATTCAGTCGCAGAAGTTTCTATTTGTTATAAAGCAATTTTATAATCAGAGCAAACTGTTAGTCTGATATGGTCCAAGTTCTTTAAAAAAAAAAAAAAAAGTAATTAGTAAGCCAGATACTAATTTTTCAGCTCACACGACTGTGACATTTTGACACGTCTGACTATTGCTCACAGTGGCAAGACAGAGGGCACCAAGAAATCTGGAAACTAGCATAGTGTGGACATGTGAGAAAAAGGGCTGAGGCTTTTGTCAGAGAAGCAAGCCAGAAACTTCTGTTCTCCAGGGAGAAGGTTTTTCTTCACCTCTTCTTTTGCAATCCCCTTCTGCCTAGTTTTTCTTCAGTAATTATTTTGTTTATCCTTCTTTTCCCCTCACCTCATTCTCTCACTCAAATTTATTTAGGTCTAGATCTGTTAATATTAGAAATTAATGCCCTTAAAACAGCAAAATAAGCAAGTAAGATGTTCTTTCCCCACTTAAACCCTGGGAATGAATATAGTCTTCTTGTGGTTAATGATCCCTTGCCCATTTTTGTTCTGCCTAGTGATATAAAACCCTAATATGAGTGTGACACTGGTATTAGGCCAGCTATAGTGTCATACAAAGCAGTGGTCTGTATAGCTATTTAAATATCAGCTTTTTTTTAGGGAGAGATCTCCCCAGAATCTTGTGCTGCATTTTGTCCATTAGGCTATGTAATTGTCCACAGCAATTGCTCTGCTGACAGGCAATTTTTTCCAAATTCTTCAGAAATGTAAGACTTCCCTTGCTGACTCTGGAAAGCAGAAGTTAGTTACAGTAGCCAGTACAGTAGCTATGCTTGATATTAAAACAACAACAAAATGGGCCTATGGACTTTCAAAGTGGTGTTTTATTTCCCTAAATCCCTGATGTAACTCGCCAAGTGACAATGTCTTACTAAAGAAAGGCTTCCAGTAAAGTTGTTTTATTTAATGCCACTGTTATCCATAACTTTCCAGGCTTCAAAGGCATTTTTGCCTCAAACAGTGGAAAAAAGACCTCACCCATCCTAACTGGCGGGTTTACACTTCCAGAGCTGAAAAACAAGTAACTGACTTATTAATTGACTTCTTGTTTTTAAAGCACTTGAACCATTTCAGATTAGCAGCTTGCTCTGATTTTAAAAATACTAATGCAAATGTTAGTATTGGAGCCTCATTTTTAAAACAATGAAGATAATCTCATCAACAAAACTACCGTTCAGCTTCCCAGAGTTTGTTTTTCCTAGTGTATTCTAACACAATCTACCTCAATTTTCTAAGGTTAATATTTTTATTGTTCTTTTACCATTGCATTGTCTCAGTTCATATGTAGTGGAACTGTAAATGTAATCTTACCTGTCTTGACCTAAAACAAAATTGCAGTATTCTCATTTTATCATTTGCAGTTGTCTTTAATACAATTCCAACAGCACACACGGATGAAAGCATCTATTAGAAAGAAACATGTCAACTTCAGATAGATCCTGCTTCTACACTTACTGGCAAGCAATCCGATTCCATTTGCTAGTGATCCAACCCAGGCAGTCTTGCCTTTCCCTTCTCCAAAAGTATCCAGCCATTCCAAATACAAGACTCCCACCGCCAGCGGTGATCCGTAACACAAGAACTGAGTAAAGAAGGAAACAACAACAATCACCCAGCCCCAGCCACCATCTGGTGGTTTCTGAAATACCATCTTCTCAGATGACTGCAGATGTACAGGGAGAACCTGTGGGAACAAAAAACAAATAGAGCAGAGCATTAGAAATGTGGCTGACCTAGGTTTGCTAACACAAGTGAGCTGTACACTTTCAAATAGAGCCTTATCTCAACCATCCTTCAAGAAATAAGTGCAACACAGCATGTAGGCAATGACATAAGTTACCATTAGGTACTTCTACCTGTTCTGAATAATAAAAGAACAGTACACAAAGCATTAGTAAGCCATGCATACATCAGCACTGCATTACAGGAAGGGAGGATCTTTTATTTTCTGAATGCTAAATAGGCTTTGTGAAAACCTCAGGCATAGATATCAGCCATAGTTCCAGGACAGAATCACATGGCCACCTGCTGTTAAGACCTCTGATATGCTGAATGAAGCACATAGGCTTGAAGGACAAGAAAATCTACAGTATAAAAGAATTCCAAGAAAGAATTTAGGATTTAAAAGACCTCACAAGTATAACGGTATTAGTTCAAGGTCAAAAAATAAATAAATCTCTACTTAGTTGTAATCTCAGCACATTACTGTGTGTTTTAGCAAGGTGTTTGCCACCAGTGTACTCTGGGAGCAGCAAGCCAAGAGGAAGACTGACATTCCAGAAATAACAGTTCAGTGTTCTGTTCTGTCAAAGGTAATAGGTTATGTGTAAAGGAATGTTGCATCCAAAAATCGCTTTGTACACAACAGGAAATGAAGCAGGTTCTAAAACTGTGTACAGGTGTGGCTTATATGCCAAGACTCAACAGCATTAGATGCACAGACATAAATCTCCTACAATCAGTTACAGTGTCTGCCCTCTGTGCAGTTCACACACATCACCCTTCCCCAAGCTGGCAATGACTGCTGGAACTCTTTAAGTACCACCTTCCTCCTCTGTATGGCAAGACCCATCATCTATGCATCATCTATGCATCTATGGCTTTAAATAAAATCTAGGAAAAAAAATTTACAGATTTTCCAGACTAAATTGGTTCAGAGTTTGGATGACTCCAGTGACACTGTGAGCCCCTGTGTACACAACTAACCTGCTTTCCCCCTCTACAGGAAGCAATCTGCTGAAGTGATGATGACAAAACTCATGTTCTGTTCCTGGCTCTCTCACTAACCAGACGTGTGATTCTCAACAATTTTATTTCCTTTGCCCTGTAAGATAGAAACAGATCAGATCTTACCCTGGTTTTCTTCATGATATATTCTCAAGGACTATCTTCTCACAGCAGACTATGTGTTAAGTCTGCTGCAATAACAGATCTGCTCTGGGAGACCCCCCCAAAAGGCAAAGCACAAAAATAAACACATCACACTGCCTATTTGACTTACAACCCAGAACAAACAGAAAAAAATTACTGCTGTATGAAAGCAAAGGTGTAAGGAAATAAACAATAACAGACCTGCCATTCAAACTCCTCACAGTCTTTGCTCCGAAAATTAAGAATTTGCATGGAACACTTAACTAAAGCTACAGCATAAAATTTTGAGGAATAATTACTACAGAGACATGAAAAAGGTCAGTTCTAGTTTACAGATACACACTTAAATGTTACTCTGAGGGCAGATACTTACAGATGACAACAAAAAAGTCCTTCGGCTTTCTACAAATGTAACTTCATGTGGCAACTCCACCTGCAGCAAAAGAGCAGAAAAGCAAGATTTCAGCTGAAGTATCACCACAAAAACGAACACAACTCTGAAAAACTGGTGTCTTCACACTAAATCCCTTCTTTTTAGTATCTTTCCAGAGTAACTTCAGAATTAATCAAGTTATCTCAGTGGAGAAATACTGATACCCCTCAATTCATTAACAGATGACAGCAGCCTTGACTCCCAAAATAACAAAAACAGTATCTACTAATCTAAAACAAACCTGAACATTCTAGGTCCTTCAGAAGTGATTTACTGGCCTAACATACTGACAGCACTTCAAGAATCAGTATTTCCAGTTACAAATGTTACAAAGTTATATATTTCAGACATGCTTATATTTCTACACAAAATATTTAAATGGTTTGTACAAAGTCACAGAATAGCTGACATCTGCATCTCTCCATGCATTAATAAGTGCCACTTGGCTTGTTTTGTCCCTGACTGGAATAAAAATGGTGGAAATAAGAAACAGCTTCAAGAAGACACTTCCACTGAGATAATGCAAGGAAGTCTTTAAAAAACCATTAAAATAATGGAAAAAGAAAGTGAATAACCCTAGCTTGTACTCATTTAAAAAGGAATTTTCAGAAAACAAACACATCTGAGCTGTTATATTGATTTCTACAATATTGATGCCATAAAATTTGGCACAGAAACAACTCTTGATTCGGTTCTGCTATTCTAAACATTTGGTGGGAAGGAAGCAAGGGCAGGGGAGGAAAAGTTTTCATAGTCTTAGGTCACATAGTATTTTCTAATAGACTAAAAAAACCTCTGGAACAGTTCCCCATCTGTTGCAAGTCTGCACAGCTTTATTGACTTTAACCAACTGCTCCCAACTTATGGCAGCAAAAGAGCTGACCTTCTATATTCTGACACTTCCTATTTTTCACCACAGATCTCTCTTGCATCTTTTATCTAAAAAAAACCAGAATTTGCATGCATCAAAAACATCTCTATTTTCTATACACTTCAAACCATTTAAAGTCTTCAATTGTCAAGGAAAAAGTGAAAACCACTGCCATTTTCCCTCCAGAAATCATTCTCTAAGAGAAAACAGATATATGAAATCCCAAAGTTTGTTTTTTAAGAGCCAACTTGACTTGGCTTCTCCTTCCCTTTCTTCAATGAAATTGCTCCTCCACCTCATACCACTGTATACCTATTACCTAAAATAAGGCATGGTTTTTAACTTCCCTGAAGCATGATGTTCTCCTGAAGAGAGAACAACAGCCAAGAGCCCTGTGTGAGAAGACTGCTCCCCAGATTCCTCTGCTACAATATCTAGTTAAAGACACCCCAGTCAACCAAGCTGCTGCTGGGACTGTGGATCTCAATACACCTTTTATTGGTACATGATTTAATGCTTCTCTGAAAACAAGAAGTCATGGTATAAAACTTCAGTAGCACAGACAAGAGCTGACAGTAAGAACTAAATATTTGCTATTTTAAACACTGCCTGCATGGGCATGGAATCTGTGCACTGACTTGAGGGGGATCCAAATTGCTTTTTATCATTTTCTGTCTGTGTGGAAGGAGGACACAGGCTACAGAGATAAATGCATCAAAATAAAAAAAAAAAAAGCAGAAGCCCACGTAGAAGAGAGCACTTAATAGTTTTGTTTTCACTTGGAACCATCCAGGAAGACTTGTGTGATCCTGGAAACAGATGAACAACCATGGGTTTAAAATTCAGGTGGAAACTGGTTCACAATATTACTGTTCACAAACCTAAGGATGTTGTTTCAGACGCCAGGAAACTTGCCTACATCAAAAATACCAAAACGGATAAATGAAGCATAAAGAACTAAACTGTAACTTGAAGTTTGGTCAGAAAAAGCTTTCCAGTGAGTTGTACTCACTGCGAATAAGAATCAGAGGACAAGAGCTGCTTGATGAAAAGCCTTTACTAGCAACATCAAAAAGAAAGCCTAGAGAACACACTGAACAAGAGTTTTAATGTGGTAAGAGAGGCGTCTGGCTGCAACTATTTTCTTTCATCTGAGCAGCTGCACCACAATATTGAGCTCTTTTCTATAAATCTTAAAATCTGGGCTAAAGCTGACAGAGGAACACAAAAAAAAAAAAACAAAACTGGTCTACACAGCAAGAGTGTGACTGAAACATTAGCCCTCAGCACAGAAACTTGTATTAATCTGTGGCAAAGGGGGTCTTGAGAAAGACAGTAGCAACATGATTGTTTCCAGTTTATTTGAGCAACCAGAGTCCAGTTGAGTATCCTGCTTTCTATGAGCAGCACATGGATGCAAAGAAAGCCAATGTAAGCAGAATCACTGAGTGTGATTAACACTCAGCTAATTCCAGTTTTGCAAAGCACTGGTAAAATTAAGACGGTACCAACCAGAATGGTAACCCCACTCATTTTAAGTTGAATTAGATTTGATATAAATTTATATTTCTCAGGCAATGTTCTTGCAAGTATCAAGAAACAAAATACCAGAACAAAACTTACAGATAACACAAAACTGTTTTTCCATTGTGCAAAATGGAAAGACGTAAAAAAAAAAACGTCAACCAGAGCAGCACATGCACCCGCCAGCTTTGTCCGTATCTGTCAGCTCAGCAGAACCAGTCCTACCTGTTTCCAGAGCCTCACTGCTCCAGAGGGGAGGGGATGGACCCCCCTCCACCGAAAATATAAATGCCTGTCAGTCCCTGGCATGCATCCATGTAGACAGACGTAAGACAGCGTTGCTATAAACCACCAGACAATCTGATTTACCAGAGAACTCCTCTGAAAAACGAGAGCACGGTGTGCACCGCCTAGTGCATCCCAACCTGGGAGGGCTCCCCTTGGTGTCTGCTCTCTCCACCGCTCTTTGCTCCTTGGCCAGGTCCTCGGTGAGGATGGATGGGCTCTTATAGCTCCCGCCTCGCCTCTCCCCACGCCCTCGGGAGCCAACCCACACCTCCGCTCCAGAGGGCCACGTTACACATTGACGCCTTCCACCACCTCCAGACAGACCCTTTGGACGGGAAGCGCTCACCCGCGTAGTGACAATAGCCAAGAGGTCGCCCTCGCCGGCCCGATGCCACACACAGGGTCACGCCATGGCTTCCGAGACGCCGGCAAGAGGCAAGCACCGATGCCGATAGGAGCCCTACCCCATGTTCCCACGGCAGGCACTGCACCACTGCTGGGTGCCCGCTGGATGCCAACAGACACCCATAAGGGACTGCGGGAGCAGCCAGCGCCGAGGGGTGCTCACAGCAGGCACCGAGGGGTGGATGAACGTCGAGTGGCACCACCAGGGACGAGGGCGTCCCGGCGGGCACTCAGGGGCGACAGTAGATCCTGAGCCAGCTCCTTTCCCCGAAGCCCGGGCGCTGCGGAACCCCCTGCCTGTACGGGCTGTCCCCTCCGGCCAGGGGACCGGCCCGGGCCCACCCAAGTGGCGGCGCCAGCCCCTACGATTCCCGTCGGCCCGGCCCTCGTTCCCCTCCCCCGCGGCCCTTCGACCGAAGCCCGGGTCTCCCCGGGGCGGCGCCGGCGCCGTCCCCGTTACCTGCGCCCCGCGGCGGCAGCGGCGGGCGGCCCGTGGGGCAGGAGCCGCCCCCGGAGAGCCGGGGCAACCCCACATCCCGGGAGCGGCGGGGCGGGGCGCGGCCGTGGACGGTGCCGGCACGAACCGGTTGTAACTCGGACGGGGGGAGGAGCCGGCGGGGGCCGCGACAGCCTCCGCCCGCAGCCCCGAGGAGATGCAGAGGGGGTGGGGGGAACACACACCGCCCCGGCAGCCGGTCCGGCCCCCGTTCCCGCCCCTCCGAGCAGGCGTACGGCGGCCGCTCCCCTCGACTGCGGACCCCTGCCCTCCGCTTGCTCCGCCGGCAGCCCCCGGCCTCGCCGCCTCCCCGCCTCCCCCTGCGCCGCTATCGCCGGGGAGAGCCGGACACCCGTCCCCGGCCGAGGGTCGCCCGAGGCGGCCGCAGCGGAGCCGGGTCAGGAACCGCTCTCCGGCGGTGCCCCTGCCCGTCCCGAGCGCAGCCCCACCGCCCTGGATGAGGGCCTGGCTCCAAAGCACGACAAAAAACCCTACCACCATCCCCGCTCCTTACATTCGCATGCCCGCGCTGAAGCCTTTGATGGCAGGAGCACGACCGCAGCTCCTCCAGGCGCACCGCAGCCGCCTTCAACCTGCTCGGGTACCAAAGGCAGCGCACCCGCTGCAGGACGGGGATGGCGGCTGGATCTCCGCCAGCATCATTGCCCAAAGGCCGCAAACTTGCACTGAAAACAGAGATGCATGCAGCACACACACAGCACCACTTCCCCGGCCTGCTAGCTCAGGTAAGAGAGACAGCTCACTTCTGGATCAGAGCGACCACTGCCTTTAGAGGCAGCTGCATCCGAGCCCAGCTCAGCGTGCACGGCACGTCCAGCGCTGTTCGGCATGGCAAGGTAGCTGTCAACACAAGTTAAGCCACCTGCAACTTTCACCCTCCAGGACTACAAAATCTGTTGCAGAAGTTAACTGAATACTCGGCTAGTATCAGGCTCTACCCACTGCCTGTGTGTTCAGACTGATAGCTCTGCTCTTCTCCCCACGTAATTAGGTCAGAGCAGGTACCCACGCAAACTAGGTGGAAATGCAAACATTTCCAGACTTAAATGAAATTCCAAAAGCTGAAATATGCCTAGAGCTGAAATTCTGAAGCAATCTCAGCTGTTTACAGCCTGTGCAGTTCCTTTAGGTATGGCATAACTACCCCTTTCAGACCAGAAGCTCAGTTACACTCATCTATGCAATATTTACAGAGGTTCATGAACTTCAAAGTATCTTTTAAAGCATCTAGATCCACCACACAGTGTTCAGGTGAATTTTAAAATTAAAACTTGCCACTGAAAGGACAGACTAGAAACTTTAAAAAATTGAGAATAAAATGGAGAACTTAAATAAATGGCATTTAACTTAATAAGGAAACAGTCTTCCGTAACTACAAAGTGTTACCACAAAGAGAAAGGAACAAATTGCTCTGCACAGACACGAGACAACTAAAAGAGGTGAGTGGGCTTAAACTCCATCAAAGGATACTGCTTTAGGTGTTCAGAGAAGCAAGGCCAGCTTGTTACTGGCAGAGATTTCTTTGGGAGATAAATAAAGCTCTGGTTCCTGTGACTGTGCTTGATGTACATATTTTGCTTTTAGCATTCTATAGAAGCTTAAAACACAATATAGAGGGCTAAAATTAAGCACAGGCCATTTCACTCTAGCAATATTGGTTACAAGCATCTGAAAAACTGATGAAGAACATTTTTATATTCCCAAGTAGCCATACTTGTGAACAGCAGCCATACTGCATACAAGGATCTTGGAGTTGATAATGGTTAATCTGAGCAGGAACATTCAGAAGAGCTGAGGTATTTTCGTTACACATACACTGAAACACACTGGATATTTATGCAGAGGAAGCAGCCCTAGTTAGGTGCAATCCAACTTCAGATCACAGGCAGCTTTGGGCCTGAACAAGAACCCCCACTTGAAAATAGAAATGTACTTTCAATTGAATACATATCAATTATAATTGCTTTGCTTTAACTTCTCTGGATGCCCTCCTGATCACAAGTTGACTGCTTTTAATTAACTCCACTTTTCATACGAACATGCCAGTCAATTAATTTTGAAACAGCAACCTTACTGACAAGAGACAGACCTGTGAAAACAAGCTGCAGAAACAACAGTCAAGAGGAATGAGTTCCTCCTCCATGCCTCCTTTGTCCTTGGTTTCATAATAAGCAACGCAGCTCCCTCCAACTCTAGGTTTCTGCCCGCTTGGCCTACAGTATTTTGGCAGCTGCCATTTGGCCTAGATTTCAAATCACTCTTTAATCTTATTTTTTCACTTCAGAAACTCTTCCTACAGGGCTTTCAAAGGCCAGTGAATTCTAACAGTGCCATAGCCACACCTTTCACAAAGTCACACCAAGCTTTTGTTCCACACACCAGAAGAATAATTCTTAAATCCTCACTTTAAAATAGAAAATGAACATTGCATAATGCCTACACATCTTTCCTTTCTCCAGTCTTGGGGGTTTAGGAATCCAAAAGATAAAGGTACTCACATAGGGGGTGAAAGGCTAGGGATGAAAGGGATGAAAGAAGCACCTAGGTAAAAAGTCACGTTGTTTTTTGGTAAGCCTTGCAGGATATGTAGCTTTAGGTCGCTAGCAGTTGTATCAGCATTCATATCATCTAGAGAAGTTTTCTACTCTGCAAACACCCCAAAACTGACCAAAAAGGAATTATCACCCTGGGCAAAGGGGGGAGGGAGTAGAGAGTAATGTCTGGGGCTTTTTTGTTTGTTGCTGGGTTTTTTTTGTATTTTAAGGAAGGTGCATAATCTGCAAAGGAGACAACTGTAACTACTTGATCAACTACTGTCCTGTGACCTGTGGTCCAGATTAAGAAGCACCTTTTTGTGCATTTGTAGCCTTTACATAATCTGTGGAGAAGGAGAGACTCTGGAATGAAGAGGCCATGATAGTATGTCCGAAGTTCATAGTTTTCTTACGTGTTTCATTAACTTGCTTGTGGAAAATGTCCATTAATGATTGGAGGGAACAAAAGGTGAGGAAAGCAATCAGTAGTTTGACTAGAGTTTAATTTAAGCAATGTATTAAATATCTGTGCACTTAGAGAGTCTAAAGGACACTCATTTGTCTTCAGCAGCCTGGAAGGCAATACTTCAGTAGTTATAATTCAACCCTTCATGTGAAAGGCAGTAAGAATGAGGCTTGTCAAGTGCTGTTTGACCACATTAAGCAGGGTCATTATACCTTCTCTTAGATTTGTGGTAAAATAGTAAGACTGCTTAAGCTGCAAAGAGGACAGATTTCCCCTGAGATGCCAGTAAAGTACTACAAACCCCTTGATGTCCTCAGAGCTATGCTGAATGGGAACTTACCCTACTTTGAGAAGATGAGGATCTAGATGCAGAACTGGTTCCCTCCACTGGTTCCCTGTCACTGCCAACATGCAGTGTGGTGTGTCCACACCACCACCTCCTGCAGAGGCCCTATAACATGGGCAACACCTGAACTGGGTGTTCAGATGAACTGACACCACTGTATCACCAGTCTTACCACTGACTGACAAATTGTTCATCTGTGCTTCTGAATGGTGATTTGTCAATCAAGTTTTTCATGTTATCTTCAAATCTATCTATCTATATATGTAGAAAATAAGCATCACATGAAAACCTTCTGCAAAACTTGTAACAAAATGTAGTCGTCATTTAGATTGAAGAATTATAATTCATTCTGTTTTCACTTTTACATGACTGAAAGGTGGGCTTGGGTTTGTTTTTTGGGTTTTTTTGGCTCTTACCCTACACACAGAGGTAATGAGGACACTAAAGGATTACAAGAAAAAGTTATCTAAGAAGAGTAGTCTTACCTTTCTTCTGACTTAACTACTCTTGCTATGCAACACAATCAACTAATGTTGCTGCAAGAAATGTTTTTCTCCCATTTCAGAAGTAAACTTGCTTAGTAAAAGTTTTTTGTAACAAACTAGGGAACTATGACCATTTTAAAATATCAGTTTCTGAATCTGCTGTGTATATTTGCATTCTCTAAGCTGACACAGGAACTGTTTGTCTTTGTGAAATAAAAATGTTTTAGGTATTAGAACACTAAGGAAAAATTACAATAATTTAAGGCTATTTTGAAAATTACATATACTTCAACTAAAAGACAACAGTGCACATGAAATGACAAAGAAGTGCTGGCAGCATGAAGTACATCTGCAAAGAGTGTGAAATGGAAATAAAATTAGCGCTGCATCTCCAAGCAAAGAAATTTATCAGTTCCATTTTTCTAGAGGATCCACTTTCAGGGAATATAAAGTAGTATATTTTTATTATGGCATAAATCTCTCATGACCTCTAGGTTTGCCATAACCTCACCAAGATCCATGCCAGTACAGACCACAAGTGCTGTTTTTTACTAAGGTACAATTTTTCTGTTGTTCAACCTCATGCTCCCATGTAGCACTGATTTTAAATGTGCCTTCCAGTAAAGCTAAACCTGAGTGAGTTTTTATGGTATTATACTAAGATAGTTCAGAATGCACTCATTACTTTAGGGAAAAGATTCAATTTGCTTTACTGATCAGAAGATTCGTTACAGAAAAAAGGGCCAGAGCCACCTGATACAGGAGCAAATAATGTATATACAATATAGAGATTAATAATAACTTAATAAAATATTTTTTTCTTTTCTAGACATCACAACTCCTTCTGGGCTACTGTATAGTGGGCACATAAAGAGCTTGCTTCACTAGAGGGAGGCAGACTGATTTATGCTACCTCTGCTTTCCTGTTTTATTCAGGAGTGTCACATCTCTTTTGTGAATTTTATTTTGTATGAAGCTCCATGTCTTCTACCATTTCTTTTACCTTCTACCATAACGACCTCTATTAGAGAATATGATGCAATTTTTTAAATCACATTTTTACTTTCAGCAGCAGATGGACAGAAAATAGAGAAGAAATTGATCCTTAGTATTGCTGAAAAGCAGCGTGAATTGGAACCAGAGTACCAGAATGTCCCATCCTGCAGTCTCCTGGGTGATGGCTGCAGTAATCAGAGCTGTGGCAGAGGGCATGATGAGGTGTCAAGAATGCATTGAAAAACATCCTATAAGAAAATACTGATTCATTTGTTACACAGAACTATCTCCAGCTTCTGCCTGTTGAGCACATGACACAGTGAGGGCTGTTACCAACCATATCACTCTGATTTCCCAGTGGGACTCATGCAATATCCCCGTGGGGATCATACAATATTGAGGCAGCTGGATGCTCTAGATACCCTTGGTTTCCCTCTGGTGAATAGCTTTTAGTCTTTGAAAAGACTGTATAAAATCATAGCCCTTGCAAACATGGGCCAAATAGATGACTTCAGCTACAGAATAAAAAGATTACAAATTTCACATATCAAAGGCTAGTATTTTTGTTGAGGTAGTTACCAGATAGAGCATGAATACTGGAGACAGCTCCTCAGAAGTGGTGTTTGTTTATTCCTTGCTGACACTTCACCTGCTGTTTGCCAGTAGAGAACACTGCAGTTCAGTGGCACAAGTTTATCAGGGCAGAAGTAGCATAATTCCTGTGAGGCTGCAGAGTACAGGCACACACTTTTCATCTTGCTTGAGTATTAAGTTAATTTAATAGAGTTGAGTTAGCTTTTCTCTCAACTTAACCACATTAAAATACTGAGCAAGGCATTTATTTCCTGTCAAGGGAATGGAGAAGCTAATAGTAGTGGTGTGAAAACAACCAGTGACAGAAGTTCATCTCAGTACAATCTCATTTTAGTCTAAATGTTGGCAATTTTTTACTGTATAATGCAGTTTGGATAGTTAAGATGCAGCCTGATTTCTAGTCCTGCCCTGAGCCCAGTCTTGGGTTTCTAGAGGCTGAGACTGTGATTCCAAATCATAACGTGTGTCTGTAGTTAAGCTTAGGCATCGATCTGGTGGCGATAGAGCAGATGCCAAAACATTTCACAATTTATATCCAAATGCCTGCAAAGTGTCAAAAAAGCACTCACAGTTTAATTTTGTACTGCCAAGACAAACTCAGTTACTTGGAGGGACAAAAGGGAGAGGAAGATTCCACAATAGAAGAGGTTTATTTTAAGTCTATGTTAAGCTGCCACCAGGACTTGTCTAAATATAGATTTGTCCACTGTAAACACCCTTAGTCTACATTTAGTACAGATATTTGCAGTTACTCAGCAATGCCAAGCAGGCTTTACATTAAAACCCAGGCCCACAGTGACTCTGAGCTGAAGAAATAGTTTGAAACTAGGGTTTTGCATCAAAAGAGAAACATTAACCAAGAAACACTTACCTCCTCCTGTTGGCATTATGCCTTTGTCCTCTACACTCTCAAGATGAGACCCAAGCTCAGCAAGGGGCTGTAGCTTTCATGTCCAACCCTTCAACTCACCATGGTTTGCACAGGACAGACAAGCAGGGGCTGCACAGAGATGTTCCTTGAGCTTCTGCAGCAGCTCAAGAGACACTGCAGGAAACAGTGGTGGGCAGGTTTGGGTCATTGTTCTGCCACTTGGAAATCCTGGCATCAGTACCATGGTTTCCTGCTAACTTCTGCCCTCCACTTGTTAATGCTTGCTGTGCCTCCAAACCATCAGTCCTTGTATTCTGCAGCAGCAGAATGTAGTGAACTGAAAGCATCTATCTCAGATACTGGTAATTTTGTAGCGAAGAGCTTGGATAATTTACAGTCAATAAATTAGCTTAAAAATGTACTTGCTCTGACATCTACAACATAAACATATCCAGCATATCCTACCACTGCAATGTGGCACTCTCTCCAAGTTTATGAGAGAATCATCCCTCTGGTGACTGTGAATAATATAGGAAACCATTTCATTACTGACCATTTGAGTTTCCTTACAAAAAAGCACAAATCCAGACAAGAATGTCTTCACCGAAACAATCTGGGGACTCCTCTGCAACTTCCCTGTAAACTAGACATAAACTGGGTTTACTGTACCTGTGTTGAACTTCATTTGGATTTTGGGCTTTGCTACCTAAGTAGTATATGAAAAAGACTGCTGGATGGAAGGAAGAATGGGACACTGTATTTCATCAAGCTGGCAGCCCAAGATCTGCCAGCACTGTGCTCTTGCAGGGTCAGCTTTTGGAATGGTTCCAACCCTCAGTGTAATACCTGAACCGGGAGATCTCTGACATGTATCATCTTCTAACTAAATTAAGGAACATGATATAGCTCTGAAACCTTTGCAGTCTGGTTTGTGGACTGCCACCGGGATTGTGGACACAGGCACCCCATCAGCTGCTGAGTTCACTTTGGGACTTTTCTGGTCAGGATGTAAGTACCATCTTCATATTTACATATCTGTATATAATTCGTCATCATTACTATTATCACTATTATTTTTATTGAGTCTTTTCTAGATTTTTTCCAATTGTCCCTCTTGCTTATTCCATCTTTATTTTCCCCCGAGAGCAATAGGGAGATAACAGAGTATCTGACTCCTGGTTATTGGCTAAAACTGAGAAGATTTTCCATTTCAGTAAGTCAACAGTGAATTATAGGAGCATAATTACTTTCCTTAAGGGGAAATTCTCTGCTTTAGGGTAGGCTGACAGACCACCTTTAGTTTCTCCAGTGCCCGGATGGGAAACATCCTTAATGGCTTCCTTTAACCTATCTTTGAAGTCCTGCTGTCACTATATAACTCTCTGGAAACAGAAGTCTCAGCCAGGAGCGCTGCCTCTGAGCCCAGCATTTGGGAGGGGAAAACAAAAAAGCCTTTGCTGAATCCTTGCTGAGACTTTCCCTCACCTCTGCCTTAAGCCAACTTGGATGAGAAAGCTGTAGCAAGTGTCAGACTTTTATTGCATGCTCTATTTTTTGGGGATTTGTTGTTGAGGAATAAAGTGAAGCCTGAGCATCGTGTGGGCAACTTTAGTATCAGCACAGAAGCTGAGTGAATGGTGCCCTGGTTCCTTTTGGCTCTGCAGGGATAATGATGCTGTGCCTTTCACTGAACTCTGAGACCTGAGGAGGAAGCATTCAGTTTAGAAACCACTCTAAAATTTTCAGGAAGGTGTAGAAGAGCTACGTTTTGAAAAACTAATTTCGAAGCACACTCATCCAATTTAGAATTTGCAACCAAATCCAGTTCCCATTTCTGCTTGTCCAAGTCCAAAATAACATCACGTTGGTTATTTCATCACTATGAACAAGAACAGCAGCTGGCCCACACTATCAAGGTAAGTGCCAATTTTAATCCTCAACAAATTTAAGTCCTTTGGGGAACTGGTCAAAGGTTCACTGATGTTAGCTAAATTATAACCTTAAAGCTTCCTTCCATTAATATATTTAAAATAAGGTGGCAACTCATAAATGCAATGCCAAAAAAAAGCAAAGACTTAAAAACTCTTCTTTCAACAACAGTCTTAAAAATAGGATTTTAGAAGATAGGAAATAAATGAAAAGCATGTGCTGTACTGTCAGCAACAGATGAGACTTTTTTAGTATAACAACTAAGCTAGGCAGGTTCATTATCATCAGTAAATTACAGGACATTTATATCATTATAGAAAAAAACTCAAAAGTATAGTTCTGCAGTGGTAAAAGAAAGCTGCTTCTGTATTTATAAGAGATTACTAAAATGCAGTGTGGACCAAAGAGCAAGATTTGCAAGAGGAGTAACAGGAAAATAAGCCCAGTGGCACATTCAGAAAAACAAACAAACAAACAAACAAACCAACCAAGAAGCCAAAACCACAAAAAATCCAAAGCACAAAGACCCAAACAAAAGGATGCGTTTTAAATATATTTTCATTATGCCACACACACAAAAAATAACAAGCTACAATTTTGGCTGCTTTTGCCAGTATAAACCATTCAAGATGTGAATTTTGCAGCCTTAAAGACTCAGTCACAATCAGTTCTATTCTAATAATCTATAGTTTATTCAACATTTAGTGGCTTTACCTAGTAAATCTTCAGCAAATCTTGAGCAAATTTTATTACTATTATGAGGGATCCTGACCCTGATCAATTAAGCATTAGGACTCTTTGAGAAAGAAGCCAGCTTACTCTTACAGTTTTCTTCAAATTTTCCATTTTCCATCAAGGAAAACGGAGACAGACATCTTACACTTAATAGAAACCTGAAACTAAGAAAAAGCTTCATAATCAGAACATTTAAAATATTTAAAATTAACAGAGTTCTGTAGAAACTGAGTGAAGTATTTGGAAAAAAACAATCTAATTTAGCAAAAACTGTAATCTGGTCCATTTCTGATCTGAAAACAAGCTGGATTACCCCTTTGCTCAGTTATTAGGCAATGCAAAGGCAAGTATTCTGTTCACATCGTGCCCTCTTTGGCCTTGTTATTCCCTTGACACATCCAAATGGCTTTTACATATTGCTCATAATGATTTGTTTTGTTATTCTAATCAGCATTCAGTTAACTGGAGGGTGGTTAAGTTAAGCTGTTAAACACTAGTACAGAAACAAACTTACATTCCTTGCCTGACAGTCCTGCCCTGCCAACAGCCTCCACCTTGAAGGTTAAAAGTTCAAAGTGTAAAAACACTCTGAGGGTTCTTGCTCTTGGTAGACACGGGAGATGAAGCCGATTATTTCCTTCGTGGTTGTCTGTCTGTCTGTCTGTCCCGTTGGACTCTTTGTAGACAAAGTCAGGGACAAGCCTGAAACTGTAAATCTGAAACGAGCAGTTGCCACACTCACCTCCAGCCTGCACACTGGCAGTGCTAAAAAGGGGCTACAGTATGCAATCAAAAACGGGTCTTTCTTTTTTGTCTTTCTCTTACAGATCAGGCAACAGTTAGAGCTAAGACAGGTGATAAAACTGTCTGGACATCGATGCTATTTTTAACCACATTTGCACGGATTTCCCTAGAAACAACTCTTTATGGTGAAAAAATAAAATCATTATGTTCCAGACAAACTTAGCAGGGTTAATGCTGTCAAGAGACCACATTTCCCCAAGAATCTAGGTAAGATTAGGTTCAAATTATAGTTAACATGAATTTTAATGCAAGGTGCCATAATTTCAATTAGGTGAATTCCTAAAATATACCATAAAACAAAAGTCAAAGCTTTATTGTGCAATCTTGACTCACACAAAATTGTTCTTGCAATACATCATCCCATAAATCTGGGAGATTGCTAAAACAAGGACACTGTATTCCTGAGAGAATATCTGGGAAGCTCTTGGACTGTTTCAGATAAACAGCTAAATTCCATCTTAATTCAGACACTCATTTCAGTTACTCAGTCAATACATACACACTTAACAGTAGGAGATGCTTTATACTACATGGAAATTTTTTAAGAAACTTAATGACTTTTCACAATATGAGACAGTTACCTAGAAAACCCTTCATTACATTGAGGAGCTAACAGCATTAAAATAATCCTTAAACACTCAAGAGAACAGCAAAACTAATCCCAGAGTTCCTTAATAGCATGAGGAATGCAGTAAGTTTTAACAGGTTTAATTCCTTAATATGTTGTCATGGCTAGCACTTATTTTGGTAAAACCCAGGAAAATAAATTCACTAAATTTGTTCACTAAATAAGTCCACTAAATTTGCTACAAAAATCCCTGTGCAAGAAAAGAGAATATATAATTTTAAAATTAAACAGAAATAGTTCCTGACAAGGAAAAGTAACATGAGTGTATTAAGTTTAAAAGCTTTATTTTAATCACCTACCCAAAGAAACTCATTTCCAGCTATGGTTTCTAAGACACTTAATATTTTGCCAGTATATAAACACTGCAGCTGTGAATCACATTTAGCAACTTCAATTTCTCTACTGCCAAGGCTGTGCTACATTTTCTACTCACATTGGGACCTAGAAAATTGGCAGACTAATTCAGGAGTTACATCTAGATCTAGAAGCACTGCAAATGCAGGACAGTAACCCCAAAACTCAGCCAAGCTTTTCTTCCCCCATCCGCTCAAGTATATACTGGCACAGAAATTATAACATAGTTTAGGAAAAGAAATCATAGAATCATGGAATAATTTGGAAGGGATCTCTAAAGGTCATCTAGTCCAACCCCCCTGCAGCAAGCAGGGACACCCTCAACTGGATCAGGTTGCTCAGAACCTTGTCGAGCCTCACCTTGAGTATCTCCAGGGATGAGGCCTCTACCTCCCTGGGCAACCTGTTCCATTTTTCCATTAACTTCAAGGTAAAGAATTGTTTCCAGTATCAAATATAATCTGTTTTTCTCTAATTTTAAACCCTTGCCCTCATCCTATCACTACAAGCCCTGGCAAACAGTCCATCTCCAGCCTTGCTGTAGGCCCCTTCAGGTACAAGGTTGCTATTAGGTCTCCCTGGAGTCTTCTTTCCTCCAGGCTGAACAACCCCAGCTCCCTCAGCCTGTCTTTGTAGGAGAGGTGTTCCAGCCCCCTGATCATTTCATAGCCCTCCTCTGGACCTGCTCCATCAGGCCCACGTCCTGCCTGTATTCAGGGCTTGAGGGCTGGACACAGTACTCCAGGTGAGCTCTTCCCAGAGCAAAGTGGCACAATCACCTCCGAACTGTGAGCAAGAAAGATGCTTTGTTGCCAAGGATCCTTTTCCCTACTAATAAGTACTTTTACACTTGTCCATCTAGTACTGCTCTCTACTCTCCTGTGCTTCTAAATTCCCAGCAAGTCTCTCTGAAGTTCATCCATCTCTCAGTTCTCTAACTGGAGTTTGCTTTGGGTACTTTCAGCTTCCAGCACTGCTGCCTAAAAGAAACACAATTCATTACTATTACTTGGCCTAGGGCTTCTTGCAGCCAGTAGAGAGCTGATTTTGGAATCCTAGCTAGGCAGAGGAAAGGGCTAGTCAAAAGATATTTGAATACCTATCCTATTTTCTCTCTGCCTCTTTATTAGCCTTAAATGCCAACTTTTCTCATTCACCCAGGTTTATCTATTCTCCTGCTCATCATGGCAGCACAGTGTTCCACCATCCTCCTTCAGTTCCCTGTGAGTGACAGACTTGGAATCATAGAGTCAATAAGTTTTGAAAAGACCTTACCAAAGTCCAATCTTCAACCCAACACAACTACCAGATATACAGCACATCCCTTACACAAACAAGGAAACATTTTAGGTTCTCCTTCTCTCATATTTATTAGCAGATAAGAAATGTAGCTGTACTGTTGTATACTTTATACTCAAAATATGTAAGATGTCTTTTCCTGTAACTTTGTACAAATACACCTCTCTGTCCCTATGAGCTTAGAAAGAAAGATGAAATTTTGCAAGTACCATCAAGGTAAGAAGGCCTTGTTAAGGCCAAGATACTGGAGCTTTTGCTGTGGCAAAAAAGGCCCAAATTCTAACCAGAAGGCATCTGCAAAAGGTGAAACATAAAGGTTTAATTCAGAGAGCGAAAAATTATTTGGAATTGTCCCTCGATAACAGCTCAAGAAATACTGCTACACATCTACTAAAATGGACAGAGTTAAGCATGCACAATAATACTTTGAATATTCACCTATCCAAAGCAAGGACCATCTCCTATGATTTTTTTTAAGCAAGTAGTGTAATTCCCAGATTCCCCACTCAGCCATTTACGTGAAAATACCAGAAATGGCCCAACTAGAATCAAAGACAGCAAAAATAAAGACAGATATCTTTCTCTGACTCCTAGTTCTCATTTTCTTATTTTTCCCATTAATGACAGACTGACAGATAGAAGGAAGTGTACATCCACCCCACAGTCTTCCATACGAGTAAATAAAATAAAATAAAAAATCAGGTGTTTATTTGAAGTCTGCATGAAGGCACAGATGAGCTTGATTACAGACACATCATAGCAATTACAAATATATGCAAACACCTTGAGATATACAACAAAGCAATAATACAGCTAATACAGGAATAAAATATAACTTGCAAAACCAAACAAACAAAAAATAACAACAAAACAAAAAAAAAAAACCAAACCAAAAAACCAAACCAAACTTCTTTGTATCTGAGGTTCTTTCAATTGTAAGCCCCAATCCACACCAAAACAGTGCAACACTTTCAAAGTCATCACTTGGATTCATGCTCCAGACATCTGCACTCTGGCCATTGTTGTTAACCAGAGGATTTATAAATTTGATCAAATTTGAACAGGTTTCCTTCACAAGGATCAGAAAACATAAGAATAGCCAACTAGACACCCAAACAACCTACAATGAGGCTTTGTAGATATTCTAAATACACAAGAGCAATCACCAAAGTACTGAAATTAAATAAGAGCTTCAGAAAAACTGAAGGACGCTTTTTCCATTTTCACTTGGATTTGAGGAAATTGCTGTATTTCTGCAGGAAAGGAACAGTCTACAGCTGTCAGGTGATTTATTTTTTTTTCTTCCTCCACAGGAGGCTTAGATTTCATCTGAAAACACCAGCCAAAAACAAGTCAGCAATCACAAACTAAAGTGCCTTGGACAACTTAGGCTTTACCACTAGAATTAAACACCTTTGCTTATAGATACAGTATTACTTTTTATCTTGAGGAAACCTGGCTTTGCACACGAGACTATTCCCAATATTTCTGCAGAAAGGTGAACCATTTTTGGTTTTTTCCTTAGATACCACTGCCAGGAACTTAAAGAACTGCAACAGAGCACTTTCTGCAAGGGAATCATACAGGAAAAAAAGGCAGTTTAGTACAGACAAGTCCCAGGCCTAGACAAAGAGAATGCTGAGTAGCAATTTACTATAAGGACACACAGTTTTCTCAAACTTAACCCTCAACCATCTGTCCCAAGTCCCCATTGTTGCTGCACAAAAGCTTCACAACTTCCAGAGCCCAGTTCCAGTGAGGAAAGGCTCCTATGCAGGTAACCCATGCAGAACAAAACCTAGCACAGATAAGACATTTCTCCTGACCCTGCAGCCACATCATCCCAACCTAAAGATGAGGTAGTATTTTCTTTGGAGCCCAACTACTTGAAAAGGAACAAGTGCTACTACTAGCAGCTGTTTGGCACTGCATTAACAGACTCCACAGTTTTAACTCTACTTCAGGGCACACTACTAATGCAAAGCAAAAAACAGCTGCTTAAAAAAAAAAAAAAAAAAAAAATCATGATAGGGGCACACACTCTCACTTGTACCATGACTGCATCATAAAGGCCACAGTCTGGCATATCCAGTAACTTCCTCCAGTTCACAAAGTGGCAATGACTCAACCTTTTTTTTGTACTGAGACCAGTGGTTACTACTGAAAAGGAACATGATGGATATCCTAAATACTTATTACAGTGTGATGTGGAATTTTTTAAAGAATTGAACAACTCTAGTCCCAATCAGAGAAAGGCTGACAGAGAAATTCAGCTCCCCAGGGAACTGAGGAAACCAGATTGTCTCTATACATGTAGTCCCTTTGGTACTTAGGGACTCTGTTTTCTCCCTTCAAGAGCACAAAACTTTCCCCTCAAGGAGGCTCTTGTAACATAACCATGTATTATAATCTTACAGCTTACAGTCATAAACCTTCTGGTTTCTCATGAGATGCCTGGAGAAATATACTCTGCATAGTCCATGCTCTGTAGACTCCCAAAGATCAAAAAGAAATAGACTGTCATGACTGAAAAAAAGGAAGCATCTGAAAGAGTTGAACAGTATTAGAACTCATGCTGCTTGTAAACTAAGCATCAAGATTAGAGAATTCACTACAAGATTTAAACAAAGTCCCTGGATGCATCCTCTTAGTAATAATAAATACTGAGGATGAGAAACTGTGTTCTTTAATTAACAAAGTATTTGACCCTCTTTTATTTCCCCTGTGATGAGTTTCTATTTACTTAACATAACATAGAGGCTAAGTTGTCTCCTGTGAGTAGTGCAACTTGAAGATGTCCCAGGAAGCTCTCATTTTCATTGCTTCCAGGACTGCATTTTTCATTCAGGTGAAGTGGATAGGGATTCCACCCAGGCAGATGGATACCTGAACATGAATGGGAAGGGAATCTTGCTTTGTTCAGCTCCAGTACCACAACTACCTACAAAAAAGCACTAACACTTCCTTGTAAAACTCTGATAGTCCTTTCTGCCCTTGGGAATTTACTTTCAGGGGAGTACATGTAATTAAAATAATGTTAGCTGGAAGAATGTCTTCAACCAGTCCCACCTCTTCTTCCGAAGAACTTCTCTGGAACAAACTGTGGATAAAATAAACTCAGTGCTGTACAGAGTATTATCTGCATTCCACCGTTCAAGCCAGATCCTTTGAGAGAAAAAGTAAAACAAAAGGTGCTTGACTGTTGGAGGGGAAAGCACTGCTGGTACAGCTGAAAGACAGACTTTATAAATTTTTTTTTTTTTTTTTAAGCCTTTAGCTGTAAAAGGGTGCACTCACAAAATGCTCACTGTAAAAAAAATTGCTTCCGTGACCTTCCGTGACTGGTGATGATGTGGTGTAAAACTGGTGGGCATCATTAATGAAAAGGACAGTAGAAACCTAACCAGGTTTTTCTGAGATAAAGAAGCCAAGCACTTAAGCCCTCATGGTAAGCTGGACGTCACTGTCAAGTGGGTTTTCTCCCATCTACAAGGGATCTGACAAAATCACAGCTGCAGAATCATAATTCATGACTATAATTCACAAGGAAAACTGAAAATCCATTTACATTTATTAGGAGATGGTTGTGCACAATTCCTCATCTTATTCAAAAAGTCTACAAATAGAGTTTAACATGTCTGATTACAAGCAAATATTTGTTCAATGTTCATAGGTTAAGGCCAACTTAGCGCCTTGTTACGCTTTCAGGATTCAGCATACATTTGTCAGTTCTTTACTTTCCTCTGGTAACAGTCCCACTGGAACAGTAAGGAGTTCTCTAAGACACTTTTTAACAGCAGCTGAACTTGGGTTACACCAATTCAGTTTTGGAATAGGCTACACACGTAAATTATTCCAGGCAATTTTCAATTTTAAGATCTTAGAACAACACTGAAAAAAACTTTCCCCCTTTCCCCCCTCCCCCCCCACATTTATACTACCATCACTATGAGCTTGCACTCCATAGAGCCATATGTCCAAGTATCTCAAAGCACTTCAGAAAGGAGGGCACCATTTTAAAGAGCTGTATACTTGAGCTGGAATTCTACTTATAAAAGTAACTAAGTTTTCTTTGTCTTATGTTTACAAAAGGACGAGCGAAAAACTAAAACGTCAGGCCAAGACTACCTTGACCTCAGTGCCACCTCTGACTGTAATTTTCTCATGCATAATCCTACCACTGATTTGGGAGCTCTGTTTAATTACAATGCTCAGAGCTGAGTTTCCTCTACAGAGGTGAGCATCTGCTACAGTCTGTTATTTTCAGATGGAAGCACTGGTCAAATTTTAGGTCTGCTGCAATCTTGAGGGCCACTTGATTGGAAAGTCACTACCGTAACTACTTTAACTGATAATGCACTTGATCCCATATTGGTATAAGAAGTGTAATACACTATGTATCAATTTCTCTAAACTTTCTCAGAGCTGAAACTACATAGCTACAGTGAAGAAATTCTACTTTTGCCCTAAGTTGAACCTTTTAACAACATTATTTTAACTTACTATTTTCACTTAGAGCACTAATTTTATGAAGATTTTCAGTTTGCAATTCTTCTGAATAGGTGAGCAGCAAACATGAAAAATATATGTACAAGTGTTAGTATACCACCAGAACGTTGTAATTCCTTCTCAAAAATGTCCTTAATAAAACATTAGGCATGTCAAACAAACTTTTGTAAACAAAAGATAAATTACTCATGTTCTGCTCCGATTATAGCCAGATACATATTCTCATAAAATAAACATTCTCTTGTCATATTCCATGGCCCACATATCCATATATATGAGGTAAACCACTTAAAATCATCAATAATATATAAACCTCAGTACTCAACAGGAACTTCAGGAAAAATATAACTAAGATGTCAATATCAAGAAGTGACACTTCGTTCCACTGCAAAGTGAAACCAATTTATTTGTGCTAAATGAATGGAGAAAATGTATTCAGAATACATTTCTTTACACATTGTACCGGCTTAGGCTGCTAAATAAGCATTCATTAGTGCCATTTTGTGCTACTTTCTTGTACTGTTTCTACCAAGCAATACAACATTTTGGCTGTTACGCCGATATATTCTTATATGCTCATCTTGTATCTTATTTTCTAACAGACTTCTGAACATTTAGAATATCCGTTCAAACTTTGCTTCGGGGAATCACAATTATTATATTTTAACAAGAAAAAAAATATCATCAGCTGTTCTCTACAATCACATTGCCTCCTGCAGCAAAATAATCAAAGAGCACACTTTAATCAGCTATCAGTAACCTGTGGGCAGGACCACACTTACCAAAGTTAATTGTGACAGGTCACACAGTATGGGCAGCTGACAGGTTAACAGAAATGTCAAGTGAAATCATCAAATCTTAAGGTTCACGAATCGTACATTCCACAGACTCCAACAAGCCAGTTTCTGCACTGTAAAATTCAGACTGTACCATATGTTTGAGGTGCTTTTAAACAGGAGAAGTATGGATGTGTCCTCTGTGCTGAATTAAGCTTACTTACTACTTAATACAATAAAGTATGTCTTGGGTACTGCTTAGGGTGTGTGACTCACTTTTGCACTAGAAGCTCGTATTTCAAATGACTGAAACATAGTGCTGATTTTCCATAAACTTGGTAAACACTGTAGTATTTCAGAATTTATCATATAATCCATCATGCCTTCAAATTTCTGCAAATTGTAATGAAAAAATATAAAAAGGTATCCTTTTAATTTTACAAACCTAAAAGCCATGAAAATGAAGCTTTGGAGCCAAGCAAAACGACATAATGCCGTATTACCAAACAGAGTAGCAAATGTTCCAGCCAAAGAATGGACATAGGTGTAGTTCAAGTAAACACTGATGGAAAACTTTGTTAAATTAGTGTTGTAGACCCACAACACTGGCTGCATTTTATACAAACGTTTACAACACAATTAACAGTGAAGCCTATATAACCTCAGTGCAAATATGTCAAATCCAAATATGCCAAGTAAGCCTTTGGCTTTTAGTAAACTGCTCCATGTTATGAGTCCACTTCTGACATACAGACTGCTGAGCACATGCACTAAGGCTGAGAGGAGGGATGCACTGAATGTTGGAAAGTGGCTGACTGCGATGCTGCGGGTTGGCCCGGAGGCTGCACAGGTGGCGGAGGTGGTGGCGGAGGAGGCTGCACTGGGGTCTGCGTGTTTGGAGAAGGAGGAGGAGTGGGACGTTTAAATTTGTCGGGGCTGTTACTTCTTCGTGGTGAAGGCCTCTGCAGAACAAATATTGAAATTATGTTTAACACACTCCTGAGCAACTTTAGGCATCTGTCCCCTAATCAATGTACTGTGTTTGGCAAAGGAACAAAGAATTGAATTCAAACAATTACATGGGAAGGATCCATTTCAAAGCAAGAATCACAATTCAACATTTGCATAAAATAAATGTCACTCTGAAACAGAGTAGCAAAGGAAAAGGGAGTCACTTCTGAGATCAAACAGAACAGGCGTTCCTTCCTGTCAGCTTGCAGGAAATGAACACAAGACATATGTTCAGAAGATACAATTACCTATGATGACCAGCAACCTAAAAAGAAATGAGAGATGCTGTAGAAACAGCATCTCCCAGTTGTACTTGCCCAACCAGTAGGTGCTGATGAACCTTGAATATTACTCTGATGTATGAAGTCCAACTACATGGTACCTGACTGAGTGTGGCCTGGAATGTTTCGAATGCCAGAGAGTCTGCTCAGAACCTCTAGCATCCTGAAAGGTACAGCCTGCAATGCTGCAGCAAGACCAAAGCATAATACAAATTGTTCTTCAGAGAACAAAAAATATTGCAATTCTTTGAGCTGCAGGAGTAAAGCAGTTGTTAGAGCTCCCTTCAAAAGAAGCCACAGATTTTCAATGCATATATAAACATAAAGCAGTGTGTATGGAAAGAAATCTTTAATGTTAAAACCTGCTTTTTCTTTACAAAGCAGTGTATGTGTGTGTGGAAATCTTATTTAATGTTAGCAATGTAAAAATATAAATTACACTGCACAAGACTAACTTCTGCACTTTTGAAACCAAAATTCTCACTACTTACCTATTCAGTTAGCATTAATCAAGAACCTCATGGCATGAAAAAACACCCACAATTAATAAGCAAAGGTGATGAACTCTGAGGAGAAGCATGATTACAGTGCTACACCAAATGTACTACCGGTAAAGTCAATTTATTCTGTAATGGAGATCAAAAATGAAGAGTCAAGAATCAAACTGCAGTTTAGTCAAATAATGTATATTGTACCTATTTTTTCTGCACAACTTTGTACAATAGATTAATGCTCTATGCGAAAAGCCAAGGGATTTTTGACAACTAAGTGATGTCTCTGAAACACTTAGAATACTTTATTTCATTTACATACATCTATACATCTACTATTAATATGAAGGGACTTGGTTTCAGTATTTAGACAAAGACAAGAGCTACTTTATCAATACCTTTCTTGAAACAATTAGTATTTCATTCTGAAGATGATCTTTTTCATAGTGATTTAATGTGACATTAATTAATTTATGGTTGCAGAAAAAGTAGTATTTCACAGAGACTAAACAGAAAAAGGTCCATTAAAATCTTATTTAGCAAATTATGTTCCAGGCTTTTCAGAAGCATTAATACCTTCCTGTGACTAACTCGTGTAACACACAGCAGTGGGCTGAACCTGGAATCAGGGTCCTATCTTCCTGCTGAGCTCCAGTTTCTCTCCTGTTCTACCTAGTACTGTAGCATAACCACCACTCTTAATGAAATTAACTTAACTTTGCACACTCACCTATAAGATTTTAGAACCAGTCATATTTTAGCACTCTACTAGAATTCTATTTAAACATGTTTTCACATCTCAGAATGACAAGTATATGCAAGTATATTTACATACTATCATACCAGTTGAGAAAAATCAAAATGGTCTTCATACAACAACTATAAGGTATTTTGCCAAATGGTTAATATTTAGGCTCTTTTTGCTCATTAAACTCCACAAATATTTAGAAGAAACACCATTAAGTAGAAATGCATCAAATATCAGAGAAATTGTCCTAACAAATGTTTATAATAACTTTCTTCTTTGCCAATGAGAATAGAAAATAAGAGTTAACTGCCTGTTACAGTGACATCGTGGTAACATTGTGTGTCATCCTGAAGAAAACCTGAGCTTGAAGCAACCTCAGATGACTCATCCGTCAGATGGTGGAGACTAGGAGAAAAATGAAAGCAATTTTTTTACTTCCTGGGGTAGGCTTAGTAGCTTAGAACATCACTTCTCACACCCTGCCTGCTGATCCATAAGATGATACCTATTACTGTCCTTAAGATGATAATACATCCTATTCTTTTGCAGAAAATAAGGTTGTCCAAAAAGAATCAGTTTCTGAGGGGTGAAGAGGAAAATCAGGGCTGAAGGAAGCAGCAATAGATATCTTGGAGTAAGGAGACAAAAACAAACATTTACCAAAATGTTTTGTAAAAAAGCTTAAGGACAAGCAATCATAACTTTTAAAAACCAAACTGACATTGGTAACAAGTATTTGCTCTTTTAAATACTTACTGTAATACCATGGGATGGTCCCATATGTTGCACATGAAGGCCTGGGGAATTGTAGTAAGACATTCCAGCTCTAGTCAGTGAAGTTGGTGGTGTGAAACCAACTGTGTGACTTGCATAAGACAGACCTAAAAATTGTTAAAAGAAGGTAGCATCAATATTATTGTCTATATGTCTAACCAGCATTTCTAACTGGTTTCAAATTGTGTTTCTAGAAATTCAGATACAACATTTCCTAAATGAAACAAGCCAAGTCATGTAATTGCTTGACATAAAATTCTTCTATTCTGTGCTGATACTTTTGACTGTATTTTACTGTATTACTTATGTATAAAGTACTCTCAATAGCTCTGCTTCCATTCATTACCACATTCATACACATAACAGATAGCTGTACAAAATTCCCTATTCATCTCATTAGTTCTCTAGCAAACTGCTGCTTATTTTTTCCTAAGTCTAAAACTTCCCAAAGGTGGGTATTAATTTATCATATGTGGGTATTAATTTATCATATGTGAAGGAGAGTAATGTAGCTACCTGTGCAAAAGGGCTGGTCTAGAAAGAACATCTACCATACCACCATGACCAAAATCATGAACTGTGTTAGAGACTATCATTTCAGCTGTGCTGTTTATAACCCTGTTTTGGACTTTATTTCAGCATCCCTTGGCTGATAAAATTCTCAGGAGAACACAGCACTCTTGTATCAACTACTGATGAGAAATACAGTCCACTGGAACAAGCAAGTGTTACAGGGAGCAAGCAGTTACTTCAGAACAGTTGTTAGGATGACAATGTTTCTGTATGTTCCATTACAGGAAAAGAATAAGAGAATATACATTGTTCTTCTGGTAACAGTCTGCAAAACATAGAAAATCATGTGATTTGGCTCATCTCACAATCTGAAAAATCTCTTGAAAATCTCTATCCTAACTCTAATCTTAACACTGTACATGGGTTATGGCCACAGCTAGTTTTCACAAATGCTTACTCCGTTTGCAACACTTCTGAGCTGTTCTGAAAAACTAGTCAGTCTTAAAAATGTAAGAATTTAAAGATACTGTATACATTGTAGCAGACCTATGTAATAAAATGTGTCAATCGCATCTGGCAGAACATGCTGCTACAGGGTACAACTCCTTTGCCTGTATTATAGGACTCTGTACCACAGGTTCTAAAGTGGAATTTGGGAAAACAGTGCATGGAGGATTTACTTCATTATGTACAAGTGAGTTTGTGGTCAAAGAATCACAAACAGATCACAGAATGTTTACATTGGAAGAGAACTCCAAGATCATCCAGTCCAATCTTTGACCAACACCATAATCTAACTACTAAACCATGTCCTTAAGGATCAGGTCCAAATGCCTTTTAAATGGTGACCCCACCACTATCCTGGGCAGGCCATTCCAATGCCTGGCAACCCTCTCCGTGAAAAAAATGTTTCCTAACATCCAGCCCAAACCATCCCCGGGTGCAGCTCCCATCCATTTCCTCTGGTCCTATCACAGTACACTAAGGAGCAGAGGCTGTTTCCCTCCTCAGTCCAAGCTCCCTTGAGGTAGTTGTAGCAAGCTCTAAGGTCTCCTCTCAGCATCCTCTTCTCCAGACTAAACAACCCCAGCTCCCTCAGCTGCTGCTCCTCACAGGACTTGTGCTCCAGGCCCTTAAATAAATTTGGCTGCCCTTTGTGACCGTGGCCAACAACTTGTACTCCATGTACAAGTGCAATTTTAAGGAATTTTAAATTTTAGTCCATAAATGTGTCAGTAACACAAATATATTTCCTTTAACTTAAAAAATAGATTCAGTAATTAGTAATTCAGGAAAGGTTACGCAAAGCAACTACAGAAAAGAATTCTTATTTTTATAGTTATTGTTTAACAACAGAAAGTAGCAGAAGCACAAATGCCATTTCTCTACTAAAGAGAAATGGAAGTGGACTTTTTTCCAACACGTTCCAGATTGGACTTCCTTAAGAAGTTTTGATTCAGAGAATAGCAGTCTCATTACCAAACTAGAAATTTGTCTGATCTATGCATCTTGTTGGACATCTTCTATGGAGAGGGAGGCAGGGAAGAAGACAGCAAGAGAGAAAAAAAGAGAAGCAAAAAAGAAATAGAAGTGCAAGTGATAGTACTTAACTGATCTTTAATATCTGTTCACAGTGTAAAACAATCACCTGAAAACATGCTGCACTAGAAGACATCTAAGGCAAACTATTCTTCCATTTACTACACATTTTTTCTCTCCAGACTAGCTGTGGAAGGCTACTCACCTAAACATATTAACAGGCCACGTTACTATGTGATGCATACAAATAATTTTAGAAACTGGGTTAAATATTTACCAGGTGATATAGGTCTGCTAGAACTTGGTGAGGGTGTATAAGGGATAGGACTGGACACAGTGCGAGGTCTTAATCCTTGTGCAGACATCTCATTAAAATATCTAACAAAAAAAGGTAAAAAATAATTAGATCAAACCTATTAAAATGTGCCATATTTTTAAATATTTCGCTGTGTTTTATCAGTTCCCATAAGAATCATATGAGATTAATGAAGGACCGGTCACCTTTAGGAAGTAATGACAGGAACTCTCATCATTGCTGAAGGTTCAGATACTGGCTTAACTTTCAATGGAAATGGCTGGATTTATATTAGCCATTTACAGTTAAAACTCTACATGTTGCATATGGTTAGAACAGTACATATTAAGGCCAGAAGAATAAACTCTGTCAGTCTGACATTTACTGTATTCTTTCACTTTACACATCATTTCTACGTTGAACTCAGCTTGTCTGGCAGGACTGTATCTTCCAGAAAGGCTTTCAGCACTAATCTGAAACATGAAAAGTGTGTGTGGGGAAATAATTAAGGTATTGATAATTTACTCCAACAGCTGATCAGCCGCAGTTAAAAACTGTTTTGTTCTTGAACCCCTCTGGTCTCAATGTCTAGCTGTTTGCTTATCATGTCTTTTGCCAGTGAAACAGAGTAATTCTGAACCCAGGACTTCCTCTCATTAAAGATACTTTTAGATTGTGTTGGAAGACTCCTCCCACACTTCACTGTTATAAAGTGAACAGGTTAGAACAGCAGGCAAGGCATTTATCCCCACCTATAATAATTTTAGTGGTATTTATTTGTACTTTACTCACTGAATACATGGAGCTTCTTCACAGCCATCCTACTTGCCACTTACTGCTTATATCTCTAAAGGAATTTTATGTATTTTTTCCACCACACAAGGCCTGCGTTTTTCAGGTTGACTTGCTTATGCCCTCCACACTTAGATTTTTCAGTCATTGTCTAGGTTAGAGGTTCTGTTGCTCACCTTCTGCACATATGTTTGCCAATCAGTTCACCTCAGTATATATTATTATATTTCGCTGTGTTTCTTTACTGGACACAGCAAAGCAGAAGGCAAATTAGCTGCCTAACAGTTGTCTGATTCTAATTTGTCTCCCCTCCTGAGAAGTTCTTAGCAGCTACACATTTATTTCCAAATCACAGAAAAAAAACCCCTGTAACATAAATCAGCACGAAAAATACTCTTACTTGACAGAACTCAGAATTATGAGTACTTTGAGATCTGTGAGACAGTTCATAAACTATTTGAAACAGATTTTGATACTTAATCTTATTGATTTGTAACCAGGATGTTCAGTTACTAAGCCAAAAAACCTAACACAGGCAGTACCCTGTAGTGATACTAAAGCTGATCTGAATTTGGGTAGATCAGGTACTCCGAGCAGCTACAACAGAGAACAGAAAAATAAGAAAGAGTTATCTACAGAAGAGCCACCACTGGCAAGGTTAGCAAAACTGAAGTGATTAGGCTGCCTGTGCAACACACAGTAACTTGTAATGCAGACACTATTTGTATTGCAGCAAACCAGTGGCCTTTGGTTTTAATCTTATTTCATTCCACATAAAGAATTTTCTGTAAGTCATCCTAGTATCTGGATCAGGTGATATGGAATAGAAGCACATTTTTAGTACTTTTTTTGGTTCCAGGTATTTCCCTTACTACTCCAAAGAACAAGATGGAAATTCGAGAGGACAAAGCTACCACTGGTCAGAAGAAAGTTTTGGAAGAGCTGTGCATTTTGCATTCAGTAAAGAATCTATTTACTGCCATCTCTGAAAAATACATACTGTCAGCTTACCGAATGCAACTGAAAAACTTGGATACCTGGCCCATGACCACCATCATTTTTAGGAATACAGTGTAAGCTGACAAAATTTACATTTTGTCTTCACAGTTGTCCTAAGCCTAACCACTCTAACACTTGCTTTGTCCTTCCCTTTACTTTGCATTACTTAACCTGCAAATACTTGTTTTGGAGCAATTCTGTCATGCCCTTGTAGTGCTGAGAAAACTAACATGACACTGAAATTTCTTAAGAGTACAGAGTAGCTAATCAAGTTTTTCTGCATTTTATTGATTACCACTGCCTACAAATGTTTGACAAATTAATAGGATACTCTCATTTTTTGATTAATACTGGTAATTCACACACTTTAGGCTGTATTTCCACTACCATGTAAATACTGGGGAAAAAAAGAAGCTCATAAAAGTAGATTCTTGTATTTCTAACAATTTAATTTTTACAGGATTCACTACATCTTTATAATAGTGAACTTTGAGGGTGGCTCTTTGAAACAAAATATCTGGTGCTTAATTTCTGATAATTATGGTTTATAACAAATATATGACTGATGACTCAAGATTCTTCTGATGACTCAAGAAATATCTCATTATCAGAAGAATAAAAAGCACAAGGTAAGTTTAAAATTTTTTTGAAAGGACCACTATAAATCCAAACCAATGTAAAACGACTAACAAAATATGAGAAATAAGAATGTTTTATTCTAAGCATACTTAAAAATCCCTTTCAAGATATAATAGTCATACAAATACGATGTGAGAAAATGCTAAAAATAATTTATATAAAACCATGAAAAACTTGAGACTATCTGTAAAGTCAGTACAAGCAGTGTCGCTTGCAATCCAGAAAAAAAAAAAATAAATCAAGGATGTTAGAATTTTGACATCAAGAAAAATCCAATAGTTTTGGATCCTCTCTCTAAGGCTTTACGCAGTATCCCTTCGTATTTGGCTGAGCACATTTTATTTTCTGCAAAGGACAAATCAGCCTCAAGTAAGAATGTTCCTTGAAGTTACAAACTTAAGGAGAAAACTACTATGATCACTGTCATGCCTAAGTTATCCTTAACCTCAGCTCCATAGCTACATTTATTTCAATATACATTATCAAAACCCCAAGCAATTTTCAGAAGCAAATATTTTCTTTCTGACAGTTAAATCTAATGCAATCTCTACACAAGATTTGTAGAATTCTACTGAAGATATTCCTGAATCCTGCAGAAATTTGATATGTATACTGAACCCAAATACATGATATTTCTATAAAAACATATTATACAAAAGCAACGTAAGAGTTGATTAATAAGCTCAAAACCAATATATCTAGATGGCTAGAAAATACAAACCTTTCATCATCCATTTCTAAGCTGGATTCACTTTCTGACAGTTGCCTGCAGAGTGCTTCCCTACGTTCCATTTCCCTCTGTAATTTTCTTTGAAGTCTCAAGTTCTCTTCTCTCATATGCCGCTCCTCTTCTAAATATTGTGCCATCTTCTCTGAATCTGAAATTCAGGATGCTGTTAGCATGTGATTGAAATACAATTTCACTAAAAAACAAAGATGTTGTACCTAATTTTACTACAGTACTTCAAGAACAAAGGTGAAGAAAATGTTCAGGATGGATTACTCAAAATTCTCATCTCTAAGTTATTAGCTCAAAGCCTAATTCAGACCAGTAGCTACTAAAGTAATTTGCTGGTTGACAGCAATTTGGGAAATAAGAGGTAAAAAGCATGAAAAGTTTTACTCATGAAGAAAATAAATAAAATCAAAACCAAAAGAAATACATTTATTCCTGCTGCATTAAAATAATACTGTTCCACATATACAAAGATTTTACTGCAATGCATATAAAATTATTTTAAAGATATATTTCCATTTTGTAGGAGAAAGCACAGAACAAGTTTTGAAATTCAAAACACTGAAACTTATATTAAATTCCTACTATACTACTACAGCATTCTTCCAGTTAGTTACACATTTTACCACAGCAGGACATGTAGCAAGATTAAAAGCCAACAAGCGATTCACTCTACATCACAGACCAATTTGAGTTTGCAATTCTAAATAAGTTCAGCTAACATCACTGGTCTGGTATTACAGGCTATTTGAAATCATAAAATCAAATTATGGAAAGCTTCAAAGCATTTTGACAGATTTAAATAAAATGGAACACAAGATGAAGACTTACGACAATATTTTTTGTGTAGTTTTCTAATGTTTGATTATGCTTACAGATAATGCTTTGGCACTAAAAACAATATTACACTTCTACATGCTTTGTGATCATGCCATTCCCCATGTCTACCTTAGATTTGAACTCAGGAAACTATATTTTACATATAATAGATATTCATGTAAGATTTTTGTGATATTACATTCCACAAACTTAGAAAGATTTAAAACCCAAGTTTTTACTCACGCTGTAGCTGTGCAGCCCTCAGTTGTTTCTTTAACCTCTCCACTTCATTCTTTAAAAATCTGATATGTCTCATCATATTTTCTGGAGAATCTATCTCCATTGATATGTCTCTGGGTGATGGTGGAGCAGATACTGGCTGGTCTAATTTCTCCTGCAAAATTCTGTATAAAAAATAATTCAAACTTGAAGTTCAATTCTAGTGAAAAGAAAGTATTAAATGATACCTCTACCACAGTAACAAATACGCTGATGAGACAAACCTTTTCTCTGCTTCAAGCTTGTCCATCCTCTTCCAGAGACGATTCACTAGTGCCTCTTGTTCTTGTTCCAAAGTATTTTCAAGGTCAATCTTCTCACGTCTTAGCTGGAAAAACAATAAATGAAATGATGGAAAAGTATTTTTTACAAGAAACTGTCATTAGGGAACACTGATATTATTTTACATGATGCTCTGTGACAGCAAGGAGAAGGTGAAGAAAATGAGACACAGCACACTGGTCACAGAGCCAGTGAAAGATCAAGAGATTCAGGAATCAAACAGCTGTCATCTCCTTAGAAATTTTTGTCATGGAGCTTGTTTTCTCTGACCAGTAAGGAGGAGCTTGAAGTTCTGGACACATGGTCACTAATGGCATGGACAAGCCTATTCAAAGACAGCTTCTACTCCTCATGTCTCTTAAGTTCAAAGCATTTATTATTTTGAAAAATGTTAGATTATTTTTTAGTAGAAGAATCACAGTTAAGTAAGTCAGAAACGGAACAGAAGCCATGTTTGCCCTGTGTTAGACAAAGGAGTGACATAAAAATAACGAAGAAAAAATTATGCAAAGTGTCTTAAGTGCTTCTGCATCCACTCCTACTAGCAGAAACAAATGTACTTCTGTCTTAGCAAATGCTTTACAAAAGTAAATGTGTAACCTGACATTCCCATTTACTTATGATGGGAACATTCTTGATTCTGCTATAAGCAGATGAAAGCAGATGCAGTTTAGAACCATAGAACCACACATGAAGAAATCTATTATTAGTATTTTAGCACAAATACAATGCAAATATTAGTAAGAATACACCTGAATACTAACAGGCACAGCTGCTCTTGTCAGTGACACTGGATGATGAATTCCAGAGTTATCAATAATGAAAAAATAATGGGACAGGTTAACACCTCTACAGCTGAAAAATAGCATGGAGGCATTTTTCCTAGCCAAGTCTAAGTTAACACCACTTTACTAATGGGCTAATAATCCCATGATACAAAATGGAATGACTGAAACCAGTCTTCTAAAACAGACTTCCCTCACACATTTACTGCATCACTGGGTGAAGTGGTATTACAGCATCCAATGCTGTAAGGCCTCTGTGCCACCCACTAAATTAATACTGAGATACCAAAACAGAATTTAAAGTTGCACACTTCAGGTATAGACCAAGTTTAACGAACATACAACTTCCTACTTTTTACTTACAGTATCTAATTTCTCTAAGCTTGAAATACACTTATATTGATGAGTAATAGGAAACATCTCTAGAAAAATAAACACTGTTCAGTAAATCTTTCCGCATGAGTTTCCAGCCATGCATTTAACAGCTAAGGGAACTTTCACTTCAATAAAAGAGAAGTTAGGAGCTACATGCTTCAGCCTCACATGAGGGATGAGAATTTGGATCCTGACTGATACTTCCTTCCCCACACCAGAAGGAGCTGGAATGGTATAAAGGGAAAGGGCTCTGCCTCAGGGGGGTAAGGGCACTCTCTCTCTGGACACTGCTCATTAAGACAATTTGGTCAGTGCTTGGGGCTGACTATAGATAGGGAAGAAATTACACACAGTGTTCTGGGAATCTGCATACTGTGCTCCTATGTGACCAACAGGCAGATCTTCACATCACTGCACAGCCAGCTATATAAGCACATGGTAAAAAAGGTCTGACTTCAGATCACTACTTCTGCAGCAATGTTTTTTGCATCACTTCAATGAAACAGTTTCGACTCACCTACTCTGGCAGTCTTTTTACAATGATTTTATTGATTTAGCACCAAAAAAACCTCACAAAAAACATACTGGTGAAAATAAAGCTATTTCATTTAATGAAAAAAAGAAGAGCACACTGGAATTTAAAGGCAGAGGGAACTATTTATAACGTTGGATTTGAAAAATCTAAGACTGCATTTAGTATTACAGCAATCATCACCAAGGCAGCACTCCATTAGTTAGAAATCTGCATATAGGTCAGCACACACAATGGCAAAGTCAAATCATCAGCAACAATACACAAATGAGCCTTGTGTTGTGTCCTGGAGGCTGACAGATACTCTTGATGAAGCACCCAAAGAAACTAGGGTGTAAAACAGAGATCTAAAACTCCACATTGCCAGCAATATAAAAAACACACTATAAACAGGTATCTTCCTTAACTGATCCTGAGTTTTGTCCCAGTGTTAGTTTATAAAAGCTTTGAGGATGAACACCTTGAACCGAACCTACAAGAGAAGCAACTGCAGCACTCTGACCAGAGCTGTGAATTCAGAGAAGAGGTATATTTGCTTTGCACTAGGTAGATTCATGTGTACTTTGAAAATTTCATTTAACTCTAGTGAACTAATCTGTTACAAATGTGGTAATATTCTGAACTAAAATAAACAGGATAGGATTATATTTTCAGATCAGAACCTCAGTGTAAGAGAAAACAAGTATACACTGTATTGCATAAAACTACACATGGCACTTCTAAGACTGACTGCCACATTTATCTTCATAAATTAAGCTAGATATTCAAGAGAAAGATCAGATACCACCAAAATATAACACTTCACTTTTGAGCATCCATGCTTTTTGAACAATCTATTGTTGATATTGAGATGTAGCAACAAGTTAAAATTTTATAATTTCACAAGTTTGTCTGCTCAGAACAATTATATGAAAATTAATACCATTAACATTTAAAAAACTAAATCCAGCTTAATATGTGAGTTTACTTTGCATTTTGATTAAGTGGTCGCCACCACCACCTTGTGGCTACAAAAGTTATTTCACTCCCATGTTTATTTCCATAATGGTTAAGGGTTTGCTGGCAACTACATACTCCTACCTTTCTCATTTTCAATTTGTTCCACTTGTCATCATATCGAATGTCAGCATAAGAATAAATAAAACCTATTTCATAAATAAATAATCATTAACTAATTTATCCACAAAGCCAATAGAAATGGGAGAGTCATACAAAACCAGGAGAAATTCGTATTACTGGCAACAAAAAAGTTCCATATCTGATGAGAACAGGGAAAAATTAAGGAAAAAAAAAAAAAAAAAATCACAGAAATAATGTGCTACATTGACATCACCCATATTATCTGACTTTGCTAAACAAGCCTGTATGTTCCATCAGTTTGCCTTGGAGTCAAACAGACTCCTACTAACACCACCGAGATGGTTTGAGGCACATGCCTAAAATAGAGGTAAGACCAGTCCCAATGTCTAAACTTCCAGTGGAAGCATAGCTAAAACAACAGGTGGTTTATCTCTGTAATCTTCATTGCTGTCTAGGGCAAAAGGGAATCAGACATACTCAAATCTGAAATCTTTCTAAGTATACACACAGCTGACATCTCACAGATCAGTTGTGTGCTATCTAAGCTGCCACAAAAATGTCACCTAGAACATAAGACCACATACATACCACTCCCTGTTGTGCTTAAGTGCTATCAGAAGTGACAGTCTTTCCCACCAGCCACATGAGTGGAAGTTGATGAAAGCAACAAGATGCATTAGTTAGAAGAAAGCTGTATTGGCAAAACTCACAGCTGTCCAGCAGACATAAAGGCCTGCAGTAAGGATAGCGAAAGTTTCAACAAGCATGAAAAAAAAAATTTAAAAAATCCAACTCTCATAATAAATTACAGTAATGATTTACTGCTTTGAAAGCCAATCTGACTTTTCTGTGTTCTTGATATTGCCCAGCTTCTCACATCCCAAAAAATTAAGTCAAACATAATACAAAACACGCTGGTCTTTTTCAGAATCTTCTGGTTTATAGTCATACAACTCTGAAAATAAGGTGTTACCTGCTCCAGGGTGAGCTGCTTTGAAATTGTATCATTTTCCAGTTTTTTAATCTTCTTCATCAGTTTGTTCACTTGAAATTCTTGTTCCTGCTCTAAATGCTGTTCCAGTTCAGCTTTCTCATGCTGCAGCTAAAAATTAAGGAGACATGGAAGCATTTTAAAGACGCAAATCAAAGTATGAAACATTTATACCGCATTTATACATTTACTCACACATTTATTCTTACTGCACATCCAATTCTATACTGATAATTATTCTCAAATGCAAAGCACACCCAACACTTCTTCAAAAAGAGCAACATTTTATCAAAAGACTTATCTTAGTGTTCATAAAAGTATTACTTTTAATCTAACTACATAATTTCAGGAGCACCCAAGCTTAAAATGCAGGTTTTGCACTCAGGCAGCTGAAAGTTTAAAATTATTACTTAAGTCATACAACTGAGATTGCAGCACAACAAGACAGTTAAAAAAAACCAAACCCATCTAATTTCTATTCCTATGGTAGGAAGAACAAAAAACTTTGATAATGTAACAATATTTGTTATTTAAAAATTATTATTTTAACAGTTAAGGGAATTTTTTTCAGTTAATATTCCTAATTGAAATAAATCTTTACACTCAAAGCTCTCAAGCAGATGGAAACAAACAAACAAAAAAATCAAAACCCATTTAATATTAATTATGGCTTGGATACAGTAATTTTTAACATTAAAGTCAAAATCACTATGGAATCCCTCTGAGACAGAGGGACCCAAGTCTTCCTGTGGATAGAACAGAGTGACTGGCACCATGGTACAAACACATGATCTAGGAAAAACCAAATGTCATCAAATGACAATGAGGTAATTACACCATGCTCTAGCCATCCACTGAAAACTGTTAAGCACTTTTTTCCACTTGCTGTTTTTCCTACAACACTTCTGGCTATCACATTACAATATGTAAGGTCATAGTGTTTAAATGTGTGAGGAAAACCAAGGAAATGGAGAAACACCTCTCCGTCATGGACAATAGCTGAGGTTGCAGGATATCCAGAGAAACATATTTTGGTTTTAAAACAAGCTAAAACTGTTAGTTCACTAATTCAGGGGTTTTTTTGCTGCTATTTATAGGGACAAAATCATCTGTGAAGTGCAGCCTGGCAGAGAGTTCAGAGCAGAAACACACTGAGAGAGTTCAGAGAGAATGCTAGGCAGACAGGAACTACTTGGTCAATATACAAATGGGAGAAATTTGTAGTTTAAATATATTTTCAGATTTTGCTTCTCACAAACTGAAATAAACACCTGAATAGGAATTAAAAAATGAGATTCATTCCTTTCACTTACTAAATCACAGAATTTTGTTCCAAAAGCCTGACACCCATGCAAATTCTCATGCATCTGAAGACACCTGGACTATGACATGATAATCACTGAGATTCTGATGGAGGCTGGAAATAAAGTAGTTTCTCCTCTCTTGGAATATGCAGGGCTGCCAAGTATGCAAATGTAGGTTTTCATTAAAAAAAAATAATCTATATTCATACTTTTAAATCAAAATAGTTTGTTTTATTTGATAATAAAAAAGGTGAAGTTTCATACTTCAGTATAGGCGTATTGGTTGGAAAAACGCTCTTTTGATATGAAAAAAATATTTGGTTTTAAAACTCTACAAGCCCCTCTCTCCTCCTTTCCTACGTCTAGACAGCAGCTACAGTTTAAGACTGAAGACAGCCACAGCGTCCAAGAAGACAAGTGCAAGACAAGAGGGCACAAGAGGTCTCAAGTTGTGCCGGGGGAGGTTTAGGTTGGACATTAGAAAGAATTTCTTTACAGAGAGGGTGATCAGACACTGGAATGGGCTGACCCAGGAAGTGGTGGATTCTCCATCCCTGGAGATATTTAAAAAGAGCCTGGATGTGGCACTCAGTGCCATGGTCTAGCAACTGCAGCGGTAGTGGATCAAGGGTTGGACTTGATGATCTCCGAGGTCCCTTCCAACCCAGCCGATTCTATGATTACCACCTAGCTCAAGGTATCTACTGCACTTTCATCAAAAAGATAACTTTTTTTTTTCATCTAACTAAAAATTGAGACCAAAGCCAGTTGCCGTAATCAGCTCACGCTGATTAAACTGTGCAAAATTGAACTGTGCAAAAAAGGCAGACAGACAGAATCTCTTACTCAGCCTAAAGCCAGATGCTGCTAACATCCAGGAATCGTGTGGTGGGGACTGCTCAGATTTGCAATCCAGGCAGATCATACAGTCAAACAAAGCCACTTCAAACCAGCTACCATATACCATTTCTTGCTCTTGCGTGCAAATGCAACTACCAGGTTACTTAAACCAAACTGAGCTGCAATAGCACCATCTTGCTTTTCAAATAATTCCTTTTAAGGCTTATTGGAATTGTCATCACACAGAAACAGATGATGCTTACTCATTAGATCAGTAGCTGCTGTGTAAGACCTACAAAACCCTGCCTTGGGAGTGTGAACATACCACAGCCAACTGACCATTCCTGCTGATAAGAAATCTAATAAGTGAAACCAAGAAAGATCTATTACAGGAATATCTTAACATAAATACACCAGGAAGTTAATTAACTGGGAATAAAAAGAAACTCAAAACACTATCTCCTTGGGGCCTAAAAGGGATAATAACAAAACAAAAAAAAAAAGCCCTGTTGGACATCCTGATGAAACGACTTTATTCTGCTACTCTCCTTTACACTTTTGGCTTAATTATTCAGAGTGGGAAAAAAATACTAATAACATAGCCCAAAATAGGTATTAATGGTGTGTGTCACAACTGGATAAAATAAATTTTCCCTTCTCCTGCCTTTGATTAAAAACCAAACAAAACAAAGTAAAACAGAATTGCTAACAATGAGAAAATATGCACTGATAAAATGCTGTTGAATATTGTTTATTTTACTTAGAAAAGTAAGAGTATTTTCAAACTGTTTTAAATCAAATGCAATTATAGTAACACCTGTTTACATATACACCTACAGTTGCCAGCTAAAGACAAGGAAAAAATGCATGAGAATGGGTCACCTTGATGACAATGTCTTGTAGACCTTGAATTGAACATGAAAACAGTAAGAGAGGTACTGGTGGCATTTTCATCTACATAAGATCAGAGATGGGTCTGGTGCAAGACAGCTAATACTTCAAAATGAGAGAAGGGCTATCAAATACAAAACCTAGCAGCAGAAAGAGTGCATGAGTTAGCTCAGGTAAGACCTATATAATTGCAGTAATATAACAATAAAACATAAGCCACATTTACCTTGCTTACTCTACTGGCTTATTCTGAGACAGTAGAAAGTGTTTTTATGAAATAATGGTGCTAATGGATAAAGTTCCTCCTTAAAAAACAACCCTCATTTGTCCCCAGACTATGACCTTGTACACTTTACTGTACAGTCTATTTTTACTACTCCAGGCCTCAAAAGTTGTCCAATTTGCCCTTTGCTGCATCCTGAGAGTCCTATTTATTAACAAATTTCTATCAGCAGTTTGCCTTATCTTTATGTCCAGATGCTCATCAAATAAATGATAGATGAGCTGACTTTATTCCACACAATCACATTTGCATCCTTGAGCTGACTCATGGTATTTTGGAGAGCAGGAAGGGTAATAGCTTGTGTTTATAGACTTATAATTTCTGAAAGACTTGTCAAGAGTCACACTTGCATGACAAACAGTTCTCTATAGCCTCCCAATTACTAAATCTTCCTCAATACACATTATGCTCTTATCTTGGCATGTCATAATATTTTACTTTCAAGGACAGACACTTGGACCAATTTGCACTTCAAAAAATATAAGGGTATCAAAAAACCCCTCTGTATGTGATTGTGCAAAGGACTGTTGTATAATTTAAAGAATAATTTACTTTGTAAGTTCAGACAATACAAAAAATTAATTACTTTTTTGAGCAGCCTTGTTTCAGAAAAGGTAAATTTTCAAGATTTTCTACTTTAAATTTCAGAAAAGTAACTCAGCAAGTCCATGTCTACAGCTGCAAGACAAGATCCTGCATCAAAACACTTCTAATGATACTCTGCAAAATATTACTATCATTTTATAATTACTAGGGATTGAGAACTCTATAAAAACATTGTTCCAAACTTTCCAGAGACCTAGTCAGGTAGATACAAATATAATTATACTAAGTACATAGGAAAATACAGTGAACATATGTAAGGCTTATAAGAACTTCATCAGGATTGTATATCATGGCAAATTTTTTTTTCCCTCAAGAGCTCTGTTGAGGGAAAGTCTGTTGAGATGCTCCTTCATTTCTGCACTAGCAAAGAAAATTAGAAAATATGCTAAACAAAGGAAATTCAGCTAGTAGAAGTGTATACTTATTTATTTGGCTTGTAGAGGCAGTAAAAGCTAATGCCACACAGCTACAAGCAGATATCAAAGGTATGGCACCTGAAAGCCTGGCAACAGGAAGCCTGGAATCAGTCCAGTGAAAAAACCTTTTTTCAAGTGCTACTGTGTATATTGAGAGTTAGCCTGGCATACAGTATAATTTTCAAAACTAATTTCTTAAAATATTGAAAAAGTGACATAACTGTATACTAGTGATGCACATCATGCTGAACTGGGAAATTCTTGTTAGGCTGTTAGCAAGGAGTGCTGCAGCTCATGCTCTGGCAGACAGCTTTCACATCTAAAACGTTTTAACATTCTGAGAGCTCATTCCAGATGCTGCTCTGAATAGGATGCGTAAGCCCCTACAATTGTGACAAACAAAGGTTTGACAAAGCATAAAACCACACAGGCACTATAAAAAAATTCCCTGTGCTAAGTGACTTTCAACTGAATGTCAGTAACTTTTACGCAGCCACAGACTAGTAAATATTTGAAAATTAAGTGACTACAAATAACATGAAGTTTACCACAAGTGCACACCTCCCTCTGATCCAAAAGGCAAAATCTTAGGCAAAAGAGATTGGCATGCATTTTTTTCTCCTCAGTCATACAAAAAGCAGGAAGGCATTTGATGTACAATGTCTGACAGCATGAATTTTCAAAGTCTAGTTCCAAGTCAGACCAATGTTTCCTGACAAACCAAGAGACTGGGAGTTTAACCCCTAACAGCAAAGAACAGTGGAGCAACCAATTCCTGCCCACACTTCCACTGGAGACTGATGTATTGCTGGTTAAGTTATCATCCAAAGCCTGTATTTAATTTAGTTACAATTCTCTCCAGATCAAAGAGACCACAAACGGAAGTGAACATTTATCAGTTCATTATTAGCCTTATAACTATGACATTAGTCTTGCATACTTTAATAAAGATAGAATTGCTACATTCTAGTAGGCAATGAATCTCAGGAAACTGAAAAAGGCAAATTGCAATTATCTTAACTTTGTGTCTAAGCAGCATTACTCCAAGATTTAGCAGTCCACTTGTGTAAAGGCAAGAGTATCCTCAACTACAGATTTTGTAATAATTACTAGTTGGCTGTGTGATCTGCGCTAAAATATCCTCTTTTCCACAAAACAAGTTTATTTGTGATATGAAGAGTTCCTCTTCTCAAACTTCTTTATCTGACAGCTTATAGGGGTGTAATTTCCAAGATTCATAATTGAAGAATCAAAACTTCCACACAACAGATAAGCTATCAGAAAGCAGAAACCAGTGTCGGTGTTATTTTCAGTTCCTTCCTGCTTAAGAAAACTGCCTGCCGTATCCTAATAACAACTTAGTAAATCCACAATGGCTACAGAAATAAAAAATTATTTTTCTGGAAATACACTGCAATATTCAAATGTTTCCTACTTCTACACGTAAACTCTTTAAGAGAAGAGACTAGTTCTCTTGTATAATTTATAAGCTTCTGAGCTAAACTAGTGTTTAGAAGAATATATTAATATGCATTTTTGCATTTCACTGCAAGCTTATCACATCAAAGACATAATCTAACCATGGAATAAGAGCTGCATTCAGCCAGCACACAAACAGAATAATAGTTTCAATATTAAACTATTTGTTTTAAAACAAACAAGTTCTCCACCTGTACTACAAGTCTTGAACCACTGTAAAGACACAAAAAGTCATCCAGATGTACGGGCCAGGAAACCTGCTGACCAAATCATGTACTGAGACACATCTTAAAATATGCTTTGCACTAGAACTCAGATATATCCTCTCATATTCTCCTCTGTGCACTGCAATTAACAGGTGAACCTGTAAGCAAGATACTCCATGCTGCTTGCCCCTCACAGGTACAACCACAACCAACACCCACAGGATGTTGGCAGCTGTTCTCTTCTTCAAGCTAACTGGCTGAATACTTAGACAGAGGAAAACTCACAATTTAGTTCCAAAAACTGCTACCTACCAATGCTGAGGGAAATGAGACAGTTTGAGGACTAACAATTTGGTAAACAGGTGCATTTAAGAGTAGTCACCTTTTAAAATCTTCTGATTGACATGACTATATTTATCAAACACTACATGAGGCACTACTTACTGAGGAGGGTCACAAGACATGCAGTGTAAGGCTGCAGGCTGAGGTACTCCTCAATAAAAGCAGGCAGTGGACAGAATTTTACCTCCATGTTATTGTATCTATGGCTATGTAGTTATTTTCAGCAGAAACTTGCAGCTTGCCTACAGAAAGCTGGGTAAGATTTACAGGATGATGTTGAATACAAGACTTGCGGATTTTCTCCAGGTATCATACATACAAAAGGTGACAACTCCATTGGTTTTACACCTGTGTCCTGTTTCAGATGCACATGGCTTCTCTGAATCTCTCATTAGCAAGGAAGAAGCTATGCCCTTCCAGTGGATAAACAACATCATGTCCTTGCATTATTCCATACACTACAATGAATTCTGAGGACAGTAGATTATTACATTTTCCTTTAATTTGGGACAACAGTCAAAGGATACTTCCTGAAAGTTCACAGGACACCACAAAATTTAACTGAAATTTTAGGTTGACAAGAAGTTTATATTTCTCTTTGAAATGTTTAAGCATATTTTGCATATTAGTTACTTAAGAGCTGTTAAAGATACAGCTTTAAAGCAATCTCAGTTGAATTCTAGGAAAAAGGCTAAGTATATTTTAAGCAGCTGCTAGATACAGCAATTTAGTTGCTGCAGAACTTGAGCAGTAGAAATTTGTGTGCAAATTCATTATGAGTTCAAACTCCTTCAGCCAAATCAAGTGTCATTTCAGTTTCTATTTTTAATAATAAGTTTTACTTTGCTCTACACAATACATAGTATAGCCCCAGGCAACCTGGTTGTGCAACGGATTTGTATATAGCACTTCCAATTAAACAAGAGTGCTCAACACACCATTTCTTGCTTTATTGGAAGAGACTTCAATGGAAAACTTTTTCTATAGTGGTGTCTACATCTTACTCCAGTTAGAAAAGAACACTCAGTACCCCTATTTTACTTCCATCTGCTTCTCTGTTTTTCATAAAAATGTGTAACTTTGAAAGCAAACATACATCTTATTCAGAAATGTTCTGGTCAGTCCCTAAGAAAAGAGAGGGTAAATGGTAATACCCGATCAAGGGTATTTAATCTTAATACTTAACTTATCATGTGATAATAAGCACCAAATAGACAAAGATATAGAAGGCCTAGTTTTCAGAAACAAAGTGTCAGATGGGATTGGCTCTAAAGTTGTTCCAAACAGTGTATTACCTAACAGCAAGGCTAAACATGCCTAACTCTCTAGCTGCAGAACATGAGAAATGCTAACAACATACAAATTAGCTTCTTTAAATATGGCAAGTTTTCCATTGCAAAGCTTATAAGCAATGGCATGGACAAAGCTACTGTGGATCACACCAAATATGCACCTAACTTAGTACCTTATGTATCGACAGAGGTCAAAAGCAGGTAATTGTGCAAGACTATCAGAACAGGGCAAACATGTACATCATTTCCAACAAATACTTACCCACCTTCCAAAAATTGGAAGCAGCTTGGGCAGTGAAAATAAGTTTCTCTGCTATAATTGTTCCAGCATCTTTTTACTTTCAGCACACAACTGGTGCAAGTGCTTTAATTCAAGAGAAGCAACTGTTTTATTAAAAGTCTCCTTCAAGCATTGTATAGGAAGTTTAGTATTTCAGGACTCCTGTTAAATATCAAACACTTCATACAAAGCAAAAAAAAAGCAGCTGTTTCACTAACATTTTAAATTATTCAGTAACTCTCTTTGGTAAGACAGCTAACATCTACTTTAAGCTACAATCATTTCTTTGCATCTCTATACAAACTTTAAGATTCTCACCACTGAGTTTGCAGATGCAATATATTAAAAAACACTTGCTCATTACATTTCTTCTACTGTTTTATAAAGTGTAAGTTTTACAATATCTACAAACTGACAATGTCCCTCTGAATAGAGAAACACTAACATATGAGTTCACCCATCAGTTGAGGCTCTTGGGAGAAATACCACTGAAGGAAAGAATTACCTGCATCAGTTTTCTTGAGAGCTCATTAGTGAGAAATTCCTCTTCCTTTTCATAGTTTACTGCCAGTGTTTCTTTTTCTTTCTGCAGAGCTTGAATCTTCTTAAATAGAGTATTACTGATGAATTCCTCTTCCTGCTCTGCCCTTGCTTGCTGTGAAGTAAAGAGACAGTTTTAAGAAAAAAGGAGCAAGTTTCTACATAAAAGCTGCAATTACTCCCCTCTAAATGTCCGTTACCTCTTTTCTTTTCTTTTTTCTTTTTTTTTTTTTTTTAAATCTTGCTCATTGTCCTGGAGAACAGTAGGATGGATCTAAGTGCTCTTACCATCCCCTTTTCTAATGCTATAGCACCCTTTTTTTTTTTTTTTTTTTTGTTCAGCGTCTTTCAACTTGGGAAACTACACTGGTGCTTTAAACACATGAACTGCTCAACCTTTTAAACATTATGCGAACATTACTGATTCACAGGTACCTACTTTTTCCTACTCTATTTCTAAAAGCAAATCCTCTCTAAACATTCTCCATTACAAGCAGAGGCACAGTTCTGACACTGCTGCATTCAGGACCTTGCCTTCCATCCAGATCCCTTAGACTGCAACCCTGCTTTCTAGGAGTCAAATAATGCATTTATTCTTTCAACCAGAAAGGCCACAGGCTCATGAGCATTCTCATCTCATGAGGATTTCTACCCAACATAAGCCCAAGAAACCATACTTGTAGTACTTCACAGAACTGCTACTTCATTACATACAACACAATTTTTAAAATGCTGAACAATAGCTAAGAATTCCCACTGTTCACCAGGAGAGCTACTCTGGAAATCTTCCCTATGAATTATCACTAGAGAAGACAATCTCCATTTCCACACTCCTGTAACACCCAGGCACAGCTCCACAGAAAGTCAGCCTGTAAACTTGCTTGTACTGCAGATTTGTGATTTTACTTGATTCTAATGATACCAGCTTATAGATTACAGTATGTAGAGATTCAGCAAGTTTCATTTCGGCTAAATTTTATAGAGGAAAATTTTTAAATTGAAGCAGAAGCATAACTAGAGCCTTCCTGAAAGCTTAGCTTCTATAATCTTCTGCCCAAAATGTGCCAACATTACAGGGGTTTGCAAACTTCTCAGATGAGTCCTCCTTCCATCAAGTCTTTCTCTTGACATCTTCATCTCTGCCTTCTTGTATTTTCTTCCATCTCTATCTTTTCTTGGCCCTTTCCTACTATTTGCCACCAGCTCCTGTCTCCCTGGCACCAGCAGAGCTGGCACTAACTTGGAGAAAAAAAACAAAACAAAAAACTCTGACAGCTTATTAGTTTAGGATCTTAAGTTCTTCATAGCACCTCCTCTCTAATGTTTATGCATCTCTATGGCAGAGAACCACTACTCCAGCACGTTCTGCATTGGTACTATGACTTGTCACATGAAGACAACATCAAGTTGTCCAAGAGCCCTGAAGAAATGCTGTTTTCAGCTCACAGCTCAGAGGATTAAAACTCAAAAAAATCTAACTGATCTCAGTAACATCATCTATCACTTTCTAAATGTGGCTTTATTTAGAGCTGCTAACAATCTTATGTCTTTAGAGACATTTTGGAACGGAGTAAACAAGTCAAATTGCAAGAGTTCATTGTCCTCACATCATTAAAATTCACACACACTGTTCCAAAATCAACTCTTCCATTGCCCTCACTACACTGGATTTCTACTGGTGTTTGCTTTTTAGTGGTTCATACAATAAAAGACAGTAACATACATCATGCTTACCTAAAATTAAATTAGAAAAGCACTTGGTTCCAAAAAACCAAAAAAGAACCAAGTTGTTGCTATTTAGATTCCTGTTCATCTCTAACTTGCACAGATTTGTTCTGCTCATGCTTTGTGCCAATCAGAAGCATTATTACAGCACCAAGATTGAACAACATTTTGGAGCCAGATCCTGATGTTACATTAATGATGGATGCTTAGGCCAGTGTGGGTTGCCATGATCCCAGCCAAACACCAATGCCAGCCCTCTGAGCTCACACAGGTGCTCACACAGCCAGTACGCCAACACAAGCAGAAGGAGATACCCAAAACCTAATCTTTTCCCTTCCTTCTCCCATTTTTCTTTCCTGGATCTCCTTCCTGAGCTGTTTTACCACATAGGCAGAGTTCTGGAATGCAGAAATGAGTGAACTGCCACAATTTAGACCTGCTTGAACTGCTCTGCAACAACCTTTTCCACCTACACCAAGCAAGACACCAGCTTGCATTCAGCTGGCTCAAAGGAAAAGCTGAGTATGATTACATCTCCTGCTATTATACCAAGAACTTATTTCTCAACTGAATAAACAACAGAAACCCTAGGTATCCAAGTATGAACTTTTCCTTCCAGATATCCACATATCACATTTAATACAATTAATATCCACTTACATTACCTGTGTCAGCAATTTCAACACAAACTTTTTGCTAAAAAAAACATCATACCATTAGTAAGATTTGGTACAAAAGCACATGATGTGTGCTACATAATTTCATCATTTTGGAGATGGTTTCATTACTTGGAGATAGTTTCATTATCTTAAGTAATAAAATAATTCATGTTTACCTTAATACAACCTAAAATCTTGAAATGTCTTAGTAATTTAGACAATAATAAAAGTGATGTTGTAAAAATTAAAAATCAGTTTAGAACTGTTTTCTACACAGATGCTGTCCTTGGGAGGAATTTTCTGGACACTTTTGCATAGTGGTTCCATATGGATAATGTATTTTTATTAAGTAGCTGCATTTTAAAAGAGACTCTGAAATGATCAGAAAAAAAAGAGAAACAGCATGGAAAACAGAGACAGTAGGTCCTCCGTAAGGGTATACAGAATTCTTGCTTTTTCTGTATTATCCATTCCACATCCAACATTCAAAAATACTAAATGCAATTCACTCTGTTCTGTGTACCATATTACAAAATAAATTGCTAAGATGGTGATAAAAAAATTGTAATACCAGACAAGTCAAGCTCTGGAAACCCAAAACAACCATTCTACTTTCACCACAGATTTTATGCGTAACCAAGTCACATCCACCTGTCACCTGTGTCTCGAAATTCCATGTATAGCTAACTCAGTGGCAATATCCATGAAGCTGTCCAAGGAAAATCTGTTAATTATGGTGGTAAAGACCATAATTGGTAAAGACTACTGTGCTGCTCTACAAGAAATCAAGAATAAAGGGGAATGCGGGGTGTATGTGTGTGTGAAGGAAGCACCTCATGAACATAAACACACAAAGCCTCTTCTAATTTCTAGGAAGAGAAATCATATTATTTCCATTGTGGTAGAATGTGAAATCCTTATCACTAGTAGAGCTGATGCTTGAACGGCTGTAAAAACCTCTCCTTGTGAGCTGACAATCCCATGAGCTAATTTTGAAAGAACTAAAAAATGCATTTCTTAGAAAGTTTACATAGTAACTATCATAGTAGGAAGTGAATCTCATTAGCAGTTATTTTTCCACCTGCTGTTTATACTAGCATAAACTGCAAAAAGTTTAATGGTAAAATCTTTTTCTCTCCCAGTTTTTCCTGCAAATATACCCTTACCAGACTTAGCTCATACTGCTGGATTTCCCTCTGTCCTCTTGCTTCTAGTACATGCAGCACCTTCTGCTTGAGGCAGGATGGTCTCTTTGTATCACTGGACTACAACCACATTGCTCTATTGGCACTATTTTACGAAGCATTAAAATCTGGTATTTCAAATGAGGCATTAGCTTGAGCACAAATAAAAAAGCATAATACAATTTAAAAATAAATAAAACCACAGCTCTAAGCTTCCTTCTTCCCCTGGTTAGTTCTTCCAAAAGATACTTAAACCTTCCTGATTCTACAGGTAGTAAACAGGTTCAACAATCACATTTAATACCTACTCCTTGGACAGTATCAGTACATTAGCAGTGATCTGTCATGAGAAGTTCTTGCATTTTAGTTTCAGCTGTCACTTTAGACACAATTTCAGTAGCAAGTGTTTCAAATTGCTCCAGTCACCTCTACTTGACCACCTGAGAGCCAAAGGACAAGCAGGCCTGGCCTGCAGCTTGAAAAAGCATCACCTTGTCTCTAGTAGCACCCAGAATAGAGGTGACACAAGATATCAGGATATCTTGTTGGAAAAAAGCCTACTAAGCACAGTTTTGATCTAATCCACTCTTGGAAGATCCCTCATCCTTAAGGCAAGAGCTACCATGATCTCTACCTTTCATCCATCTTTACATAAGTGCATTGTATGTTGAGAGAACCTCATGGATAATATAAACCTGCAGATGGAGCTGAAGAGCAGCTGAATCTGGTTGCTGTACACAAGAAACTCAATCTTTGCTACTGAATATAGACTGGAAGGTTGGGGCAAATTCGGGAAGGGATGATCTCAGCTGCTGCACATATTACACTGAATTAAAGCTGTTAATTCAGTAAGCAAACTTTTCAGAGGTCCTATGAAAAAATAAGAGTTAAAAAGCGTGTGAAGTGCAGAAAGTTACCAAAGCATGATTTTATGCAGTTCTTGCATAAAATAAAATGTAGGTTTCCCACTTCTCATGAAGTACACACTCCTAGCAGTGCTAAATCAAGTTCCTGCTCTGCTCCTACTTTCTGGCACTAGTTTAAAAGAAGCATGAAAAACTACTGGCCTATAAAGGCAACAAATAATTCCAGTGAGCTGATACTGTTGCCATGCAGGAGGAACTTCAGCACTGCAGCTCTCCCAGACTGGAGCTATTTTTTCCTTCAAATCTTCCAGCTACACCTGAAAAGAGCACACTGCATGCAATGTGCTTTTCAGACAAGGAAAAACCATCACAAGAACAAAAGTCAACAGTAACTCATAGACTAAAGGCTCACACTACTGCTAGCTATCACAGCTGCCCAGCAGCACATTCTATCTGTAAAGGCTGAAGGACCAAGGAGTTCCACCAAAGTCCCAGTGTGAAGTGGGCAGGCACAGCCTTCCTCCCAACTGAAAGTATGTTCTTCAGGTGGGTGGACTGTCTGCAGAGAAAAGAGATCAAATGCTCTTGTGATTAAATCATTCAGTTGGAATTCAAGCATTTAGTTCATTACAAACATGGTATAGCAAGGTATATGAAACTCATAATTAATACAGTCAGTTCCAGAATTTATTTTAAATAATTAAAAATCATTTAAATGCCTTTCTTCAAAACAGGTTAAAAAAGTGTGCTCTCTTCAAGAGTTTTTATCAGATCAACATACTGGCACTAAGTAGTTCATAAAGACACAATATGTGAAAAAGTCAGTGTGACAAAGAAAATGTCAAGACAGGATCTGAAAAAAGAATAAAAATGTAGCAACCCTCAAATAACTTTTACTTAGCAGTTTGACCATGACCACACACTGATATGCAAGTCTTAATGTAATTAAAGAGTATATGGTAATAAAGCACCACAAAGGAAAGGTAGCAAGGCTGTATAGGCAAACTTATATTCAAACATTTCCTATTTTGAGTGCTTGACATTACAACCTCAACAATCTGACTATTCATTAGACATGCTTTATAGCACTTATTTTTCAGACACTTCAACATCATCATGTAGAACAAGTTTCCAGACAGTTATCAGGCCTGAGTCTCTGCTTCCATTCCACAAGAGCTGTAACCTTAGCCAACAGAAGCTACAGGCCAAGGCAGGAATGACCTAGCAGGAAAATTAAATCTAGCACACAGACTTTTCCTAATGGCTCTATTTCATTAATAGAGCAACAGTGGATTTTCAGCAGCAGTGGATTTCCAATTGTGAGAGTCTGCTGATCTCACTGTTGGAATTTACCTCAAAAGACAATTTTAAAGTGAATAGCTCTGGCTAGGGGGGAGGAAGATGCTAATGTACCTGGCCTGTCTGGAGCAGAGCAGGGGGTGAATCCCTGAAATAGATAAGAACTAATGGTTGGGTGGAGACTACACCCCTTTTCTGAGGGCCAGCCTGCCATGCTGGGACCAGCAGGCCAGAACCTCCAGGCACGATTAGGTTGGGGGGGGAGTGGGGGTGGGTGGGCAGAGCACATGGGGGAGTGGGCAAAGATAAGAACTTTAAATGCTGGCACTGAAGGCTCCAAAGAGTCGGATGGAAGTCCCGTTGGGTGGGGAAAACCCCTTGATTGTGCTGATGCTAATGAACCTGGCTTCTGGGCAGCTGACCGACAGCTCCCCTTTGGAACAAAGGAACTTAAGGGTATATAAAGCAGTCCATTCTGTGGCCTCGGGTCATCCTCCAGATGCACAACCAGCTTCATCGGGCCTGTCCAGGATGGGAACAGCATCTTGAAGAAAACAAAAACTCGACAGACAGCTGGACCCCTGGTGGTGACTCTGACTCTCACTTTCTTTTCCACTTTCTTACTTTTTTCTCTTCCATTCCTCTCTCTTTCTTTTCTTGTATATTCTTCATTTTCCTCTCTCTCTCTCTTTTGCCTGGCAACATATTCCCCATACTTTCACAGGGTTCTATCATTTTGCTTGTGCCAATTGTCTAAAGAAAGTTTATGCTTGCACCCAACCCTTGATGGTTGGACTTTGTTCACGTGGATCAAAACAACAAAAAAATAATTTAATGTTACTCCAGACTGTAGCACCAATGCACCTATAAAATGAACACAGCACATAAGAGCAACAAGCCCAGCTTCCCTAAGTCTTCAAGCTCGCTCCATACCGACTCCATACAGGCAAAATATTTCTCCAAAATACAAGCTAAATGTTCCCCAGAGGACTGTAATGACGGCAGGGTGCAAACAAGGCCAGGAAGCCAGAACGAATGGAGCTCTAACACACATTTCTCCTCTCAGCCCAGGTGACCATTCCCAGCACAAAGGTTAGGACATGTTCTCCAGCAGAAGGTACCTGTGCTTTGCCAGGGTCTTCCTCATTTTTGTGAACTTATACCTGACTGACTGAAGTTTTACTTTGACAAAGACAGCCAAACAGAAAATAAAACTACACTGATATACCAAATACTCAGCCGAAGTTTAAAAAACCACTCTATTAATGCTTTTCAGATGACTAATTGAAAGAGGTTTTTGCTTTACTTTTTGACTGCCAGAGCACTGCTATTTTACTGGTAGATTTTCTACACTGCAAATAGTTTGCTAGTTAATCAATAAGTGCAAAACAAATAGAATATGGAAGCATGTGGAACAAGTTTTGCTTCTGTTCAACCTCAGCATAAAAGCTGCTGAAAAATGTAGTAAGGACACACACATGCACATAACTAGATTCATAACTTTAGGGTCAGTAACTTTTGGCTGAAATTTTGACTGCAATTTTGGACATGAAACAAAAAAAAAAAAAAAAGGAAAGATCTGATTTCTGATTGCTTACATCTACTGTTGTAGCATACACTGATTTAAACTTATCTTCCATATCTTTCATGATCATTAGAATATTCAATAAAATACCAGCTTACATCCCAACAACACCACCACTCAGTACCAGAACCTACAAGAAATGTAGCAGTGCAGCAAAACAGCTGCTTTGCTGGCACAATTGTTTCCCTAATCAAAGGCAGAAGAGCACAAACAAAAACAGGGAGCAGCAAATAATATCCACCCCCCAAATAATCCTCATTAAATCCTACTTCATGTAGCTCAGGTGATACCATTTCAAGCACACAAATATGAAGCAGTTTGGATTTCTTCTTCAGAGTATATAAGAGATGGAGTTTCTGTTCTATTCACCCAGCTTTTCCAGGCAGAAGGTGTCAGACCACTGCTGCATAGCACCCCCTATACAATGCCACCAGCATGAGAGGTATCAGCAACCCTTCCTGTTCAACAGATCAGAGATTTCCTCACTTCTAGATTGTGTCCTGATCTCAAGCTGTCTGTGCTCTCCTCAGCCATCTCTTCTAGATCCTTCTTTTCAGGTGTGAATAACCTGTGGTGTGTCAAAATTAGGCTACCTGCCTTCCTCTAAATTAATGGAAACTAGGGAGGAGGACTACTAACCATATGAAAATCCAGTTCTGGGGTTTCCAAAATATAGCATGAGATGGTCACCATGTAATTTCTCTACTGACTTTCTTAAACCCTCTTTTTTATTGTTGTTGCTGTTTTTTATAGTTTTGTTTGTTTCAAATGACTAGTTTAAAATCAACTTTGATAATCATCAGGGATTATAATGTTTTCCCTATGCAATAGCAAGATATCCCTAGTCACTCAACATAAGTAGCCTCTTAAGAGCACTCCTTTAAAAATCTCCCCTAGTTTCCTCTTACACATATTGGCTTTCTAGAGAAGCACTTTCACAATGCTGAAGACCAAGCTTGTTATTAATTTTAATTACACCTTGTTTCAAACCAAAACATTCAGGAAATAAACAGGACACTGTCCATCCCACTGTTAAAACACTTTAACTGAAGCACAGCAAACAAACAATACTTTGTTTTTTCCTTCTATAAAGTTTGAACATCTTACAGTACATACCACAGTATTCTGAAAAGCAATCTTTTCAGGCTTTCAAGACAAGAAAACAGTTTACTGATTTAGTGTACAATAATATGACCAAGTATACGAAAAAATAAAGCCCTCCTTTGCCCTCTGTCCCTGATCTCTATAAACAGCTGTTTGCTGGATGTGAGGAGAAAACAGCCATCCTTGCCCATACAGAACTGGAGAAGTAGATCTAACAGAATTTTTTAGACAATGTCTTCTTACCTTCCTACCCATGGAGCAAGACATCAATCTTCAGAGAAATTATAATGTTTTCCAGATCTACACCTCAGGTTAAATTTACACCTGGAAAAGGACTCTAGAGGTGTTCCTCCTCTTGATCACAACAAAATTTCTACTCTTGGTACCTGAGAAACACAAACTGATAAAAGCCTTGGAAAAAAGTTGATTAAAAAACCCTATATTTTGCAAAATTCATAGTGATTTTTCAGTTTATTTGAAAGGGAAGAAAAAGAAAGTGGAAATGTCATCACTAGCAAAACAAAAAGCCTTCCAACACCCTGTGTTGCAATTGGGTATCAAACTGCAGGACACAGAAAGAAGTGTAACTTCACAGTACCACCTATCAAACATGACTGGATTTTATCATGTTGGACTTGTGAAAAAACACTCAAATTTTTACCTAGGACTGAAGTGTATCATTGTAGGAACATTCATAAAGGTGGTAGAGTTCTAAATATGATTAGTATCAACAATAAAGGAACTAAAAAGATCTCAGCTTTCCAGCTGTAAGAAGAAAAATCACATTTTATGCAGTTTAAAGAATTAATACATCTGAGGAAAGTTTACAGATACCCAAAACACACCTAGGCCGCAGATACTCATCTACCTTACTAAGCCTACACCAAACTGAAAAACAGATTGTGTGTAGTATTAGTGCACAGAAGATGAAGTTTCAAATCAAGGTTAAATTTGAGTCGAGAGGGGAAGAAAAGGTCTTATCCTGAGAGTTTCTCCATTAAACAGAACATCAGTTGATGAGCTAAGAGAACGCCCTCTCCTCCATGAACAAAACCGCTGCAATGGAAGACATGAAGGACTCTGCAGCTGAAAGGACTATTTCTGTAGGCAACAATTAGCCTTCAACAACTATATTTTAACTGAAAAGATGAAAAAATTACCAACTCGAGTGCCAGGATTAAAAACTGCATCAATGTTTCTGTAAATCAAGGAGTCCTTGCACCTCACAGAGAGATGTGAAACTTGTATGTACGTAATTTTTTAGAGTTTCCTACTTAGACACTTGACTTTTTACTGTGGAACAGTCCTCAAATGTCTTGCCTTCATTTGTACTTCATTCTCATCCTACACATTGGAATGTGACAAAAGCTGTTCACCTAATTAAAACTAAGACATCTCTACAGTCAGACAGAAGTACTTAACTGAAGAAAAGTGTTATGTGAGATGTTCCCTTCTGGGCATCCCCAGGATGCTGTGCTGAAAGCAAGGCATCACAGGGATGTTTTCTGTTACAAATTCATGTGAACTTGCTTTATATTTTATTTTTTGCCTCTCTTCTAGAATATATCTTTGTCTCTTTTCCATTCATTCTGCTTAGAACCCAAATCCTGTGCACAATTCAATTCGTGTATTTTGTCCCTACTATTCTTTACCTTCAGTTTTTTTTTTTCTTTAGGGGAAAGACACAATGGATTCACCTCTTGCCCTGCTGCTAAATTCAACAGCTTCCTCCTACCCCTCAGACCGAAAAAAAAGAGCAGCAAAGCACCTGTTTTTCTCACTGCTTTTAGCAGGCTATGCTGAAATACATGTCTACTGCTGACAATTTTCACTCCTCCGGAGGAGCACTGTCTTGCTTCATCATTTCAATCACATTTCAAGATCTCTTTGTGAGAAACCAGCACTCCATCCTTCTGCAGCACGCCACAGATCCAGCTGCCTGACCAGCTTCCTCTGCAGCTGCCACAGAGTCACTGTTCCAAACACTTTCTGCTCTTCCAGTCACCACCTGAGACCCTACCCAAGCACATCTTCCAAAAGCAAACACTTTGGGTGAATTCTCCAGCAGATGTGTAAGCTGTGTGCCACACACCAATATCATTTCCACATAAAGTACTAGGAGCTTTAGTACTGACAATCTATAGCTAAAGGTACATTCTATGCATACCAACACTAAAAATTAAGGACTTTGAGAACAACAGCTTCAATACTAAGTGAAGTCAGTATCAACAGTAGGAAGGAACAAGAACTGAGGCCAAGTAAATGCAATTAACAAGTACAAGAAAAGCACAGACAATGCACCTAATGGGGAGGAAAAAAAAAATTTTACTTTCTTTCATCCTTTGAAAAATCAGCAACCAAATTCAAACTCCATTACAGTCAAAACCACAACAAAAATGAAGTACAGAACCTCCAGGATTTAAAGCTTATTCTAAATGCTAGTCAGTACTATCTTTCCAATACTGAGGTTAGCAAAAGCATTGGAACCTCTATAAATACTTACAGTTTTACTATACCACCTAAATCAGCAGTTGTAAACAACGCAAATCTCTTGGTACTGGGAAAACTCATTTGGGAGAGTGCCCTGCAATGTACCACTGAAAAAGAAAAATTTTTAAAAATTCTAGCAGTCATACAGCAGTAGCATGCATTAGTATTTTTTTCTTCGAAGTAAACATGTTAGGTGTGCAATGCAGCAAAATAAAAACCTCCTTCAAAATGTTTTAAAGTCACTGGAGATACAAGAAAGAATGACCGTTAGTGTCTCTGTTCAAACCCAACATTAATCAACATTCTTAAAATAAAAGCTGACTACAAACCAGTTCTCACAGACAATTCCAGATACAACCTCTAGTCAAAAGTTCATTTAAAAGAAAAGCAAAATTATTTTCTATGGAGAACAGTAAGCCCACAGAAACACCAACAACTCTGCATTACTAAAAATTCCCAAACATACTCTGAAATCTGAGTTCTTATTCCACAGGCATCCCCAAACTAATACAGAGCAGGTCAGTACTTCTACTGACTGAAGAAATTCCACACTATTAAATAAGGGAATATCAATAAATTATTGGTTTAAAAACATAGAGCTGTTGTGTAATATTTAAAGGCATGCAAGACAGATGGTTATCGGAGCTCGTATCAACCCACTGGTAATACTGCAAACAAATTAATTTACTGTGTAAAGGACAATTAATAAAAGGGGCATTTAGCATGTTCTCTCTAACACCAAGTCGCAGCAGATAAGCATAGATTAATCTTTCAGTCAAGGACTATTTGTAATAAAGATAACTGCAAAGGTGTAGGATGTGTATGTGGCAGCCATATGACTTTTTGATTTAGCAGCACAGGCCATACATTATTTAACAATGGTTATAAAATAACAAGTATACATCAGGATTTCCAAAGTGGCTGACTGACTCCAAAAATACTTGTCAGTGGGAAATTCCACATCAACATGCACTAAGCATGATGCTGCCCCTAATTTATTTATATATATATATATATATACACACACAAATATACTCCAAATATACTCAAGTCCATTCTGATAAATTCTGGGATACTGAAATCAGCAAGACTGTAAAAATAATAATAGAGAACATGCACCCTCATGTTCTGTTTCATTTGAAGCAAAATCAGTTCTCCTAAAGGTGTGCTTCTGGAAAAAAAGCCCACTCCCACTTCTGTGTGTGGCATTGGTGAAACTGATACAGGGTGGGGGAACAAAACTTAGGGAGCTGGTACATCTTCATAAAGGAGACCAGAGGCGTTACAAAAGAGAGCCTCAAAAAATCCCAGAGAAAGGGAAAACACTCTTGCTGAGACTATGGCTCCACAATTATTAGCATCAAATCAAGTGCTACCGGGTAACCCAGCAGTACATATCAGACCTGGAAAAGGCACAGGCATGCTACAGCATTTTTGCTAAATTATCCAGACACAAAACAGTAAGCTCACAGAAAACAACTGATGAGACTGGATAAAAAAAAAATCTAAAAGAAAAAAGGAAAAAAAAAAAAGAGAGAAAAAAGAGGAAAAAATAAAGCTTGTCAGTTCCAAACTAAGCTAATAGAAACATTTGTGCAGATTTGAAGGAGGAGGAAAGTATGTTTAGACTAGATCAGTTTATCATATGCCCATAACATTTTTCATCCAGCACATTAGATTTCCAGCATCTTCTTGGAGGCTGTGAGTTTAGTTCAGTTTGTCAAAGTAAACTAGAAGATGCCTGTCACAGCCTGTATCTTTACAAGGAGAAAGCAGAGGATCCAGAACACACATTAACCTTGCCAAAAGGCAGAGCAGGAGTCAACAGCTCAGACTTGATAAGGTGCTGGCAAGAACCAGAGGCAGAACACCTGAACTTTTCCAAGCACAGTACTTCTTCACACCTTCATGAGTCTTCAAATTAAAACTGGCTACCATTTGCAAAGATACATTTCAAGGTAAGTTACAAGATTTACAGATACCTCTTTAAAATACTAATTTCTCGGCTTCCTTGGTTTGATTTTTACTTCTAGTTGCTACTAACTGATTTATTTTATTCATCTACCTGCCATTAAGTAAACACCCTTTAAAAGTCCTATTTTGATTCAGTTAGCCTATCCTGCCCTTTCTTCTACTATTAATAGACATATTCAGCACTGAAACAGCTGTCCATTTTGAAATTCCAGTGCAAACCCTAGGAAAGAAAAAAAAGCTTTTAAAAGCCTTTTGCAGGGGATTTTCAACAATTTAGCACACCTATTCACTTCCTTAAACTCTATGTCCAGGCTGACATGTTCTATGTACACCCATGACAGCAGATCTCATGCATATACACACAGACAAATCCCACACACTTCCTTGAGAACAAACTGCTGAACTAATATTTGTTTCCAGCATCTGAAGCTGGTTGTTTATTAAGAAAACTGTAACAACTCAACAGTACCACACTGGATATTTTCAATCTGCAGTTCTCAGAAAGCCTGTTTTGCTTTCAGGAGACAGTGGTTACCAAAAGCAACAAGTTTCTTCAGGACTGGTGAACAGGGGTCGGAGTAAATAGGGGCAGAGTAGAGCTTATTCTTCCATTGTTTCTCCACTGGTGGGAGGCTATTAACATGGCTCTGCAGAAATGCAGAGGAAACTGAGAAGCCATGGGATGTAACTGCCCTCTGCTAGAGCTCAGGGACTAAAAAAAAAGGCAAGATGAAAGCCAAGGTGCAGAAGCACAGGTTTATCTGCAGAAACAACAGCAGCAGAGGTTTTGCAGTAAATACTGCCACTTGAAGCCCGCAGCAGCACACCCCAGCCCCCTGTCCCAGCACCTCTTGCCAAAAGGAGCTGTAGCAATCATCACCTGACAAAAAACAGCATCCAAGAGTTACTGATGCTATTAGCATTTTGGATCAGATTGCTTCATCTGAACTGATGATCCTGTTGGGGATCCACACACCACCACAAATCAGGATTTCTAGGATAATTCCCTTCCCTACATAACAAACTTCAGAGAGGGGGAGGAACAGAGATGCTGCTCTTGTAAAATCTACATTACAAAGCACTAAAACTGCTACATCAAACATTCTGGAGCTGGAACATTTTTAAATTAAGGATTCTCAAATACCCCGTCTTCGTCTCAGTTAAAAAAATAAATTACAGAATAAGATTTATTATACTTTTAATATTCTAACACTACAGATGATGTCTGAATAGAGTAGGCCAATTACACAAGTTAAATTACTGAACCTAACGTCCAAGAGTAAGCATGTATGTACCTGCAGCAATCTGAGACTAATGCTCTTTTTGTTATTAAAAGCGCTCTGCTTGTGTGAAGCCTGTCAGTTCAAAACAAAGAAAACCAGAATGCTTCAACATTAGTAAAGGTTATATGGCTTTCACTAAAATGACTTTGTTACATCAAACACTGAAAAGCTGAAAAAAAAATTGAAATCCAAGTTCTATCTACCACAACAGAAACTTCCCGACCAAGACATACCTACACAGTTGAAGTATTTCAGCTTTTGTTACACGCAAGAGTTCAGTCTTTTGAAAAGTACTCAACCCAGCACCAACACTCAGTTTTGAAGACGTTTAACTAGAGGAGTTGTGTTGTCCCAGACTTAGTCCATTAAATATAACATCTCCTTGATAGACCTTTTTCATCCCAAAATTAAGGAAGTTCACACAAGAAATTTGCTTCTGGCAATGCAGCGCTATAACCGAAGCTCACTACTTCAGACCTCAAATTTACAGCATCTGAGATCTTCAGGTGTGTGAATTTTCCCATCCTAGGTAGGCATCATCTGCTCCATTTCCTAAAAAAGACCTTGCAGAAACATACCATGAGATCATACAATTAAAGATTGCTAAATTCATACAATGAACTCTCTGCAAGTAACCTTAAATTATTTCTTCCTAATACGTGATCTGAAACTTTGTGCCTTGCAATGTAAGGCTCTTGAACTGCTACATAAAACTGCAAACTTACCTAGCCTTCTCCCCACTTTGCTCCCTTCCTCACAGGTTTTTACCAAGAGTAGCAGGTGAGATAAAGTTATCACATGTATTTACTTAGTTTCACAGGCTGGCACTGGAGCAACAGCATCATTTCATTTGTGTTTCAGGCTACTGGAAGGAGTACAGTCTACATATCTTTTTGGAGGTAAACTTAGTCCAAGGTAGTCTTACCAATTTCAGTATTAAAGCAACATCAGTTTTTAAAATGTTTTAGCTGAGAGCTCTTATGAAGCTGGCGAGCGTACAAGCCTGCCAAGTCAACACCTTTTCTCAGTGTTTTCCAAGTGCAAATCCTACACTTAATTAATACTTATTTTCAACTCTATGACACAAGGGTTAGCCACAAAATAGAACTAATAGAATACTAGGCAGCAAGCTAGTTCAATAATTCCCAAACTGTACACATCCATGATGATTATCAATACTACTGCACACAAAAACCCAGGCAGAAGATGTCATATTACTACACCATCACAAGCAGAAGAGGAGGAAGATGACTGCTTTCTACATGGTAAATCTTAAAAGAAAAATATTAAAAAACATTAAAGACCATTGTGGGAGCCAGAGAAAGTGAAGTCTCTGTAGCACTCTCAAAACAGAAACAAACAACAGGACAGCAAAAGACTGGCAGATGAAGAGCTGTGTGGTTCAAGGAATCGCCTTCACCTACAGCACCCAGGTTTAGTCATTTCACCTGCTATTTTGGTTACCTGTCAGTTTCATTTGCACTACAGGGCTCATCCTCAACACTTGATAAAAATCAAAGCTGATTCGTGACATTACAGTGTCTAAAACAGGAAATTGGTACACAGCGCCTGTCCTCCAGCACAGCAACACACCCAGGAGCTAGAGCTGGCTGCTGGAGAAGTAAATTAACAAAGGTTTAAAATCACAATGGAGAAAATCAGAAAACTTTGTGTTTAATTACATCTATATGCAAATGGCACACATTTCAACGTTCCAGTGAAGTTAATCTCCCCTCACGTGTACACTAGAGCTACATAACAAAGTATTTTGACTGTAAATGTGTTTACATTACAAACTATGTAAAACGACAGCACAAAGCCTCAGTGGCCTGAAAAAAAAGTTATGTTTTGCATTCGTTATTTTGCCACTTGCTGAATTAGAAGCGGTTTACTCAGTTGTACATTAACAGTTTAGCATGCCAAAGACTGAGTATCTGCTAAAGATTCCAGATTTCCAGACAGTCTACAGGTTGCTAAAAAAATCTAACACCTTTTCTCACTTTATCCAGTACATTAAAAATATAAACTGAGTTTTAGATTTGGGAAAAACATTTCCCTTTTGTAAACTGAAATCTGATGAAAGGGTAAGATAGTTAGTCCCTACAGACAGCACCTAAAGAACTAACGCCAACAAACAATTCTTAAAGTTTATAAGTTTTAAAGTTCATAAGCATTTCATCTACATTCAGGAAGATGCTGTGCCTTTCTAGCAGGCAAAGAGAAAATGTCTGGCTGACAAGATGTCTTTGCCCCTTTCAACATGAGAAGGCACTCCACTGCTACCTAATTAAGACACATTCTCTTCTAGTAGAGTATTAACAAAGCACACGGATCCCAGACTAGCACTATATTTGTCATCCTTGAATAAATTACTTCTGTATTGTATTTCATGCACTCTTCCGGCCCACATCCTGCTAGACACTGCTTACTACTGGGAACAGATGAGAGGTTTGCCTAGATGAGCTCCATTTCTTTGCTAGATAAATCGACAAGAAAAAAACTGATTATCAATACAACAGCCATTACGCTAGTAATAAAGCCAACCCTGTGAAAAAACTGAAGAACAAGCACATGCAGGTGGGGCTCTTTCAAGGCATCTCCATCTACAATGGCAAGGATGTGCAGGACAGTGTACACAGGTTGCAGGGTTACCTTTAATAGGTTTGTAACAAGTCCTGACTTGGCTTGCACGCAGGCCATCATCGTTACAAAACCTAAATGATCACTGCAATCACTGAATTAGCCAAAAGAAAAACCAACAAAACCACAACCTAATCTCAATTACCAAACTCCCAACTCACAGAGAAGAAAATTATGTCATATTAATTGCAGCTTCACATGTACTTTACTGAGGACTGATGCTTAGAGCATCATATGAAATGATGTTGTATTCCAAGTTATCCTCGCAGTGCTCATAAACCAGTAGTTGAGCTCCTCCCGGAACACAGTGGAACGTTAATCACACTGTTTTTAAGGGGTTTATTTTTAAATGAGCTTTTAAGTACCTTCTTGAATTACCACAGCTAGCAAAACAGTACAGATGAACCAAACAATTTCTCATGACCAAGTCGCTATCTGTATCTCGCTGTTTCTGCAGAGCGGCAGAAGAGGCGACGGCTGAGGAGATAATCTGTAATCTCCGCAGATTACTGATACTCGGAAGAAAATCTCTACTTTGAGAAACTTCAGGGAACACCCAACCTGGCCTTTCCCGTGCAAGGCCTCACCGTTCCTCACCTCAGAACCCGAGCCGCCCCTTCCACTCCACCCCCCCGCGCCGGGACCGCTGGAGCCACCCCCCGCGCAGCGCCAGGCCGGCCACGCGGGGCAACCACCGCGGTCCCTCGCCGTCGTACCCCCCGCCCCCGCAAGGTCCTCGGTCCCCCCGCCGAGAGCCCCACCTGCCCTCCCTCCCCGAGCCCCCCTGCGGGCCGCGGTTACCCGCCCGAGGTAAACTCGCTTTAACCGCCGCCCCAGGGAGGAGGGGGACGGCGACGGGGAGGCCAGGCCGCGGCCGGGCTGAGGGGAGGGCGGCGGCGGCCGGGCCCGCCCTACGCGGACACCTCCGCGGCGGGGCACCCCACACACACCCCCCCGCCCACCGCCGGGCCCGACGCGGCGCCGCCCGCACTCACGATGGTGACGCTGGCCTTGCGCAGGTCGCGGTTTTCTTCCTGCAGCGCCTTGCACTTGAGCTTGTAGGTTTCCAGCTCGATCTTCAGCACCTTGTTCTCCTGCTGCAGCGAGGCCAGGCGGTTCGTCAGCTCTTCAAGCCGGAACGGCGAGATCACGATCCCTCCCGCCTTGCCTCCCGAGCCGCCGCCCGCCACCCCCGAGCAGGGCCCCGCCGCCGGGCCGCCCGCCGTCACCGGTCCCGCCGGGCCGCCTCCGCTGCCGCCGGCGCCGTCCGTGTCGCTCTCGCTGGCGCTGTCCGCCATCACCGCCGCTCCCGCCGCCGCCGCCGCCGCCAGGCGAGCAGGGGGCGGCGCCCGCCGCGCGCCGGCGCCGCTGCCTCCCCGCGCGCCAAGAGGGGCTGCCCGCGCGCGCCGCCCGCCCACAGCGCCGCCTGCCGGCCCGGCCGGGCCCCGCCGCCAGGGGAGCGCGGCGCGTGCCGTGTCTGCGGCGGGGAAGCGGCGGCGGTGCCCAGCGCCGGCCCCGGGGGCTCCGCTGCTGCTGCTGCCTGGGAGACTTTGCTGGATTATGAAATTATCCCCGGCAGACAGCTCGCACCCAAACCCCGTTGTTGTGCCTGTCTGAAAACGCGCTCGTCGCTCAAACGTGTGACCCTTGCAGGCCTCACCCGGCAGCGCCAGGCCGCACCTCCAGGCTGGGGCCCCGGGCATGCAGGCACAGTTCTTCCAAATAACTGGAAACCTTGGTATTTTAAAGAAAATATAAGAGACTGCCTGGATGCAGGCAGCTCTGCACGGGGGTGCGGGACACCAGGGGCCCCAGGGCTACCCCATACCTGGAGTTGTCCCTTCTGGCTCCAGAACCCCTCGGCCCTGCCCACGCAGCAGCTCTCACCCCGCACAGCTCCGTGCACTGCAGAGAGATGGGGTTTGTGTCACCCCGGCCCTTGAGCCTTGCAATGACCCCAACCCGGGGCCCCAGCTCCTACTTCCCTCCAGGGCACACAGACAGTGATATTCAGGCCTCCATACTGCTGTGAACCCGCTTTAAATTAAGATAAATTAATGCCCATCTCTCATTACAGATAATGTAGTTTCTGATTACTATGTGCATTAGTTCCCCTTTTTTTATTACTTCTTTGAGAAGCAGCTGGATAAAGGCATGAGTTCTTGTGAGATACAACGGAGATACATGCCATTTATTATATGCCATAACGTGGTCCATACTGCTCCTGGATAAATTAGTCACCAAGACTGTATAATTGGTTTCTCAATTATTTATGAATGGGTCTTTTAACAACAGCAATTTTTCCGCTAATGGCAAGTCAGGATTTCATTATCTCTAACTGTACTACCTTTTTTTGTTCCCTGCCACAGTAAATTTCAAATTTTAATCTTTTTAATGGTATAATATATGAAGGAATTCCATCTCTGTAAAGTAATTATTCTTTCTGCCTGCCTGGGAATATAAGTGCAGGTCATTTTATTTTTGGTTTCTTAATCACAAGAAAACCAGTAAAAGGGCCACTTCTAGTTTTCAGGAATGGGTACTATGCTCTGTGATGCCTGTTGGGTGTCTGACCTCAGCACATTAACACTGCTGTGCAAGCAGAGTTAAAACCAGGGGGGGGTGGGCAGGGAATGGGAATGGGGGTACCCATCCATCACTGGCACAGTCCCACAGTCCCGCTGTGACCCCACCAGTGTGTGTTGGCTCTGGGCTTTTAAAGATAGAAAAGGTCCTTCACACCACACCTGGCCCAACAGAAACCCAGCCATATCCCTGCCTCCCCTTACCTCTCTGTCACTAAAATGTGATAAGGCCATGGGGACAGCTGATCCTTGGCACCGCCTCCAGCTGGGTTTCCCATCCTTGCGCTTCGTTGGTTTGGGATTTCTCCCGAAACAGAAGACTACTGGCATCAGGAGATGCTGCAGACCAGCTGAATGATGTCTACGAGGTCTAATGAGAGATTTTCAGTGCTGCCCTAAAACACTCCCACAGCAACTGCTAAGGGTCTGCAGGGTCAGACAACCCCCATCACCTGTGGTGGCCTCTGCCCCACCGCAGCACCCATGTACCTCAGAAAGCTGAGGGATTAAAATAGGATTTGACAACTCATGGACACTGGTTTGGGGAGGATGTTACAATTCAATAGAATTGCTTTTAAATAGGTCTGCTTGTATTTGTGAGGCCAGCTGAACATGGCTGGGTGGTAAGGAGTTATTTCATGGGTGCTGGTGGGGGCAGGCGTGCCCATTTGCTGTCACCTCTGTCCGGATGCACACCTGCTTCTCAAAGCAAAGGCATTTCTAAACAAACAGGTTTGTAACAATGCTCTTTCTTCATCCAGCTGCCCACCTTTGATCAGCCCGTTATTTCCACTGCTTTCAGTGGGACTGCTGGGTTTGAGTGTCTTATTGAATCAAGGCATAAATATTTTTAAAACCTGCATCAGCAAAACACACATGTTCTCTGGGCTAATCTTACCCAACAAGTCCCACAGCATGCTTAACCTTAAGCCACTCTTCAGAGCTATCAACATTAATTTTAAGTGGTTTGCTGATTTGGAGTGCTATAATTTTCCAGAGGACATGGTTGTTGCTCCTCCAGATACCAAAACTAGCTTGAGAATGGACTAGGAGCTGCCAGTGACATCCTCAATCCAGCAATGGGGATGAGTGAGCTTCCCAGGATCACAGCTCACACCTGCTGGTCTGCCTTCAACAGAGCATTTCTGAAGGTGCCACAAATGGCAAGGACAAAGCAGAGGGACCTTGAGGCAAGGCAGGAGTTTTCCCCCAGCCACCTCTCCATCCCTCTCTGCTGGGGTTGCATCAGAGGTCTCACTCCCAGCCAGCACACCGACTTTCATAACAATAAATTATAACTTGGCACTTCTCTAGCACTTTTCAGTTCAAAGCCATGCTGAAACATTATCTAATTAATTCACACAATAGCCCTGGAAGGCAAGAAAGGGAGGCAGCGAGCTGCAGTACTTGCCCAATGACAAACACTGAGTCAGTGGGGGAGTGGGAGGAAAGTTCAAGGGCCCTTGATGTTTAGATCAGAGATGGCATCTTTCTTGTCATAACAGCATTTCAGTAATTTAAAAAAAAAAATGCCTGTATACTTGATTACAATTACAGCCAACTACTCCAAATTAAGAGATTAAACAAGGAGAAAAAATTTTATCCTAATTAGCACCCCCTCAAAAAAAAAAAAAAAAAAATCACATACTTTTCACATCTGTAAGATGTTAACCAAACCAATTAAAAAGTATAACTATGTGGTATAAGCACAGTTAGTGAAACCCCCTTTTAAAGGCTCAAGAGTGCATGGCAGAGGCTGCCCAGCACCCCAGCTTCACCCAGCTTCAAAGCTGCTCAGGCTTCCAGGGCCCTGACCCCCACCACAGGCAGCGAGGGGCTGGACATGACAGTGAAAGCCACTTCAATCAGCTTCTCACCACCACAGTGCCTGCAGGATAAGGCCTCACCACCCTTGGCCCAATTTTTTTTTTTTTTTTTTTTTTTTTTTTTTTTTACTGTACAAGAAAGCAAATGTAAAACTGTAAAGGTGCAGGGAAGACTTTCGTCTGAATAAATAATCTCAGAATGTGACCAGCACTGTAATAATAGCAGAGCAGATACATATGTCAAGAAGAAGCAATAAAAAAGCAGGAGTTTATTCACAGTGACAAGCATTACAGGAGATAATAGGCAATTAGAAAAAAGTATTTCACAAACTCACATCAACAGTAGAAATATTGGAATAAACTACATTTCCAGGCATGAGGGGGTTAGAAGAGATATGTTCAGAGGTTTATTATAGTCCTTAATATAATTCTTGGGGTCTATTAATCAGCTGGAAGACCTTCTATAACAATACAATTTTAATTAAAATATTCAGTAGCTAAAGACCGCAGAGAAAAAGACCAACTGGAGCTAATTAACCCCAGGAAAAATTGTATACAGTACTCAGAGTACCTGAACGAAATAGAGGGTGACAAAAAATAGAAAAGGTTGCATTAAAATGGAAACCATCACTCAGAAAATAAACTGCAACATTAAAAAAAATTGTCACCTGTTTACAAGGAAATATTCAAAGGGGAAAATGGAATACATATGTGGAGATTTTATAATCGCAGGAAGGTTGTTGCAGGGGAGAAACCTTAATTTGAAATACATTTGTATGAGCAGAACCCCCCCAGCTCACTAATATAATGGATTAATGTGTCAATTGATGCAGGATAAAACCTGTTTTCTAACAAGCAATTCAGATGAAAATAAAGCCATGCTGCTTTGCTTTTCTGACCAACAATTATTTCATCAGAAACCTCTGATGAAATCAGGATGGGGTATCTAACCATGAAATTTTGTGGTGCAGCAGCAAGCCAGCAGCTAACATATCTTCAGCTCTGGGACTTTGCTTTTGTATCCTTGTTTTTCCTGGGCATTTTTTTCAGAATTTGTACCAGGCTGGTTCTGTTGATCTGGCTGTACCATAACAATATCCAGCCTCTGGAAGCCTTCCAATGAAGCTGGTGAACAGGGGATTGCTGTGCATTGCTGTTTTATAGCCCAAATGGCTTGCAATAATTGAACATTACCATGATGGGAAAAGTACCAATAAAACTTTTATAATAAATCTTTGCCTTCCTCCAGGATTTAGGGTCAAATAAATAAAGCCATGCACAATTAGCATACTGTTTTTAGCATCAGCAGTTATGAAAAATGTGACACATACACAGATTTTTCTTGAGCAGCTCATTTTTCTGTCCTTCACTAACCTTTTTCTCTCCCAGTAATGGATTATTTTTTATCTTGTGCACTTCGTAGCAACATGGGTCTAACTTTCCCATATCCCTTTGGCTCTACCCTAAGGCCTGTGTCTCCATCAACAAAACACTGTGCTTCCAACAGGGAGAATATTTTCCTTCTCACTATCACCAAGCTCTTCCTCTCTCCTTCTCTCCCTCCTCCCCTCCCAGGTTAGGAGAGAGCTGAACCAGGAGCCTTTCTTCCTCCAGCCCCATTTTGGTGGCATCTGCCCTGAAAAGAAAAGTTCTGTTTGCATCCACCTCCTCCTGCTGCCCCTTGGCCATCCCAGCACACATCTCCACAGTGAAGGATGCCATGGTTTGGTGGTAGCATTTCCTTACATCATGCATGTAGGTGGCACAAAAAATGAAATCCCTGCCAATACCATGCCCAGCATCTCTGCACCAGCCTCAGCCCTCCACCTTGCACCCCTTTTCTGGGTAGAGGGTGTGGAAGGGCTGCCCCAAAGCAGTCATTGCTGCCCCTGCAGAGCCCTCTGGCCTCCCCAGGGCAACAGCACTTTCATTCCTCCAGCCCAAGCTGCTCACACCAAGGTCATTGTCATTGTACAGGGGACATGATTAAACTGCCCCAGATGGGCTGAAGTGAGTGTTATCAATTTTTACTGACCCGATTGAGCCAACGAAGCCCCAGTTTCAAACTCCTTCCACAGGGTCAGGGAGGTTTTTTGGGTGCTGCCTCATGCAGCAGCTCTCAGTAAAGCACATCTCCATTTCCTGCACAGCCCATGCTACAAAGCCCATGTTAAACAACCCCCAGGAAATTAGCATTAATTAGCAGGGTACTACAATCTTGTAAGCGACTGCCATTTATCCCACTTATGTCAGCTCTGCACTATGGGAGCTCTTAGAATTTCAGGCATTAAAATTATTACTGCCCACAAATAAAATGTAACTGATATTCTTACAGAAATGGGAAAAGTAAAGTAGGATAATCTGCAGCATTATTATTAGATAGTGCTAAATCAAATATCAGAGGATGAAAAGAACGCCGTATTTAGCAATTGAGTTTATTTTAATAGATGCAATAAAAGTCCCATGACTTACAATTTTGCCTCTAAGGGAATGTTCTCACTGGAGGAAACACAACAAAAAGACAAAAGTGCACATTTAGACACAGAGCCCTCACTCACTCCAGGGTTGCCTGTACTGTTTGCTAGTGCTGGCAAGATCTCTCTTTTCCTTCACAAATGACTATTTATGCTTCAACCTTGTTTTTCCCAGATATCCTGAGCTACTGCTGGAATCAACACCCTCTGCACAAAACCAGCCAACATCCAGAAAATCCTGTTTGTGCAACATTTAATGTTGCAATTCCAAACTTTGCAAATTCAGCTATGGAGTTCCCAGTCCTACCTTCACCAGCTCCATTGTACCAAAGCTTCAATTGGCCACCCTGTAGGGCAGGAGCTGGAAGGAGGTGCCAGCAGCGGGGTATGTCCTGTCTGGATGCCCTGAGAAGCACATCTGCCCTGGTCACAGCCTGCTCAGGCTCTGAGCACTACCTACAGCTGGACACTGCTGCAAAAGCATCCTCAGGAGCTTGAGGTGAGGCAGCAGCTGCTCAGGGCTGCTGCCATGGTCAAGACCAACTCCCCAAGCTTGAAGGTGCTGCATAAATCACCAGCACTGCAGGAGCTCTGTCACCTCTGCTGGCAACCACACTTTTCCATCTGCATAAAGAGAGCTTCTGCCAGAACTACTCTTCCAGATACAATCACAGCTTTCTTCCTCGTCAGCATCAGGCATTGGCATAGCACCAGGCAAAGGAGAGAGATGAGTCAAACAAATTGCTGCCTTTTGGATGCTGTTACAGAGAAGTGATATGAGGCTCTTCACAGTGCTGTTCCTGCCATCCTGCTTCTGGTCACCACGGCCTTTGCTTCCAACTGTAAAATTGTGATATAATATTAAATATACACATCTGCACACCATTTATAGAAAAACCCTTTTTCATTCAGCTGATCTGTGTACTTGTGAGCAGGAAGGAGGCATCTGGACAGCAAGGTCTCCAGGAGGTTGATCACTGCTGTTGGACTTTGACCTGCAACAAGATGAGTTAGTTCTCCAGTGGTGTAAGGGGCATTTGCCCTCCAGATCCTCTGGTGTAAGGACCAGAACCATCACCCTGTACCAGCAGTAACTTGACTTGGGTAAAATGTGGATTGCACATTTCACACAGACAGGCTGCTAAGATGATGAAAACCTCTTCATTACTGCCACAGCTTCCGAAGCTGGCAGCCCTCATGACTCAGAAACATTGACAAACCAGCCTGTCACACCCTTCTGAAGCCAAGTGCTCTTCTCAGAGTCAGAAGAGCTCTGCTGACTGACCCCAGGTGAGGAGTGGTCCCTGCACGGGTCAGCAGATCACAAGCAGCAGTTTGAGTTGGATCTGCAGCCAGAGTACTTCCTCAGGTGCCAAGCTACAGCAAAATGCATCATCCTCATGTTGCCTCGAAAGCTGAATCCTAAGCATTAAAAATTATTCATTGCACTCCAGCAGAAGCCTGTGGTCCAGAGCAGTGAGTGTGCACTGATGCTGCCTACAGAATTTAATTTGGCCACATTACATATATATATATATATGTATATATGTATATATATATACACACAGAGATATATATTTGTGCCCATCCCCTATAATATGCAGAAAGTGCACACAATATACAGGAGATGTACAATTTATTTTCATCAACTGCAGGAGGCTGGTGATTGGTCTGATACATGCTGGAGATAAAATGGCTCTCAGCAGCATTTTTCCAGGGACAAAAGAAATAATAGGAGGTCCAGTGTTAACATGTGTTGGAGAAGACACTGCACATACCCCTGTTGCACAGGTCCTTTCCCCACACCTGAGGAAGTCTCCTGCATCCAAGGAAGGTGAGCTTTCCTTAGCTTTGCTAAGGATGTTCTGGCTCCTGTATTTTCCTCCCATTTCTCCCACTTGGGAACAGCCTGCCCAGTGATGGCCTGACACACTGGGAAGATGAGGTGGATCTGACAAAAGAAATTGAGAGGAAAAGAAGCAAAAAGCCAGAGGTGGTTAAGGGTGAGCCCTGTGAAGCTGCACATCTATAGGGTACAAGAACACTGCCAGAAACACATTATCCAAGAGTTTTAACACAATTTATTTTATGCTTAAATAATCAACTAGATCATCCAGTGTTTGTTGTTTTCATACATATGTAATTAGAGCTATTATCAATGAATGCTGTTTCCATATGAATATAATCAACAAATTAAAGTATTTCACCAAAACCCAAATAAAAATGCCCTTTAAAACACAGCAGCCTTAACAACCTAATATTACACTGCTAGGATGATTACAGATGATTGGCTTACTGAAAGATTCTACATCTTATAGCCAGTACACAATACAGTAATAATTTTACAGCGTGCTGCCAGTCTATTAGCTAATAATTTCTCTTCAGTTCATTTAAAAATATCCCAAACTTGTGCTCCTTAGAGCACCAACCCACTTCTAAAGCTGCAAGCATTACCCCCGTTATAAAGCAAGAACAGATAGCACCCCCTCCCCATAATGCAACTACTGTATATGTTATGGGTTTTAGGTAATTTCATTGAAAAATTGGCAACAGCAACAAATATTAGATGAAGGGCTTTGTGTTTACAGATAAAATCTTATTTTTCATGTTGCGGAATAGTGTTTGCAAAACTGGAAAAGATTTAATCAAAATAAGGTGAAACACATGCATCAAAATATTAGTACTCTGAAGAAAAATTTTCACAGAACTACAGAATTCCTCATTTTGGGAATCATTTAAATTTGCAGCAGATTTTAAAGATTTTTTTAAAATCAAGCTAGCGTTTTTGCATATACAAACATTATAATTGCTAATATACAAGAATCTGTGAAGATACACCCAGAATATCCCTGTAGGTGCAGCCATCTGAGACACCTAGCCTGCTCAATGCATTTGCAATATTGTTTGTGATCGAAAAGGCAGTGCCTTATCAACATTTATTCTATTTTGTTAGAATTTATACAGTGTTATTTATTTACAGCAAAACTATTGATGTTTAAAAAAGAAACAAATAGTGTTTTATACCCTGACAGTTTGGGTCCAAGAAAAATAAGGCGAGCTGTTGTGGATTTTAGTAATTTTAGTGTCTTTCCATGGTTTAGCCATTTTGTCTTCATACATCCCTTCTGGCCACAGGAATTTATTTCTTTTGAGATGACATCAAACTGCTTGAAAGAAGCTGTTAACAGCACGACGTCTTGTATATACACTGCATTGGTAACTGTGCACCCTCCAGTCCTGTGAATGAACGTGAATTTCCATGCTCTGTAAATTGGCTCATGCTAAATTAACTTTTTTTGTTTGGTTTTTTGGTTTGTTTGTTTTTGCATAAAAACCATGCGGTTAATGTGTGGAAGCAGCAAACACACGCACACTTTTATAGGTGAATGTTTAATTCCTGTTGATTTTTCTTCTGTGAGTGTCCCTCTAGAATACTGGCAGTAGAAGCACACAGTCCTATGGAAAGAAAAGATAGCACAAATCATTTCAGAGTGTCTCGGTAGAATCAACTTCATGCCTTTTCTTGACTGAACAGAAAAGTTCTAATTGGCACTATGGAGTTCTGCAATAGGATAAATCACACATTTCCTAGGTAATGACATCAGCTGAGCAGGATGAAGGGAAAATGCAGCTGCAGATACCGACATTGCTCGTGAACTGATTTACAAATACATTTGCAACATGCTGCATTTCATCACGCCAAATAAAGTCTCAGCTCATCAGATCTGATGATGAGAAAGAACAGGTACTCTCCATAGCAAAGAAATGGCATCAACTCCAAAATTAGAGAGCTGCTGCTATCACAGCACGTGTTTATTGTTTGCAACCATTCCCACAGTGATGGAAAACCTGCACCCCTTGCACATCCACCTCTGCCACTCGCCCGGGGAATAGGACCAGGAGAGCCAGGATGCAAAGCCCAGCCTTTAAGAGGCTTTGTGAAGGACAAAGGGAAGAAGTGGAGGAGCCCCATCTCCTGCCAAGCACACATGAGCATCACTGAGGAGACAGGGAGTCCAGCTCCTGCTATCTTGCCCATCCAAAATCAGGCATGCAGCTATGCACATAAGGACAGCAAGTTTGTTACAGCTGTGGTACAGCAGCAGTGCCTTGCAGCAGGGAAGCAGGAAGCAGAAATTCCAACACACCAGGGAACAGGAACTGGAAGACCTGTAGGCTCCCCAGCACCTGGGCTCAGGGAAGCCTGCCTGGGAGCATGGCTTGCACAGTGCCCTGCCCGCAGGATTCAGGCTGGCACGGACGTGTCTGGTTACTAATCAGGTCACAGGTCCATATGCATTCCCCAAAAGTGCTCAGACTCTCCTTCTACACAAAAAAATCTGTCCTTGCCCACATTTACAGCTGTCATAAATCTATCTTGCTGCTAAAAGCCTCCTGTTCACATCGCAGCAGTCACGCCGGCTCGCACAAGCGGCAGAACTGCGTGCAAGAGTTCTTGGCTTTTCCTTTCAACCTATGTTTCACAACTGGTTTATCTGCAATAATGACAAAGGCATTTTTACAGCAAAATCCAGCAAATATTTTGATTTGATTTTTTTTCAAACATTCAAAAGAAAAGCCAACACCTCTGCCTCCCCAAAGGAATTTTTTGTCTTTTGTGATCACAAAACAAACTGGTTTCTATCAGAATTCCCTGTCCAAGCAAACATGTCAGTTTCTGCATGTAAGTAAATTGTTTTCAGAAGACTGTTGACAGGGCTTACGATTACCTATTGCACATTTGGTCATACTTATCATATCAGAGTTTGGACCAGAGAGATTCATATTATGGGACAAAGTTTCCCCCTGAGCAAAGGTTTATTATCTAAGGCAGACTGCTCTGAGTTTCTCAGGGGCTTCAGCATGGAAGAGTTGCCTACTGGAAATCACAGGAGAAATGCATCAGCAGTCATGGGAACAAATCTGGTTCTGAGGAAGTCAACTCTGGCTTTCTCAAGGTCAGAATAGGTTTCATACATTAGGCAAGAACTGCCTTATTAATGCCATTTTACTTTAAAATGAAATGCTGCTCTTTTATCCCCTATGTATGTTGCATCATGCTTTTACACTGGCAGGCTCTTTATCTGCACTGCTGATTGGGTTCAGTGCCCCACTTTGCCTTCAGTACCTTCAAATTCACAAATTACCACTGGTTTCCCCCTGCAGACTGACAGTGGAGAAGCACAGGAGCCAACTGAGGGCACAATTTCATACCAGGAGCACCATCCCTTTGGCTTGCTTTCCTTCTGTACCCTTGAGCTCCATGAAGGAGAAAGACATATCTACAGAATCACCTCCCTTTACAAAACATTAATTTTTTTATGAGTATGTTGAGCAGCAACCCACGTGAAGCAGTATTTTCTGTTAGCACACACGGGAGGGCTCTCAATAAAAGCAGGAATTCAGTGGTTGTGCTAGGTGGATGCAGTAGGTGGCCCCCAGATGCTGAAAGCATGCCAGTTGCCTTGCAGCTCTCATTCCTTAGGGCTTGATCCACCATAATGCCCCCAGCAGATCCCACCCAGTGAGTGCCACTGGGCTCAGACAGCTCTTCTCATACACACAGAGAGCCTGTATGACCAGATGGCTTCATGGGCTACATTACACTGGAAGGGTCCAGTGACTCAGGAGAGACTCTGCTTCTGTTCCCTACTTCCACATCCCTATCCTGTATGTTTTCCAGGTCCAGTTTATCCTGTTCTTAAATCCTACAGTCAGTCCCACGCCAGATGCATAGAAAAGGGATAACACAGGGACTTGCAATTTCATAAACTCTTCCTCTGCCCAATTCCTTAAATGCACCAGAGCTAAGAAAAGTTCTGAGTAGGAATAAGCATAACATCATAAACATCATAACATATGCACTTGAAGCCCTGACTGACTGACCAGCATTGATAGATATAGACTGGCTCCTCCCACAATTGCAGGCACATTTGCTGTGTGACTACAGCTCTGTGATTGAGACAAAGCAGGCTCTGACTTCACAGTGCTCCCAGACACCCTTAGAGAGTCCCTGCAAGGGTGTCTTAGTCTGTGCATTTGGTTTTAGTTTGGGAAGCCCTGACAGTGTCAGCTGCTGTTTTGTTGCAATCATTAACGCTGGATCAATAAAATTCTCAAGAAACAGTTGGTAATGATTATTTGTTGGCAAATACTGAGACACTTCACTGGCTCTTACAAGGACTTTGACTTGCATAACTGCCTGAAGAAGCAGCAGAAGCCTTTCATTCCCAGTAGATTAACTTTTGTGCAGCTCCTTCACCACTTGTGCTTAAGCTGAATTTTAAGAGCAGAAAGTGCCATGGATTACAAACACTAGACATAGTAAAACTCCCCAAAGTTTTACAGTTGCTTCGGTATTCCTTTGCTTTGTGTTCCAAGAAGTAAAGCTCAGTCTCTATATATAAACTCAAGGTCATTTTCTGCTTATAAGATCCAGGGCCACCTTTTCAGCTTTGCAGCTCAAAATGAATGCCAAGGTAGCGAGAGGCAAGCCATTGTGCAGCCCAGGTGCTAGTGCCCATGCTGTGCAGCACTGTGCTGGCAAAAAAATTTAGCAATGGAAGGAAATGGATCACACTGACCATTCAGTAGATGGTTCTCAGCTTTCATGAGTAACTTTTCTTCTCCATGTGTCTGACTTCTTTCTTTGTCTTAACTTTATAAGCTTCTCCCTGCTTTAAAGGAAAAGCATAAACATTAACACAGTGTGCAGAGAGTGTTTATAAGTATAAGCCTGCTTCCAAAGCAGGCTCCCCATTTTGCTGCAACAGGATAAGTAAAAAGCGGTTAAATCACATTAACACGTCATTCCAAACAAACACACTCTCTACTTATCCACTCTGCTGAGCTGCAAAAGCACAGGACTGAAATACCATCTTCAAGCAAAGAACACCGGTCTACGATATGAGGATGACCCCTGGGCCAGACTGCCTGGCTGGCATCCCTTGGGAGAGCCCCTGCAGCAGGATTCACCACCACCATCAATGAAATCATCTTCCCCAACCAGCCTCCTGGGTCAGCCAGGACCAGCAGACATTTCAAGTGGCATTGGCCTCGCCTGCTGTTACGATGTTTGACAGTGTCTGTGCTTTGAAGTGAGCAGGTTAGTAATGGAGTAAAGGGACGAGGAAGAAAGCCAGCAAAAACCACCACCAAAGCAGTACAGAAGTAAAACCAATGACAGTGATAAGCAGCGCGGGTTTCGGTGTCTTTAAAATAGCAAACTCTAAAATGAATTTCATCTTTGCTCATTACAAGCTCAATAATAATCTAAAAATAAATACTCCAGTAATTACAAGCCTCGTTCACACCACGGAAAGGCATCTGCTTATGTGTTATTACTGGGAGAATTTACCCTTCGGGTGATCTGCATTGATATATTTGTAACTATCTGTAGTTTCTAAGTAATCTAATCTGGTGCAGCAAATTGAAAAATATTTCCCCTTTGCTAGGCAGGATTTATTTTTCCCCTGATGAAGGACTATAAAACACAGGGTGTATATATGTTTGTTCCAACTCTCCCCTTTCTGTATTGTTATCACCCGTCTTTTTTTATTGTTGTGCTTTTGTGTTGTGGTTTTTTTGATTGGTTGTTTTTTATTACAAGCAGGTAAAGAATATTTGTTATCTTTGTTTCCGAATCTGTTTTCACTTAGACAAAAGTTCCACTTTTGTCTAAAAAAAATTCCAATGCCAACTTTGCTGGAGCACAGACCTCTGAGGGCCATGTGCTGGGGAACAAGGCCTGAGCTCCTCTGAAGCCATTTGTCTCCAGAAGCACTGCCCATACCCCTGAGACCTCCTGGGGACAGAGGACAGCTGAGGGACTGCCTGCCCATTCCTGCCTCTGCCCCAGAGGTCCTGCAAGAGGGGCTGGGGTGTGCCAGGGCACAAGAAGTTTGCCCTTCCCGCTGCCCTCCCTTCTTTTTGGAGGTGCTGAAGCTGGGCAAAGTCCAGGCCTGCAGAAGGCCTTCTGATTTTAATTTCCAGGGCCAAAATCCTGTGTTGGTGTTTGCTTGTACAGTATAGCATAGCCTGGGTCCTGCCAACCCTCAGTCACTAGCGCAAGGTATTATGCAGGTGAGTGAGAGGCTGTAGGGGATCAGACTGTGGCTCATTCTTCTGAGCTGATGACAAGGTAACACACTACACCTGCAGCTATAAGGCACAAATTCCGCAAGGAATTAACCATACCCACAGACACGGCTCACCTTGATGACACAAAACAGGCTCAAACCCCATGGTTTAAGCCCTGTTACGCAGAAAGAGACCTTTGAACTTCTGTGCTGACAGCATTCAGCCAGGACCCTTTGACACAGCCCCTTCCCACACACAGCACAGACATCCCACCCCGTTACCCACCTCCCATCTTGTCAATAACCACAAGCACCACACTTTGCCAAGGCTTCTTGTTAAATGCAAACCTCCAGCCCTTTAGCAGTACTTTCTAGCAGTCAACACAACCCTCCGCATCTACTGTTATTTCCTGGTAGTCCCCATTCCATTACCATTTCACCAACTTTCCTCTCATGGGGGATAACAACGCGTCTTACTACCTTCCGGGTGATCTGTGGGAAGCAATACATGAAAAGCATCGTTGTTTTTTTTTTTTCCTAGGTTCTAAAGTGAGAAAGTATGTTAAAAGAAGTTACTTGAATGCAAAGACTCAGAGCAGTGATGTAATTCATGATTACTTTTCTCGTGATGACGTTGCCTTCTTCGTCAGTAAACTGTTCCTCTGTTACAGATTCACCAGGAATGTTTTTTGCTTCCTCACCCTAAAGAATGTGTTATAAGATTAGCAATGTAACCTATATCCTGCCAAACCCACACAATATTTCCACACCAATCCAAGCAACAAGCACATGCCAACTTCAACTTTATGTAACAGATTGCTTGATGTCACACAAATAGTATGAAAGTCTTGCTCATTTAGCATGCCAATATCTGTGCATTTAATCTAGAGAATGTTTCCTTAAAGCCTGTAGTGAGCTTCTAGCCCATTGCTCTTATTAACTAATTCATGACATGAAGCTCTGAACAAATCAACATGTGGTTAGCCTAAATCCTATGAGATGGAGGCACAAATATATGATATCATCACTAATTGGAGATTTATTAGCTTTCAACAGCTTCTCAGTGCCCAGCACACAGAAACATGATCTAACACCAAAATAAGATGAGGGAAATTTGGGATTTAAAGACAGATCTGCCTATAGCTTGCTAAACACAAGATCTTACACACACAAAAGACAAGATTTTTCAGTATTTACAAAATGGAGAAAGGTATCTTACATGACACTTTTCCTGGCATGATACTACCTGCTGACCTCGGCAGCCTGGAGCATGACATACTGAGGTGGGCAGCCCTCCAGCCATCACTGCTTGGAGCATCAGCAGTTTATAGAACCAGCATAAATAAATGTAAAGGCAGTTTCCTAAATGCTATGCTAATGACTCAATGCCATTACAAGAATTATTGGTCAAATTATAAAGAAATTATATTGCTTTAGAGTATAAGGCTTGCTGGCAGTCATGAACTTATGTTCCAGAACAATTTTGACAATTTTACCTCATAAAGTCACCTTTCCGAACCTGCGTGCTGAAGTAAACACTATACTTGATGCTTCATTGTATTTGTCTTATCATTTCATATAAAGAAAACAAATATAATGTAGCTGGCCTACACATGAAAAAATTCCACATGTAAATAAATAACCCTTTGAACAAAAAAACATCCTTAAAACATTTTTAATCCCTTCACCCTCAACCACTAGGGAAATAATGGCATCTAGAGGTAGGAAGTAGACAGAAACATTTACAAAACATCAATACTAATAACAAAATAGTATCTGAAATGAGATATTACAGCTCAACATCAAGCTTTCATAATGCTTCCCCATACTAAGCAGCACATGGCAAATATGATTCCTATTTACTCTGGTGTATAGAGTACATAGTTCCTGGCACTGCTCTACAATGAATAAATATAGTGATGCCATGTTTATTTTTTTACATAATTTTCCCTGCAACCACAGCTTTTTCAATATGTACATTGTAACTTTAGGGTTATATGCTATTTCTAAGCTCTAAACTAAATAAACTTTCCCTTTTGTTTATAAGCCATCTGTGCTGGTTCCTACAGCCAAGCTTTTCCCTTTTCCTAGCTTTAAAGGGATTGGAGCAGACAGAAACCAGAGGGGAGTGATGACAAGCAGAGTGCAGCTCTGCCACTAACCAAGCTCCAGATCAACATTTGTCATTATTTAAAAGTGCAGAATTTTTGCTTTTGAAATTTCGAAAGCTATATCAAAATCACCACTTGATAATTAAGTAATTAAGCCGCTTTGGACATTTTACGTATCTTCTCCCCCACACTTTCACAGGCTATTACACCTGTTGAACTTGGATCCTTCAGAGAGTCACTAAGAGAAGGGCAGGCTCCCCAGCCAGGTGGACATCCCAGCACAGGGATGTATGGACGAGGTCCTGTGTCTGAGATACACCTGGGTCTGCAGGGACCAAGCCCAGGCACAGTGGCATCCCTACAAGAAGCACAGAAGAACAAGCAGCTGCTGAAGCCTTCAGATGGAGCCCAGACTGGGCCCATACAATTTGTTTCCCAGGACTCTTCTATGGGGCCATGGGAAGGAGAAATTACACACCTGCCTAAACACAGACTGATATCGGGCTGTGAGCATGGGGAGGGCCCCTCAGCAAGCAGGGGCCCACCAGCCAGAGCCTGCTCCTTCCTTTCTCATGAGATAGAAGAAATGAGAGCAGCACAGGGGCTACTGCTGCAGCAGCGGGGTGATAGCTGGATAAGAGTTTTGGGAACTGAAACCTGTGGAGTCTCCTAGCCACAGTGAAACAGGGGGAAATACTGGTTCCTGGAGACTTAATCCTTTACTCAGAAGCACAGCAGATGGGGAACTGGCTGCACAGTTTCTTTCCTGGCCTCCCACCCATGGGCTCAGAGGGAACCATGGCCAAGACATCCCTCTCACCCTATGAAGCACAGAAGTATGCAGAGGTTCCCCCTCATGAAAAGGATCTCCAAAGCCACAATATTAAAAACCCTGAAAAAAAGAAGTAAGACAACGTGGCCATTACCAAGGCCACCAGACTACCTGGTACACCAGCAATGGTTGTTTGTGCTGGTCCTTTGACAGAGGTACCTTAACAAAGGTCCTTTGACATACTGTTTCTAGGAGCAAGGTTGTTCCTTAAAAGATGTTAGTGATAATTACTGTGTTCAGCTTTAAAATGAAAAATGTATTGATGCGCTGAAAAATGTCTCCTGGAAGAAAATGCGGTTTGAAAGGTATGGCAGATCTTGGGTTTTAATTAGGTAAATGCTACTTTAGCACAGTTTAAGGATAAGTGCTGTAAATATTCAGCAGTCAGCACACATGATATCCAGCTTTCACAATTCTCATGTTGGTGGGTAGTTAAACAGGGGGGCTAAGATTTGGCAGGAGGTATATCTGATTTACTGACATTTCTAATTCTAAACAGCTATAAAGATAGATGTTTGCAAGGAAGAAAACACCTTACCCACTTGCAGTTTTACTTGCCAGATCTCAAACCTGCTTTGGGTTAGAGTGGCACGTTAAATGAACTTGTCCTAAAGCTGTTTTAAAACACCAAGCTGGTGTATCTGCATCGCAGCTAAAGAATAAAATTTTTTCTGCTGCATCATACTTATGTGGGCTCCATTTTACCCTTGATTAGTCAAAACCACTGTCACAATATGAACAGCTTCAGAAAGATGGGGAAGAACTTAATACTGCAATTATTGGAAACTCAGTTATATCCCTGGGACTAAACTATACAAAGGTTGCAGTCTGCAAGCCTCAGCCCTGGAACATACCAGGAAGCCTTGCAAAGCAGAGTGCTTTAATGTCACCCTGCTCGCTGGAGTGTAGTCCTGCCAAAACCAGCTGGTATCCTCTCTCTGCTGCTCTCCAGGGCAGGAAAAGCAAAGAGCAGCTTCCTCAAAGCCTTCCACCAGCTCCACTGATTTTCTTAACAGTTATTTGAAGATTATGGGTGTTCCCAGGGACCTCCAGACAAATGGGAGTTACACAGTTGGTGCTGCAGTATTATGCCAAAGTTCACTGCTGATTTGTCAGAGCTCAGGTTTTCTTTCATGTTTGTTTTGTTACTAGAGAGATAATAGTCCCTTTTATTCCTCCTGTACATATAGTGCTGTTGTAACAGCAGAGCAAAAAGGTGCAGTCTCTTACCCAGATGGATAAAAAGGAATTTAAAAGCAGATGGAAATAAGCGAGATGGAAAGATCCTAAATATTTAATTTTACCAAAGATCAAGGGTGACATTGCAATAGGAACAGGAGCTTTACAGAGCACTCGGACCTCTTCCCGTCCTGGCCTAAGCTGCCATCAAAACATAATCCTTTCAGTATCAAGATCATGTTCTTGTAATGCATAAACAGCAGCTGTGCCTCCGTCTCCTTAGGGTCTCAAGCCTCCACAGCAGTGGCAATAGAAACAAACATCTTTCATTAAGGTCATTTTCATTAGTGAGTTCTGCCTACTCAGGGAGACTTTGTTAATCAGATGCCACAACTCTGCCTGCTCCTGTGCTGAGTCTGTACTTGCTTGTTTGCAGACATATTATTAAAGACAGAGAGGAAGAAAAAAACAAAAGAACAAAACGACAGGTAAGCCCAGGAGACCTGACAATAAATGGTGCTGCAAATAGGGAGCTGGATCTTAGGTCTGTTGCTTGTTGTAAGGACAACTTGATGAACAGACCTTATAACAGCACTTGTAATCTGTGTTTTAGCTCACCTCTGTGTCATTTTACTGAGGCCAGCAGCTCCAACCTTGGCAGTCCCTCCCTGGATGAGACAGGATGAGGGCAATTAGGGAGCAGAGCAGTTCTGCAGCTCTTCCAGCCTGGCAGGGACTGCAGCCAAGTGGTTGGACTCAACTGAATACACAAATGGAAAGGCTTCCCATGTGCCTCACATGGGGCATAGGCCCTTAATTAGTCTCACCTACAGGATGGCCACATTTTCACTTTACATAAAGAAATTTTCTCTGAGTAATAAAATCGTGAAATCTGCTGGTTCCAGTTTTGACTGACTGCTGCTCAGGCTCCTGTGTCACTCCTGCAGTGTAGGCTGAACCAAACCTTTGGCAATCAGTAATGGGGTGGTTCATGGGAAAAAAATCAATGCAATAAATCTTTTATAAAAAATGGTAAGAAATAGCAAAAATACAAGATACAAAATTTCATCAGATTTGAATAACACCTGCTTAGAAATCTATTTTATTTTCCATTACAAAATTCTACCATAAGCCTTTTGGCAAGAATGTTCCTTAACAATTTTTGCCAAAAATTTGTACCCATGCAAGATTTAACAACCTCTGAAAAAGCATGAAAAATTAGACACTGATCTCTGTCATGACAGAATAAAAGAAGCTTTGGATCAGGCTCTGAATGTGCACATTGTGGCAGAACTCTTACTTTTCCCTTGTGTGCTAATTGCTCGCATTCCTACACTACCATAAAACCTGTTTCTTTTGCAATGCCCCATCACATCAATCCACCATGTGCACAGAAGAGGGAAAAGGAAGCAAACCCAAAAACATCTGCACTACTAACAACCCTGTTACATGTGGAAATGGGTATCAGTCCTTGCTTGTCTGGTTTTATGGGCTCAGCCCTCTGAAGTGCTAAATCCCATGGGAATGTACTTGAGAGTGCTGAACACTTGACAGGACTCAGCCTTTGGACTGCTGGGAAAATATCTCTGGGGGAAAGAAAAGCCTTTCTCCATATTTGGGCCAGGACAGAGAACTAAGGTAGCAGTAAAACGGAAATAATAGTGTTAGAAATAATGCAGAGCAGCACCCAAAGGAAAAACAAGTTGGGAAAAAAGAACAAAGATAATGAAGCAATTCAGCCCTAAGAGGAGCTGTGAAGCCACACAGCAGTCTTTTTTTCCACTGGACTCAATTTATCCTCAAGGTTTTGGCGTTACCAGACTTTATCCCTGCAGGCTACTCGAGGTGCTGTTAATGCAACCCACAGGTGGTAATGGTAAAACAAGGCAGATCCCATGTGCAGCTCTGCCCAGAGGAGCCTCCAAGCACCCCGTCATCCTCTCCCCTCTACTGCTGTTGGCTGGCAGGGGGGGCTCACAGCATGAGCTCAGCAGTGCTATACATCTATGAAGCCTGTGACAAGGTTTTTCAGATGTTTAAAACATTTTCTTATTCTAGGGAATGCAAACCAAACAAAGATTTTCAGGTCTGGGTCCTGAGTAACCAAAAGTGATCAGAGAGCTGGAACACCTCCCCTGAGAAGACAAGCTGAGGAAGTTGGGGTTGTTCAGCCTGGGGAAGGCTCTAAGGGGACGTCACTGCGTCTTTCCTATACTTGAAGGGGGCCTACAAGAAAGTTGGGGTAAGGTTTTTGCAGGGTAGTGTAGCAAGAAGAAAAGGAGCAATGCTTTAAAACTTGAAGAGGGGAGATTTAGATAAGCTGTTAGGAGGAAATTCTTCACTATGAAGGCAATAAGACACTGGAATAGGTTGCCTAGGGAAGTCATGGAAGCCCCCTCCATTGAGGTGTTCAAGGCCAGGTTGGATGGGGGGAGGGTTGGACCTAGATGATCTTGCAGGTCCAGCCCTAGCTATTCTTTGATTCTATGATTTTATAATGTAATAGAGTGCAGGCTAAGTACTCCCTGGCCCAGGCCTGAGTTCAGAAAAGCACTGGGGCATTCCATCATCAGTGTGTCACACACTTGCTGTCTAGGGGACAGGAGAGCTGGGGGGAAAACGTCCTAGCTTCCTACTTTGCATCACCCCATAACAAGTATTTGGCTAACCAGGAGTGTCAGAAGATGCAGGAGTAAAAGAGCCCAATTCTCCTCTTGCTATTGCTGCATGCAGGTGATGCCAGCCCCACTCAGTGCCAGCCTCAGAGAGGAGCTCCTGGGCTGTGAGGTCAGGCACCTCGCTCACTCACTGGGACATTCAGGCACTGGCAGCTGAGAGCCTGCTGCTCCTGACTGCTGCTCGGAGCTCTGCGGCAGAAACACAGGAGTTATTTTTACTCTGCAGGCTGAGAACATTGCTCTGTGCCTCTCAGCACTATATCCTGAGACCTCTTCCCCAAACGAGGAGCAGTACCTCAGCCTGTGCACGCTCTCGCAGTGAGTTCAGTTCACCCAAACAGAGCGTCTGCTCCCAGCAATGCACTAAAGTTAAAGTCCAGATCCCTACCAATGTTAAAGCTTGATTCTTCCACTTCATACTGCCTTTTAATGAATTTTAGATGGTCAAATATGCCTACTGAAATTATTGTTTCAGCTATCAAATTCTAAATGCTTGATGATCATGGTTTCAAAATTTTTCTTGTTCTAAGCTTGAGGTGGAGAGTGAGGGATGAAAAAAACCTAAGCAACCTACAAATCATCAGAAAATTATGTAAGTATCACATGTATTTTGTAATCAGGAGTCAGGTGTAGCTCTAATCCAATTCACATCAGACACATTCCCAGTACAGCAAGTTCAGCCACCTCCACTCACCATGCACACTCTCCTGACCCCATCTGCATTAGCTGCCTATTACAATGCTGTATTTTCTGCTTCACAATTGCTCTGTTAAAAGTTCAACCCCAAATTATACGACCACATTTAAAAATTATTTTCTAAGTCTTCCCCTAAACAGTCTTTCCTTAAAATAGTTCAGACATCAGTTGAGTGGGGGACCTCAGCCATAGGGCTCTAAAACGTTCAGGACGTGGATATTTTATGTGTTACCAGAAACTCTCTTACAGAATTTGAGGGTCTGCAGTTGCCCACAGGCCACCATCCCCATTTGAAAACAGAAACCACATTCCTATTCCTGCCTGGTCATGTCTTATCTGCAGAGGGAATTCCTGATGAAGGGCTGTACCATGACCTGCACAGGGCCCACCATGGGAGGCAGGTTCCACCTGGAGAGATGAGGTTTTGGACAAAATATTCACTTTTGCTTAGCTCATTTTTATAATTCCTGCCTTTTCTTGAACAGGAATACGGGTGGTGTACTGAAGAAATTCAGGGTGAAGATGGTGAGAAATGTCATCCTCCCTTTTCTGAAAATGTCAAGAATCTTGGAGAGCTCAGTGGCTGTGTGGAGCAGCCTGTCTGCCAGCCACATTTACAAAAGGTACAGTGCCTGTGTGCATACTCTTCTCCAAGAAGCTCACAAATAACAGCAATACACATTTGTGCAACCAGAGTGTCATGGATCATTCCTAAAGGAACAATTATATCTTAGGCAAACTCAGCTAGTGCTGTAGTAACTCTGTGGTGGCAGTCTGTATTTTCATGGCTTGACTATATGATTTTCTTATAAGAATCTAATAATCCTGCAAGTTAATGAGGGATTAACATTTGTTTCTGATGCAAAAATATTTTCATAAGCAATACGCTGCAAGCAAATAATGCTATTAGTATGCAAGAAAAAAATATGAGGGTAAATGCAATTATTTATATGACTGTGTCAGCATTATCAGTATGTGAACTATATTGTGTTGTAAATAAAGGCCATCTATAAATAAATATACTAAATAAAGCCTACTGAAGGCAATGCAAAGACTCATATTAACTTTGGTATGTTTTAAATCATGATCAACTGCTGGTTTGAGGTTTTCCAGAACACATGGAGCACGTCCTACAAGTTTCAACCAGAATACATGGCTTATACTCTCCTACGTTCCACTCATGTACATTGCAGCAATTTTTAAACTTGTAATTTATAATTTTTTTAAGAAAATAGAAAGAAAGAAAAAAAAAAAATCACACATATCTGCCTGCAACCCATTTTGCTCTTCATCAGATCCAACACACTTAATCTAGCTGCAGTCTTTCAGATGCCATGCAAAACAGTGGCAGGGAAGGACACAACATGTCATGCAGCACAGTTGTTTTCCAGTGGAAGACAACCATAAACCAATGGGTTGAGCAAGGAAAGCACTTGGTTATAAATACACCTGGCACTTGGTTATAAATACACACTGGCAATGGAAAACACACTACCAGAGGGACTCCAGTATGCCAAAACTGACATTCTGACACAGCAGTCCAAACCCACGTCCATGCCAATGTCACCTCAGCAATGCAAATCACAAAATACCTTCAGAATAAACCGCCGTCGATAAACTCTTGTAGTAATTCTCTGCTCTTCACCTGAGCTCGAGTTACTCTCAGTCTCACTGTCACTCTCACTATATTCCTAATAAATGCAGTTTTAGTACATTTGAACAGCACATTTGCAAGATAGAACAAGCTGATCAGGACTAGGAGAAGAAAACAGAAGTTATCATGGATAATGTTTTTCCTGTCTCTACGATGTGCATAATGACTTGCTGTCATTACTTTGCTCTTAAAGAATATGGGGGGAGGAGGCCTTTTTGCTTCTTGGCATGCTGTATCTTGATTAAGTATACCAGGTATGGAGTATCTCAGCAGCACTAAAGTGTTACAAAATGGTATTTGGAATGCGTCTGATTTGCAGATTTTCTAAATCTTACAAAGTTAATAAAAATTTTGTGTAAAACCCCCCCACCTTATCATTAACTACTTGCTTTTTTCTTCTCAAAATAATATTTCAAACAAATTTTATGGATTCAAAAGGCACAGGAACTGAATCCCCTCATATAAAAAAGAAGAGGGTGACACATAATGACTCAGTGTAGCACTGCCATATAAAAATTATAAATAAGCATTTTAAAGAACTTTTTCATGTAAATGGCTTTCCTGCTCAGTATTTATCTACTTTTAAGTATCAAAACTGCAGCACGAAGTACAATTATTCTGAGTTTTTTGAGAAAGAACCTGGTAGACCTCAGATCAGGGTAAGGGGGAACAGCCTCATGCAGATTTCAGCTTGGTGCTGGGAGGTCCCACAACTACTCTGTCCTGCTGCCCTCTGACAGGCCCAATGTTCTCCCCTCTGAAACCCAAGTTGTTCCTTGGCTTTGGGGCTGAGCAGCTCTGTGTGCACATGCCTGCCAGAGGGCTTTGTACCTATATGTGTGATGGCCACAGGGCAAAGGCCCTTCTCACGTGATGTTCAGCTGAAGCAAACTTTGTCTGAATAGACAAATTTGAAAATTTTTCTCTGTAATTAATCAGTGCAACTCAAAAATTGTTTTAAAGCCATGAACAGTGAATACTGGCAGCTGCATTTCTGTTTCTGTTTTTGAATCTGGCCCAAGACATCCTAAACAAGAAGCATTTCTCAGCAAGGATGTGTAAAAGAAGAGTAGGCATAGGTGGGTGGAAGAGAAAAAGGACTATGCAGCAAAAAGCCTTGAGAACAGAATGACAGAATTCATCTGCATGCAAAGCCTCCTGTTGTACTCTTACACTAGCCAAATATATATAAAAAAAATTTAGAATCCAACCCTGTCCTGAAGAAGTTACAAGAAGCAGAAGATTCCCAGAGGGCACAAAGGATTTGGAGGAAGAGTTGTTATTATTAATGAACAGCTTCAAATGGTTTATTTTTGATGGAATTCTGAGAGTGAGAGTCACCTCCACCACACAGTGGACACCACCATCTTTGGGATATCAGAGGAACTGTGCTGTACTTCTTTCATTTAAAAAGATCACTGGAATATGATACCTGAATACTTACAGAGATTTATATGACCGAAACTGTCACTACATTGATCTTGTAAACTTTGGGTAATTTACGTGGACTTGGCATGAGGCCAGCAATTTGCTTCATCCACATCACCAGGCAATAGTATCAATTGTCCAACTTATCTCTTGTAGCAAACTGTGTGCCAGAACGCTGCCAGAGCCCTCACTCTGCAGGGTGGATGGTCATTCCTTCTTAGATTTTTCCCAATGGGTCGTAGAAAAAAAACCCTCTTACTTTGGGAAGGAATTTTGTTCTGCTCCCCTCTTCTTTCTACATAAATAAATCTGTTTCTTCCATACTCTCCCCCTTATGGATCATTTCTGAAGAAAAACTTGCAGAAAGACTGTCACTGAAATTCCCTTTCTGTTTTCACGATAGCATATGAAGTGTGTCACCATGAAATGAACTGAGTTAATAACTGAACCATTGACTTCAAATTAGATTAAATTAGAAGATATTTTTCAAGAAATATCAAGCAGATATTAGATGCAATTCCTGTTGTCATTCTAACAAAAAAGTCTGTTACCCATTCAGGCTTCATGAGTGACCCATCCTTAGAAATCACATTATTTTCTGATACCAGTTTATTTGAAGTTCCATGTCTATAAAAAGACTTTTTTCTTAGAAGATAAGATTATAACACTTTACCCATAAAGCCAAAGTAGTGCAAAAAACACTCAAAAGAAAAGTGCATGCTCCTTCTTCCCAATCCAGATGGGATATTCAAAAGTAAAGAGCACAGAAAAGTGGATGATTGGAATCCTTCTTCGTGATGGGAATCCACAGGGGAAGTGCAGCACAGAATGTTACAGGGTGCATCTATGCTTATGCCTGTGTTTAAACTGAGCATAACACTATCAGCCAAGGGCTGCTCCAAAGCCTACCAACACTAAAAGAACTCTGCCATCTGCCTTTACAGAAGGCTCCTACTTACGTTTTTTTAAATTAGGAAAGATCTTCACTATTTCAACTGTGTCACGAACTAATAACAAGATAATAACAATCACATGGTGCGTAACTGCTGAGACTGATTGTCACCATCTAATAAAAGAACTCTAGGTTGTATAATCAAAATAATAGTTCAAAATGAACTAATTTAAACCTGAATGATTTACTGCAGCCCACCACAGCCAACGTTTTACTTTGCTACAATAAAAAAAAAGCTGTATCGTGTAGAAGAAATTCTACACAAACGCCTCTCTTCCAGAAGTTATAATCTCTTCCTGTATTACTCCCAGGAAAAGACAAGTCTCAGGAGAGGGAGCAATGTAGAAGAAAATCTGCAGTTCCCTTTCAGCCTGGTTCACTGCTGGGCCTGTAGTGAATCCCATGGCAATGCTCCCACTGCTGGGATGAGAGTGCACACAGCTAGGGGGCTTTCACAGCATCACAGAATCATCACAGTTGGCAAAGACCTCTAAGATCACTAAGTCTAAACAAGTTTGAAACAACTTTACTCTTAAATTTCTTGTAAACAAATAAGTCACTGAGAAAGCATCATCAACACAAAACAATTTATAGCTAAGGTTCTGCAGTGAAAGACGTGCAAGCTGAGCAAGATGGAAACAAAGGGGAGCCCCTTTACCAGTATTTTAAGAAGAAAGAACCACCACCTGGAAAAGCACTTTACACATTTCGAAATCTTTCGATTGCTCTTGGCTGGATGCACTTTGGAATAGGGATGAATGAGGTTGTGAAACAAAAATGTAAGGAGAGCTTTAAATTTTACCTGAAATTTATTTTTCTGAAGATGAACAGAGTAAAAAAATACGCAGAGGGTGTTCAGGATAAGGAGCAGGATAGGGGCTTAAGTGTCAATCTACCTCTTCACTCACTTCAGTTTCACAGAAAGAGGGGACATCAGTAGCAACACTTCAATGGAAACAGATGGAGGAGAGCTGAGGTGTTTGGCACCCTTTGCCCAGGTGGTATGTCAGGGCAGGGAAGCAGCAATGCAGGACAGCTGCTCAGGGCCAGTCAGGCAGAGGCTTAAGCAGTTCTGCTTGGCTCCTCTGCCTGCCCAGACTACGCCTCATTCTATTAAAACCACACAATATAGATTTCCCCTAACTTCCATTTTTCTTAACTTACCAATAAATAGAAGAGGCAGAAAGGATTTAAAAATCCCAAACCTGTCACAAACAACATTACAAGTCCTACACAAATCTATGTCAAGCAATATGTTAAGCAATAGGGACTCCACACCATTAATAATTATAGGACTCACTGTACCTTCTGTTCAGACATTACTGCTCCCTCCTCCTCTTGGATGCTCGTTCTTGGCTTGCCATCCTCAGAAGTACTCCAGTTCATCTTCTTCACACTGACAGGCACAGATGTTTTGTTGCCTTCTGTTGTTGGCATGGTAGTCTCTTCCAAAGATTTCTGATATGCTGTTGATGATAATGTTTGCTCGTCAGTACCAGCTGAAATGTGAGGCTTTGTTCTCAGGCCTTCTTTATCACTCTGTTTTCCCACATCCTTTAAAGATTCCTGGATGCAGGATTTAGTTTTTGCCTCTGCTGTGGATTCAGAGAGGCTTCCATTTGTTTCTGGCTTCCCTGCTTCTCCTTTGCCATTTGAGGTAAGAGAATCCCTACGTTGGTCTGAGCTGCAAGAAAAAACAAAACCAGAATAGACATCTGTTCAGTGCTTGAATCACATGCAGAAGGGCAAAGCCATAGCCTCTGACTGAGCCTTCCTTCTTAGCACATGCTTTTCAAGCAGAGAAAAGTAAAATTTTAAATTCAGCTCACAAGCATAAACCTATTAAATAGTTTTGTCTTCTGCATTACAGTATATTTTCAGAAGCAACAATAATATAATGAACAGTGAAAACAAGGCCAAGCATTTTATATTAATGTTATTCCACTTAGAGGGGAGAAGGAAAAGAGGAAAAAAATTACATGAAACTTATCATTTCCCTTGTATAATCACTAGATAAATCCCCAAGGCACTAATTCTTTAACTTGCTCTCTAACTAAGGAGGTGATGAAAGCATCTGTCACAGTGCAATTACCAATAATGCAAAGTAATTAATAAAATAAGTATTTTTTTCCCCAAACTACAGTATCTGTACTCCAGAGAAGTTATGCCTTTTTAAAGAATACTGGTATGTGAAAACAAACCCCTATACAGTGCAGAGTTTTGATAATACACAAAGCCAAAGGCAAGGTAAGTTACTATCAGATAGAAAGCTGACCAAAATTTGGCCTCAGGTTACCTAGACAGTTTTAACCTGCACTTCTGATGCAGAGTTTTCTTCTCTTTTAATTTTTTTTAATGCTTCCAGATGGCCACTACACTGTTACTCAGGAAAATACTACAGCTATTTGCTGGCAAAATTCTTATAAAAGACAGCAAATATATTTCATCTAATTAGAGATAGATATGTTATTCTTAACATATTCTTAAGGAAGCCCTTTAATTTCTAGAAGTGATCTATTTTAAATATTTAACACAATATAAAATGCATAATAATGCCTGCTTAAAAGAACTGAAATCATATCAGTAGTAGATTGAGTGCCTCATGGTTTTTAAAGACAACCAGTTTGCCAAAATCAATGGTCAAATCCCCCCTGGATTTAATAAGAGAGTATCTAATGCTAACTGGAACCTTAAAATATCCTGAGTGAAAGCTCCAAAGGATGTAAACTGCTGACAGATAAATGATAGCTCTGCAGATAAGCATTCTCTGCTGATTTACAGCTCTTGCAGACCTGGCTCCTTCAATTAGTAGCCATGCTCAAAACAAAGGCAGGCTTATGGAAAAAGTAAGGAATATCTGAGGAAAGGCAAAGAGATGTAATGCAAAGAACCACTACTAAAAAGGTACATGACAAATATGAGTAACATAGTTTCCTGATTTCAGTAATGTATGTTCTATAGTCCTCAATTCCATTATATCTATGCATCACTTTAAAGGAATTAAAAATGGAAACGCCCATGATAAAGAACATAAAAAGCAGTATTATCTACTAAACATAATATAAACTAATTCTAAAATACCTATAATAAGAATGAAACCTGATATATAAACATTTTTATAGAAAAATGTCTGAGGTCAAAGCAAGTCAACTACTACTTTTTCTTTTAAATATGTGTGTATGTGTGTCTATATATATATGTATCATAGAATAGTAGAATAGCAGAGTCAGCACTGCTCCTGGAGGTGAAAGCAACCTGGGGAGGCTTGCATACACACACACACACTCACACACACACACACACACACACACACACACACACACTCACTCACACACTCTTTTTCAAAGGTGCTCACCTGTCATCCAAGCGATCTAGCAGGCTACCACCTATTCTGCGTCCCAATGTTGGTGTCTCGGTGACACTTGATGAGTCAGGCTGCCAACCTGTAATTGAAGACATTTCAAGTTCTGCTTGTTGAACACTTTTAAGAATTGACCATACTCTCTCTTCCGTCATCTCCTCAGACTCAGCTCCTTCTTCCAGGTGAATGTCCTCAAACAGAGATTTAAGCTTTTCTTCCGTCATCTCCTCATCAGTACCAGACTTTTCTCTCTCAGACTGTTCAGTCCTCACTCCTCCTTTACTAGTCTCTTCACTCTGCCTTTGTTTAGCATCTTTTGATATCCCGCCATAACTACCAAGATACCGTGGAAAATCCTTAAGGTCCACTTCCTCCAACTGGCTCTCGCCTATGGAAATATCTTTGGGTGTTCCTTCTCTAGGCACTGAGAACTCGAGCTTGCTGTCATCCAGTGAGGTGTCTTCTTCAGTCACCACTGGCGGTGCTGCTGCTGTACCATCTACGTATCCCTGGGAGGTCACTAACACGTCACTCAGTCTACTGGGAGTTCTAAGGGGTGACTCTAGGCTAGAGGTGTCGCTAAAGAAATCATCCTGGTGGAAAGGGGTGGGCTGCACGAAATGCAGCCCAGTGGGAGTTTCCAGTTCCACTTGAATGGTGGGATAACCTAAGGAAGACAGCACATTTGGACTGACTGGGATGAAGCATGGAGCAACAAGTAAGCAAATGTCAAATGATTCATGAATTACTTAAAAGTATGAAAAGTATGAGGAGGTACAGGTGTGTAAGAACAAATGCAGTTCTGACAGATTTCTTTACTTTGTCCTAAAGAGGTGGAAAAAAAAAAAAAAGAGTACTGCCAGTGAATAACACAGTGAAGCCAGTACTTCTGACTATTTTGTAAATAGTCTGTAAAGAATTCAGCAATAGTTTTTGCAGCAATTTTAACATTTTCAAGCTATAGCAGATTGTCTTGTGAGCATGCAGTAAATCAAATGTGGACAAGGATGGTTGTCCCTCTGTATCCAACATGATCTCTTGCAGTCATATTTTGTAGATGTTTCTTTCCCAGTTTTCATTTTTTTAAATTTGGAAATTTCACAGACAGCAGTGATCATAATATAGGACAGCCATTTTTTACCAATAGGCATTTTTTCTAAAACAGGTCCACATTTTTAATATACTTTTATGTAAAAATACATGATCCCAGCAATATTATGCTATAATATATCTCACCAATTTAAGCACGGAGCCACAAGAATAGAATAGTTAAAGAATGAGGGACAGAAATGGATCCTAATGAGGATACTAAGGAATAATACATCTAAACACAGAGGAGGGTAAAAAAACTAAAAAGGAAGTTAATGAAGGAATAAGAGAACATAAACACAACAAGGAAGAGCTATATGAATACTTCAGGTACAGTAAAGTTATACAGGTGAGAGGACTGTGGTGAGTAAGGAGATCTTGGTGATCTTGGAGAGTGAGGCGATCTTGGTGACATGGGTACAATCAGATACACTGATCAAATAAAAAGAGAAAAGAAAGGAAAAAAGATGAAAACATCGAAAAGACATACAAAAGGATTATATTGCATATAAACATAAAAGTGACAACAAAATCAGAAGTTCACTTTCCAGCAAATAATAGGTTGGGTAGCCTATGAAAGGAAAAAATACATGCAGTGGGGTTAACTTGACACTGTGCTGCCTGAAAAGGGAGGTGCATTAACAGGGTTTGATTTTTTTCTTTCCTGAATCAGCTGAGAGAAAGGCAAAGGTGGTCTGGTCTTGGTGAGGAAAGGAAGCTTGAGGAAGAGAGGTTCAGAGAGGAGGAGAGACAGAAAGCAACCGCAGAAAAGCGTATTTTTTTCGTAAAAACATTGATGCTACTATTAGAAGGCACAAGCAACATTTCAAGAGCAACTTTCTTAAAATGTCAACAGAAAATTATTTCTGTAATGCAATGATTCAATGACCAGCAATGCTGCTCTGTAATGGATGTACACTGTGCTTATATGCTCTAGAGAAAAAAAATCCCACTGAAAACCAAAAAAAGCCAAATACATACTTGAACAAATTACAAAAACCAAGGAGAATGTTACTTACTGAAGAAAAATCTTATTTAAGGAGCTATTTATAACACGTGACAAAAACGGAAGTAACGAATGTAGCAACCCACTGCCTGTTAACAAACATTTAAATGTAGAAAAAAAAACCCCAAACATTTAGCATTTTTAACATACTGATAAGTAACAAGTATACCTGTGGAAACAAGCAGAACTTCATTTATCCTTTTAATCTGGTGCAAAATTCACCTTCACAATTCTGTTCTCAGTTGGTACAACTTTCATGTGAAAGTTATTATACTATTTTACCCATTACTAGACTGAAAAATACATTCTCTCATGCACTTATAAAACTTTTTCTTATTTTTAAACTGCCATTGTAGAAATGGTCCAGCTGAAAACCATAAAGTAATGGATATTCATTTGTCTCAAAGAAGCTTAACAGTAAACTGCACATCAATTCATTAATTTACCCTATGCAATTACTAAGCACTTTACCTTTTTCTTCCTTTTTTATTTTCTTTAAAGAATTCTCATTGTTACTTACCTAGACAGGATGTCAAAGTATATATACAGTTCCAGGTAACTTTCAAAACATGCAATACCAAGTATATTAAAAATATACACAGAGAAACCTCAAAGCTCAACTGTTCCAGGAGAAAAATATACAGGTCTTGTCAACAGACTCTGAGTCTGGTGGGAACAAGCTTACTCAGGCATATGGTTGTGGGATCCTGGACTTGTTCTTTGATATTAATGTACAACCTATGTATCATACCATGAGCCTGCTTTAGGAGAAAAAAACCAACCTTCAAATTAAAAGCAATTGTTTCTGCACAAGTTTATGTCTTTTTTATAGGTCTAGTTTACACAACACTGAAGTATTATCATGTAACTCAATTACCATCAATGGGATCATGAAAAACGTTATTTTCATCTGCAAAACTTCTGGTGCCTGAAATATTTCCATAATCAAATATTGGTCCTTCCAACAGGGTCACGATATCTATTCGATTAATTTTTGTCAATACAGAAGTTAAGGCATCAGCTGAAAAACAACCAGAAAAAATTTCATAGTTGAAGAACTCTGTAATTGTTTTTCTCAGTTACATTTATAATACATTCATTATAAATTGTTGGCATATGTTTCTGGCCCCATACCTCTGGCTCTAGCAAGCCCCATCATTCGTCTAAGTAGTCATCCTGCTGCCTACTTATTCGAGATACACATCTGTTAACTCTTACCCCCCCAAAAAAAGGATAATTCTTTTACAAGACAAAACACACGTAGAATAAGGTCAGAGACTTACTACCAACACAAAACACCCATTTACTGGAGCAAAAAGGAGTGTAAAAATCCTTTTATCATTCTGTTTTGAGGAACAACAGAATAGGTACCCACGTAGGGAATACTGCATGTAAGACTATTCATGCAATAAGTACATCATGAAATCTCTTTACAGTAATCTTGTTGCAAGAACATGGTAATACTGGAAATTACTTTTACAGTATAAGATATGAAAGTAGACTCAAATACTACATCAAATACTGTGTAGGAGTGTGGGGATTATATTATGTTAATGAACACTATCAACCTAACACAAAAATCCAAATCTTTCTTTCAACTTGAGCAACTCAAATAAAATGCCCAGATAAGACCAGCAGAATCAGCATTGAATAAGCATCTCTCTCACTCCTCAAAAGGGGAGATTTAGTCTTTTCTTATGACCTGCAATACTGTGAAGCTATCCAACTTTTCCAAGCAGCCTATTTCCACATTTTATGTTAACTGCTATTGGAAAGTTTCCCCTAACATTTTCTTCACTGGAGTTTAAATTCATTACTTGTCCCATCAGTTAATGGACATGAAGAAAGATTTTCTTCTTCATAGATACTGAATAATTATAAAACATTTCTGATTTCTGGCAAAAAAATAGCTGAAGTTTTTTTTTTTCCCCCATCAGTGTTTTGCAGAAGACATTTATAATATTTTCTTCAATTTAACCTATTTGGAGCAGGCAACAAATGAAATGCACTAAAACTTACAAACAACAAGCATAACTACTTGAACTTACTTGTAGCATTTTTCCCGTCTCTGGTAACCCATTTTTTTAATAACATGAAGCTTTGTGCAATAAGAGAATTCGGGTTTTCTACTCGGATTTGATTTATTTCATCTACTGAAAAATTCAGTTCTCTTGCCAGTTCTATAAAGACAGGGAAAAAAGCAAGGAAGAAAAAAGAAAACAGCAACAAAACCACCAAATAAAGAGCAAATCCTTCAATCATGCTGTCATGCTTAAAAATACCAGCTTTCTTAGATCACATGGATATCAATGTCAACAAAGCTACCTGACTCAAACTTTACAGATAACAGTGAACACAGTATCATATAATCATATTTTAGTTTCATAAGACAGACATAATTTTTAATTTCCATCATCTCTGTGAGGTATTGTATTTATACCTAGTAAGCCACCTAAACAAAGTGAAAAAAAGCTCCTTGGAGACTACCTCATCACTGATAATCTATAAAATCTTGTTTTTTTCTGGTGACTGTTACTCCTTTGTGAGGTCACTGTGCCCAGGGAGAGCTGGCTGCTGCAGCTGCACGCCCAGGAAGGGCCATCTCTGCTCATCAACATACAGAGCTACAGTGGGAATACAACCAGGCAACCACACACCTTGCTGCAGCACTGCTGGGCTCCTTGCAACCTCTCTAGGGCTTTGGGGAAACCCCTGTTCAGATACAAAGGCAGCCCTGAGCCTGGGTAGAGAGCTTCTTCTCAGCTCCTTGTGTGAATGTCTTGAGCCAGTTTAGCATCTCTCCCTAGGAGCTTCTGTTTGATTTACTGCAAGACCATGGAATAATTCTTCACAGCTATTTCTTTTTTGGCATCTTTGCCCAACAATGTGTTGCATGTTTTGGAAGGCTGGGTGCGCTGTGAATCTGGGAGAGCCTGATGCAGACTCACTGCTGCTTTGGGTAAAAGCCTACCTAAAAATGTAATAGCAAAGACTTATTTCAATATTAAAGAAGAAAAGCTTACCTGTCCAGCTAAGTCCTAGGTGATCAGCTACAATTGCCATCCTTATATCTGTCCGTTCACATGGACTCTGTGGACCTGTGATTTACAATTTCTTGATTAAAAAGGTTTTGCACAGAAAACCACGATACTGGACAATACTTTATTGTAAATCATAGCTTTAATTCTACTAAGTTGCCGGTGCTTATGCTGTTTACTAGAATGGTTGTGTGTCCTAATAACCTACAAAGCAATTTTTTTTTTCACAGCTTTTATATTTTCACCTGTGTAAAGCCAAATGTCCAACTACATGATGTTGTGTAATGAAACCAAACATGCTGACAATCTAGCTGTGCATACGTAAGTTACTCATTTACTGGTGGAAACCACCAAGACCAGATTATTATCTACTTTGCTGTCACAAAAGAAATGTTTCAATTTCTGAGTTACATCAATTTCTGAGTTACACGAATGTCTTTGGCATGCTTCACTAGCTTACTACAGTACAGGATTTATTAAAAGGAAGAAAGAAGAGTATAAGACAGCACATACAGATGACAATGACAGGATGAAAACTACAGTTAAGTCACTCCACAGGCAATCACAACAGTTCATGCACTAGGATCAACAAGTTGAAAGTTTTACAAACTAGGCTTGATCTCCACGAGGTGAGCCATGAGAGCTCCAGAAACCTGACTGCCTTCATTCTCACCAGTCCTCTTACTCCTCCTCCTCTCACTGTCGGCCTTTTCAATCTTTGATTTTATAGATGCTGCCTCTGTTCTCATGTCTCTAGCAGACTTCGATGTAATGGAAGGCTGGTAAACTTGAGTAGCTTCTGATAAGGATGTGTTCCTTGATGTACTGTCTTCTTCATCATCATCAGAGACCTCTGACTGCATCTTTTTCTCTTCATCAGATAGACGATCCACAAGCTTTAATGTCTCACCACTAATGCCCTTAAAATATTCAATAGAATGTTTACATACCTCCCTAAGCTGATTTTTCCTTACTTTAACTGTTGTCATGGTGACGGAGGTAGATCTTACCTTTACTGGCAATTTAGAAGGAAGCTGTTTTGTTTTTTCTTTTTCTTTCTCTACCTGCTCTTGTTTTGGCAGGGCTGGAGTTCTTCTAGCTACATTACTCCTATGTGTATTTTTTACAGGAATCCTAGACCTTGATTCTAGGCAAGGAGAAGAATTATTTTGTTTTGCTTTGTCAGGCTTACTAGCCCCTCTCACTTTACTCCCTGCATTGCTTTGAAGAATATTCTGTGAAAAGGCTTCTTTTACTGAGCTGGCCTTTACAGGAAGCTTTGATTTTCCTCTAGCCTCTATCAACTCGGTTGACTTTTGCTGCTCTCCATGTGGTTTTTGCTTATCTCTTACTCTGTGTCCTTGGGTTGTCCCTGTACCTTTTCCTGAAGTGCTTTTTGCTTGATTAGCTTTCTGGAGGGAACATTTCGGTTCCAAATGTTCTTTTAGCACTACATTACAGGTAATATCATCTGTAGGGACAGCAGATGAATCCAAATTGTTGTTGTTATTAAAATTATCTTTTGGAAAATCAGTGTTTTCTGTTTGCCTACAGCTTGTCTGGCTAGAGGCTGAACTCGCGATCACTGCTACAGTTTCATTTTCTAATCCCTGACCACTTGGCATCACAGCTTCTATCTTATCTGTCACTTCGCCAGGGCCATCTTTCTTCAGAGTCATGGTGGAAGCAGAAATTCCCATTTTAATTGGTGTGCGCAATTTGGGGTCAACTTTAGAAGCATTTACCGCTGCCGATGACTTTTCCAGTGAGTTACTACCAAGGGTTTGTTCCATGCAATCTCCACTGGCCTGGATGATGGGCTTATGTTCAACTGCTGTTGTTTCTACTGGTCTCTCTAGGTTTGTTTCTACAGTGCTGTCCCCTGCCTGTGGCTGTGTGATGGCAGTGATTGTACTTTTATCCCCTTCCCCCTTGTCCCCTGACTTCCCTTCAGAAGTATGCTCACCAATCTGAAAAAATTGGAGTCTTTCTTCAACAAAATCCCTCTTGCTCATGTCAATTGCACCACTGCGAGTCATCTCAAACATCTTCCCTTCATGAAATGGGAAGGGGTTGGGCTCGCTAGTTGGCGTACTTTCATCTGTTGGAGTTCTGGCTGGAGTTGTATCGGGTGTTGTTGCTTGAGATCTGTCTTCCACTGCCAGACCAAATGGCTTAGCCTCATCATCCCTTGATTTAGTCTCAAACACTTCATCGTCACCTCGGTTACTGGACCATGGATCAAAATCTAGACTCTTGGTGGCCACCGTTTTGAAAGGTGTTGCAAATTCTTCATCTACTTTATAACTGAAATACGTATCGGGAAATACAGTCCTGTCAGGATGTCTGCCTTCCAAAGTGAAAAACTGTGCCCCTGACTTCTGTTCAGTCTTATCTCTGGCTTTTTCAGAAGCTGGACCCTTCGAAGGTGCCTTGTCTTCTTCAGGGCCTACCTTGCCTTCCTCCTCAATGACTTCAAGCTTACTCTGGCTAAAGCAGCGATCAGTCTGCTTTAGAATGCCTTCTGTAGTCCATACGTCCTTTTTGGTTTCAACTGCCGGACCTGCAAGTTTAGAATCACTCTCAGTTAAACCATCATCTTCATCTTGCAAATCATAACCGTCAAGAGAGTCAATCTCGGTTGCATCGGTATCATGGGAGAATTCTGCAGTGGTTGCTATGGAACACTCTGTGACAGACTGGTCATTATTATTCCCATTTTGCACTACATCGTTCTGGGGTGAATCAAGCCCAATGTCAAACTCATTCGGTTTCCCTGAAGTGGGATGTCCTAACTCTTTCTGTTTCTCAATTTTCTCAGGGGCTCTGGGTTTTGAGGTTTCTTTCTGGTCATCTTCCAGTTCTTTCAGTTTGAATGTATACTTCTTAAGAGGAACAGGTTGATAGAGAGACTCATCGTCACTGGAGTCACTGACATCTGCTCCCGGTGGCACAGGAGATGGTGGCTGTACTCTTATGACAGGTTCAGCCAGTTGGCATTTGTCATGTTCATCTTGCAAGTTGACTTCTGTCATCTCCATTTCACTCTCGGTGGAATACTGAGGCTTCTTTTCTGACTCGCCTTGATCTGCGTCCAGTGGTGGAGGAGGAGGGAATTCAATGTAGGCAACTCTGTTACCTTTGGGTCTTTTGTTAGAGTCCTTATTTATATGGTTCAGTAATGCTTTGTCAGTCTGTGGTTCCTCAGCTTCTGCCTGTTTTACAGATGCTGACTTAACCTCTGCTTCCTCTTCTGATTCCTCAGACACCTCAGGTATAGGACTGGGCTTGCCTGGGATATAAGCTATGAGTGAGTCGGGTGTTTTAGATGTAAACTCATAACTCACTTCCTCTGAGCTTGGTGTTTCTGGTGTTAAAGGGCTTTTACCAGAGCTATCTATGAAGGACACTTGTTCTAGTGTATCATCTTCTGGACTACCTTGTGGAGAAGGAGGCTGTTTCTGCTGCCTAGCTGCATAAAATGTCCCCCTTGTCTCTTGAACTGTCTTACTCTCCTGACTGACAATTTTTTTTACGTTTCCTTGTTGCACCTCTTTCTCATATTGCTTTCCTACCTGAACAAAACTGACATAAACAGGTAAGGTCTTAATTTCTTTTCCTCCCTCAGTGCTTTCTGGTGGTGCAACTTTATCCAAGTAATCACTACCACCAGTGTCAGCTAACTCACTTGAAGGGGATTCCTTTCCTGGACTACCTTCTAAAGAGTCTGGTGACTTGCTAGGGGATCTTTGTGTTTCCTCGACAGGAGGACTTAGACCTATTGAGCTCTGCTGCTTGGTAACTTTTCTGATTTCTGAATGCTTTCTTTTTTCATCTTCTACATAATCAATCTGCTTCTCAACTTTCTCCTTAATCACAGCTGATTGGGACACTTTAGCTGAAAGTTCATAGACACCATCAATCATGGTTCTCTTCTCCTCAACAATTCTGACTGGAATATGGGACACAGCAATTTCTTCTTTCCTTCTGGATATTTTATCAGCCACTTCACCATTACGTTCCCCCTCTCTGACAACAAATTCTCTGTATAAAACCCTTTTTGAGGGAGATTTTACAGTCATTTCCTTCACTTCTTCTGAATGAATTCCATTTGCCGCCAGTTTGTGCTCTGTTACAGTGATAAATTCACTTTTCTTGCCAGCTTTAGCTTCGGCATGGTCAACATGATTTTCTTTTACTGTATCTGGAACCAGAACATGTGAAAGTTTTTCTTTTTGTGTTTTATGATTAGAAGTTCCAGGACTTTCCCACGTCCTATAAATTTTTTTGTCCCAGTGTCCCTTCATTGTTGAGTCTGAGCCATATACCAAGTCTTTTGCCTGTGGTTCTGCAAAGTGCTCAGGAATGCCTTTACCCATCTCAGTTCTTTGCTTTTGTGTGTCTGAAGCATGAAAGCCTTCGACAGCTTTCCCTTTACCTGGACCAACATCTTCCCGGGTTTTCACCTCTTTCTGTAAAGCTGTGCTCCCATCAGTGGGCTCTACTTGTTTTGTGTGTTTCTCTCTGGAATAAAACTGGTACACTGGTAACTTACTTTCTTGCAATTTCTTTACTGGAATTTTGGACTGACCGTCCGGCTTTTTTTCTTCTTGAGTTACGTCCTTACTCCTTGGACTTATACTCTGTTCGAATTTAAGCCTAATGGAGCTGAGCTTTGACTGCTTCAGCTGAAATCCAGTCTGCGAAGCCTCAGGTAGTCCAGTCTGCTGAGCACTTCCTTTGTGTTCCATAGTTGGTTTAGAGTCCTCTATATGCTGCACAAAAATCCTTTTCTCAGGACTGCTGGGCAAACTGGATGCTTTCCTTTCATCCACCTTGGGAAAGCATTTCCCATCATGTGCGTACTGCTTCACCTTACTCCGTTCGTCACTGGATGATGGCATTTCAGAGAGCAGAACTTTCTCGGGGCTGCTGCTGGCAGAGCTCTGGCTAGAATGTATTTCTTTGCCATTTTTTTTATGCTGCTTTTTCTCCGGAGACTGTAGCTCATCATTCAACTTCTCTGTTTTATCCCGAAAAAACTGTGATACTTCAGTCAGTTTTTCTTCTGCCTCCTTAACAGTCCTGTCCACCCTGTCTTCATATATCAACTTTTCTCTATCTCTGTCTAATCTGTCCTCAGTAAAGTGCATCCACATCGCATGTTTTGGACTACTAACATCTCCAGTGTAGTGCAACACTGTCACTTTATCATAATGATCATCTTTAGACATTTTACCTACACCATTTTCAGATACATCTTTATAGATTTTGGAGATAATCTCTCTTTTGGGGGCAGTAGCTACTTTTTCTCTGCATCGTTTATCAGACCCCTGTAACTCTGCACTAAGGGGTAGAGCATGGTCAGTAACTGACTCCTCAGTATCAGAATGAGACACATCTAGCTTTTCTGAAAGAAGCATTTTCTCAGCAAACCTGTAAGACTCCCCTCTTAGTTCTGACAACTCATCATCATGGTATTCTATTGAGTGCTGACTCAAAAGCTTCAGTGTTTTGTAAGAGTCATCAGACATGAGTTGAGCAGAACTAGGGCGACTGTCTTCTTCCTGGGACACGGGAGTGTTAACTCTAGAGGATTCCAGATAAGACGGAAGTGACTCTTCAGCCGTGAGTTCCTCTTCTTCTTGCTGACCTTGTTCGTCTGAACAAGGGAAAGCATCATGTTTTTCCAACTCTTTTAAGTTAATATCTCCCCGAGGTAAGTCTTTCTGATATACATACATTTCTTTTTCTGGATGCTTTTTTGTTTCTCTAATAATGACTTCAGTAGGTTCAGCCTGATTACCTTTTTCAATATGGACCTCTATTATTCGCTCCAGTTTGGGTTTCATTTTGCTGTCCTTCTCTGCATGTTGTGGTGAAGTTTCAGCAGACTTGCTAACATCAGATGTTACTGAGGATTTATGTTCAAAAAGACCTGCCAGTTCTTTGGAAGGGTCACGTCCAGACTGAAAGGCTTTCATTATGTCATGAACAGACATTGTTTCCTCAATTCTTTCAGACGTGCTTTCAGTGCATGGAGGTTTATGATAAACCATCCTAGTCGTCGTAGTGATATGAGTTTCTTCTTTTACTCGGACACCTTTACTAAGGACACACTTATGGTCATCATCTTCACTGCTGCTGGCTTTCATTTGGAAAGCTTTAACCTTCTCTTTAATAGATCCAGCAGGCTTTTGTTCCAGCTCCATAAAGGTAGGGGCAGGTTTTGAGGCTGGAAGCTCCTCTGCTTTCTGCTCAGGAATTTCTTCAGATGATGGTTCGTAGCTGCGAATAACATGAACTACTTCAGTTCTTGTTTCTGTAATGACAGGAGGGATGGGTACATCGTGGAAAAGTGGTTTTGGCCCTGTGCTTTCAGCACTTTGTGGGGCAGAAGGTGTCTTTTCACTCCTTGTTTCAAAGCCACTGTCAGATAAGGGACTTTTATCTTGATCATGTTGAGAAAAGTCATCTGGAGACTCTAAAATAGTATCCGTTCCAAAAAAGGAATCTGCAATTTTACATAACTCCTTTTCTGATGTTGAAGGCCTCATGGAGGCTGGAGGCATTTTGAGTTTATGTTCCTGCAAAGCAATGGCTGGCTTTAAAACACGTTTTTGTCTCTCTTCACCTTCTTTTTTCCCCTCTTCAAACTTGTATTTTAAGTTTGATAACGAACTGCTACCAATATCATTTGCTAAGTAATCAATAACTTTTGACAAGTTATAATCCTTTTCCGACACCGTTTTAGTTTTAATTTGGACCTTCTCTGGAACAGTTACAGGAGGGCTTGTCAATGCTTGCTGTCTCGCTTCATCAATCTCCTCTGTACTGAACTCTACCCAGTCATCCTCAGACAGGTGTCCTTGATCGCTTTTGGATATTTTAGCCGACCCTTTACTTTCTAAACACACATCTTTTTTCAGAATCTCACTAACTTTTACTAAGTCCTCTTTCACTTTCTCAACAATTTTAAAGGGCTCTTCATCATCAATTCTACCCTCTTTTGGTAGCTCGGGTTGGAATGGTTTGTCCTCTGCAACATCAGTCTGCAATATTGCAGTCATTCTTATCAGATCCTCTTTCATTTCAGCAACATCTTTGAGTATCTCTTGACTGGAGGATAAAGAAGATGGCGTGGACAACTTGAGAGCAGAGGGTGCTAAGAACAAGGATGATTTTACTGGAGATGAAGTTCGATTAAAGGGAGGCTGAGTGCGTGCCTCTGTAGTCAATGTTTTAATAGGTGACAGTAACGCAGCAGCTGATTTTGTAAGTGAAGACGACTCTGGGAGCTTCTTTAATGCTGGTTCAGACAAAACATTGACTACAGAATATACCGGCACTGTTATTGTCGATGAAGTTACTGATGAGGTAGTTGCAGATATTGACCCAAGGGCTGTGTACAAAGCACCTGCAGTAGGAGTTCTTATTGACTGGAAAGCTGATGGTGCTGTAGACACAAATGACCTGAGTGGAGAAAATGACACTGTTGTAGCTGTTGAAAACACTCTCTCAGCCGTGTCAGCAACTGCATTAGCAGCACAACTCGCAGAATGTGCGGCTGCAGCAATCTTGTCTTGAAAAACAGCTGCAGCTTTGGATCCATTTATTAGGTTGGCAGAAGATGGGTATTTCAGAGGTGACACAGATCCATTAAGCAAGGGTACATCTGTGTGCCCAGCTACATGTTTTGCTGGTGACGAGAGAGACGAGGCCATCATGACTTTAGAGGATGCAACAGCATCAACTGCTGCCTTAGCAGGCGAAACCACTGACTTTAGAGGGGACGATAAAAGTGAAGATGCTGATGTGATGACCGATTTAAGTGGCAAACTTGAAGTGTACATGTTAATGTTGGATTTGGGGGATGCTGGAGGCGTCATGGTTATGGATGATCTCTCCAAGAGAGACCCTGCTGTAGTCACTGGAGATGTCCGAGAGGGGAATGTGGTAGTGGATGCCAGCCCTTTTAGACTAGCAGCTTCTGTGACTGCAGGAGCTCTGACGAAAGAGCCTGAAGTAACCTGCATATTGTATGGAGGCTGCGATACCACAGTTTTTATTGGTGAAGAGATCGTCCGAAATGATCTAATTGGAGATGCTACATCACTAACAGATTTAACTGAAGATGTGGTAGAAGCTCCTAATGTGGATTTGATTGGAGAAGCAGAGGAAACAGACCATATTGATTTTAATGGGGAAGCTGTAGGAGTGTTAGAGGAAGAGCTTGATAAGGAAGTGAAGCCTGATTTGGTTTGCCCAGGCACTGTAATTGGAGCTGTTGTCCATGACTGATATGGCCGGGTTGAAAAAAATGGCTTGTATGAGTAAGTAGCAGGTAGGGATCTTGTTGCTCCTGCACTCCGTTCAACTGTTTCTTAAATTGTTAAATTAAAATCAAACATAAAATCAACAAAAATGATTGAAAAACAGAGAGACCAGAGAAGAAAATTGGTCAGTATACGTTGTAATATTACAAAAAGCAAGTACAATTGTTTGCATGAATTAGGATGAAGGAGGCAAAAGAAGATTTAAAAAGGAAAGAAAAAAAATAGGGATGAGCGATATATTGATGACTGGTCCAAACTAAAAAGCAACATGAAATAAAAGACAGAAAGCACATAGCAACCAAATCTGCAAACAATGAAGAATAGAAAACACAAAAAAAGAATCCACAAGGGAAAAATAAAACTACATCGAAATTTCTTCTCTTACTTCCTATTGACTTTCTGATGTGCTACTTCTGAAATATTCATATCAGTTCTATTTTGCCTGTTTAGGTATGTCTCTGCTTTCCACAACTACTAGAATTAACCTTTTAATAATTTCTGTTGTTGTTCTATTCAGATATTGAACCTATATAAAATATAAACTTATACAAAATGACATTATATAGCTAAAATATTTTTTCTAAACCACTCCAAAGTATTTCATGCAGAACCCAAAATTCATTTAAGTGACAGGCAATTGATGTGCAAACTGTGAAGCAACTGGAATAAGTTCAAATCTATATCTCCCATGCACAATTCAGATATGCTTCACACTCACAAAGCCAATAAGAGCAAGAGCTTTTCTGAGTCAATATTTGTAAAAAATAATAAAAGTAAAAAAAGAAAAGGAACTTTGGCATTTGTTCTTCATGCGATATTCCTTTTGTTTGACAAAAACTAAAGTAAAACTTGACATGAAATGATTTTAAGAAGCATATGTCATACATGGAATATGGAAAGTATGATCTATGACAAAGGTGAGCAAGCAAAGCAACTGAATCAGTTTTTATTCATGCACAATATATCATGTCAAAACGAGCACAAAGATTAATACATTTGTACACTGTATTAAGCACAAGTATTTAAACCTTACAAAATCATTTCACAAGAGGCCATTAAAAGAAGAGTACACTTTTTCTACAAGATGTATTGTCTTGGTACCTTTTGAGGAGATTTCTTGTATCAGCTCAAAGACAGTCCTGTTCAACTTTACGTTTCTCAAAAGGTAACATTAGAAAAGCAGTGAAAAAACCAATATATTATGCAAAAAACTTCCTGGCAAGGACAAACCTGTTAATTGTTATCATCTCCAAGAACGCTCAGCTTATTTATTCATAGGCATTTCAAACAAAATAATCATCAACCATATTTTGCATCACAGAAGGTACTCATGCCAGAAGTCACTGTTTCTGGGAACCCCATTGCAGCATATGTATCCTCTGATAGAGCAAGAACATTCAGAGAGTTGACACTGAAATTAACTCAGAGGGCTTTTTTATCTCTAAGAATGGAGTTAGAAATGGAGCTAAAATACCCAAACAGCTTATTCACCATAGCTTTCTCTGAAGGTACACTAATAATTTGTCAAACCTACTCGATCTGCCTTATAGACAGACAGTAACTTACAGTGAAAGAAGCTTAACAAGGCTAATTCTAAACTGCTAAACTTAAAGCACACACACTCTTATAAACTAGTCAGTACACCACACCCTGCAAGGAGAAATGTCCCATAGAAGCCAATCAAAACCCAGAAAGTGATGTGGATGGCTGGTGATATTGCAGTATGATAACATAAAGGTTGAAGAGAGCTTGAATACTACGGCTGACTAGAACAGCTTATGTCAAGAAACATCCATTTTCCCTTGCAATTTGATTTTTAAGTACAAACATGCTTTCTTTTTCATCCAGAGAAGAAACATAGTGTATTTCATTAAATGAGCTAGACTTTATTATGGAGATTATTTAGCAGCTGCTAAGATTCACCAGAAGTACATACAGTCCCAAATCCGTAAAACAAACCCCAAAGTCATTCTGAAAAGAACTGACAGTAAAACAACTTATTCAGCAGTTTGCATTTGGAAATGTGCTCAGAGGGACCCCACTGTGCTGTGTTGAGCCAGTCTAGGACAACTGGCTAGTGAAGCAGTCAAACCAACAGGCTTTCCTCTTAACAGCTTCCTCCTGTTAAATCATTGATTCAGACATGTCTAAGATGCTTTTTCTGCACCTCCTATTGCATGTGAGAAGAACTGGTACACAGAAAATGGAGTACTTTACAAGTGTGTGCAGCTACAACATAACACAAACAGTGGGGAACTGGGCAATTTTACTATTTTGAAATAGCAAATAAATCCCCACAACCATGCAAGACTTTAGAGTGGGATAATATTCTGAATAGTGGTTTTAGCTAACAGCCCTTTTTGGCTCCTGGACCCTCCTGGCCTTAACAATTTCCATCACTCCTGCATCCAAGAATTTATCAGAAAACACATATTATTTATTACCTCTGTGCACCAAACTACACTTTTCTGCTTGCCGTGGGTAATTGCACACACTGAGAGAACCCACACAAGTGGACTCAACTCAAACCTGCTCCTCTTCAGCTACAACCAACCAGTCAGGACTGGGCAGCCCCACCACCCGCCAGCACTCCTCTTCTGCAGGCACCTCACAGCTGGGAAGAGCAGAGGGGCAGCACTTTGCTCCCTTTCCCTGAGCAGGGGTGAGGACAAGGAGACAAGGGAATATCCCACCTTCCTCACTCTCTTCTGCACTGGCACTGGCAGAGGCACAGAGGGAAGAGGTCTGTATGTGTGCACATACACTTATGAATGCATGTGTGTGAGGAGAACAGAGCAAGCCCTACTGCTACCAAAACTGGGGGAACTGTGCCAACAAATTTGCTGGGAATAGCTAGGGGTTCATCACTAATATCCAGTCACTGGAGCAAAGCCCCTCTGGTGTAAAACAGCCACAGCAGCAGGCCTGGCCCTGTGATGCTCTGTGTTGTGTGTGCTCTCTGGACAAGCTCCAAGACCTCATCCTCCTCTCACATCAGCATGGTGAGGGTGGTAGTGACAGTTTCTGACGATGCTCCATGTGCACAGGAGGTGGTACTCAGGCTGATGGCCAAAACACTACCTGGCAAACACAGCAATCTTTGCATACCCTTTTTTGGGCAGCTCTCAGCTTTAAACAGTAACCATTGCCAAAAGGGACAGAATAGCTAAAAGAATGGTCAGGAACTTCTACTGTGTTAACTTACTTTTTTTTTTTTTTTTTTTTTTGTGTACAGCTCAAGTGTTTTTATTTCCCTTCCAGATTTCTGACAATGACAGAAAACAGATCTTTGGTGAAAAAATAAGACTGAGAAGTCACAGGGAAAAAGGGCAAATGGGAACAGCATCGGTCCACCACCTCAGACAGGAGAGGTGAGGGAAGAAAAGGTAAGCCAAATACATTATTGTATTTAATGGGGAAGGAAAGGAATGCCACAGGTCTCGTCAAGAGAAACACTAGTTTAAAAGGAAGCAATGTGAGATGCCAGGGAATTAAAAGCATCTGCAGGGAACAGAGGAGAAAGGGAGGGAAGGAAAAAAAAGAGGGAAAATATAAAATATGAGAGTCTATTTTTGGCTAAACATCTAAACATTTAAGTGCCTATCTGAATGGCATTTTTCAGTGTTGCTGAATTTCTGCATAGCACTCCCTTCTAAGGCAGCTTGCTCTAATCTTTCAAGATTTGTGAAATTTCAGACTTTTGAAAACAATTTGCAATCCTACTTCTCTGGGACTACACGTCAGCTTTAAAATTCATTATAGTTTTACTTAACTACCACATCATTTGCCAGTCAGGATTCTTCAAGCTCTCACAACACAAGAGTCCACAGACCATCCAAGAGTTTTGGTTTAGATAGGTGGGGTTTTTTTTTAAATTTGCTTTTTCTTTTTTTCCAAAGTGACATGAAATACAACATTTATAGAAAAAATGTCTCTTCTTATGAAAAATCACATATATATGGTTTAGTACTTTGGTAAGAACAACTCACTCATTCCAGGCTCAGTCAGATAGCTGTAGCGCTTACGTAAAGCAAGGGAGACAAAGTTCTGGCGCCGGTCGGCTTTCTCCGTCTGCAACAAAACAGAGTCCTGCTCAGTGCCTTTGCTATGGCTCTCCCCCTTTTCAACAGAGCAATCATCAAACCTCAGCATTTTGCTGTACACATCCTCACAAAGGAGAAGGGATGTTTCTGTTCAGCATCAGGAAGACATGCTGAAGCCAAAGTTGGGCAAGCAGGTCAGAGTCAGTCTCCATTCCTGTCTGGCATTTAATGAGCGTCAGGCACTGCGGAACAGGAGCGTGGCTATCAGAGGTGGCAGAAATCTGCTGTGAATGGTTTCCCTTCTGCAGCAAGCAGGGAAGGGACTGAAATCCTAAGAGATGGCCCCATGGGTTCGTTCCTGCTCACAGCATCTCTGCTTATGAGGTGGAAGAGCTTGGGTAGCAGATGTAGCTGCCCTGAATTATCTCAATGCTGCATTATCCCATTACCACTTCATAAACTCCCTCACACTACTAGAAATTGTATGCTGTTATTCATTCTCTGTATAAGAAACCATCTTTGGCTAGAAACAGATCAACACAAAAGACTTACAGATACAGACATGAAACATTCAGAAGAATACAACTTAGACCAATCAAATATTTCTCCCCAAATTAATTTGTCCTGAAAGCACACACACCACAATGTACACTGGCTTTAAAGTGAATACATTAAGGACAAAAAAGGCATGGAAGGAGATTTTTTTAATAGGCACAAAATGCAAAGATGCAGATTAGAAAGCAGTCTACTATTGTTAACTAATAAATTGCATTGTAAGTCACTGCATTCAGTGGCATAGCTGCTAGTGTGATGTCTTAAATAGTAAAAGTCCTGCAGAGATCAGCTCACTTGGTTATGTGGCTAAAAATAGGGTTTGTTTAGAAATAACACTATTGTTATAGCTATATAAAAGCTCACTGGGAACAATCCCTGTGGAGACAAAGTGATGTGGTTGCTATTATTTCTTAACATGTAAGGAGTGTTTTGGTTTGGTTTGTTGTTTTTTGGTTTTTTTCTAAATTATTCTTTTAATCAGCAGGTGGCTACTGCTTTTTATTTGCCACCAGGAAGAAAAGAAAACTTTGCTTCTAGGTAAAAGGAATACATCTGTATAGTTTCTTTTATAAAGTGTTTATTACTTATTTATTACTACCTCTAATGAGAAAAACGTACTCAATTTCCTGATAATCTAACATTGCAGTTTGCAGCAAACAATGGATTTTTAAGCTGCAAATATCTGAGGTTTATTTGAAAACAGATTTAATTCTAAATACACAGTATTTAGAAATTGCTCAGGTTTTTTTTTCCAGAAGAATCTAGTTTATTTCCAGGAATAAAATATTATATGCTACCACTGTGGCCTCAGCAATACTTCTTTCCTTCTCAGAAATACCTGACCAAAGTATTGGCCGTATTTCTCCAAGAGGTAAAATCATATCCACCAGACTCATTTTGATTTTGCCAAGAATGGACTTGGTTTGAATTTTGTAATTATATCCTTGTTCAGAAGAAAATGAGTTAAAATTTAGACTGCTATTATTCAATGCTTGGTTTAATTTTGTAATATATAATCATGTTTTTTTCCACATTTCTCCACTTCTGCTGTTTTGCAACAGATTATGAGATGCTGAAGATATGGCTATTCTGTAGGTATAATTTTCAATGCCATAGTTAAAAATAATTGTTTTTCTATAACAAATTACTTTTCTTCTCTAAATCTGAAGGAAATAAAAACAGAAGACAGTGTTTATATTACCTCATCATCTTGATCTGACTCTGTTTCCTTTTGGTCCCAAGATGCATTGCAGAGACAAGGAATATTATAATGGACAGCAGGGAAAAGAATATCAGGATATGAAAAGGACCAGATTGGGAGAACAAAATGCAAGCTGATTTATAAGGCAAAGCAAATCCAAAATGTAACACAAAAGAAAAAAAAAATCTTACAGCCAATGCAAAAAAACACGTGACATTACTGAAAGCATAAACCTATGACTTGCAGACTGAAGCATGAGCTGTAAACAGAATCATAACATTATAGGAACTTGACACCACAGTAACAAGAGACTTTAAAAGCATTCTACACACAGGTAACCAATAAAAGATAAATTTAAAAGGGCTTTATTGTATTCCAAAGCATTCTTATTACTGGCATTTCACAGGGTTTATTTATCAATAGCAAGAAATAATAATAATAAAAATAATAAAAAAAAAAAAGACAAAAACTAAAAGAGCAAAAATAAAACCAACCAACCCTAGGAAACACGTATACTTTTAAAGAAATACCTTTTTGTGTGCTGGCAAAGTGATATTCAAGTTGCAAACAGCTGTTTGTGGCAGTCCTTTTGTAGTCTTTGGTTCTTTCAAAAATGACAGTCGACCACAAGGTTCCTGGCTGGTGTCTCTTACCTAGAAATTTTAGTACGGTGTATTAATATGTAGTAATGCAGACACATAGAAAACTGAAACTTTCTGAAAACTTTCTCAGAGTTTCCTTTCCACATGAAGTTATCTAATGGGTAAAAAACAACATCACAGAGATGGAGTTCAGCCTGAGGGTAGACCAGTCTGAGGCTCTCTGATGGTAAGTTCGTGCAAGACAAGATGTCAAGTGTGTCCAATTGGACAGTTTTATACTGGGATACTACTGAGACACATTTTCTGTTCACTTTCACATTTTTGCCATGTTTTGCACTTGTGCGTACCAAACTACTTAAAAACTTCTTTTGCATCACTGCTATGATAATGCTAAGGAAAGTGAGCATCCATTCATGATCATTTAGAGATGAACAGTCTGCACACATTTTTTTTGGAGGCTGTTCTGCTCTATACTGTGTTTTTAAATGCATCTCCTTGCTTAGGCCCTGGGAAAAAGTCTACTGGTAGTGTTCTGGAGGTCTAAATAGAGATAAAAGGCTATGATTTTGTATCATTGGTATTTCGGTCTCAGCTCTGCCAGCAGCTCTTTTGTGGCTTCATGCAAAGCTCCCTCTCCTCGTTACTCACATATTAAAGAATTACATTTAGATCCTCAGGGCAATTTAGTCCTATTCTAAAGGTCTGAAGAAGTGTTATCAAGGGGTAAGGAGGAGGGAAGAAAATATCAGAAAAATTACTCGGCTTGTTTTGCTTTTACCTTGATAGAGAATGGCAGTCTATTTTCTTTGAAAGCATAAAAATTAAAAACGAGCTGCTGTCCTCCTTTAGTCAATGGGGCCAGATTTCCATAGCAATCAACGTAAATAGGTTTTCCTTCCAGAACCTAGCAAAGCAATAAACAAAAGTCAATAAAATCCCTTTTTATTGTAGATCCATGCACATAAGTATATCAGGATTTCCCCCAACACAGGTCTTGAGTTTAGCATAAAGCCCCACTCACATTAAGTTCAACAACAAATTATAAAATCACTAAGAATTATGGCAAGGTGTGAATGCAGGAAGTTTGAGAAACTATGAGCTACATGAATAGCTTTTCTGAAGTACGAATGCACAGATTTCCTTCAAGAAACAGTGTGTTGGTGGCTACGTATTCACCCCAGACCGGTCCTACTTACAACTGTGTTCCTGTGCAGCTAACGAGAAGAAATTCCATGTTAACTTCCTGCAAAACCCAGCTAGGGGTCATGGACAACAGTGCATGTAAAACCCACTGCAGACTGGCCTGGGGATGTGTTTGGAGACAGGTCTTCATCCTCTCCTCACCTCGTCCTTTTTTTTGGTCACCTTTCAGAAAAGTTTTTGACACAGCTTTGCTGTGAATCTTTATTTAACTGGGTTTATCAGGGCCTGTTGCCACTGGGAAAACACATTGTCCATTCACAAGAAGGAAGCTGTCTGTGAGTAAGAAATATACCTCAATGTCCTTGCTCCTTGCCACTTCTTCAAAGTTCTCTTGTTGCTCCAAAGTTTTGTCCACTTTGTCATCAGTCATGCAGAAGCACCGCAAATTGGATTCCACAGGGTCATTCATTTTGGCAAATATTACAAACTTTGCCATGTAAGGAACACATATTAATTCTCTATAAAGCTGTGTTGCCAGCCCAACTGTTTCTAGTACTTGATGGCAGTCTGCAAGCCAAAATCTGAGTGAGAAAAAGCAAAGTATTAAATCAGCTTTCCATTATGTGCAAACATTGCTTAAGCCTTTAAAGAGTCTGCCTGTGATCCCGTGCCACTTTGCATGCATACTTCCTGTCCTTGCAGACTTCCCAAAACTGTAATCTTCCTTCTACTTTCAGTGGAACTTTAACCACCCTAAGATGGTAATACCTGACAGTGAAATGTTGATACACTTAGTTGACTCTTCTCACACCAGTATCTAACAAAACTGTCTATTTTAAGCTTCATTTGAACCCAAGCGGGGAAAAATTTCTGTTTCTTGTCACCAGAGACCATAGATATTGTATCGTGCTGGTACTTTACTGTACATTTGATTTGATAAAGCAAACTCCTTGATAATACACACATACAGCAAAATCACACCTCCCATATGGGTTGAAACCCAACTGTCCCACAGAAGTTTCCCAAAGAGACAGATGTTATACTATTTTCTCATCTTATGATTAAGAGTTCAATGACAGTATTGATGCAAGCTGTAAATATTCTAAGTTGAAGTCTTTTCCAACATACTTCAGCCCTGATGTATTTGGTTCTTTCTTTGTAAAGCTTTTTATAGGTGCAAATGTTATGTATTGAACGATAAACTCTTTACCTGGTTCACCATGAATTTTCTCCACGGAGATTCATGATTTGTACAGATCCTGTTGAATGTCTCCAATCAGCATGTTAGTCCACTAAGTCCATCAAAATTAATTTCAAACCATGATTTTTTTGGTAAACTATATTTTTGTGGAAGTAATTTTCAACTTAAAAGTGGATGGCTAGAAACTGAGTATTTTTAAATTTTTTTTATGAGTCCCTCAGATTTTGTTAGTGAATTAGCATTTTAAATTTTTCCTTTCTGTTGCTGCTTGCAGAAAAACAAACCTCTGTGTGGTACTGCAGCCTTTAGAGAAACAGCATGTGTGATTGCCAGGAGACACCAACCAGAGCAGAAAAGGCCTGGACATAGCTTTATGTGCAACCCTGGATATGCAGGATGCTGATATGTAGTGACAAAGAAGCATGTGGTCCATTACTGCTTCATCAGTCTTGCAAAAAACTTACAGAAATCCAAAGAACACCCCACAACTACACACGCCATTGATCAAGGGAAACGACTCCCTGGGTGTGTTTGGCAGTCTCTGTCACCATACCTGGCTGAAACATTGGTTGTGAATGAGACACAGTCATTTGAGAATGTCAGTGGAGTGGTGCCTGTGATGTCTTCCCACTGTGCAGGTGAAGTACCTCCTATGCAAACACAAACCATGGAGATGTTCTTTCAAACATCAAGCACATACAGATTACTTCAAAATGCCTCTATCTTAGATATTTTGCTTTACACAAAAAGAGATAATCTAGACAATAATATTCTCCAACATCTGAGCTACATGTTATGTTACATCATAGGTTACATACCAGAAAATGATGGTGATGTAAGCACATGCCTACAAGTCAATAGCAAACCCCACTTTTATATCAGCTAGAAGAGAATTATTTCTGCAAACTACTCTTACTGACAACCATGTTTAACAGCCCAGGCTGAAATTCTTTGTACTGGATAATATGAAATAGCATTTAATATTTGCTGGCAGAGTTCTTTTACAATGGTATGAGACTAGATTCAAAGCTCAGGGAATCAGTGGGAGCCTTGCAAATGACCTCAGCTGGCTTTGCTCAGGAGAACTGATCTGAATTCTACTGGACCAAGCACACCAGTGTTCCCTCACTGGAAAGCATGAGTTATATGAGTGAGCAGAGGCATTGCTGTCATAGAAACCTGAGGAAAAGAATGTTTTTCTCTAACCTGTAATGCTACATAGAAGTCGAAGGCTGGGTGTTGTGTCTCCTTTGTACCCATTGGTTACACCTTCTCCCGACGGAGGTGGCACAGGAATTGTCATGGTTATTGGCTTATGAAATTTTCTTCTTCTTGGCTCCACAGTGACAATTGGACTGAAAGTTGCTTTGTTTCCAAGGATTTTTTTGACAATCTCTTCTGGAACAGGTTGAGCCTGTCAATGCAAGTAAAGTATTTAAACTAGAACTCCAAATTGGTTGTAGACACCCAGAACTGTTTTCCAAAAGATACCTCCATTTCATTTTCTGTAGAATTTAACATATTTTTTCTTTTTTTTCCCAGGTAGCTTTTTCCTATAGCTTGTGAGCACGATTATTAATACAACTCATGCCTAGTATTTATATTTGTCTCAACAATCCAGTTATTATTGCCTAAGAGCTAACTTGTAGAGTAAGACTATAAATCTCAGAAGGTTCCCTGTAGAATTTGCCGATAGGTTTTCAGAGCATGTTTAGTTTTAATTCATAGTGATGGGTAATATTAAATACAACTCCAAAATGCAAAAAGAGGCTTATTTTTTAGCAGAGTCTTAAGAAGTGAGGACTAGACACTGTCTTGGAGATGCTGAGTAATTCTCACATCTCTGCCAAAAACGAAGCTGTGCTCCTGAGGAACACTGTGTACTCCAACATTCCTCTGTCCTCAGTGTTTCCTATGCTATTCCACTACTGATTATAGGAAACAAATACTTGCTCGAGTCAAATTCATACAGAATGCATTAACTGTAGCAGAACAAGAAGCAAATTTAAGACTTTCTGTCTCCATCTTGTGCTTTGAAAGGTTTCCTAACTTTATACGGGAAGAAACTAAAAATAGCAAAGATGGGAAAAAACGCTATAGAATTTTTCTAGTTTTTACCATGGAAGATCTGAATTTAAAAGTGACAGACATCGTGTGGAAAATTTAGGGGGTTGCACGCATTTGCTTTTTTTAAAATTTTTAAACTTTAAGGCCTGTTTCAGTCAGGCTGACCTTTGACTTTCCAACTTGATGAATGCATTATTTGAACTGCACAAAGTATTGCTACGCATAGAACACGGAGCTACACTGCAATCTTAGCAGTGACAACACCACATGTGGAGACATTGTGCTTCCTTCACACTAGACAGCTGTGGAAAGGTAGCAGTATAACCATCATGATCTTCAGATGTGACATACCATTAAAAGATAAGAAATGTTCCAGAGCACTGGAATTCCAAAAAACATCCCTATTTCATGAACCCATCAGACTTGTCAGGTTATTAAGTAGCTTTAAGTGATAATTAGCAGAACTCAAAGAAGAAGATACCTCCCAGAGAATATTTATCCACTTTCTGTGCAGTTTGTTTTCTTTAAGAGTCTAAGCTATTTGCTCTCCCCATATTCCATCCATTGCTAAATCACCAACAAAGCTACAACAGAAGTACGTAGGGTGCCTTTCACTCAGAAACAGCTGGCAAACAGCTGCATTAACTCCTAACCAAACACATTCCTATGGCAAAGTGCAGTCCAGTGGCACCAATCACAAGCTGCCCCCTGGCCACAGGAGGCTGGAACAGCACAGATCCAAACAAAACCACTGAGGCTGGGGTGGCTCCAGGCCTTTGCATTTCTCTCCATTCTTCAAATGTTATGCAATCCTCAATGTGAGGATAGACGGGTAATGGGGGGCTTTTGTCATGGGGAGGAGACTGGTACATCACCAGCACCAAAGGGGCATGGAGAGGCAGAGACCATGCCCAGGCAGACACGTGCCAGGTGAGACCTCAGGTGTGAGTACTACCCACCTTGCAACTCACTAAGGAGCAGCAGGCTCCTCAGCTGCAAGCCTCATGCATTAAGATGGCTGGCATGCTTTCAGACGCTGGCATAGGAACAGGAGAGCATCTTTACCTGGAGCCCCACACGGATTCTTTTGGTCAGGGCACCCTCAGGGAAGGACGCCTGGACACGGGGCACCGTGGTGCTGCTCAGCACCCCACCCTCTGGCCCGATCTGGTTACTCTCCTGCTTGATTCGTGAAACCACTGCAAAGTACTGAGGGAAATCTTTTGTGACAATCCTGCAGATCCGTTTCTTCTCTAGCTCCTCAACGCTGTCCAGTTCTGTTGGGAGAAAAAAGTTAAAACATTCAGGCATTACCTGCCCAGCTTCACGCCAGACACCTCTGTGAGTGTGAGTTTCTGAATGCGCTTTAAAATTCTTCGCAAGCATTTTTTTATTACAGGAGAAAAAGAAAAATAAAAATCAGTGCTATTAATTACCAATCTTTGGTAAAGTGCTGTAAATTTTTGCATAAATCTTGTTGATGAGAGCCAACAGCATCACACAGAGATGTGCCAGGACACCTAAGCACTGGGGTGTGACAGTCTCTGCAGCAGCAGCTGGTTTGTCACCAGCATGTGTCCTCAGAGGCAACAGGAACAGAAATAGGTCACCAACCATCAGTGCCCTCAGCCACATTGTGGGGTCACCAGTACTTAGAAAGGTGCATGGAATATACCCATTTTAACTAATTAATTAAGCAGATGACACACAGATATCTGCACTGAGGAAAATCCTGTGACATTTCATAAATATAACCAATTATGCAATGATTTGTATGTGTGTGTGTATATATACATACACATACACATTAGGGAAATCTGTGATATTCACAAATAGAGATAATTATACAACTATCACGTGTTTATCCTGTAATTTCTTGCACTTGGTCTTTTTAACTCTTTTAACCGGGGTTTCATTCCAGCACTCTACAAGTTTCCACTCTTCTTTTCCTCTTTAAAAAGGGCTTTGTATTCCTAAAGAAGAAAGTTTTTTCCTCAAAAGACAGTATTTCTATCAGATGCAAGAGAAAGCAGAACGAAAACTGGTACCAAGACAAAAGACATTGTAATATTCTTTATGTGACAGACATTTTCCTCCTCTGAACTTGTAAGTTCAATTATAGCTCCAAAGGAATTAGAACATATATTCAGTAAAATGTCAATTTTCCATTTTAAGTTTCACTGGTAATTTGGATTAATTGCACAGTGTTGCTGTGGCTCATATGTAGGTAACAGAAGAGGATAATTTCTTATCCTAATGTCAGCTTCCATTTACATTGACTCAGAGATTGATATCTGAAGACCTCTAATGAATTAGGTATTCTGCCTGCAGCCTCTGGAAGCAATGACTTGTAGGGGAGACAAACTGGATTCTTAAATTCCCAGGCAGGTATAATCTTGACTGGTAAATCCTATGCATTCTCCTCTTTGTTGCTGGAGACTAAGGCCACTGTAAAATGTTCATAGAGATGAAGGGTAATTAAAATTCTCCTGAAGTAGAAAATTAGTGTTTTATATAGGAACATTTCAAAACCCTTTGAGCCTGGCAGGCACTCTCCTTTAGAGGAGGAAGAAGATGTGAAGATTAGGGTAGCAGAACAACAGCCAAGCATGGAGGAAAATTGGAATATATACAGGGAGATTATGTTTGGGTAATACATATGTGATCTTCTATATGAAGTTGCCCTGTAACAGAAAAAAAAAAAAGACGATGACCAACCAAACCACCTCTGACTGTAATGAGAAATGCAAAGTCAGCACGACAGAATTAATGAAGCAGGGAAAATTAGTCCTGAGAGAGGTCATGTTTCCTGAACACACCTCATGCATTTTACAGAAAGAGCTCCCATCATTTCTATTTTCCTCAGTTGCTGACAATTCACTCCTATGCAATGTGTTTCATTTTAAAATCTCAAGGGACTTTTTGGTTGGTTCGGTTTTGTGTGTTGTTGTTTTTTAACCACAGAGAAGTAAAATATACATGTCATCTTACAGATAGGATGTCAAAACAGACAGAGGTAAAGCAGAAGTCAGTGGCAGAATTAGGTAGCCTCCCAATGCCACTTCTCCCAGAGATGTGCTAACAGCACAAGGAACATGTATGGCCTTTAAGCTTTAGTAAGTCAAGGGAAAAGTGTTGGGAATACTCTTTGTGTATGTCTTCTGTGCCACACAAGTGTATGGTGCACTTGTTCTAAGGTGGCTGGTGGGAGTGATGGAGGAGATGACGGATGAGATGGACGAGATGGAGAGAATGAAAGGAGGAGGAAAGGAAGATCACTCTTCCCTGCTCTCTAGTAAATGCTGCCACATTAGAATTCTGTTAAGGTTCCTACACAGGAGAAGAGAAATCCAGTCACGTCCTCCAGGGCCAGAAGGGGACCTCACATAGAGTGGATCAAGTTAAAGAAAATAATCACACCAGTTTTGTCAAGTGAGAGGCAGCTGTGAATCAGATTCATTCCCTGTCTAATACCTTTCTTTTGTTCTTTCAGATTAAGCAGCTTCCATCCCTGTAAGTATTTAAAGACCATGTAAGTGAGGCACTTCAGGGCATGCTCTAGAGGGTAAGGTGATACAGATATTGATACATATATTTATTTATTTTACTGGGGAGGATGTTGATGGTTGGATCAAACAATCTTAGAGGTCTTTTCCAACTGTGACATTTCTGTGATTCTGTAAGTAACACAAGTAACACAGAGCAAGTCTCTTCTGATCAATCACTGAGTAAGGGAAGTCAGAGAACATACGGTTGTTTCGTGAGCTTCAAGGCATCTTTGTATGACCTGGTATCTGACTTCCCTTACCAGGGCCTTGAAGGCAACTTTGCAAGCAAGTCTCACTTGTACTTGGTAGACTCAACATCTCTCTGAGTTTTGTAACATTCCTGCAGTACTGGCTAGAGTAGAGCAGGCCTAGTCACTGTGCAGAGACTGAAAGGTAGGATGAGCACAGGATACCACTTTCCCCCATACAGAGATGAGCCCATTAAAAAATTGCTACACTAAGAGGGGGCACCCAGGAGGCAGCACTCCCATGGAGAAAGGTACGGAAGATTAATGGATGCAGAAGGAGTACATGGGAAGGCATGAGGAGAAGCTGAAGGAAATGAGACTTGTCTTTAAAATGCTAGTTAATTAGTCCTACCCTCCCAGCCTCACTATTTCACATACGTAACTAATTGCTCCCAGTGACACGAGGAGGTCTCATCCTCAAATAAGGCAATGGCCCTCATGTGCTCTTTTGTGGTTTTGCACAATCTTTTACCCTACTACTCACAACATGAAGTTTAACAGCCGTATGTTTAAAAATTTTCTTGGAAATGTGGCAAAATCACCACAGTGATTTATGGTGGTATTTTAAACTTCAAACATAAGCAAGGTCACACTTTGGTTTGATTTGTACATTCAAAGAAGTAATTATGTAAAAACTCCTGCTTCCCATATGAAACAGTGCAGCTGAAAGAATACTGTAGCCACAAATATTTGCATTTCTTGGCTCCCTCACTGATATGCAAATGCCTGCCAAAAGATTAGATTTTAACGGAAACCCTAACCCAATGTGTGCATTAATGCCCACAATTTATCTACAGGTATCTGTAAAAGGTGCAGAAATTTAAAAGAAAAAGACAGAAGTTATATCTAAAAGAAGCCTGGATGAAAACAAAACCTACTTATCAATTACAAGACAGAGAGCTTCTTTCTTAAAAACAAAACAAAAGGGAAAAAAACCCCACAACCAACCAAACAACAAAACACATTTCTTGATTTAAGTTTAAATAAATGTAATAAGGCCCAAAAGCTGAGAATTACTACATTTGTGTTTGGAACAAAACTCCTCTTCCTACAAATGTGAAGTTCCCTGCATTCTCTCAGCCTCATATTTGCCTCAGGATAGCACCATCTTTAGAACTATGTGCTCAGCAGCCTGACAGCACCCAAGAAAAACTGACTCTTTACATTACAGTCCATTGTTATTTTATGATACTAAAACCAAAGTTCTGCTATTATTTAATCTTGCACTTAGTGCCCTGAAGTATTGCCTCCTGTGCTCTGGATTATTTTGAATCTGAGACAGTTTTCCAGCAGATGGTGCTGCTTCCAGTGAAGAACAGGCAGGTTTTCAGCAGTCCCCAGGGAGGGCAAGGAACAAAGATATCCTTGCTCTCATCCTCATTAGCTAAGTGGAAGAGCAAAAGGGGGAAAACAAAACAGAGAAGCAAACTGCATCTTCAAAAATTCAGCATTTTAAGGAGATAGGAATAAAAGTCTGATTGCCCTCCTTCACTACACAGATAGGGAAGAAGGGGTAAATCACAGCAGGTCTAACACAAAATGGACCAGCTGCTCTGAGTAGAAAAATGTGCACTCCTGCAGCATGTTATGGCGTTTAGAGATGACTGTGCAGATGAATTTTCTTGCAAAGACACATTAAGCTTCTGGAATTGGCTCACTCCGTGGCTGCTTTTTATTTGAATTAAAGATTGCTTCTGCCTCTAAAGCTTGTATCTGTAATAAAACTTCTTCCAAAGTTATGGCTTCTGAGAGGCAAGATAATGTTTCAGAGCCAAGTCTAATTGCGGTATTTTTTAACAAGCCAGTAAAAGTTCAGATGAAAAAAACCAACCCACTTTAAATTCTACAAATGTGAATTTTTGTCATTGCTCAGGAGACCTTTTGTACAGAAAAGGTGGCATTTCACTGGAGCAGAATTTTTCCATGACACTTATGCTACTTTAATGAATGTTTTGGGGTTTTGCTTTGATTTCTGAGCTAGAGATGGATTAAGCTAAAATGAACAAACGATCGACACAATGCTCTAGGTGTGTCTGCAGTGTTTTTTCCCCTTTCCCTCTCATACATGATTGCCTAGGTTGGCAAAAGGCATTTCTGCAGCTTGGCTTTTAAGGTGCCAAATATTTCCATCCTAAGAGAATAGCTCAGTGTCCATCATACTTCCTGTGATTGACTGGGTGTACCTATTCCTGCTAACCTCAAACAGCACTTCCCCAAGAAGAGAAAGCTGTACTCTGGTTTCAAATTGTGAAGCACATTATTTTAGGCTCTAAGTACTGAGGGTTTCATGCCCACCTCTCAGAATGGTTTTATTTATTTAGCTCTCTTCTCTGTAAAATGTGAATTTATTCACATGGCACCTCTGGAGAGCTCCTTCCTAAGTCATGCAAGCTGGAGCACTTTACAACACTGTTTTTTTGCCTATATTTCCTATCCCAAAACTGAACATAGCTCAGTTTGGAAAGCACACGAAGCAAATAAGCAAGCTACTCATCACTCCTGATCAGCACTTACCTCACCACTGACAAAGCTTCAGTACTTCACCCAAATGCCAAATCTTTACTTCCTATCTCATGCTCATACGCAGAGAAGGAAGGGGTGATGGTGAGATTCTTCTTTCTGAAAGGCTGTGACTACTGCCTTCCATCCAGAAGCAATTTTTACCCTAGCAATATCACCCTGGGCAATGCTTCCTTTTTTGCCTGTTCTACTCTTTAGGGACCCTTCTTTAATGAGATTATTTGTATTTTTCCAAACTCAATGACACAACATTTACAGTGTTTCTGTCCTACTGATGAGTGGCTCTATAATTTTTATTTTAAAAAACATAGCTACAATAGATCATCACTGAAGACCTTTGCCATTACTTTTTATTTATCATATGCAGTTCAAGTACTTCAAAGTGAAAATATTACACATGCCAGTTCTGCTGTTCTCATCCCCAGATGACCAGGAAATCAGTAAAAACGCTGAATCTCAGATGTCCAGGGAGCCCCTCACAACAGCAGTACTCTCCTTTCTCAAAGCATGATTTTTGCTGAGGCTGCCCTCTTCAAACAAGGAGGGACCAAGATCAAAGACAGACCCTGCTCACAGACATCCCTCATAGCTGCCATCCACAGCCTGATCATTTGTTTCAAATGTTTTTGCTGATAATGAAAGAACTTTCCCACAGCTTGTAACCCACCACACTGTGACTTTCTCTACAAGGTTATCCTGCAAATAAACCCTTATAAGAAAACTGAAGTCCAAACCACAAAATACTTCATTCACACTCAGATGCAAAGAACTCAAGCAACAGCTTATCAGCACAAGCATTGAAAAATACTGGCTAGGACAAGAAGCAGTGGTGCCAAGGGATCACTGCAACCCAAGCCTGGCTTTGGCCACAATGTGTCTGCAGAGACCATCTGTCACAGCATCTTCTGATGAACTGTGTACAGCTGGGTCCTCTCATCTTAAGGAGCTCCCACATAAACAGCAACATCCAAGCAAAACAGGTGAGCCAGACTTCCCATATTAGCATCAGGAAGGGTGGCTGTGCACTTGTGGGAGGCAATCTCTAACAACATTGTTTCAAAGAAGAATGGTCTATGGGCTGAGGTCCACATCTGTGGGAAAGCCTGATATAGCTGATATTTACACTTCATTGTTGGTTTGGAATGACCTTCACGTGGCCCTGCCTGAGCAGCAGAAATATGCTTACCTCCAGCTGGGATGTTCTTTTCAACTTCGTTCTGTAAAGCAACTGTGCAGCTTTGCTTAAACTTGGCAAGACTTCAGACCAAAACTTACCACTCATTTCAGGATGTCTCCAGGCCACTGCTGAACGATTTCTCTCAACACACTTTCCATTAGTTTAATGTGTAACATACATTGTATCCCCAAAGTCAGATATCCCCTGTACTGTTTTATTTTAGGTTGGTTTAGTCTGCTTATGCTAGCAAGTCTGCACAAAGGTAAGGCTTGCTAAAACTTTCAGAAAATGTTTACCTTCATCCATGCCATTGAGTATTTCAGTTAAGTCTTCATGTTTGCTGTCATACTGGTGCTCCTTCCATGTTTCACCATTTTCACTTCGAAGAACAATTAGCTCTCTTTCCTTTCCTCGCATTGATCCAAAATGTGGGATTTCCACTATGACAGGGCTAGAGAAAAAGGAATTTTATTATTTTTAATCCTGTATCTCCTCATGGCTCTTAATTTCCTTAAGGACTTATCAATCCTTAGGAAAGCCAGAGTAATTTTAAATGGTTAGCACTGTTACGGTAAAAATATTTTTAAAATTTCCAAAGCTGCACAATCCTTTATTATTTTTAGATAACTTGAAAATGTTCCCATATAGATCATTTTTCATGTAAATCTTCTGAAATAGCTGCCTAGATGAAAAACAATAGTAACTTTCGCTAAGGAGACTTGTTCCTGCTCAATTATCCCAGGATGTAGATGACCCAGCCTGCCTCCACCTTACAGAGCACTGCTGACTTTTAACTGACATTAACGTAGTCAAAATTTAGATTTGGCTCAAGGGATTTAAAGAGGCAAAGTCTGTTCAGAAACAGTCCAGCTACACAAATGCATGCAACAGCTACTGCCTGCAGCAGGAACTGCATGTGCATGTAGTTTTAAACTTCAAACCAAGTCCCAAACTTTTTAAAGCTCACCCTGGCTCCCTGTTGATGCAGCTTCTGTGAAACTCAAGAGGTTGTTTCTCATAAGCTTGACTTTCTAGTTCTCATGCCCAAAATCACAGCTGCAGCATCTGCACTGTAAACATTACTGGGGAATGTTTTGATCCTTTCAGAGTGGATTTCTCTGAGCTAAGCAACATCACAAGCACATTAATATTAGTAACTGTCAACCATTTTGGGGGGAAGGAAAGGGAATGAGAAGGTGGTTAATAATAAACCTATGTCACCAGACAATGTACCTTCAACAGAGGACTGCAAGGGCACTACTGAACAGTTACTGTGAACAACCAACAGAAACCATCACCATTCATTTCATGGGCATTCCTTAACAAAACAGACACTTTTGCCAAACACTTCACAGGCAGAATATGCATTTTAAAGTATGCTAAGACAAACTGACCGAAATCACACGGTAAGTGAACAACTATGGATTATGCAGCTTTAAGACATTTAAATAGACAGTATCATTATTTTCCTACAGAGGTTGTAATGGATTTCACTGCTTTGCAGTAACTCAGTTAAAAGTAGCATTGCATGATGGCTGAAGTATGCAGCACTTCTGGGGTACTGTACACCTGCAAGGTGGTGGCTGCATTAATCAATTGATTACCTGAGCATGGAAACTGCAACAGCCATCATGAGGACTAACATAAAACTAGTTGGAAGCCCAGTTTTCATATTAACTACCAAAGGAGAAAAGTTAGATAGTATTTTTTGCCATCAAAATAGAAAAAGACAGTTCAATTAGTATGAATTTTAGGTGGGTTTTTGAGCACTCAGGCTGCTACTCTAATCTCCAGTCCTTTAACAAGAAACAGAAATGTAGCTGCTGTCTCCCATTGTGTACAGCAAGTAAATACCGAAAATTCAAATACATTGCTTTAGATATTTAGTCTCTAGTTCAAAAAGAATACAAACTGGAAAGTAACGCTGTAGTACAATCTTTGCAGGCTAATATTTCAGATACTGTCTCTGTAAATATTTAGAAACCACACAATTTTGTGCATGACATTTAACAAGAATACTCAGTGAGAAGGTATTGAACAGGTTTGGAACATCAAACACTCACTAATATTTTGAAAATCTAATGCAATAAATTTCACAATATGGTTTGAAAACAACAGTAAAAAATACACACAGAAACATTCTTACATTTTTAGATTATACAATGCAGTTCCTTTGGGCAGCATACTTGACTTTATAAATATATTTAAATAAGATGCCTCTTGCAGGTTGAAAAGATTCTTCAACCTTGTTGAATGAAGTCATTCATTCAGTGACATTTTTTCTAAATAAACTTTCAAAAAAAAGTGATCACATTTTACAAATATTCTTTCCAAAACAGACTCAATGCCTGTAAATACCTTCTCTGAAACAGGGTTGAACTTAAAGGACTGTCACTGTGTATTAAAATGTATTTGATGCAGTTGAAACACTTCAAATTTAAAAAATTACAAAAGCACAGAAGTTATGAAAGCAGAATGTTGGCAGTGAATTTTACATGCCTATAAGCACAAGGTAGTAGCAGAGCTATATTAAATCAAGCCACTATGATTTTCTTTCAGTGACATAAATCAACTGAAAGCTTTAGAAAACTAAAAATAAACTAAAATAAAATGGGAATAACAAAAAATTAGAAACAAAAGAAAAACTGTAGACATTCTGTATCTTTTCTGTACATATCCTACCCAATAAATTTTGTTCCTTGTGGACCAAGCTGCAGGATTCGGCTAACCATGCTCTCGCCCTCATTTAGAGGGGGAGGAGTGTTAGGAAGATGCAGTTTACTGAATAACATCCATGCAGCAGGAAGAGAAACAAGAAGGGGAAATTAAGAACAAGCTGTTATTCCCAACAGAACCGGCAGTTTACACCAGGGTGCCACTCATGGTAATGAACAAAATTTATAATCAGGAAAAAAAAGCGCCACATCATAGTGGATTGTTTCCTTTATTTTAAGCTTTAAAAAAAGACAGTTCCTATCATTTGTACTACTGATTCACTATAGTAAGTGCTCTGCCACCCCTCTCAGTGGCTTTGCTCCACAGGACAGAGACAAGAAGCTCCCAGCAACTCTAGCAGGAACCACTGACATGCCGTGGCACAGGGATCAAAACTCAATACGTGGGTCCTTGTGAGTGACTTCAGGTCCCTTTTTTTTTTGACAGTGATGTTTCACCAGTACTTTACAAGCCAGAGGGTCTAGGTTACAGGCATGTGACTCTCCTGACTTCAAAGGCAGTTGCTTGAGTAGACAGAGTCAGGACTTGGCCTTTTCATGGCTTTCCTTACCTTCAGCTCCACTTTTCAGTTGTTATAGAGGGAAAGTTCCCCTTAAATTAACCAGGGTCCTTTCTGGAAGGAACGGCAGGTTGGCATTTTTTAGTATTTTCAGTTAAGTAACCTATTTATATGCTCAAATGAGGGATAATCAATGTTCAACTCATTAGATCCACTGAATAAAAGAAACGAAAGATGCAATGTGAGTGTAAACAGTGAAAATCATAGAACAACTCACCCTAAAAATTGTGCCCCTGATGGCCCCATTTCTACAAGTCTACTTGCTAATCCTTCTCCTTCAACCATCGGTGGTGGGCTGGCCAGTTTATGCCTCTTTACCAAGCGGCAGGTGATGCGGGTCGGTGCCGTGCACTTGCGTGGTGGGATAATGATTCTCATTCCATGATGGCGACTCCCCCTCATTGAGCCCCCACGTGCATCAACCATAAAACTAACCAGGAAACTGCAGGAAAAAGGAAGCACATCAATGAAGACGGCCACAGAACAAGCAAAAGATCAGCAAAAAGTCAACCGCCACTGCCTTTAAAACATTATTAGAAAAGTCTTCCTGATCCCAGCTAAACTAAAAAGAACATGAAGATGCTTTAAAAACTGATACTTACATGTTAACTATTAGTTATCAAAAGCATTGCTAAATGTCTAGCATCATCATGATGAACAGCTGCTACTGAGTAATTTGGATTAAGAGAGTACACAAGCAGTGCATTAGTAGTGGTTTATCAGAATTTAAAAACACCCTTCTGTTAGCTTTACTTTTCATAAGAGCATTTAGCCTCACATGCAGAAAGGAACCAGAAAGTGTAGAAAAAGAAGAAACAAAATGCTTATTATTTGGGGAATCTCAATCTTCAAAATCTCCTCACAGTCTCATTTGCAAACACTCCTGATGGCTGTCAGAGCGAGTGCTGGCACCATGGATGACAGTCAGACCAGGCAACTACAAGCTTCCACTGATGGAAATGAGAATATCAAGTAGATAGTTTTCTTTAGGCTGCTGGCATGGCACCCTGGAGGAAATTACTCTTCTGTGAAGACTGACATTCATTAGCAAAAAGCAACAATAAAGAAAAATCAAATTTTCCAGTGTCACTACAATGCATAATTTTCTATTCAGCAATAGAAGGGTAAGCAACTATATTTGTAAGTGGTGAGTGGTAGATTTTAAATTATCTTAGTTAGCAAGGGAATAATTAATATTAAGAAGAGCCCCCAATAGCTGGGGTTTATTCCATCTATGAAATGCTGAGAAACTGTATACTTGAAGTGTTACTGTCTTTAATGGGACAGTGACAGGAAAATGGAGTCTCCTCCCAGGACCAATTACCAGACTGCAGCATGTTTCAAAACTCTGCAGCAAAAATCCTCCCAATTTATGGGAATCAAAATATGAAGCTTCCTGCAGGCTAAACAGTTAGGGGGCAAAAGGGTTTCCCCTGGTGCCTCATAACACCATCCCTTTTCTCTGTACCATAACCTGCTGAGAGAGAACAGCTTCAGGTAGAAGATGCCATAACAGGCCAGCATCAACAGGGACATGAATTACCCATTCAGTCTTGATGCCAATAAATATTCTGTTTGCTTCTTCTGATTGATATGAAGACACTGCCACAGCCAGCACATCTGCTTTATGGCTTTGCTATTTTCAAGGCTGTTGCCAAAACTTCCAGATCTTAACTACTAAACCTTCACATGATTAACAGGTGAATCCATTCAATTTCCTGGTCCCCTGCTGTAAACTGAGCTAAGGGTAAGAGCCAATAATACAGGGGGGTCGTGAAAATTTTTTAAATTAAAAAAGCCCCAAGTGCTCCAAAGTATGAATGGAGTTTTGTGTAAGAGGGTTACATCTGCTTTTGAGGCCAGCAGGATATCAAAAGTAACAGCTGATGTGCAGTGGCCAGGCATGCAAATAAGCTGCATTTGGAACTACAGCTGATGTGGGTGGGAAAAATCTGCAAAAAAGCAGGAGTGTAACATATCTTGGTATTTGGTGGTCTACAAGAGACAGGCAGATAGGGACACAAGCTGTAAATACATGAAACAGGACAGAACAGCCTAATTCCAAATTTAAAAAACTGCTATAACGCCTTTCTGCAAGCCAAATTAAAGTCCATCAGTAAAGACGGGAAGGTGAAGCAACCCTCTGATATGATCCTAACCCCAGTTATCATTTCAGACACTTTACAATACTGAAGAATGGAATAAAAATCACCTTATTTCACAGTAATTTTCATAAAAATAAATTGTATTGTTTCTTTGCTAGATACACCCTGTACACTCCTGAGCAAATCCAAATGTTGCCACTAGGGTATCCCAATTCCTCATAAGAGAAATTATTTCAGCATACAGGATCTTTGCTGAAGGGTTAACTAAACATTCTACAACTATTAGATCTATGCTAAAACCAATATGCTCAATACATAAATTACAAAGTATATAAATTATGTTAATATTTATAGATGACTAGATCTTAGACCTCTGTAAACTGTTGGCTGAAACACTTTTCTGTTTGATAACAAGAGGCTGTAACAAGCAGGGACTTGAGCTCAAGACAGCCTGGATCTCTGGGGTTCCCTCTGCCATCTGCTCACTAAGCACTATTAGCATGTCAATATATATTTATGCTCTTTTTCCTCCCTGCTCTGTATGGTCAGTGGTGCAGGGTGGTGTTAGGAGGCAGATGCCATTTTGCATGTGGCAGGGTAGGCCAGGGGCTGGTCCTCAGAGCTCACAAGCAGCCAGCTTAAGACCAGCTGTGAAGAGAGTTGAAGACAATTTGATAAATTTCCTATGAAGCAAAGAAAAATATTAAGCAGGGACCTATAGTCCTTGGTCACCAAAGGGTGAATACTGAAAGGCAACTGTTACATTTGCTTTGGTGCCCTTTTAAACGTGTATGGGTTTTTTCTGCAGAGAAGATGGGGTCACTCCATGGAAGTGTAGAGGGTGGAGGAGTGGCTGGCTGGAGCATCCCTTCAGGGTTGATGCAGCAGCTCTGGGAGGCACAGCTGATCAGTGCACCACAGAGGGGCCTCCCAAGGAGCCTGGCAAGCCTGGGCTTGGCCATATGGCTCTGTATAGAGCAAAGTTTTGGACAGCTGCCTATCATGTACATGATTACTGGCATGTTAAGCCAGATCATAATTAACAAAAAATGGGGTTTTTTTCATCTGATGCAAAAATGCCAAAGCTTTCACTCAGATCACATGATTTCTCTGTAGCCAAACTATATAAACGATGCAAGTATGTCAAAGTGGATTTAAAAAAAAACTTCTAGGCACCTAAATCAACGGATTTAAAAGAATAATCAGTGGAAGTTAATACTAAGTAGCTGTAAAAGTCAGACCTTGGGTTCTCCGGTATGTTTAGGCTGTAGATTTCAAGGTCACACAAAGATAGCTAGGTTGGGTTGGATGACAGGCACCTGTATCAGCTCAGCCTTGGCAATGTGAGGATTAGCACTGCTCACAGTAAGGGTAGATTAACCCTTGACATGGGTCTGTGGCCCCCACCACAGGACCATTACAGCCAGTTTTGGTGTCTACACCACACTGCACCCTTCACTGAAGACAACAGATCAGCCTTTATGCATCTTGCTCCCCTATAAAGGTAACCACTGTCAACAGCCTATTGTTTCCTTGTTTAGTTTTCAAATTAGTAACTTACTGTTTAAAACATTAACAATAATTCCAAACAGTATTTCATGCACTTTCTATCAAAAAGATTAGTAGCTGATGCTTACCTAAATTAATGCTGAACTAATAATGGAAACTACAATATGACCTCTAAAACACAAGGCTAAATGCTAATGAGCATTTCTACTTGAATACATGGAAGGGATGAGGATGTGGGTGGATGCACTACAAACATCTACACACACTCTGTGGAAAAAGAGTTAAAAAAAAAGAAAAAAATGAGGTTCAAAGAAAGCAGAGTTATCACCTTGAATCATACTGGGGAAGTGGAGAGGAATAGCTGCAAAATAATTTAGAAAGCAAATGGGAAAATTAATGTAAGATAATTAGAGGCAAGCAACAAAATATCAATAAAAAGTGCAAAGGAAAAACAGAAAAAAACCCATAAGCAACATATTTAAAGGCAAATTTTAGAAATTGTCTTTTGCTTCTCATATAGTAGACATGGAAAAGTCCAAAAGGAAGCATTCATTTCATTAGTCGGCGGAAGTCTGTAATTTCTCTAAAAAATACAGAAGCACATGGAGAAAAGCATTTGCGATTTACTTGGGTCAGCGAAGAATTTATTGTAACACAACTTCTTAAATTTCCAAAACATGCTCCACTGTGCCATTGAAAACCAGTATTTGCACTTTTCTACAGCAGTTTATTTTCTGAAGTATAACGAACGAAGATATATATATAGCAGAATACTTTAAAGGGGTATTAGTCCATGCTATTCTTTACACAGTTTTCAAAGATTAATTCTTTTGTGTATACAAGAGGGTGGAATAAACTATAATTACTCTGGCAATTGTATTCCACCTTGCAAGACTGGATCCGGTATTTCTGAGTTTCTCAATACAGAAGCCATTGTAACACATTAATGTCTTTCTTTCAGATAAGAAAACCAAGGAGTTAAAAAAGACAACATGAAGTGAGCACACCCACATTTTAGTTCGGGAATGTTGCACGAGTGACCTCACATCTGAAATCCAAAGGTCCTTTCGGTGAAGAGTCTCTACCCTTCCAGAGGCCTCAAGATTCATGGCACATTTCAATGTGCTGATTACAATGGAGCCTGTTCAGCCATCTGCTGGCAAAACAACTTATGACCTCAAAAACATAAAACATTCTCTTGGCATAAAAAAGGGAAAAAGCAGAAATATTGATATTATTGCCAACAATTCCTTCTTTCTTTCTCTTTCACTGATATATCGCTGGATCTCCACACCCTCCCCCCAGAATCTCCTTCTGCCTCATCTGGGAAAAAACTTTGATGCCCTCTTCTGACAGCACAGAGATGGGGAAAAGAGTAACCCCAGGGAGCAGGCTGCAGGGGAGCTCCCCCAGCATGGCACATTTCAGAACCTGGGGGAGGATGAGGAATGCAAAGGGCAAATGGGGTCAGGATGAAGGGCAACCTGGACAGCAGGCAACCCCAGCTGGGTGCTTCTGCCTGTGGCCACAGAAAGAGCTGGGAACAAGCAGGAGATGAAGCACTACAAACAAAAAGAAAAGGAGTTGCTTTTCAGAAAGGGACAGGCAGAAGAGAACAGATATGATTCTTTGCTTATCAGATGTACTGAGGTACTGCAAGATGTGAAGGGACTATCTGTCCATTGCCAAACAGTATCATATTATAAGATGGGGCCACAACTCAAAAGAAAAAGGATGAGTGAGGGTTTTGGGTTTTTTTTCCTAACAAAGGAACTGAGTAATCACAGAACCATTCCTGATAGACTTTATCTGTCAAATGAGAAATGTGACAGGTCAGAAAGGCTATACCTGTTTGGAGAATATTTTGGTGCCCAGATCCTGTCCCTCCCCTGGAGCACAAAGTTTGCTCTGCTGCTACGAGTCTGCAGCAGCTAAGGCCACATCTGTGTTAACAAGGACTGACATACAAAAGGAGAACATCTGAAGCAGCTGATGAGAGAGATCCTGTGTTCACATAGGATGCTTGGGAGGGCTGGAACCATTAGTGACCATGCTGAAGAACTAAGGGAAGACTCGTGCTGTTCCAGAATACTGACACGATGCACATACCAGGCCTATTTTGTACAAGGATGAAATGGAGCCAGAAAATTCTAGGCCAGTCTAAATGCAATTACCAGAAATACTCAGGAGTAAATTACCTAGCAATCACTCTACAGGAGTCTAAAAGATAACTAAGACCAATGCCTCAAAATCTTCAAAATAAAAACCAGCCAAACTAGAAGTATCAATAGTAAGTCATGTCAGATGAATTTAACTTCTTTCTTTGACAGAGTAACTTAGCAGATGTGTGGAAGCACTATCCTGGCATTTCAGTAAGCAATCAAGGTATAATACAGATAAAGCAAGTGTACAATCATCTGAGGTATTTATCTCAGAAGAGATACCATCAGTGCTTTATGATTAAATTGAAAGGAAATTTCAAGTGGAAATGTCACAGTGCTGTCCTGGGCCAGGTACTAAGCTAATATATTCATGATTTGAACTCTATATAGAAAGAAGTTCTGAAAAGCTAATGTCTTAATGATTTGAACACCATACAGAAAAAAAATTGGGGAAATAGGATCAGAATTAAAAGCTATACTGCTAAAATAATAAAAAAGAAATGGTCTGGAACAAATAAACTAACATAAAGGCAAATGCAAACATGAGCCAAACACATAAACACAAAACATGGGGGTGGAAAAAACCCAACACCACATTGAAGAATTTCAGAAGCTAAACAAGAAATTCTAGCAGATCATTAACATCAATCAATACAAACTGCAGTTACCACAATGATAATTCTCATTGTGGGATTGCTTAAGGTTAGGTGTGCCATGTGTGAGACCAAAGGTAGCAATCCTGGCTTAGAAATAAACTGTCATCAAAGAGGGGAGAGTCAGGGGGCTGCAAGAAAAATGTGTTGGAATTAGGAAAGCACTACCTAGGAGGATCTGGGATATTTTAGTCTATGAAAGAGAAGATTGGATGTCTTCCAACATATAAAACATTGTTAGGAGACCAATAAGATATTGTTCTCTATGACTGCTATAGATATGACAAGAAACAGGCTTAGTCTGCAGCAAAGAAATTTTAAGTTGATTATCAGGGGAATAAATATCTTAACAAAGGATAGTGAACTACTAAAGCTAAAAGACTATGGAATCTCTTATTTTTAGTGACTATGAAGAAACTAAACATACTTCGGGAATGGCTTGACTACATTTTACCCTGCTGTAATGCAAAGGTGTGGACTACCAGCTCTATGAGGTACTTTGCTGACACACGTTTCCACAATAACCAACAGGCTTCAGCTTTTCATTCTGCAACCCTTGACTTTTCAGCTCTACCACTGACCATATGCAGTGTTTTTATCAGCTCAAGACCCAAAAATCCACCACTGTATGGATCTGCTGAGCAGAAGCAGATGCTTACATGCCTTGTGGGACTGTAGCTTTTGATCTGTGGGACTTGGTGCTGGTTTGGAACTGAAATATTTTGTTATGAGCATCACTCACTGTCACTGCAAGAATGTAACTAGTCACAAAATGGGAAAGTAAATTAAAAAGAGCATGAAATTTTATGTTCTGATCTTGAAAATTAAACAAATATTTATATCAGACAATCTTGTATGCAATGATTCCTTTCAATTACACATTTAGTAGTAAATGTTTACAACACACATTCAAACATTAATATTATTGCATTTAAATCAAGTCTACTTGGTACTATCAAGAAGCACCAGAACTACAGTGATGACTTGTAAATAAATTAATAGTACCACTAAGATCAAACTACAGGCCTAACAGGCAGGAGTTTGGGATATATTAATAAAATAAGAGGTTAGTTTTAAGCTCCCCCCACCCTTTTTTTTTTCCTCAATGAAAGAACAGAAAGCATAACATTGTATCTCTGATCTAATATTCCAAATAATTTAATACATTTCAAATAAAATCATCTTATAACACTTAAAAGCACAGCATAAGCAACAGAAAAAGCAAAACAGGACTATTAAAGAGAAGCCTGTGGGATTAAAATGTTTTGGCACTCAGAACTTTAAGTGAAGAAGCAAGTTTTTTGTTTGATATGCAAGAATTTAAAGTCCTGTTATTAAGCACCCTCATTGAAGTCTGTGTGAATTTTGCCACTGGCTTCAAGTGGGGCAGGAATGGGCACGTTATCAGCCGTTGCAGCAGGCTGTATTCTTCAGCTAACAATACACTTCCACATTTAAAGATGAAGGAAATCTGTTAAGTGACCTACCCAGAATGGATGGGACTTGAAACAAGGTTAACATTGTCCAAGGTGTCTGCAGCCCAGCTATAGTGTCTGAGTGAATCAGAATCAAACTCCCTTTGAAACGTCAGGTGCTTAAAAACATAATAAAAAGAGATAAATTCAAATTTAAAATCAACACAAAAACCATTTGTCTTAAATACAAGCTTGTCCACATAATTTTATTAAATTTATATCTGGCCCCATTCTGCAAAACAATGCTGATATCACAGTTGTTAAATCACTGGAAATCCTGTAAGAGAAACATGGAATCCACAGACAAACCAATCCTCTTTTTCTTCAAACATTCTTTCTGCCCACTTTTGCCACTTCCTTCAGTCACAACTATGTCACTCTCCACCCTTTACTTACATGAGCAAGGTTAACAAGATTGAAAAAAATGTTCTCATTTGTACTGCAATCATAAGCCATAGAGGCAGGCAGTATAATATTCCCCCACAGAAAATGCCACTGGACAGATCCTTATTCAAGCAGAACCTGTGAATAACTTCACTGTGAGTTTCTCTGGAGCTGTGAATCCATGACCAAGTTACCACGGGGATGAGGGCTTAGTTTGTTTTATACACGTACAACCAAATGAACACTGTTTTCTGGAGTGCCACTGCCCCTACTCATCTCTATAAAAATAGCTTTAACCCTGTGAAGTGCTAGCACGCTGGTGCTATAATTAACTGCCCCATCTGACAGACACTGAGGAATAATTTGTTTCTGGATGCTGCCCATGGATGTGTGCACACACACTTAGGCTTCCTCTGCCCTGCATCAAGGTCTCACACTATAAATATTTTTATCAGTGTAGCAAAGCCATTCTAATAAAATGTTCTTTTCATCTTTGCCCTTTTTACCCTAGCAAACTAAACAAATTAAATCTCCAAGTACAGTAGACCCATATTTGTAGGGTGATATGAAAGTTTCTAAACAATTTTAGAAGCACCGTCAGAAGTTTCATCAATAAAACTAAGTCAAGAAGCTGCCATGCAATACACACTATCCTCACCCAAGATGGTGTTAAAAGATGTGTCTCCTGAAAGTAGGTCATTTTCTGCTTAAAGGCAAATACATCTAGAGAGAACAGGGTCTGTCAAGACTAAAACCTCATAGGCTGTTTTCAAGTCAAATTCTGTAGGTTCAAGTCAAACCTGAGCCAAGTAAATAAAAGTTCCCTGTGTAGAAGTATTATTTCCAGCTATTTTAAAGATGTATTGGTACAGAGAGGTAGTGCAAATGAATTATATTGCATGGAATTGTCAGCATTACCAGTAAATCTGGCAAAGTCTGACTGAGGGTGACAAGGCCTTGGAACAGGCTGTCCAGGGCGGTTTTGAAATCCCCTTCTCTGGAGATATTCAAGACCTGCTTGGATGAAGTCCTGTGAAATGTGCTCTAGGTGATCCTGATTTACTGGGAGAGTTGGAATAGATGATCTCTAGAGGTCCCTTCCAACTCTGATGATTCTGTGATTCTGCCATGAACACAAATACTTCTGTTGAGAAGCTTACACAAGGGAAGCAAGTAGATAATGTTCTGCTGTTGGCTATATCCTGCAGATCCTGCAGCTTTCTTATCACTCCGGGGTTTCCAAAAAACTTTTCTCTTTAGTCATCTTTTTTATTTTAAGTGAGCATCTCAGGTTCCCTTCCAAAAACCCTTAATAGCTCCTTTACTGCCAACTGATAAAAATATCTGCAAGGTACAACTTTGCTCTATCGTCTGTCCAACACTGAGACACATGTCCCAATATCTCCTTCTCTTCCTACCTTTCATTTAACTTTTTGCTGTAAGATACGTACTTGACGCCTGATGGATCAAGCACAGACTACAACAATAAGGAGCAAACTTGCACAGATTGAACACCAAAATACACCATCAGACACTAAAGAAAAAATGAAGTTATTAAAACAATGGCAATTAAGCAATGGCAGTAGCTTTAATTAGTGCAATTTTGAAAAATGTATCACAATTTAGTTTAATGAAGAGTTTTTTAACTCTTTCAAATGGAACATTAGGAATTCTCCTATGTACCACTGAGGAGCCCACAGTTCAGGCAGGAAAGCCATTACTGTGGATGTCTTCTGTACCTAGTGACCTAAATTCTTAAGAGCTCATACTGAGTATGTTATTACTTTTGATACCAAACAGTGTAAGATTCAGGCAGTTGATCTCAGAAGATGTACAGATTTAAATAAACAAAAATAAATGTATTCTTTGCTCAATGATTAACATTATCATCAAAAATAGGACAAAGAAACACAAGAAATGCCTTAAAAAGAAAAAAACAATTTAGTGTTTGTCATTCAAATGCCTGCAAAGCCACAGTGTCACTACACTGAGGTCCAGGCATGTACCTCGTGCCTGGATGCATAGAGCAGCAAGTAAACTTGTGATCAGGGTTGCTTTAAGGTTATTAATGCTGAAGTTCCTTCAGCAGTCTAACACAGAAAACTATACGTAGGGTCACAAAATTTCCAAGGAAATGCCACTACACTAAAGTACTCTGTGATAAAGAGGTGCTACCATGTTCACTAAGTTGCTGTAGGTTTGCTAAAATGCTTGCACAGGGTTCCTTGGTCTATTCCTGTGGCCTGAGATACCATCTGTGTATCAGGTGACTATATTTTGTGATGCATTCCTCCCTGACAAAGTGCCCTAGAAACAGATCTTTTGGACATATTTATAGCCAGCAAAAGCACAAAGTCTGCAGCCGGTAACTGTGGCAGAGACAGAGTAGGAAAAGCTAACAGCCAGACACATGCATCTTACACGCAGCACACATCTGTTGGTCTCATTTTGACAGTGTGTTGAGGTGTTGGATTTTCCAGGTAGGCAAAAAAAAAAAAAAAAAAAAAAAGCTACCTTCCTGTGTAACTTTCAATAGAAGCAGTTCAGAAGATGTTACATCATTAGTGACATCAAATCACAGAATTCATCCTGTGTTCCCTGCCTGGAGAAAGGAAAATTAAACATGCATTGCTGAAGGGGGTGGCACTGCTAGATAGAAATGCATGTATAAAAACACTGATGGTCCCACTGGCAAGGATCCTGCTGGTTGCATAACTCAGTATCTAGGCTGTGTAATATCAGGGTTCACCAAACAGAAGAATTTATGCTTCCTCCCAGATGAATTTATCCAGACAAGAGATTCAGCAAGCTGCTATGTAACGGACAGCCTGATTCATCCTGCCTTTGGCTGATTAAACTCAGAGGCTGATGTAAATTATTCCATGGAGAAAGTCATTCAGATTTGGTCTGAGCTGCTGCATCCATGGTAATGCATCAGGACACAGAAATTTTAACTTTGCTCCAACCAGGTTATGAGGCACAGTATGGCCTGGACTCAGACTTCCCTGTTGCACAGGGGAAACCACCAAAAACAAACAATGGAGAGAATATCTCAACTTCTTGGGGAATTCTTAGAAACTCTCCTCTAATACTCCATGTGTCATGCTGGCAGTCAGGTTCAGTAAAGGCTGGTTTCAATCCTTCCTCATTCGACTCTTCTAAGACTCCCAAGTCTCCCTGTGATCTTGGGGAGAGTTTACCCTAAAGTAGAGCTCCCGTATATGCTGTGGTGCCATTGCAAAACCTCCATGTACAGATAAGTAATTCTTATTTTTCTAGTGGCATTTTGTAATACAAAACAGGTTAATGGTGCACACACTGAACAATGATCTTTAGTAATTATTCAGCACAGTACTTCTTATTTGATCAAATGCCACCCCAGATGCTAAATCAATGCAATCTACTTTGATGGTAATCACAAAAACAGACAGAATCATAAAATGATGTATGATGTTCTCAGTCTTAAGAGCCTTCCTCTCCTCTGAAATTTCCATCATACCAAAAAAACTAAACGAAGGCTTAGGAGCAGGAAGTGTCAAAGTAACTTTAGTTTCTCAGCCCTGAATATAATTTCTTGTTCCCAGTGGCAGCAGCTGCAGATTTTATTTTCTGACTTTAAAAACAAAGAAAAGCAACAAACTTACTACTAGCAATGTTCTCACCCTGGCTGGCTGTTGCAAACTAAGGTTATTGGAGGTTTACAGCATTTCACCTGAGAACAACAACCTAATAATAAACATTCAATTGCTGAAGAGAGAACCCAATCTGCCATTGTCATATTGTTGCCAAAACTGTGTGCAAAAGCTGTACTAAAACTGAAGAATTTATACCCGACAAGATTTTACAGAGTAATAAAATCAAGGCTCAAAATGCTTGAGTCCTGTTCTGTGGACCCTTTCCCCCATGAAAGCATCCTCCAACATCAGCAGACCCCTGTGCAGGAATACTTGCCACTGCTGAGAGGTACCTCTGTGAAAACAGGAGCAGAAAATCTTTGTTTCATTATAATCCACTTTACTCTATTCCAGGACATAAACAACAGATCCAGTCCACAGTTCTTTAATTCCCAAGTAAAGATTTCTAACTGAATTTTTATTCAACTTCAAAGCAGATTTCTTGCTTCCATGTATCAACAAACTCTTGAGCAGTTAGATTTGAAAACCTGAAGCAAGTCTACCAAGCACAATGCTGAGGAACTCACAAAAAAAGCATACAGCACCCAACTGTCTCCAGCGTTAGCTTTCAGAAAGACTTCTCACACTAATCATGTCAAATGATTCTGCTTTTGCTTTATTAGCCATTGCACAAATGTCTGGAAGATACATCAACTGGTTAGTGCTTAAAAACCTAATCTTTACAAGGCCAAATTACTCCCAAGGGTGGAAAAACAAGGAGAGCAGTTGGAGTCCTCTCCATGCAGATAAAACAAGTGAACATAAGCCCTGGGCAGACTTTGTCTACAGAGCAAAGGCTGCTTAGTGCAATACCTATTGATGGCACCTACCAAAGCTCTCCAAGGATGCAGGTAAAAAGGCTCACAGATGCATCCCTTGACCTGTGTGGGCAACTTCATATTCAGTAATATAACTGTTCCCTTAAAAACTCTTTTGGTTGGGACTGCATCACCCTGTCTCTAGCAGTATCGAAACCACAGTGTGTTAAACCCACAATTTTTTTCTCTCAGATCCTTTCTTCTCCCTTTCCAATAGCTAAGAGAGTAGCCATAATCTCTGCAAGCACAGCTGGGGGCTGCAGATTGTCATCCCCTGGAATACAAAGCACATGGTGGCAGAGAAGCAGAACATACCTGATCCTTTGCTGGTACCAGCAGTTCTTCAATCATCATGCTGTCTCGGGCATAAGAACTTCTGTTCAGCGTGTAGGACCTATCCGAACTGAAGGAGCGGAGGCTGTTGTATTTACCATTTATCATAGAAAGTGCAGATGACAATGAGATGAACAAAAAATAAAAATAAAAAAATTAATACATGCAACTTCCAGGGACAGAATAAGAAGGCAAATTATACATATCTGTGAAATAAATACAATGGGAAGAAAATGGAAACCTAAGTATTTTACTATAGTTAAATATCTGCTTCCCGACAATATAGATAAGCGAAAACACAAGAGATTTTTACTGCTTTGGCAGTAATGCCATGGCTTTAGAATAAATCCAGAACAGTGTATTCAAGTATTGAGATGATTTGATAAATGTCTTCACGCCCTAATCCTGAAAGGAGACCCATGAGGGCAGTTCCAGAGGAGCTGTGGGTAGGTTACAGTGCCTGCCCATATGGCTCAGATTGCTGAAGCAGTTTTAACTAAGAGCAAATTTTATGTGTTATCATTCTCTTTGTGGCTGAACCACTTCTGACTTCATTATAAACATCCTAGTTAGTTAGAAAAAACCGATAATTTGGAAATGACAGAAAAAAGAAAATAAATTTGCTTACTGAATATTAAATACAGATTCCAAAGCTTTGGGGATTATTTTGTGCATGTTAGACTGTTTAAAAATACTGATGATCACTCTGAACGTGTTGCAATTGAATCAATGTAGGAGTGTGTTACACTTAACCCTGGAAGATACATTATGGTATGTGCTAAAAACATGCTGCAGGCCTAGACATGCTTGCTACGTGACAAAAAATAAAGTAATAAAAAATGTGAATTAATAAAAAGCAACATCCGACAACACATTACACTTTTGAACTAGGAACTTTTTAGACTCAAACTCTACAACTTTCATGCATATTGTAGTTGTTAATCGAACTTTTCCAGTCCCTTGGCACACTTTCCTCCTTGGGCTGGAAGCAGAACTGGGATCTTAATTACACACTCTAGACACATATTAAGCATATTTATGCCATTTAAACGATAAACGGCATAAAGAAATCAAGTTACATTTGTTACAACAGAGGGGTATTTTCTAAGGCTGAGCCCACCCTCTCACCCCAAAATAAAAGCATGTCACTTTCCAATGCTGAACCAAATGGTGATGAGCAATGGCAGCAGCAGAAAAATGTAACACGATGCCATGCCTTCTTACCTGACTTTTGGACTAAAGCAATTTACGGTGGAAAAGAAACAGGAGAAATAGAAAGCAAAGAATCAGACGGGAAAGCAAGATGTTATGGCTGGATGGCTTATATATTTAATGTGTTTATTTCTTAATGTTACACTCAGAATCAGTAGTAAGATACACATGCAGAATACTTTTTGCTAAATAAAATATTTTGCAGGAAAAACACTGTATTTGACTTCTCTGAGCATAACATGTGCAATGTAAAAAAATGGAGTTACGCAGCAACAAATAGTAATGGCACTGCTAAAATCAGAAGCGTGAGAATATCAGATTTCTCTCAAAGAAAAGATAAAAGATTAGGTTGAGACCTCAGATCTCCCTAACAGATCTTGACTGTGAAATTCTGCTCAGTGAGAATTTAGACATGTGAGGGAAGAGGACTCTAATGAGTAAAAGGTGTCCTGTCAATCAGTGCCCAGCTCTGTACACCAGTGCTCTCCCTCTCCACTGTCACCACAGTACTTCAGACCTGGCCACACCAGATAGTGCTGTACAATGACCCTGCTTGTGCCAACCTGTGTTTAAAAGCAGCATGTCAGCTTTCAGCTTGGCTAATTAAGCTCACAAAGACAAAAGATTCTTCCTTTAGATCTCTTCTGCTGAATTTCTAGCTAATGGATTATTCAAATGCATTTTGGCATTCTTTGTGAATACAGTATCACATAAATACTTATTAACTTACACAAAAATTGTAAATGAAGCAAAACGTGGTTGGGCACTACTAAAAATTTGCCATTTTGCACTGCATACCTGACTTTCTAATATGACCATAACAAACAAGACTGAAAGGCAGACATCTAAACTTTACCTTACGGGAGTTCCCATTCACTTGTCAGACAATGAACTCTTTTTAAAAAACAGATCTTTAAACTACAGCATAGGAAAAAGTCCTCAGGGCTCCAGCTTATAAGGGTTAATTATTAGCTTCAGGACGACTCAACTGTCAGTAAATACTCTGCAAATCCACAGCTATGGGAGTAATCTCTGCTCATACAGCTTTAATTGTTTTGTGCAATGCACAGTGCAGGCTTTAACAAGATTCAAAAACGAAATCTAAAACGTTGATCTAGAAATACCAGAGTTGAAATCAACATTAGTTAGATATTAAATTGTTTAGAGCATTTTATAAGGTTCAAAGAAATTTTGGCCTGTTCACTGTAGCACATAAGCTGCTCCCTGTCAAATGAAACCCTGCAATAATTTTAGGGTACACCTTCTTTTTTAGTTTTAGGAGCATTTTTTTTTTCAGTATTAGTGATCTCGGTTGGAATACTGACTAGCACCTTTACAAAAATAAAAGCACTAAAACAGCAAAGTGATTGTCATTCAGTTTTTCTGGCATTTACAATCTTCAGCTAAAACTGTCCATTAAGGAATACTCTAATGTGATTATCAATCTGGCCAGCAGCAGTGAAAAGAAACTGGGTTTGGCTGGCTGTTCTAGGTCAGTTTTTAAACCAGTTGCAAAGTGGCAGCAAAGAGGTGCCTTGAAGATGTCCACAGCATGAGCAGATACCAGAAAAAGTGAATGGTTCATTTTCTGTATCATTGCCATAAGAAGCCAACATGAATAAAGAATATGAAACAAAACTGCAATGAACATACGCTTTAAAGGCAGGAAATTATCATAACACGGAAATACACCCCCTCTACTTCGTTTCGAAACAGACGCCAGCTTTGTGTAAAAAAGCACCCTTGGTTTGTAAAGAAACTTGTAGCTGTGGTAGCACGCAAACACAAGAAACGGGAAATACAATACCTGGCGGAGCGGGCTCCCAGGCTGAAGCCCATGTATCCTTCAGCTGGCAAAGAATCATCTCCCAACTCTTTCAGATCCTGGGGTCCGAGGTACTTGTCCGTATCACCTGTCATTGCATCCTCACCTGCCAGTACAAAAGCCAGGCTGAAATCAGAGCCTACGAGTATTGTGAATGTTTGTGTGCTTAGTAAGTCATAACGCCCTCCTCTGTGTGCCAATAAGGAATCAATCCCGACACCCCCACTTTCCCTGAGGCTCTTTAAACGTAGGGCATCAACTTTCCAGCCTCTGAATGTGCCTGAGAAAATTATTTTACAGGGGGCAAATATAAGAAGCAAAAGTCCACCTTGACGTAAATCTAATAAAGTTATATGAAGGGTGACTTTTGCCCAATCATTTAAGCAAGCTAAAAGCTTCTGTACTTTGTACCAGTGCACTCTCTTTTGCTTTCCTTACCAAAAAGCCCGAGCTGAAAACCTAAAGTTAGGCTATTCTGTATGAAAAACAAAACAAAACAAAACAATAATACTTGGTTGTGAGAGAGAGCCTGGTAGTCCACCAGTACTGAAAGGAGCAGCAAGCTTGAATGGACGCTAAGAAACAGAAGAGGCCCGCCTTACTCCCAGGTATTTCTCAAAAACTTTTGCAGACGCTTGGTTTGTTTATTTGTTTGTTTTTTTTTAATATAATATTTGTGGGGTTTTTTTCATGCACTGCTTCACGCTCCCAGGTTGATTTCCCGAATGCCCGCGCTTCGGGAAGCCCCTTCGCGCCCAGGCGGCGGGGGCGGGAAGCGCTGCCGGAGCCCCAGCCCTGGGAGCAGGACAAAGCCTGGCGCCGGGGGCCGGCAGCGGGGCCCACCCGAGACCGCGGTGAACCCCCGGGAAACGCAAGACGTGGGATAAGAAGACACCGACAGAGAAGCAGATGATTAGTTGTTTGGGTTTTTTTAGAAAAACGTGAAAAGACGGAAAGTTAAATCCTCGGAGAGAGGGCAGATGCCGCAAAGGGTTAACGGAGCAGCTCACCCTCGCTGGGAGCAATTTGCATACCATTACATCATGCAAAACTACATTCCTGCATTGACAGAGCAAGTCCAAAATATGCTTTTTGCGGTTGTAGGATTTTTTCCTCTTTCCCCCCGCCCCACCCCCCCCGTTCCCTCAGCTCCCCGTAAGCTCATGCCTTGCCTTCATTCACGCTTGCCTCCTTGTTGTGAACCCATTTTAGGTGTGTAAAGTTTCACAACAGATAAGTTTAACAGCGTGACCTGGAAAGCAAGTGAGTCCGCAACCCCAGCTATACGTTTCCCACTTTCATTTAAGGAGTTTAGACTAGTTTCCATACACTTAACTCAGGAAACCACAGGCGAGCTCTGGGTTTACACTAATAATCAATTCTAAAAATACCCCTTCAGCTACTGCTTTGCAAACGGCAAACAAAGAGACCAACTTTCTCCTTAGCCCAGCAACAACCAGTATTTTTAAGTAACAGTTTAGAAGCTAAATTGCTTATAGTATACCAGAAAGCATTCAGAAAACCAGAAACAGAAACATTATATATGAAGTTAAACTTGAAAAAGTCTTACTGTTTTGGAAAGCCATTTTCACCAGTCTGGTCTATAAGAATTTTTTCCCTGATGTTTCCAAGAATTCCTATTAGTCCTATTAGTCCTTAAGCAGTGATTTAGAGTTAATCTCCAAACCAGCACAAGCAAACTAATCCCTGTGGGTCATATTCGCTTTCCACACAACAACTGAGATCTTCTTAACATCTTGATCTCTTCGTATGTATTTTAGGACATGTGCATCTTTGTCCTTTCAACTCAGCTCAAACTTCTTTGCAAATTTGAAACAAAATGAAAAATGATGACTACAGCTTTTTTGTAAAAAACGAAAAAGAAAAAAACCAACAAAACAAAACTAAAAATCCCCTTTTAATCACTCTGCAGACATCCTTTTAAAGCTTCTGCTGATTGGATTACAGCCTCCCTTGGCAAGCCTCTTGAATGGTGACATAAATGCAGGCACTCCAGTTATTTGTATGTAAATAGGGGTGCTGCGAGGGTGTAGTTTTTCTGTAACTTGATACCGGGGCTGAGCCTGGAGTCCGGGGCTTGGGGGAAAGCGCTGAGCTCCGCCCGCCCCCGCCTGGGATGGGGCCGGGCACCTCCCCCAGCCCCGCGGCCACCCCCGAGGACCGGCGGGACGGGGGGGGACAGGCGCAGCGGGAGCCCCAGCTGCTACCCCGGTGCCAACGGTGGCGTCTGGGTGCTGCCTCCACTCCCTGTCCTGGGCTGCTTATGTCCAGAGAGAAAGTTCAGGACCTGGTTGGGAAAAAAAGGACTGGAGCTCGGGAGGTGGCGAAGCGGCCCAGAGAGGGTCAGATACGGGCAACTTCAAGGACTACCAACTGGACTGGTAGTTTGGAAACTCATTTGGAAACTGTCCCTTACAGTTCCTTCAGACGAGCGCTGCCCCTCTGTAAGGAACAGAAGAGGCATTTTCTTCAGCAGAGTCGTATGTCAAATCAAGGTGGAGAATGATAAAAAGCTATTCCAGTTGAGCTACAAAATACATTAGATGTTATCCTGCTCTGCAGCTAATCCAGCCAGAGCAGGATTACTCTGATGAAATGCTCTCATCAAAGGAAAAGCTGCATCTAGGAGTGGTAATTTCAAAGAATTCCAGACATTGTTTTGTGATCGTGGGAGGCTGGAGAAAAATGGGTGGTGCGCGTTTCAGCAATCCCGCTCTGTTTAATTAGCTGCCACAGCCTAATCCTTTGCGTTTCAGGTAAGGAACAGTGTTTGCTCACAGTACACAGTATTCCTGCAGAGAAATGTCCCATGAAAAAATGGTCAAAATTTATCTCAGAATAGAGAAATGCCCAACAAGTAATACACTAAGGAAAAACCACCAAAGAAAGAATACTGCATTGCTTTGCTGGAATTGCCATCCTTCCTGTCATAGTATGTTATGTGTTGAAAAAAGATGACATCCTCATTAACAGTGGGCAAACATAGCTACCACAAGTGTAGGAAACGGTGTAAAATTCAGGAAAGAATAGCAGCAGTGGGTCAGAGCAAGCTTCTGTCAGCCCTGTTAAACCCTGTCTCCAACAGCAGACACACTTCATAGAAGACTATAAGAACATGAAACAGTGGAAGTCCGCCAGAACATTTTTATAGCTGGCAGTGACCTAAGCATGCATTTTCTAAAGCCTCAAGAAGTTGGTATAGTCACAAACAAGTATTTTTTCCCCCTCTCTCTTAAATTTGGCCAACTTCATTTTGAACTTGCGTAAACTTTTTGAATTTGCCACACCAAAGATGTGTGTGCTAAGGGGTCACACGATTCAATACCTGTTGCAGGAAGAGTAGCCCTTTTAATTTAAGCTGGTTCTTCCTCAAGCTGTTTTCACTGATACCCCCTGTGCTTTTACCTTTGGAGAGGAAGAAAGCAGTACTGCTCTCTTTGTCCCTCTTTATTTCATACATTCTATCCTGTCCCTCACTCAGCTTTTTTTTTCTGGGATATGCAGATTTACTCTTTTACTCTCAATTTACTCTTTTCTCCCCCAGAAGCTTTTCTATACCTCTCATCACCTTTGCCACCATTTCCCATGTTTTCCCATTTTTCTGGGTCCCTCAACATGTCTCCTACAGCTAGGAATTCCAGAAGTGCAAGGTAGGTGCTCTTTATTTTGAGGCCAGTGAGAAATACAAGCTGTCTGGCAGCAGAAGGTAAGACATTGGGTGCATTGGGAAAGTCCCAAACAAAATTTAATCATAGACTGGGATCCACATAGGCACTGGTTTTGCTAAAGATCCCCAAAGCTTTCACCACTCCCTTGTCACAGCCTGTCTGGAGCTGCCTGATGGCAGAAGAGATACAGCCACAGGGAAGACCACAATGCTTCTAGCTGTAGCCAAGGTTTTGGTTTCGTACAAGTTTGAAGAAAAGCCAATACCAAACCACTGAAACTTTTATGAATCTGTAAAATTTTATGGAAACAAAGAAACTCAGAAAACTCTGAACATAAAAATATAGCCAACCAACCCCTCCTAAAATGGTCAATAACACTTTCATCCAAGGGGATGCCCAGACTTGTCTGAAATGCACTTAGACCGCTGTACCTCAGCATCTACTCAGGGATCAGGCTGCATGCACTCATGTCCTGCTAGGACATCTGTCTAATCTGCCAGGGATTCATTAGCATGATACTTACCCCTACTAAGAGGGATCTCCATTAAATGAGCTTAAAACAGTGTCCTTATTTACACCCAAAAGTTTGTTATCTACTGGAAACCAAGTTAAAAAAAAAAAAATCAACTATAAGCGTTTCTTGACAATAGAAGTCTAAATCCTCAACACCTGACCTGTATTTTAGTTTGGATTTTTTTTCTTTCTCTCTATTGTTCATAGAGTCTCACCCCTCTTTGTATCAGCTTCTACTGCCTGCTGTCCCTGTGCCTCTGGGACAGCCACAGCAGGTTTGGGGGAGGCTCTTGTGACAGAGCTCATTGCTGGGCTGTGCCAGTCCCAGCAGGGCTTCAGCTTTCTCCCCCGGTTCAGAGCTCTTGCACTCGGCTGAGCATCTGTGGAGGTTCCCTCCAGGCCTCCTGCAGATAACTCGGGTTATGCTTCAGCTCAGCTGATTCCTGGCTCCCCAACCAGCCCCGTGGCCATGGGACACACCACTGGGACTCCAAGCAGCTGCACAGGGTGTGAGGTGCAAATTCACATTTGGAGATGGTAAGAGGAAAGACCTGGTTCCTGTAGTCTGAGGTTGCACATTTATAAGATTTGCAAACTCTTTAAAAATAAAAGCAGATCACATGTTTAGTGTGCATCAGAATTGCTCTACATTCTTCTACCAACTTTCCGCTATGTACAAAGATGAGCCTAAAGAATAATTTTCACTTTTTTTTTTCTTTTTTCCTTTTTTTTTTTTCTTTTCTTTTTTTTCCATGGACTGTAGCAATTTCCTACACCTAACCTCATTGGGGCAGAATTGCCAGAGTTGACTAGGAAAAGATCTCCTCTCAGCCACTCTGACTCCAAACCAAACTGTGCTGGCAAGGAAGAGAAATCACACAAATTCACAATTCCCATGTAAATACTTATATAGTGGGCACAGCGAGACATAAACACAAGGAAACAGTTTCCTGACCTTTGTCTGAGCTCTTAGACTACTTTCTAAGCCTTCCATTTTTCTTATGAGAGGAACCTTGAGGATTGTGGGATAGAGAGAAATCATTGAACCAGTTTCTCTCACAGAAGAATTTTGACTGATGACATGAACATTAACCAAGTGAGGGATACCTTGGATTTCGGTAAATTTGTGCTCATCTCCCAGTTAATGGAAATCAGCAACGTGGCTATGAGATTTGTCCAAATTTACTATTGCCTTGAACATATTTATTTGTACAGGTAGAAGGCAATGCACTGCATGTAAATACCTTATCAGCACTGAGGAGTTGTGGGGATGAGCACTGGTATTTTGCCTTTACAGATGTGCAAGTCAGGAAAGACAACAGACCAGTGGTTATTACCTCAAAGCCTGTAATTCATTGCGTGCCTTGCACACTGGAATGCTTCAGCATAGATTTATAAAATACCTATCAGGTGATTTGTCAGCTTCCTTTCAGTGGTAGGTTTGAAAATGACCCTGTTTTGCATAAACAAGTCTTTTAGTTCCCCTAGTAACAACATGGGTGCAGAGCAGTCTCTACACAGGGAATCAGTCGTATTACTTTTTTTTTTGTTAAACTGACTATAAAAACCTTTTGCAGATCTCACACACTCCTGTAGGCTTTGCATTTGGCCATAACAAATTAACCTGTATATATAAAGACACATTTTACATCCTTGGTTCAAATAATCAGATGCCATATAGGAGTATTTCTCTGTTCCTTGCCCTGGGCTGTGCAGAGGGATATGGCAATAGCTACTGCTCTATCAACCAACACTGTTATGCATCAGTGTTCCAGTCCATTAAAACAATACAGTATTTTGAGCAGTACAGCAGCCTAAGAGAGTTATTTGTAAAACACAGGTGTCAAGTAAGAGCACTGTCCACTTGGAACTGCAGCAAGGGGAACATAATGACAAACTGAAAACAAACTAAAAGCCTCAATGCATGAATTAAACAAGAGCTGCACACAATGAACATAGCTGAATAGCTTTTACACCTTACTGCTTAAATGCTATAAAAATTACAAGCAAATTTATCAAGAGGGAAGAAAAAGAAAGATTAACTAAAAAAGCCTGAGAAAATTTAACCTGTCACTTCTTTTCCTGCTAGAGAAGAAAAACTGCAGCTCTAATGCAAGTGAATTGGAACACACACAAACACACAAAAGCCTTCAGGACACTCTTATCCTTTTCTTCAACCCAAGACCTTCCTCTTTCTGAATGTCACTTGGGAACCTAAACCCTCCATATCCCTCCATGGCCTGCAGTTGCTGGTGAAACTTGCACAGACTCCCGTACACCCAAACCAGGAAAAGTCTGACCTAACAGGGGATGCTGGTATAAGGGAGGGAAGCAGTTCCCAAAGGAGTTTTAAATACTTGGGGACCACACAAGCCTTGTCAAGCCTGCCCAGTGCCAAAGAGAACTGGGATGAGCAGGTGGCTATTGCAAATAGCTCAGGACACTTCAAAGAGGCACTGGAAACAGAGGGCTTTATTGGCACTCTCACAGATTTCAGGTTGATAAAGATGAAACCTCAGCTATAAAGTACTTCCTTAATACTAACAACACCAGTATGTTTCAGCTGATACACCATCTTCTTTATTCGGGACAAAAGTATTCTGATGTGGCTTTGCTAAACATCATGACTGAAATCGTATGTATTTTTAAAAATCAAAGAAACAAACAAAAGCCAAACCCCACCCTGAAAACGGTTCTTTCTAGGCTGAGTCCACTACCAATGTAAATCAACCATTTTGGAACCTAATCCACGTCAGAATTTAAAATAACAACAAAAAATTATTTCATCTCACTGTTTACTTTCAATATCAGTTATTTCTTCCAAAAGGTTTTGATATTTGATCTTTTCCCCCGATATTTAATTTTTCAGTTCCAATAATAAAGCAATTCTTCACTTTTTAGAAGCAGAAACAAGAAAAGGAGTATTCCAGGAAACCAGAGGTAATTTGATTAAAAAATTAGAGTAAAAGATTCAGAAAAAAATTAGAGAATTATCATCAGTAGCTCAAAGAATTTTTGAAAGCATTCTTAATTGGAAAGCAGAAGTTGTTAGTGGGATAAGAACATTATCTGAAAGGATTAATTTTCAGATACATTGAATAAAAAGAAGAAACTTAAGTTAAAAATCACTGCAGTACAAAGATGCACAAATACCTTCTTCAACATCTGACAAATATTCAGCATCACTGAGTATTTCAGGGGCATTGGCTTTACGAACTGCATGATTGAAATAAACAAAATAATTAAATAAAAGCATAGACTATCAATGTGTCAACAAACCATTGTAAAATAATAACAAATGTGCTAAGACCAACTAATACTGTTTTCTTTTTAGCTTTTAAAACAAACAAACAAACAAAAACCCCAACAAAAATATTTCAAAACAATGGAAGACTGAAAAATAAGCAAGGTTTTCTGTTTAGTACCTTCATCATCAGACATGTCAAGAACTTCATTCATGGTTTCTGGTACATTCATTTTGTGCTTTTCTGTAACAGTCTGGCAAACAAAAAAAATTATTTCAGAGTGCAGGTATGATTTTTCTTATAGTTATTTTAAAATGAAATGAATGCAAGGTAGGACAAATTTTATCCGCAGTTAGGAAAACAGGATTTAGGTGTTTTTTTAGCTTATTCACTCTCCTTCTTATGGAGGCATCGAACTATACATTAAAAAACTATGAAATAATACAGAAAGAGGCAATAGTATATGTGTGATTTAAACTGTATGTGAATTTTCACAGCAGAAAAAGCATATGCTGAAAGCCTAGAAGATGGTGATACCAAAAGAAGAAACAAGTACACTGAGAAGAGTTTCATGTCAAGGGTTTTTTAATAAGAACTCTTTAAATAGCCCTCTATGTTTTGGGCAGGAACATATAATCTCTAAACTAAACTTTCTGAGGGAGGTATTTCTGCTTTTTCATTAGAAAGAAGCTGCCATTTGGGAGCAGGTTCAATCTGTGTGAATTGTTTCAGAGGCACCTGAGCATGAATTGTGTGCTTTTCCCACAAATGAGAACAATTGTAACCACATGCCCACTAAATGATACCCCTTAAAGAGTTTGTGCATGAAAAACACTCAGGAGTGGTTGGTTGATTTTAATACTGATGTTCATATTGATTCAGACTCAAAGACCAATTAAAAAAAAATTAGAAGCAGAAAAAAAAAAGTTATGAATGCCTGAAATATGTTGCTTGAATGACACACACACACATGCACACTTCACTCCCAGCTGGGGGACACTACAACAAGCACTGGTAAAGTTTTAGGTCATGCAGGAGACCCTGCAGAGTTACCAGTCAAGGAGTGCTGTAAATTTAAACAAACAAAACAAAACAAAACAAACAAGCAAACAAAACCCAAAAACAAACCAAAAAAAAAAAACCCCAAACAAAACAAACAATCCCCAAAAATATCACTCCCGTCTTTACTGGGTTTTTATAGTATATTAATTTTAGTCACCATTACTTCTCTTTCTTCATGTACCAATACAAAATCATTAGGAAGTCCAAGAGGACAAAACAGCTTTTCCATTTCCATTTATTTAAAAATATTACAGTTTTTCCCTGGCCTCATAAATACTTATTTGGCAGTTCATGTTTCTTGGGCTGCTGCCATGTCTTCATATAGGCAGAAAAGCTCCTGCATGCTCAAACATTAAAAAACTTACATAAGTCCTCACACTTGTTTCATTTTGTGGGAATTATTTGCAAAGCTTTTTAACACATTACTGTTAAAATAACAAAATCACAGGACATTTTTTTGTCAGGCATTACTGGATTTTTTTTATTGGTGTTTGAGTCTAAATTGTAGTACAATTAGCTGTGTCCATCTCTGTTTTCATTAAATTTACCTTTGGGATTTGTTTAGCCACAAGCTTCAAAAAGTAAGTCTCAACAGTCAAACTGAGTTTTTTTAAGACCCTCTTTTGTAAATCATATTTCATGTTTTTCATATTTCACTCCCAAAGTCTGACAATTACACACTTGTGACTGATAAGCAGCATATTCTGATTTTAATGGAAGTTGTTTCTAGACTTCTCTTGAGAGTAGATATTTGGGATAGCATAGACCTTTCAGCATCTAACATATCTTCTAATACAATTCACAGCCTGACCCACCCTCTCTCTACTCTTCTTCATCTGTAGAGCATAACTCCTCCAGGTACTTGGCTGAGAATGCCTTTGTGATATTGGGAGTTCTTAGCATAAATATGTGGCTTTATTTTTCCTGCAGCTACGTAGTTGTATACCAGCCAATCATTCAAGTTTATGCTACCCCACATAATCTTCTCCACCAAATATTTCAGGTTGTGGAAAACTATTTTGGAAACTTTCTAGGTAAATGTGTTTCTGAGAAAACCATGAGGGAAGCTGTGAAAAAAAATTCTAGGTGGATTTTCTGTAAGCTCCTGAATTATAGACCACAGCCCAGAAAGTCACAGAGAGAAAAGGCAGATGCAGTAGCAGAGCTAAAATCTGCTCGTCATCCCAAATGCTCATCATGTTGCAGCCACCTGCTTGCACTGATAGACCACACAAATGGGTGATGACAAAATATGAACACACAGTAAGTGTTTTCCATCTCTGGTAGGTCTAAAAATACTTATGTACACATACTTCTTTTTTTTTATTATTTTTAATCAGAAGAAAATGCTGCAGAAAGGAAAAAGCAAATTTGGAGCCAATGCTCTGAATTTATGTTCTTAGAACCCAATTTTGGTTTTTCTATCATGGGGGTACATTGGAGGCTCCTTGCCTCACATACCTTTTTGTTTCATAGAGCAATTTGGCAAAACAGGAATAAACAAAGTACCTTTCTGAGAAATATTTTTGATTCTATGAATCACCATTTTTCTGAGAGCATCTGAGCATTGCTAATACCTTTATTCTCTCCTGGCTAATGCTGCAATAAGTCTTTCTGGGATGCAAGACAAGACAATTTGGAGTTCATCATCTGTATGTCCATGAACAGGTATCTGGGATTGCAGGAGCCGATGGTGGCTGCTTGCAGAAGACAGCCTTAAGAAGCAGAAGAAACTATGCAATCTTTTAAGTGAATTCCAACCATTTTTTGGATTGGAATAGATTCTCTTAGGCCTAATACCAACCATTATGTATCAGTCATTTGGCAAACCCTCTCAAAAGTCAGAAGCAGCTTCTATGTACAGGTGACTGCAGGAATGTCTTCTTTTTAACTGCAAACCAGCCTATGTTTGTGTGGTTTGTGTCCTAAATCAGATTTGCAGAAAAACATGGCAGCTATGACCTCTAAGTTACACTGTCCATTTTCTGCTTGGTTGGTACTCTTCCTACATACAGCCTAATAACAGGTATTGCCTTAAAAATATATTGCTCATATTTAACTTTGTATACTTTTTATCGTGCTAAGAGGAAATGGGTTGAAATTTAACTGGATTCTCTGTAGACATGTAACTAAACAAAGCTGAATACACTGGCTTAGAAAAAATTATTCCATTCACTACTGAACTAAGCTGTACTTACAATCGTAGTCATGGTCTCTTCTGTCACCACCTTCAATGTGTCAACAACTGAAATGTAGCCAAGTCGCTTAGCAATGGCCAGGGCAGTGTTTCCATTCTAGCAATTCAAACATTTTTTAAAAAAGTTGAATGTTAGCAAGGCTGAGTGTAGAAACTGGTAATTAACTGTAGAAAAATGCACAATACAGGTCAAATAAATATTTGCATGTTGGCGATGGAAAGGAGTTTTTTGGAACTCTACAGCCATAAGTTTTTAGCTCTTCACGGAAATGAGAAGAAAGTGAAAAGATTTTCAGATGTCTGCTGTTCTAGCTTTGGGAGAGACGGCCGCACAGAGGAAGCGGTGCGATGGGAATAGCCTTCCTCTGCTCTTTTCCTCTCCCACCACATTTTTTCCCACATTTCCCACAGCTCAAATGCTTTGTGCAGCGTGGGCCTCGGGGTGCAGCCCCTGCACTTACCACAGTGAGCTCGTTGGGCGCCGCGCCGTGCTGGAGCAGAACGTTGATGATGTGAGTGTGGCCCTGCTGCGCGGCCTGGTGCAGCGGCGTGTACCCGTTCTGCAGGCAGAGGGAAAGGGAGAGGCTGCAGCAGGCAGGGCTCAGAAGCCACCTCTGCAGGAACAAGAGAGGCCAAAGTGGAAAACTCACCTTCGTTTTGGCATTAACTTTTGCAGAATGTTGCAGAAGGAAGTTCACAATTTTTATGTTTCCGTAGTGGCAGCCGACGTGCAGAGGGGTGTATCCCATCTAGAAGGAAGGTAAGCAGTTAGTAAATGTGACCATTCCCACACATCCCCTGACAAAAAAAAATAAACAAACCAAAACAACAGACCAACAACAAACCAATCAAACAGAAAAACCTAGACATGAAACAGCAAAAATCCTGTTCAGCTTCATTTCTCTGGCCTATGTGAAAAATACTCCAACCTTGGAAAAAACCCACACTTCTCATGATTTCATGTCCTGTTCTTTGTGAAACTCCAAATGTAATCTTCAAAACATACAATGTTGATTTAAGATTTGGCTTCCTCTCCAACAATCAGATTATTGTGTCACTGTGGCAGAGCCCACAGTTTAAACAAATGTGTGTAGTATCTTGCACAGTGAGGTTGCACAGCACATGTTTGGTGCTCCTACAGTGTGATAAACAAATAAGTAAATAAGTCATAAATATAGGTCACTTATAACAACAGCTTTCTAAAAACCAGGCATACTCAGCTATGATGCAATTTACAGCCCATCCATTCTTACTGAAACACCCAGAAGGTAAATCTAAAACAATACAACTGATCTGGCAGCTCTGCCAGAATCATATAGTCCTAAAGAAATTGGAACACCAGCTGGTGAATTGATGCTTGTTAGAGAGGTCTAATTTTTCACATGTTTGGCCTTGTGTTATGCAAACTGGAAGGAAGAGTTTTTCTTGGCAACAGCAAAGATGAGAAAGTGGAATGTATTGGTTTGTACCCATTATTTATTTTTTTATTACTAGTGGACAGACTAACAATGCTTATGAACATTGGGACTCCTCCATTGAATGGTCTAAGCACAACTAAATGGCTTTTTATAGCAAAGGATGCACATTTTGGGAATTTTTCTAAAACCAGTTAGTACAAGAAGAATGTCACTTAAAAGCATTACAAGATTTTTAAAAATTACTACTAGTTTTCAAAACCTACTCCTTGTAGCAAAGAAGGAATTATTAGGCTGATTCTGAACTTGCTCATGTTGAAACCTGTTAATTGTAATAAACATTTTAAACAAGAGTTAACATTTAACATACAATGCAACAAAACAAAGAGGACCAAAGATTGCTCTTGCTGCTCATTTTCTAATCTCTTAGTATATGATAACACTGTTAGCAGTTTTGAAAAATTGGGACTTACTTGAGATGCTTAACATAGTAAAAATTATTATCTTTTCTGCCTCGTTTTCCCTTAATGAAAACATTCTCTCTTGTTCTTTAATAAATAATTCATCTAGAGCTGTGCAAAGGACAGTTCAGGAGATGGTTACCTCTAAGGGGGACACCTGCTATTTCTCTCCATGGCATGCAGAGAGCCATTTTTCCCCAAACTTCTCCCCCTACCTCACACTAATAGCTTGATGGATTTCCAGAAAATGATTTGCTGGGCTCACAGAAATGGTTTAATGGGCTTCCCCCTCTCTTGAGTTCTTTTTATTCCTTTCCCCTTTAAGCATCGGGTTTCATGGGCCCGCTTGAAGGACTCTGTGGTGCCAGAAGGGTCATCCTAGCCAGTGTTCACATGGGGCTTCACCATTTTGCAAGCAGGAGAAAACTACACTTCCAGAATAATACATCCTTTTTCTGTACTCTAGGACTTATGATACGGTATTGGCCTCGTGCTCCATCACCTGGTTTTATGGATTAATTAATGCTAGGCTGTGAAAATAATATCTGATATGAGGAACAAAAATATACTAAAAATATGGTAAAATACACTGCAAACATGCACTGCTGTTTCAGAAATTCTGCTTTCAGATAAAAGGTAAACAGTGAGGCTGTCAGATATCGGTATTTCTAGTAGCAGAAAGGTAAATTATAATATATATGGGGAAACATGGCCACAGAGCATGTCTTGGACATGTTAGACAACTTAGTGGGGGCAAGTCCAACGTCAGCCTGGGTTTCAGAAGCCAGCACTACCCACATATTCAAACCATGAGGTCAAAGCTGCTCAGAAGAAAAGAAAAGTAAGCCTCATATGTGAAGTGTTTTCACCCAAAGGAAGTTTCAAGTGTCCATGAGTTTAGGTGCACCATTTGCTTCACACCACTTTGTCTCTGATACTCTAATACTACGGCACATAAGATTACCTAATTTCAGTGTATTAACATGCTTGGAGATGGTAGTTTTGCCAGTTGCTTTAAATTAGGGTGTGTATTTTCTCTTCAGTTAATTATATACCTTTTGCCATCTAAAGAAACTACTAGTTTTGACAACCAGCATGAGTTAATCATTGCAAGAGACAGCATTGGATCTAAATTCCATAGGCATCAGCAGAATGAAACTTTCCATTGACTTACACGATCATTGGATCAGATGTCAGATGACTGCAATAAACATGAACACTTCCTGCCAAATAGTTGCACACAGTGGTAAAAGCCTGAGCACTAGCTAAAATACAGTTATCATGAACTGAAAGCTGGGACCTCATCTTACTGTTAGTTTAGAGTTGGCCTAATAGCTTCCTATCTGTGCCCAGCATCTGAACCTGACAGGGGTCCCTAAGCTGGCCAGAGTCTTGAGCTTTCAGCAGAATGCTGGGCATACTCTCACAGCCATGTACTTCAAACTCAGCTTCTGTGGTCCCTGCTCCTATGTGTCCAAATATACTCAAAACAGGACCAAAACACAGTTTTAACATCAGTTAAAATAGTGCTGTAAAACCTCATCATAGAAGAACTTATTTCCCTTGTCTCCCTTTAAAATACAGGCCTCTTAACCTGTTGACCTGCAAGGTCAACAAAAATCAGGCATCATAAAAACAACAGGGGAGATGAAATCCAAAGGCAAGGGTCACCTGCTGGGAACCCCCTGCTGATAAAACGTTAAAATCTGGAGAGTATCAGAGAGCCGAGACCAGCTGATCTCAACTTTCCTTTTGAAGTGATCTGTAAAGGCCCCTCTGTCCAACCTGTAGTAGTGAATACTGAAGAAGGAGCTATGAAACCTCCAATATTTACTGCAGTACAACATCAATTTCCTTCTACAAGTGGAATATACAAAGTTTTACATGTGATACCTTCATAAATGGCTAGAGGAAATAATTGCTAATGCTCTTTAGCAGCCTGCTGTTTAAAACAGAGTAAGTGAAAACTTCTCCTCTTTTCCCTCAAAATTCATGGTAAAAATCATGGCATTTCCATGCTGACAATGACACTATTCTTCCTGCTCCTCGTGTCCCAGAGCTGAAGCTGAAGGAAGATCTTTCTGAAGCTCTTGGAACTGCTGGCCTGGTCAGGTATGGCAGGTGGAGGTTTATGCACCAAAAGGCAGCTTCTCTGCTGCCTGTCATCACCCATGTTCTGGGTAGTGATGTGGGCACATGCTAGCCTGGTGGCAAAATACCAGTTTCCTGTCTGAACGCCCTGGAGGGGCCTGGAAGCTCTCCTTTTAAGTTTGCCATTCCCTGTGGTCATCTCATGTCATGTCACGTCTGATGAGGCAGTCCCTAGTGCAGCACGAAGTCACTGACAGCAGAGTGGCAGAGATCTGACACAGCAGGTCACATCTCACTGAGTGTGTCAGAGCTCATCAGCCGCCAGAGGACATCTTTCATGTGTAAAGTCAGCAATGTTTGTAGTGAAGGCATTGGTCAAAACAAACTCATTAGCAAAACGCTTTTTTAATGCCTGAGAGGGGGAAGGGATATCCTTTGCTTCTCAGCTACAGTTCAGACACCTGCATTCAACTGTTTCTAGCTCAGGAAAACATCACACAACTAATGCCCCAACAGCCTAATGGAAAACAGATACTGGTTATCTTTTCTGGAGCATTCCAACTGTAAGGTTGTGCAAATACACAACTACATTAATTATACAAGCAGTAATTCTCATGGCTATTTGAGCTTGCAGCTTTCATTCTCTATAGAAATTTGTCCAGGAGGCTAAAATAATTGCTTCTAAAGCTGCTAATAAATAATAAAAAAAACCCCAAACAACACACAGATAAAGAAACCCCAAAACAACAACCAAACAAATCCAGCCCCAAAACTATATACCTTTCTTTGCAGCATTTTAGGTTCAGAGTTACATTTACTGGCAAAGTGTCAAGAGCTTAGAAGTAATCCTAATACTAAAAAGAAGTTACATCCAAGAAGATCGGGGCTTTTGTTTAATACAGCTCTAATGTACATCACCTTCTGGCAGTCAGCTGCCAAGCTGCTTCTGACTGTTTTAAAGAATGAGCAGCAATACAAGAGTTAACAGCTGGGAAGGGCTGATCAAAAGCCACAAGAATAAGTGCCAAAAAGCCCCAGAAATACTGAGGTTTTAAATTCTAATGGACAAACACAAGCAACTCTCATTCTCTTGCTCTTCAATTTTTGAGGGAAATTATCACAAACCCCTGTATACCACACCAGTGAATTACTTTAATATCCTCCACTGGTAATAACTATAAATCTCAGCAGCTTGAATTGCTGCATCTTTCTAATCATGCTGATTCTCAAGCTGCTCTGTTTTTGTTTTTCTGCTGTAAATGTCAGGCAATACAGCTACAGTACTATTGCAGATAAGGCTAGAAAATTCTCAATATCCAGAGACCATAAAGGCCTCCATGACTTAACGAAACAGGAAACCTACATGGATGTACACACTTCACTGCTTTGCTGAATCAGAGCCTAACATGATGCAGTATCTTCCAAAGGTTCATTATTGCACATCATTGGGTTGGAAATTTCCACTCGAATGTCTTGATAACAACTGAAGACGTACCAAAAGCCAAGGAGAAAGAGGAAAGATACCATGGAGAGACACTGAGGATATCTGTATACAATTGTTCTGCATGAAAGTGCCTCTTCCCAATAGCACTTCCCACCCTCCCTGCCACCTTCCTCTCTCTTTCTGCATCCGAAAATGAGACATTCCAATAGAAAAACTGGATTGCAGGGCTGTAGCACTCAGGCTGCTATGGGGCTCCAGTCAGAAAAAGAGAGGCAGACCTGAATAAATCTCCCTGAATAAATCTGAAAAGAACTCTCAGTTACCATTATCTCCTACAAATACTACAGCGTTAGGAACAAAAGACAGTTTAATACTGGCTTTATTTTCCAGACAGTTGTCAACCAGAGACCATGAGACCATCAGTTCCCCCAGCAGAGGTCAAACACCAAGTGCAGTAAAGCAACTGTTTGATTAAAATGACCTGCACTGAGATCAAAGCTGCAAATCCTGCTCTTCATCCTTGACGGAACCACTCCTCTTTTATCAGTTTTCCTTTGCCAGTCCCTCACAGCAATGCTGTATCCTAACTAACACTATCCAATGGGATAAACAGTTCTAAAATGACATATGGAGACCTGCTGAGCCATGAAACAATATTTACTTATGCCAACTCTCAGCACAAAAGTCCTGCAACAAAAGCAACATCACATGTACCACTACAGCTTTACACATTTGACCACCAGAGAAAGAATATCTGCTCAGTCATGGCTTCAGGTTGACTTTTAACTTCAAGTATTATGTCTAAGATGAGCATTCCTTGTGTTAAGCATGATACTGCACAGTACAGAGTTTCAGCATTGAAAATTCTTTACTATAGCGAATTTCAGGTATAAAAATGTAACATAAGAGTGGACAAAAACTGTTGCCTTTGCAGTGGGACCCTAACATACCTTCTATGAACACTACATTCAGTTTTTAAAGCTTTCTAAACATGAAGGGCTCTGGAAGAACTCTGAAGCTTCACCACCTGAAGTGTATCCTACTGTGCTATTTTTTCACCATTTTATTATTTGCTTCTTGCATAGTATGATCAGGTATTTTCTGCAGTTTATCTGTTGGGAGCTCAGTCAGTCTAACATTGCTAGGCCTAAAGCCACATAACAAAATTCTGTCTTCAAGTGACAGGAGCAACTTTGCAGCCTTTCAGGTACTACTTTTGGCACACTAAACCAGTGTTTACTCTGCAGTATCAGCTGAGATGGACTCCTGCAGCTCTGGGATTAGAAGCTATTTAGTTAAATGATGCAGCAGAACTAGAAGGGCCCCATAACAACATCAATAAATGAACTTCAAAACTAGCATCTATTCTCCCTTTCATGCCTTTTCCTACAGCAGGGTTCAGGAAACAAATTACTGGCAGGGAAACCAGGGCAAGAATGAATGACAGTTGCAATGGTTCAGGTCTGAGAATAATTTTGCTCCTAAGTTTTAGTGCCAGAACTGATCTTAACAAAATATTTTCTGTAGTGTTAGACTTTTTCTTCCCTGTTATAGCTTCAGGATATAAAATATGTTTCTTCCCAATTTTCTCCTCTAATCAAGAAACCCCAGTCATACGTGTCCCTCAGAACCTGAGCAGGAATAAGAACTCCCATGTATCAGGCTTGCAAACTCTAGATATTTCCATAGGCCATGTAAGTTATATTTAAATTATGATTAAAGAACTTGTACCAGAGGTGGAAGATGATAGTGCATTGGTCTCTACCCAAGAAGTTGAAAGACCTGCTGAAATATTGAGTGTTCTCCCTCTATTGACAGCTACTGTGCTGGAGTGACATAACTGATGTTTACTGAACCTGGGAAAATTATTAATATGACAAAAAGAGGATTTAAACAAAGGGAAAAAAAGTACTCAATAGCCATCTAGACTACAGTAACTGAGATAACACAAGTGTGTGGATGTGAAATGGATGAAGGTGAAGGTGAAGCTCTGGTAGCAGAGATCCCCATTATAATGCCAGTCTAAGCTGTGCACTTCACTGAGTTTTAAGGCACAGATGGCCACATCTCTACCACTGTATGTCCAAAGTAAGGAATCTGAACTGGACATGCTGGATGGTATTGTGCAAACATGCAAGTGTAGCAACAGTGCTTCTGAAGCCAACTCAGCTGTTGCTGTATCTTGCTTCCCAGAGCCTCTGGTTTTAGAGGCAGTGTGCACAGACCTTTTATTTCCATAGAACAGTTAATCCATCTAAATAAGAGAGCTTTTAACTACTGAGCTGCTGTTTTACAAGGCAATCACCTACACTTTGGCTACATAGAACATGAGGTCAATGTATGGTAGTTGTTAACAGCATAACACTTTTCCTTCATTGTAGGAGTTCAGAGCTTATCAGCTCTTTCCTTAGGAACTCAAGATAATCATCAGTTTACCTGGAAACTATTCCATGCTAAAACACATGGTACTGCACTGGCACTTTTCTTATACCACAGGCAGCAGTGAGTGCATATCTGGCAGGTGACCTACATGTTGTGGCTGGCTCTGTGGAGCCTGGAGGGCTCACTGTGACACAAACCCAGCAGATGGGACTACGCAGAAGACAGTGAATAAGCATCAAGTTCACTCCAATCTAATTCAGTCCTGCAAGGCATGTGGGCACTTTCTTCCTAAGGAGCAGACAGTCCCCTACAGCACAAGGCAGCATGGCAGGCAGGAGGACAAACCATTGCAGGTGGTGTTCACCACAGGATTAATAATGTATATTTAGCCAGACACATGATTTGTTGCACCACAAAGTAGCTCTGCTTGTATACACCCTGAGTTTTCCTGACCTGTGAGTCCCTGCCTTCCTGGTAGCCCCATGGAAGCAAATACACACTGGTAAACAACTCTTTCCTTGCACCAGTTAGGTGTGTAGCTGAGAAGTGAAGGTGAACAACAAAGGGCTTACTGTTTGGTCTGGCTTGTTTAAAACTCAAAGTCTATTACAGATGGTAGCATTCATGATGCACAGTCAAATAGACTGTGTTTTTTTCCCCTCTATATTTTTTTTCCCAGTGACTAGTTCAATTTTGAGAAGTGCAATTAAGAAACTCAGGTCCACGCAGAAGAGACCTCTGTATGAGAAACCAGAGTCCCTTTTCTGTGTGTCTCTAGAGTCACATGCCTGCTCCATCACAGTGCCACCCTGCCAGGCTTAAAGTTCAGTACAGAGCTTGTGCAACTCTGCCAAGCTGGCCCTGAGACCCAACAAACAAGCTTTGCCTCTCAGCTGTGACAGCATCTCAGACATTTCCACCATACTAATGTGACTAAAAGGCCACTAGCTCGAACCAGATCCTATTTGGACACTGGAAAGCAGGAAAGGGGACACGTGGCTGCCTGCACCTGTTAGTGTGAATGTCTCCTTAGACTACTTACTATTTGTGGGACAGAGAAGAGTGACAGAAAGGAACTCACAGACAAGTTCTACAGGCTAGGAGGCAATTCAGCTCTGACCAAGTCAAAAGAGCAGGTTCTGCAATGTGTTGCTTCAGAAACCAAAGCTGGGTAGGAACTTTCTGCAGAAAGGCAACCATATGCATCTAAGGAAATAATGCAAAGAATAAACCAGGGCAGATCTCATCTGCTGCTGGATGATTTAGCAGATGATAAAAACCCAGGCTGATTCATCTGTAAAATATTGACTGAGGATATGTTACAAAAACATGAAGCTGGAGAAGCTCCTGGGATTTCAGTTAACTATTTCAGTTTCATGTTAGAATGTCATTGAAATCAGTAGCCAATACAGTGGGAATTACACAGTAGAAAAATCACATAACACTGACTTTCCCTTCTTCCACCATTGCATATATGTATTTATTTGATATTAGAAAACAGTGATAAAGAACTTCAAGTTTGTCCTCAAGAGTTAACTGTTGCATCTCTAATATTATTATTGAAGGTACGTTAGAGGAATATTTACTGACAACCTAGAGGTTTCATGTTTACCACCAGGTGAAAAAAGTTCTAGTCTGAACTTGGGACATCAAAAAAAGTAATTTCACTAGAATGTCCCCATATGATGTCAGAGCTTGCCTCATTATGCTTTACAAAACAGAGTGGCTTAGAAAATTCGGAGATATCCAGTCATTATTACCTTACAGAGTCATGTCTATGGATGGTTATTTCTTACCAACCCAGGGCAAACAGACTGCTTTTCATAAAGTCACTTAAGTCATGGGAAAAATTACCAATCATTTAATAGCCAGGAAAGCCTCCATTGCATTCACATTGTTTGTCTAGCTGTAAATACAGATGTTTTAAGTAAAAGGCCTCCTGTGTTTTGTTTCTACTGACAGCTGAATGGAAAATACATGCAACATGTAAAAAACACCAAAAGGAGAGGAGAGTATGCATGTGGTGAAAGTTTACAGGATTCTGTAGAGAGAGCACAAGCTTTTCTGCAAATTTTCTTACAAGAAAACCAGATCAATCACTTACCTTCCGTGAAACACAATACTAAGATACGATCTAAATCTATATTGAGCTAAATATTTGGAAAGAAGCAAGCTCACTGCTCAAGGACTGAGCATAACACTAAACATTCAAGTTTACATATTGTCAGAATATATTATTTAATAATTTATTACAAGAAATGTTTCTCTTCTGTTACTTCAGTTTCACCCGGAAATCAATTACCAGTCTAGGATACAGGTTCATGCCTCTCTGGAAAGAAATACTGACAGCAGGGTTTGTACCTTTGTCTGTGCATCAACAGAAGCTCCCTGGTTAACAAGAACCTCTGCTACGTTGACTCTGTCCTCCTGAGCAGCCAGGTGAAGTGGTGTCAGCCCACTCTGTAATTTAGAAGCAACAAACAACAATCTTCAGAGGAGGCAGAGGAATAGTAAGATGCAAATCAGGTGCCATCAAGACTTAAAACATCCTACTGAATTTAAAGAAATTATAAGTTCCAATTTCACTGTGTAATGTGCTTTTTAATTACACTTGTTGATTTGCAAGAAAGTGCTATTTGAAAGCCAGAAAGAAAATGTTTCTTTTACACAAGGAACACTGCTGCCTGCAGCCTTCAATATGGGATAGCACATTATAACACTTGAATAAACAGTTACACAGTGGTTTTTTATCTCTTGACTAATGAAATTCCTGAGAATGAGTAAGATTTTAAAAGAAATATTGAATTGTTTACACTTCTAGAAGTTTTCTAGAAGTAATGTTCACTCAGATTTATTCTTAACTTTTACTCCTCTATTTGGTAATTTTTAAACACAAACAGAAAAGGTAAAACTACATTTCTCCAAGATCAAGTCCATTTCTCTTCCACCCAAAGAGCCTACTAAGGACGTATGGGGTTGCTAGAAGACAAATACTGACACTCTTACTTTTTGGATAGCTCATTATTTTCCTTATCTGTAACTTAAGATTTAAAATCCTCAAAACATCAGAGAGCTTTACAACTTTCTGTCACAAAAAAAGCCCTGAGAGAGGTAAAAGAGATAATGTGCTGAAGGGATCTTGTTAGTAATGGGAAAGAATATCTTTTACTTGCAAATTACAGTTCTTTTTCTCTCCTCTGTTCCTACTGCCTTAAGGACCAGTGACAGAGGAGCAGGGGAAGCAGCTGGCACATCAGGCAGGAACTCTTGCCAAGTTTCCTACCCTTGAACTCAAACTCCTGTCCACAGTGAACTTGGTACCAAAGGTACCAAGCTGAGAGCTTCCCATTCTGCACTCCAACATTCAGCACTGGTCACAGTGCAGCTTTGGTGGCTCACATTATGCAAATATGTAACAGTAACCAAGTCTCTATTACCTAATGAAGCCTGGATATTATGGACCCAACCTTCTAAAATGATTAAATGAGTTCTCTGGGGCTCTGAGTATTCAGCTCTCAACCACTCTGTGGATCCAGGAAAAAATACATTGTCTTTTTATTCCCATTGCAAAACTTAAAATGTAGTGTGCTTTAAATATCTGAATTCAAATATAGCTGCTGAGCTTGGAGGAAACATGTATCCTTAAATGAGTCCAAGGGAACTATTTTCAAAAGCTGATGTTATCAGTTTAACAAGAAACTAGAGATTACAACTGAACAGTAGCAGATTGAAGGATGTTTCAGGTACTTAACCTCTGGTGGGACTGAATCAACATGCCAAGCAGATGCAGTCATGGTCTCTGTGTTAGGTTTAGCAGAAAACCCATGATACCTGATGTGATACAGAGCATGTACATGGCAGATTGCCCCATGGGGATAAAATGTACATCCTGTACTGCATAAATCCACAGGACTCAGTCCCCCACAGGACTGAAACTGGGGGAAAAAACACCACAACTTCTGCATGAAAAGCTTCCTGCAGGAGGGACCAAAAATCACCAAACTGTTAAGTTAGAAACATGAAAACACAGCAGCCCTGTGCAGTATCACCCACAGCCTCAGAGGACACCAAGTCTTTCTCTGTTTGCTGAGAATAAGAAACATTTTACATGAAAAAATCTGTCTCCTGCCTTTCTCCTTCAGCCACATAAATCCATACCAAAACTCCACTTTCCAACTTCTCTGACATCTTGTGGGGTATTTAAAGAATTAAGGCTGGATACTGCTAGAAATATTACTATAGAGCAAACTTAATGGCCTATAAATTCATACATACAGAAACTAAAGTCTACCAAATTCCCTTTTCTGGCCCCAGGAGAAATTACATGGAAAGCCACTGTGCTCTGAGGAACATCCCCAGTAAAGAAAGAATTGGTTATTTTAATGAATAAAGTCTCAGACAACCTTGCTGTTATTATCCCATTAAAGAGAGAGCTTCCCTTAACAACTCTGCAGTTACCATTGCTTAATGGGCAGGCATATATCTAGAGGCTCATAAATGACACGTGGCAACCCCACTAACTGCTGGAGGGAGGAAGACATTTTCTTTCTGGGTGCGTTTTGTCAGGCCAGTACGGTGTGGAAGGAAGAGAGATATGTTAACCAGCTCCTCTGCAGCATGTATTATCACCACAACTTGGGTATTACAAAATACAGTTTATTCACTATTGCACGGCATGCTGCTCTCTTTGCTAGAAGAAATGATGTGTGTATTCAAACATCTGCAGTGGTTTTCCAAGCCTGCAGAATTCCAGTGAACAGAATTACCTGCAGGCCCCTATCCTCCTTATCAGCATGCTTATTTATCACCTTAGCACCTAACAGGAGGAACACTTACCTTGTTGCTGAGGTTTACATTAGCATTTCTAGTAAGGAGTAAAGACACCATGTCCACGTGGCCATCCTGAGAGGCAAGGTGTACAGGGGCAATACCCTGTCTGGTTACAGCGTTGGCATCAGCACCATATTCCAGCAGTGTAGTTGCTATGTCCATCTGGTTTTTCTTGGCAGCTATGTGCAGTGGTGTGTAGCCATTCTGTCAAGAGAAAGAGCTTCATTGCAAGCTTCTCACTAAATGATCTGATAAATCACTTCCCTGTACCTTCCTGACTCTACGACAGTGAGTAATTAGTTCTAAAAATCATGTAAAATATAGCCAAATACAATATTAACTAGTTGTGCAAACTTAATGTGTTAGGGCTTTAAAAAATCTGTTTTTGAAAGGAACACTATAAATCAGAGGATTCTGGAAGAAACTTTCAAATCTGAGGTAAAAAAAATAATCTGTTTAGAAGAGCACAGCCTATAGCAACAAAAATTTGAGCTTCATTTTATAGACATTTGCTGCTTTTCCTTCAATGTACATAAATCTGTAACAAACAGAAGAGCAGGATGTATGCTCTTAACTCAGAACAGCTGTTATTGTTCATGTTTTTTTCCTTTCTCCCAGTGTGAACAAAAGCATCATGTACATGAAATATGGCCTTTCTTGCAGCATTTAGCCTGACCTTACCAACAGGCTCTTTTCATTCAGATTGAGGAAAAATAAAGGCATATAGCTCTAGAGTCTTACATTTTTTTTTTCAGTCCTTCCAATATGTGTTCCTTGTGAAACAACAACTAAAACTAAAAGTGTAGTATCTATTACATGATAAAATTTTATAATTCTAAAAATGGATAGATTTGGCAGAACAGTTATAGATAGATATAAAGAATAATTGGTTGGCATAGAAATACCAAAACATCGACTAAGGTATGGCCAGTTTTTGGTACAGAATATGATTCTTATTTAATCAAGAACTTTCTGCCTTCCAGAAATGTGTTAGCCCTCATTTGAAAGGAAAGAGCAGATGCACACAGGTATGCATGTGACTAAGGCAGAAGGTGGGGATGTGACCCTAGCTGCAGAAACCATTTCCTTTATGCTGTGAGAAGCACTGTGTGCACCTCAGATTACACGGTCCAGTAAAATCTATCTAAGGGCCCAAAGCATTCACCTGGCCTGGCTCCCTGCTGCACCCCACAGGGCAGCAGGTGGGAAAGCAGGAGGCAAAAGATGCAGGGCAATGCAGATAGGAGCAAAGAATAAATAGACAGGGGCACAAGAACGGCAAGAGGGCTTTAATAGTAATCTGGAAGTGAGAGACATGCAGAGAACTGAGTTCTGGTGAAAAAGGTGCCGTAATCTTCAAAATTCTATTCAGATTCCATCCAGACCTTTGATACTAAAATATTTCAAACTGAGACCCAGGAAACCAAGTGCCACAATTGCAAAGGGCAGTATTCTGTCACTGTGGTTTCACTTTGAAGGTAAAATACTCCAGAAAAAACAAACACAATCCTCTCCCTTAGGCTTCCTGTACAAGATTGATGCGTCAAGCAGCCATTGCCACATAAGCACCTACTAAATCCTAAAAACTAAATGTTAAGTCCTTTGTGTATGCTAAACTCTGTAATTTAAATGGAGCTGATGTATATTTTGTAAAATAAAGAATGTGGTTTTCAAGCTTTTTCCTCAGAAATGGTCACACATTTCTTCCAGTGGAAGGGAAAGCAGCAGGTTGCCAACAGCAGAAAAAAATGCTGAAAAATACAGGTTGAAATTCTGCAGTCTCAGTCTGCATCTTCTCATGATATGGGCTGTGCTCTGTCACTACACATAGATGTGGAACAAGGAAGTTTGGAAGAAAGGGTAAGGAGTTATTCTGACTGCCAGGGTAAAGAGAGGAAAAGGTTAAAGGTGAAGGGACAGAGGAAGACTGAGGTTTTGGGGGCTGTGGGAGAGAGGAAGAGAAATGTTGAAAGGTAGATGCCAAATGAAAATTAGGCGTAAGTCTCATTTTGGCCTATACAAAACCCCAATAGTTTATCAGAATAACTGTTTGTATCCCAGTGCTGTTCTCTGACACAGCCAGTTCCAATACCCACTCACTGATCACTACTCAAGACAAATGCTGCCAGACCTGGCCAATGAGCCAGCTCTAAGGTCAGCATTAAAAACAGGAGTATCACAGAAAAAGCAGCTGCTGCTGAAACTATCTGTGGAGCCAGTGAGGAGATGGTTATTTATTGATTTTTTTATTAGACCACATTTACCAAAGAAATGGGAAATCATCTGCTGTTACCAACATTATCTTTGAGATGACTGCACAGTAGGTGCCTAAAGCAACAAACATGCTACCATTAACTTTATTTAGCATTGACACTCTAGTCAGTGCTGCTACGGCTTGGTTGCTGCAGAATACTAACAAATGCTTTCTTTTAGGAAGACTTGGAGATGGTGCTTGACGGCCTGAACTGGCAGCTGCAAAACTGTCCTGTTACAGGCGGGGAAGCTAAGATGACCTGACACATGAGTTTGTGTAATATTATACCCTAGCCTATAGTGCTTCCACCTTGGTTCGGACCTCCCAAGCCCTTGGCAATGGTTGCTGCAATCCCTGTCCCTACAGGATGCTTAGCTTCCACTGGCAGCTTTTCAGTGAAAACTGGGTCAGTGCCTTCTCATCCCCTTCAGAAGGCCCTTCCTTCCCCACAGGGGGATTGCAGCAGTAAAAGATCAGAGATCACTCCAGTTGACCTCCTGGGGCACTCCTCTGGCAGGTTGCCACTATCAACATTATTGACTTTTAGACTGTGCCATTGCTGCTGGCTGTCCAGGATGTTTATCTGATATTCCTCCCTTTTGCACTCTAAGCTCTGGGACCCACCACCTATGACAAACTCCATCCTCTTCTTCAGCCATGCCAAAGACCTTTTCTGCTATGGCTGTATTCAGTCACATGTGAGAGGAAGACAACAGAGGAAAGCTAAGATACTGTCTTCTCCACTAGCTCTCCCTTTTCCACATCTCTTTTTGCAGTGATTTTAGGAATGTATCTGGGTTGTTTCGGATGCGATATTTACACTGAACTCACTTGACTTGAACCTACATGTGCTTATGCCCTCTATTACTTGTTGCTGGTATCCAACCATTGATTATTGATCCACACTTAAAACTGGGATCCACAAAAGATACAGACATTTTAGGCTTCTCTAGCTTAAATTCTTTCTTCTACTCAGAGCTAGAATAATTTTTTTTTTTTCACATCCCTTGAAATCTTAAACTATGTGTTGTCTTGCCAACTTTGGTTGTCAACTGCAATCAAAGCAGGGCTGTGACTAGTTGTTTTATTTTCTCACCAGTCTGTTTAATCTGGGGTAGAAGTATTGTGAAGCACAATAATAATTGTGCACATTGCACTGAGAAATGTATCACACCTCAGAAGCCACCCAGGAGAATTACCCTGTTTGGCAAGGCAGTAACTCCAGGCTTGCCCTGCAGAGATGTTAAGATGCAATGAGATAGAGCTGGCTGGCTTAGAGAAGGTACTGAGGAGACCAGACAAGTATAAGCAAGGCTCAGTATTCGCTGAGACTGATCTTTGTTGAAAATAGAGGTTTTATATGTATCTACATTTATATTTGCTTTTTTACTGCTGTTTGATTCACCTGCAGAATTACTCTAACAACTTTATATGGTTGTGAGACATTAATAAACAAGGACACTGACCCACCTGCAATTGCAAACACATACAGTTTAGAAAGAATAGAAGTAGACAGGGAATAAAGTGACACAAAAAGCCCATGTATTGATCCCCAAGAGTGGCCAGTACTTGTACCTTGGCAGATGCATGAGGTGAAGCTCCCTGGTCCAACAGTAGAAGTGCCACTTTTTGATTATCATAGTGTGCAGCTACATGCAGTGGTGTTAAACCGCTCTAAAAATACATGCAGAACAAACAAGTGCTGTTACAAACCCTCTGAAGGGAAAACTTGAGAATATGGAAAATCAGATTAGGTAAGGTGAAAAAACACATTAGTTACTTATTCATGTATCCAGAATCTTTGATAACTTCAGAATCAAAAAACAAAACAAATATTTGAAAAATCCTTACAGAGGATTTTCACTTTTCCCAGGTGAGATGAACAGAGAAGGACATAAATGTTCAGTCCCCAGGACAGAGCAGGTAAGAAATTTTGATCCTGAGATCACACCTACTGCAATGTTTTTCTTTAAGTGCAGAGGATAAATAAACTGTCCCTTGGCTCTGTAAAAATCCAAGCTGAGCTAGTTTAAACAGCTTGATTTCTTACTGGGCTTTGCCCCCGCCATGAGACTTGGGGCAGCAGAGCCAGTTGCCTGAAAGCTGATAAGGACTGTAAGTAGTCTGGGCAGGAAGGCAGGGTAATGGTTTGTCTCCATTCCCCTGAATGGGTACAGAGAGGACATAATTTTGTTGTAAATTATTGACAACGAAAGTCACTTTTGTCAAGAGTTTGCTGTCTCTTGGGTAACCCCACAGGGACTGGAATATTACACAAAACTCATTCCAGTTAAACCCATGCTGTGGACACTAATGTGATAGTAAGTAGGTAGAATGGTATTATTAGAATTTTATGTGCATTTAGACATTTTGCTGTGCAAGTGTCAATGGCTGCTTCTGTCCTACCTTTCCAGAAGCATCAGGAGATGCATTCTTCTGGAGCAGGAGGTTGGCTACTTCAATTTTCCCATATTTTGCAGCCACATGTAGAGGAGTAAATCCTTTCTGTAAGAGAAAACAGTTATATAGCGGCCTTGTCATCTTTTTCCAGGGCAAGGTTTGTCTCATATATAAGGACTCTGTTGTTTCCATCCATCCTCTCACACAGTTATGAGTACAAACAACAAGTCTTCGGCTTCCCAACTGCTCTGACAGGTCTGGAGGCCTTCCCTTGCAAGGCAAAGCCCTACTTACATTAAAAAAAAAACCAAAAAACTGTTAAGAAGGAAAAGTCAGTTCCTCTCTTCACACCTCCGAAGACACAAGGACAAAGCTGGGTAACATCTTATCAACTCCTGTCAGGAATTTCTGCTCTGCATTCCTTTACTTATGAGAAAATGTGTGTCTGGGATATGTTACATCCAGTGTATAACCATGAAGCTTTGTAGACTTTTAACAAAGTCTCACATTACTTGTATATGTACGTGACTCTCACAGCATTTAATTTAAAAGTAGAACTTACGACAGGTATAGTTAATTATCGAAGCTATCACTTCTGCAACTCCTTTACCTTGGTAATGATAGATAAAGATGCACCATGATCCAAAAGAACAGAAGCTACATCTTCATGTCCTTCTCGAGCAGAAAGATGCAGGGGTGTGTATCCAGATGTTGTGGCTGCATTTGGAGATGCTCCTTGCTGTAGCAGCTGCTGCACTATATCTGCTTTTCCCAGTCGAGCAGAAATGTGCAGCGGTGTTTGATCATCCTAGACATAAACAAACAACATAGTTCTAAATAAGAAAACAAACATACTTTGCTCAGATTCTATTGCTTTTCATAATTTCAGATGAGCATTAATTCTACTGAGGTCTTACATAGTGGATATTGTACACTGGCTTCTTCTTAATTGTCTTTATGTCATAAAATAAACATATACAGGGCTTTGTTAATGCATCATAAAATATTCCAGACAGGTACATAATCCATGATGGTAAATAAACTGATGAATTTTCTTAATCTAGATTTTCCCCACTTTGTCACTAAAATGCATTGAGTTTCCTGTTGAATTTGAGACTTGTCTTAACATATAGCGAGTATATAGCTGTATTCCAGCCCTCTAGATCTCTTTTATGATTCCCAGCAACATATAACACTTAAATCAGGAGTCTGGGATTAGCTGACATTCTTAGTATACTATTGTCTAGTAACTTGAACTAAGTATTTGTATTGCATTTTGTGCTTTTTTACTGGTCAACAATTTGGTATTTTGCAGATGATTTTACAGTGGATGTAACTGAGGACAAAGCATGATACTGAAATTCACTGTCATTCTCTCAATCAGAACACAATAATCAAAATACTTCTGAGTACAGGGGCTACTCTATCATGAGTCTGGTTGTTTATTTCCTTTTCTTCAGTGGAAACATTGTGGTTGGTTGTGACCATGTTCCCAATGTGTAACATATAATGTCTTCCTTATTCTTTATTTGGTTTTGTACAATTTTCTGTTGTTAAATCTTCAATTAGGCACATTATCACAACAGTATAGCTAACAAAGCCCATAAACTCATTTTTTCCTGTTCCTCAAAAATTTATTCAAACTTCTTTCCCTCCCTCTTTTTGTCCCTGCTAAATTTCCAACTTTTTGAACACTGCTGTCCCGTTACCTGCAGCAGAATAGTTCTGGGCTGTTCTCTACTAGGGAGACTTCTGTCCATGCCCATCCTACCATGCTGATTTCACACCTTTGAGTTTAGGATTAGAGAGTGTCAAGATGTAAATGCTGCTTCTCTACAGGGTAATTCTTCTCTGACTGGTGGAGAGGCTTTATGGTTCTTAATCATTCCATTTCATACCTGTTTCCCACAAATTTCTTATGGCTGGTGTTAGCACTAGTGTGTAATCTATTATTTGTATGTAGTTGTTACTTTTGATTAAAAAAATGTAACAGGCTATGGAAGCCTGCACAAATTAATTCATTGTGTGAAGTTATTTAGAAAATATTTGTGTGACTGGGCTTCTGAGCAAGAGCTGTTCACTTTCAAGGCTGTCTTTGGAGATTTTCAGACTGTGTGATTCACTTCTACTGTCAGACTGCTTAGGACAGTAAATGGATCGGCTATAAATATTTAGTCAGAGTTCCTTATAAGCAGATAATCTTACTAGTAATTTTATTTGTAAGTCAGTTCAGAAATTAATTTCACAGTGAAAAATAGATTTATTTATAATTGTAGTAATTTAATCACTATTTGGAAAAAAAACCCTTCCTATTTTTACCTATTCAGACTATTAATTGTACCCATTTATCTCCTTCCTTTGTTTCCCAGAATTCTTCTCTTTCCATAATTTTGAATGTTTCTTTAGTGGCTCTTGACCATTTATTTTTTATTTCCCCTTATCTTCCTCAATTGAAATTATTTTTATACAGTTTGTTCCTTTTTCCCAGCTCTAAGCTACTGCCCTTGCTGTGTTTCCTTACTTCAGTAGAGGTATAACAGGTTTGAGTGTGTGCAGGCTGCTGCTTTAGGGACAGGAGACATCAGCAGCATAGGGTTTACAGTTTTGTAGAAATAAAATCAGATTTGAGGCATTCCTTTCCCTCCTTGCTTCCCACACGGAAACAAAACTCTTCAAACACAGAACAGTTTATATGAAAAGTTGATGAAAAAACAGGTGTGGTATCAACTTGCCATCTCCTGCCTTCTGTCTTACACAGAGATCACTCATGAACACCTTAAGTAACAGAACACCAGTTATTATACTAATGCCCTTGGCTTCATCTTCCTTTCTCTTCCCAAAAGATATATGAAAATTCATGTGATTAGTTACTGTTAAATATAAATGATCTTGGGGTATTATACCTGGACCATCAACCTTACCTTAGCTTTAGCCTCCACCTGAGCTCCATTTTGTACCAGGTGTCGAACAACCTCTGTCTGGCCAGCTCTGGCAGCCATGTGCAGTGCTGTTTCTCCTCTCTAGCACACAGCATCAAAACCAAAATATCATTAAAAACACACCACAGGAAAAACAAACCCCAACACGTTTCACAAACACAAAAATACTGGTGACCCCATTCAGAATAATCTCCACTAGAGTGTTCTGCAGTAGTTTTCTGTGAGCAAGATGGAAAATTAAGTCAGTATTTGACCTCTTAGTTGTATACTACTAAGCAATTTATTTCAGGGTCAGTTTCCCAACACAACAGTGCCTTTGTCACTAGTCTTTTGCTGAAAAAGGACAGTGCAAATTTTCTATTTACTAGGATTTTGCTACCAGTGTTAGAAATCATATCCACTTAAATAGAGCCTAATTTAGTAAAAAAAAAAAATTTGTATATTTTGTATATTCAGATTTTTTGGCTTTCCTGCTGCTATGCCCTATGGCCCCAGTATCATTTGTTTTCTGACAAGCACTAAGATGAGTGAACAAGAGGAAAAAAAAAATCATTATTGGAGGAAAAAAATCATTGTAGAGTACACTGACCTAAGGCTTCACAGACTTAATGAAATACAAATCCAAGCACATCAGAATAAGTTTCCAGGAGGAGAAACTGTTTTCTACATTTTTGGACATCAATATGTCTTTAGGTACAAACTCCTGCTCATTTGCAAATGTAGTTGCATTTTTAGATAGTCTAATAGAACCAGCAGGTGAAATCATCAGTAAAAAGTTGTCTTCTTGGACCTGGTGGAGCAGGTCCAGAGAAAGGCTATGAAAATGATCAGGGGGCTGGAACATCTCTCCTACAAAGACAGGTTGAGGGAGCTGGGGTTGTTCAGCCTGGAGGAAAGAAGACTCCAGGGAGACCTAATAGCAACCTTGTAGTACCTGAAGGGGCCTACAGGAAGGCTGGGGATGGACTGTTTACAACAGCCTGCAGTGATAGGATGAGGGGCAATGCTTTTAAATTAGAGAAAAATAGATTTATATTGGATTTTAGGAAAAAATTCTTTACCTTGAAGGTAGTAGAAAAATGGAACAGGTTGCCCAAGGAAGTAGTTGAGGCCTCATCCCTGCAGATATTCAAGGTGAGGCTTGACAAGGTTCTGAGCAACCTGATCTAGTTGAGGGCATCCCTGTTTACTTCAGGGGGGTTGGACTAGATGACCTTTAGAGGTCCCTTTCAACCCAAATTATTCTATGATTCTATGATTCTAACTGCATCTGTGTATGAAAGATAAAAGGGAGACTCTGAGTCCAAAATGTTAAAAAAGATCAACAAGGTTCTGCTTCCCTCTCATTTCCCAACTCTCAAATATCCATCTAACGATGACTTCAGTTTTTACAAATCCCCAGGGAGCCTGAGATACACAGTGCACGTCCAGCAGAGAAGCACACGTGTATGGCTGCATGGGCAGAGGCAACATGTCCTGACAATCTGCTGCAATCTGTTGATCACAGCAGAACTTCTCCTAAATGGCCTGCCCCCAGGGTCCTGGGAAAACAGGGCTCAAGAGTAAAGTACAAGTCTCAAAAATTGCATATGAGAAGCTACAGTATGGTCTCACTCTTTACTTCAGAAAATAAAGAGAATAGAATCTACTTAAGGTCCACCTCTTCTGAGGTTTCCTCAAACAGCCAAGCATCCCCCAAGCTGGAGTCAGCAGGGTGTACATCCCATAACTCCAACAGGAGCCGTGATGGCTGTGGACGTGGGTGGCAAACACCAGAATTCCACACGTCCCAGCAGTGCTGCTCTCAGGTGTGATAAAGCATTCACAGTGCTGGGGAGAAGCCTGTTACTCACCACATTTGTAGTGTTGGGTGATGCTCCGTGATGCATTAGCTGCGAGACAATATTTACGTGTCCCATGAAGGCAGCAACATGGATTGGAGTTAGGCCCGACTGAAAATCAAACCAGAACCAAACTTAAATACCTACTTGAGAATGCCATGGGGAAAAAGAAGTTATTCTAAAGTAAGCAAACCCAGCACTTTCTCTTCTCAGAGAATCATAACTCCTTCAAAACATATATTATTAAACTAAATGGCACATAGAATTGGAAACACCTATGTGTATGATCCATGAGCAAATATACAAACATTCTAGGAATTCTGTAACTCTTCATCAACTAAAACTGACTATAGCTAAGGAAAATTTCTTCCTTAAGTTTTTTAGTAATATCATTTCAGACCCAGAAAAATAAAAAGGGATAAAAGTATTCCTGGTACAAAGACATGACTTTCTGGAACATTTAGCTAATGCAAAAAATTCAGTTTCCATTGTCCCCACAAAATGCAGTTGCTTTTGAGTGAACAAAAAAACCTATTGAGCTCAGTGATGAGCTCCATCCCCACTGTTTCTCTAGAAGAAAGGGAATTCAAAACCATGGCATCCAGCCAGATAGACACAGACATGGATGACACAGGCTAAAGAGAATTCCACCTTCCCTCAGGACTTTGTGGCACCATTACTATCAGAGATCTGCACCCTTATAAAAGATACAAAAGAACAACTGGAGAGAAAGAGAGAGAGGGAGAAGTGGAAGGGAAAAAACAGAGCAGTCATTTATCAGGGTATGACCTCAAAGATTTTGCTTTAGAAATCTAGTCAACAGTTAATATTTCTCCAAGTAGCAGTACCCTAAAGCCTCTTCACAGCTGTTTCTGCACAGCTGTAGCAAGTCACCAGAGGCTCCAGAAGGGAGTTTTGCTACCAGGAGAAGGAAGAAGTGCAGTGGATCTCTGAAAATCCCCTGATTTAGGCAGCCTCCTCATAGATGTACATGAGTCCTAGGAGGGTAGAGATGAGGAAAACACACTTTTGTTGTTTTCTCATGCAGAACAGAAACGTGATAGAAAGGCAGAATAACTGGTTAAGTATATAATTAATTTTCCCTGCTTCACATAGTTTAGCAAATGCTTTTAACATAACTTTTAATGTTTGAACTTCTGTTAAGGTTACCTTTGCACCTCTCATTTGCTAACATGACTTCAAACTAGATTCTGAAAGCTGCATCTACAAGCCCTCTGGTCTTTAAACACTAGTATGGAGATACGTGTGCTGTAACAAGGGACAGGCTGTTCTCTCTCAATAAAGCCAGGATGGGAGCTGTATGATTTCCTACTAAATAATTAGGACAAAATCCCATGCATGAAATGAAACTCCATTTTGGGGAGATGACCTTCTTCTGGTTGTTTCTTGTTTAATCAGTGGTATCATTTATATTTTTCTAACCTGGCTTCTTTGTCAGTGATCACACATTTATATGTGTGGTCTTTCCTCCTAACATTAGAGTATACTCAAAGCCAGATTTTCCATATTTAATTAATCTCTAAATTGTCCCAACAACTGGGTGTAGACCACCTCGTGATGACTAAAGCAATAGCATATTTATTTCTCTCTAACTGATTTGTGATGCTGGGTTACTGGCATTTCTGTGTAGAAAGCCAGAACAAGATCTGTGAATTAAACCACCTTTCAAAACAGGGCTTGAGTGAGGCACCAAAATTTCCTTAACAAAGAGAATTTCCTCTTCTCTGCACTAAATTACAGGTGAAAATTGGCATAAATGATAGAATTTAAAGAGAAAAAATGTTTTAGAAAAAGGTTTTGACATTTATTAAGTTTTAACTGTTATCCCCACTGTACTCCCAAAGTATATAGTTTTGGTATTGTGATCCACCAGGGCAACTGACTTAATTTAGTTTTATTATTTGGTAATAGCTACTCAAAAATAATTGTTGACTTGAAAGTAGCACATGATCTTTCAGAAATATATAAAAAAAACCCTATATATTTACAAGGAATTTTGTAGGAAATACAAGGTGAAAAGCCACTTCTTACCTCAGTAACAGCTTGGATTGATGCACCATGCTTCAGAAGAAGTTCCATTACTTTTATTCTGTTCTTCTTGCAGGCAATGTGAAGGGGTGTGAAACCATTCTGTAAGTGAGAAGAAATATACACTTTGATACTGCACATTACATTACAAAGTAGAATTGAGCCTGAAATTCAGATAAAATCTCCTTTATTTTAACAAAACACCTCCCAGACTTGTTTTGGCTTCAGCAAGTTGTTCATCTAAAAGAGAAAAAAATCTAGTACAATGGGTTTTGTAAAGCCAGTTTTAATTATAAAAGATATTGGCCAATTCAACAGCAAAAATAAATTTAAAATTCTCATTTCACATAAAATTATCAAAAGTTTCATTTTTTGCTTAAGGATATTCACTGCTGCTTGTGTAGAGTTTTTTGTCGGAGTTTTTTTTGAGGGGATTTGGTTTTCTTTTGACTATTTTGGAACTGGTGATAAAAAAAGCACTTTAGCTTTACAAGTTCTGTCATTTGGATCCTCTTCTGAACTAATCTTCCTACTAATTTTTTTATTCATGATGTGCTAGTTTACTGTAATTAGAATTATTTTGCTCCCTCCTTTAGAAAAAACTGCATGTGCAGCAAGGTGAATCCTTAAAACTACCATCTCATTTGACATGGAAAACAGGAAAATAAGCTCTCCAGGAAAATAAGCTGTTATTGTACCATGAGTGGTGCAGTAACATCAGCGCACTGAACATTGATGTCGCTCTGTATATTAATCAAAAAAACCTTTGCAGAACAATTCTGAAAACAGCTGACAGAACCAGTTCCTCAGATCTGATAAAAATTAGCTTTTTTACCTGCCACATAGTAAAGAATATCATATGCTTCTGTAATGTGGTGTCAGTGTAATTGTCTGTTCCAGTTAAATGTGAGAGGCTCTCAACTCTCTCCTTAGCAGTGGACAATGTCCAGGGGGAGCTCAGGTGCATTCCAGGGCAGAGTGAGCTTGAGCTCCACATGCTCTACTCCAGCTCCTACTTACTCATCCTGAGTGGGGATCAGGACAGAATAAAAGTAAACACCGAAAGATTTAGCAGAAATTTGCGACTAGTTTACCAGAGCAATGAGAAGCCTCTGTGAGCAACTCTGACAAGCTAAACCTGATGATGATTTCTTTATTTCAGAAGGCAAAAATAAATATTACAGCCCTACAAGCCTCCCTATTTGCTGGTTAGAGTGAACAAACCCTGTATATACCTTGATCAAAGACACCTGATAATAGGTTGATCTGACACAAAAAAACAGGGTCTGAGTGAAGAAAATCTATGAAGCCTGTGCTCTTTTTAAGAGAGTCAATCCCACCTGGCTTGTGAGGGCTTCAGGAGCTGACACAACATTTCAGGAACTGATCGAGTTAGTAGCATCAGGCTGTGAAACCGACAGTCAGCCTGATTAGTGTCAGAACGTAAATTTGTTTAGAACAGTTACTAAAGAACAGATCAAAAAGATGTTCAAAACCAGCAGACTGTTGGTATAATTTTGAAAAAAAAGCATTAACGTGTTTGGTTTGTATGCAGTTTAATTACACTAACAGATTTTGTTGCTGAAGTTGTTTTTAAAGTAGAAGGGTATGTGACTCCATTGACTTCATTATAGAATACCACAAATATTCGTTATGTAACTCATTCCTACACTTACTGTTTCACATCTTTGAGCTAATAAAAATTCTCTGCTTTAAGCGTTGCTGATTATTTTCTCTTTGCAAAGATTTAGAAAATTTTTCCACATTTAGAATTTTCCATACCAAAAACTACCGCAGTTACCTCTGCTGCTTCATGTATAAGGAATCATAACAGGCTACCAGGAGGCAAAAGTGCTTTAGTTACACTAGAAATTAATAAATCACTGTAGACCATCTGTAAGCATTATACATCTGACTGCATTATACATAATGAACAATTTGAACCTTGAGCATCCTCTCTTGTGCTGCAGCAACACAACATATCCTCAGTGTCAACCATCAGCAGGCAGAAAACAACTCTCAACTAAGTCTCACTGCAAGTTTGGAAGAATGTTTAGCTGTGAATAGTAACCCACTGTGTACTCACCAGTGCTTTGGCATTAGGATTAGCTTTCTTGTCCAAGAGAACCTTGGCAACTTTGTAGTGGCCACAGTGGGCGGCAACATGCAGCGCAGTCAGGTAGTCATTAGTGACATCATCTACAGGCACGTTGTGCTGAATCAGAAGCTGAACACAGTTTAGATGATCTCCCTGGGTTGCCATGTGCAAGGGAGACAAACCATTCTGCAAACAAAAAGAACCAACACTGGTGGGTTACAGGATGCTCAGGGGAAGGAAACTCATCCACACTGTCCTTAGAGCATTTGTTGTATGAAGAATTTTATAAGCCTAGAGAACACTGAAATTGAACCTAACACATTCAGTGTAACAATGAGGGTTCTTACTCTGCAAAAGCTATGTGGAATTTGGACCTTGTTCCCTTACAGTTTGTGGGCAGCTTTACCTTAAAAGAACTTTCATATCATACCAGCAATGCTCTAAATGTAGTTTATTCACAGCCAACATAGTCCAGATAAGTTGCTGGAGTTAAATGAGTTATGTGAAGAACAGCACATTTTGACTTCTAAAACTTGATGTTTGTAAAGGTTGCTTTGCAATCAGCACTAATGTAGCCTGTATATACTAGGCACAAGAGAACAAGTCAGAGCTCAGTAATCACTACAATCTTCCCTCATCCCTCCACTAGTGTCTTCCCGGATTTGTACACACACCTTACACCACATTACACACCCTTGGAGACTATTCTTCCCAGCCAACATTGGTACAACAGCAAAAGTTTCAAGCATAACCAGGATAAAAAAATCTGAATGAGATTCAGATTTGTGAATCTCATTCACAAATGTGATTTTGTGTGACCTACCAGCAGCGGTGGTAAACCTCTTGTTTATCTCAGAAGCACCTGGGAAGGATTCATATTTGGGAGCAAAACCTGTATCAAGAATTGTTTCTTGCATCGCTTACAATCACTGATCAACAAGCTGCCAATGTACATTACATTTCCAGAGTAAAAAAACCCAAGAGAAATAACCTCAACACACTTTCTTCCATTTGTATTATTTTTTTCTACGTAGACCTTCTAATCACACAGAATCACACAGAGTTAGGGATCGGAAGGGACCTCGAAACCAATCCCCCTGCCAGAGCAGGGTCACTCCAGGGGGTCAGGTAGGGACACGTCCAGGAGGGTTTGGAGTGTCTCCAGAGAAGGAGACTCCACAGCCTCCCTGGGCAGCCTGTGCCAGTGCTAATAACAACATTACATTCAAGTGGAGGAGGTACTCTGGTAACACACGAACTATGATGTGTATATAAGCTAAAACTGACAGTATGCAGCTTTCACCATCGTGCAGGAGCAGCAGCTCTTGCTCACAGATGGGGCGCCCTCATGTGCCCACAGTCAGCAAAGGCAGAGCTGCAATGTAAAACCAGCTGAGTTTTATATTACATTACATTACATTACAGCAATGTAAAACCAGCTGAGTCCTCATGCTTTCTGAAACATGATGCCTTTCCTCTCCCTTCCCACTGCCGTTTCATGACAGTATTGACAAACATTCAAAATAATGGTGGAAATAGTGAAATAATTTTTAAAAGGAGAAGACTAATACTGTCAGAATTTTAAAGCTATTTCCGTTCAGTTTTGAGAAGCAGATGTTCTTGGGACACAGTTATACCTTTCAAGTAAGATTATCTCATGGAAATCTCACATTTGATTTTTGTTGGTTTAGATAAACCTCTCTCCCATTCCCAAAGGCTACTATTACAGTAATTATCTGCATGGAAGCTTGATACTAGCAATGCATTTTAAATGTTTTCACTATCCTCTTGTGTAGTTAAACAGTGGAATAAAAAAAAAATTCATTTCCCTCAGTCACTAAGCCCCCCTAATAACAGTCTATAACTGATTATGTTTTTATGTGATAGTAAAAAATCATGAGACTTCATAGCTGTTCTGTTAATCTTTAATAGATCCTTCTGTTGAGGAGAGTGATTCTTCACAACACCAGCTAATAAACCGTATTTATTAATGGAGGAAGAAACTGAGAAAATGACATGGGATTCCCTCATAAGAGAAACTTGTATGAAAGAGGCTGATGTCGATAGAAAAGAAGAATCCAACCATCCAACACATCAATTTGGGAAAATCAGCAAGATGTTTGACAAAATTCTGTCATAGATGAGGAATGTGCAGCAATTAGCCAGACTTTACTCAAAAGAGCAAAAGACAAGAGTGGATGCTAAAAAAGTTGATGAAGCCAAAACATACTTGGGATATTGTCTTTTGTAATGACCTAAACCAGGATTCTTCTTAATTTTGTTGCAGTAGAAGATACTCTGCAATTTTACCCAGGTCCTTTAATATTTCAGTGCCTTGTCTTCCCACTTTTAACATAAAAATATTACATATAACAATGTTCTTCTGTCCCATATCCACGTTGGGAAAGAAAATCCACCAATGACTGTAAGAAGTGATTTGGTACTTCAAGAGGGAGACACTATGTGAACACTGTTATGTTACAGTTTTTATGAAAATTGCCAAGAAAACATTGAAAGGTGAAGAAGCTCAAGATTAAGCAAATACATTGACAGTCACATGATACTTAAAAAAAAAATAAGAAGAGGACTATAGAGATGAAATAGAGTATATCAAATGCCTGACTGGGCGAAGATAAAATTATCAGTGATACATCACTTATTTGGTAGTTGTGTCAAAAGATTTGAATCATGGAAAGTGTAATCATCTCTGAGGAGAGAAAAGAAAAGAAAAAGAAAAAAGAAAAGGAAGAAAAAAAAAAAAAGCAATTGAAAAAGATGGCAATTAATACACAGAGATGTCATTTCTACACTGAAAATAACTGGTATACTCAGGGCTAGAATTTGGGTTTCCTTTTGCTTGTAGAACCCCCCAGATAATCCATGAGGTCATTGCCTCCTCTGAAAATAAATCTGAGGTTACTTTAGTGCAAAAAAGGGCCAGCTCTACACTAACCAATCTCTAGCAGGAAATAGCTATCAAACTGCAGTCCGGGTAGTCTTCTGAAAGAGTTTTATGTAACACGAGAAAACTTTGGGAAGTACAGATTTTCAAAGATGTGTCCTATTTCAAATAATATATGACTTAATTTGGAGAGAATGGAACCACTTATTTTTGCAGAGGACAGTACTGTAGTTTAATGCCAAATGAATGGATTCATTAGTGTCATTCATAGGTACTGTTACTTCTTAGCTTACCTGCTGAAAACAGCAGAATTAACACATCAGAAGGAAACTCAGGAAGCAGTGCACTTTCTTCTCTTCACTTTTTAACACATAACAGTGTTTTCCCTTCAAGAACAGAACTCCAATTTTGCTGGAGGTGTTTACATAAGCCTACGCAGGTCAACATCCAAAGCGTGTCTTTCAGCTTCGGGCTATTTCAAACCCATTATTCCATGTTCTCCTTTGCCTAATTTTGGCTGGTGAACTCTGGGCCAGCCTGTGTGAACCTCCTCAGGAAGAGGAATAAACTGAAAACCCACAGGCCTCAAACAGCAGTTAAACTTAGGGATAACACCTGACAACACAAAATCCATGTGGCAAAGAAATGCAGCTCCTACGGAGAGTCACTCATTTATGATGGTGGAAACCATTACACTGTTGCTTTTATTTTTTTTTTTATTTTTGAATTTTTTAACTTAAGTAATTAATTGAGCTACGAAAGAGTGTGGAAGAGCCTTACTCCCTGGTGTGTGAGCTCCAGGCTCTGAGAGTAGCAGCAGTGTGGATACATGCCCTGGGGGGGCTCCTGACCAGGCCCCTGCTTGTGAAGTTTGCAAGTCAGGGCTGTGGGACTCCGTGGAAACTCCGTGGAAACTCCATGCAAAGGGTGGGTGGATCCTGTCTGTCAGATCACCCGTGATAGCGCTTGCCAGTGACTCACTGAGAAAAGGAAAGCTGGTGCCAACCTCCCCTCAAAAATGCTAAGTATATTTCAGTAAGGTGGAAAAAAAGAAAGAGGAAGGAGGAGAAAAGCAGAATATAGATGGGCGCTGAGACAGAATAGGACAGGATGACAGAAGAGAGAAAAGAAATAGGAGAAGGAAACAAGAAATGTTGTTAGAAGCATGTTGCTTACAGACTGAGAAAAAAAATGAAGTGGAATGTTATCCTGGGAAACAACCTTTGCAAACTGCTCCACCCAAATGTCAGTCCTGAATGGGAAAGTCATGGATTGCAAGGTTGCTACAAAGCAGGCTGCTGCACTGCGACCTAGAATCAGCAGTAACAGCATGGCAGAGACCACCACCAGAAGAATTCTGGCAAGCATGTGCTTTGATGCCAAGATTTGGGTCTAAAGTAATCTGTGCACCTTGCCACAGGTGATTTAAAATTCCCACAAAGAATTTTGCATGATAAACTGTAGAGAGATAGAACCTGGAGAAACTGGTAATAAGACTAAGTCCTAAGGAAATCTGAGCTGTCTCTGCAAAGAGACATTGCTCTATTTTTATCTCTTATCTCTACTCTAGCCTTAGGGTAATTTGGTGCAAGATGAAGATATATTGTAAACACTGTGTATTTATTCTAGCATAGAAACAGATATTTTCAACAACTGAAACTCTGATGGAAAAGGCTACCATACGTGCTTTTTTTTGTTTGCACAAAAATACTTGTGTATCTCAATTTAACACATTTTACATATGCAGACGTGCACTACATACGGCTTCACTTTGGAGAGCTCCCACACAATTACTTTAAATAGCTATGATATAGGAAAGTTATTGTCAAACCCTTAAATATATGAGACATCCAGAATTACTTTAAAAATTTTGTAATCATTATTGTTTCATTAAAGCTGTGGAATTTATTTCCCAACCCATAATTCTCTCCCCTTATTCTCCTTCTCTTCCCTATAGGGGAAGGGGTTAATGAAAAGAATCTGGCATTCCTTTAAGTGCTGGCCTAGTGTTAAACCATGACAAACTAGAAGGATTATCCCACCAGAAAACAGTACCAGTTACCTTGGTTTTGGAAAGAATAGGGGCACCACGATCCAGAAGCATTTCTACAACCTGTTCATGGCCACTTCTTGCTCCACAGTGGAGAGGGGTCAACCCATCCTGTGGGACCCAAACATTATAACTGATTAGTTTCAAACACAGTAAAACCTTGTGCACTTTTATAAAGACCTACTGTGTCCTCAAAAACTTAATTTCTGCAGGACAGTGCTCTTATGCAACTGAAAAGCTGAACCTGCTTTTTCAAGTGGATAGAGTACATTTTGGCTCTGATTTTCTAAACATTGAAATAGTCATATCAAATCAGCAGTCATGCAATGGGATACTTCCAGGCTACTTTCCCCTACGGTGAAGTGGTATATGCACATACAAGAACAAGATTGCACATCAGGTACTTTTTGCTGCCATGCCTTTGAGAAAACTGTTTTTTCCATTTGTCAATATGCACCAAAGTCAATGGATAGTCCTTTTTACTGTGAGAAAAAAAAATCTTTCCTCTTTGGACTTTTTTTTTAAATTTATTACACTGATTTTGACAGGTGTATAGTGTATAAGAAAACCATCTTAATTCCAGATGATAAAAGTTTGTTGAATTAACTTCTGTCTCTGGATGTTACTGGTTTAGAGTCAATGCATACTGTCAATATTTCTTTTAGAGTAGTTTGCTCAGTAATCATTATCACACTAGAAAGGCATTCCTGAAATGTAATTTAAAATACAAAGAAGGCTCTTTTTAACATTAACAGATATTCCATACTGATATAATTGTGCTTTGACCTGTACCCTGTTTACAATGCTCAAGTAATCTGCTGTACATGAGTGCTATGCTGAATGATAGCACATATATATATATATATATATACACACACATATACCTTGAGCAACAGTGAGTAAACTCACATGGAATTTTTCAATGCTGCATGACATGGTGCTTGTTACAAATAGTAATGTCATAGTTTGAAGAAAAATAAGGAAGAAAAATTGATCAGTCAGAGCAAATATTTGATTTGATTTGTTAAAAATGAACAAATATGCAGGAGACACTGTTACACAGAGACAGAAATAATACCATATTTTCACTAAGATGAACCTTTATAAGAAAGGCTGAAACTACTAAAGAAAGATAAATATTTATTAGTTTTCCAAATTCAAGTCATAAAGGAAGGGACCTTTTACCAGCAATCTTAAAAGCATTTCTGTTCTATTGTCTAAAATATATGCTACATCATTTTAATAAAAAGGATTATCTAAAAGTCCTTTAATAACATCCTATACTTTCCAATATATGCACATGCACTCCCTCTCTGCGTGTGTATTAGACTGTTCATTCTTTTTGCTCCCCTATAATTATCACATTCTCCTGGCACATCAAAGAAACCCTAGGACATCAGGCACAAACCTGTAAGTTAGGGAACATTTTCCAGATTTTAAGCCCCGTCCACAACTCATTTCACAAATGTGACATGGGTAGCACATGGAGAGTGAGACACATTTGATTATCTACAGGCACAGGAACAGACTCTTAAAAACATTGTGATCTCTAGGGAACAATCCCCTAACTCTCTCATATTGCCCAAGTTTGTGCCTACAGCTGACAAGGTTCCTGGGACACAGGAGGCAGCAGGGAGTGATGTGTGGCCAGCTAGAGCTCATGTTAGTCCAACCAGCAGTCCTCACCACCAGATGCATCACACAGCATGACACGACATTACAATCTAATGCAGGTGCTTGTTGAGACAGCCAGACTGTGGCTAGTGTTAAAAAAATGTCAGGACTCATGGTAAAGGGCAAACACACTTAAAGACAGCTTGTTTAGCTGCAGAGAGTTTATTTTGTATTCTGAAGAGATACTGTCTATTCACCTGGCTTTGTTAATTGCTGTATGGCACTAAAAGTTGCAAAGAAGTGTTCAGAGGCAATCTGAAACACAGATCAGATTATTTTTTTTAAAAAAAAGAGAAACTGAGATTAGAAGAGACTGCTCTGAACTCTGCAATATACTCTACTGATTTAGTCAGATTTTCTAGTTGCTTATTTACTGTTCACATGGACTATACTGAGTGAAGCATAAAATAAATTGCATGGATAAGGAAGCAAACTTGCCTTAATATGATAATCTGCAATGGTTTAGAAACAACATTACAAGCGATTATGACAATAATCTGCAGATTAAGGACTCTCTAAGTATGCACTGACATGATAAATCATATCATCTGTATTATCTCTCCCTCCAGAGACTATGAGAACAGCTCCAGCACAGCCAGGAGGACAACAGGAGATGTACTGTTTAGGCACAAGTTTCCTTTAAGCATCACACAACATTATCTGGGGCTTTTTCTTTAGCTTTTGTTTCAATCACACACGCACCAAATAAATGAGATTTTAGCACTGTTTCTGGTCATCTTTGAGACTCATACCTGAGTAGCTCCCTGATGTTGTTACACTGGGGTGACAAGTCAGGCTTGAGATTGGACGATGATGGTGCAGTTTATTAAGCCTCCCTTCTACAAGTGTGTTTCCCTGCCACCACATGTGGCCCAGAAAAATCATAGAACCATAGAATGGTTTGGGTTGGAAGGGATCTTTGAGTTCCAACCCCCATGCATGGTCAGGGACGCCTCCCACTAGACCAGGTTGCTTGAACCAGGTGTTCAACCTGGCCTTGAACACTTCCAGGGATGGGGCATCCACAACTTCCCCAGGCAACCTGTTTCCATGTCTCACCAGAGACTTCTGATCAGCACAGGTAAATATGAACCAGCCCCTCTGTGCTCTTCCCTTAAAGAACAGGTGATATGAATTTGCAAAGCCACTGTCCATCATACTTGAAAAGTCATGGCAGTCTCAGTACAGTGTATAGTGGGAGGAGAAGGGGCAATAATTTCAAACCTGAAGAGGGAAGGTTTAAGTTCGAGATTAGAAAGAAATTCTTTCCTTTGAGGGTCGTGAGACACTTGAACACTTGCCCAGGGAAGCTGTGGTTGCCCCCTCCTTGGAAGTGTTCAAGGCAGGGTTGAGCAACCTGATCAAGTGAAAGGTGTCTGCCCATGCTGGGGGGTAGGAACTTGATGATCTTGAAGGTCCCTTCCAACCCAAGCCATTCTGTAATTCTGATTCCCTGTCAACACCCACCCATAATTTCTCTTGCACAGTGGGATTCTCTGGGCTTTACCTCAAATCCAAGCAGCCTCACTACCACAACCCTCACATAAGCAAGAATCAATATATAACCCAGTCTAGGAGAGATTAAATTAAGAACAACATCCAGTAAAAGCTTTACTGTGCTGCCAACATTCACAGCTTGTCAGACTTTGAGCCAAATCTCCAAGCCTGTTGTCCATGGCTTTGGCAGAAGTGTTCCAGGCAGTCCCACTCCCTGAGGAAGAACATGGCTCCCCCTGGGGAGCAATGGGTGCTGCAGGGCCTCTCATGCCCATGGCTGCTTAGTGAGTCTCCCAGCATGAGTTTCAGCCTAGTGCTGCTCTCTATCTCATGGTGTCTCTAAACCTTCTGAATTCTTCACTTCATTAGCACTACTGCAAACTGCCCTTTCCATAGTTTCTCTGCTCTTCCTACATATGCAAAGCACACTTAGAGAGCCAAGTCAGTGTTACTCTGGTGGTTATTTTGGGTCTTAATACATGTGGCTTTTCTAGAGCAGCTTATAAATGATCTGATATAACTTAAAAGAATATATCCCACAATACATATGGCTTTTCTAGAGCAGCTTATGTATGATCTGATGTAACTTCAAAGAATATATCCCACATGTTTGCATGCTGATAAGAGTGCCAGTCTGTTATTTAGCAGAAAAATCAGTAGAAAAGCAATTGTAAACACTTATTGTTAATCCAGGCTAAAACATGCTTGTTGCTTACTTCAGACACAAATTCACTTTGGCATATACTATACCAGGCAGCCAAAGCAAATCAAGCTAATTTAACCAACCATTCTAGTTAAACTTTAAAAAATAAAGTCTTTTCTGGAAGACAGAGAAAAAACATTAGAGCAATATTCAGTAAACATGTTACATGAGGCATTAATAGGTCTATGCTTGGAAAGTTAGTTAAAAACCTGAACAATAAAAAGTTGACATTGATGGACTAAAGCAGCACCTGGTCCTTGAAGTACCCTTAAGAATTTTGTACAAAGCCCTAAATACCAGCTGCTAGACCTGTCCCACAGAAAAAAAAGCCAGTGATAAGGCAAACAGATGGTTAAAATAAAACAGATGGTTAAAAAGAACTACAAGGGATTAAAACATAAAGATGACTGAGTTTCAAAATAGCTGTAAGATAGGTTTTTTAAAGTAACCTCATCTGCCCATCCACTATTTGGGCTCCTAACTACAGTTGGCAAGCGTGCAACAATCCATGCTGCTCACCAAATCCTAGAGAAGTAAATACAGAGAAACTGGGAGCCCATGGATGACTTTTTCAATAATTTTAACAGGATAAGGATTCAGCCCTTCACATTAACCTTTTGTACAGTATTTCAGCACTGAAGTTTCCAGGACCATCTGCCAGCAGCATGCTCATGAAGATGACTAAGGAGAGGAAATCATTACCCAAACTTATTTAATGCTCAGAAAAAACTTTCTGTGAATTTCTGTAAAATGAGTATGCTTGTGAAAAGTAAAAATAGATATTGCATATTTCCAGTACCCCAATACAGATAATGAATTGCAGAAAAAGATTACAAAATGGCATCTGAATATATAAATCTGTCCCATCTAAGAGCCAGAGGAACAAATCCTGGCCCTGTTAGTGCTTGGTCAACAACACAAAATGGTATAATCTGCATACTCATTTAAAGGTGAACTACTGACTTGATAAAAGAGAAACAAAAGCCAAAGAATTTCTGCATCTGAGCAAAAGAAACAAGCCATTTTCAAGAGGTTTTGTCCTTTCATATGGGTACAGAACGTTGTCCATTCACCTTTAAAGGAGGTATTTTGCATTCTATAACCAACATTTGCACTAAACTATATACTGGTGTTCAAGAAAAAAACTGTTTTAGTTAAAAAAAAACCAAAAGCCTGCTCATCTTTGATCCACAAAATTTTTGCTCATCTTTATAAAGCCTCTTAAAATAGACAATTATACTTCTGGTAATAGCAACTTCTGTTATTTTCAGGTGCAAATCTCATCTCTTCATCAAGCTGTGTGTGCATTCAGAACCAGCACCTGCCCCTGGAAGAACACCCCAAGTCTGGGCTCTGGCTGGGCATCCAGCTGATGGGCAGGATTTGATCCATGTAGCAGAAAAGACAGCCTTGGCTCTTCTTTCAATTACAACATGTTCAGTAGTGATTATGGTGTTGCAAAAGGAGGTGACTGAACTTTTGTCATCCTGGGTATTTATAAGGCCACTCAGCCTGAGACTGCAGCTATTCTCTTCTCTTTTCTCTACCCTACAGATCTCTAATGGGTTCTGTGAGTTTCCTCAGCAAAGCCACACACCACCCAGAACACAGCCTGGTAAATCCTTGCCAAGATGAGACAGTGCCACCAGGAGCAAAACTTCCACTTTGGCACTAACTGCCAGAAAATAATCCCCTGTTAATGCCAGAGACTTCCAACATGAAGTGGCACACGTATAGGACAGACAGGAGAAGTTATGCAAAGCCCTTCTGATTCATGACGATGATGGCTGTCTCTGGGGAAAACCATCACTGGGGAATCACACTCATCCATTGCTTTTTGCCTCACTGGGAAGCTCTGCAGGGCCCGGGAGCTGTCAATGCTTCTGCCCTCTTCCCAAATCCAGTTTTCCTCCCAGTGTGTATTTTTAGTTACATAAATTATCCTGATGCATGACTCTGGAGCTTGTGATATGAAAAATGAAGCAGATCACAAATTTTCTTAATGAGAAGAAAACAACAAGCTGGGCTCCAGCTACTTAAAGTAGTGGTCACCAGCATTTTGAGTACAGTAGACCATATAAATGCTCACAGAGAGGAAGCAAACAGTCCCTTGCCACAGCCCTTTCTCCTTGCTCTGACCAAATGCACATCTGTCACATCACCAAAATGTGGCCCTCCCCATGCCAGACCTATGTCCCTCAGCCTAGCAGCCCCCATGTAGCACACAGCAGGCTGGTATTTTAATCCAGAAATTATACCTGCTGATCCCATTATGCATGAAGAGCCATCTCTTCCATATTTCCCAATTTGAAAACCAAAAACATTTTACAAAGAAATCTTGAGAGACTTCTAAAGGTAAAATGGAAGAACTAAAGAAAAACACCTGGACAGAGTGAAGAGATGAGAAAATCAATTGACCCAGTTTCTGAATTTGCTACAGAAACAAGAAATGTGCCTCTACAGTCTTGGCAGGAAATCTCAGAGGCTGCTGAAACATGGGAAAACCAAACAGAAACTTGTGAATGCAATAACTGCAGAAAAATAGACTTTTAGATTTTGTTTGGGTGGAGATTATTACAGAATAATTTAAAATGAAAAAAAATTATAAGCTAATATTAAAAGAAAAAAGTCAACTGTCTAAAAGGCACAGGCACAGCTCCTGAAGGTTACTTCATGTGCACAGGAGAATGCTGTGAAAACTGCCATGAGAGCCCACAGCACCTCTATTTCTGAACATTTGAACCTTTTCCTTCTTTTTCACCACTGTGCAGGAAAATAAATTGTTCATGAATTGGTTTCATGCAGTTTTCACTACAGCACTTAGATATAACCATATGCACTGAGCTTTCAGGTCACTCAGAAACTGGAATCAGGTGTTGGCCTGCTGGAAACCAAAACTTCCCTCATTTCTCAGCATATTTGCTGACAAATACAAGCCAGCAACTAAGCACCCACCAGACAGAGGGTGAGCTGCATGAAACTCATCAGCAACATTGTGCTCTGTGACATGGCCCTGTGGGTAATGACAGGCAAACACACACTGCAGTTCAACTCTTATAATTGAATTCTGAAATATCTGAATTCTTCTGTTTTAGTATTTTACTGTACATTCACCTCTACCCCAAGTAGCTAGAAGCAGGTCCTAGTTAAATAGTCTACAAAGAACATGGAAAACTGTTGGTTCTGAACTTTGCCATAGATGGTGTCTCACACACTGCTTTGAGAGCTGTGAATTGCTAGCATTCTATTGCAACCAGTTCATAAAAAAGAAGTTCAGTGCAGCTTCCAACAGGAAGATGAATGATTTAAGCTGTACAGAAACTAGCAGGTCAGAGACAAGAATTCCACAGTGACTCACAGTGTTCACAGTTAACCTTACCCTTGTTTTGGCATCAATTTTAGCTCCTCGATCAAGTAGGAGTTTGACCATATTTGCATTTCCCCTCTTCGATGCAACATGTAATGGTGTGATATCATTCTGTGGAAGGAAAAAAACATGAAAGTAAATATCCGTGCATCTTTTGTGAACTCCATGATCAGTTTACTCACAGAATTAATTAAGCTCGATTTACTTAAGTGTAAAAGTTCTGTTTCCCTGGGGCCTGTGTTTATCCACATACATGAATTCCTGTTCTGATACCTTGACATATACATTATAAAGACAAACATGCAAGTTGTGGTTGGATTTATAACATGATAGGATTTTGCCTCAGTTCTCAGTTTTTGGGTAAGAGTTAAATTTATCCAATTTTACTGTTTAAATCCTATCAATTTAATTCAGCTGTGGCCATTTCTGAGCATGTAGCGATAAGGATTCACACTGCACAGTTTTATTGGCCTTGTAGAGACCATGGTATAATAAATAAAACCAGTTCATCTGTAGATCTAATTCAAAAGCAGGAAGATGCCATTGCTATTTCTGAACATTATCAGCAAACTCTGAAAACCTTGTAAGCACTTTCATTTCAGTTGCATCACTAATTTCATCTACTGAATTTGTTCTTCTAAAGGATGTAAAACTGTCATTCAGTGGGACTGTAACTACGTGTCTGTGCCTCCCCAGGAGGTGCCTGGCAGCCAGCAGCATGCAGTGATGCTGCACATCCAGGACACTTACATAACCAGTGCCTGAGCACACAGACACACTCTTCTAACAAGCTGTAGCTATGATGTTTCTTCATGCTCTGATGAATCCTTTCTCTTGTGGCATATGAAGGCCACATCCTGTATATATTTGTTCATAAGGAGCCAAGTAAAAATAAAATTATTTAAATAGAGCATACAGATACTGTATGAGGACTTTATGTGATTCTGTGATTCTGTGACAAATAGAATTTTAAATATCACGTTTCTGTGTATTCTGGGGCATACAAACAGCTGGCTGCATAAAACCAGCCTTCCTGTGACTGAGCAGAAAGCAGTAAATTTTAGCAAGCATGTGTGCTATGGCTGACTGAATCAGAAAGGCACCCATCACCTTGACTAGCTGGAGAAGAGTACAAGTGTACTGCCTGGCCAACAGACCATTTAATAATGTTTCCTTAAAACTGCAGGTGGGTGGAGTGATAGAATGAATACCTGTGCTGATAAAAGATCTCCTCTCAGATGCCAGACGAGCTGACTCAAAGCTTAATAATGCTGAGTACTTAATCCAGTATGTTATGTTTTCATTTACACATGATTTCTCTATGAAGCTAACTCAAAGCTACTAGAAAGTACTAATTAATACCATTTCAGAGGTAAAAAGCCTTTTAGCAAGATGAAATTACAGTTTCTTTCTCTGTTATTAATGATCACTAGAGCATCAGTGTGACTACTATTCCAGGGTGGCCTCACATTCCTTTAAGAAACAAAGTAAAATGAAAATGTTGCTTAACACATTAAACATAAAGTATGTTATGCCTAGTTCTTCCAGGGATGTAAATCTGGGACATTGCTTAATTTTCAATTAGCGAGTTGGTTTTAAAAAAGAAATAATTCTCTTTGACTGGGAGTTGACATTGGATATACTATGGGGTCAATATATTACAGTATCAGCCTCAAAGAGGACAGAAAGAAGAAGAAAAACATAACTATGAGGAGATACTTTCAGCTTTTCCTATCTTTCCAGGAAGAAAGGCACTACAGAGGCCAGAGGGAGAAAGAGAAATTAATTCTACTTTCCTTGAAAAAAGCAGTAAAGTAAGTAACTTTCATGCCTTCAAATAAAGGATACTGCAGTTAGTTTAGATGAAGGACCACCTTTTTCGGGCAGTAGGGTTGAAGGGAAAAGAGGTTAACTCATTCTAATAGACCTTAGTGCCCTGTTAATAAATTAATAAGTTAGTGCATCATACACAGATGAGAAGAAATATCTTTTCTGAGCATCAAGAAAGAAACGGAGGAGGGACAGTAATACAAAAGGTAGGACAAATTTCTATTAGAAGTCTGGTTCTTATTCATCTTAACGCCAATCAAAATCAATCTAGTGTAGCACAGGGAAGGGTATAATCACATAAGAATGTACACTTTGGATCTAATTCTTTGCCAGCCTGTTAGTGCAAAGCTCCTGTTGCCTTAAATGAAGGAGAGTTGACTCAAGAGTGGATGAATGAGGACTGGCAGATACACACCTTAAAACTCCAACAGATGGGACTTCTACTTAGTAGTTACAGTTTGGGTCACACTGTTTGCTTGCAACAGGTGGGAGAAAGATATAATTGATTTTCATGGTCAAAAAGGGGGTCCTGTTCATCTGACCTCTGTGTTTCTGCTTTGTACTGAAATTAGTAGGACCTCTCCTGCAGTTGTCTCTGGGGGCAAGCGTGCTGATGGGGGATCATTGGGATATTCTCCAGCACCTAATAAGGGCTGAGCTCAGTTCTGCAAGCTGGAGAGCTAGCAGTCCATCCTTCTGCCATTTGATCACCTGTCTTTATGAAAACCATGTAAATTTAGGGTCTCTAGGGCCTTGAAACATTTAGTTACATTTGGCTGAAAATAGGCAGCAAATTCACATTAGGAAGAGATAGATAGATGGATAAGAAACTTTATTACTTCAGACACAGTTTGTCAGGAAAACCAACAACACACAATTATCCCGAAAAAAAAAAAAAAAGAACTGAACAGGAGGAATCATACAAATGAAACCCTCCATGCCCAGTAGAACATCTGTTAATTTGGCTGATCAAACTCAGCTCCTCTTTCCTGGGGAAAAGGGCACTGCAGCACTCACTCTCTGGGAAGGAGCAGTTTTCATTGTACCCTACTACCTCTTCAGACAGTTCATAAAAAGAATTAAGAGACAAAGAAGAAAAAACACGTTTAGCCTTCTTCAGTCCTAACAGCCCAGGGCAACACTGTGGGGAAGTAAAGGGAGAAAAAGAGAGGGGGCAGATCTCTATTCAGAATTTCATTTTGCCACTTAGCTATCTGAGCTTTTACTGGTAGAGAACAGTATGAAGTAATAATCGTGATGTTTGAGAGCTCCTGACTCCTGAATAGAGGAAGAGATGCATTCTGTGAATGCTTGAATAATTGCACACTGAAGTTTAGGGCAAGCAACTTGTCTTTGGTCAATACTGAGTTGTTCCAAGGCTTACAGAATTAGAAATTACAGAATCACATATCTGGTGCCTTCCCAGCTCTCATCTGACAATCAAGAAAGTGAACTAAGAAGTGAATGGTTCATCAATGAATCATCATTAATGCTTCTGATGACAAAACGCAAAGCAAGCAACTTGAGTTGTTTGTACCTGTCGCAAGAAACTAGAGGTAAAAAAAGCTTTGTACTATGTATAGCTTAGGTTGAGGTTATTAACACTTTTTAGTGTTAACAGCTGTGGTATCAGAAAAAATATAGCTACCCAATGTAAGGTTCTGAATCCTTTGGTAAACCAACAGCATCTGCTGTCTTTTCATTCTATTTTTATCTGTTAGATCATCTATAAATTTCTCCCTTTGTTCCTAAGATAGAATAGTAAATCAAGAAACTTTTGAAGATATTTTCCTGCAGTAATAAAGCTGAAATGCCTTCAAAAATTTGCTGTTGAAAGATGTGGTTAAGATCTAGAATTTCTGCTGGATTGCTTCTTGCCCTCACTACTGAAATATCAAATGCTGGATAATGTCTCAGATAGACCACTCAATGTAGAGCTTCAACTTGCCATTCAACTTGAGAGTTAACAAATTCTGCAGGGAATATGAAACATATGTTGTGAGAATAGCAGCTTAAAACTGTGCAATGAATTCTCCTAGGGTTATGAACTAGTACATAGGTTTTCCTCTTCCCCCTGGCAGATTTCCTCTGCCAAGGTGTTTGACTTGAAGTACTCTGAAACTGTATATAGCTCAAAGTATGACAGATTAGATGCATGCAGCTTTTTTCTATCCTCTACAACATTGTGGATGACTCTTTTCCCTTTATCCATTGCCTGCTGCAGCCACCACCCTCTCACACAGGGCCTGTGTCCCTTCAGTCTCACAGTGTCCAGAAATATGATGAATGAAGAATAATTGTCTTTTCCATTCCATGGCTTTTGCTTGTGTCTGACCAGAGGAATCACTAAGTCCTTTCACCTGCATCTCTCTATCTGCACGTTCACAAGAAAATTTTGAATTATGCTGTGCTAAGCAATAAGCCACCTACATTTCCCATCTGAAATGAGATCAGTTCCCCTCTTACATATGGTGTTATCCATCACTCTTCACCACAGCTGGGATTACTCAATGCTAATTCAAATCAGCATTGTAATGTAAGCATTGTAATGGCTTAGGAAATCAGAAAAAGTAGGAAAAATTTGAAATTGATGGAGTGCAAACGCAGTACATCTTGTAGTTATACTTTAATGCATTTAGAAAATGAAGATGTCCCCCTGGTTTCTGGTGTGACATGCTGTCTCTTGGGATTTCCTCTTTCTCCCATCAGGAAGTCTGAGTTTACAAGTATAAGGATGCTAATAATAAACAAGAAAAGTAAATGTTTTCACTTACAGTATCAAATTCCACTCTGAAGCTCAGGAAAAAAAGGCTAAACCTTTTGTAGTAGTGCTGCATTCTTTTAAATGCTTATTGATTGGAAGGGATGGATGTAGGGACTACACATAACTATTTCTGGTGTCATGGGGACGGAGGAGAGATCTTACCTCCACGTCTGAGCTCTCTTCCCAGAAATGTCACGTATCTTTGATATTTTTTAAAACAAAACAACTCAGTTTTTTTGCCAAAATATCCAGATTAATTTGGAATTTAGTAAGATTGTCCTTCTCAGTTCTCAATTGAGAGCAGACCCTGGGAAGAACTTAATATTGACAAAGAATGTGTGAATAAAACAGAAGCTGAAAATAACCAGACTTCTGCTAAAGCAGAAATTTCCCGTGCAATCTGGAAAACCCTTCCATCATTAGAGGTTCTAAAGGAAATGTTGGTTGGTGGTGGTCGTGGACTGGAATTGTCACCAACAACACTGCGTTGATGTCACCACTATTATCAGTTCCTGAAGGTATGGGGAGATGGTGCTGTGCATGTGAAGGTTGCCATATGGAACTAAGCAGCTGCATCAATATATTGGATACGAAAATGCACAGTATTCTCATCTGTATTTTTTCTGGAATTTAGAACTGGAGCTACAACACAGCAGAATTCCTGCATAGAAAAGTCTTATATTCTAGGAGCTTTTATGGGATTCATTGATTCTTGCATAGGACTTCCAGAAATTAAAGAAAGTATAGGTAAAACACACAAACACACAGCAGATGATTTCTAGGAAACCTTACAGCAGTACATAATTTTCCAGCTTTTTTATTCTCTACTTAATAAAAGTCTTATATTTTGCTAATTTAGCTCTTCATTGCTTATATACTCCAACTTCCTCAGGCTTGAGATGTATAAAATGAATCCTAGAAGAAAACTAAATATGAGTATAGCAAAGAGCTGTTACAGCAAACTACCACTGGGCAACTAAAGAGATGTTTTTCTTTTATGTTACTGTCACTTACTTGCTTCCTGCTTTTTGATGGGCTAATGGTGTTCTGCTTCTCAGCTTCAGGGTCATCATTAATGCATGCTGTCCTCACATACCCTCTCAAAATTACCAAATCCTTTCTCAGCCTTCCAGTAAGCAAACTTTCTGTAGGCAAAGCCCATTCCCAGTGGAACAGAGATCTCCTCTAGAAATAGGAGTGCTGTGTGTGAGGAAGGCTGTTCACAGAGTTGGATGCAGCTTTATGGCACAGTAACCATCACTTGTCTGCTTTGGCAAGAGAGATATGGGCAGAGGTCATCTTCATGTAGAGGATTCCCTTGCTACCTGAATCTTCTAACTTGGTTAAATATAGAGTGGATGTGCAGGTCACAAAAGTTTATTTCAGCTGTTGCTCTGAGTGCTGCAGAGAACAGTTTCTTTCTTCCTTTCTAACCACTGAGCTCCTCAGAGACAGGTGGACCTCCAGAGGCATTTCCTCACCTGGGCTAGACAAATCTTTCCATTGGAAGATACTCAGACAGAAGAATGATATATGAAGATCCTGTGAACCCTCAAAAGATAACTTTTACCTACCTACAATTCCCAGAAAACACAGCTGTTCAAAACACCTTCCTCATCTCTCTGCTCTGCATAGCAGCCTTGGAGAAATACTGATGTGCAATTCCTTGTTGCTGAATTAGCTCAGAGCTATCTGGACACACATCTCCATTGCAGCTGGCTGGGAACTGCAGCAGATAAAGCTGCCTGCCCTACCTGCCCACTGCTCCTGGGGATGTGTGAGAGAGGCCTGAAGGGTGGGCACCCTGCAGGAGTCTGATTTATAGAAAAAGAATTTTCTTGCACAAGATACCGTAAGTATAATCAGACTGCAAAAGGAACTGTTTTCTCATTCCTTCCAATGGCTGTTACTTGCTTTAGCATGTACCTGAATACACCTTTCCAAAGTCCTAGATATCAAAGTGTAAGGCAGTCTAGAGAAAATTTGAAGGGAGCAGTAGAAATAAAGAAGAAATCTTACTGTCACCCATCCTTTTTCACCAACATCCCACCCACCCTAAAGCTGAAAATGGCTTGATTCTGGTAAAAAAATTCCAGTCCATGCAACAGGGACCAGCTCCAGCAGCAAGGTTGGGAGCACAGCAGCTTTCACTACACGTATGATCACTGTATGCCAACAACAAATCTCCTCAACTGAAAGCCTGAAACAAGAGAGTCTGCTTGATGGGTATCACTTCTCAATACTAATCACTAGGGTGGTAGGGCCTGAAGAGAGGAAATAGATATCAAAACTATTAAAACTCCAGGTGAAACACCGGGCATGGTTTGATTCAAAGGCACAAGTGGCTGATGTACAATATCTTTTTTTAATAACTGCTATTACTTTTTCTTATTGAGAAATTTTATACAGTGGGTGACTTAAAGGTCTTTGGCCTTCTTCCAGTTTGTAACTAGGATTTATCCACACATCTCCAACATCAGGTGCCACTGCCAACTAAGAGAATAATATCTGTAAGAGAATAATTGCTGCAATCCTTCAAAGCCTGGGTAGCAACTGCATTTATGTGTTCATCTGGCTAAGACAGGAGACAGACTTCACCCACAGTTCTCCTTTATTTTCTTCTTTCACTTCTTTACCCCATATGTGATTGCCTTCCAGTTAAAAAAGAGTAAAATACAGCAATCAATAAAAGGATTTCTTTAGCTTTGAAGAGTTTCAGAACATACAAAGGTATTACAGAAAAAAGATGATCAGTAGACAGAAAATGCCTGTTATATCTACAAAGAATACCCTGCCAGTAATTGTGACAGGTTTATTATTGCTGAGTTTGAGCCCAAGAAGTCAAGTAATTTGGAATGAGTATTTTTCCTTCATTACAAAATGGCACTCATCCAGCCCAACAAGGTGATCTTGTTTCACTTGGACTGAGGTTATGAAGGTTCTTGGAGCTGCCTCTCTGTAAATAAATAAAATCAGAGGCATCACAAGCTGATTTACTGAAATGATCTCCCTCCTTTCCACAGGGAACTTTCCACATTGTGCCATTTTCCCTGCACTTGTAGCAAAGCTAGAGAAAAAAGCACAAACACAGAAGTTCATTTAACGGAAGAGTGGACATGAAATCAGTGTCTGGGCTGGAAGAGTGCAAACCAAAAGCAGGAACATATCTAGCTCTTACAGTAAGCAGGTACACAGGCTGGCAGGCACCATAACACATGTAAGAGCTCCTGGAGCTATGCCTGTTTGTCCTAGATACAGTGAAAGAAAGGACCAAGGGAGTATGTGACAGCTGAGAGGCAGGCAGGTGCATACCAGCAAGGATGAGGGGAGCAGCTGCTACTGCTTATCACTGGGGACATCATTTATTTACAGTACAGCATCACTGCTCACCTCCTGCCCACACACCAGGAGCCATCACCAAGTTTCTGTCTTTCCCTGCCTTCATTGTTGGAGCCTCTTTGCTCTGTGGGCTCTCAGAAATGCACTGAAAACACAGCAGATAAAGGTATCTCCCCTGTCACAAGTGAGCCCTCCTTTTTCTTACATCCTTTCACCAAATCCTCCTCACTACTCTCATGCTTGTTCTTACAGCTCAGAGATCTCACTTCATCCTGTGTCTACATTCACATTTTCTCCATCCTTTTCTCCTTCACTACACTGACTTTGGGAACAGACTATCCTGCCATCATATGGTTATCTTCATGTTGTACCCTCCATACAAGTATCTTCTGCTACCACAATCTCCTGCTCGTGTTCAAATCTCTCCCCAGAACTGATACTTACCTAAACTGGGATACAGACAAGTAGTGTTGATTAATATTTATTTAACAAGAACGGGGAAATTATTTTGCTCATTAGAAAAAGCAAAAAGTGCGTTTGACACCGTCATCCTACAGATTGCTCTTTGTACTTCTAAAAGGTACAGAAAATTCAGAATTATTCTAGTTAGGTTACAGCCCTTCAAGATCTTGCTCTGTTGCTTGTCTTAGATTGTCAGCAACTCAAATCTGGACCTTTTATCCAGAGGTGAGATGGCAAATAGTGGATGCTGTTTGCAGAAATTAAAGTAACAGGCAATGAGGTGGCAAGGGGCAGGTTGTTGCTGAGGGTCATGCTTAGTACCTGTTCTAGTAGTACCTCCACCTGTTTTGCAGTCTGGGCCACCAAGAATTAAGCAAGGACTCTGTTACTCAGTGCTTATAATTGCACTTTACACTCAGTTTACACTGATGTTCTGTTTGCCTACACAAATTCACTGCTCCACCAGAATCTAACTCATCTTTCTTTGAAGCACTTTCATTACTTGCAGCCTGATAAGCACTAAAGAACAAAATTCAGCTCCATATTACTGTTATTTATGCTGCAATTCCTTTTGCCACAGCCACTTTATGTAGCTTTGCAACCAGCATACAGCAGAGATGCGTGCTGTGGATGCCCACCCAGCTATCACAAGCACAAAGAAGCTGCTCAGTGCATCACAGCTCAGCCCACTGCTCTTTTGGGCTGATGTCACCTGCCTGTCCCAGCTTTCTGAGCAGTCTGCCTCTCTCTGCCCATGACAAATAATGGGGGGAAACCCTGAAATTTCCTGATTATGAAGAAGAAGGGAGAATGGCCTTGTTACTTTGGATGCGCCCTCTATCAATGACCAGAATCCTCAACAGAGCTGCTGAAGCCTAAGAATTATTATTTTATTGAAACAAGCATATGCAGACTATATTTAGCAGTACTGGTACTAAATGCTGCTAATTGCTAATGTAGTAGAATTGCTAATCCCTGGTTTTACTTCTGAGTGGGAAAGTCTTGAGCCAAAAGCCCATTCTTCTTCCTTCCTCCTATAATTAGACCCTATCAAATACCAAATGCCAAAGCTTATGACCACCTGAAAGGCCTTAATGCTCTTAATTTGGTTAATTTATGGACTTGGAAGTAAGAGGTCAATGGTATCAGTGATAGCAAAGCACACATACTTAGCAGCTTCCCATAAATCCTTAACAGACAAAGGTACTCTTAGCTTGTGAACCTAATGTGGATCCAACCTGGGATCCTTCTCTCACCAATAACATGAAGTAATTCAGTGATTAATGTGATTTGGAAAACATCATTTGTAGTAGTTATATGAGAGCTGATCCTTACCTTTGATATTCAGCTATCAGCTTGACCCAGTATCTGCTAGTATACCAGTGTTAGTAGGTACCACACCATGCAGAGTGTCTTTTAGTTTTGTGGATTTGTCTTCATGAATAAATCACTGAGTTATGCTATGCTGAATGAATAATGACCAGAACCAACACTTTTCACCCACACTTCTACTTACAGTTTAAAGAAAAACTTCTGGATCTGTTTTTATTTGAAATTATATTCCTGCTCTATTACAATGTCCACCAAATCAGAGACAATCTCTAAAAAACCTATTACCTTGAAACAGCCTGAAATCACATCTGCTTTTTTCAGATTTTATTTCTTGTTCTGTTTGTTTTTTTTTTTAACCATAGCACACATCCCACCCAGTGTACAACTAGTATAGACAGGTCCTCCACTTGGTTAGTAGATTATTAGAGAAACCAATAGCAAAGTAAGTGTATACTTCAACCAAGAATTTGATCTGTTTTCCACAATGAATTTCAGCATTTCAATATTTCAATTTCAATATTTTCCTGCTCTTTCACTATATATAAACTTGCCTCTGTCATCTTCTGGCCTTTGCACTTCACCTGCTTACATTTGGTTGTTTCCACATCCTCCCTACCCTGACCACACTCCTTTACTCTAATATTCCTCCTCAGTCTTCCAACAGACCCTTGATGGTATTTACAGTCAAACCTTGACCCAGGCTGTAAGATGAGGCCCAGCTTGCACCAGGCTCACAGAGGAGTCCAGAGGAGTCACAGAGGAGTCACAGAGGAGTCACAGAGGAGTCACAGAGGAGTTCAGCTGCCTGTGGGAGGATGGACCCTTTCCCAAGCAAGAAAGTGCCGAAGCCACTGCTGAGCTGTTCCTCACCAGCAGAGTGAACCAAAGGAACACCAGGAAAGCCCATACAACATTTTTTCTGTTTCCCACTTCATTTCCATACATGCGAGCTACACACCCAGGGCTGTGTTGTGACTCTGGGGCACAGCTCATAGGGTCAGGAAGGTCACTACCCCCACTCTACTGTGGCTTCTGCCATACATCTCCCATTACCTACTCCCTTCCATTTCTACACCTCATTTCATTTTCTATCTTTTCAGTTTCTCAGATCTCCTTTATATATGATCTGACTCTTGCATGTGCAGTGAAGGCAGAGCTGCTTTATTCACCTGCTCTTCATCTTCACCAGAGAAGACTCTGTATTCAGGACAATTCCACCTGCCTCATGTTAAAGCTGCAGTGGGAGCATTCATGTCACTGAACCCCAGCCTATCTTTTGCAACACTAGAACTACAAAAATAGCAACTCTTTTTTATCAGAGCTCAGGTTAGGGTCAGCAGCCCAGGGGAACTCCCTTTATACTATACAGTAACAGAACAGGAGCAGTCAGAACAGACTCTTCAGCTGGTATGAGCAATGTAACTTTCCACACCTTTATGGAAAAGTGTTTCAAAGTGATGATTAGGCAAACTAAGCATAATTAACATTTCACACTTACCCTGGCAGTGAAGTCCACCGCAGCACCCCGATTTAACAGCAGTGTAGCTACATTGATATTTCCATAGTGAGCAGCTATGTGGAGGGGAGTGAACCCACTCTGGAAAAACAAAACAAAACCAATAGATACTTATTTATTTAAATCGTGTTAGTACTCTAAAATCTGTAAAAACATCACTGACAAAAGCTAGTAATAGGAGTCTGCTGCAAGTCATCATTCCAATTCTGTGATAGTTTTCACTCACTGACATTTATTTATAGACTCTCAAAGTCTAAATAAAGTAATATTGCTAGGCAGGAGGGAAAAAATTAGTATAATTATTCTAGAAGACCAGAAGTAGCATAAAACTTTCAGTAATTCCAGAAAAAAACCCCAAACAAACAGCAAAACATTTGAGTATTGAAGAAGTTATCAATCAAGAAATTGATTTCTGACCAGAAATATCTAGTTGTTACTGATATTTTGTCAGTCTTGCAAGTTAAATCTCTTAAGAGATTGTTTGCAGAAGTTAGGATACCTGTAATTTAATGATACTTGCTAATTTTTTTTTAATAGATTTATAGTAGATGAAATGAAATGAAAACAACACCAAAGAATATTTAAAATTGTTAATATGGATTTTTTTTTTCCCAAGGGTTACTACCATAAAGACCAGTCTCCCAGTGTGGGCAGTCACACTGGGTTATGTTCAAACACCACAATTTACCACCCTAATTAGAAGGTGCCTTACTGATACAATTACTTCCACAACTTATTTTCATACTTAAGTGGTTTTACTTCCTTCTTAAATAATGCTAAAACATGCAGCAATTCCATCAGTCCTGCGACATATGAAACCTTATGGGAACTAAATGCATTTCTAAATTTTTAGCAAGCCATGCTAGCTGCCACTGCCTTGCTTAAGAAATTTTGCAGATATAAACCCACTCTCCAATCATTCTATTTGCTGACACCATCAAGGTTAAGTGTCATGCAGAAGCCTAAAATCAGACCTGGATGCACAACATGACAGGGTTGTCTGCAGCTCTTAACACATCTGATAAATGTATCTTCCGTGAGAAACCCTAAAAACTCCATCTTACATAATATGGTTCTTTTATGATGGCAGTTAGTTCCCAAGAATGCTTACTCTTAGTTTTAAACCCTAGTTTCAGCTGCAGAAAGCCCTGGTGTCTAAACTACAGTCTTCTCTAGCACATGCTACTCCATTTCATCTAAAGCAGGTGTCTATCCTACAAAAGGCGATGCAAAAAGGAAGAGTAAAGAATGATGCAGCAGCACTAGGTTATGGAGGAGTGATGATGCATATATATATTTATATATACCTCTGTTGTTCTATTCACCATCATCTAGGTTAACACATTTGGAAGCAAAGAGGGGAAAAAATGAACGGTTAGTTCACCACTGGTGATATGGATGCAAAAAGCTTCATGATTGCTACGTGGCATGGCAGCTCAGATGACAGCATAATCTGCACACAAAGGAAGCTCTACTGGATGGAAGCTGAATGATCGAGTATTTTGAATGCTAATTGTTACATGTTTACCAAAGTTCTTAAAGTAGCAATTGCACAAACAATTAATCACATCACATAACTGTACAACGCCTATAGCACACCACTGCAGGAGTGGCTTATATTCCCAAGAGAGTAATTCTAGTAATATTTATTGTATTATTTTCCATCTGAAACGTTTCTACAGGAGAAATTAACCCTGATTTAAACAGAAAGGGAATAGGGAAGAAAGAGGCAAGGGAAACAACTGAAAAATTATTTTTAATCCCAGGAGAAAGTTATGTGTAACTGTAGCAAAATAGTCCAGGCTAAGGGAGACCTTCACAGGATGGGTCAGCACTTATTAGCATCAAACTTTTTTCCAGTTGACAACTGACCTTTGACTCCACATCAGCATTGTGGTCGTTCTGCAGGAGCAAAGCTGCTGCCTTGGTATCATCTTTGCGAGCAGCGATGTGCAGGGCAGGCAGGCGGACTTTCCCCTTCGTGTCATTTTCAAGCAGCAGTGAAACCACCTGGTCATGACCTTGCTGCAAAGCTACTGCCAAAGGTGTGAAACCATCCTGCAACATACAATGAGAGTTCTCAACATGTGTTCCAAGATTTCCAGGGGATGGAAAGGGGAAGGGAAGAGATCTAAGCATGAATAACAGTAGTGGCTCACATTCAAATGTAACATGGTTCAAATCATAGAATCATGGAATTGGCTGGGTTGGAAGGGACCTCTGAGATCATCAAGTCCAACCCTTAATCCACTACCGCTGTGGTTACCAGACCATGGCACTGAGTGCCACATCCAGTCTCTTTCTAAATATCTCCAGGAATGGAGAATCCACCACTTCCCTGGGCAGCCCATTCCAATGTCTGATCACCCTCTCAGTAAAGAAATTCTTTCTAATGTCCAACCTAAACCTCCCCTGGCACAACTTGAGACCTCTTGTGCCCTCTTGTCTTGCTGAGAGTTGCCTGGGAAAAGAGACCAACCCCCACCTGGCTACCACCTCCTTTCAGGGAGTTGTAGAGAGTGATGAGGTCTCCCCTGATATCAAAAGTATCCAGCAATGGGATGGAAATGAAAGTGTCAGTGATTTGATACCAAATTCTCAACACTCTTTTCTGGCACTCTAGACTTAAATGTAAAGCTATAAGACACAAACTAACAAAAGTGACTGAGTCTTGAGGAAAAAAAGTGACATTAATCACAAATAACTGTTACATAAATAAGTTAGTGTATTATAAATGTATAATTAAATAAAAGTGCTATAAGAAAACCTGAAATATTAAAATTACAGATGTTAATGTTGTCTCCATAACAAATAATCATCAATTCCCCACACAAATACAGGTTATAATCTACTTTTTTTTTTTTAAAGAAAAAAAATCCAAATAACACTTCTACTCTATTCTCTGCTACCTTTTACATGTGGGTTTAAAAATTACTAATGATGAAGTTTGAATATCACATTCTTTCAATATACCAGTTATTTAAATATGGCTTCCATTTATGAAAATGTACATAGATGTGACAATCCTCTCATAAACAGAAATTATTTCCTTTCAGATTAGCAAATAGTTAACCAAAATAGTACAAAGTAAGAAACCTGAAAAGTAGAACATTTTTTTAACAGAGAGCAGCAATGACACCAAAAAAGCAGATCATTACCTTGTGTCAAAACTCTAGAGTTCAAGTGTTAACTTTCAACCTTTTGATCTAAAAGTAAATCTTTCAGTAAGGAATTTCTCTCTCTGGCTTACCAAAGGGTGCCTCAATTTAGGAGGAGAAATAGAAGGAGTTTCAGAAAAGAACATTTTTTTCAACATTTTGGAGGAGAAATAAGTAATTGATGAAAAAAAAAAAAAAGAAATTCTTTGAGTCCTAGACAAGTTACTTTTCCCCCATGACATGAATTTTTTAAAACTTGTTTAACCACTGCCCTCCCTTCCCCTTGGCCTCCAGCTTGCCATCCTTCAGTGGACAGACAGAGTTTTGTGTTGTGGTCCTGGGCTACAGACTTTGGGCAGAGAGCAGCAGAGGGCATGAAAAATGCTGCAGAGCTGTGAAGGCCAAAAAACTCCATGAGCATCCCCACAAGAGGGCCCTGGCAATATAGCCAGGCTGTACCTGCAGGAATAGAGGCTCCTGCCTAGAGAAAGCCTGAGTTTAACAGTGACCCGGGGGAGTTGATTTTCCTGGACTGCCCATGCAGTGAGTGGCAGTGGCATGGTTGGCTGCTTCACAAAGAAAAGTGGTGTAGCTATCTGCAGTGTCTTTCATTGGCCTTTCTCTTTTGCTAAAAGTACTGGTAACAATAATTTAAAAAATATCCCAGGAACACTTTTTCTCCTTTCCTTAGGGAAAAGGGGATGTAAAAGCAGAAGTGGACATTTATTTTCAATCCCAGAACAGCTGCCATGCCCTATATCCCCAGTTTGCTAACACTGCTGAGAGCTGCCCATCGTTTCAGTGTCTGCAGAGATCACTGCACTAAGGCCAAGCAAACTGTGACTGAGAATATTAGCACTTACAAGAATGAATTTCCACCACATGCTCTCTGAAGGTGCCACAAAACAGAATTGCAAACAAGTACTGTGCTGTCAGCACTATAATTAGCAACTTAACTTTAAAACACGAGGCAAAGCCCACTGTACAAAAACCAGAACCACCCCCCCAAAAATTAAAAGAAAACAGAAAAAGAAAATAGCTGGTTCTATTTTTTAATTTAGATTGAAACACCTATAATGAATATTTAGGTGAAAAGTGCTTATTAACAAAGGCTTGTGCACTCACAAAGATAAAGATAAATCAGTTTTATATGAAAACTTGGACCAAGAGAAAATATAAAAGCACCCATAAGCAACTACCACAAACAAGTAAGGCAATAAAGGCAGCACTGTTTTTCAGTCTGGTATCTTCAAAGGAATTCTCTATGGATAAAATTAGAGTGCACCTTATCATCAAGCTGAGCTGGAGAAAAGCTCAGCCTGACACACAACACTCAAGGTAAAAAAATACTAAAGAAGAAGAAACGACTACTCGTGCAATTTCAAAAATTTTTTTTCCAGAAAATCATGAAGTGGCAAGAGTATTTTCAGAAGTCTAATACTATTATACATCTCTGTACATTCCAATACTATTGTACATTCCAAATTGTTACAAAGAAGTAGAAATCAGTGCTCTGAAAACTACAACTTTCAATTAACTTTCAAGATTTAAAATTTTTCATTTTTGTATTTTTTGACTTCATATTTTTGAAGGTTTTTCAGAAAGTTTATGATGTACACTTCTATTAAAAACTATTCATGAGTGACTTTTAAAATATAACTTTGATCCATTACCAATTAATTTTTACAGTGTTAACCTTTTAAAGAGTAGAAACAGATTCCATACATATATCATTACAGAGTGATACTGTGAGGCATAGTAATGCAATAAACTAATTTTGCATTTCTTATTTTGCAAAAAGTAGTTCTTTTTCAAAAAATCATTATCGCCTTCAGAGAATATTAGAGAGCACATATTGAAATACCATTTTTACCCTAGCAAAACCTTGCAATTAAGACAACTGAAAATTCTTCAGAGTAAGAACCTACATCAAGTGCTGCGCATTTACAACTATTAATATATCTATGTTTTTTTCCTTCTATGTTTCCTTATTTGACTTAGAATTACTTTTTAAAGCAAGAAATAAAAAGTATTCTTCTAGAAAGGTCTCAAAAGACCTTCAAGGGTGGACCTTACATCTTTCTGTGAGCTTGAAATTATCTCTGCAGAACTAGATGGGAAAACTGGGTGCTACAGAGAGGGTATCAACATGCCAAAAAATGCACTTCAGAAAACATTCTAAGCTTTTAACATTCTAAGCTCTAAGTTACCCTGGGTTTTCCCTGATATCCCAGGGCTGGCTCCAAAGCCATTCTCTAGAGGCCAAGTCATTCTCACTTTATGGTTGCCCTCGACATTACTCGCTATTTTTAATGAAAGCATGAAGAACCTTTATATCATGCACACAGATTCCCTGTTTGAGCACTTAACATGAAAGATTATCAGTTATGACTAAGAACATCAATTTTTAGAACTGTTTCTAGTTAAAGTAATTTTTTATTTTAGAAATGGCAAGAAATGGTTGGACTAGCTGAAAAGCCAGTAACTCAGTATTCATTAGCATATTTTGCAGAAAGAACTTTTTATCGATCTTTAATGTTGTTTTTAAAAGACCAGTTTGATAAAAGCTGGCAAGAATCACTGCTGAAGCACATTCTACTTTCTTCATAAGGCATGAAATTCAATCTTTACCTCTGTGGCAAGGCTTTGACTGGCACCATTGTCAAGAAGAAACTTAACAACCTCCAGGTGGTTTTCTTGAGCTGCCATATACAGTGGGGTGAAACCATTCTGAAATAAGAAAACAAGAGTGTAAACACTCCATAAACATTTCACACAAACCAAAGATATGCCAAACTTGGGTAGATTAGGAGGAAAAAAACACACTGTGTGCTCACATGCCAGATAATGGGCTGATCTCTCTGCATTTGAGTGAAGATAAGAGAAGGGTAATATTACTTAAAAGGACACAGTGGAATCTTTCAGCTTTCAGATACGATTCTGACAGCTAAATGAGAATTATTCTTTTTATATCTGTTGAGAAGTTAAGCTAAGAACCAATCTGAACAGACAGCTTAGTGGAGATGAGTTATGATTCCCATTAAAAGCAGCCTCTGCAATGGAAATGCAAAACAGGACAGGCAAATACTGTACAAGTCGTTAGCAAAAGGAAGAGCAGTAGCTCTTAAGAACACATTTTTTTTGTCCTCCTTCCTTGCTTTGACTTCTCTTTCGCTTGTTCCTGTTATTTATGCCTTTTGTGTCCTCAAAGAGCTGCCTCCTGAGCACAGCCTGCTTGTGGCCACAGAGCTACTACATAATTCAGGCATCAGGAGATCTCCAGACTGTTGGTTCTCAGTAGCTTGAGACAGAGGTTTATCAGTGTTTCTGGACACATTAGAGAATTTCTCAAATTATGCTTGAGTAAGTGACTTCAATCAATGCAAGACAAGTATTAGAGGCTGCAGTGCTTTCCTCTTGCAGTCAATGCTTTTGTGTTTGGCTTAACTGTATACAGGTCACAGCCTTTCAGGAGTTTAATTTTTGGGGACCAACATGAAGGCAATGTATTTTTCCCTGTTTTATACATTTCTGAAATTCACAGCTTTGATGTCACTCATAAAACCAAAACAGCAAAATGAAGTCATGAAACCTGTTCTGGGATCAAGATACCTCTAAATGAATTTACAGTAGTTGCTGATTTGCATCTGAAATTGCTTGGCTTTCATACAACAGAATTGTGAATTAGTGGTAAATACATTTTATACTATCAACTTACACCATCCATATACTGTTGACTGAGCATCTTGGTACTTCTGAAAGAATCAAAGAGGTATCTGCATGTCCTGGTTTAGGCCAGGAGAAAGGTGATTTTGTGTTTGTACTTTAGCTTTCAGCTATGTCTCTTGTAAGTAGTTGCACTTGCTGAAATGAACAGCAAGTTTCTCAGACAATGTCTGCTTCTAGGACTCAGTGTTTATAGTTACAGCCAGAGACTGGTGTGCAGAGCCAAGGACACTGCTCAGCTCTGAGGAATATTTTACCCTTCCAAAGGAGTAAAGAGGTCCCACCTGCAGCCCTCCTTTGGGGAGGACCGGACAAGATAGATGCCAGAATTGACCAGAGTATTTCAACCCATACACGTCATACTTAGTATAAATTTGAGGGATCACAAGGGCCAAACCTTTTTCCTGCCCTTCCTGCTCCCTCTTCTTCACTTGTTCCCTGTTTGTTTCAGCATCCTGGGAGGATTCCTTCCGTTCCTCTGCCTGTGGTCCTGATCCCTGCCAGCCCATATCTGTGTGTTCCTGCCTCCAGCTCCCAACTGCTGCCGACTCCAGGAGTCCAGCCTAGACTTTCCCAGGGCTGCCCTGCAGCCTCGGTGGTGATGTGAGAGTTATTGATGTGGAGGTTATAAGGGGGGAGGAACGTGGTATCAATTTTCCTGTATATTTGTATATATTTGTATATATTTCGTAATTTTTCCTATTTATCATTACTGTTTCATTAAAGTTGTGTAGTTTAGTTTCCAACCCATAAGTCTCTCTCCCTTGTTCTCTTTCCTTTCTTTATCAGGGAGGAGAGGGGGATTAATAGAAAGCATCTGTTACTCGGCTTAATTGCCAGGCCAGTGTTAAACCATGACACTGCAATAAGAACAACAATCTTCTCCTCCTCTGATCTTTCATGATACTTGTTTTTACCCTTTGTACTCCAGCATTACTCTGTCAGACATAGCACTGCTAGATTTTGCCTGATCCCTTTTTTTATGGTACCAGTGTGGGCAATGATGCCATTAAATGATGCCAGGAGGCACTGAGGTCCCCTGCTCTGTTAAGGCTCTGTCTTCTCACTGTCTTCCAGATTTCATGCCATTGGGAATTTTGTGAACCTCAGACTTCTTTTAAGTAAACTTCATACAGAGTCAGCTGCCATGGGGCAGCAGCTTCCCTCTCCAACTGCTCGTTCCTAAAATTCCCCCAGACCTCTTGCTCTACCACACACCACTTCTGGTGAGGAGGACAAGGAGGAAGAAAATACAAAATAAAATAGGTAAGAACTAGTTAAAAATAACAGGTAAAACAGAAAAGAGATTTCATCTTGCTTAAAAAAAATAGAAAAATTCAGGAAATGCTTACATATGACTGGGTTTGACTGAGAGCATCAGCACTCTCATGTCTACAGTGTGGTCAGGGCAGACATTTCAGCAAGGTGGAAGGCACAGGGGGAGCAGCTCAGCAGCTCAGCTTGAACAGTTACAAATGACACTGACCTAGATTTTGCAGGAAACCAATGGAGCCGAGCAGAGATGAGTTGAGAAGATTTTTACAGTATATTTGCATCAAAGAAAAAACAGCATTCTAGGCTCTAGAGGGAAACTGTAGGACCTAGGACCTGCTCTAGCAGTGAATCTCAGCTGAGTTCCAGCAGCCACAGTGAAAACAGCTGAGCTACATCTGACTGTCACAGCAACGGGGCAGAGTTGCAAGGCACGCGTCCAACTCAGAGCACGCAGGAGAACAGAGATAACCTGAGGGCAGGCACATAGGCTCTGCTGGCAGAAGGCACTAATAGGAGGTCAGAAGAAAGGACAGTTGGAGAGGAAATGGCATGAACTGGATGTTTGATCCAAGGGAAACTTTACCATCAACAAGACACTGAGCAGCTGTGAAGCCACGTGTTTACAAGGCTCGCACAGGCTGCAGGGTCTGTTGCTGTTCCAGTATTTTGATAATTTGGTCTCTATTCAGGAAAACATTGCTACAAGCATAAAGCAGATGCTGAAGTCTTACTGGAGCCAAAACCTAAAGTTGGCAATGTGTTAATGCACCCTCCAGAACCAAAACCTAACCATTTAGTTACTGTACTTTCAAAATTCTGCTTAATGAAAAATGAAGCCAGAACACGCTTGCAAAGGTACTCAATATGTCACATTACAGGTTATTATTATAGGGAACAGCAGAGTCTGGCATTTTCCCCTATCATTTCACAGCATGCTCAATACCTATTTACTGACTCAGCTGGAAACAAAGATTAATTTTTTAGTGTCAAACATTTGCATTTAGAGAGGAAGAAGGAAACACTCCTTAATCATTAGTTTCAGAAAATAATTAATAGGCAAAAATTCTCAGAACCAGAGCAGAACCTTTTTTCCCATGTTAAATTACTGGAGGGTTTTCAACATCTTTCCCCCCATACTTTGCTTTTTCTTCTGTCCTTAAAAAGGGGCAGAAACTGTCAGCCACAAGCCTGAAGAAAGTATTTTGCCTTCAGTATAACAAATAGCTGTTAGAAGAGGTACAAAATTCATATTGAGTAAAAAATTTTTTTACTTTTTTTTTTTTTTTAAGGACAGGAAGATTTTATTAAAGGAGGCTTTACATCCTTAACACTGGTACTGTCAGCAGGGTAGAGCTGTTCCCTTCAAGGGAAAAGGAAATAAAGCCAAACTCACAGAAAACAGGGTCAGCATCAAAACAAAACAAAACAAAACAAAAAAAAAAAAGAAATCTTTGTATAGTTCTCTGAGGATAAGCCAGATTCCACAGAACTTAAGTTTTAGGAAGGCTCAAGTGCTGCTCCATAGGATGGATGAAGCTGGTCCTGGGGCAGTTTGGTAACAAGGAACTCGAGACCTCCCAAAACTAATCCCAACTGGAATATTTCTCTGCCAGGTATCAGTGATGCCAGCAATGATGCCAGGTCTCAAGCAAAGACATCAAAGGCATCCATAATGGGAAAAATACCCTAAAAATTTTAATTCTCATATGCTGTCAAAACAAGAGTAACGTGGCAAAACCTTAAGGTGTATGGACAATGCAGTTATACAAGATGTTTACAGTCTCAGATTATTTTTAGTTTTAGGGTTGAATACATAAGCTCTCAAACACAAGCAGAAAAGATCCTTTCAAAGTAATCTTAATTTCTTCAACAGGAAAACCACTGGAAATATTTCAGCTTTTTTACTTCTTAACAGTCATAGATGACTGTACTTGAAACTACTTTTTGTTGCTATCTTTCTCTTTGAAGGAAACATGAGCTACAGATGAAAAATAAGTAACATTGTTGAAATAGAGTCTATTCTATATTTTGTTCATATTATTATTTGAAAGATCATGAAAAATATTTTTAAATGTACATTTTTAAATTTCCCTTTCTAGCCAACATATGCTATTATGCCCACATTTAGATAATACAGAAAATATATAAATAACAGAAAATATATAAATAACAGAAAATATATAAATAACAGAAATAAATAGTGGGCTGGATGAGAAGACCATCTCTTAATATGCTCCCCTTTCTCTGATGCTGCCTGCCATCCAGCCCCAGAGTAGGGAGAGCAGGAATGAAGCACAGATGCAGGAACACCTCCTATGGCACAGCTACCCTGCTTTCAAGGACCTGGAGTTCCTGAATTTTTTGAGCCAGAGTTTTTCTTGTTTCATTTTGCTGCTTTGCTCATAACATCAACACTGTTCCCCTGTGTTTCAGATTTTCTATAATTGACCTAACTATTCATTTGAAGGACTGACCAAGCTTAAAAGCTCTGCACATGCTTGCAATACCTCCTTGTATGAGGAAAAGGGGTGAGCTCATTGAAGCCTGACACTGAATTATGTGAAACAGAATCCATTTCATTTGAACAAGCTCTATCCCACTCTCCTGTTCCATCAGTATCTCTTCTGACTCCGTAATAATTAGCAGCTTACAGGACACTGGAGGGCAGATCTGAGTCTGAATGGTTCATGTTTGTTGTGCTGCCTCTTACACAAGAATTTCCAGCATCCTGCAAACACCCCTGGATGTGCCTTCACTTTCTTCATCCCTTTCTTCAGGGTGTGTGTCTATGTGTCTTCTGGAAAGCTTAAGAGAGAGATGCTATTTCTATGTTTTCTCTGCTGTTGAATAAGGTGGGCAATGTAGACTTAATCCCAACTAGTGGTTGACATCCCCTGTTGGAAAAGACCTGAACACAACCTTGGATTTGACTGTGTTGTCATGCCTATGAAGGATGGACTTGATATACCCATCATACCTCTTGGCACACTCTGACCACCTGGAGAGGGTCAGAGCAGGACTGGGAGAGCTGAAAGCACTTAAAGTTTTCATTGTATGTTGAGTTACAAGGTGGAATCAACTCAGCACTATTCTCATTAAATTCTTGCTTCAGTAAGAAAAAGGCAGCTGTGTGTTTAGACTTTGCCCTTGCACATCTTGTCAGTTACCTACATATTTGAAACAGCTAAAAAAGAATTACTTTTCTTTTTTTTTTTTTATGTTAGCAGGATTACATTAATCCTACTTATGCTATCAAACCTGATTTTCAAGAGCCAGCATTAGCACAATGAGATCTACCAAATCTACTTATTTATATTATAGTTTATAATGGGACAATGGCTTTAATGTAAGCAAAGTTTTTGAAAGAATCAAATGGAAAAATATTACTTTACCTGAGACTGTGCATTGACATTTGCCCGATTTGTTACCAATACTTTGACTACTTCTGCCTGTCCAGCAAGGGATGCTATGTGCAGTGCTGTGTTTCCTTTCTGAAAAGAGAGATTGTGATATTTGAAAAGAGTAAAAATGCTGAGTTTGAATACATGACAATTTTTTTAGGAACATATTTCACTTAAAAATATAGTATTTCTTGAAATAAAATACTCTTACTGAATACTTCTAATGGTTAAGTTATTCTAGAAGACATGGACAGAAACCAAGACATGAATCTACAATTTGTTCAGTAAATCTCATTCCTAGTAAACTATGACATTTACCATAATTTAAAACATTTCTAGTAAACAGTTATTGAGACCATTCCATCAGTAACTGAGACTACTCCAACAGTTGAAAATGACAATTATTGCTGCAATAATGTCTGTAATCAGTTGGCTGACACTTTGTGCCCATGCCATCAGTGTGAACAAGAGAACAATTAGATAGGCCTGACTGACCTTTGTTGCTGCATCCACACTGGCACCTCGCTGTATCAGTTCAGAGACAACTTCTACATGTCCTTCTTTGGAAGCAAGATGGAGAGCATTCAATCCATTCTGATTGGAAAAAAAAAAAAAGGAGCAAAAGAAAAAAAAAGCAATGGGAAAGCCTGATAAGTGTTTTCCAGCATAGCAAACATATTATGAGACAAATCACAAATTATTACATACTAGTGAGAGGACTGCTTATAAAAACTACTCTTCTTATGCAAACTTTACAAGAACCAGATTGTAAGGAAAGAGTATAAATCAAGTCAGGATATACCAGCTCTGTAGTCTGAAGTCCTTCATGCTGTCATATGATCTGATGTAATATAAATGGAATGAAATATAATGTGAAATAGCACAACATTCTCCAAGTGAAACTGAAAAGGCATCTTCACAAGGGGCAAAAGGGGCAAAAAAAAAAGCTTTAATTGGATAAAATATGTAAACGTGGCTCATCAAAAAACACAAATTATCGTTGACATGGAGTGCAAATATAACAAGACATTCAATTAAGAGGGAGAAATGCATTTATACAGCAAATTTGATCAAAATATTTTTAAACCTGATTTGAAATGTTGATGTCCACTCCACTTTTTAAGTAGTCAAGAGCCTTTTCCAAGTTGCCGGCTCGAGCAGCTCTCAGGTAACTTGCATTTGTGTCAGACTACAAGAAAAAAAAAAGAAATCCTTTTAGAAAACAACACAGTATAAAAATATATTCCTTAACCAAAGGAGTTACTTGCTGTACATACATTTATCTAGACATAAAGGGGTCCCAAACTACTTTATCAAACTCCCCCTGGTGTAAATGGGCTGTCTGCCTGACTGGGCAGCCTGTGGTTTGACTTCATATATAAAAGTGAATTATGCAGCACTGTCTGACATGCAAGGCTGGAAGCCAGGGACACATATGGTACCCAGCATGGGAGACAAACATGGTGAGGCTCAGGACAGAACTCCATGGAAACCTCTCTGCTCTTTCTAAAGGTGCCACACCACCTTCAGTGTCCAAGGTGAACAGAGCAGGCCAGTACTGTGAGGTCTCACATAGCTGTCAATTTAAGAAAAAAATCCAAAATACTCAGTATTGAAAGACTGGACTACCCGAATGAAAAAACATGGTTCAACAAATGAATGCATTTTAAAATCTGAAGTTATATTACATTTTGTTTTACTTTCTCTATCCTCTCTCATTTCATGGCACATTTTATTTACAATATCTACCTACATTCAGCGAAGCATCCAGGAATACCAGGGTACAGGTCCACTATTTAAAGTCCATTTTACTTTTTTTTCAAGTATTGCTTTAAAGATAGCTGTGGAAATTTGCCTTATGATTATTTCAGTTTGAATGTAAGGATGGCAGAAAGGATAGTTAAGTCATGAAAGAATCACTGAAAGTAATTCCCATACCCAGAGGGTTTTAAAAACAAGTTATGCAAATAACCACCAAGGACAGTTTAGATAATGCTGATCCTGCCTTGGAGCAAGTGGGATGAACTGGGTTAGCCTTCAAGAGGCACTAATCATATAATCTTTGATTTTATCTGTGCCATGGCTTTCCCTGGCATCCTGGGCAGTCAACACATTTTGGGTGCCATATTATTCACTGGTGTGGCAGGAACTGTTTTTTTGTTTTGGTTTTTTGTTTTGGTTTTTTTTTTTCCCTTCAGTATGTTTCATCACAGGCTCACAACACTGGAACTTTAAGTGCTTTAAGATCATTTAAGGTTCTAAAGAGTACAGCAATTGCTTTTACAGAAAAAATTAAAGGCAGTAACTGCTAGGAGAAACACAAAACCCTGGCACTTAAGCTCAGTTATATTTATCCAATGATCAGATAAATTTATTTTTCTTTTAATTCCCCATTTTCTGGATTTGCAATTGATTTTTCTCCTCTCCTGTCAATGCAGTGGCTGCAAACACATTTTTCTATTTAAGGATTGCTTCAAGCTCATTCGAAGTCACCTTCACGTGCAGGATGAAACAATCTTGGGCACAATGACAGCAAAATGGTAAATGCCTATCAAGCCTGCTTTCTTCTTTGTACCAGTACAAGATACAAAACCATTTTACCAGTACTTTCAATAGGCAATCTCTCTAACAAGAGGAAAATCTTTGCTTACGAACCCTTCATATTCTCTCAAGTTTTGCACTCGTGGTATTCCATTTTGCAGGGGTCTGTTACTACCTTACAACCTTCCCTGCTTATTTTCCAAGCATGCCACACTGATCATTACAAACCAACTTTTGCAATGTGCTTCCAACAAAACATTCCCTAAATACCAATGTTTTATTAGGCTTTATCAAAACCAGGGTGCTGCTACGAACTACCCAGTCAGAAATCTGAAGAATACTGGGGAGAATATCTGCCTTGAGAAGTGCAGCAAAGCACTTTCATTTGTGCAATGCAGATTATTACAGGAGACAGGTCATATTCTCAGTGCTTAGCAACAGCAGCCACTGGGGTAAAAAAACAGGTCAGCATTTTATCAGCATTACCAAAGGTATGAGGGAGGACTTAATAGACCGGGAGCCTTTTTTTGTCACAGTTTAGTGGCATGTCTGTTTGGCACAGTCAGCGGGTGGCTGGTAATTAACATCAGCTGTTTACAGCTGCTTCTGGGTGGGAAGGGATGCACCAGAGAAGCTTGCTATGGAAAATCAGGTCCTGCCTGCCACATTAGTGCATGCCAGACAAGAACCACTCTCATACTCAGAACATTTCAATATTTCTATTTGCTCAAACAAAATGGAGGTGGGGGGTGGGGAAGGGAGAGGAGAGGAGGGGCAGAAGGAGTGATAAATAGCTGATATTTCCATTAGTAGCTAACTGCTGTTTGACTGCAGAGGGAGAGCAAAGCCTGTGTCTTTTAAGGACTTCTCTTGGAAGCGTTTGCTAACAGGAGGAAGGACGAAGCTTAGGTCACACTTTTAGCATAAGGATAAAAATTTTTTTCAAATCAAGAGAGCTCAGGTTCTGCTAAATGATGCACGCATCTATTCCTGAAATCCCTCAAGTAAACAGCATGCCCTCCTTTCCCAGTCACCACTTGAAACTCATTTTTTTTTGCTCAAACCATCCAGAAACATCACTGACAGCAGCAGCTAGGTTGCCACCTGAGCAGCAGGGCTGGTGGGATGCTGGGACGCTCACTGCTTAGACAGGGGTGGGTTCCCAGCACGAAGGGCACCAAGAGGAAAAAGCAGTGAAGATGCACGTAGGCACCACAACAACTTGGAAGCACCCAGAGAAGCTGCTGTTTAACAGCACCACGAGGATAAAACAAGCTCCCCCACACTTCAGCTGATCTGAGTTGGCACTTCCAGTTTCCACCTTACTGGTTTCCAGTTACGTGAATGTGATGTGAGCCAGTATGTGAAATTGCAGCCAAGGTATATCACACCCCTGTGCACTGAGAAGGGGAAAACTTTCTCACCTTGGCTAAAGCTCCTGAGCCCTTTGAGATTCACACAGAGGTATAACAGACTGAGGCTGTACAATTGTGCAAAGTTCAGTAGGGTTTCTGTGATTCTTATTCATTATGGTCTCTGACATAAGCAGAAACAAGCAAAGGAAAAAGAACCAACACCTTTGAAAACCAAAACTAATTCCAGCCTTTCTAAAAGTAACATTGCTAGCTTCCACTTTCCCTATGACTAAGACATTACTTCAGACCTGCTTAGATAGAGAATAGACTTTAAAGCATTTTCTACCTTGCAAAATTCCTTGAATAACCTTGTTTTAAGATATTCCACTTTCAAAACCCAGAAGAGCCAGTGAATGCTGCATCAAACTTTACAAAAACTAAGTGGAGTCAGTAAAAATTGATCAAAAACATCAAGACAAAACTTTCACCTTTCTAAACCTAAAATTTTCTCAACTTTATGGTTCTATTTTAAGCCTAAAATATTTTTTTTTTTAATATCTCAATATAGTAGAATACTGTTATTTCCAGTTGTCACACTTTTGTTTGAAACAAAGCCTTTGGAGTTCCTGATAGAGCATTTAATTGCTGCTGTATTGTCCAGACAAGCAGCAACAGAGCCTGGGCTCAAATCACTGAAGGATTTAAAAGATCAAAGAAGTGTAATAATAATGTTAATTATTAATTATCTTGATTGCCATTATGCCAGGAGGTTCATATCAAAGACTAACAAAGAACCCTTTGGATGCATTCAAAAAACACAGTGGGGAAAAAGAAGATTTTATGTTTCCAACCTTTGCTCAAGAACTCCACAGGTAAGCATTCCCCCTCTGTAGGTAACTGTTCTGGATAGACCCACTTCTACCTCACCCTTTTGTTAGCATCTGAAGACATTCCCTTGACAGACCTAATAAAAATATTCTCCAGTATTAATCACTTAGGCCTCAATATTCCTGAAAGAGGCAGTCTGTATACTAGCAATCTATACAGATCCCATGAAATGAAAATGAAAATTGGCTTTTAATTCTTCAGAGTCTTGAGAAATATCAAGAGAACAACAAGCATGGGACATACATCAAAGCATCCTGGATCCTATATGTTTTTGCAGTCAGTGACAAAGATTTCAACCCTTTCTGTGTGTTGCACAAGATCCCATTTCCCAGGCTGTGCACCCGAAACCTTTCCCAGCTCCCTGGGGATGCTGCCTTTTCAATTCCTCTATCCAGACTCAAATTAAAAGTGAAGATTCTTACAAATGTTTTAATTTTTGAAGACACAGACCTCAGATGCTGTATGTTTAGTTCTGGAGTGGTTATTTGGACAATATTTAATAAACAGCAGATTTTTGATAGTACCAGTACTGATCTAAGTATAATAACAAGCTTTTTCTTCACAGACAGTACTATTTTTCCCCTCTCCACCTGCAGTTTTTTGGAAAAAAAGGGATTATTTCTAGTTTTAGAAAATACAAACATGCAGATGACTGGCTTATGAGTGCAGTTTTTATACAATGGGTATTTCTTTCAAATTTGTGTATTTCCCTTTAATGCAGTATACTATAAAAATACAGTTCTCTAATGCACAGAAGGCTGATGAGCTTGCAGACTGTGGGCTGCTTGCAGCCCACAACAGGTTTTCCAGTCTGGAATTCATTTCAACACCCTTCATCCCAGAGATATCTCTGGGAAGGGCTGAGTCTGAACAAGCTGTGCTGGTAGCAGGACTGAATTTCCCAAATGTTCTTTATCCTAAGGTCCTCTAGGCCTACTACATGATGGATGGTAGAGCTTGTGATGTGCAGGGATAAGACATGTAAAGCACTACTCCATTTTAAGGAAAAGCTATGTGAGGTAAAAATCATTTCTATTATAGGAAAGAGTAACTACAAAGTCACTTGGATATTACTGTAAGTCTCCATTTTAAAACAGAAAATGCTGCTGCTGACTCACACTAGCAAATACATAGTCACTGCCCTTCTCTCCAAGTATGAGTAAAGACAAAAACTGTTAGGAAACATTGACTGTCAACCCAGGGGCTGGGCTGGCCTGGCTTTTCCACGGGACTAAAGAGGGTGCCCTGAGAAAACAGAGCATATGAATTATTTAATTCAAATATAAATATTCAATTCAAATATAAACCCTCAAAACTGCAAAACCATTATTTTCACAGGTCTCCTGCCATACTATGATGGCATTTCTATTACTCTCATCTCTCTGTCCTTTGCTTTCTGCTTACAGGGGCTTCTTTTTCAGATTAAAAATCCAGTCTTTTTTTTCACACTGGGAGCAGGGTTTTGTTTTTCACTCCATCTTTAACAGTAGCTGTTGTGAAGGGAAACCCCCAGCAGGTTCCCATTGTGCCAGAGCAGGATTCATTCTGGCTTGAGTCCCAGCAAAAAGATGCTAACCATGCCTAACATTTGTTGTGGGGGGAAGAAGTGACCACATTTTAAGGGATGAACTTATGTTACTTCCATTTGGATATGTGCTCAACAAAGCTACTCTTGCAACAGCATGAGATGATCTGAGGAAAAAGATTATAACATTTTTGCTTATTTTGATAATGGTAGGCTTACTGAAATGGCCTTTTTTTGCAGTTAGGCCCAAGTCTGATGGGCACTAAGCACTACACTGGAAATAGGAGGTCCTTGGCATTTCTTAGGTTTTGCTCCTTTGTTGATTTAGACTTGTCATTCAAGTAATATGTTACAGTCACTAAGGAATGAAATTTTATTTCAAATAAAGGATACTGGCCAGTTAATAGCAATGTCTGAACCAGGTGAAATAAGCAAGCCATATAATTTTCATAGTGAGACTCTTCATCTGTCCTCCAAGCATCTGTATCCTTTACATCTCACTACTACTATAGAAATAAACCTGTATTAAAATATTTTACTTTCATCTTTTTCATTAGAAAGGGTGCTGATTGCAGCAGATGAGATGCTAATCTTTGTGGAAACAACTACAGCTGAACTCATGATTTACATACCATGCCTACCATACATGTTTTCTTCTGATAAGGATGTGACAGCCTGAGGCCAACTCTTTTCTGCCATTCTGCTGTTAATTATCCTTCAGAGAGATACTTTTGGCATCACAGCCCTAAACACAACCACAGGACAACAGAAAAAGCTCCATTCCTACTACCTGACAATGAAAAGGAAAGATCTTTCAGCTAGGGAAGGCCAGTTATTTTGAATATGACTTCAGGATTAGAAATTATTTAATTATTGGTCAAAACCCAAACAAATACCTGTAATTGTTTGCCCTGTCATGTCCCCATCTCTGGCCCTATTCCAACTGTGCAACTACCATATGTTTTCCTCAAAGAGCAAAGGGGGTTGTGATTCCCAAGTCACTGAAGACACACAGAGCTAGACAGGAAACCCTTGTCTAACATCCACAGGCAACATGTATAACATGCTGAACATATTATCCAGGTTGAAAATGTCCCTAAAGTCAGCATTTACTTGTAACTACAGATATCCAAATATAGAACAATTTAACTCCAATTATAACAAATTAACATCTGACAGCTCAACAGAAAACACCTGAACTGAGATGAAAATCAAATGTTCATACAGGATAAGCTGCTTCCAGTGCTCTGCCATTTTGCACAGGTGAGGTTTTGAGACTTTGAAGCACAAGTTTGATGTGTCAGCTTATTCTGAAGAATTTAAGATAACAATGATTAGCACGTGCTAAATTAGTAACACAAAAAGCAATATCCTAGTTTTCCAGGTCTGTGTAATTAATGGACATCTGCACAGTCAAGTATGCATTAACAACAATTTATATGAATTATTTTATTTTAATGGGAAAATAAGATTCCTGGAATACTGACTTTTTAACTATCAGACTTGCCTGTATGAAAAGACAAACTTGAATGACAAGGTAAATTGGGACACACTCTGTTCAATATGCTAAAACCAGTAAAATCACTGGTTAGATTCTGATTCTCATGTTAGAACTGCAAAATCATATAAAGAACTGATTCACATGTATAATTAATGAAAACAATCCAATACAGTTGGATGCAAAAGATTTAAGCATCTAAAATTCAAGATTCATTCTCCAAGCTGACAGCCCCAACTTCTAGAATTGTATTTCAAACTCTGTGAAGAAACTCCTGAGCCTATAATGACTCATCTCTCACTCTCTAAAGCTTTCCTATCATGCACTTACAAGTGAAAACTAAATCACTGGCTTTCATAACTGCTACCACAGTCACAGAGAGCTAGAGAAGGGCTGGATATGCTTCAAGGGTTTTTCCTTATGTTTCTGTTCACCTAAATGTACAAACTCTTTATATTTCAAGCTAGATGAGATGCCATTGATCTCCTCTGTGATATTTTTCTCTCAGAAACTGACTACCCAATGAGCATGGAGATAATTTCAACATACATCAGTCTAAAATTTAAAGCCATTTCCATGCTAAAGTCTCATTTTTCAGATCACTGCATGAATTATGCCAAGTTGGTCCACCTCTTGTTCTCTCTGTGCATTTTATTTTAAAATGTAGACACAGAAAAGAGAGGAAAACAGTTCAGCAACCCTTTTCAAAACATTTTTTAGAGTATATTTTTTTTATCTATAATCTCAGATGGAAAAAAAAAAGTCAGTATAAGCCTAAGTCAGACAGTATTGCTGATTTTAGGAAGACAGATTTTAATCACTCAAAATGAGCTCACTACAAAAACACTATGTAAATATGCTTCAATCAGATGTGTTGAAGTGGAAGTTACTGGTAATAGATTGGAGCAAACTGTATGCTGGTTAAATTGTAATGGTCCTAAATACACCCTAAAAACATCATAGTAAACAAGCTAGAGGAACCATAGAAAAACTACATAACCTCTTATGTAGCTTGACAACCTATTAAGAGCTTTCAGTACAGTGAATTCAGAAGTTTCTTCCTTTCTTTCCACTTTATGTCTGCTTTTAAATGCATCTCTCATTCAAAACCAAAAGAATTCTGCCATGGAAGTTTGAGCAATGTTAAATTGAAAGATTGTTTGATGATTACAGGTCAAACCATTTTTGAGGTGGTAAAAATATATACAGAAACACACCAGTTTACACTCCATGTATTGCAAATTCCACGCATAGTTAAATTTTATACTTTCTAGGCTCAAGAAACATTTGAATTGATAGTTTTAATGTTATCTACTAGACTAGATATCTATTAGGAATTTTGACACATTGTTCATGATTCTTACACAAATTAAAAATTTTGTCAGTTTCTAAGTGTCAATGCATAGGTTTCCATAGCAGGGATTATGACCTCTGTCAGAAGCAAAGAACATCATCCAATTTACACATCTGACTACCTTGCTGGAGAGAGTCTTTGGCCATAAGGGCCTGTGTAGCTCACAGGACACATACAGAATATGAAGGTCAATGTAAATTATCTAAAGATCTTTCAGATACTAAGAGGTCTCCCTGGGCAAGATTGGTAACACAGCCAGAAATGTGGTTCTGCAGGGCAGGTTAGGAGCATCCCATGAGGTCTGTCATAGCTCTTTCCCTAAGCTCTTTTCCCTTTCTCCCTAAGGGAAGAAGCTCTTTCCCTTGTAACATTTACAGAATAATCTGTCCTGACACTTCTTTGTAGATCCATTGTGAAATATATAAACCCAGATACAATGAGAAAGACTTCACAGAACCAAGAAACCAGAGGATTCAAATGTCTCCATAAAGCCAAAGACCAGCTGAGGCAGTTTTGGTAGAAAAATTTAGCTAGCACTTCCCAAACTCACGAAGGCAATTTCACATGGGATAGTTAACGATTCTTAAATGCAGGAGCTGAGCTGAGCAGCCTGCTAGGAGATAATTATAATCTTGGTCTGAAGACTACCATCCATGAAGCCTTGTTGGCTTGGCCATGTTCTTCTACAGGGGCTGAATTTCCCTTCTGACCATAACCTGTTGTTTTGTATTTTCTAATTTATTCTGTTATCAAGGATGCGATCCAAAAACTCCAAATCTATTCTGTAGTCTCCCACATTACTCTAAGTCACACAGGCAAGGCAGAGCCCTGCAGAATGGGCACTGGGCACACTGCTGTTTGCTGCTGTCAGCAATATTGAGGAAAACCTCTGTTCTTCCTCCCAGATGTGATGATGTATGAGGGGTGCAACAGCACGGAGCTGAGGGGCTGGACACAAGAGAGCCATCAGCCTCCATGGTTTCCAGACCTCCCTTTTTCTTCTTCCTCCATGATTAAACACTGACATTCACTGTTGAAAATTTGTGTGATGGCATGGAAAGTTCTGGGATAGCATCTGTTGGGGCTGTCTGGATTAGATTTATTCAATGGTGTAAGCAGCAAATGCAAATTAGTTTACAAGTGTTTTGTTCCTCGTTCCACATGTTCAGGATTTAAGGATTAGTTTGGATTCCAATGGAAAAATTGCTTTTACCAGCCCAAGCACAGAAGTCTGTGAGCAAAAACTACAGATCAGAGCCCTGCAATTGGTATCAAGAGTTTTCTGACTCTAAATACAAGATACTGTTTCAAATGAAAGGAGGAGTCTAAATCACTTCTGGGCCAAGGCTAAAGCCAGGATTTACAGGTACAAACAGGATGAAAACAATAACACGGAGAGCAATCTTGGGTATATGGAGTCCTACAGAGGAAGAGAGGGGAAAGAAAACAGAACATAGCTCAGTTTTATTCTTAAAGTAAGGGAAAAAATACCAAATCTACAGATAGATCACTGCAGATCAGATGGCTCCATTTTCACACTGTCAATATTCAGTTACAAAACTGCACTAATACTTTTTTGGCTTTCAGAGCCACTGTGCACTAGAGAATTGGAATACTGTAGAAAAAACATGATCATCTGAACATCTTAGTTGAGATTTCTAATTTCTTGACAAAAATAAAAACAATGGACCTATTTAAACCTAATATTTTGTTTTCATCTGAAAATTGCCACTGTTTTTTAGCATCAGAATGAAGTATATTTGGATAACACAAAATTCTTTAATCAAAGAAAGTAATGATATTTAACTAAGGAATTAACATTATCCAAATCAGGTTAAAAGACTTTACCTTGATTATTTTAATAAACACATGCTTAGAATTACTTTTCAATTCAACTCTCACAGTGAAAATCAGTTTATTACATGCTTACAGAAATAACTTCAGGCCAAAAATCTTACCTACCTGTCCTCTACAATAATCTCCCCTAGCATTTGATGGTAGAATAAGTCATTCCTATACAGTGCTTATTTAAGTATCTCTTCTGAATAGCAAATCTACAGGATACACAGTACAGTAGTTTCTTTTTTCCTTACAACTAAAATGTGCATGCTAACCTATAAGAAATTTAAATATGCATGGAATGAAAACAAACTTTATCACCAACACTATGAGCAAGAAAACACGAGGATGTGCTTGTACCCCTTCTCCATAGCTCAGCTCTGTTTCAGATAGCTACTACACCTTCAATAAACAATGTATAGACTAACAGAAAGACATTTCTATACAACTTCTAACAAAAATCAGAGTAAATAGCATTCTATTTCAGCACAGAGAGGGGCAGAGCATACAGCAGACCAACACATTGCCAATGCCACAGCTTGAAGGTGGCAAGATTTTCAGTTCTCTCTCCTCTCCAAACTGTTGCACACAGAAACTGGCAGGACTCTGCCAAGTTCTGTACTACTTGGGCTCATTTTAAAAACATCGGCAAAGATTTTTATCACTCTGAAGATTGATTACTGTGCTAAAAAACAGGAGAGTACAAATAATATTATTAGGACTGAAAAAAAAGGGTTTAACCCAGTACTATAAAACATTTGAATCAAACAAAACCTTCTCCTTCAAGAAACGGCTTCACAAAGAAACTCCCCCAAATAAATATTTTCATAGTTTTGAAATTACTCATGGAAACCATAGTTTGCAAAATGGTGTTTAATGAGGAAAAAACCACCAGTCCTTGTCCTGTCAACCAGTGTTGACAGCAAGTAAACAACAACATGCACCTCTAAAAGAACTCACTGCACTATTTTTTCAGAACACAAATCTATTGCTGACATGGAAATTAGCTAGTAAATTACTGGGTGCTACTATCTGTAATATCTCTAACTAAAAATATCCTGCCATCAATTGACCCTTCCACAAACCTAGCACTCATCAATATTAATAACTGGAAACCACACTTAGCTGGGAACCCCATATTTTAATTCTGCAGTAAAGCAGCCTGGAAAACAATTACTTTAACTTAGGGGGGTTTTAAGTGGGTAGCTCAGGCTAATGAAGAACCTAGTTTACAGAGTACAGGAATTTAATTTCACAGCAGTTTACTCACTTGAATAATTATTAAATCACACTGTGAGCACCTTGGAGGTCACTGGGACTATCCCCGAGAGTAAGAATGATACAGGTGCATCCTTACAGCAAACTACTAGCACTACAGCAGCAACTGTTTGAAGTGTAATTGACCTACAGACTGCCAGTAGAAAAAGTGTGTTATCTGATATATACACCTTTAAGACAAAGATTTCAGTTAACTTTTTTTCAAAATACTCAAGACTCACTAAAACATTTCAATGAGTAAAATGGTTACATATATCTAGGCTACTTAAGGTCCTGATCACAGAACAAAACATCACAAAACATTTCTGCAGTTTTTATCAGCCTCTTCTATAGATAGTGTGTCCCGAGCAGAACACAGCCATTGGTAAAGAGAACAAATTATTCCATACACCATTTTCCTGCTGCCTCAGCCTATACTGTAATTGAACTGTCAGGACACAAAATACACCAAACAAGCTGAAACATACTTGTTCCTACATCTAGCTTTGTCTCATCCAAACAAAGTCTTAAAAAAACAATACAAGAAACTCGATATGTAGATTTCACTCTTATTTCAGAATTCACAAATGCTTACTTGTTCTGGAAAACATTCTCCCTCTTCCACTGCCATTTTCTGTGGCCAGATACGAAACCTGATGACTCAATTAGTTAACACTTTGGACCCTGCACCATTGCTAAATATAGCAGCCCCAGGAAGTGGTTTCCTTTTTTTTTTTTTTTTTATTTTTTCTCTGTCTATTTTTCTTTTTTTTTTCCTACTTTTTTTTTTTTTTTTTAATTTTTATCTTTAAATAAAGGAATTAAGCCCAGTCACTTGTTAGACTTCCCTTGGCTATTTAAATGGCAAACGACAAGTGACTGTAAGACTATTAAGTTAGTAGCAGTGTGTCCCAGGATTCCTGGCTCACTTACCATATTTGCTGCCTCCAGTCATTCTGCGTGTATGTAATCATGATCTGTGGAATACCCAAAATAGCTGCAGCATCAGCTGATCAGAAAACCACTGCTGCTTGGAATCACTCATGAAACAAGCTTTTGTCATTCTGCTTATCAGCTCTTTCTAATGCAGACTACTTTGAACTATTTCTAAAGGCAACAATAACATCATTTTACACTCTGTGTGTTTTGAATACCACATATGCCTGCCTCCTACTCCATGGTAATTTATATTTATTCAGATTTTCTGATGACTAATTATGATAGATTTGTGCTGCTGGTTCTAGAGGCTGTTTTCCTGAACCAAAAGACTGTTCTCTCTATACTTCAAGTTCCTAAACCAGAGAAATTAAAAGCAGTACCAAGAGCAAAATGATTTTGCTTCAGAGGGAAGCATAGAGAGAAGTCCATGATTTCAATAAAGTAGATGTCTTCCTTTTCAATGGAATCTGTGCTAGCAGCAGGGATTTTCTGCATGTTTCTCTACAGTTATTTACATTAGGAGTGCTTTTAAAGAATGCCCACCTTCTGAGAAAGGGAATATTGAAATCTCTTCAGTACACCACAAGCATCTGCACAATGTGCCCTGCACTTGCCTGTAACACATCTCACCTGACACACAAGAGATGAGCACAGAGTCACTGGTACAGAAGAACAGCAAAGGATAAGACAAGGGAAAAAAATAATAATCAGGGTCTAATGTTTTTTTCAGACAAGTTATACTTATTCAGACAAGATGAAAGGCAATAATCTATATGTAAAATATTATAAGGAAAATTTGAAATTTTCAAGAAGCATTTCTGCACTTTTTATCAACTAGAGCTCAGCCACCAGGTAGTAGCTCCATGCAGTTATAATGCAGATCTTTCTATTAATTATCTATGTAAAATCTTTCAGTAGGTGCAAAATTTAAGTCCCCCCCAGAGTGTCACTAAATAGATAATGGAGGCACTCAGGGGACCTAGCTTGAAATGACTTCATTAATGTCACTGATGAGGCACATCTCTGCTTTTGCACATATTTGCTTATGGTATGAGAGTGTCTATGACTAAGACCCAGATCTGCCACTGGCTAAATACAGGGAAGCTACCAGCTGTCTGCAGAGGTGGAGGAGCTTTCCACCTCAATTTAAACACAAGACAATGACCAAGTCAGTTTAATTGAACTTACCCCACTGACAGATGTGTGCAGAGCCTGCAGTAGCAGAGATTTAAATCATCTGCACCAGCTACTTCTGCAATGCTCTCTTGGGAAATGTGCAATTTCTGAAGCTGAATTTTGATTTAGCATTACAATTCAATTTGAAGATTTTGAACCATCATTTCAAAACAGTAAAAGGGAACATCCCAATTCCAGAGACCCAGGACCATAGGGTTACTATCCAGTGACTGAATTATTGTTTCTAACAGAAGAAGGATTGGCTCTGAATAAGAACCAGGTGCCTAAATACCCTCTTTGTGCCTCTGAAGGGGTGCTTGAGAACAAGCAGATAGGAGATATGATGATTTCTCTAATGGGATTTGAGAGTATTTTATGACATTTACAACTCCCTAACAGTTTTTTTTCTGTAGAGAAAAGGATTAAATTGGGCAGGTTTTATGGAAAGAGTCTGTCCAAAAGACCAAACCCAGTGTGAGGTGGTGTCCCCAAACCACTGGGTGCCACTGAACTGCAATTTGCTGTTGGGAGGATAGTGATTGGTGACACAGAACTGGCAATCCAACAGATCTCCTAAAACCAAAATAGGGATTGTTTGGAAAGAAGGAACAATGCTTTTATAAAAAAAAGATTCAACAGCCTCTTCATGTGTCTCTTTTACTGGCTGACTTCACTCCTTGTTCCCTAGGCAGTCCAGGTCCCATGGATGGTACCATCACAGTCTGAGTGACAGCCTGGTCCCTCCAGGATCCCTCTGAGACTGCTCTTCCCTTCCCATTGCCTGCTCATTTATTCTGCTAGAGCTATTTTGCTTTTCCAGTCTCCAGCTCCTGGCTTTTTGAGTTCACATTAGTATGATGAGACCAGTGGACGATTGACCTAGACAGTTGCCTATTAACCTCCACAGAACTGTCCTGGCTTAGGTTGTGAGATTTCCACAAGAAATTGTTCTGTTCTCTCAATATTAATTTTAAAATAGCAATGATCAGAATTACAAAAGAAGAGCACAAAGAAAAATTAATATCTGACAGCCCCAAAAAGTCATCTCAGCACATTCACATCCATCAGTTCAGCTCTGACTATTGAAAGCTCACGTCATAAATCATGGCAACACTTTTTTTTTTTTTTTTTTTAACCTTCTGGATCAGTTTTACAGCCTTCAGGATGATTTCTCACTTGTATGCTGTTAACATATGGTAATGAAGGAAAGGCTCAATACTAAAGGCAAAATCTATTTGTTATAGACTTTGGGTACAATTTTCAAGATCCTTTTGTTATTTGCATCCTGAATTACATGAACTGCAAATTCCTGTAGTCATTCTTTGCTTGAGAAAGAGAAACAGCCCTGCATACAATCATGCAATGAGTAGATATCCAAGGGAAGAAAAAGATCTCAACAATCCATCTCCTCCCCTCTTTGAAAAAGAAAAGGGAAAAAAACCCCAAAAAACCAAACAACAATCACACAAAAAACTAAAACCCTTTACAATCTCATTAAAATGACAGATTTGGTGCAGATGGAGGATTCTTTTAAACAGAATAGTGGAAATGTCTTTTTAAATTATCGCTACTCTGCTCCCCAACCAGATGGAGTGCTTATGATTACTGGCTTGGAAGTGACTTGCAAACAAAGCAACACATGGCAGAATTCAGTATAAAGAAATACATGGTGTGACATGAGATACAAACAACATAAATATCTTTCTAAGAATGGGAAAGACAAGCTGAAATATTTCAATCCATAATCTGGAGTTAGTGATCCAGATTTTGGGAAGATGAAATATAAATTTGATTTTTTTTTTTCTGAACCTGCAATGGATGACATTTCAGACATTTTGGAAAGCTAGAGAGTCAGCTGAAACCCACCAGAGAAGGGGGTTATAGGTTTGTGGCATTTTGGGCATCCTTTTCAGAGGGTAAATAGCATCAGTACTGATGTGCACTTGTACAACACAGACCTATGAAGGGTCCTCAGTTATAGAAACTTCTTATATCACAGAAAACAATAGGAGTATCTGAGATATCTAATATAATTAACTAAAATTCTGTTCTAGTCATGAAAATAATGGCTGTGTCCCTACTTAGATTTTTAAACAGCAGTTTGAGTGCAGACATTGCAAAGGCAACAAGATATTCACTAAAGAATTCCCTGAGACCCAGAGACCACAGGTTTGTATGCAAAACTGTGAAAGATGCATATTGCATACAGCAAGAGAGGGACAGTAAAGCTCATAAGATAGGGACTTCCCCTTTTTTCCACATAAGATACTCCATCTCAAACATCTCATGGTTAACTTCTATGGGTAACTACCAGGCTTTTACAAAGAAGCTACTAGACCAAAGGAGAATGCACATTTACTCACTTGTACTGTAACTACGGAGAATATGCAGCCAAAGGAAAAAAATCCTTACCTAGTTATAAAATGCCCCCCCCAGCAATCAGCATGATTTGCACATTACTTTTTAAAAAATCTGCTTGTTCTGCCACCATCCATATTGAAAAGCATGTGTTTTTTGTATTCAAACAAAAATCAAGTGTTGGCAGCATTTAAGGTTTTTTAAAAAATTATTTTAGTTATTTTAGTTTTGGTTTTTTTCTTAATTTTGACAAAGATATTCATCTGCCATAATGCCTATTTATCTAAAGCTCTGCAGAACTACCAAAAAAGGAAATCCTGTAACTTCTGCTACAAGATACTCAAAATTTCTCTACAGAGGATATCCAAATTAGTGCACAGGAAGCCCATGGTCTCATCCTGTTCTTCCTCAGCAGCAGATAGGATCAAACCTTAAGGACTGAAATTACTTACAGTCATTTTTCAGAATTTGTTTCTCCAAACATTTTGAAACAGCATGCCTTGAAGCCAGCCCTGCTGTAAAATTCAGCACATTACAGATACTCAAAATGCCCATGGCAGACCCACACTGAAGCTCTGCAGTGTTCCCCCTGTCCCGATCCGTGTCAGCTCCCGTTACCTCCCTGTCAGCACTTCACCTCCCTGGGATATGCTGCTTTCAATAGCAGGGCAAGGGGTTCTCAGGATTATGGACTAAAATAAATGATACATTTATGGTATGAGTGGTATGTCCAAAGCATCTGAACCACTATCTACAAAACCACTTCAAACTCTGTTTTTTTAAGCCTTTATTGCTCCCCTTAAGCTATCAGAATAGATTCTGTATTTCCGCTCTGCCCTGATAATCACCTCGAGCTTTCTGGAAGAGCAGTTTTTTCTTCCATTTCCACTCATTAGATGGGGTTTTCATGCCCAAGTTCTAAAGCTCTTTTGATTTCCAGCAAGCCTGGGGCTAAAACACCCTCAGATTCTTCCCTGTCCCATGGGAACACAAACAAATACGACCAAGTGGAAAACAGACTTAGATAAACCCAAACTTCCTGTCCAAACCAGACCATATATCATTCAAGGCTTCCACCACTAAGACTTCAACAATTTCTTTTCCTTCATCAATAGCTTGCCTCTACATGGAAAAGGTGTACAGGTGTACCTGTGTCCAGGACAAAGGTAATTTTGCAAAACCACATATCACAGAAACCCCATAATTGGCATACTGTGTGAAAATGGAAGTTAAGATAGCACTTAGCAAGGCAACTTCCTGCTGCCAAGACCACACTATACTCATCAAATAATAAAGAACTAAAGACAACCGTAGTTTCATTGCCATCCCATAAGCACCACAAAAAACAGCTTTAGTTAAGCCAACTAGAAGTTCCTGGATTTATTAAGATTTCCTTCTCTCCCACTGACCACCTAAAAGACAGCCCTATCAATGATTTGCTATGAACAGCACCTCTGGAAAATACTGAGATAATAATGCTGCAGGCTTGAAGCAGTGTTTACATAAGCATCATGATAAAAATCATGATTGACTTCTGAGCAAAATGACTCGACACTATCATGCCTGAAAAATAACTAGTAGCCAATTAGGAAGGGAAAAAACAGAAGCCAGAGAGTCCAGTCAACCCTATGTTCAGATAAACTACAGACCTCACATGAACTCTCATGGAGATGAGGGGAAGAGCAAGGGCAAAGAACTATATATGGAAAGCACAAGGAGACCCGATATCAGATCTTCCTATATCATCTTGAAGCATTGCTGATGTTTGAAATTCTCTGCTGATTAATCCGATGGCTTATTGCATGCCATGCCTCTTGTTCCAAGTAATGCTGAAAACTGGGAATCTGGACAAATTGAAAACAGCTACTGCCTAACTCCTGCTTTGACATACCTCACCGGAGTATAGGATTCCAGAGAGAAGAAATCCCTTGGACCTGAACAGCAGAGCTCAGTATTTTCTCCAAATATTGAACCTGCATTTGTTGAAAATACTATGAGCAGGTTAGTGCTATCAGTGGCTGCTGATGGTCTCCTTAGGTGCGTTGGTATGTAAATACACAGATAGGGAAGTAAAAATCACATGCTAATTATTGCCCCACAGTACAGAAAAATAGTGAGTAGTTCAAATAAGTGTTTCAGTTTTTAAGAGTTTACAAAAAAACCCACAACTGAAAGTATCAGAGGAATGTTGCATAAATTACACTGTCCATTTGTATATGGTATCCATGTGACAACAAGTTGGCTCTCCGTTTGGATTGTATTTCTAGCAATTTTCAATATTCCAGGATTGCCAGGAGCAAAGAATTAATCATTAAGATTCATGATGACAATGGAAAGTATTTCATCCTAGAGTTAAGCACCAGAAATGTTACTGCTGGCAAACCAACCATTCCAACACTCCCTCTCTCTGTTGTCTATCTTGTAGGCTTATTCTGAACATAACTGTGAGATGACGCCCCAGAACTGACAGATGGTTTCAAAATGCTCAGACATGGTTTCTGCACAGAAAAAGAAATTTATACCATGTAGTATGTTCCAAGAGCAATACTACAAAAGCAGTAGTTGTCCAGGATATCTGACAACTGACATCTCCACAAGACCTTAGACAAACCCTCACCCCAACAACTATTAACAAAATATTTGACTACAGATCTTGACCACCTAAAAAACCAAATCAAATGAAAACAGAAGTAGGCTTAATTAAAAAAGAAATACCAAGAACAGTTTGCAAGCATATCTGCTCACCAAGAGCATATGAGCGTGTCCAATGCCCTGTGGAAAAAGCTCAAACTAGCACAGCTATCATGTAGTGTACAGTGCCTTATTAATCTTGATTTACAGATGGTGCAGTCATTATTTGATAAAAGAAAAATGGAATCACTGACCTGACTGTAACTAGTCTTTTCAATCTGTTCTCAAATGTAATGCATGAAGCAATACGATGGCCAAGACTTGTAAACGACAGGTAGCCTGTTACTCATTCTGGTGTACAGACTACAGCCAAACCATCATACTATAAAAATGTATACAGACACAAAGTAAAACTTTTATCAGAAAACTAATGTAAGAATAGCTTGCTTATGAAGTGATGGGATTTCTAACATTTAGCAACACTGGACAAAAAAATAAAATAAAAATCAGAAATTTTCAAGAAAATATTAGAAAGGACTATTATGGGTGAAGGTAGAAAAAGGGTGTTCTTGAAATCACACCAAAACCTATTTCTTATGATTCTGTGACACACAGGAGTGTTAGAGCTCATCTGCAGGCAAACTGCACTTGGCATCAGTCAGAAGGAACTTAACACAAGGTGCCATGGAACACAAGCCCCCAGCCTCACCTATGAGGTCAGGCTGAGGGAGCTGGGGGTATTCAGCCTGGAGAAGAGGAGGCTCAGGGGAGACCTCATCACTCTCTACAACTCCCTGAAAGGAGGTGGTAGCCAGATGGGGGTCGGTCTCTTTTCCCAGGCAACTCTCAGCAAGACAAGAGGGCACTGTCTTAAGTTGTGCCAGGGGGGGTTTAGGTTGGATATTAGAAAGAATCTCATTACGGAGAGGGTGATCAAACACTGGAATGGGCTGCCCAGGGAAGTAGTAGATTCTCCATCCCTGGAGATATTTAAAAAGAGACTGGATGTGGCACTCAGTGCCATGGTCTGGTAACCACGGCAGCAGTGGAGCAAGGGTTAGACTTGATAATCTCAGAGGTCCCTTCCAACCCAGCCAATTCCATGATTCTATGAAAAGTCAATCAGCACTCTGCCCACACATGCTGTATGTGAGACCATGCTGCTCACAGGGGGCCACAGCCTGCTGGTCTCCTGGACAGCGTCAAGGCTGTCTAACCTTTCCTGCTTGAGGAGTTAGCATTACAAAGTACTCTGAAGTTTCTTCAAATTACACTTGGAAGGACTTCAAGAAAAACTACAAGTTTATATATCTCATAATCATTATAACAATGTGAAAAGAAGATGTTACAATGCAATGAACCCAAAGAAAAATGAGCAACTGCAGCTGTAGTTGATTTTAGCATCACTCAAAAGTTGTCAGTCTCAGTACTGACATCTCCTGTTTGTTAGTTAGGACACATACAGACCTGTCACCAATGGTCAGGAGATTGCTAGACAGTAAATATTCACATTGCAGGGTGCTGTTCCCAATTAAAATATGAATCTGTATTTGTCATGGAAAATGACCAAAATCCAGTTTTAACCTCCAGTAAATGTTCCATCCAGTAGGTTCCTCTCTATCAGCTTCCTGTCATTAGGCACTATTATTTTCAAATGCTACACAACCTTAGGCCTACTGTCCCTTTTCAACTCAGTCACAGCAAAATCTCAAATGATTTCACTTAGTCTGTTTGATTCCAGGCTACACTATGGCATAAAAATCAAGGTGGGGACAAATTATAAACCGTTATATATAATTTACTGAATATCCAGCTCCTATGGGATAAGGGCTCTTATTAGGCACAAGCCTGTGTTTCAGGTCTAACTCAACATTGAATGTCTGGGTAGCAAATACAAGAGACTTCCACAACGTTTTCTTCCTCAATTTTTAGGCAGTGTACTAACACCAGATTCAAATTGCCCCAATTTTGTTACTGCAATGGAGCTGAAGCTGTGCTTTCCAGGAACAGGGGGAGCATCTGGTTGTTACATGCAATAACCTTAAGATATCCTATACCAGGAAAGGACAAAGAGTCTTCCTGTATCAGAGTTATGCACAAATTTCCCCAAAACAGAAGAAAATGAGTAAAATAAAGAACAAATGATCTCATCAAGATAATTTCTGACATGCTGCTGGGGGTTGAGGGCAGCTCTGAAAACTGCATTTCAAGCAGGACTTACATTTCTCAGCACAGATGTTAAAAATATCTCCCAGTTCTCACTGTAGTGCTGGCGGTTTGACTAAATATTAATGCTGTCCCTGAAGCACTGCTACTGGTTTTGCATCCCTTTATGTGCATTACACACATGAGTTGCTGGCTACATTTAAGATGCATGCTTTCTGAAGTTGCATTAGACCTACAAAGGAAGAGCAAAGGGCATCTCCAGAGACTGCATCAATGCCCTCAGGCTTCCCTAGGAACTATGGGGAGCTGGAGGAAACTGTAGGATGCATAATTCCTAAGTGTGGAGCTGAGCATTGAAGATCTATTGCAATTTGATGGTGACTTATACTGTGTTGTAATGTAACACTTTGCAGCTATACTGTAGCTATTTTAAGCAGCATCAAGAGAGCTTTCATTGTACAGTAAAAAAGCTCTCAGAAAACTTGTTCAAAAATGCAAAATAGAAGTGTGATAGCAATAAGGGTCTTTATTAAGGAGTTAGGTATCTCTCTTTGCACTGCCTTGACTCATGTGCACCACACTTTGGATCTGGTATTCGTTCTATACTTATCAAAATGTGTTTCACACTATATGAGGTTAGAATATTAGCCAGGTTTTGCCCTAGCTGGCATGGCTGTAATCTATGCTACATCATTGAAATGGGTTCATCAAGCTTCTGAGATCTGATTTCTCACTGAACATTTTGAGCAGATGCACAAACACACCTTGGAATGGCTGCATGAATAATGCAGTCATTACAACAGAACACATGGCCATATTCTGGTTTTTCCTAACTTGTTTCATGAGCATTGCATTTCTTTTCCTTGGGAGAACCTTCAAGTCTGTAGCTACTATCACAACTAGTGCTCACATTTCCTTTCTCTCTGTGAACTGTTATTTCTTATCTGATCCTAAATAGCTTTCACAGGGCTTCTAAAATTACTGCATAGCAGTAGTATTTCTTATATCTGCATTACCTACATGATGCTTCATGAAAAGCAGTCCCTTGACAGGATAAACCAGCTGGTGTTCACACTGCATTATGGAGGAGGCAGCAGATGCTATATTTAGGGTACAAAATATCTTCTTCCATTATAAATCTATTTTACAGACCACAGAACTCACTGATACAGTTATGTCTTTTTGTGATTGACGAAAATCCTATTTAACTTGTATTTACAACCCAATCATTAAATAGCTGTCATTTTCCCTTTACCTCTTTGCCTTAGTAAAATTACATACACAAAACCATCCTGGTTTTTACTACCTGCAAATGTAACAATCTTCCATGAACTGCCAGGGCAAAGCATCAGTCCTGTATCTATACCTAGTGTGGACAATCCCAGAGCCCAATAGTTTCCCTACATTTCCCCATAAGTCTCCCCAGGGCAGAGACTAATGGGACCTAATCATACTGAGGTCATCTCAGATGAGCCAAGGCTTTACTGTGTTTTTTAAAAGGCATCTAAAATACCTTCTAAATGTATCACCAATCCAGTTTTTATTTTGGGTAGTCATCTCTCCAATAACTTACCTGTGGGTTTTTAATGGCAGGAAATACAACAGAGCTTTTAAAAAACTAATTTCCATGCAAGCAATTCTCCACACCTATGCACACACAGAGATTATGTTTGTTAGATATCTATGAAAATATTCTCCATTTGAATGTGTAGACAGATAGCTGCTGAAAACTGCAGAGAATGGTGTTTATCCTGAATTTAAAACAATAGAAAGCCATGGACTTCATCAACTGTATTTTAATGGCTTTAGCAAAGAGGAATAAAGAACTCCTGAGACAAAAAACATTATAAGTTAAAAAAAAAAAATGTCTTTTTCCCCATTAGAAAAGACTCTTTAAATTTGCATGTGTACCACTCTGATATAAAGTTGGAACAAGGCATTTTTGAATCTGATTAAAGAATCTGACCCAACTCTCATATAATTTAGTAAGAAATCTCATCTTTAATTACCAGGCATTGTAAATTATTTGTATGAATAAATTATTTGTCTGCAGCAAACATGTTCAAAGGGGAAAATGAACGCATCAAGAACCATATTTTACTAGTACATTTTAGTACCTGTCCTTTAAGCCCAATTGAATTTTTCATGCTGCCTAACAGGTACCATGTAGTTTGAAGCACGCAAGTATTCCCTCTCTCCTCAGTAACGCTGGATCTCTTGTGAGATTTAACAGCAGAGAATTTAAGAGGAGGGGGAATACTTCCATTTTGATTTGAGTTGTAAGCACCATCTTGTGGAACTGCAAAGACTGCAGATCAGATCAGAAGAAACATGGATTTACAAGCTCCTCTCCTAAACTGACTGGGAATGCCACCCGGACATAAAACAGTGGAGAAATAGAATGAAATTATTTATCTCTCCTCCTCCAGACCCACAATAAAAATGAAAAGAAGCTTTTCTCCAGCCCAAAACATTAAACTTCTCACTGCCTATCTGCATATAAAGCCCTATGGGCAGCAGAACTGGTATAATCATTGGAAAAGAATTGTAGATGGAGATTCCTGGGTGTAGAAAAGAAAAACTACGGTTCCTTCATGATGTAGAGTTCAGCTCCATTTCCCCCTCTTCTCTTCCCCCTCTCACAGTATTGTTACAAGCTATCATTTCTGATTTACAGAGCAATTGTCTTTCTCCCTACTAGAAAGTACTTATCACAAAAGCTCTGCTCAAGCACTCAGGAAAATTTTAGTCTGGTAAAATGTTACAGATGCATAATGCTAAGCTGCAGCAAGGGATGTGTGGTGCTTGCATTATGGAAGATGCCATTCAACAGACTGGAGGGGAAGGCATTCTCCTTTCAGATTAAAATAGCAGCACACACACTGTCAACGAGGGAAAAATCTACAGATACAGGATTGCACACAATAAGGCACATGTAAACTTTTATGATATATTAATTTCCTTAGCACTGTCAATGATAATATTAATGTTGTTGTATCCATCAGCATTCAGCAGACAATTCACTTGCTCCCACACAATGCCATGGAATTATTTGAAATGTAAATAGAAAAAGCAGAAAAGCTCTTCTACAAGGGCTAGTTAATCTATGAATATTAAACCACAATGAACCCTCTTGGGAGCTCTGACAGACTGCTCCAGGATGAAAAAACGTGTCATTACTGACATCAATCATATTTCCTAAAATAAGTGGGAAGGGAGCAATTATTTGAATAATCACCATCCATAAGTCTAATATCAACTCAGTATGTATGGCCCAAATGAAAATTCATTATTTTTGTCTTCATTTTAAGATTTTTAGTAGAGATACAAGTGGAATGTAAATAACTATCATTTTGTATTTTTGTTACTAAACTACCTTAGCACTTTGCTCTAATATTACCATATGCATATAAGGCTGAAAAATAATTTTTAAAAGCCTATAAAAGAGGCAAAAAGGGTGGGCAGCAGCTTTGCCTTTTGCAGCAGTAATGCTGGTGGATGCTGGTGGTGTCCTTCTGCTTAATTGAGCCCATCCTGTAAATCCATACGGTGTGAGAATGTTAAATGGGATATCAGGAAAATCATTGCACTGTAACAGAATGATTAAAAGACAAGGAGGATGGGACTACTAGGATGATTCATACATCCTTCAAATATCAGCAAGTTTGGGGAGTTCCACTTGTATTTATCTGAAGAAAGATTGTGCAAGTGTAATTGCCACTTAAAAACTCACTGAACATTAGTACAGTACATATCTCTCACTCTGCCATAAAGTCACAGAATCATTGAGGTTGGCAAGGACCTTTAAGAGCATTGAAGCCAACTGTAAATGTGACATGGCCAAGTCCACCACTAAACCATGTCCCTAAGCACCACATCTACACATCTTTTAAATAGTTCTAGGGATGATAATTCCCCCACCTCCCTGGGCAGCCTGTTCCAATGCTAACACATATGTACAACAGTGTAAATTAACATCAAAAAGCTCCCTCGTGTTTTTAGGCTGTATATTTCTCTTATTTATTGCCAGGAAGAGCTTGGATGTAGCACAGTATGTCTTAACACCTTATAGTCCTTAAAGATCCCAGCTTGCCTTTTGCAGACTTAAAGGTAAATAGATGCCATGACCAAATTCCAGCTCAGGGAATTAAGTTCTCCCTAACCTAGTTCCCAAAGGAGTGGTAATTACCTATAGTAGAAGTCTTTATCTGCTGACCTCAGCTATTGGCCACATTTGCTGCCAAACATTTGGCACTTTCACTGCCAACACTGGAGGTTTCTTATCATATGTTTTTCTTTTACTTTTCATGCAGACAAATATTGCCTGTAAGTGACATACTATGAATTATTCAGTTAACAAAGTCTTTTAGGATTCTTCAAATGAAAACACATTTTTTTTCCATGTGAAATAATAGATAATGATAGAAATTACAAAGGAAAGATGTGAATAATGGCAAGAGTTCAATGCTTCTGTCCATTCATAATCTCAGGTCTGCCTGAAAGAATAATGCAAATGTCTTGACATGTTTGACTCACATTTTCCACTGCTTTTCGACTTGCAGGGCACTCAGCTTATTCTGAAATCCAGTATAACCAGAAATTATGGCTGTGTAATTTGAGTTCTTACAATTAGCTAATAAACTTGATACTAACCCTAAATGACTTAGACTTCAAGCAATAGGGAAGGATGTACTTGATATTCTTTGAAAGGCACCTTTAAAGCCATGTAGCATATAGAATTCAAGGGACAATATGAAAAAACCTGTGAGGATTAAATGCAAAAATAGCATTACTTCTCCTTTTGGTACAGTTTTTAAAATGAGGTCTCGAGAACTGAAGAATGAAATACAGCTCAGCAAGAGAGATTCATTTTCCTCACACATACTCTGCAGAAAGTGCAAACTGGAATTTCCAGCTTTTGTTTTTATTTTATTTTTTTAATTCAGTCGGCTGGCAGTTGTTTAAATAGCATCCTTGCCAACCCCAACTTAGAGCCCTCCTGCACACGTGTTTGTTTCTGTCATGTTGAACAGCAGTCTCATAGACTATAAATCACAATATTCTGATAAGCTTCCTCAAGCCAGTATGGCCAAAATTTACCCACTGGGATAAGAGAATTTGACCACATGGGTATGAGCCAGCAGAGCTTAGATACAGGGAAGCTGAATATCAACACACACAGAAGAATAAGGTCAGGCACAGGCAGATAGACCCAAGTTAATCCTGTGTAACTTCAGGTCTTCAATCCAGGTGCCTCAGGATGGTCAGGAAGAGCCCACAGGCAGGGAGAGAGGTTGGCTGAACCCAAGTCAACTTCTGGAGGTGTCAGTCTCTGTCCATAGATTACTGAGGGACATGAGGGTCTTAATTGAGGTGCCATGATTCTGATCCTAGTGAAAGCTAGGTTAACATCCTCATTTTTAACAAAGATGTTGAAAATTTTTCATTTCCTATTTTTTTGGTGTGCATGAGATGGACACTTGACCTGAGAAAGTGCTCAGCTTGCTCAGTTTATGCTTTACCAGCATCACAGCAGCAGCAAATGATGAGTGCTGAACTGAAATATCTCTGAAATAGGGATTTACAGATTTCCTTTAACAGCACCTTTTAACTGTTAAATGACTAATGGGTTAATTTCCTCTTTGGCACAAAGCCTTTACTCTGAGAGTATGTGAAACTTAACAAGCTGTTTTCAACAAAAACATATGGGAAATGGTAAACTTGTCCAGGTTATGTTTAAAAGAGAATATTCTGTTGGAGTAATACTTTGGATAGTCCCCTTAAAAATAAAAATCAACCAAGATGGATTTTAATGTTCCATATTTGATAGCAGCAGAATAAATATAATCACGAGTCTCTTTCCTTCCCACTTAATCCTGCTGCCTTCCCAGGCACTGAATCATTGTTCTCCTTCATTACTAAAATACACACCTGAAGTCCTGATTAGTGTCCAAGATACTTGATAACAGGGACAGTAATCAATACCCCTTCTTTAATCTGTCTGAAGAGGACATTTCGTCCCTTTGCTTTTGGATACAGGCTCTGCTGCTGTGATCCATGGCTTTAATATCACTCCCAGATTAGATGAGTGCAGAGCACTCCTTTAGTTGTTCTTTTTCTTCTCTCAATACATAGCATTGCTGTGCTGCAGCTGTTGCCTGTCCAGTGAGTTTGAAAACACTGGTTTAAAAAACTTAGGCTCTAAATAATTTTGGATCATGCTGCCCAAAGAAGGCTTCTGCAGCCATCCCATAATGCTTCAGGGAGAAACCAGAGCTGGAGACCTCATCTGTGGATTTCAGATATGGGAACTTCTGCCACTTGCCTTGCCCAGTTGCTCTGGGGTTGTGGTGAATTTTTGTTTTATTTGGTTGTTGATTTTAAAAGCCACAGTAGAAAAAAGACTATTTCAGCAGATAAAGAGCTGCAGGTCTTTCCTTTGGAACAATTGCAATCTGGAAGACTGAGATTTTGGCCTGAGTTTTGCAAACCATGCACATGCTTAGTTTTAGAGATAGAAGCCATCTCCCTGAACTTTAACAGCAGCCAGGTGCAGGTGCACTTCAGCAAAAACCTGGTATTTGCTTCATGAGTATTTGATTTGTAAACATATTCCTCTGTATTCGTGCTCTGTAAAATAAAATCATTATCTTTAAAAATCTGTTTTGTATACCTTTAAAAAAAATACTGCACAGTAATATGATGCCTACAGTTAAATATACCTTCTACATTGCTGCTTTTACTACATTATAAGGCAGTGAATTTTGAGACAACATCAATAATTTAGAAACTCGACTATGAGCAGCAGCTGAATTGGATTATCTTTACTGGGCAATTTTTTTCAGTAAGATATTAGCTTCTCTTTTTTTTATAGGACTACATCGATGGAGAGCTTTCAGTAAATCCCTGTAACACAAAATCAATAGACATAAACCCATGTGCAATTATAAAAAATTTTTTCAGCAAGTATGATTCTTCTCACAGCTCTGCCAAAAGGAGTGTGCAGTGTTCAAAACGAAGCTAATGGGACTTAAAGGGCAGCTGGTGGAGCCACCACCTACAGACACAGGAAAACTGCAGGGACTCAGCCCTCCATTTGTGTGAGGGAACTTCCTCATGATCCTTGCCTACAGCAAAGGGCATTTTTAGCTCTAACTGCCTGAAGAGGTCTCTTTTCACCACTGAGTCAACTGGGGTTTGAACAAGCAGTTCAAACAGAGCATTTTAAAGGCCAGGTTGTCTATACTGTAATTTAAAACAAACCCCAAAAAAGACCAGAACACACATTAAAAAAAAAACTTACTAAATTGGAACCAAGCTGGCACAAGGAGGTGTCTTTTTTTTGTCCCCAGAAATGGACAGACTGAGATGATTACTGGTGTGCACAAGCACTAATGCACAATTCTCTCATCCCTCCTGACATTTTCATCCAATGCAAACAGGCATCATGCGGAAACCACTGTCAGCATCACTGGGTGAGTACCAGTGTCCACCTGGGTCATTTTTTCTTCAGATGGAAAGTGACCCACACCAAAGTCCCTGTATGTTCCTGGATTCAAACCCAAAAACTGTTGTGTCTAAGGGCGATCCCACCGGGCCCTCAGAGCCTTTGCTATATAAACTGATTCTCTCCAGACTCCCGGTTAGAGTGGGCTGCAAGCCAAAGTCATTTGACAAATCAGGGGGATGAAGCTGTATCTTTTGGGAGCGCTGACAGTCTCCAGCACAGATAGGGGAAATGTGGAAAGTCTCTTCATTGTCTGAATCTGGCAGGGATTATTTGGACCAAAGACTTCAATTACAATTGACAGTGCAGGCGTGCTGCTGATGGCAGCCATTTTACGGATGCAGAGTTATCCCTAGTGACACTGGCAGTAAGGAATAGCTGCCAAATGACCCACATTTGTAGGTAGTTCCTACTGACCTGAGGGAGACTGCTTAAGCCCAGCATCAGCTGAATCAAGTGACTGCAAAAGAGCCATTGTGGAGCAAGAGATTTCAGTAACTGTGCTGACTGACCTGTACTCCTGTAGCTTCTGCTCTCCCAACCACAGGTGCAAAGGATCAATACTGTCTGCTGCACTAAGCAGTGGGATGTGAGCCTGCCTTCCTCAGGCTCTTCAAGGGAACCACTTGTGCTGCCAGGTCTATGTTTCCCCAGCTCGTGAGCTGCAGTAGGATCCTGAAGCTGTGGCTGATGGAAGTTTTCACTGAAATCTGTTCTTCTCACAGAGGGGATAATGCATGTACAGTGACTGCACAGTGGGAGAAGTCAGATCTCACAATCTGTCCCTCCAAGCTCAGGATCATTTGAGAGCATTCTCTCATTTGAAATAACCTTGTTGACTCTTCTCCTTAGCTTTCTAGGGGTGAACCACCACACTCTACAGCAATTACAGAAATCAGAATTTTCCACTTATTTTCATTTAAAACAGAAAAAGATTACTGTAGCAACAATACTCCATCAACCTCTAATAGTTCACAAATGAAAGAGTGCTATTAATCTACAGACTCAGTATGAACTCTGGGTAATGACTGAAGACATCAGTAGACGTTTCCACTACAGAGTATTTGCAGGCCTGGCCTTGAGACTTCAACTTCTGTGACTGTGTTGAAATCAAAGGCTAGAGTTCATATGACAAGAAAAAAGCCTGGTGTTCACAGACACGCAGCCAGCACACAAGGATATGCCTTAACAGCAAACTGCTACCTTACAAAATGCCCTGAGGTGCACACTCTATACACAGTATGCTCTTTAAAATGTCCTGTAATGGATTCTGTGGTACCTTCTCTGACTTCATTCCTCAAGTTTAAGGGCTCACGTGGAAGCCAATACCTAAGCAATGTTAGCAGAAATGCAGAAAGACCTACAGGCAGAGAAAGTGGGTATTTTCTTGGTCACACTTCCACACATTTTTAGGAAACAACAATTAACCTATTTTTAGGAACATGATTCACTTTGAAAGATTGCATCTCAATGCTGTTTTCTTGTACAAAAGCTAACAGAACTATGTACCCAAGAGGTATATGTTACTTCTATGTTTGCTATCTTTCATCAAACCCTAATGGCCCTTTAGAATTTTTAAGATATTTCTAGAAAAGATACGGGAGTGGAAAATTATAAAAATTACACATCCAAACTGTAGATTAATATGCCTGAAGACACTTTTGAAGACTGGCAATTAATTCATATTCAGAATAACAAACTATATTATGACTAGTAGCATAAATACTTGTAATTAAGCTGTTTACAGAGCAATTACTGAAATTTTTAAAAATACTATTTCCTTAAAAACAAAGTAGAAGCCAAAAGTGTCTTCAAAAATATTCAAGTAGTCTTTACACTAAAGCTCCAAACCACCACAAAGATAAGAAGCAATCAGCACACAAGTGGAATACTTCTACCAAATTGTACTTCAAAGTTTCCAGTCCCATGCTGCACTGTTTCTTCTAGTCTCACCTCAATGTGGAAAATCCCAATGACATTTCAAGCATGAAAGCCTACCCATTCACATAGGCATGTTCTCATAAGCCTATTGGAAGTCTTTTCCCATGAGCATTTGACTAGGTATATTCTTTTACAATAGGTCTTCAAGTGTTTTATTTTATACATAAAATACAGCATACAGCTAGTGTGTATAGGGAATAAGGTCGTGTACAGCTAAAGGAATAACCCTTGACATTTGCTTTTCCATTTAAGAAGAGTGTATTTCATGAACAGATGTGGATACTGCAAATCCAGTCACTGGCATTGCCTGCTGGGGAAGTCAGAGGGATTCAGTCCCAATACCATAAAGGTTCGTGCTTGAGATTCTAACACTCACTACACAAAATTCTCTGTATCATAAAGAACATGCTCTTCCCTAGACTAAGTTGATATTAAAATTAGATCTCTACATTTCAACAAGAAGAAATACAAAGCCCAAAGATATGCACGGTTTGTTGCTTGGTCACTGCCCTGAAATCATCCCAGCTCTCTCCTAGAGCATGGAGAGGGAGAACACAAAATCCAAATGCTGTCCTTTTGGCCTATCCTCAGTGCGTCTGGATGTCACCTTCTGAAAAGAAAGGCATTAAGGGAATAGAAAGGGAAGAATGGAAGGCAGGAGTGATGAAACATTTCACCTGTGGCTGAATTTTGTTGGTGCCTGCAAAATGAGCTGGAGCCCCTGCCCCAGCCTGGCAGCAGATGTATAAGGGACCACAGGAAAGCATCGCACTTGGCACCACTACAGTCGGCAGTGACCAAGGCAGCCAAAGAAGAAACTACAGAGAGACCTGACACCTGTTTGGTGGAGTTGCTTGGCTCCTTCAGTGGCCTTCACAGACAGGGAACAAGACATCCCTCGTTTTCCTGGGTTCATTCATTTATGTAGGTCAAAGAATTTTATGGTTTTTTGGCATCCAAGATATCCAATTCCACTCTTTAATTACTCTAAAAATTCATTCTAACATTTAGTCATGTGTGGCACAACATGAAAATCCTTTTAAGACCCTTTTGCAAGATTTTCTTGTTTTTCTTTAAAGAAATTAAAAGGATTCTGTCCTAAGTGGCTTTCAATACAAATCTCCAAGAAACAGGGCCTGCAATATATCCTAGAAGATGATTATTTCAGAAGACAAACATTTGAGATATCAAAGAATGTTTCTAATGTGACAAATCTTGGGGAAGGAATGCTGTGGAGCACCTCAGAAATTAGGTGACTAGAAAGAGGTGGTAGCATTTTTTCTTTTTCCCTCCCAGCCCAATATTCTCAATAACTAGTAAATAAGTCCCCAGATGCATTAATGGCTGCCATCCAGGAAATGCATCTGCTGTGTTTATGAGATCTGCAGCTCATAAATAACTGCCAGCTATAGAATTATTCACTTCAGTGCTATCAGAGTGTTTTATAAGAAAGGAGACTCTACCAGAATTACATGTACGAGTTATATCAGTCAGTTTGATTTAGATCTCACGTGCATGTGTGCTAAAGGTTAGCTTTTGTGGAAAATGACCACTATAATTTTTTCCATGAACTGTCTGACTAGAAATCGAAGCTTTCTGAACCACACACACTGCCACTTGTCCTTTTTCCATCAGCACCCCCTGTGCCAGTATACCTGTGAGGGTACACTTCAGGCTTCACCTTATGAAAGCCCTAGTCCCATTTTGTCAATGACTTTTTACATCCTTGTGCTATGTAACAGAGAAACAATGTCCAGGTTTTACATGCCAAATATCACATGCTGCCTTTTGTGGATCCAGACAGAAGGCTAAGGCTCCTGTAGCCCATTCACTGAGGTTAGTGCAAAAACCTCCACTGGTTTCTATTGGAACTGGCTTATACCTGAGCTGATCCACGAAGGCACAGGTACAGTAATGGTACAGCTGCTTATATGTGGCTCACATATTTAAATTAGAAAAAAAATTTCCCTGTTGTGATCAACTCCTATCAAATATTGCCAAGGTAATTCTGAACAAAAAATTTAGGCCAGAGAGGAGAAAAAAATAGACTGAAGTCACATATTAAAAAGAATGACATCTAAGAAAAAAAGATCTAAATGCTTCGTAATTGAGTACTCTGCCCCTAATTTCTACTTCCGAAAGGAATTAATATGAAAATATTTTCAATAAGCTGGTAAATAGCAGGGTGGGTAGTATTCTGCAGATAAGCCTGTGCTATCTTCACCTTTCATTCCAAGTAGCTGACCTGAATAAACTCTGTTTTGAAGACCATGTCATCAGATGCTGCTGTGCTCAGTGTGCACGTGCCATGATCTACACTGCAACCAGAAAGCTTTAGTGAAGGCTTTACATTAACATGTTCACATTCTGGGCATATGGACAGTCCTAGGACAGCAATACAAGAACCATGCAAATATAGTCCCCATACATTTAAAGGGATGACTAGGAAAGGAGCTGCAACTCTTCCCATACAAACATGCAGTGCTCACTCTGCAGAGAGTCTTTACAAATGTTTTTGGCAGCTCAGGTACCTGCAACGTGACATGTAAGAGCTTCCAGCTGTATCTGGCCCATGACCACCAGGCTTCTGGTCCCTTGTCAGGTTCTAAGAAAAAGCAAAACTCTTAAGCTTCTAGGCAATTAAGTACAGAAAAAAACATTTAAACTTTAAGAGGCCAACAGGGGTCAGCCCTGCCTTAGCATGGAGGCAAACTGAACACAGTAAACATGCCACTTCCAGCTCCATGGCCTGTGGTGCAACTCAGTCAAAAGTCACTTTTTGGAAAATACACAAGGCTTGAATAATTAATGTTATAAAGCAGCTACAGCCATGAAAAAGCAATGAAACATGTGGCAGCAGGAGCCCTCCTGAGGAAGTACCTCAGCTTTCCCACATTAGTCCAAACTGAACTCAGCTCTGCAGTTCTGTACTTGAAAGAAGCATAGAAGAGACCTGGTGGGCTCAGTTCTTTTCTCATACATCCACATACACTCAGCAACAGTTTCTTGTTTGCACATCACATCGAGTGGTTTCAGCACTGCTGGATGTGGCAACTGCAGCACTTCTGCCCCCAGCAGGATCGCCCTTCCAGAACAGGCTTGGAATGAATAAATCAAAGTGGCACCTTCAACAGTTGTGAACCTTTCTTGCAATGTGTTTGTCTACAGGACTGTAATTTTTACTAAACTAGAGCATATAATTTAAAATGGACAAGAAAATCCTTCTGCAAGAGCGAGTCTAGGCAGAATACATGGATGTGTCTAATATGACCCTCAGTCAACTATACAGGACTATGTGCAAGACACAGAAGTACAAGAGAGAACCGCAGCCACTAAACCTGATGCTCAAGCAGCTGATTATGAAATAGACAAGAGGTGGTTGTGCTTGATGTGGCTATCTATTGCTATTCTAGTTTCATTGCTGAAACAGAGCAAGTGCTTCAAATACAGCAACGTGCCTGAAAGAGGCACGCACGGCTCCCACTGCCTGCAGAAGGGGCTGCACGGGGATGCTTGAAGGAGAAAAGAGCCCTTTGTGTCATATCAAACACTGGAGCATCCACTAGATGATCTACTTTTGACTCACACTTTATCTCATGATCAGCTGGGCTGGGATACTGAACACACTGTCAATTGTTTAAAGATGGAAAAATAAAGCTGCAGGCTGCAGTTGATGTTTACTGAGGTGTTGTGAAGCTGTTCATTTATCCAGGCAGAAAGCACTGCAGAAGAAATGCTGGAAAATGTAATCAAATGTTGCAGAAAAAAGCTATATTGGTTTTATGTTATTATGGCTGTTTATATTTATCACAAAGTACCAATAGTTAGTATATCCAGCAAGGTAACTAGCTGAACACATGCACACATGTAAACCCATACAAATTATATAAGAACATGTGCTGTTTAAAAAAAAATGGCTAACACTAACCTTCAAAAGGAGGACAAATGTTATGGTTTGCCTCAGATTTCCTGCATTTACTGAAACATGGAGAACTGAATGTTGCACATATATTCCAAACACTACAATAATAACAAAGAAAAAGGTGAAAACCCTGAAAAGTTCTAATTCAGTTTAATTAAAAATAAAAATTAAAAAAAAAAAAAACAAAAAAAACCCAACAAGAAACAGCAGACCAACAAACAGCCTTATAGGGGTGTTGTGCTTGAATTCCACAACAGTTCCTTAACCAAAATGGTCTCCCAAGATGTGCTTATTCCTACCTTCTGCTCAGTCTCCTGAGAAGCCACAGGTAACAAATAACACATTAGCCATACAAGGACTTCTGTACAACTTAGCAACTTCAAACATCCCCCTTTTATTCTAAAATGAATAAATTAATAGAAAAAAGTTAACTCCAAAATCATTATCTTATTCAAGTACCAAGATGACCCCAGGCCAGATCAAGAGTGGGGCAGAAGGACTTACAGATTAATTTATATAATTTTATTTTCAGTTTTTGAAGTCTTTAGGACTTTATATTTGCTCAACCACAAAAACAGTCTGATTTTACTGCTTCTATATATATACACACACACAAAAGTTTCTACTTGAAGGTCGCTTCCTTATGATACTGCAAAACTTAACCCAGCCCACACAATTTTCTTCTTTGAGAAAGCCAAGAATCACTTATTCCTTTGGAAAAATGTTCATGTTCTACCTCAAAAGACGATGCAACTCTAGTGAAATGTATTTATTCTTTTTCAAACAGAGACCAATTCCTGCAAGCAACTAGTATACTCCTTTATATAAGCAAAACAAAGTTATATGGCTGAGAAAAAAAATCACATATTCTAACTGATTCTAAATAATAAAAAGAAATATTTTTGTTTGGCTATTCCAATTCTCCTTTTAATATGTGTGCTTGCTGTCAGGGTTAAATTGAAGGCCCTTAACTCTCTCTTTGAAACATTAAATAGGATAAACCTGCTTGCTGGGGTCTGTTTCTTTGATATTTTTTACCTAATGGAACCATGTTACATCTGAATCAAAAGAGGTAAGAAGATTAAACATTAACAAAGTAGAATCTTTTAACTGGTTTTCAAACATAAACAGGTAAATAAACACATAAAGCACAACTTGAAAAGAAATCAGTCTAAACTCTCCTCTCCTTTAATAAAAATCACCTGAAGTAAGAGGGCATTTTAAAGTGGATATTTATTTTCTTGTATCACAGTTATGAAACCTCAGTCCTTCCTTCTGATTATATTTTCAGAATGATTCAAATTACTGCTTATGTGACAGCATCATTAATGGAGAAAAGCATTAGGTTACCTGTCAACTTGCCACAGCAGAGCACTTTCTGGCACTTGGCAAGTCATTCCTAGAGGACTTGCTCAACATATGCCCAAATGTTACACAGAGAGTAAAGCAACATATATTCAGCATGATGAAGGAAATCAAGAAGTATTGGTGAAAGTCATTGACCAGGAGCATTTACTTTTGTCTTCCACAAAGAACCAAGTCCAAAGATTCTACACTGTTCTCTTCAGCCTTACTGCATTTAACTGCACTGCTAGGAGAACAGCGACAGAGTTTACAGCTTTCTCATGACCTTAAACCTCATGGTTAGTAAGCATTCACTGTACATCCACTGTCAGTCAACACGTAGGCCACAGCTGGCCTTGCTTCCTCCCAGGCATATTGTTCATACCTTAGAAAATGCTTTTCATGTTACTGATGCTGTGAATAATGCTTCGTGTATAGCAGAAGCATCTCACTGCATTTTGAAAGCTTTATCAACCAGCGTTTTTGTTTCTTCTTAAGAGAAAATGAAAAGAGTTTAATGTTAAAGCTCAGAGATCTAACAGCAATGTACCTGTTAGGGTAAGATTTTCACAATTCACTGTTTGCTTTTTCACAGTCACTTCTAACCAAGATTAAAATCAAGTTTGAAGAAATGAAGATAACTGGGCTTTAAAGTTCTGACACCTGCACAGTCCACCAGGAACAAGATAACAGCAGTGAACCCTAAAGCTAAAAGCAACTAATTGCCAAACCATAAAATTCTGGGAAAAGGGTTCAGCAATGTTCTCCTTCTGTTTCCTTGTAAATGAAGGAAAACATAAGATAGTTGACAGGGTGGGAGGTGGATGTTTCCCACCAGCACAAGTAGCAGTTTCAGTTTCTGATGGCAATGAGGAGAAAGCAGAGCCTGAATTGAGCCTATAGAGGTTTAACTGATGCTCCTAATCAAACTGAAGCCACATTAATCACTCATATACATAGTTAAAACAGGAGAAAAAGATGGTTTCAGGATTTTATCTGTTACTGTCAGTAAAACAGGGTTTACCAGGAAAATATTGCCTTATTAAGTGGGTGAGGTTATTAAGAAAATGTACTGTAGAGATGACAACTTATTAAAAAAAACAAGACAACACAACACCCGACCTGTAGGCTAAACAAAGACACTGTGAATGTTTTGAAAATGTAGTCTTTTTACCTTACACTTTTAAAACTGGAACTACAGAGGACTACAATACAATCTGTGATCCAGCTAAGAGTTAGAGGCTGCATGATGGTTCTGCTCCTATTCAACAGAAAGACCCAAGCCATAAAAATGCTGAGGATGCATTTAAATAATGCCATAGGAGCATCACTCACTCACCTTCCTCTCATTCCCACCAGGCCAGCACTGGTGTGTCCCCAAACCACTAGTGTAGCTCCAAAAGAGAGTTGAACATCTGCAATACCAACATGCAAATGCTAAGTGGTGAGATGGAGGATAAAAAGGAGTTAAGCCCAGCAGTTTTCAGTGACAAGTGGCTCAATGAGTCTAAGCAGACTGTGGTCTAAGAAACATCAGGCCACACTCCAGGATCACACTGAGCCTACAGCCGAGTCTCAGGCTTCTTTTCATCCATCTTAATGCCCTGTTTCTTCTCCAGGGTCATCAGCATGTTGTAGCTCACAGTATGGTTACAGGTATTCGCTGAAAGCCAGGAGAGAGATGAGCTGGTTTTTTTGTAAATTCATCTGTATTCTCAGGTCTTAGCACACAGCATTAAGCTCCTCAATAGTCAGTGCCACTGGTTATTAAACACAGCCTGCTACCTGCTGTACATATACTCTTGGACTCCCCTGCAATTTGACCCAAAACCTGTTAAGATTTTCTCCCATCCACTTGATCACAGTGATCAAACACCATCAGCTCTCTGCAGCCAGCCCATCATGATCTCCAGCCAGGCTCCTCAGGTCTTCTCTTCATGGTGTCCAGCTGGGGACTATGCTCTGTGACCTTCACCCAGGAACAGTCCCCAGGAATGCTTTGGTCCATTTACTGGTCTTCAGTATCTGCATCTACAGCCCTACAAATGCAAAATACCTATGCAAGGTGCAGATATATTTCACAGATTCTACATTTCCATTGCAAAGAGGAGAGAGGCCAAAAGCTTTAGTACCCAGTAATTTACAAAACAATTTCAAATTCTTAGTTAAGACCATTTTTATCTGAAGACAAGCATTCAACATTTGCATCTCAGTCTACCAGTCAGTATTAGGGCACATATAATGGAATAAATACTGGTTTAAAGTGGATACTAAGAGCAAAAGACACTTGATAACTGAACAAATTGTACCAGAAAATCTGTGGATTTAACTGCCTAACATTTATGTATTTCCATTTTACCTAAGCAGTTCTCAAACTAGTTAGTAATGTAAGATAAAAACACATGGGAATCATATAATGATCCTACAAACAAAATTATTATACCACTATTTAACACTGGGAACATGAACAACTTTGGAATTTTGAGAATTTTGCTAAAAACCCTCCAGATCAACTATTTATTGTATAACAGTCAGAGCGTATAGTTCCTCTCTGCGTAGAATGCAGAGCAGAGAACACTTTATAAGCATGCTAGGAATATTAAAAGTACTCTTTGAATATATATTTCATGTAATTCAAGAAAACCATATCTCCACTTTCATTATTGTATCTGAATAAGCTGTTCCAACTTCAGGAATTTTTTTTTTTCGTTTCAAAAGAAATTATTCAGACATAATGGTCTTGAACTAAAGAGCTGTTACATAAGTTACTGTTTGCGAATCTCTTAAGTATACATATTTAAAGAGGCACAAATACACACAGAGTACACGTGCAAAACTCCACCTCTCCTTATACAACATAAATTTTACAGCGCTTTCTTTCTGCAAATGAAATTTCCTAGTTTCAAATGCATTGCCCTTGAGGGTATCAAGTAATGTGATGAAATACTGTAAGGTTTCTGCTCTTATAGTGAAGGTCATTATACAATGGACCGTTTCTTTTGTCTCACTTTTCAGGATGATCAGAGCACTGAGGCGATAAGAGGGAAGCTGGTGCTTTTATGTGATGCAAAATCACCAAGCTGCATGTCCAGTCATTGCCTGGTGCTGCACTGCAGCTTCTGAAACAAACCTTCCCCTGTACCCAATGACATTAGAAAAGCTTAGGGCCTGCTTCTCTTTTAAAATGACAGAAGCGTTTTTCCTATAAGGTTGAAAATATTCTTGATTGCAGTATCTGATGTAATTGTTTTGAAAAAATCATCATAATTTAGAATGGTTTTCATTTGTTAAACACATACTCGTGAGAGCTAAATAAAGTGACAGGAAAAAAAGTGTAAATAATATGCAGTGTGAATGTAGATGGGATTTCTAATATCAGAGGATGTTTTTTTTATCTAATGAAGACAGTAAATTGCACAGCACAGTAACTGCATTTCATGCTGCATACAGCACTGTGCAGCCACAGCTGCTGTGGACAGATATTTTCTTTCTCCCAGCTTTACAATATTCTCTGATTTAATCAACACACAGGATATTGGAAAACAGTCTCCAGGATATGGGAGAAAGTCTGTAGCATAAACACACTACCTAAAGGGCTAAGAGGAAAATTACCAGGAAAAGTTCTTATTTTCCTCACCCCTACCCTCCCCACACATAGATGCTGAAGAATAGATGAAGTCTTTCTCTGGTTGCCATGAAAACTAAGAGATGCAGCCTTGCCTCAGAGGAAATGATGTTATGCTCACACAATGAATAAGAAATGAGAGCTGCATGGTCCTACCTCAGAAACACAAAGCTGAGTCAAAAGACAGTCTTTCTAAAACCCAGGCATGTGTGGATTCTAATCAGCTCTGTTTATAACGTATGATCATAGTTAATTGTTCATTAATTCCACCATGTCATTTGTTCAGAGATTATACCCTCCATATAATGAATGTTTTGGGGTACACTCCAGCAGAGGAAATTAAAACAGATAATAGCTGTGATTTTAAGGAGTCTTAACAATCTTAGATTTTAATCCATTGGCCTATATTAGTTTTAAAAGGTCTCAAAATATTAAAAACTGTCTATTCCCTTGAAAAAGGAAACACACATGCTTACAGAGTTGATCTGTTTCTCTCTAACACTTGGCCTCACCCTGGAAGCTGTCTCCTTACAAAGCCTTCCCCTGCAAGAGGTGGGGACGTGGAGGGCCTCAAACTTCCAGGTGCATAATTCACACCCAGTTCATCAGGCATTCCACTTTTAGGTACTTACAATTACTATAAATAACACTGAAAACACTGAATGGAACAGAGCAGACAGCATTAAATGCCTGCATTCATGATAATGGAGAAGTTCAGGGTTCTCTCCTGGACTTAGAAGAACCCTTCAGTCCATGAACTCACTCCACTTGACAAGACAAGACAGGCTTGCAAAACGTCACAAATACACACTCATCTGAGTAACACTGATAATTAACTATTTTGCTGCTTATTTGAGCCTCCAGAATTCTGATGTGTCAAGAATGACAGTACTTGTCTAACTGCTATCACCATGGGCTTCGGTTGCATTTCACTTGCAGTCTTAGGGTAAGTTGATCCTTAATAGTTTTCATGAGACTGAATTTGCTGCAGGGGCATAATGTGTTTGGAGGGCTGTCACAAAGAGAGCAGTGTTAGTGATTGAAATGGCTCCCTCTGCTCAGAGCAACAAAAAAATTTTGGGAAAAACTATCAGATTACATGGAAATTACTGAATATAAATGATGGGCTGGAATCAGAATTTTCAGGTTTTCAACACACTTGCAAGGAATTTTATTTAAAAAAATAAAGTAAAATAATTTCTGTCAACATGCCAAAACAAATTTTTCAATTGACTGTTTGGGGTTTTTTTTATTTATTTTCAAAATTTAAATCAATATTTTATGGTTTCCTAGGTTTGGGGGCTTTTGTTAGTTTGGATTTTTTTTCCCCCCCAGGATATGTTCATCTTGTTATTGACTTTAATGCTTTGTTGAGTTTAAATCAAATTTGAGTCTTTAAGCATAATAAACCGTATTTTTCTATTTAAGAAACTCCTATCTGGGAATATTTGCCTGATTATTTGCTATGATTTGGCCACTGTGTTCCGAATTTGCCTTTGTTTGTTGCATACAAATAACCGCCTGAAGGAGAATTTATATACTTCTACTTCACACATTGGAGGAACACCAGGCATATAATGAGTTAATTAGATGCTTAGTAAGCACAATTAAATCAATAATATGAATACATTTATCAGCTGTGGCTTAATCCTAGATGGCCTTCTTTTCCTTATCTAATGGACTGATCCTTGTTCTCATCTTCAAGGTTTTCTCACTGTCAGTGTTTAACCATTGTTTGCTGATGATGATACAAATATTCATAACGTGAATTTATTAAAAAAAAAAAAACATATGAAGAAAAAAATGTCTTTGAAATGCCAAGTTTTGGAGTTAATTGGAATCCCCAGTATTTCAACTTACTGTTCAAGATAAATGATGCCATGTGCAGCTTGCAGGTGCTCACATCCAACTTTGATTACACAGAGCTGTGATAACAGATAGCGTTTCAGGATGGGCCTTGTCTCCTAAAAACTGTAAGCCCAACACAAAAGCTGATCAACCTGTCTAGTTACAAAATATTTTGTTTTCTGGAAAGTGAAATCTCCTGCTGGCAGGTAGCATTTTCCCCTATGCATTTCAATTGCAACAACTGTATATCTCTTGCAGCTAAAGACTTAAAATCAAAGCAAAGAGAACCTTTCCTTGATCTAATGCAAAGAATCTTGGTTCTCTGGGGGGAAAGGTTTATTTAATTCCCTGTAATGATGAGAGTTTCCCTCATTTTGCAAGGTGTGTTACAAAAGGTTTGACTCCCTCCCACATGCATTCCCATTGCATTTGGCAGCATCACTCAGGAAAGGCAACAATACCATGACCCATGGGTCAAATATTTTTAAAAGTTATTCTAAGTATAATGTCACTAAACTTAAAAGACACGCAGTGACCTTTAAAGTAAAATCTTAATGTTTGTAATCCATCAGAATGGAAGAAAAGTATTATCTAAAATGCCACCAATAGATTAACATCACAAGGCTGAAGGACCAGCTTTCCTCAGCTGACTTCATTTGACTGTTACCATGCAGTGCCAGCATAGTCATCACCAGAATGCCTTGCTCTCATTACAGAAGGAATTCTGAAATTCAGAATTATCACCACTGCTCTGTTAATAAACATTCTGGTTCTGCCATTTCAAAAAAAAAAAGCAAGCAAACATGTTGTCATTCTAAGGCTGGTTAATACACTCCCTCACTCCCTCTGATTTACCCCTGACCTCCTGACCTTGTCCTCTCTTGCCATCACTCTTCCCCTGGGCAGCCATTGACATCTCTTCATCAAACAGCAGGATGTATTTCAGGAGGTATTCAATACAAGGTGGCTACATATGAAACCTAAAAGGTACTGCTAGAAAATCCTCCCTAAAGCAATACAGCTCTAATCTGTAACTGCCAAATATAAGAACTACAATCACATTTATTGAATCCCAGTCACCATCTACCCGTGAAATAAAACTGATTGCAGGCAACCCTCATGTTAGTAACACTTCATATATTCAATTTATGTTTGCATGAACAAAGCTATGCAAGAGGCAAAAGCCTGGATATTCATCTAAAAGATAAATGTATAGAATACCTAATATTAACAAAATCAACTGCCACTAATTGACATGCATGTTTCTATAAAAATTAATTAAAACATTATAACTGAATAACTAAAACCAGATAAAATTGAACCCACAGGAAAACCCAATATATTGCAAAGTCCCAGCCAGGAGTTTCCAAAAGCTCTGTCAGGGACCTTGCTGGTTACATTTGCAAGATTAGCCCCAGATCCCCACCCAGTTTTATTTTTTATCCCTTGAATATTTCTTCAGTCTTCCCTTAAGATATTGTTTAGTTTGAATATGACCATAGTCTTATGATTTTGTTTTCCCTTTGAGATTATGACCTTTGCTCCTTTTCTACAGAACTCTTCCAGACAACTATTTTCTAGGAAACAGGCAGGCACAGAGAATGTCTTGCGAAAACTAGGACAGAGGTTGTGACTTATCCAAAAAAAAAAAAACAATGTGAGAAAATTTTGCTGCAAATGAAAAGAAATACACAGAAAAACATAAAGCTAAATTTTGTTTTTACCCTTAAAGTTTAAGAATTAAAAAAATATATATTTTGGGTTGGACTGATATTTTGGGTAACAATTGCAATTTTGTAGATGTATTTTGCTCAGCTTCATACCATACAGGTCCTGAAACTGACAAGCCCTGATTAATTTCTGGTTACCTCATTGTATGTGGGCCTTGACAAAGTACTAGGCTACATATCCACTGTATAAATTCAAACAGCAAGCTAATGGATAACAGATATCATCTTTTCAAGGACTTAAGATGCAATCTCTTGGACGCCCTCCAACCAATTAAATTTTGCACTCTGCTATATAAAACCAGGTTTTACCTTTATGCCTACTTTGATGCCTGAATTTCTCCCCCAGAAAAAGTCAGTATCTCTGCCTGGGGAGGAAGGCTTCACAAAGACAGCTGCAGTCCCAGCACAGCAATGCAATCAGAGAGCAGCAGCCCTGCAGGCAGCACTGAATTTGCTCACTTGCCGCAGGACTGATGCTTTCAGGAAGAGAGCCATCCCCTTTCAGCCATACATCACCTTTCCTGCTCACAGATCCTATCTGTACCAGACTGAAAGGAACCGCAGGACTCCCCACACTCAGCTGGGTTTGGAGCCCAGTCCCCAGCAGAAACTGAATTTTTGTTGGTTTTGTCCTAATTCTGCTCGCTCCCAGGTTTTATCTACAGACTCAGGCCGGACAAAACAATGCAGTTGAATAAGGAGCCCCTCAGAACGAGGGGTTCAGCTTATACAGTCCAAATAAGACTGAATTTCTGGGTCAGCTGCCCCCCTCACTCCTCCTGTATCTCCCCTTTAATTGCTGCTTCCCTTTCAAACATCAAGGCCCTTTCTAATGATTGTATTCTGTTTTTTCCTCAAATTTATTTAAATTGACGTGTTTTAAAAGTGCACCAGCTTTTCTCTTTGCTCATTTGCATTTGGTAGTAAACAAGAAGAAAGTGGCAGCTTTGCTGTTGGAAACAAAGGGCTTCAATTTTGAACAGCATCCCTGAGGATCTTGTTTGGTCACAGCAGCTCTTGGCTTTCCAACCCAAGGCAGATTGTGCATGTGGCCTTTCAAGCTGAATTTATTGCATATGTTCAGTGGTTCTTCTAATTGGACCTATGACTTGACCACAATTCAGTGAGTTTAGCTTCAAGGATAACAGGCATGTTCTTCAACAGGAAAATACATACCAGAATTTTGGCAATTTTCCTGTGTATTAGATGGGTTAAACAGAAACAATTTTGAAAAAAATTTACCAAATATTTATAAACAACACAGATTTCTACCTGTAATTTAACTAGGGTGAACAGTCATTATAAAATAATCTTTAGCCAGTGGCTCATTACTATATATAAGAAAATTAATCTAAATAATAGTAAATAAGAAAATTAATCTAAATCATAGTAAATAAAAAAGTAATCTAAATAATAGTAAATCGGATATTTATACTGAATACTGAGGGCCATAATTAGAAATATTTCCATGTATACTTTCTCTCCACCAAAAGCTTTTAAAAAAGCATATACTTCTTTTAAAACTGCACTTCTCTGTCAGAATTATGGCAAGACCAAAGCAAAGACTTTCCAGAGGATTATGGGCATGGCCAATAGGTCCAATAACAGAACAACACTGATCTGCTAGCGAAAAAACCATAAATCCTAGCTGGGTTTTATTTTGTAGCAGTGGTTCTTATGCAAGGCATGCAAAATATATTCTCTGTCAACAACAACTTTTATCTTTTACGTGGGTAGTGTGTGCTGAGTGTGCAAAACATTTATGAAGCCTTCTTTAAGCATAACCAGACATTTTGATATTACAAAAAAGGTAGACAGAAAAATATCAGATAGGAACATCAAACAACATACTCTTTGCCATAACTGTTAAAAAGCGTTGGCTGTTCCTCAGGCTGCCCTACTTAGAAACTTTGATTGTGCACCCACTGTCATGAGAAATGTTTTCCCCTCAAAATCTTTTTAATCTTTTCAGACTGGTAGAAAAACAGTAGTCTTTAGTTATAAGAATTTTGATGCTTAGCAGCTTCAAAGTGCTGGCAGTTTCAAAATAAATCAAGTGGTAGGAAAAACTAGGACTGCAGGTATCCAGTACATTCATTGGTTCTCCTTGAAGATGTTTTCCTTGCTTAGATGGTAAAAATGTGGTAAAGGAAATCTTTCCACCCACTTCTCAGCAATATTTCACTATGGGATATTTCAACTTTCCTGAGACTTGTGTAAGAGAAAGGAAACCATCCACAGATACATACAGAACATACTGCCTGCTACTGTCTTTCTGAAAAAAAAAATCCTCTTTTGAGAGCAGCTTCCCCAGCATGACAGAAAAATGCTGCATCTACTCACACATAGGCTGAGGCTCTTTTTTTAACTTGCTGCACCATGAAGTGCTTGATACATGTATCTTGGGAGATATCCTTGCCCTCAGGCATGGAGAGCACTCCAGGCTCATTTGAGGTCTACTCAGCAATCTATTTTGGAATAACATCTGCATTAATATTCCTATAGTCTGGGCATGAAAAACATTAGCCTCAGCACCAGAGGTTATTGGTAGATTCATACAAATCTGAAGGGGCAGGAGAACAGGTTACAGACTCAGATCACCCAGACACTGATGTTTCCTCCTGGGCCAAAGGCAAATTCAGCTGATGAGATGGCTGCAAGTGCTAAACACTAATAGTGATTAATGAATGGGAAATGATTGCAGTTTCAGAGATACCATGGTGTACTCCAGAAGGAATGTTGATGCAGTTATGGGAGAAAGATAAAAGCTGTTTGGGAGAAAAGGAAATTATTCAACCTACAGAGGAATCTCATCATAATATTATGAATGCCTATATTTATAGGATACTCTGATTACAACCCTGGAAATACAAACTTGAAAATTATGCATATCTAGCTACAGTCAGTGGCTCAGTTCCACCTTTGCCTTTGGTAAGTAAAATGCCCTTCAAGCTCATGTTGAGAAGTGGAAGGAATACCTATCCAGTGGGTACTGCACAGCTCTGCTTTCCTACAGGTTCCCAGAGAACTCTGGAGACCACTTCCAGATGAGTAAGCTTGGGGACAACATACAGGCCAAGTCACTGGGAAGGGCAACTTGCCTGGCTAGCTGTGACAATCTTGCTTCACTGAAGAAAGTCAATGATGGAGTTATTCTACATCCTGACATTTAAAAGTGATCCTTCAATAGATGAACCAGTGTGCTGAACAGAGAGTGAATTCCACAACTGTATCTTCTACCAACACCAAACAGGGCAGGTAAGGGTATGGTTCATTACAGAGTACAGACAGGATAGCAGTACTGTGGTTCCTCATTTTAACACTGCCTTTAAGGAAAGACCTTCAGAATATGCATAGTAGTGCACTCTAACTGAAAGGAAGATACCAACAAATGCATTTACTTGTGAATTGTTCTGAGCTCTGTAAACTCAATGTGATGTAGAAATCACAGGAAATTATGCGATTTCAAGAACTTCAAAAGAAAAGTGGCAGAAGTCTGAAAAAGATCCTTTAACTTTTTGACTGGCCTCTAATGAATTGTTCTTTGAAACTGTCATTTCATTAAAAAAAATAAATTCTAACTCCTTTAGGAATCAATGACAGAAATGGAAAAGAATGCCACTATAATTTATATAAATGAAGGAACAAAGTATTGATACACACTCACAGAACGTACACTTCTGAAAACAATGTTAACAGTTTTGCAAACAGCTTCTTTCTAAGACTGGCCAACAGGACTGGCAATTGGCTGTGCCTGACTTTCCAGAAGCCACTGCATGGAACCACAGAAAACATGTTTTCTCTGAAATCAACCCCCTTCTAGCATCATACAACTTCTTCCAGTCCAGGTCTTCTCAGAGTAAGAGTCCCACTCACTCGGGGGAGCAGGGACACTTTGGAGATGCCTTATTCAGGGCTCCAGATGGGCTGGTGCAAAGCACACAAGTGGGGAGTCACAGCCAAATTCTTGACCACCACATCCCCTCCTGCTCTTGCCCTGCACACACGCAAACTCACTCACATAGGATGTGCAATACAGATGTTTTGCTGTGTTTAAATCCTTTACCTGTAGAGCACAAGGTCTCATACCCAAGATGAACTCTTCAGCAATCAGAGCACAAAGATGCCATGCAAACAGACATTTACAAGACCACCAGACCCAACTTCACAGATCACGTCTTTTTTTAGTGGAGATGAGTATTTGTGTTACAGCCCATGGTTACTCCTCAGTACCAGTGAACTATGCGAGTTCTTGATTTCATATTGGTTACTAGTTGCTTGTAGTCTAACATAGTTAAAGGATTTGCATAATTGCAGTGCTTTTAAAATATGATTATGCAAAATCAGCTACTTCAGTAGCTCCAGGAAATATTTTCACAGCACTCAGAATTCAACAGCTACCTGTGTCCTCACCCTCCCAACTCTCTGACTTTAGCACAGCCTGCACATTTAGTAGCATCTTATTTCAAAAGGTAGAGGCCACAGGGTTAAGGATAGGAGCTGACAGAGTGGGCTGACAAGATTTCACACACACACACACAAAAAAAAAAGTTTTCTGCTTTTAAAAAGACCTTCCATATCCTACAAAAACACAGACAGCTGACATATCATACCCTCATCCCATCCATGCATATGTGCTTGAAGGGATATTACAAACACATGTGGAATATATGAATGTAGCTCAAGCTCATGTAGTGACTTTCCCTCAATATGCACCAAAGGGGAGAGCTGTTCAGAAATCTGCTCAATCTACAAAGCACAATTCTCTACAAACCATTACAGACTTCTTTGCAGAATATTGACCATGAGTTTTACTGGCATAGAATCAGGTATCAACGTAATACATGCATCCTTTCCTTCACAAGGGAAGCAAGTGACAAGATCAGAGTGGTCTTTTTTTTGTATTTACAGATTCTTAAATCCTCAGGTGAGGTCTCAGGCTCACCTGAGAGTCTGTCTGGCTCCTGGTAGAGACTGGGTCATCAGAGACACCAGCTTTAATGCTACTGATGGAGTCTCAGACACTAAGATATATATTATATCTACAAAATAAATGCAGACATTAAGACAGCTGGCTATGATGGGGAAGCAGATACTTAAGGTACAGGCCTTCATTTCCTCTTAATAAGAAGTAACTGCTTTTATAAATTCTTGTTAATTCCAGTTAGACAAACATGCAGTAAGAAACATTCTGCATAAACTAGGATATCAGAAACATAAGTGAAGCCCTTGTACCTCACATTTTTTTCTTTAATGAATTATTTTCAATGAAAAACTTAGGAAGAAATCAAAATGAACACTCAAGCTGACATTTAAAATTAATGCATAAACTGTGATAGTTCAACATATAATACATTAGACCCTTCTGCTGCAAAATAAGCTACAATCCAAAACTGTGAATAAAGCATAGCTGAAAACCCAAAAAGTTAGGTAAAAGACATCATTCAAACCACTTCCAATTAGCAAAACAACCTTATTTCAGTCTAGTTCTCCTGTCTGTTTCAGTTTTACTTGAGTACATACTGAAAAAACATTCTGTTGGAGCTCCCTTCCAAGTCACTATACAGTGGTATCAAGCTCTGTAAAAAACAAAACCAAAAGCTGCCCTCTTTCATGGACATTGGCAAGAGGCCACCCCATGGAGCACTGGTCAACAAAGTGGAGCCCCACACAAACACCACGCTCAGGCAACAGGCACATGAGAATGGATTTTAGAGGTGTTTAACTACTCCAAACATTCACCAGAGATCTCGGGGCCTGGTTTGCAGAATGCCCAATGTTCTCAGCTGAACTTGCAGTGCTAGGATACTCAATAACTTTGAAAATGAGGACATTGCTTTAACTTGTCTCACTTACATGGACATGGGATAAGTGCTCTGAAGGCACTTATCTTCTATTTAATACATAGGGCTATCACCTAAGTTAGGTAACTGAAACCAGGAACAATGTGGGGCAGCTGTATCATCTCAGCTGAGCTCATTACCTGAAAGGCTTCCCACACACCCCAGTCTAATGGGTGGGCATTATTTTGTGGAGTTGTTAAAAGGCCCAAGAGTTTTCCAGATCAATAGGCGTGCTGGGCCTGCTCAAACCATTAGGCCTGGTCCTTTCTAGCACAGTCCTGTGCTACCTGTACTGCCTCAGGCATAAAATCCCTGTTACCAATCTACCAATGGCATAAACAGCTGTACAAATTACTTGAATAGCAGCAAACCCATCCCTTTATTGTCTGAACTTTCAAATCAATGTGGAATTATTTTTTTTTTCAAACAGAACTTATAACTTGGCCTTTTTCTCTTCTCTGTTGTTTTCCTCTATGCACATCACATACACCAGCAGCCTAGTTCTTACCCCTCATTACAGTCAAATTAGGTCTAACTGAGTCTAACCCTCAATTTTAGCAGGTGCTCAGTCAGTTCCACTAGTCAAAAAATATTTTGGCTCACAGTAGCAATTACTGAATGGCCAAGGGGAATTTGTATCAAAGTACACATGACTTAACCTGAAACCATCTATTCACTCAAATTAAGAGCTTCAAATTAGCAGTGCTTTTATCATTGGCACAGGACTTAATGTTCATAACTGCATAAAAAGAGTCTCTATATTTTTTAAAAACCACTGTTTATCAAACACCATCTCTGAACTTTGTTTTTCTTCCTAATCGTCTATTTTCCCATAGAAAAGAAATCTTCTTCCTCTCAACTGACCTAAAAAAATACCCAAATAAAACCCCGCCTAGGCGATAAAAAAAGGATAAGACTCCATTAGTACCAACCAGGTAGTTGAAACAGTGTAGATTTACACTCACCGAGAGTCTATCCCTAAATCTAGTGACTGAGCAATCTTCCCATAATGGCAAGGTCACCTATTGTTAGTCCTCCTTCTTCCCCCCCTTCCTCCAACCATGAGCTGATAACACTAAGCATAACGTGGTTTATAAATCAAACTGCCCTTAGGCTAAAAAACTAACAGCCATCTACTGTGATGGCACAAATCCGAGGGATCAAGAAGGTAAAGAGGGAATGGTGGATGTCCTAAGCATGCCTCAGTACAAATGGAAATGAGTAACAGTGAAAAATTTCTCTGGGTTTATAAACAAAGTAACACTGAGCAGTGCCCACTCCAAATGATGCTGTAGTGTTACCCACATATTACAATGGAATCTTTTCATTCCTTTGGGGGTCATCTTCAAAGGAGGAATTGTTTTTCCAACTGAAGAGAAACACCCTTTCACCATCAAAGCCCCTGCTAGTAAGAATTCAGCCATGCTAGTAGAGATCCCATCCACCAGTGCCCCTAAACATCTGTCAAAAATGTCTTTTAGCTCTTTAATCAAATTTACCATGGACAGAGCACCATGTACAAAATCAAGGATATGACTTAAATTTTCCTTGAACCTAGGAAAGACTCACCGACTGAACAATTTTTCCTACGAGCCCTAAATCTACATGATATTGTAGTTTACCAGAGGTCAAATTTCCAGATGTTAGAGCAACATCTGCCTGGTTTGTGCCTTAATACAAATGGTTAAGGAACAACCATTTGCACCCAACCTAAGTTCTACTACTGTTAAATTCAACTGTTCAGAAGCCATGAAACTTATCTCTCTCTCTTTTTTTTTTTTTTTTTTTTTTTTTTTTTTTTTTTTTTTTTTTTTTTTGATGGATGGGGATTTGTTCTTGTTATCTGAGTTAAAAGCTTTGGAGCTCCCGTTTCAAGCTTTACCTGTTAACTCGTAGACTTGTTTGCCTATAAAATGTGAACCAATTCCAACTTGAATTGCTTTTTAAAACCATAGGGCAGTTCATGGCAAGAACATGTATCTGTCAGGGAATTATCAGTGTTTTTCTTAAACCCACTTAATTATCACTGTGAACCAAACTGAAGAATCCACTTGCACTGAAGCTGGTATTCACACAACCCTTTGCTTAGGTTAATCATGTGGGTGGAGATGGTGCATTTTTAAAACATCATGAGACTTGCACTGAAACCTTGACACAACTGAGATCCATCAAACATTTGACAGCCCCAAGAGAGCTAAGGAGAAATGAAACAGTGGAAGTCTTCCAGCTAGGACATGATAATTCCCTCCTGGGGCCCCAATACCCCTGGGAATGGTTTCCAGCTCTGCTGCCTTGGGCAGCTCAAGCTGTCTTTGCAGACCTTTGCAGCTTGGAGAGGAACCCAGCCCAGAAGGTGCACAAGCTCCTCAAAGCCATGTGAATAGCTCCACACCTAGAGGCTGATCAGTCCTGACACAGCAGCCCAATTTAGGCACATTAGGAAATTGCAGGGCAATTCTGCCAGCATACCTGAAAGTTAAGTAAAACCTTACAACACTGCAAGCCTTATGATGAAATTACCAGGATTTGTGACATTGGCATCCACTACTTTCACTGCTGCCCACAAGTCTGCAGCAGCAGAGGATGTGACAGCAACTGCCTTCAACAGCTCAGAGAGGGCTGCAGCCAGGCTTTCCATTATGATCAAGCTACTCTGTGTTCCCAGAGAGTATGCTAGCTCTTGAGCAAATGGAACCACTTCAGTCCTACTGAATATTGTATAAAACATAAATCATTGAGTCTGTGCCAAGACCTGCCCTTCTCTTCTACTATGTACTGAACGGAGAACACAAAAAATTCAGATTTCACCTTTATTTTAGGAATGACACTGACTAAGCAACTTATTTATTTCCAGACACTAATATAGGATAAACAAACCAAACTATGCAAAACGGAGCTGCACTATTAGGAATCCTATCAATCATTTCATATTAAAGGTGGCTTGGCTTGTTCTGTGATAGCATTTAAGGCTCAGGTCTGCCCTTGAGTGTATTCAAACTATTTGCAGTGTAGGACACTGCACAACCATTCAGAGAAAGAACTGCTTTAAGCTGCAATATACATTTGAACAATAAACAGGAAACCTGTATAACGCAGAACCTCCACTGTATTCACTTCACTTCCTAACCCTATCCCTTTCTTTTGCATGAGTTAAACTGTTTAACCTCTGAACCTTCAGAAATGTTTTGAATTCAGGCAAACAGAAAGAGTGTGGCGGGCCCAGAGGGCACAGAAACCCAGCATCTCTACAGAACTAAGTGTGGCAATGTGAAAATATTTCACCTTGAAATTAAACGGGTTTGGATATAATATATGGTTTCATTTTGTGTATATTTTCAAAAGGTCATTTCTCTGGTATGAGTATTGGAGCCAGACTTAACAGAAATATTATTACACGTAAATTGCTTAATCAGTCAAAAGCAGTGAAATATTGCCCTCAGACTGCAATCCTCAAACTAAATAGGAATGTAAATCAGCATGACTGTTGCTGGTATCATCAAGTCGAGGACACTGGATGCTCCCACCAGCCTTGCTTTCTAGCCATTGGCTGCCTTACTCTCCTTACTGTATAAATTATCCAGAAACATTAGCACTCTTTTGTTCCAATGTGATTGGAAGACCCTAAAGGATATTCCTGTATAAAAGGTTAGCTTTGTGCAGTATCATGTGATCAACAAAAAAAACCCATGAGTACTGCTTGCTTGTGGGTGGTGCAGAGGAACAAGAAGTGACTCACAACTCATAGTGGAAAAATTGGGGGGAAAATGTTTTAAATAGTCAGGAAAGTACAAAATGGCAAACTGCAATTATTGGACTTCCTACGCCCTATGTACTCGGTGTCAAAATGATGTCTTTGCTATGAGAAAAGTGATGCCCAAATGCATAAATGCTAAGTGAAGCAGTTACAGCTTTTCGCTCCATTCTCATATTAGAGAGAGCCTCTACATGCCTGAATCTGCAAGGTCCTAAGGAAACCCAGAAAGAAAACAAATAAACTACCAAATTCCAGTATGACACAAAGGGGTGAGAGGGAACAAACAAACAAAAACAAAAAAACCCTCAGTGGAGCAAAAGCTCTCTATTTTATCTCATTCTTAAAATACAGAAATAAAACAAATTTTAAAAATTTTAAAATTCACTCATTTGTGATTAATAGGTTGATATTTATCCATGTGCCACTCTGGTTGCTAAGAGATTTTCTTTCGACAGCACTGTGTTGTATAAACAATAAACCTTTTTTTGTCCACAGAGCAGTTGTCTCACCTCACTGAATCAAGAGCCTCTCACTGCCATGTCCCTTCTATATTGTTGTAATCACAAAGTGCACCCTCACACAAAGGCACTCGATGGATATGGCTGGCCATGCTATTGTTAAACTTGAGCACATTAAGTGTAACGTGGGCTCCTGGACCATGAGTAGAGTTAGCTGAGAGACCATATATTTTAGGTCAGCAGCCATAGGTAAATAGGACTGACAAGCCAGCTCCTAAAATTCTTAACTGCTGTGATCAGTTTCAGCTGGGGTTAAAAAACACACTCTGATTACATTACAGACCTGCACATAACCAAACCAGCAGATGAAAAAAATACTACTAATTCAGGCCAGTTTCAAACAGCAATGCCTCTCAATTGGCCCCAGAGACAGAATCTTCTTTTCATACTTTATATTCAAATAGGAATCGGAAGATCTGCATGTACACATTCATACAGAAAAAATACCTACAGTAAATGTGCTGCAGTACATTCTCTGCAGCCATCCAAACAGTCTCCTAATGTGCTCACTAGAACAGAAGGCAGTGGGCTTCCTAGTGCTTTTCATTACGTATAGTACTGCCATGGCAGGGGAAAAAAAAAAGAGAAAAGGGCAGGGAAATGCTGACTCTCACCCAACCAAAAGATGTTAATATGTTAGAGGAAATCTACATGTCATCTAGGAAGCACATGCACCACTTCTCTGAGCATATGAAGATTATCCACTCCCCCCTTAGGGGGATTTCACAAAAACACATAGAAATACTACGTACACAGGACACTAAGACAACTGGCTTTTTGGTTTGTTTTTGAAAAATTCTAATAAAATACAGCCAAAGACAAGAAAGCATGACAGGGCCTTATTTCTATGGAGTAGGGTACAAGGACATACCCACAGACCTGCCAAGGTGGCTGGCCTCTTTATCTGTCATAATGCCACAAACCAGAAGTATTTTGCTTTATGCCTTAGACAGAAACAGTAAGACTGGAATCACAAAGATGCTCCTGAACTGAACAATGAGCAATGCAGTGCCTACTGAATGTTTTTTGATTCTAGTGTGCTGGAAGGTTTTCTGCAGCTAAGAAAAATCTACAGCAGGTTCTGCAATCTCAGTCACATATATCCCTAACAAAAGAAAGTTACTAATAGCAGATTGTTACAGCTCAATTCTGTAAAACACCTTACCCTTAGGAAAAAAGAGAAACCCTGGAACACCTCATTTCTGTAACATTATCCCAAAACCAGATGTTTCAGAAACCAAACATGTGACATAGTCTCAACACAAAGAAAAAAAATCTGCCTTCACACACATCCCTTCTAAGTACATGTATGTAAGGCTAAACTATTATGCTGTTAAACCTAGAAGAAAGCTCAGCATTTAACCTCACATCATGGTTACAAACTATCTTCAACTCACAGACATCCTGCATATCACAGTAACAAAAGTGATCTATCAGGGAAATGAATGCACACCTTCTGCATCATTCCTGCAATCAACTAATATCCAATTAAACATTCAATTGCTTTGCAAACCCCACAGCTGTGGTTATCAATTCTATTTTACAACGTTAACAAATTACTCTGACAGCTACCAAGTCACATGCAAGAATGAGCTTTGATACTTCAGTTGTAAGGTAAGAAAATTAAAACAAAAGAATCCCTGTCAGAATTTGGCACAGATCTAGATACCTTTTTCTTCCGATCCCGGGATCTTTTCCTGTGTTTTCTTTTTTTCTCAGTTTCTTCTTCAGCATTTATTTCTAAATCCCTGTTTTTCTTTAACTGTGATGCTGCATGAGCCATAATGCATTAAAAATCCTTTACAACAATGCTCCCTTGTAAAAGGTGATTTCCTCGGGCACCTTTAGCCAGCCCTTACAGCAAATGTTCCAGTGATTGGAAGGAAATCTGTGACCAGAGCCAGGAACACATTCAGGATTCAGAGATCTCACAGGAGCTTGCAGTCATTAGAAAAACACATAGTTGCAGATTTCTTCCTGTACCTTTCTGTACCTGAGCCTCTATAAAACAGTACAGCCATCGTAATGCATTTAACGTAATGAAAAAGACAGCTGGGACAGAGAAAGCTGTATTATGGCTGTATCCCCTGCCACCAGCTGGAAGTGTCTAAGTGACTCCACCGAAGGGGGAATACTGAAAAGAAGCACTTGCTGTTAAAAAAAATTCCAGAACAATTACTTATGCTGTGTTGTATTTTCTTCATCAATCCTAAAGCATGTTTTTAAAACCCATTAAAAAATGCAGTATTAATGATGTACATGTCTCAGCTAGTTTTGTATAGTAAGCAGTTTAACCTATAATGAAATGGAGCAGCTCCTACTTTAGGTTAACTGCTGATGGTGACAAAAAATAAAATAAAAATTTCTTTTTACCATGGAGACCCTGACTGCATTATGTAGAAAACAATGCATGCATTGCCATATCTTAACAGTGTGTCCTTTATACCCATTTTCCAATTCCAATACATTTTGTGAGAGAGGATTACAGAAAGCCCTGTTGTCTTTTTCAGTTTTTTTTTTTAAAAAAAAAAAAAGAAACCCAACATACTTATTACAACACATCATACAGAAAGAAAGATGGGATCACACTAGTGTGTGAAACAGGCATTTAATTCATGGGAGATTTCCTGGCACCGTTCTTTTACGTGGTCAGAAAGGGAAATCGGCATTATTTTCATCTACTTGGAAATGTACTTTTAGGCTTTTATGTCAAGGCTTGCTTCAATCATCTTACTATTTTTGCTACCTGAGTGCTCAATGACTGCAGCTTTTGAATATTCATTATAGGAGGTAAAATAGCAGCAGTATTAAGGCCTTCAGGAGGATCTTTTACGAGGATGAACACAGAGCAAGCGTCTAGTAAATAAGGAACCACATTTTTTTCAGCACAAATATGAACAATCAGCAGCTTGCCTTGAGACTGCTAGTTTTAACCTCTTCCAGTATTCCAAGTAGCATACTTCACAGTAATGAAGATTAGCATTTTAAGGCAGTCTGATTTCTTTCAGATAAGAACCAAAAGTCTCCATAAGTGAAACCGGTGTATTTTCCATAATATTAGCATTTCTTTCCAGTTGGGAAAACCAGAATTTGCTGCAAAATTAAAATAGAATTTAAATTTGAAGTGTATTTAGCCAAATAATATTGTTTCTTGGAAGCGTGGCATAAAATCCAGAGCGGTGTCACGGGGTTCTAAATATTCTTCCCTATTGCACCTATTGTTTTAGTGTCCACATAACATGGCTAAAAGTAAAATAACCATTTAAATCTCCAAAACAGGAACTACACTGAACACAGTGTTTGTTGTCCAAAGGCACCACATAGTGCCTATCTATATAGTCTATCTACTGGTCACAGCCTAACAAACTAGGTTTAAAAAGCTGTTTATTTTGGAATGACTTTTAGGAAGTGTTCAAGGTTGGAGATCAGTTATGTGACCTTAGGGAGCTACCTCTCTGATGCAGCAAAATGAGGCTCCTGTCTGTATCTGAAATTCCCTGTACCTACACCCCACCACACACCTCTCCCTACTCTTCCTCCATATCTGAAAGACTTCTGAAGATTCATAAAATGTTGCGTTTTGGGAAACTGTGGAAAGAGAAGTGTTGCACTTGGGCAGTGCCTGGTTTTTAACCAGGTGTAAAGTCCCACTGGTCCATGTGCTATGGAAGCTTGAATAAGCATGTTTCTATTTTTAAAGATGCAGAATATACCTGAAGGAGGAGTAGAGAATGCTTTCAACTTTAAGGCATAACTGCAAACAGTCAAAAGTCCCATTGATATCTGGATTTTGGCCCCGCTCTTCAGTGAAGCACAGGACTGCAGAAAGAAGATGCTGTTGGACCACAGAAGTCCTACCAGAGAGGGTAACTGGGCAAAGTTGCTGATTTGAAGGGGCTAGAGAAGATATCTCAAGGATGCTGGTGGAGAAAATATTAACTTCTGGTTGGAAATGCAAAAAAAAAAAAAAAAAACCAAAAAAACCAGCACCACCTTCAATTTCTGGCTGACAAGCTGCATGCATGACCTTGCCAGTTATTCTCTCTGAAGCTCACTTCTTTCTTCATAAAATAGAACAGACATCAGTTCTACAGGACCAGAACTGAAAATGGATTCAAACTTCAGTGGGGTTGGATCCCCCTTGTTCACAGCACATTCCATCTGGATTTGGAAGACTCCCGAGCCTTTGCCTTTAGAAAAAATTTTCTTATTCAAACCAGAAACAAAGTGATTGCTTCTGTCTCTCTCCACTTGCTAGCTAATCCTGTGACATTCTGTAAACCTTTTTACCCTGCAATTAAATGGAAATACAGGTAATGTATTATAAAGTTTTATTGTTTTAAACACTTGAAGCATACTTTTTAAGCAAGTTTGCACAGTGATTATACATATATGCAGTTTAAAAGCCCTAATGCCAATTTATGCATAGGCTCTATTCTATGCAGGTAGAAAGAAGCCTAAGCTTATACTAATGAGAATAATTCTAAGAAATGAGGATAATAACTCACTCAATCCCTTGAGTTCTGCATAAGTGCAAGGACTTTATCTGTCAGCTGAGCCTGTGTCCCAAGTACTTTTTTCACTTCATTAACCAACTGGACCATACATGTAGACGTTTTTATCACGTGGATTACAACCCTTGCTTGAACTGCAGAGTCCAAACTCCTCCTGAATTAGATTCCAGGAAGAAAAAAATCCCTTTTTTGAAGCTTGGGTTTTCAGAAATTATGCCTTAGCTAGGAAAACAAGAGTTGAAAAAAAATTTATACTATGAGCAATACTTGTGAGATTTTGCATATCTTGCAAGATGCAACACTCTCAAACAGAAGAGAGGCTACAGTAAAATTGAGAGTAAAAAATTCAGACCCCTGTGGAAAAGACACAGTAGATGTATAATGTCTGCTGTTGGGGAAGTGGTGAACTGGCATCATTAACTGGAAGGTGATAGGGCACTGCCAGATGAAAGTTGGATGAAGTGTGAAGTTTTTCATGCCAGATATTTCATAATTCACTTCAAGTGAATTAGGTACTAGAAAACTTCATTAGGTGCTCCTTTTCAGACCTCAGAAAAATAATTAAGCTGTTTGATTTCCCCCTTAATTACAAAGTTAATGAAATGCCAGTGAGTGTTTCAGCACAATCCATGGGATCCTGATAAAGTTTAAGAGAAAGATAAACTGTATCTTTACTTGATTACAGGAAATTTACATTTTCTGTTAGTGCAAGGTTAAGGTCCACTTAGCTTCATCAGTTCACCATGCGCTAATAAAAGCTAGGAAGTTATTTTATCAACTTGGAAGTTTAGTTTGTCATTTGGTTTAGTTTAAGCTTCTAGTCCCACTGTCAAACTAGATTCAAGAGAGACTGCAAAACAGCAGCAGAATATAACATTGAGATAGATCTTGAGAAACCACAAGAAGTTATAGAGGCAGAAAGTGCTATTTAATTATTTAAATTAATTTATCAATTAGTCAGTGGCTTATGGAGCAAAGGTGGTACCAACACACATTATTTTAAACAATTATGAAGCACAAGAAAAAAAAAAGATGAGACAATAATGAAAATATCGGATTATTAAGAATATTCCAAAAATAAACCTATGAAAATCTAAGCTCTTTTAGGGAAGATGAAATGACAAAATCATTCGATATTTACAGTACTTAGATTATTATGGGTCAAAAATATTTATAATCACTCACATTCCTAGAAGGTCACTCTGACAACTCTTACTGGCAAACAAAGTATGTTTTCATATTTCCAAAGATGAAAAGAAGCATTACAGGCAGAATAGATAGAGCAGAGAAAAAAGACAGGGAAAACACATGAAGAAAAACAAAGCCAGTTCTTGTTAGGTTACTGTTAAATTCTTTATTCCTGAATTACCTTATACAGAACAAATTATAAAAGGGAAAGGGGATCTATCTCTGCCACTGTAGTTCCACTTTGGGTTATTCGGTTGAGATAAGCAGTGGAAGTGAGAAGAAAACTCGAAGAAAGAAGAACAAGGCAGAAATAAATCAATATTGCATTACCAGTTCATGAAAATAACACTCTGGGAGAAGACTAAGCAGAAGAAATGAGTTCTGGTTATTAAACAACAACCAAACAAAGCAAAAACAAACAAACAAACACGCTATATTTCATCTCTCCTTTTCATGCATCTGATGTCAGGACAGGATAAACCCATATCCAAACATACAGAAAATCAAGGTCACTAAGTAGCAAATAAGTGGAAAATAAGAAAAATTAAGGCTTGTTTTGCCCTTCTGTTTTCTTGCACCGAGTTCCCACCACCTGTGTGTCCTACCAGAATTCTCTTTTGGCAGTAAAAACCCCATAGAAACTCTGAAGAAGAGTCAGAAAGGGCTGAATGTGCTACACAGAGAGAAGGTAATATCTAAATTGCATTTTATAGACCACTCTTGTGGTCTTTCAAATACAGTATGAAATTTGTAATTTTATTGAATTACATTTTATTTCTTATTTGACTTCTTTAAAACACAACAGCTTAAAACAAAAGCTTTGTAGATGACAGGAAGTCAGGGATGATGGCCAGATGTTTGAAGCTGAGAGCATTTGTACTGACCTACCAAGAGGCTTACTATCTTGTAAATGACCCTCCTATCCTCACTAGAAATTCAAGTGGCAATAGTAAGAACTGTAAATGTAGACAATCTCACCACCATAAAAAAAAACCCTCAAAGCCCTCCAAAAGAGCAAAACAAAGGAAAATGCTGGAAAATTCTTTTCACTCAGCACTCTCCAAAAACATCACCTGCCTTTTGAGCTTGAACAAGCTCAAAGCAGCAATCACATTCTAGTTCACAGAATTAAGTGCAAAATTACTATTTCTCTGTGCAGGGATGACACTGTTTATCTTAACTGATGAAGTTATAATTCCTACAATCCAGCATAATCCCCATATGAGGATGTTTGACGTGTCTGTGAACTCTTCACTAACTTCCAGTTTGAGGCATGACACTTAAAGAAAACAACAACTGATTTTGGTTTGCCTTTCAGACTTACACTGTAAATTGGGACTGTTCAAAAGATGATTCAAATCTCACTCAACCCATAGCCTATGGGCAGAGAAAATAAGACAATAAATCTTCAATTGTCCCAGGCCACCATCTACCACACAGCAATAGCAAATCTACCTGCAAACGATTTGACAGAGGGAAACAGTGTAAAGGGAGGGGAACTCATGCACTTGTAGAGAACGTGTCTGTAGAAGACTGCCAAGTATCCAGGACATGGAGGTCATCACATCATCCTTGACTTTCAAACCAGGATAATTTTTTTTGAGGCCTACACAGAGAATGGGAGCTAAAAGTGACAATATTAACTGTTCTGCAAAGATGGTATAAAGACTTTCATCTCTGACTCATAACAAACTAAAAAACGATACTGGTGTATCTTATTTACAGACACTCACAAACTGGAAGATAGATTTTGAGTGGGTTTGTGGATGGCACTGCTAAGGAGCCCAGGAAATATATCTGCTGCAAGCAATACAGTAAGAGCAAGACATGTAATGTCTAAATTGCTGCTGAGCAAACACACAAAAAATTTTCTTGCTATTCATCTTTCAGCAAGAATACTGTTAAAATCCTATATTTACTGAGAATCATTGAAATTACAAAAGCACACACTTTTTTTGCCTGTAATTCAAGTGGCAGACTGGAACCAAGACTGAAATCCACGTATTCTGTGTCTTAGAGATGTTGACAAATACCACTCTATGAACCATAAATTGGGTTTTAAACATGTTAACTGGTGGAAGTCATATCCAAGACTGACCACTGATTACAATTAGTGACATAGTTTCAACCCCTGTTTGGAGCTACTCAGTAATATTCTGAAACCATAAATTCAGTGTATTAACATTCCCCCTATTCCTAGTTTCACAGTTATTCTCTGCTGCACCGTACTCTCCAGTTTTGCTACTGCCGTCCTCAGTACAACAGGGGGACCAAGAGGTCCAGGCCATGGTGCTACCTAGCATCAAACTGAGAGTTTTAGTTTGGAAACTGTTAGATGCCTCTTCAGATTACACCAATGCAACCAGGTAAAGCTACCCTGGCACACACAAGTGCAAAATTAGGCTTTGTATCAGTTTTGCACTCCCACATGCATAACTTGAGCACTGCCTGTGATATGATGGGAGGATCTATCCCTTTCCTGGTGAGTTTTGAAATAGAAATGCAAGAAAACATCCATCAGGATTCTTATGGTTCAGCTACAAAGTTAACCCTGAGTGGACAATTAATCACAGCTGCATCTGCCAACTTCTGCTCCAACAGATGAAAGCAATAGCCAATTTGTTAACACATCAGTGAACACAGAGCATGTGGAGGGGTTTCCTTCAACAGAAGGAAGGCAGATATCAAGGAGGTCCTTGCATGGCTTTCAGAAACTCCTCTGCAAGATCATCTGGTCCCCAGAGAGATACAAGAGGACTTATTCCCCACTCCTCTTTGATAGAAAACACCTTGTCTCAGTGATTTAAAAATAACCCAACAGAGCAGCAGGAAATATCTTTGTGGTACTTGAAATTACTCAGCATCAAGTCCCCACCTGCTGACCCTTTTCTGGAGCAGTAGCAGTCTTGAAACAACAAAAGTTCTGTAAAAAGCCATACCACTGCAGAACTGTAACACCTACAAAGGTATCAAATGGTGAATTTGTTTGACCTGATGAAGCTGCTGAACAAAGTCTGATGGGACCAACAGTCACAAATAGATGCAACACCTTTGCCTGTAATAGAGAGATCATCTTCCAGGGCCCTTTATTTAGTTTTGGGTTTTTTGTAAGGTTTCAGTCGAGAATACATGCTTTAGGAAGAAGTTTTGCCTAAATGAGCCTCTACACAAACTGTTGCACAATGTGTATCCCTAGGGTGCCCCTGTGCCTTAGGGAAGTCACTGCGACCATGAAAATATTATTTTACCTCTCCTATCATGACACACACAAAAATGTGCATAACTTTAGGCAAAGGCAACACTGGGTTGCCTTATGAAATGGGTTATTTTCCCCACCTGCCTGTGCCAGTGGGGAGCTACACTGATTGATCCAGTGCCTGTATATTTTCCTGTTTCACAGCTCTGCACATCAAGAGCAGCTTACTTGTTGTTTTATTCTGAAGTAAAATGTTACTGAACAAGTGCAACAAAGGACCCATCTGCAGAGGTCACAAGAAAGGCTCTCTTTGAAGTTTCTAGCTTGCCCTGAGATTTTCAACTGTATATTTTTTTGTTACATTTCTGTGGTACAAAAATATAGAAGTACAAGAGTGGAGTTAAAAAAAAAGATTATTTGTTTTGTATGGTAGGTATTTTTCATTTTTAATTTCTCTGAGCTTCAAAAAATCTACTACTAACACACAATGTTACACAAATAAAACAGGTACATGTGAGCCAAGAACAAGAGCTGCTGCTGCTTCAGTTCCTTCCCTGTTCAGTGCTACAGTCACATACAGTCACATATCTCCCTTGACAAGTATAGGAGACATATTTACTGACTCCAAATTAATTGCAGACTTCCCTTTTCTGGAAAACTGATTTCAGAATTTTCAGCAAAGGCTATTTCCTACCAATATACACAGAATTTATTAAGTTTTAAGGAAACATTTAAAATTAAAACATCTAAAATGAAAATAATAATAATTTAAAATCCCCAATCCACTCCAGCATAAGAAACTCATTTAATTAGACTCCTTAATTATTCATTATTCCTTTTCCTATGCTCACATGACCATCTTTGTCTCTTTCCCAAAGGATGCTCTCCATAATTAAGTCAAGGAAATATTAAAATCTCAACATGCTGCCCAAGTAAGATTTCAGCACTGTGTTCTGCACACTCCTTGCAGCAGTAATGTGACTTCTCTAGGAAAAAACATCAGTCCCAAAATCATTAACAATCAATTACAAGAGGCAGAAGGTTTTCAAATGCATATTTTTCAGGTGACAATACTGTCCTGTTCCCGTGAGTAAATTCATCTGCAAGTTCAAAATTCAAACGTGGCATACAATTACTTTCAGTATTCTGAAAATAACAACCAAAGTCAAAGATCATTCAGGGTCACTACAGAAATAGATTTTTTTGTTTGTTTGGGGTTTTTCTGGGTTGGTTTTTTTGGGTTTTTTTGGGGGGGGGGGTGGAGAAGCAAGTCCAGCTATTAGAATTTCAGCACTAAAATCTTGCTGGAACAAACCCTTGGAGTAAGAAAATTAACTACAAGAGACTGGCCAAAAGCAAAAGAAATTTACTGCCCCTAGAAAACATTCAAAAATGTCATTTATGAACAAATTCCACATAAAGCTCTTAATGTCCACAGGAGGCCAAGTTCTTTCTTGTCCTGGCAAGAGCAAGCTAGTGCATGAAAAAAAAAAACATTTATAAGTTTAATAATTATAATTATCACAGAATAGGTGCATTGATGTAGTGCCTGAAAACCCAGGTAATATTAAGTTCCATATTCAGAACACCAGAGTAAGAAGCAATTGTGACCCTGATCTGTTTGTAAGCTAAACACAGAACACACAGAGGCTGCAGAGGAATGGGTTATTCCTGCTTCAGAGAGGGCTAAATGTGAATTGGAGATTATGAGATTGATTGGAGAAGGGGTTGTTTTGTTTTTATTGTATGGCAAACTGGATGTAAGTTACCAGAAGGCAAATATACTGGGGATGTAAAAATACAAGAGCCTTGAAGACACAGGAAAGAAACCTCTCCCCTCTACACAGCGTTGCTTGGGTCTCAGCTGGAACACTCTGTCCTATTTCAGGCACTGAATTTCTAGGAAAAAGTTGTCAGCTGGAGATGTGAAGCATTTATTCCCTTAATTCTGAAACCACTCTTTTTCACAAAACAATGCTGAATGTTTCCCTGAGTCTGGGGTTAGTAACAAATAGCTTTAGACACACATATTCACACACACACTTAGCAAAGACAAAAACCAGTGAGCACTACAAGCTCACTCATTTGCCTGCCTCTCCAACCTGCTTTTTCTTTTTCCCCCGGGGCAGCCAAACCCATGTGAATGGATGCAAACATAAGAACTGCATAAGATCAAAGGGCACTTTACATTTTTTATTTTATTTCTGTTCTTGTGTTTTGTTTTGTTTTGTTTTAAAGCAGTTAGCAGAGGGCCTTGGAAAGAGGAAGGCTGCATGGAAGATGTAGTCAGAGATAAATGCATTGTTCTTCTACTGATGGTAGCACAAATACTACTTAAAAATCACTGCTACAAAATGCAAAAGACAAGAAGACATATAGGAATTGTTCCCTCTAGAACAGCTTAAAGGATAACTAAAATAGGTAGATAAGAACAAGGTTAACTTTGTGAAGTTCATGCTAGGACACTCGAATTACATAAGCTCAAGAAAAAATTCCAGCCACAACAGTTTTGTGGGGTTGGTGGGATTTTTGGTTCTTTAAGGGTTTTTTTTTGTTTGTTTGTTTGTTTTGTTTTTTTTTTTCCCTGAGATCCCCTGGAAAATAGGCAGGGTACTAAAAGACTGCTGAAGGGCAAGCCTGGTACTAACCTTGAAAGAACAGATGGTGAATGAAAACTTCAAAGAACAGAAGATAAGAGAATTGTACACTGGTTCAGTTAACTTTCAGCCCTAGAAGACTCCTCCATCAAAGAACTTGTCATCACCCAGGAGGTAATGAGATGAACAGTAATCAATCTGGATTTGTCAAGAGGAAATTGTATATGAAAATGTATTAATTTAAATTTTTTTTGTGAAAGGGTGGCCAGCGTCGATAACAGGAGAACAGCAATACTTGTACCTGACATTCTCAGAAGTAAGGGAAGTGATATGTGTTGATGAGAAGATTGTCAGATTGACCAAGAGGGAACTGGTAGCTGAACTCAGAAATGAGATATTAACATTCATTGTCAAAATGATTTTATGTTCTGCAAGACTCATGTCTGTCATAGTTTTGCTTCCCTCCGTGGTTTTTATTAACAACTTGGTCAACAGAAAAGAAAGATTTTACCAAAGCAGATAACAGAAAGCTACAAGAAGTGTATGCATGCTAAAGAGAGAAAAAATTAGATCAGAATGGTAATAATACCAGACAGAGAAAATGTTTTGGAAAAAAAAAAAAAAAAACAGAAAAAACAGAAAACAAAACCTCACAGCAAAAAACCCCCTAACCAGTACATTAATTTCAGTGAGAATTATATGGAGGAAAAAAAACCCAAACAAAACTAAAAAAAACCAAGCAAAAAATCCCATTAAAAACTCAAGCATTTATGCAAGCTGTGGAAGAAATAGTTATATAAAGCACAGTCTGCAGGATATAAAACACCGCAAGTTTAACATGGGACAGAAGACAAACAGCACAGTCAAGTTCAGAAGTGTAGCCTGCACAATAAAACACTTTCTCTTCTATTTAGCATTTGCAAAGCTGTGACCGACTTTTGCTATTCTACTTCCTGAAAGACAGAGACATCTGGAAAAAACCAAAAGCAATCAAAAGTCTGTAAAACACAGCCTCATTCACCCTAAATAATAGATGAAAGTCAGCAAGACACTACAAAAGCAAGAAAACACATGGGCATGGCTCCTTTGCAGAATAAGTGCTGAACACCATACTATTTTTCTTGTACTTATAAAAAGAAAAAAACAACACACAAAAGTAGACCTGAGTCTCTCTTGTGGATCCGATAGACCCCTAAATAGGAGTCCAGTCTAGACATCCTTGTACCAAACACACACACATTATCTACTTAATGTGACTTAATAAAAAAGTAAGCATCAGAAGCCTACTGCATAAGTAATTAAAATAATAATGACAACTACATGATCAGATGTTGAAAGAAACCAATCACTCAGGTCTGCCTGCTCCTTTCCTAGACTAGAAATTTGGAGAAATAACATGCTAGATCTGAACAAGGTTAATTAAATATTTACAGATAAAATATTTGAAATATAAAATTCTAACTTATGACCATAATGGAAACTTTACAGATTATTTTCCCTTCTAAAATACATGTTCAGATCCATTTAGCAATATTTATGTTTATGGCACTGATTACCACTCTATGACCATCATACCAAAAGGACCACAGACATCGCAGCTTCCAGAAGTTTATTCTTAATTCAATCTTGCTGTGAGAGCACAAAACTATTTTTATTGGTAAGGTTGGACAGTTATAAATACATTTTCAGTTCCTAACATAAAATCTGTGACCATTAGCATGCTTCAACTTATCAGAAGCACTTGCTGCGGGTAACAGAGCTCCAAGTGGAGATCCAAATCTAAAGGGAATAGTGATGTGCCTGAATAATTCTGGTGAGTGTAAAAGTCTTAAAAATTTCTCACTTCATCCAAAGTAGAATAAAAAAATTAAACCTATAATTAGTTCATGGGTTTAAAAATCAAGAGGAATTAAACACAGTAAACTATGTAGAACTTTCCAATGGAGCAGACTCCTCAGCATACATTACAGGCGCATTACAGAATTTTACTCTAGGAAAGAACAATTGTGCATTGTCAGGATAATGGTTAAGATGATCTAATAGGGTTTTTTCATCTCTTATCCTATCATCACATTTTGATTACTTCTGTGAGTAGAAGTCCTAGGCACCATTCTTTCTTATACAACAAGATCTTCTGTTCTGCTGAACACACAAAATTGCAGTTTTATATAGATTCTTTAGAGAGACTGCAACATTTTTGGTGTTAAATTGCAAAAGCATTGCATAAAATTAAAGCTTTCTAGAAATGTCATAGTAATTAATAATATGTCTCTTCTAAATATATTTTTGGAATTATAGCATAGATTCTGAAGGGTATTCACTAACAGCAGGAAGACAGCTTAATAGAGCTGTCCAAGCCACAAGACACCACAAAGGCATTCTTAGTAGCTGTGTTGTTTGGCAGAGGCTAAAGATACAATGATAATGATAACCAAGTTTTGGACTGCATTAGAAGAACTGTGTGTCTGTATACAGCAAATGAACACTATAAATATTATTAGGTGAAAAAAAAAAAATAAAACCACCAAAAAAACCCCAAAACCTCAGCACTACTAGGAGTCAGCTAGTTTACACAGGCTTCCCGTGTGTAGGCTGAATAATTGTTTCATCATGATAATAACCTTTCTGATAACCATGATCATCACCTTTCTGATAACCATGATCTCACCATTGCACTCAAAGATCCAAAATGCTGCCAATACTCATACACCCACAACAAGGCTTACTCAGTCTTTGCATCTGAAGAAAATCTTACTCTGCAGCTTCAACCTTTGGCTGGTAATGCAGGTAGGATGTAAGCCTATTATTTTTTGTGCCTTTCCTTTTAAATCACAAAACCTATAGATTTTCTTTGTAGACAGGAAAGCACAGACTGGAATTCCTGTTGATATGAAGACACCTCCCACTACACCATTAATTCAAAACACATAGCCCGGTTATCAGCAGAAATAAAATCTAGCACTGTGCACCTTGTAAATAAAAAATTGAGCTGTAATTTTATTTTCTGTAGCTCATTTTTCCCACCTACTTTCTGTTTCACAAAAGAATCCACAGATACTTTGTTAAAATAAGTAGAAAGAGCAAGTTTTTCCTCTGTATTTCAATACTTCATCCGTTAAGCACAAGGACAGCAAGATTAGTGAGTCTGTGAAATAATGGCTTCTCGGATTTTTTTTTTTTTTTTTTTTTTAATTAATTAATTAACTTAATACATAAACAGGAAGGTGAATTTTCACTTCCTTGCTTGGATAACCTTCAGGACATCTAGGTAAGATCACACTGAGTCAGGCTGCATCCGTCAACTTTCTTCTTCATTTAGCAGACTTTTTGACAGTTTTTAATTCTCTCAGTGTGACAACTTCTGTTTTCCATTTTTACAAGGCCCAAGTACAATAAGCAACTTAATATGATTGCAAAATAAGTAAGATAGAGAATGTTGAAGCCAAACATACAGAGAGTCAAAATAATAAAATTTATTTTATAAAACAGTCAATTTATCAGAAGAATTTATATGAAGAATCTGATAAAAACCCCTCTGACAAAAAGCATGCTTTCCATGTTCTACTGCTGTCCAAATGGAAGTTATGGAAACACAGATGATCACTGCCTTTAAGCACACCAGGAAAAAGAGCACTTAAGTTCAAATGAAAGAAGCCTTCCTGTACCTAAAGTAGGCCTACAACAGCACTGGAAAGGGGTGGGAGAATGGTTTTAAGATGAAAGAGGATCAATTTAGATTATACATTAGGAAGAAACTCTTCACTGTGAGGGTGGTGAAATGCTGGTACATGTTGCTCAGAGAAACTGTGGCTGCCCTTTCTATGGAAGTGTTCCAGGGCAGGTTGGATGGGGGTTGAGCAACCTGATATAGGGGAAGGTGTTCCTGCCCATGCAGGAGGGCTGGAACTAGATGAACTTTAAGGTCCATTCTGCTTTTATGGTTTTATAAATTTTGTATGAAATAATTTATCAACCGGACCTAGCAAGATCAAAAACAGGATAATAGAAAACAATGTTTTGTTGATTGTTTTGGTTTTTGTTTAACTGTGGAAGACCATGCTAAACTATGGTTGGAGAAGTAGGGACCCAGGAAATGCAGCCTGCGTATAACTTGCTGCTTCCTGGCAGCTCTAAGATTAGGACTAGAAGTAATAAAGAGAAATTCTTCTAATATCTTGTGGGACTTTTACAGAAAAAATTGAGGAGGACCATCATGGGCATAATCAACCAGGTACTCCTTTTTTATTGTTCATTTATCTAGAAGGGATGGCAACCTCCAGTCCATCCTCTGGAAAGGAAGATGAATGTTGATGTAGTGCTTTATTGAATGAATTGACATCCATTGGATACCAAGTTACAGATGCAGCTATAAAGAAACTAAGTAGACAAGTCTGAAAGGAGAAACTGCTTTTGGAACCACAGATTCTTTATCTACAACTGTAAAGCAGTAAGATCCACAATTTAACTTTACGTTGCACAGGGGAGTATTTCCCCCAAATTGTATAAACCCCCCTCATGGTTAAGTTCCTGCTAATCTTCCTCGTGTCAGGCACAATTTTATTCACCTTTATCATACTCCCCTTTACTCATCCATTTCTCTCCAAGCTGTAGAGACCTGCTCTATAAATTTCTCCTCATATAAGTAGTGATTCTTGTACTTTTAATCTGTTCTCACTTCTACAGCCTTTTCGTGAAGAGAGGGGTTGTCAGGATAATGTAGCAACAGAAATTCTTCTCAGAGAAAGAACAAATTAATAAAGGAATATAATTTTCTGTTCTGTTCCCAGTTATTTCTAATGTTTTTCAGTCTTACTATTGGATTGTGAGCAGTCACATTAAGGAGGTACCTGCCTGTTCTAACAGTTGGTGCTAAACAAAGGAGTAAAGAAATCCAGAACACCAAGACTCTGTGTACAAGCTGAGGGAAGACACCCGTTAATCTTGCCCTGTTCCCCCCTCAGTAAAGAATTGTACATTTAAATTTCACTCACTTTTTAAATGGTTGCATCTATTTTTCATATTTTTCATTCTATTTTGCTCAACCTCCACAAAGGATGTGAAATTGTTAAAAACCCTTATATAATTCTTTGTACATAGGATACAATCCTATTCTCACTAAATGAGTATACATATACTAAATGAGTATATAAATGAGTATATAAATCAGGAAGTCATTCTACTGAGGTCAGTGAGGTAATAGGTAAGTAACTGATAAGTTAAAAACTTATAAATAAACTGATAAGTAAAGCAAATCAATCCTAAAAAGATGTTCTCAGAAATACCTCCAAGTCAAGAAAGACGTCATCTGCAAATGCCATTTTACAGAAGAGTGAGCGACAGACAAATGAATACTTATTTATTTCAGGGAAGACTGAGTTGGAGTTTCTGGAAGTGGAATAACAGATGCTAGAAGCATCTTGGCAGGGCCATAAGCACCAATCTATTCTCTGATACAGGGGTTTGGCAGCAACCCAGTAAGAAGCTAAAACTCACTTGTATTGTTAAAAACATCAGTCAAATACAACCCAGCTAGAAAGTCATCTTAAAGTTTAAAAGGCTTTTCCCAGTGATCCACTGGAAAAGGCAGCAGGATGTGAAAATGTCTAAAGAGCAGGGGCTAAATGATTCAAAAGGTAAAGTGATAAACTTTGACCTCTGTTCTATGAATGATCCTCAAGCATTGCAATAAACTGACTTTTGGATGACTGAGCATAAAATCATAGTGAATTGCTTCCAGAGACTTATGGTAAATTACTGCAGTTTTATGGAAATTATATTCTGCATCTTGACCAGTTATGCTCTTAAGTTCTGATATCTGGCTTTTCATAACTGCAAAATATAAAGCTAAGTGATGTCAATGTCATAAAAAAAAAAAAAAAAAAAAAAAAAGTGAAGAGGTCTGAGATTAATTATTGGAAAAACATATCACAGCAAAACTGGGTAGGACCTGTCTTGCTGCCTTGCCTAAATTCATCTAAAGCTCAAACTACTGTTTTGGTGGACTTTACAATTATGATGTTTGGTTGTTCTACAAAGTCAGTCCTCTTGATCTAATTGTTTTTATGTTCCTAACTGATTCATGCTGAGTTTACAACTTCTCTTTTGTATCTGAGAGAAGACACAAGTAATTCCTTGCAACTACACTCTAATCTGTATGAAACCAGGTACTTTTCTTATGCTTTCTCCAGTATGAACACTTTCCACAAGCCTAACTCTATCCATCACAGATCACAAGACACGGTAAACTTCAGCTCTGTGTTCAGAATGAAGAAATCCAAATCCAAATTTATTTACTTCGTCAAAGCAAGAAATAGAGTTATCATCATCACTGGCATTGCAAACTCCCTTCACAAAAGAGCACTGTAGTGAGAAGTGCTTAAAAACAATTCTCTTGCTCAAATTTCAAGGTAATACTTTGCATTGTGTCGTTTGCTTGTTTTATTATTATTAAAAAAAACCTCACCTACCCTGGACCAACAAGACAAATGATGTTGTATTTTACCGGTATTTTAAATCTTAGGGAAGTTCTGAATAATCTAAATAATCTGAATAATCGTTTCTTATCTTCTCTTTGTCAGGGAATAAAGTTATAGCACAAGTATAAGCCCAGGCATCACAGACATTAATAAATGCAGACAGCTTAGCAGCTACCACTATCTTATATGCGTATGATATGAAAAGGCTGACTTGACCCTGTCCCCTGGAGTATTTGACTTTTCAGGTCACTTGTTTGCCATGGTGAGGAAACCAGTGCTCCTAAGATCGAAGTGAGCACTGGGGGTCTTAAAATAAATTAAAAAGAAAAGAAAGGAAAGAAAGAAAAAAAAAAAAAAAAAAGAGTGAGATGAAGTTTCCTCAAGAGACAAGTTCTAAATTAACAAGGATATACCAAATGCCACTTTGAGGCCATTGTAAGAGCAGATATTAGGTTTCAATATAGCCACTCAAGACTTGGCCCTAAGCAGAACATTTCTTCCTCTTTTGGATCACACTGTTTCTAGGACATGCTGTTCACATTGGCAACTGTAAAGGGTTTGTGTCATACCTGGCACAGATAAAGGCAGATAGTCAAGGCTATGTAGGAAAGGAGAGGTGATAGGGGCCAAGGGAGACAAGATTATCAGAATGTGAAGCTGAAGTTATGAATACTCACTGAAGAATTACAATAACAAAATACTTGCACTTGGAACTGTAAATTAACCAAAAATAAGGAATTCAGTGTATTTTATGAATGAATCTGATTAAAAACCCAATACTTTTTAGTATGCAATATTCAAAAATATGTAGTAAGAATATGGCAAAATTGGATATCATACCAACTACCTCCTATCAATATAGATTCCCAGATCTCTTTGATCAAGAGTGACATTTCACTTTGATGGTAACATTATTATGACACCTGAGTGGAATGGGTAGAGTTAAGTGTCCATTACTATTTTCATTAAAAATTATTTTATGCCACAATTGCTCTAAAACCTGGTTTTACTTTAAAACTCTCTTGTTCTTGGCAGGAAAATGCAGTAGCCAAACGTGGTTAATAGATTTAGCAAAGAAAAAAATATCTAAAACATTAAAAAAAAAAAAAAAAATTGAAAAAGTGGGAAAAGCTCATAGAACATCTAATATTAAACACAGCCACAAAGTTTACATTTAATCCAGCTATCACTTAGAGAGATATTTTACTCTCAGGCTCATACCTTATCCACCAGCAATTAATTGGTTTTCTCTAAAGCAATAAACAACCAAGCAGGTCTAGAAATAAGAATTCTTTTTCATGAAAGGGGATGAACAATCATCATATCCTATGAGCACTGAGTCCACAGGCTTTTGGGATCATTAGGGCAGCTCAGCTCCCCAGATCTACAACTCCAGTTTAAAGACTTAAAAATTTGTGCCAATCTATGGCCATTGAATCACCTGTGGGGCAGAGTTTCCTGCTGCTTCCAAGGAGCTGTAAAAGACAGGGTATAGGAAAGCCTTCCCTGTAGCCTGCATAACCTTGTCCAACCTCTATAAATGCCCTTCCTTGCAGGGGATAACTGCAAGCTCAGCTGCTTGGAGAAATTGAGATAAATGGCAAGAAGCTAAGAGGAAGGCAACCCCTGTGCAGCATCCTGGAGGGGACACTTAGAGATCTCTGTCTGAGCAAGACTCAGCAGGACGTGCTGCTTCAGGAAAACTGAATTTGACAGTTCAGCAATGAAGCTGTCAGCCCAGGAGCTGAGAGCAGAGACCATTCACACCAACAATGCCCACTCCCATGCTTCTCCCATGATTAAAGATAGCTGGAGAAGGCAACTCCAGTCATTAAGAAGATAAGATCACAGAATCATAGAATTGACTGGGTTAGAAGGGACCTCTGAGATCATCAAGTCCAACCCTTGATCCACTACTGCCGTGGTTACTGGACCATGGCACTGGGTGCCACATCCAGTCTCTTTTTAGATATCTCCAGGGATGGAGAATCCACCACTTCCCTGGGCAGCCCATTCCAGTGTCTGATCACCCTCTCTGTGAAGAAATTCTTTCTATTAAGTCAATGCCACTTAGACCCAGTGGAGGCCCAGAAAGGGACTGGGGTGCTCACAGCCCTGGGAGTACCTGTGCTTGCACCTGTAGTTATTCGGGAATTTTTCTCCCCATCACCATTCCTGGTATCACAGGACTCCTTTTCCACCTGCAAACAGGCACAAGGATCCATCCTTGTAATCCTGAAGATCGAAGAGGTGAAGATTGCAAGGAAAAGTATTTGGCTCATTCCTTTTAATGATGACCTGAAGCAAAATCATCAGGCAATGACATATGCATGGATCTGTCAGGACAGCTGCAATAAATATCAGTAAACTAGTTTAGCACAATTACTCACAGCAGCTAAAAATGTGGATGGGGTGAAATCATAACATCAGAGACAAAATTATGATTGACTTTGTTGGAGTCAGGAGTCATGAGAAAGACAGAATTAGCTGAAAGCACAAGTTTAGAAGAACGGGAGAAAGCATCCATTCCAGAATGGTGGTTTCTGGGAAACTAAGCTGTAAGCACAAAGAATAACCAATAGTGTTTTCCTGACAAGTAGAACCTGCAGTCAACAGAAATTACAGAAGTGATTCCCTGAGAAATCTTTCATAGCCATCTTGATATCAGGGAACTGCAGGAATATTTTGAAAGCTAATATTTTTGATGCACATGAAAATAAATCAATTAAAAATTACACTGTCAATGTAAACATTTAATCAGTAAGGTTCTGACACACACAATGTATAATAGGGAAAGCAGTTACACTAGACAGTAACTACCCAGACTCCCAGCAGGTGCCTGAAGTTTGATTGCTGCCTGTAAGCTTTCCTTCCAAAGGCAAAGACTTGAAATCTGTCTTGGGGATTCACAGAGCCTTTTGAAATGATGTACAATATTTTAGCTGCATAACAAGCATTAATAGGAGGTGCCGAGATAAATTTCAGAATATCTGCTTTCATTATATATTGCTTAACCTATCTGAACCCACCATTTTTTTAATTTTTTTTTTTTTTTTTTTTTTTTTTTTTGTAAAATTGGCAGCAAATTGAAACAAGGTTTTAAAAAAATTATTGCACAGCATAATGTACAGACAGAGACATGACTTTGGTGCACTACCATCTTGTGGACTATCTAGGAAGAACAGTAAATGAACTTTCATACATACAACCATTTGACATTCAGAGTATATACTAATGGGAAAAAAAAGAAAAGGGCCTTAAAACTGTATTGGGCAAATGTTATAGGGAACTGGGAATTGTTCATTAGTTTCTTATGGCTTGGCAGACTGCATCAAACCTCCCTTGGGCAGTTCAGCACCTATGCATGATGCCACCAGCCTTTCCTGAGACAACTCTCACCAAAACTGCAAGATTACACAGAGAAGCTGCAGAAGATCAATGAATTACCCTTCTCCAGCTCCACCACTGCACAGTTCCAGGCTTTCACCTGTGCCTGTCTGGGAGTTTCCCCTGTAGGCACAGCTGCACTTTGTGGTCTGAAGGATAAAACCATATCCTGTATCTCAGTTCCAGTATCGAGGATTTGCTTAGGTTGGTGAAGTTAGCAAAGTTTTACAACATATTTTAAGGTGTATACATGGGAATGTATATTCATAATATTTATGAAAATGCATTTTAAGACATTAAAATTAAAGACATCACAGGTGTGTACAGATAGATAATATGCATTCTGTGTGTGTATATGCACACATATAAATCATATCTATTTGAAATATGATAAACTGCCTCTATGACTTCTGCAGTTAATTACTGTGGGTGTTACCAATGCCTCTCTGCAGTATAGTTAAACCCCCACAATGAATCATTCTGCACCTCTCTCTCTCATATTTCCTGTGACTATCTAGAAATATGCTAAGAAATTTCTAACTGTAGAACATTACACTATCTTTGACTCTAAGTCTAATGAAACAAGAATTGAAAGAACACACATCAGGCTTTTAGTTGACTGCACGTCTATACTCGAGTTTTCCTGTTAGTAGTGAATCAAATGACATGTTCTAGAAAAGTGCTAAGAACATTAAATACTGAATCACTGATACGATCTGCACATAGGATATTTTTAAAAGTATTATCATGCCAAAGTCTAGGTGTACTTGTATAATATTAGTAATATTTTTAAAAATACAGTAGCATAAAGAATGCAATTACTTGCACTACTTTCATTCAACTTCTCTGTATAATTACTTGGTAGTACTTGAAAAGTACTTTGAAAGAATATGTTATTAAATAAGACATTTCAGTCTCCAGCTACAAAAGATTAATCATCCAAAAAATCACAGCAGTTATGCCAACTAAGAAGAGGGCAATTGCCAAAGCTCTTTGGGTATGCAGTGATTCAGCACAGTGTCTCTTTGGCCTTTGAGGTCCAGCCCTCAGTAGAGCCATTGGTGCTGTCTCTGGGACAAGCTACAAGTATCTCACTGCTAGAGGAAGGCACAGCTTCTCTTCTGGGATGGATTTCACTGAGTCTGCCTCTTGACACAACAAGGGCTGAGACAGATTGATCAATACAGATAAAATGAAGGCCAAACACATTCATGTTAATTTCTTTAAAGCTGACTACATCCCTTTCTGCTGAAGGTTAAATTACATTTCCTCGTGGTTCATCCCTAGCCATCCAGAACCTCTCGTGAGGCCATTGTTCAAGATCATTTCTGCTGTCACAAAGATTCAAATGAGTTAATGCAGGACCAGATGAATTGTAGTGAATGCCACCAGTTGGCTCCTTCTGACCAAGGCTAAATCCAGGATCAGAGCCCCTGCCTGTGAGGGTAGATGACACATCTGCACAGCTGCCTCACCTGTCAAGGTGCTATCCTAATCCTTTATCCTTCCATCATGATTCCCAAATTCAGAACTTGCTTACTATTCCAAGCATCACTGTTCAAAGCCTCCTCCAATTACTGAGAAATACTCTGTGGTTTACGTCTCACTTCATTTGTACAAAGTCCGTTGCTAAACCTTCACCATCTTACTTAATCATGATCACATTATTCCCCTGAAACCCACTAGCACCCCTCCCTTTCACCCAGCCTCCATTTCATGGGGAGAGACAAAGCTTGAGAATGAGCAAAACCTCCAAACTGTTTTTGTTTGGAGCTTGAGAATGAGCAAAACCTTCAAACAGATCTAATCTTAATCAATGAAGTACAACAGAACTTCTGTTGCAGTTAAAAAGCTGTTGACCAAGGTCCATTAACCTATAGTTCTAGGATCACCCAGAACTGGTCCAAAAACCCTCAAAATGTTCTCCTTCAAAATCCCATCAACTGCTGCGGTTTCATCACAGTTTCCTGTAGCTATCAGAAACATAAAAGGCAGAACAAATTCTTCAAGCAGAACAAATTCCAGTTAAGATTCTCTGAGCAGAAAGGGCTAGGGGGATGGTAAAACACCATCCTTTTTCGTTGGTGTAAATTCACATCACTTTCCTTTCAGACATTCTATTAAAATAAAAAAAAAAGAAATGACATTGTTTTACTAAGAAAGAAATGAGCACAACTTAAACAGAGTTGAAGCTCACCGGAAAAGAGTTAAAATCTTCATAAAGGAGCATGATACTTCTTTGAAGTATAATGTGATTAGCTTCTGCATATTACAAAAAAAAAAAAAAAGCTCAACAAAAAATTTTATTTCCAAATGAAGTGTGATTGTTCCCAAAATTACATTTAGATGACATTGTAGAAATATTTATCAATGCCAACACAGGAATTCAAAACATCACTGGCAGTCTTTCCACAGCATGCAAGAATTCTTCTAGGATTATCACGAGTAACAAGTCATCTGACAAGCCCTATAACTGAGCAAATATTTACAGGGGTCACCACTTGTCACTACGATACTGCTATATATGATATTTATAGGAGTCGCTGCTTCTTATTAAGGTAATGCTACAAATGCTAACACTCATTCGTGGCTTTCTACTTTTAATGACTTGCTAAACAGTAATATGTGTTAAAGATTAGACTGAAATGAGAGATTAAAACTTCCAGCCACCTTACTGATTTTCATGTATTTGCAGCTCAAAATATAACCATCACCATAGGAATCAACTCTGATGCAAGCTAGAAAATGGTCCAATTATTTAATTAGTTTCAAAAGGGGGAACTTTTAAGAAAACGTGAGCTATTTATACTGTGGGGAAAATAAGGGGAAAAATACAGCCAGAGTTCTAAATGTTACCCAAGCGAGAAGAAAGCAACAGTAACCAACATCCACTAACAGTTGGACGTATGAACTAACTGGAGAAAAACGCCCATGGGAAATTTCACTGTCACCGGATGTCCTGGACCTGTTCTGTTAATCAACACAGCAGGACAAGCTGACTTCAACACCCTGGTTTGCCCTTGCCCGTGTTTACAGCACTACCAACTGTGAATATTTCATGACACTTCATAAAATCATGGTTTTATGAGTGGGTTCTTTCTACCATGTACGTGGAGGAGTAAAAAGTACCCTCTTTTTAAAGTAATTTTTCACACCTCAGTGATTAATGCAGAGTTAACAACGTGTATGCTTTCAAGAAATAATGTTTAAAAGCATAAAATTGAAGGCTGATTAGGGGCAGCCTGAACACTTTGTGAGAGCTACTGCAGAGCATGGGATGGTTTATCCTCTAAGAAACCATGTCACAAAGAGCACAAAACATGAGAGACCAAGTACATATGAGAAGCCCTTTTTCACTTCAGAAGACTGTGGCTACCTGTACAAGCAGTCACTAAATGTCATTTAGGTGTAGAGGTGTTGAGGATGAGGAAATAATATATAAATTTTACTTTGGGATTTGAACCAGACTCTTGATTTGATTTCAGATTTTCACACTGTACTCTTCTTCTGAGCTCTCTTAATAGAAATGTCCTTGAACAAGAGAAACAATTAATTTAAGTAGAACAGATTCATCCCAGTAGTTACTTTCTGTACTGACATACCTAGTGTAACATGGCACATGATTCAGGCAGCCTTGGAATTTTCTTAACAATAAGGTTTTTCAGAGAAGTAAGAAAGTAGTCTTATTATTATAATATTTGATTTTTAAAAATGTTTTTGTTCTTTTGGGGTTTGGGTTTTTTTAATGTAGAGTACTTTCTCTTCTGAACTTTGCCATCTGCAATTTTCTGCCTTTTACAAAATATTAAAGGATATGTTTTAAATATATATTTTTAAATTCACTATACTTAAACAAATACATTATACTTAAATATACTTAAATAAATTCAACTGGGAGTGACGTCTTCTGGCCCAAAGTTTACATTAAGCACTATCTAATGGTACTTACAGAAATGAAATTTTTCACACAAAAAAATTCACACGTGCATCATTTCTGCATCCATGCTCAATATAGAGTTTCAATATTACCAGGTCCACAGTAGAGAATTTTTTCATCATTAACCATAGGCAAATATAGATATGAAAATTTATCAGTTTGGTTCCTATAGTATTCTTATATCCAAGCAAAATGTTTCAAGTTTATATTTAAAGAACTGATGCATATTTGTAATTATTTCCTTTTTGAAACATTTTGAAACCCTTGGTGCATTTTAGTAATTGGACCTTTAGGGGTTTTAATCATGAATGTATCACAACATTTGATTACAGGCATCCTATGATAATACATTTCCACATTTTTTACTGCAATACCTGTCTTCTGAGAGGAAAAAAATCATTGCTGGCTAGCTCAGGTGACAGAAACCACAAGAACAGAAATGTGCTCATTAGTCCAGAACAAAAAACCAATAAAGCAAACATCTTCTTTGTGAAAAATTTGATGTTTTTAATACTATTTTCATAAGTCATTATTTCACTGTTGAAAAACACATGTTCCATCACCAATTAGTGTCTGGTTCAAAACTGAAGCCATTAGTAATAAGGAAAATCTCTACAGGAAGTACATATGGCAAACACATCCTGGCATCTGACCGTATTCCAGCCAACACAACACACAGCTTCACTCTGATGAAACCCTCTCTCCTTCTGAAGGAATATCAGCTCTCAGATGCTCTGAGAGATGAATGGTTGCCAGAGGTAAACAGGCAAAGAGAAGTAGGGATGGCAGGAAGCAATACCAATGAATCAGCAGGTGACAAGCAGAAATTTGAATGCACTGTCAACGTGCTTCAAGAAAGGTAGGTGTTTCAAAAAATATCAAGTTCGTTTAAGGAGCTATGAGAGAGAAGTATCTGGTGAAAACCTACATTCTAGATAATCACCTAAAGCCAAAATGCTGGCTGAATCAAAGCTGCTTTGAACAAAGTCAACAACAACATCTTATCCTGCTTTATGTTTAGTTGTGTCTTCTAACAATATTCTTGTGTATCAACAGATGCATTTTCAACTTTCACCAGTAAGCCCTAATAGCAATTAAGTTTAATTTATTACTGACTTCTTGTGAGCATTTTGGTGAAAATATCCTTACAGCAGCGAGCTCCCAGACAGCATAAGTTGAGAGAGGTAGCTGTGCATTTCTAATAGATGCAAATAACTCAGACATGGACTGTTTCTCATACAGGAAAAATTGGTGTTGCTTATAGCTCACTTGACACACTGTCACAGTGTAAAACATAGCCCTAAAACATACAGGGTTTTATTAATGATATTCCTAACAAGATGTAAGTTCTTCTTAGCAATAACCAAAAACATGACATGACTTGCTGACAAGTAGTGTGACAGCTCCTTTCGAATTAAATGTGTTCAACATAAATAGCAATTCATTATGCCTGACACTCCCTGACAGGTAAGAAATCCTTAACAGCAAAGGGAGGCCTCTGAGAATCTCATCAATACATTTTAAAAATAGCTAATTATCTGTTTCCATCAAAGCTTGCCTGTTCCATACCATGAACTCTCTCTACACACCTCAGTTCAAACGCTGCCTTGATCCTCTTGTGCTCGTACAATGTGTCACTAGAGGGTGCAGTAGCTCTGCTGCTTAGAACGAAAGTGTTTACAAATAAAATGCTAATATATGACTAAGCTCTTTCAATGACCTTATTGAGCCACATATGTATTGCATACTTTAAGAATTATTTTTTTCAAGTTCTCCAAATAACTAAACTTGGAGACAACAAACATTCTCTGTAGCAAGGAAGACTATCTTGGTTTAAATTCAAGCTGTTTCTAAGACTCTCCATATAAATTAACACCTGAAAAACTGAAAAAGCAAAAGCCCCACTACAGGATTTAGCAAATTAGCCAGTAGTACTGAGTGGAAAAGGCAGGAGCCTTTATATCCTTCCCCAAAAGGTAAAGAAGGAGAGAAACTTCCGAGATCTCCATCAGCTGAACATCTGTCTGGAGGAGCAGCCCAGAGCAGGGACAGGCACCAGGGCACACAGCAGGTAGGAAGAGAAACAGCAACAGGCTGAAGTGGTCATATGCACAAACTGCTTTCCTCATCCTATCAGTGAAACTATATTGGTAGAATTAATACAGGAGCAACATTGTTCAGTGCAATTACAAAACATCATGCATGCTACACACTGATCATGACAAATTAAGTGTTCAGTTATGGGCACCTCAGTACAAAAAGGACACTGAGGTATTGGAACAGGTCCAAAGAAGGGCAACAAAGCCAGTGAAGGGTTTGGAAAGTATCCCCTATGAGGAGCAACTGAGGGTGTTGGGGCTGTTTAGCCTGGGGAAAAGGAGGCTGAGAGTAGACATCACTCTTGACAAAAGCCTGAAAGGAGGTTATAGTGTGAGTGGGGTTGTTCTTACCAGTGACAGATGACAGGATGAGGGGAAATGGCTTCAAGTTGTGTCAGGGGAGATTTAGGTTGGATATCAGGAGAAACTTCTTTACAGAAAGGGTTTTTAAGCACTGGAACAGGCTCCCCAGGGAGGTGATTGAGTCTCCATTCCTGAATGTGTTTTAAAATTGTCTGGATGTGGTGCTTGGGGACATGGTTTAGCGGTGGCTCATCAGAAATAGAGTAATAGGGTTAAGACAAGGTTGGACTTTATGATCTTGAAGGCTTTTTCCAGCCTGAGCAAAGAATTCATTCTATGTGATTCTAATTGATTCTAAACGATTCTATAAATTAAACATTTCAACCTGTGGCTCAGCAAGAACCAGACCTGGAAGCCCTGCATTAGAGTGGGCATCTAGCCCTCCAAGACTGGATGACCTTCCATGTCATCAATCCCCAGCTTTAAGAAATATTTTTCATTTAGAGAAGCATTGCCAAACTAACATGAGTAAAACTGGCCAATATATTTTATAAAATAAAACTTCATTTTGCCCAACACCCCAAAAAAATAATTTGCAAGGCCTAGTTTCTTATCTGCAACAGCATACTTTACCAATATGCAGCGTATAATTTTCTATTCCTTTATTTGCCTATTATTTTGTGGAAAATCTCTTAATCCTTCTGTAGAGCCATTCACTACTCAAGTCAAAATTGTCTTTTCAAAATACATGCATCTTCAGCATTAACATATTCATAACTCTTCCCTGAAACCTGAGAAACTATTCCCAGTAGCCATCTACATTGAATGTGTCCAGGAAGCTTTTACAGCATATAAACCTACAGCTGAATTCATCTATTTGACAGACTGGATTTTTTCCCCTCTCGTCTCTGCCATAGAGATCTCCAGATTAAGAGAAATCAGTCACACTTCCCACTAAAGACAGTTCAGTCCTTTTCCATCAGATCAGCTTAGTAGCATACAAATTATTTTCCAAGTACATTGAACACAGATAAGGGTGTGCATGTCAGCACCATGACACATGGCTAAGGAACAGCACAGGGCTTCCCTACCAACATCCTCAAGGTGAACTAGGAGTGCTGCCACGAGGCTTCTGTCCTAAAGCAAACAAGACCAGGTTTGGGGTCAGGATTAGGTTTTGGCTTCTAAGAGTAAGATATGAGAGATATATGGCAAGAGAGGCTCAGGAGCAGCCAAATATCAGCATGAGCTGCAACTGGCATTATTCCATAAGCCTGGGGGGATCAGTATTCAACAGCAAGGGAAAGGATGAGGACAGGCAGCTTTTACTCTGGGGACAGACAGGTCCATCCCTACCAGAATTTTATATCTGCTTCTGAGTCTCATTTCCCTCCTGTACTAAACGTGGTCATTGCTATACTGCTGCTTGCATGGACCTGTGGCCCAGTGAAACATTTAACCTAAGTTCAGCTACCCTATTTCCACCACTATAAAGGAGAGAGTACTCAAGCAGCCTGAACAGGGGTAGAGGTTTTAAATTAAAATAAGGTAGGTTTAGGCTAGATATAAGAAAAAAATGTTTACAATGTGTGCAGTGAAACACTGGAACAGGTTGCCCAAAGAGATGGTAGATGCTCAGTCCCTAGAGACATTAAAGAGGTCAGGTTTGATGGGGCTCTGAGCAACCTGATCAACTTGAAGATGTCCCTGTTCATTGCAGGAGGGGGTAGACTAGAAGACTTTTAAAGGTCCCTTCCAACCCAAACTATGCTAACACACTTTCAAAAAAGAGAGCTCCTCATGCTACATTGACGTAGTACCCAAAGGGTGCAACACAACTCTGGGAAGCAGGGATGAAGGCAGAGAAGATGCTGTGTTATTTGAGGGGAGGAAAGAGCAAAAAAAACCAAAAACAACCATACTCACTTCAATTAAAAATAGACTCCCCAGATCTGAAAGCAGAGTATAGGTTGTAGGGTCCTTTCTGATAAAAGATCTAATCCATTGTCATGAAGGCTGGTAAAATGCAAGGTGTTTTTTTTTTCATTCCTTGACCTGGTTAATATTTGCTTTAACACTTCACCTTCTGAACCTGACAGACTGTTGCACTCAATCATGTCCCTTCCCACCATTTATTTAGTTGAGGGCTTCATGATACACCTACAGTGTCCTTTACAGTATCCTGGGTGAAGGCATGAGAGCCTGTTGAGAGAATCCATTAGGTAACCACAATGAACAGCAACATTCAGTGAGTTTGATTTGAACTACATTAACAAAGATAATCTTTCACTGTTAAATCTATGTAGAATAAAAAAAAGAAAAAAGAAACAAATATGATCTCAGAGGTCCCTTCCAACCTAGCCAATTCTATGATTCTATGATTCTATATAGAAGCCTATAATAAAATGAACAAAAGAGCAAAGAAAACTAACTTCCACTTTGTTTACATAAATAGATATATATGTCTATAAAACTTGGTACACATGAAGAATAACTAATGGCAATATGTCAAATGAGAACATTTTTAAAGCTCTGAGCAAATTGTCCATATCTATAATTATTACAGCTGTCAATTACAGCAAACTGTCTTTTTCCATCAGCGTTTAATAGCTAATGTAGTCTAAAAAATTATTCAGACAAGGGGTTGTTAATAACTGAGGAAATGGCAAGCCATTGAGATTATGACAAGCCTCAGTAACCCATAAACACCTGTTTTTTAAGGCACATCCATTAGGTGTGGGCGTTTTTTTGCAGAAATGTCACTGGCTTTTGATTAAACAGCTATTGAGAAAAGCATCTGGCCATGTAAAAAGGGAAAACAGTTTATGGGCTTTATCTAGTTTTATTTTTCACCTTTTCCTGCAAGCGAATACATCTGACTCCTATATGCATGTATGCTGTACTCTAGGCTCACAAAGTATACCTGGAATTTTTAAAAAATATTAAAGGTATCAAAACCCACTATCAGTGTTTACAGTGTTGGAAAAGCCTGTCAGATTTTTTTTTCTTTAAGCTATAAAACACCTTTAAAATACACACCTGGAAAGAAAGTGAACTGAAAAACATGTGGAAGCCAGTTCTAGAAACTGGCATATTTGGAAATAGCTGTTTTTATCATGTCCATCTTAATTTAATACTTCTTCTTAAAAAACAATAGATCAAAGCAGCTGAATAATATTGCAAATAAAAAACCAGTAAGTTATAACCAACATTTGAGTAAGCACAGCTAAAAGAAATGGTGAGAAAATGAGAAACTAGGTAGACTGAAATACAGAAAACACTCCTAGTAAAATAGAAATATTGCCAAGAGCTGTTAAGAAGCAAGACAGGAATGATTCATGTTCATCTACAAAAATCCATATAGTCAGTTTCTGCAGCTTTATTTTCTTGCAGCTATGCTGCAATGAAAATTTTCATTTTTATATTAAAGCATCAGAAAGGAAAGCTTTGCTCAGTCTTCAGGTTCACAAGATATTAGTGGCAGGGTTTCTGCCTTTAGAGGAGAGCCATAAGGTCTGGTCCCTGGCCTCCTGGGCTTTGCTGTAGAGCTGGAGCCAAATGTTTGAGGGGCAGGTGGCAAGAGGATTTAACACAAGCTTCATTCAAGAGCAGTCTATTCATCTGCCTTCCAAGCAGCATCCTTGATGAACACAGATCTAAGCCACAAGCATAAATAAAAGACAAAAGATTTAAGTGTCTAGAGGTTTTATCTTTACAACTAAAGTGTCCCCTACACATAAAGCAAGCATTTGATTAAAACAAGAAACCCAGGAAAACAACAGGGCTCTCTTTCTCCCTCAAAAGGGATAGCTCAAACCAAAATAAGCATGCACTAAGCTTGTTGCTTTGGTGTGTTTGGGACTGATGAGACTGGAACACTGAAAATCAATGAACAGAACTTTCAAAAGCATGTTGGTTATCAAAAGCATTGTATGACTATTTTTAGGGACTACTAGTTAACAGGTCATCATACACAAGTTAAGCCTGAACACTGCCGATGCAAAAGTTATTATTTTGGACAATAAAAGTCATGTTTGACCACAATGTCTGAAAGCTAAAAATTCTTGTTAAAATAGTGGAGTTAATCTCTCAAAAATATCTCTTTCCTTAGGAAAACCAAAACGGAACACAACCAACCATCTGATATTCATAGCACAACAACCAGTTGCAAAATCAACTATTCAGACTAAAAGATCAGATCAAAATATGGATAGCCATAGTTTAGGAGAACTTGAGCTTTTCTATACCACTATTTTTACTTGTTTCTATCACACATTTATTCATTTTAGCTACAGGTAGCCAGGCATAACAGCTAAAGGCCTCTCATTGCAAGCTGATAATCTTTGTTTCTGTGATAACAAGGACACAGATCTTTCCTTCAGTAATGTTATAAAAGAATAATCTTTTTGGTGAATAATGACTGTTTGCTACACAGAACACAGACATCACACTGCACGCTGGAAAAATCTCTGTTGATATCCTCACCAGAGAGGAGTATCTGCAGGGTCTGAAATGACTGCCAGACTTGCTGATGTCTGGACAGAAACAAATCATGAATTAATTATGCCTGAACAACACTTTGACAAGTGAAATAAGTCTGACAGTCATGATGGGATAATGTGACATTGGAAGGAGAAGAGCACCCGTGCCTATTAGGTGGCTGTTTTAACCCCAAGATGGAGACCATTCCTGAGAGCACCCTGGCAGCCAGCCTCCAGCAGGCTGGGTAACAGCCACTTAGTTTTAGATACCAAAACCCAATGTTTGAACACCAAAATCTGCTTTGGTGTAACATAATATCATACATGTCATTCTGTAGTATGTATATTACCATACCATTTTGCTTCTTTTCCATGAACACTTGTTTATGCATTTTTAATGTGAGACACTACATGAGAATAATATTCAGTACTTTGGGTTCTGTGTAATTAAACAGTTTCAAGTATTTCAGGTGCACACCCATTGGTGCATCTGGGTTTTTTCCAGTTGTCTGTGAGAAGGAGGCTCTGTGATCCAGCTGGAATTCTTCCTGCTAGACATATATTGAAGCCTGGTTTTGTTGGCTGGGTTTTTTAGCCCGGAAGTTTGCTAACCCTCCTCAAGCTGCTTGCGGGCTTGTTTACTCTTTTCACCAGCTGTGACTGACTGCTTAGGGCTTAAGCTCCAAGGTTCCAGAGGACTAGAGAAGATATTGCCCTCAAAGCTCTTTTGTGGTCTGGAATTGCTGCTGCATTTGTTATCCTTACCTCAGCCTCTCAGTTACCAAATTTCCTGTGGGAGAGAAATACTGTGCTCCTAGCTCATTGTGTGAAAACCAGGTTTGTGTCCTATAGCACTTTTTGTTCTAGCTAGGACTGCAATCAAAATTTCATTTTATAACTATGAATTCATTACTACAGTTCTTGCTGGGACAGACTGGCAAAAATACTATTTTTACCACCATCCCTCTTTGTACTGAGTATTAAAAAACGTGCAAAAGAGTTGAACTGTAGGTGCCATCTGGCACAACACATTTTTGCACTTAATTTTCATTCAGTTATGATCTGTAGATGGGCCCAGAGCTACAGTTTTCCCTTCTCTTCCTATTAACCACAAGTCATCATCCCAAGACAAATGGCATCGATCACACAGAATGTTTCAGTGCTCTGTCATACTGTTTTCATGAGAATTAATCATCCACAAGAAGAGAGCAAAAAGCAAAAAGAATGGCCAGCAGCACTTATATTCCAGGAGATACTGATACGGTTGCTGTGATACAGCTGTAGAAGAGGTCAAGGTTCAAACATGCAATGGAAAAAACTTAAACAATTTATGGTTTATTATGAGAAAGTACATAATAATTGTGGTTGAAGTATCACATATCTACCCAAGACTGCAAGAATGGGTATAACTATAAAAACTTGCCAAAGTGAATTTTAACAAAGTGAGACAAGCTGGATGTAGCTTCAACCAGAGATACCCTATTGGTAATTGAGCAGTGCTCTTCCCTTCAAGCCTGCTGATGGAGTTGAGTGCTTTAAGTGGATCAATACAGATAAATGGTCTAAAAGCAAAGGCAATCACAGAAAGCACTAATTTCTCATCATTCAAATTGAGCTGAGAGAATACATGCCTTAAGTGACATCCACCCAAACTTTGGTATTTGCAGCATCCTTATAAACAAATAAATGGGAAATCTATCAGAATAAGAAGTGCAACATTTTTCCCAAAACCACTGCTCCATTCTTCCAGATTTTCGTATCACTTCCTTCATAACCTCAGAAAAACTAGCAAAAGCAGGACTCATATTCCCTTTGTTATCCAAGGGTCCTTGCATCTGGCAAGATGCAAAACTGGGATCATGACTGCTAATAACTAGTAAGAAAATATCTGCAAGAGAGATCTGTCAGGACAGGATTTGCAACCAACCATCTCCTGTCAGTTTGAGAAACAACTCTGTAAAGGGAGAGCAATCCAACAGCTGGATCAGGATGGGCAATGTTATGAGTCCAGAAAATTTTTGTTGTTGCTGTGGCTGGGATCTGGGGAGAAGGCTGGGAGCAACGAGGCTACCAGTGCCAACACAGAAATGTGTTTACAATAGGCAATGCTTTGAGATTTCTTAACCTCAAGCCCAGTCACCCTCTTCACAGTTTCATCACGTCCACAAAGTTAGACAGACAAGACTGCCTCAGAGTAACCCTGTTTTTCAAGTGCAAACATCAATTTCAATACCCTGCAGATTAACTGGGAAAAAGGAAAAATACTATTGCTGTAAACAAGTGAAATGCAGCACAGGAGCATTGTGGGTGGCTTGGGTGAAATCTGCACCCATTCAACAGCAGCAAACTCAGAAAAAAAGTATTTGCAGAAGGCAGGGACCATAATCCAGCTATGCAAAAGCAGTGTCCCTTGGCAGCCAGGGACCCAAACCCCAGCTTTTCCATCACTGAGCTGTGGGTTGGAGCAGCACAGCAGAAGCTGTTGCACAGATCTATAGTCAGCATTGGCTCTTGACATTGACACCCTCACCTGTACAGCACTGCTAACAGTTAATTCATCACTGGGCTACTTTTCAGGAAAGAGTATTTGTTACAACTTTTTCAAACAAAAAGAAATTTTTTTCCTCTGCTCAGTGAAGCCTCTGGTTAATACCCAGCTAGCACATGAGGATACAAGCTATTCACATCTGGTGTCCAGTCAGGATAGTAAGCCAGGAATGGGGGAAAAAAGAAATAAATTCCCATACTCAACCAATGATTCCTACTCCATTTTATAGGTTGTTGTGTTTTAGGGAAGAGGTTTTGGGGTGTTTTGTTTTGTTTGAGGGATGTTGCTGCTTGGTTTTATGGGGGCTTCTTTTAAAAGGAAGCAGGAGAGAAAGAAAATGTATCATTTATCAGCATTTAACCTTTACTTGCAAGGACAGTTCTACCACATGCAAAGATCCTGGCAGGAAATTACCCTCAGTATTTTATTGAAAAGAGAGCTGCTTTGAAGTGGTTTCTGAGAACATCAAAAAATTAATCTCAGCTATTTGCCAATGCAATGCAAAATAAAAACAGGCAGCTGAAAATTTAATCGATGTTTAAAATTCTAGAGATTACGGCTCAAATTTGTGTAAATACGATTTTCATTGATTTCAGCCTCTATCACAGGTTTTGAAACAAAACCAAAAAAGAAATCATGCCATATATTTTCTGTCCACAGGGGGGCAAAAATGGGTTGCTCTATAGAAAAGAAAAAAAAAGCATTTCTAAACAAGTATGTAATTGTATGCAACTTTTCTTCCCAGTATTTTATTTCTTTATTTCTAATCAGGCTAATATATTATCCAATTTTCCAAATTACCCTTGGCTCGTTTATGTTTCATATAACATTATGGTAATATTCTCATCAAGCCACTTCAACTAATTCAAGTATTCTTTTTCTTTACTCCTCACAACCCTATTCCTCTTTTGTCTGCTTCTCTAACTTATAGGAACTAATAGTTTTTGGTTAAAGAGCAAAAAGGGGTTCCTGAAGTTCTTTAGCAATGAATCTCTTTATTGAAACCTTTAATAACCCAGCTACACTAAAACACAACCTAAACACATACATCTTTTCTGGCAGAGCTTGCAGAAGCTTACCTGGCTATATATCCTACAATCCAGCTTACATTATCTTTACAGGGTTTAAAGGCTGCAAAGAACACTTCTCTCTGAGTATCTGCTCCCAGTAGACCTCAATCTTTTATTTTTTTGTTAAAAATTAGTCTACCCAGGCTTCATCACACATGTATAGCTGCACAGGAACCGAAAAGGTTGGTATCCCAGCTATCAGAGCAAGAACTGATCTACTGGAATTTCTGTCCAGTCTCCACTTACGGAAATTGAAGGGCCTTCTCAATATTTACTAAACATTTGTTAAAAATTCACCACTGGTTTAAGAATTATAGCAATCTGAAGAAAGGAAAGAGAATATTCCTTTCCCAAGACAGTAACGTAGGTATTCAAAACCCAAATTACTTATAAAAGACTGCATCAACTGCTTAACCACTTCACCAGGAGCTAGACTGGTGTTCAGCCCAGAAGTTGAACAAAAGCCCTAAAATGAGGCACACTGCTTTGCAGCTGGAGCAAAAAAACTGGGATTCAAACTCAGAAAAACAGCTGAATTACCTTTCTACCATGAGTCCTTACCCAAAACCAGAACCAATCTGTATCATCAGTGAGTGTCTACAACTCAAAAGCTCTTCCTCTGACTAACCTTGGCACTCACTGGACAAACAAATCCTTCTGAGTGGGCAATGTCAACATCCACTGGGATATTTTTGGAGCTACCAGGAATTCAGCAGCAAAAGTTTTATGACAAAACTAACCAGAGTCAAACCCATGAATCCACATTAGATAAATAAGAACAGCTGATAGCACAGTCAACAAGAGTTGAGGCATTTCATAAGACACAGTGTTAAACACATCTGCAGTCATCATTAATCAGACCAGTATGATTTCACCGTACTGTGCTGCTCACAATGAAACCTGCATTATCCTAATCATCATCTCAGAAAACTACAGGGTACACTGCTGCCTCTTGTCAATTTACATTATTTTCACTGACATTTCTGTTCAGTAAAAAGAAGTCTTCAGGCAAAGAAAACCACACTCACAGAAATACTGATTATAACAAGCATGTGGCCATTTTCCCCCAAAGACTCTATCAAACTATTCTATTTTTTCATGGAATCTTCTATCTGAATTTGCTTGAAGAAAAAAGGCTTGATCTTCATAGTGAGTTCTCCAATCAAGTTTCATCTAGATAATTTTTACATGATGTGTAGCCACTAATTTTACACAATATTCTTTACTGAATATTTTACTAGATATAATATAAAGATTAAATATCTATTGTCAGCAAATTTCTTTATATACAAAAGCAAATGCTCTTATCTGAAATGTATCCTACAACATTTTGACTGTCCATTGCAATGCTGAGCAGCAGCAAGATTTAGCACCAGCAGAATTCCAGCACTTACAACTGAGTTGTAGAGCTCAAAGCAAGTCACATTGAGACAGGAAGGTGAGAGACAAACACAGGTTCACCTTAAGCCTGAAGGTTCTTTCATTCCCATAAAAATACTGATATTTTGAAGTACAACTGGAAAAAAACAAAGTACTTAAACCTACAAGCCTAGATCAAATCTCTTGTCTGCACTCAAGCCACAAAACAGTAGCAGCTGTTCTGTGAAACCTAGGCCTAGAAAGCACTTCCCATATGAAGCATTTCATGTGGATTAGCACCTGAAAATCAGTGGGACTTCCACAAGCCTCAAAGGCTCCATAGGACTAAAGTCTACAGGGAACAGAAAGTGTCCTTTCCAAGGAACATGTGTGTCAAATCACAGGCATCAGCCATCAAGACCTCTTCACCCAGGCTTCCTCCTCTTCCACTGCTGTATGCACAGCACATCCTTCCATCCCCCTTCATGGCAGAGGATTGGAGTACCAGAGCAGCAGAGTTTCTGCATGGGTTTCCCTCCAGGACACACTCTTTCCTACAACCCCACATCCAGTGCATTCTCACAGTAGGAAAAGAAAAAGGGTAAGAGATTCAAGAGGAAAAGAAAAGAATGAGAGGTCAGAGAAAAGTCCAGCCCAGCTCAAGAGCCAGCTGGCACAGCAAACAGAGCAAAATAAAGCTCTAGACGTGATGGACATAGTTTTGTACCACATTTGTAATACCCCAAAATAAAACCTAGGGTCTGGTGACAACCAAGTGACAGGCAAATGGGGGGTCTAAAAATCAAAACAATTCACATGATGACTATGAGAACTATATCAAGTTAGGTCATTCATTTCATTCTGCTGTTGCTGAGCACACATAATTGCTGGACATCTTATTAACATAGGCTCTTACAGCTTGTGGTCCCTAAAGCCTGAAATATTTATAAGGGGACAGAGAAAAGCAAGAGGGAAAGCACATGCTCCCTCCAGGATATTCACTTTCACTGACAAAACAGGATATAGATTAAGAACATAATTCATCTCTCTGATAGAATACTTGCACGGAAAAGGAGTACAGACAGTGTGTCTTGTACTTCTGGTTCAATTAACCTAATCCCCACTGCCAGAAAAACCTGATCTTCAGGGTTTGCTTCCCTTAAAAAGTGAGAAAAAAATGTACTATTTTTTTCCCAGAACAATTTGTGACTGAAACATTTTAAACATTGTTCTGCTGAAGTGAGCTAAGGCATTACTGCACACCAATACCAGGCTGCACTTCTCTGGCTTGCCATTCCCAAATTGCATTTGTTGATTTCTGCTCCTTAGCAAATCAGGGTTAAGAGGTTTTGCCCCATTTTGTAAGAGTGAAGCAATTTCTCTTGCTCTGTAACTCTATTTTATATCTAGCAAATAAACTGTTAACTGCTACTTTGTACCCCAGCACTATGTAATAAGCTGAATCCTACAGTCCAACAGAACTGTGTAGCTGTGATACTTATGAAGAAGCCACATAATATTAATTAAAATGTTTGGACAAATCTTCTTCCCCAAATGGTGCTCTCCTGTCTGTCTTGAATACCCAAAACATATCTGAGTTGTAACAGTTCTTTAGTTACCATAGAACCATAGAATCGGGTTGTAATTCAAGTTTTACCAAAAATTTTAGTCTCTCCCATCGATTTAGTAGCTGAAAAAAAAAGCACAAGGAGAAAAGTCTCATATTTTGATTCCTTATCCAACATAGGCCATGCATATTGAGAGCAGCTAAAAAAGTCCAAGTGCTAGAAGTGTTCCCAGTCGGCCATTACGAGCTCAGGCCTTCTAAGTCAGGTAAGTCCCTCCCTTAAAAAGGTACAACACAAGAGGGAGAAGACAAGCACGTTGCCTGACATCTTTGCAAATCAAATACCAGTTTCAGAAAGAACTGTAATGCCAACATCTTCCTGTCTAAACATCCCTTACCTTACAAAGGAAAGCACAATCAGAGATGTCAGGTTTCCTTGGGGCAAAAGCCAAACGCAACCCTACACTGAGCTTCAGCCCTGTGAGGGCATTTGGGCTGAAGGGGCAGAGTTTTATCAGGCAGCTGACACTTACAAACCCAAGCTGCAGCAAAATACAATAGCACCCTGTTCCACCTCTTCCCAACAACATAATTTTTAAATTTTCCTTCCAGTTTTTGTAATCACAAACTGGCTGAAGTAGGCTTATTTCATGTATTTTTGCTTTAGCCTTTTCTAGTCTAAACACAGTTCAGGAATTAGAAATCAATTTCTACATTATGTATTTTGATGCAAAAAGCTCAAATAGGGTTAAACAGGCTTAGGCTTGGCATGTTAACATATACTGCTTCTCTGCAATTTATTAAGTAAATAAAGGCCACAAAACAGAAGGCAGAAGTTAACTACTCTGGGTGTAGAACTGAAGAAAATGCATTTTCTGCAGCCTTATTAAAACATTTTATGTGTGCCAGCATTTCTGAGGATTTTCATGAGCAGTTTCACAGGGTTCTTTCTATGCACAGAGTGAGCTCTACAAAGGCATTTTTATGAAAGTAGAGGAGCCACTATTAAAAGTAGGAATGTAGAGACTAAGGTCAATGACAGAGGGAAGTTTTTAAACTGTCATGTAGGGAAGGATGTTCCACTCAAAAGCTGCAAGGAGAAGGGTCAAATGAATTTAAACCTGATTTGATACAAACTTGTAAATGTCAAATATGTGCATTGTATTTACACATCTTGCTACATTCATCTCTATCTATATTAAAAAAACCACATTTGTGCTTATTGTACATTAGTTGTGTGTCACTCCATCTTTTTCCCATACTAGTACCTCTTGGAGACAGGTGACATTTACCAAATAGATACATAAGGGAAGCCATATATTGTATATGACATTAAATTTATTGAACTTAACTGACAGATAATGCAGATAGTATACAGCATCACAGCTGATGTCTCTTCAAAGTTGTGGATCTGCAGTAGTTCTTTAATAATATTGTGGTTTATCTCTATATGCAGAATGTATAAATGTAAAAAGGAGAAGAAAAAATCATCTGAGATTCAGACAGTTTTCATTATTAACGCAATTTTATATTGGGTTTGGTGCTACTGTATTACTTGAAACACTGATAACAGTTATGAATGACAAGGACATTTTACAGCAGAATGAATCCTTCTAGTGCTCTTCCTTTGACTTGGATTGGGGTAAGCCCAGAAATCCTACTGGCAATCACTTGTAACCAACTGTCTGAAGCAATCACAAAATCTGAATGTAGTATATTGCACATATTGCAACTGTGTCAAACACAAGTGACTGCAGCAGTGTGTGGCATTAAGCCATCACTTAAGAAGCTCCAAAATAAAGCCCCAAAAGAAACGCCCATGATTTCACCATCAGGAAAGAAAAATGCTGAGTTGTCACTAATATTAATAATTTGTCTGAAAATTAGTTTCCCCTTCACAGTACCAGCAGCACCCCCAACCCCCAACTCCTCCAAAATCAACAAAAAACAATGGGCTTTGTCCTCCTTCTTGCTCTCTATTCCTGGCCTGAAGTGTGCACTGAGCCAGAGCAATAAACTGATCAAATGAATGTTAAGAAGAAAAAAAATATTAACAAAATAATCTTCTGGTCTGATGATCAGTTCCTTCATATAAGCCACCAGTGAATGCACAAAGAGTAGTAACAGCATAAGGAATGCAGGAATGAGTGGCTGGAAACTGGAAGAAGAGTAAAGGCAGAATTGCCTTTTCCAACAGTAGCCAAATTGAGTTAAAATGATTGCAAAACTCCAACCTGAGCACACCTGGAGGCATAGGAAGGAAGGCTGCAGGGTATGTATCTGGCACAGCTGCAAGAAAGCAATGCAGTCACACTGAGCTGTAGGACAATTTTCTTCTGTGGGGATAGAATAATCTTAGTTATGGACTTTTTCCCCCTTCAGCAAGTCTTCAGATCTATCAGTGGCAATTGCTAAGGCTGTATCTCAGTCCTGCCTCCATAAGCAGAATGTCATTCACAAAACCTAGAGGAAAAGTGTAATAATCCCTCCACAGATGTCAAACAGTGCCTCCCACAATATCCTACATAATTCAGTTCCTTACGTTTTTAAGCCAAGTAGGCTCCAACAGGCAAAACACCCAGGAATTACTTCATCATTGCCTGTCTAACTTTATACTCTGACCCTCTCCATAGACACAATATCAGGTAAAACACAAGGAAACTTTTCCCTGTCAGTCAAGTATTCTTTATCATTCAGGATGTCCTAGCTACTTGTAAGCACGTGCTCGGTTCTCCCAAGTAGATAACCATGCAAAGTGTTCCCTTAAATCTACCAGATTGGGCCAGATAGACAGAATGTGAACTCAATTATGAACTCTAAGGATCATAGCAAAAGTGTAATCAAACCCTGAAAATCATCCTTTCCAGCTCAGTCACCACAGAAAAGAAAGTCCATATATTATAGCCAGGAGCTCAAAAACCCCAGATAAAAGAAACTAGAAAAGGGCAAACAAGGCATAAAACACCACATGCATTTGTGAAAACAGCTCTAATGTGAAACACTGGGCATCCAGGAAATAAACCCTGATGAAGAAAGGGAAGAAGAGGAAAGACAAACACTGTGGTGAAGAAAAAAAGAAGAGCCTAGAGGATTAGCATCTAGGGGAGAATATAAGAGATAAGCCTGCAGCTGCAGGGAAACACAGAGAGAAAGCAGGGTGGAGCTTACCTAAACCAGTGAGGAAGAGAACATAATTCAATTTGAAGCAGAAAGAGAAAAAGAAAACAAAACACCCAAACACATTCAGGCCTCCAAAAACAGACCTGGATTTTACAGGACACAGACAGGAAAAAACAGAACCAAGAGCAAGTGACATGGAAGATGAAACCAAAAGACAAATAGGGACTGAAGGAAGACAGGAAAGGCAAGTGGTTAAGTGTTTAAGCATGAAACAAGAAACAGTTAAGCATCCAATATTTCTTCTTTCAGGGGTATATTTTCTCACTGAGCACTTCATATTGTCCAGGATTCTAGATATTGATCTCCCCATTTATATAATGTTATGCCCTCCATTGTGAAGCTATCTATTATATTCTCTTCAGTCACATTTGAGTTTGCCAAATTAATCATGAAAAGCATAAACTTCTTACTTATTTAATATTCTGTTATGTGAACTTAAAATTACTATCAATATTATATCAGCATTATACTAAAAAAATAGAAGTTAAAAATTCTCATATGAAAACCTGGATCTTTTCCTCTGAGTTGGAAAGATCTGGTTTCTCCTGCATTTCTGTTTTACAAAACAACAGATCTGCGTTTTTCTTTTTTTTTTAGAATGATCCAGGTTGAAAAGGACCTCTGGGTTCATCAAGTCCAACCTTTAATCCACTATCACTGTGGTTACCAGACCATGGCACTGAGTGCCACATCAGTCTCTTCTTTAAAACCTCCAGGGACATAGAATCCACCACCTCCCTGGGCAGCGCATTCCAATGCCTGATCACCCTCTCTGTAAAGAATTTCTTCCCAGTATCCAACCTAAACCTCCCCTGGCAGAGCTTAAGTCCATGCCCTCTTGTCTTACTGATGGCTGCCTGGGAGAAGAGACCGACCCCCCCTGGCTCCAACCTCCTTTCAGGGAATTGTAGAGAGTGATGAGGTCTCCCCTGAGCCTCCTCTTCTCCAGACTGAACACCCCCAGCTCCCTTTAGCCTTTCCTCACAGGACTTGTGCTGGATCCCTTCACAGCCTCCTTGCTCTTCTCAGGACCTGCTCCAGGACCTCAATCTCCTTCATGAACTGTGTCCAGAACTGGACACAGGACTCAAGCTGTGGCCTCACCAGTGCTGAGTACAGGGGAAGAATCCCTTCCCTGGACCTGCTGGCCACGCTGTTCCTGATCCAGACCAGGATGCCATTGGCCTTCTTGGCCACCTGGGCACACTGCTGGCTCATGTTCAGCTTCCTGTCAATCCAGACTCCCAGGTCCCTTTCTGCCTGGCTGCTCTCAGCCACTCTGTGCCCAGCCTGGAGCTCCTCATGGGGTTGTTGTGGCCAAAGGGCAGGACCCGGCACTTGGCCATGTTGAACCTCATCCCATTGGAATCAGCCCAACTCTTCAGTCTGTCCAGGTCCCCCTGCAGATGAGGGGACTGAGTCCACCATTAGCACGTTCACAGACAACACCAAGTGGGGGAAAGTGTGGATCAGCTGGAAGGCAGGAGGGCTCTGCAGAGGGGCCTGGTCACAACAACCCCATCGGGAGCTCCAGGCTGACCACCAGGCAGTCAGCTGATGATAAAAGCAGATCAGGTTGGTCAGACAGGACCTGCCCTTCCTAACCCTGTGCTGGCTGGGTCTGATCCCCTGTCAGTCCTGTAGGTGCTATGTGATTGCCCCCAGGATGATCTGCCTGTCAGCCCAATTTATGATGGTCACAGTGTCACAGACAATGTTTCCCTGAAGTCCCTGTGAGTCACAGCCTTCCAATAGGGACAGCCCAGAACAACAACTTGCAGGCAAGTGTTCAGCTACCTCAGCATTTGGGGCTACAAGCAATGGCTTCCAGCATTAGCTGTTCTCTTCTCTTATTTGGCAGAAATTCTAACCTTGATTTTCAGACACAGTCTTCAGTTCAGAGGTGTCTCCGTGCAATGGCCCTGCTAGGACTGCAGTAGAAGGAAGCCATCACATAATTTTAATTTGCTTGGGATTGCTTGTAGCTTTTCTTCCTTTTCTTGACCACTGTCTTTGTAGCCTAGCACAGTCACTGATGTCCTACCATATCTTCAGCATCCAGTTTCCTGTTTACTTGCATATCACTGACTTTTCATTGCATCTGATACTAATCTGAGCTTGACAAGTCATTTGCTGTTTTGAACTGCTCACGTCACATATATGCTGTCTCATTGTCTCAAGTCATTCCTTGCCTCTTGAAAGTAAGGCATTCCTGAGTGTAATTTCTTCTGATACAATTATGCTACTATGAGGATTATCTTCAACTACTACCTTTTCCTCTGATGGATCCAGGTTGCAATTTTTGCACATTTTTTGTCTGTTTTGCTCTGTGCTTTTTCAAAGAAAAATAGTCAAGCAGCAGCATTTTTATCCTCATCCTGCAGTGTCTTGAGAAAATCCTGTCTGACATACATACTTTGTGCTTGTAACTGTGTGCTTCTCTTTGGCTATAGGTAAAGTCAATGGCTTTTTTATTTGTTTGTTTGTCTTTCTTAAGATATTTAGGATGATTTTTGTTTGCTTTCTTGGTCACATCTCTGATTTTTTCATCCTTGTTACAATTTTCAATGAATTAGCTTAAGTTTTATGAAGATATAGTTGTCTGAAACTATATCCTGTCCAAAGCAGGCAAAAAATTGATCTATTTTTCAGTTGTGGATTACAAGAGTTGAAAAGATCTGTCATAAACATTTATATAGAACTGCGTATTTTCTCATTTTTTTTCTACTACAAGGCTATTGAAAACAAAATCTCCTATTTCTAATACTGATATTTGCAGAAGGCTTCTTGAATTTTATAGTTTTTCCCAGCCTACTGCTTGTGAATCATGCACCAACTTTAATCTGTCTCAACTAACACACTATTCTTATTCCTTCTCCTGATTCACCAGAATTAAACTTTGTAAGCTGCAATTTTAGCTAGTTTCTCCAGAGCCACCATGCTAGGGAGCCTTGCTCAGAAAACAGAGATTGGCAGCCAGGAGGACAGTGAAGGATGCAGCAGGCTATCTCACCACCCATCTGAGGCAAGCACTTTTGATTCACAGTCACCATTCTTGGAGTACAACTCATGCACTTGTTGAGATAAACATAAAGGTATTTTTAGCTCCATGCATAAGTTATCAGGTTCTGTACAAATACTCCTAACGTTCCACAGATTTCAGTGGTTAGGAATTCATGGCTCACCTCATCTTCCATCAAAGTTCACGAGGAAGCTGAAAACATGAATGAAAACAGAAGCAGATCAAGCAAGGAAGCATCCTAATCTAAAATGTACCTAAGTCTTCAGGGAATATGTATTTGATAATCAATATGGCACCGAGTTATCACAAAAATTTAACATCAGTGCTTTATACTGAAGTTTGTGTTGCCTTTTGAATCCCGCTCTTCCCAGCTTATGTTTTGTCCCAGCTCAAATACAAGGGGGTAACATTCACATATTTTAACACAAAAGAAGATGGCTTAAATCTCATGTAACAGTACTTCAGGGAATCCAGTACCTTTTCCCCTCTGGACTAATGGAGACACGAAGACATAAATCTGAAGCTATTCTTAAAGAAGTAAATGTGCCACACTGATAACCACAGTCATTGACTAAAATCCTTATCACCCAAATACATATGGTGCAAGCTGAGACAAGACCACTCTCCTGTACTTCTGTATAATTTTATGTTGAAAAAAATCATTACATGGTAGCCATGGTTACCCATAGAAGATAAGAGCAGCATTTTTCATCCAACAATGTCAGAAATGTGCATAAATTCAGGATTTGCACTTGATGTTTTTTTCAGGCCTCCCCATCTGCACATTTATTTTCTGCTGCCTGTGTATATGCTTTAACAGACTAGGATTCTAGATATTTCAGGAAAGAGTTCTTTTACTCTCTTCTTAATCTAAAAAGCAATTTCCAGTTATCCCTAAAGCACAATTTAATTGCAAATCTATTCTGAAAATCAGAATCTAAAGCTTATCTAAAAGCTTTTAAAACAATTGTCAGGCTCATAATAAGGAGGCTCCACTTAACAGTGAACACCTTTTTACTGAAAAAGTATACTGCCTGTGTACTAACTGGTACAACATTGCTTTCTTTTATCTTCATGTTATAAAAAAAAAACCAACAACAAACCCAGTGCTAAAAGAAGACATTAACTTATTTCTTCTACTAAACCCCTGCTGTTTTATTTAACAAAGAGTGAAACTCCATGTTGTTTCATGGCCTTATTTTTCATACAGGTAAAATGGATGCAAAACATTTGTGAGAGATGAAAATCAGATTAGCTGACTGCTAAATTTTAGAAAGACAAAAGTGTGAGTGTCAAGATAAATGCAGTGCTGCCTTAACTGTGGGGGCTGTTTGCAGACCTGCAGCCCAGGTCATATGCTATTCCCAGAAACATTACATTTGCTCTGTAGAGCTCTTCCACTCAAAAAAAATTTAAAAAAAAAAAAAAAAAAAAAAAAAAAAAAAAAAAAAAAGCTAATTCACAAAAAGCAAATGTATTTTCCAGAAACAGGCAAGCTGCAATTACCACTCTAAAGACAGATTAGAGATTGTCCACTGAAGACACATTTTAAAAAATGTACCTGGCAGGGAGATCTGCTACCAGCTCACCCCAACCAGCTTCCCACTTAAATAACTGGGAGGATCACCTTCTAATTTAGTTGCCTGGTCTCCTAAGGACCTCTCATGGAAACAGGACTCACAGAATTAAAAAAAAGTAAAATAAAATTAGGCAGCCCAATATTCACTGGGCCTTCTGAAAGATACTGTCAGTCAGTTCTTTCTCCATGTGCAACACTGTGCCAGGAACACACAGGCAGCCTCCCATGGTGATGGCTACAACAAAAAGAACAGACTGCTTTGTCAATTGCAGGAAGAATCTCTTCCCTGCTCCCAGTTTCTGGATGGCCTTTGTACCTCTGTGTGCCAGCACAGGTGTCTATGGGCTCCTCTATTAGTGTTTTAGGATCACTGATGACAATGAACAGAATATATTCAGCAGAGTAGTGCTTTGCAGCTAAAAGATTTAAAGCTATTTGAAAAACACAGTAATTTAAATCCAAACCAGCTTCAAAGGGATCCTTATCACATGCACACAATATTCTATGCCTACATCAGCCAACAGCAGCAGAGAAGCTTGGCAAACAAGCTCCTGCTTAAGTAAAGAATTATTAGGAGCGAAAAATCAAATTTTATACTTTATTTAAACATGACAGAATAATAACTAGTGTTGGAAAAAACAAACTAAACAAAGCTTGTCTCTGTGAGATACACTGACACAAACTAGCATCTGACTTGGCCCAGGATGTCAGGGTGTAACAAACAGTTAGTATCCTGTGCCAGAGAAAAAGGGACACAGCCCAGTTGGGCCAGGATGCAACTCTGTGTGCACCAAAATGGATCACTGAGGTAGAACCTAGCATGCAGGAGGGGTTCTAAAGGGATCCTCCTGCCGTGCTTTCAAGAGGAGAAAGAAATGTTGCTCTTGCTTGAGCAGAGCTGTAGATGTAAGCTCAGGATTTTTTGGAAGCCTAAGGTTGAAATGGTGGTTTGGAAGTAGATGTGGGTAGGATTTCAGGTCAGTATTTAACCTTCAGGAAATGAATGATGCCTGTAGTACTGAGATGCTCCCCTAGATGTGATATTTGCACTAAATATTATTTTTTATTTCCCTTTGTGCAGCCCTCTATTTGTAAAAGACTGAATTCTTTTATACTGATATTCAAGTACATATTGTTTCATTAAGGCTACTGAAGAAAAATATTGTTTACAATGTCAAAATAAAGAATATTACAAAAGAAATTATTCCTATTTTTTAGATGTGCTGAAAAAAGATGTGCTTTGAGGATAACTACTTGTATTTTAAATTAGAGTAATCATTGCTGGAAGAAATATCCATTCAACTGACAGTTCTTGCACAACATCAGTCTCAGTTTCAGCAATTCTGAAACTGAAGCTCACAAAGGATTTGTTTTAATTGAAGAGTTTTTAGTGATAGCCAAAGCTTTATTTTTTTTTTACTTTTTAAATCCAGATATTCATAGGTCTACATTTAAACTCAGACCTAGCTGCATTCATATCCAGCAACAACAAAGATGCAGATCAACATAAGATGGATGAGTGTTAAGACACCTACCTCAATTCTGCTATTCATGGATTTCTTATACAAAAGAAAACTTCAGGATAAGAAGCAATTTACATAGTAATTGCTACATCAACTGGGATGATGTTAAAGATAATGCCAGAATGTAGAACACATTGTTTGCAATAATTTCTCACACACACCCTACCAACTGTCTTAGTCTCTCCCCATTCATAGTCCATTTTAGGTGTCTGCAAAGACCTGTATACCTAACACTGTCAGATATTTATGATTCAATTTACTTTGTGAGAGTTTTCTTTCCAGTGTTACCCTTTTCTAAAATATTATCTGTATATATTAACTCTGGGATAAGTGATTAGCAAGCCTTTTGGTTTTTTTTTAGTGAACAAAGGATTCTTTACTGACTCTTATTACAATTTGCTGCCTGTCTCAGCACACACAAACAAGGGAGTCTCTAAACAGTTGCCCAGAGCTTTGACACAATACACTGAAAAATAAAATGTTTAAATCTATAGCCATGTGTATATTAGAACATGCTCCTCCCCAAAAATACATTGTGCAATTTGAACGAGCAACTTCTGTGATGCACCAATTTGTGGCAAGCAGGGAGCAGTGAAAATACCAACAGAACTGTCTACTTCAGAATAAAATCTGCTACTGACCAGAGAAGAGAAAGAAGACTTCTGAAGTTCCTCAAAAAAATTGCATATTTCCTTTAGTTTCGTCATACATAAAGTGTTACTATAATAGCTCTGTAGCTCCTAAAATATGTTTGAAGATGCAACTGTGTTTAATAGGAACACAGTGCAATGAAATTATTTGGTTTTTCTTTTACTTGATAACTAATACCAGTTAACCTAAAGCTCTAATCAAATTAGGGTTTCAACCTCATAGTCTTGTAATGTCTCAACATTTTTAAGTTGTTTTGGTTTTTTTTCAATTCCCCATTATTACATTCCAACAATCTTCTTAGACACATGGACTTTCAAAGGCAGCAATAGCAAGCAATAACAAGCAATTTCTCAGTTCTATTACTGCACAATTTTTTCATACATCCTCTCTTACAAAACTGCATATACTTTTCAGGTGCTTAGCTGATCTCTAATAGCTGTAAGTACTGCACAGATGCTCATCTCACCAGGTACTTAACGTGCTCAGTAGATTCTGTTCCTGCTACAAAGCAGTCAGCCTTACCTCCCTGAAAACATAACTTCAGGAAACACTGTCACAGCACAGCCACCAATAAGGTAACACAGGCAATCAAAAATACAGAACCACAGAGTAGTTTTGGTTGCGAAAGACCTTTAGGATTATCAAGTCCAACTGTTAACTTAGCTGTGCCAAAGCCAGAACTAAACCATGTCTCAGAGCACCATAACTACAGGTCTTTTAGATACCTCCAGGTATGGTGACTCCTCCACTTCCCTGGGCAGCCTGTTCCAGAGACTGACAACCCTTTCAGTGAAGAAACATCCTTAATACAGCCTAAACCTTCCCTGACACAACCTGAGGTCCTTTCTTCTTGTTCTATCACTCATTACTTAGGAGATGAGACCAACAGCTCCTTCCATACAGCCTCCTTTCTGGGCAGTCATAGAGAGTGAGAAGGTTTTCCCTCAGCTTCCTCTTCTCCAGATTACACAACCCCAGTTCCCTCTTCTGCTCCTAGTAAGACTTGTACTCTAGACCCTTCACCAGCTTTGGTGTCCATCTCTGAACTTGCTCCAGAACCTCAATTCTTTCCTGTAGTGACAGGCCTTAAACTGAAAAGGATATTTGAGGTGTGGTCCCACAAGTGCCAAGTACAGGGAGACAACCACTGCCCTTTGTTACAGACATTTCTCTAAATCAGTGTTTTTGGGGACTGCTTTTACCTTAAAGTCCTACAGAAATGCACTCAAAGTATCAGGTACTTCAACTGTGACTCACTGCTATACATCAGGGTTTACTGCTGGTCAGTCTTGATTTGTCAGAATCTGCAAATACAATGGCCACAGCAGATTCAAAATGTTAAGCAGGAATGAGTCATGGTAATGTCAGAGAGAATGACCTCAGTTTTTCTAGTCTACAACAGGTCATATGGTGACTCTGGTTTTTACCATGAAAAGTTATTTCTGGATGAACTGTTTGTTCAGGAAGGCAAAATCATCCTCACTCAGGACAACTGGTTTGAGAATGAAGTGTCTGAAGATTTACAAACAGAGCAACATTTGAAAGCTAAAAATAATGATTATTCAAACACACTTAAAACCACAGTACAATGTGTTGTGATCCTGCCTCCCTCAGCAGGACTGTACTGGGCTGTGCACTTTACTGTGGTTTGAAGAAACACCTGGATGATGAAAAAACAGAGCAACTTAATGCTGAACCACTTCTTTAGCATAACTGTCCTGCTGCAATTTTAAATTAAATACAAGACAAGGTCCTGAATGCCAGTTTCAGTAACAGAGATATATTCCTGTTTGGGAAATTTCAATTTATTTCTATACATATTCTCTGCAGTTTCATTAAAGTATAAATATTCTTCTCCTCCTGTTTGACATTAACATGTTCAGTGCCACACAGCCTAATAATATTTTTTGTGGCTACCAAAGCCACTAATATATACAGTTTGCAATCAGGATGTACAACATGCAGTCAAATGATGATACAAGAAAGCAGTGCTACAATGGTTCAATTTTCAAAGTAATATCGTGGAAAACCAGCATGTTAACAATTTAGCTATTTTCTTCTTGCCTCTATTCATCACAAAGTAATCTGTAATTATAATATTCAGTCTCTGACACTTGCATTGAATTTTTCTTTTTAAACTGAATACCTACAAAGAATATGTTATGAAATCACTCTGCACACCACACAGAAGTAATCAGCTATTGGATAGTTTACTAAAGTTATTTTTTAGAAGTATAACATAGCAGCTACATACAGAAACAGTCACAAGGAACTTACATGAAGCAAGTAGAAAACTAAAAGTCTCCCTCTGTAAAAATTCATCTTATTCTAAGAACCAGAGACTTTTCATAATGCATGAGAAGGTACAAAATACAAGGCTAACAAGACAAAAGAGAAGGTTGAAAGGTTGCTGAAGTATCAAGAGATCAATAACAATATTTTGAGGCCATTGAAGCCATTCAGACAAAATCTCACTGAATGAACTGGAGTCACACAGTTCCAATTAGAACAAAACCATCAGAGTTCAGCATTCATAAACTGCAAAAACTGATTGAGAGTAGTGGGAAATGTACACTGAAGACACAAAGTTCTAAACCAGATCACAGCAAAACACAAATAAAACATGTATACAGAAACATCTGCTTTCATATAAAACTATAAGGGCAAGTTCTCTATTAAAATGCCCTGACTGAAAAGAAGAATGTGATTCCTCTCATCTCACAATTCCAGGACACCATGGGGAAAAGGAACATTAAATTGAACAGGATCTTAATGTATGGTCTCAAATATTTAAACCCACTCATTACATTAAAATTATATCCAAACAATTTCTACTTTCAAAGGAAAATAAGAATTGAAATGGTGTTTCATTCCTTAATTAAATAACCCAGGCTGTTCACATTCACATGCTCTAACAAACATTCTTTTGTTGATGTTTTTTCCCAGCTTAGTTATTCACAATAAAGGTGTTTTCTATAAGCCACTCAGCACAAAAATCACATGGAGTAATGTTCTATATGCTAAATAAAGGACACTACCTCTGATCTGCTAATAAATTTTAAGAGTGGATCACCCCGACCCAATTACCTTGTTCTTTTAGACTGATTGTTTTTGTTGAGAGATGCAGACAAGAATAGCTTAAAGCCAAGCTGCATGAAGCAACATGTGCTGGCACCCTCAGTACCAAGGATTAAGAAGAAATGCAGAAAGCTCCATGTATTTTACACACCTCTTCAGGTCACGAGGGAGAGATTCCACTCAGACACCTGAAAGGTAGGTAGAAATTACAGGAGGCAAAGCCCAGTCAGTATACAGTTCTGCAGTTCTACCACAAACAAGCTTCTCCATCTTCCCTTCTGCCAAAACCAAGCAGGTTAATCACAGAGCAGACTTCTGTTACACAATGATAGATGTGAGAAAGGGTGGCAGTTAAGCAGCTTATTGAGTTCAGCACAACACCCTGAAGTCAAAATTTGAAAACTATATACAGGAAAATTAGTACTCACTGGCATGAAAGCAACCCCGGGATTTTCTTACTGTGCATATGTGAGATCTGCTGTATGTTGCCAAAGTCTGGTTTACGAGGAAAGTTTTCTCCTGAAGGTACACTTCATCCCAAACTCATGGGCAAGAGTAGAGTCACAACTAGAGCAGAGGAAGAGTCTTAAAATGTATTTTCACACAATATCACAGGGAACAACACCATCCTGAGCCACATTCTCAACTGCTGTAGTCATCTTTGACCCACTGACTTTGCCAAGCTTGCACTGATTTTAAACTCAAACAACACCTGAATCTCATCCTGCTGCTCTCTGGCAAAGCCAAGTGGTAACACCTGTGGACAAGGCTGCAGACGGAGCTAAGCACAACCAGTAACACAACTCGGGTAACTGCTCATTCAGGTAACACATAAGCACAGTGGCCAAGAAAACAGAGATGCATGATGCTCAGCTACACCAAACAGACCTGAAACAAAGCTACATCAGTACCACCGCAGCAAAAGTGAGATCAGATTTTGGTTTTCCTTTTGCCTAGAGCATGCTCTGACCTTGCAGCTGCAAAATGGGCATGTGCTGCCTTGTGCTGCTCCCCTCAAGGTGCTGCCCTCGCCCACACCACGGCACTCACAGGGCCAGAATCAAAAATCTGACCAACTCCACTCGAAGCAGAGCTGTGGGGAGTCATGTACAAGGAGAGCTGAGCCCTTTTCCAGAGTTTTCCTTGCCCACGCCCCAGTGTGGCAACAGAGCTGAGAGATCTGCCTGAGTAGAGGCAGGGGCGTCCCTGGGCAGGGCACAGAGAGTTCTAGCTGGTTCTGGCTGGTTCTAGCCAGTTCTAGCTGGTTCCAGGCAGTTGTAGCTGGTTCTGGCTGGTTCTAGCCAGTTCCAGCCGCCCTGCAGATGGTGCAGATGGAGTGGAGACAAAGAGGTGGGAAAGCAGGGACAGGAGCAGGGAGAGGCAGAGGAGCTGGGAGTGAAGGCTGAGGTGGGGAAAAGGGGGATCCAGTGTTGCCATGTGCCCCCCACCTCCCCCGTTTCAGGTACTGCCAGGAGAGTCATTATGGACTGATGACAAGGACTCCATCCATTTTAAATCCAAGTTTTTTCACAGGCAAGCAGCATATGGCATTTCTGTCTTACATTTTCAGATATGTTTCTGAACACCAAATGGAGCACACAGGAATCGCTGAGGGTGGAATTTGCTTTCTGAAATAGAGGCCTATTTTAAGAGGTGAGAAAAGATCCTTGAGGATTTATACTTACATAGGGGATCTGAAGCCTCTGAGAATGACCAGTTGTCCAAACAAATAAAGCCAGACCTGGTCAATAAAAATATCTTTTTGCATGTTAATAAGAGAGGCAGTTAGCTGATTATTTAAAGCAAAAACAGATATTTGAATAAGATAATACCTTTGAGATGGTGAACATGTGACGCTCCCTTGTTCTTTTTATCCCCTCAAGAGCAACCTTTCCAACATCCATACTATTTTGTTTCTAGGGTACTAAGACAGAAGACAGTCTAAACCCTTAGTGTAATTTTGATTAACAATACATCTTGTTAGTATCTCAATTCAGAGCATACGTGCCTGGCAAAATTATAACAGTGAAAATACTTCATTAAAATAGTTTACCAAAAGACATAGTGAACCCTTCATCACTTGAAACTTCAAATGAACGTTAACAGTCCTTATAAAAATTGTGTTGCAATTTACAGCAGCATAATAAACAGATGTTATGTTCTGCTTCACAGAAAAATCAAGGCAGGTTAAATACAACAATCCTTATCCTTAAGAAATCCAGTCGATTTTATGTAGAAATACTGCATAAAATTTTCCAGCATGAGGTGCCAAACTTCAGGTTGTGTAATATTAATAGAGATTCCTTTTTCTGTTGCCTTCCTCCTCACTTTTTGCTGTGAAGTATACATGGTTTATAAACTTAGATATTTTTCCATGTCAGGTTTAAAAGTAGAATGGCCTTATCTTCATGAGAGGAAAGCTGTGATATTTATCATGAAAAGCCCAAATACAACAAATAAACTACTCAATATGCTGGAAAGCCCAATAGTACCTTTTGTTTGTTTGGTTGGTTTTGTTGGTTTTTTGATTTGGTTTGGGTTTGGGTTTTTTGTTTGTTTGTTTGTTTTTGTGTAGGGGGCAGGATTTAAGCCTCAGCATCCATAAAAATGGATCCTTTCAGTGCAGATTCACTGCTCTGTTCCTTCTTTGCAAAGATAAGGGTTATTTTCACATTTGGTGTATTTGCACCTTATCGAGAGTGAAACTTTTGCAATATTTATAATTCGTTCCCACATGTAAGGGGAATTATTCAGAAAACGCAATGTTCCTTCCACCTTTTTGTAACATTTTTGTCCTATTTGACACCCCTCCAAACTTCACTGTATGTCTTGACCATTACAACTGTAGTAGTAACATCATCACCACATCAGTCTAAGCACCCTAAGGCTTCTTACTCTATATTTTTCCCCTATGTCTGACCAGGAACTTAAGGCTACTAGCCAAAAAGAAAAGCCATAAGTAAACACGTTTCCAGTGCCTTGAAAAGGATTTACTCTTAGTAAGAAGTCAGTAGGAGAAGTTACTCATCAAGCCACAAGATTATTGAGTCCTGCTTTTTGTTACATTTGCTTTCTTGCAATAATGAAGTGGTGCTGTCACAAAAACAACCCATTAGAGGAACAATTCCTTGACTTAAATTTTTCCAGCTAAACTAAGCTAAAGCATCTTACTGGAATAACAATAGCACATGCAATACTGTAATACTAAAAATAAGACATCTGTGTGGATGTGCCTCCTCCACTTAATTGCAAACAAGGTAAGGCACGGTGTATAATCAACATAAAATTGTGTTAGCTGCACAGGACATTTTCTACCAACATGAAGCTAAATGCAAAAAATCATTGTATTTTTGACACAGTAGAAAATGCTATGCCATCATTATAGAACTAAATTTGTCTCACAGTCAGAAATTATGGAAGTATACAGCTGAGCAGCTGCAGCAAAAAGACAAATAAAACCAGTTGTAGCTTGTAGCCATGCTAATTAAAAAATCAATCCATTGCCAGTGTCTTACACCGAGTTTAAAAAATCACAACAAAATTAAGATGGTGTGATACAGTAGCAAGAGAAGAACTGCATTAATTTAAAAAGTTGAATGTCAAGCAAAATTACACAAAAATTTAAGAATTACAGTCACAGCTCTGGCCACGACTGGAAGTGAATGCTCTTCATGCATTCAATATGAATTGACAGGACTTTCTAAACCTCTGCAAGGGAGTGCCTGCAGTGCCACCCTGAGTGATCCTCCTCTGGGGAGGATACCTCAGGCAACCCCCAAAGCACCCACAAAGTTCTGATGTGAAGTAGTTAATGGGTAAGAACATGGCCAAAAATAAAGACCAGGTGAAGTTTAAAAAAAAATGCACATTTACAACTCCTAATGCAAAAAATATCTTCTACGAGGCACAAGTTATTCACTAAAAATGAAAACTAAGGTAATAAATTATTTTTTGCAAGCACAAAATAAGCCAAAGAGAATGTACACAGACTCATTACAAAGCTAGGCAGTATGTTTGATTATATACTTAGTACTAAATAGGTATATTTCAAATGCATTTATATATATGATGTCATTAGGGCAAAGCTGTATGCCAAGTTACCATGACCACAGGAGTTTATCAGCAGGCTTATTTCACTGATTCATTATCACTGTTCTAGAGATAACCAATAAATAGGTCAGTATTCAATATATTTATCAATTTAACATATTACAGTACACCTGTTGTACTGCACTACAATAAAACCCAAGAAGTTTCTAATTTAACCATACGAATAACCCAGCTACTTTAGGAAATGGATTTTACTGACCTGTTTGACCACAGAATGGGAGACAGGACAAGGGCAAACTGCCATGCTGAAGTGATACAAAGCCTTTGAAGGTTTACTTTGGGAGGATCTTGCAGATTTAGAACTACCTGCACATTGTGGAGGTTATCTGACAAGAATGCCAGCGAATCTTTAGGTTGTTAGTACTTTTTAATAATTCATTCCCAGTGTTTATAGGAGCTTTGCAAAATTCATACAGAGAAATCAAGTCTGCATATCATCATGTCAGCTGTCTTAAAAAGTTACAGGATGGTATATGACTTAGCCATTCAGCCTAAAGAAAATGCATCCTACAGGAGCCAGGGCATTCATGCAATTCTCCCATCTCCATTATTCTGGAAGTTCTTAATTTATTTGTTTCTGATGTGAATAACTAATTGTGCTTACTGCTGCTGAGAGAGAAAGAGTTAAAAGTTTCCTTCTACAAATCAAAACCAGTAGCTCATCCATCCCTGGAGATAGATTGAAACTTAGGACAGCCCTATAAAAAGTTTTTTTCAAGTGATTTACCACCTAATAAAAAAGGCATTTAAGACATTGTGACAACTTAGCTTCCAAATATGACAGCTTGGTAGGTGAACCAGTGAGACTCACCAATGCAAGTTTTTGAAATAATCCTGAGGCACAGCTCCTCGTGGCTTGTAAAAATCAGCCCTATCACCTTGAGTGGGCAGACACAGAGGAGGGTACCTGAGTAGCAAAGATCCTTTTCAGGCTGGATCTCACTACAGTCTCCACCATCTTTTCTGACTGTATGTCCCCCTTTCAGTTGTACCTCAGTCTTCCTTATGTTATATGAGCAAGCCAGCCAGTTTCCATCCAAAATTACTCTCAAATTGTCTCTCTCCACCAGAAGTTTCCAGCTGGATTGTCCCTACACACTGGATAGCCTCAAAGCCCAGGATTCATCAGGAACCTTCTCCTTGGCCCATGTTAAATTACAACAAAACAGCTTTCTTTGAGACCTCATAGGACAGAGCTGGAGAATAACTGTCCCTAGCTATGTTTGGGGGCTCTTGTTATTTCCCTCCTCAGTTCCAGTCTCTCACCCTCAAAATATTAAATCGGAAAGAGCAATCCAAGCTTCGGAAAAAAACCCAATCAAAGTAACTTTACAAAAGTGAAAGCTGTATTCTTACAGCCAGCCAATCTTCCAATCTTTACTGTTCTCATAATCCTGTCGTAGAAATTACTTGTGCATGTAAGCAAGACTAAAAATGTTTTAGTATTCTGTGAATCCTACTAGTTTTGAAAAAGAAGAGCTTTGTTACAGTGAATACTATGACCCACCAGGAAATGTAAAATCCCTCTTCAACAGATGCAGGTGATATGATTAAATATTTTTGAACTATAAATATTATTTCATGCATATCCCAGAGGATAGTTTAAAACAAATATTTGTACAGAAAAAAAACTATATTATGCAAATATATTCACACATATATACATATGTGTATAGGCAGCAGAAAAAAAAATCGTTCTATAAAACAGAAACTTTATTAATAAACAATTAGCCCATGGGAATTGCAGTAAGGCATTCATGAACAACTGATTATGGTATTTAGTGCTTATACTTTTTCTTTATAATCTAATACATATTTTTATGGTATTCTGTTTTTTTACCTCCTATAGCTGTGTAAGTAGCTTTAACATTGTAAACAGGTTTTCAACTATTTTGCCATATGTTAAAGATGACAGAAGATCTTACAAGTGATGAAATTAATTCACAGGGAGAAAGCCCAAGAATTCGTGAGGTTTTATGCCCTAAGGGCAGGAAATAATTTTGGCTCTCTCACAAAATGAACTGTTTAACCAGAAAACACATAGCACTGAATTCACTAGAAGTTCCACACAGCAAATCTCAGTGGCTCTTTCCATCAGAAAAATTCTCATTTGAGAGATAAAACTCAATTCATAGAAATATGGGTATGTGCAGTTGTGACTTAAGGATAAGCAATATTGTGAAAGGCAGTAGTGTATCAACATTATGGACTTTATTTTAGCCTTCTGAATGTACCAGGAGAACTCCTTTGTCCTTGCCACTAAGCTGTATAGAAAGCATGGCAGCAGCAGGCAGACTGGCTTTTGGGTCCTCTGGAAGAGTGAAAGACACTGAGATGATAGCAATTTATATCCCTAGATGAAACACCTTAGAACATCTGTGAGCAGAGCAGAGACTAAAGGAGGACCATTATATTTTACAGGCATTCACTCAATATTAATTCTCCTAGAGATACTTCATGTAAACCACTGCACCTAAAATACCGCCCTGGTAACAGCCTTGTTTACAAGGATTTAAGAAGACCTGCTCAGATATTCATATATCAGACTAGGAATATGCACTGCTGTAGAAAGAAAAATACATTTTTCCCTTCTCTGAAAATACTGAGATCACTTTGAACTCTATCTGCCTTAAGTCGAAGATGAACAATCTTATTCTCTTATTTTCCCTTTAAAGATCAGATTCCACTGAAAATCCCTCCCGCATTGTGCATCTCTTGGAGCACAACCAAGTACCTGTAAAGCATGACTGACTAATTTCCAATTTATAAAACGTAATGCAATTATCTTGTTCAAATTCGATCTAATAACAAAGCCTCTGAGTGGTCTAAGAATATTTTCTTGATACGTGCTCAGCTGAAAACTCCCATAATTTTCAGCAGTGTACACAATATCCATTTCTAGTTGTGCATCTCTCCTTCTAGTTTGAGAATCTATGGTTAATTTCACCACCCTGCACCATCTCTTCTTAGTTTGACAGCTAATGCTTAATTATACCACCCTGAAGAGCTCTTTAAATGGTATCCAGTTTCCAAGCTGAAAGATCCAAATTCAAAGGAAAATATTAATAACCCTTCAGAGAGAAACATGTCCAAAACCTCTGCAATCCAGGAAATAAAAAGAAAATAAAAAATCTGCAGAATACTAGTACCAACCAATCCAGCTCCCATTTTATCCTCCTTCCAGCCATGCCACACAGAGCTGGTTTCCAAGCCCACAAGAGGCTACTGCTAGATGTCACTGGCAAATAAGTAAAAATGCTATTATGGGCTATGCGAAGATGGAAAACTTCACACTTACCATCTCCCTCAGAATATACAATCCAAAAGCACCCACAGTACCTGCATGTCAGTATTCTCCTATTGCCTTTATTATTTTCTTTCCATAAACTGGCATCAGAAATAAGAGCCAAAGAAAGTGATAATGTAGATAGGGATTCCCAGTGCCACATTCACTTACCTGCAAAAGGAAAAGCACAGGGTTTGAGCTCACCAATCACAGCAGTTTGCTAATCTTATTAGATGGCTGCTAATTATCCCTGACACAAAGGAGGATTTCATGAGGCAAAGAAGTGAAATGATTTTTAATAGAAATAGGTTATATTGAGGGAAAAAACCCAAATATTATATTCATCAAGAGATCATAAACATTTCCCTTTCTGTTTGCTGAAAAGCAGATGTGACAATGAAACAGGTGGTGGAAATATAAACCCTTATAAAACCTCTAGGGTGTTTTCTCAGGAAGTGTCTAATGATTGTCACTAGATCTGTTGCAGTGCTCACTTTATAGGCCAACGTGATGCAAGTAGTCACTGGGGTTTTGCCAGCAATCTCCTAGGCAACGGGCTGCTCAAAGGAGCTACAAATAGAAGCAGTAAAACCCCACTCCTGATTTCAGTCTCAAAGCAGTTTGCACTTGTAACATTCACAATGCATGGCAATGCATCCTACAAAGGTAGCAGTGAACAAAAAAGGATGCATTCCCTTTCATAGCATACTACAGCCACAGACACTGGGAATAAGAGTCAGATTTATCTGTTAGTCGTGAGAAAATAATTTAATACCTTCATCATTTCTTTTTCCCGATTTAATAGATTTTAAAAGAAAATCTCAACAACGCAGTGTTCACAGGCTCCTTAGTAATATGAGATACTCATTTGGTTTCCTCAGGAATCAGAAAACATAATAATTTATTTTGTATATTTTAAAGATTTATTATGGCTTTATATAGTTACTGGTTTCTGTTTAGGCTAAAATACAAGTGTAAATTAATTAAATTTAGGTCAATTGTGCATTTTATGTAGTAAACCAATAAATAGCAAGTGAAAACCTAGAAAGAGTGATCTGCTGTCTGCTGAATAACCAGTTCATATATTATTTAGTGAAATCTCTCCAAAAATAACAAGTAATCATGAATGCTTGCTCATTGAATAGAATTTTTAATTTCTGACATTTTTCTGTGTAACTCATTTGTAAAAAAAGCAGGTATTTTATAAAGACGTCTAAAATTATTTTTAAAATACTTTAGAGTATTTACACTGTACTCTTATTTATACTTTAGTCTCCTCTGTATTTATATAACATTATAATATCTCACAGAGAAAATTAACCATCCCCCAGAAGAGATTGTGGAAGGAACTAGGAGTTCTCTCAAGAAACCAAATGAATTCTAGCTTTAAAAAATATTTCAATATGAAATGTGAATGTTTTCAGAAAAAGGTTTTCCCTGAATTATGCAGAGTGCAAGTGTCAGGTATCAACAGCTGGTATAGATTCACCAACAAAGTAAAACACAACAAAAACAAGAAAATCTCAGGCTGCTAACTAATGTTGGTGTCATACTGATAAGTTCAAAATTAATTTTAAAGCCTCCTACAATCTCTTGCCAGAGAAAATATAAACACATTAGTCACCTTTATAAACAGACATAAACTCATGTCACAAGTGTACATAATTTTAGCATTTTTATTTGAATATATGCACAATTCAATTTTAAAACTTGATGCAGTTTTGCAGGTGTATATACGGGTCACTGTATAAAAAAGTCTTACAATATCTTGTTTAGGCTAAGTACAGAATTACACCATAACTTGGAACCTATTATTTACATGTTTTTAATGAAAGCTGTGAAGCTTCACACAAGCAGTTTATTCTGCACGATGACAATAAGAAATGAAGATATCCATAGTGTAACCTGAGTATCAGAAACAGTCTAAGTGCATCATACAAGACCCAAATTTAGTACAATCTACTTTTCAGTTGTGTTGTTTCAGAGATAATATGAACAGAGATTTCTGATTTGTCTGCATAATGTTGTATTGCTTAACTCAGATTCAGCCAAAGCGACCAACCAGATTATCTCATTCAACCCAGGGTGTGTAGCCTCCAGATACACAGCATCCCAGGAACTAAACTGTTTCATAATGCTTAGCTGCTGAGCCAGGAAGCCAGTTGAGCAGATATACCTTATCTTTAAGGATTCTTCTTGGAACTGCTGAGCAGTATCAGGCCCATGCTTATGTGAAAAAATTAGTTAAGTCTGTTAGTTATCAAGGCATCTCTCTTCAGGTGATGATGCAACCTCTCATGAGGTCATTTCCTCCCTTTTCTTGAAAACTACTTTCTGTTTGGAGCCTGAGTTACAATGCACAGAGTTCATGTCTGTTTAGCAGCTCATCTGAAAGCTTCCACAGCTGCTTGTAGCCAGGTGGGGGTTGGTCTCTTTTCCCAGGCAACTCAGCAAGACAAGAGGGCATGGTCTCAAGTTGTGCCAGGAGAAGTTTAGGTTGGACATTAGAAAGAATTTCTTTACAGAGAGGGTGATCAGACATTGGAATGGGCTGCCCAGGGAAGTGGTGGATTCTCCATCCCCTAAAAAGAGACTGGATGTGGCACTCAGTGCCATGGGCTGGTAACCACGGTGGTGGTGGAGTGAGGGTTGGACTTGATGATCTCAGAGGTCCCCTCCAACCCAGCCAATTCTATGATTCTATGATTCTATGATTCTATGATTCTATGATCTGGTGGAGGATCTGGATGGGCTGAGAGAAGCGGGTACAGCCCACCAAGCCTTTGAGGAGAAGCTGGACAGAAACAATGGCTGAGGGCTTTGCAAGACTGGCTTCAGGCACACACAATGGCTGGCAGCAATTTTGCAGGTATTTCTGCAAAACAATAACAGACTTGATTCAAGACCTTTCTTAGCAATAGCTAAGAAAACGATGAGGTGTACATGTATTCTCTACACCCTTTTGAAGAGCAAGGAAGACTGAAATGCAAAAAAGAAAAACACAACAGCAGCAGCAGCTGTGCTAAAGAACATAAGGCTGTTAGAAGATGAGGGCAAATGGTAGTTTTCAGTATTGATTTTGTTCAGAGAGTAACATGAAGAATAAATGTGAAGCAAGACCTCCTGCATTAGTATTCTTCCTTGCGTGGACAACTTTCATAATGTGTCATTAGACTGAAGAGAAGAACAGCTACCTGGACAAATTACAGCACATCATTTCTTCAGCATTGATGACCAAGTGCCTGCACCATTTCTACAAGGAGTTATAAATGGGAAGTTGCTCTTTGCTATAAAGTTCTGCTACCTGAGGAATCCAGAAGCATTATTTTCAAAAAACACACTACAAGACAAATGGATGTTCTGAAGGGCAGAAGAGACCTTACATTATATAATAAAGGGTCTAAGAGTTAAGTTATTTGCAACTACTGCATTTCCAAGGAGCAAACTTCAATTTTATAAAAGACAAAGGGCTCAGGTATTTTTCTTCAGCTAAAAACAAATTACCACGTGATAAATGAACACTCTTCCTACACGGGTCAAACCAAGATTTTTAATTTGCTTTTCATTGCCAAATTTTCCTCAGAAAGACAATGGTGAAAAACTACACCAAGTTTGTCATACACTTCCACCTGACTGGGTATGTCTGTAAAGGAGATAAGTGGAGAATCATAAGAGTGCCTGTTCTGAACCACAGCCAGGAAACATATTAAGAGAAACAGAAAAAAGGAAAACATAATCAGTAAAAAAGTTATGCAGGAGACCTCTGCTAAGATCTCTGAAGATATGAGAAGCAGAATAAAAGATACTGTGTCAGCTGAACAGACTAAGAATATGATGGAGGCAGTGACCGACCTGGGAAAAAGATTTAGAAATCAGAATACAGAATATTAACTTCATGCAGAAAGACAGAGATGAAAAGAGCAGGATGGCAAAAGCACATGCCAAAAACCTAGCAAGCCCAGGAGAAAAAAAGGTAGTCAGAGCTGACAAGAGGGATGAGCTTACAACAAACCAAGCCAAGAGAAAACCATGGCATAAGCCAACATTATATCAGCAGAAGTGAACAGGAAGTGACAGATTTTAGAACTGCAGTAGGAAATGCCAAGCCAAGAGATTATGGGAGCAGGAACACTTCTGAGAACACACTCCAGGTTAGCAAACCATCAACATGAAAAAACAGCACATTAATTTTCCTCTCCTTTTAAGACCAACCCAGCATTTTCTAATATGGTAGCGTTAAAAAGCCATGATTATCTACACCTGTATAGGGCAAGCACAGTTATGAAGTGGAAAGAAGAGAAGCACTAGTCAGAATAGAGGTAAGAAAAAAACATCAGAATTGGAGAAATCTAAGAAAACAAGTATGAAAAAGAACAAAATACTTTATAGAGTTTGAAACTAGAGTAAGCAGCAAGTAGAGTAGGGGTGGGAATGAAGTGGGATGGATGGAAGTAAACAAGATTTTTAATATAATGTAAGGGCAGCATGACAAAGCCTAGCCCAGTGGCAGTGAGTCCTAACAATGTTCAGTAAAATACCAGCACAGCTTTGAACTCCATTTAGGTGTTGCATCCAAAAGTCAAAACTATACCAATTACATGGTACCTTCTCTGAAAATGCATAGGATTCTCAAAATTAGGGCTTTTGGCAAGATAAAAAGATGCTGGCAGACAGAGGAGATACTGGAGCAAGGGAGGAAAAAATAAGCCAAGACAACAAATTAAAACCGGCCACATTTTAGGGAAACAAGTCATCAGCCCCTACTCCATACACATCCAGTCACACTTAGCCTTAACTCTTCTCAGATCTTAACTTATAAACCTGTTGTCTTAAGTTCTGTTCTCCAGATTATACTGTTACCTTCTGCTACTAAAAAAGATTATCTAAAACAAAAAAAATGGGGGTTTGTTGCATCAACAGGAAACTGGGAAAAAAATCATTACACTAAAAACAAGAATAAATTTTAATCAGCAAACCACTAATTTCACACATTAGAGCTAAACCAAATAGTCTGAAAAAAAACCCATTAAGTTCTCTGCCCTGCATGGAGCCAGGAGTCAATGCAGGGTTAGATCTGTACTTCAGCTGAAACTCCAGACACCTCAGAAGAGTCACAATCTGATTACAGTTCAAGCCTATCTCTGAGGAGCAATAGCTTGTTTCACAACAGGTGGCAGTGCTGACAGTCAGCTGCACCTACTGGAGGTGATCACAAATTCCTAAGAACTTTTCTCTCATATTTAATTCTCATTCCAGACTGGGCAAGGAGACAGGTGAACAGAGATCTACTTGAAGCCCCTCAGTGCAGTAGAAAACCTGCATCTGAACAAGCTTAACCTCTGTCCCAAAGCATAAAACTTTACAAATACCAACAAACAATGAATTAATGTCCCTGTGCATCAGCTCCTGTTGTCCTACAGTTTTAACAAGCTGAGCAGAGGCCTGGGGTTTACTCTGGCAGGACAAACTGTAAGCAGTTGACTACCAAACTTTGAAGCATTAACTCTTGCATAAAATTTATTACATGCTTTAATAAAACTGGACTGTAGAGTTTGTATCTAGTTTCTACCGAATAATTTATATTTCCTTGTGTTCTCTCTTTCTGATTTTATGGCATTGATACAGAGTATGGTTCAAATTTTTACTGCAGTCAGTGAAGGAATATAAATCTGGGAAGTTTTTCCAGGGAATAATAATAATAATATTGTGAAATGCCCCTTGGCTCCATTTACATTTTAAAATTTAAAAAAAAAATATCTCCCATGTCTTTCAGGCATCATTTTCTATGTCCTACAATTCACTATTAAGAGAAAAGGACTGTTGAGAAATAAGGTCTGTCTAGAGTACTGAAAGAGACCACATGTAAAACCTTTAACATTTAATATTACATTAGTTTTTTTAAAAAAAAATTTTTAACAAGAGGAAGAATTGCATTCTTTTGAAAAAAAAAATCTACTCTTAAGAGC